>NC_137770.1:126749115-128112451 GCF_963455305.1 Plecotus auritus | reverse complement strand
TGTCCTGATATCCCCTCTGATTGGACAATATTCCCTTTCAAATTGGTCACTATACTAATGCCCGAGGCCCTTCTTCCTCATTGTCCTCCTATTCCCTCTAGGCTTTCTTTCTCCTTCTTTATTCTATAAATATAGAACTCTTGGCTACTCCCAGTTCCCTTATTTATGTAAGTGTAGCTGTTGCCTCTCCCTTGTGTTATGGAGATGTACCTGTTGCTGCTTCCTTGTCTTATGGAAATGTAACTGCCCCTGGCTTCCTTGTGTTATGGAAATGTACCTTCTCCCAGTCTGTAGCCCTGTGTTTTTTTCCATGGATCCCAATTTAAAAAATTCCCTAAGTCTGCCTATATTCCCCTAAATTTCCTGTTTCACTCCCCTCTCTGATTAGGAAACCCCAACTGCCATTGGGGATAGGGGACGCCACATCTTTCTGGCTGCTTCCTGCTGGCAAAGGGGCCGCAGTTTGGGGTGGCAGCAGGGTTCCATAGGAACTTGGTGGTTTATGGGTCCACAGAAAATAAATGTAATGGCCTCCATTTGCTGTTCCATATGGAGGACCAGTTATAGGAATGTTCTCATACTTAGAGATATAATACTATGAATGACTGTAGAATGACAAGGATGGCTAAAAAATAGTTCACTTAAAACATTCAATGCAACCAATGGGTGAAGAAATATGACACAATATTTCTGAAAGGTTCTTAAATCATTGCATTTTGGCAGTAGATCATGGGGGGTGGAGGATGGGAGTAGGAGGGGGAGGAGAAGAAAACATTAGAGAACACAAAGACAAGAAATAATAAAGCTATAGGCATTTCAAGTGATTTAAATAGCTCCTTTTATAAAAATTCCCCTGTGTATGGTTGGCAGTGTTGTTTAACATAACAGTGGAGAAGTAACTTTATTACTGATTGCTGTTCTGGCTCTTTCCCAGGGAGGCAATTCTGAGCACTTCTTTAAGCAGCCTTATCTCTGTGAAGCAGCAGCCCTGAGAACATAGGCGCTCCATCTGTGTATAGTCTCTGATCTTAGCAGCTGAGAAACAGGTCCAGTGATAGACTCCTAACCTCTGGGGAGTTGGAGCAATAAGATAGCAAAGAAATGCCACAAATAACTCATTGCATCATTACTGTTTACCTACCTAGATCTCTTTGAAAGCATTATCAGTTTCAAATCATATGCCTTAGTTACCTGATGTTTGAAGCTGTTGTGGTATTTAGCTGATATCCTAAATTTTAGTGGGCAGTAGGTTCCAAGTGTTTTATGAATATTATGCCTTTGATGCTTTGTTTCATCCTATATAATAAAGAGGTAATATGTAAATTGACTGTCATGCCCTCACAAAGATGGCTGCCCACGACCAGGGTGGCAGGGGGGTTAGTGAGGGATGACCAAATGACTGAACAAGCAGGCTGCGTGGGGCAACAAGGCTGACAGGGGGGGCAGTTTGGGGCGACGAGTCAGGCAGGCAGGTGAGCAATTAGGAGCCAGCGGCCCAGGATTGTTAGAGGGATGTCCGACTGCTGGTTTAGACCCGTTCCCTGGGATCGGGCCTAAACCGGCAGTCAGACATCTCCCGAGGGTTCCGGATTGGAGAAGGTGCAGGCTGGACTGAGGGGAACCCTCCCCCTGTGCACGAATTTCGTGCACCCGGCCTCTAGTTTTATCATAATGGACAACACTTGTGTTACTTAATGTATTGTATTTAGCAAAATTATAACATTGTTGTAAATAGTAAAAAAGGGGGAAAAAAGAACATTCAAAGAATTCTGTTTTAAATTGTTCAGTTGCAATTGTTACTTTAATGAGCTGTTTTTGTTTTTTGCCTGCTGTTTGCTCTGCATAGTGGAAAAGAGGAGCAGGTGTTTTATCTTCACATTTAAGTAGGCTGATAAAGCATCCAAGCTATAACAGGGAGAAAACGAGAATCCCTTGAGACTGATCAGGGGTCTGTATAATTCATTTAGGTACTCATTTTATTAAGGTTTATGTGACATATAAATATATTCAATACTTTTTAAAGGAATACAGATTGATGTTATCTGACATAAGAGTTCTGCTTTCCAAGTCATGAAAGAGTGATAAGTTAATGAAAGAGAATAATTGTAAACTATGGCTTGGTGATGTTGAGTCAAGGATTTAAAAGAATATGCTAGGAATCTGATATGCCAAGCCTTTTCCCCAGGTGGGTATGCATATTTGACTGGATTACTTCCATGTACTAGCTGTGTGACCTTGGCCAATTCCATATGAATGTATAACTCCCAGTCACCAAAAACTACTGACTTATCCAAATAATAAATCTAGTCACCCTAATTCTAGGGATTTAGTCACTGGAAAATGTCCATTGTGTTCAATAAAATATTTTTGTTGTGCTGTTCATATATTTGCATATATGACCTAGCACCCTATTTTCCTTCTAGTTTTTTTAAAATTCTTACCCAAGGATATTTTTCCATTGATTTTTAAAGAGTGTAAGGGAGGGAAGAGACAGAGAGAAACATTGATGTGAGAGAGACACATGGATTGGTTGCCTCCCACACATGCCCTGAATCCAGCCTGCAACCGAGGTACAATGCCCTTGACCAGAATTGAACCCTGGATGCTTCAGTCCACAGGCAGAAGCTCTATCCACTGAGCCAAACAGGCTAGGGCTCCTTCTAGTTTTTAATGACAATATTGCAGGTTTTAGGGAGCATAAAATAGCATTCATGAGAGAAATAAATTTCCTGCTCAAATTAGGAAACATTTGGCATATGAAGAGACTTTTGAAGTCTTTTGTAGTGTTGGCACACATTTCCTATTTTAGATTTAATTAAGACTTTAAATATTTAATTTTCTTAGAAGTAGTCTTCTTAGTGTCCAGATACATTATGTTTATAAATAAAAATATTGGCCTTGTAGGGTAGCAGAATATGCCCCTCCAAAAATATGCCACTTTACCATAAAGATTATTTTGAGCTGAATGCAATTGAAAAGAAGCAGATAAAAGAAAAACTGCGTACCTCTATATGCATAAAAGCAGGAATAAATTTTCAAAGGGATCCCATCTGCCCTCTTTACCAGGAAGGACAGTGTTAGAGAGTGTGAATTTTTGAGCATGCTTACTACTACCATTCCAGAGAGGCTGTGGACTGTGCCCTAGATAGAGTTGTCAGTGCTGACACCAGGCCAGGCCTTGAGATACGGTCTCATGGCCCCTTCCCAGCACGTAGGCCTTCTTTCATGGAACACTGTCAGCTTTCTGAAGAACAGGATGACCCTGTGAATAACATGGTCATCAATGGCATGATCCTGACGTTGCTTAGGAAAAACTGTTTGTCTTGGGTTACTTGCTCTGCAAAAACAGGATGTGGTTAATGTGCTTAAAAGTGGTCCCGCACAAAGGGTCGGGGCTGCTCTCTGGACTCCCTGGTGGAGAGAGAGCAGTCGCCAGCCGGCTATTAAAGGCTCCCTAAATTTTAATTTGGTCTGTGTTATGCCCAGATTTCGTGATTCCCAAAGACCACGAGGGAGCCGAGTCCGATGCAAAAGCAAAGAGCCTTTTAATCGAGCTAGCTCGAGCTCAGTCCCACACACACACACACACACACCGGCGCAGCGGCGAGGTGGAGAGAGAGAGAGTCAGCCCCCAAACGCGCTGATTTATAGGGGGCCTGGGAGAGGTAGGAGGGGTGAGGTAGTGTGGTCTCTGCTGATTGGTCGGGATCAGGTTGCACATGGGGCAGGGTGCGGCTTACCTTCCCCTTGCATTTCTATTGGCTAATCCAAAAGTGTGGGTTGGGCTCTTGAAGAGGTTCTAGGGCAGGAACCTGACTCCACGAGGTGGAGGACATAGAACAAAAGGAACATGGAGTCTCCCCGCCCTTTCATTCCCCCCTTGTCTTGAAACTTACAGGCCCAATCATGGGTCGGTTTGTATTTCTACTGGACAACATTCCTGGGTCATGAGGGTACACCACCCCAAATTCCCTGTACTGATAAAATCGGAGTCCCCAAGTCTTCCTTCCCCCTCCAGCATCAGGCAGGTCGAGCACGCTGTAGCTTGAGCTTGAGCGGGTTGCATTGATCTCGATCGATGCTCCATTTGGTGACGAAGTCTTCCTGGATCACAGATGGGTCCGCTGACCGGACGTGAGTGTGATGGACCCAGGTTGCGACGCCGTCTACCTTGAGAGGGGTGGGGGTCGTCAGCACCACGACATAGGGACCCTTCCATCGTGGCTCAAGGGTCTCCCGGCGGTGTCTCTTGACATAGACCCAGTCCCCGGGCTTATGCTGATGAGGAGTCGGGGCTGGGCCGGTCTCGTAGATAGCGCGGAGGCGTGGCCAAATGTCTTCGTGCGCCCTCTGGAGCCCTCTCAAGGAAAGAAACAGTTCTTGACTTTCAAATTCTGTAAGAAATTCGGCTTTAAGGTTAGGGATAATAGGGGGTGGCCGACCAAACATGATCTCATAAGGAGTAAAACCCAGGGTGTAGGGAGAGTTCCTAACCCGGTAAAGGGCATATGGAAGGAGAGCCACCCAGTCCCCGCCAGTCTCCATGGTCAATTTGGTAAGGGTCTCTTTTAAAGTTCTATTCATCCTTTCTACTTGCCCTGAGCTTTGGGGCCTATAAGCACAATGCAATTTCCAATTTGCCCCAATGGCCTTGGCCACTGCCTGCGTTACCTGCGAGACAAAAGCTGGTCCATTGTCTGACCCTATCTCAGCGGGAAAACCATACCTGGGCAAGATGTCTTCTAGCAGCTTCTTAGCTACCGTCTGAGCTGTTTCATGCTTAGTTGGATATGCTTCTACCCATCCGGAGAAGGTATCTACAAATACTAAAAGATATTTATAGCCATACTTTCCTGGTTTAACCTCAGTGAAGTCGACCTCCCATTGTGCCCCAGGCTTGGTTCCTCGAACCCTGGTTCCTTTTTCACTCGGCCGGATTCTCGCATTTGTGAGTTGACAGGTCTTGCAAGCAGATACAACCTGCTCTATTTTAACGTCCTGCTGGTGGATCTTAATTCTGGCGTGTCGGATTAAGTCCTTTAATTTACGTGCCCCCAGGTGAGTGGACCGGTGCATGTGTTTTATCATGGAGACTCCAAGCTGGTCTGGCAGTATGAGCTCCCCTTGTGGTGTATACCACCACCCCTTCTCCTCCTTTGCTTGGGGAAGCTTCCTAATACGCTGTAACTCCTCCAGGGAATATCCTGGATGAACTGGCAGAACTGGGTCTCCTGGGTCTGGGAGCTGTAAGGCCATGGTGGGGATCGGAGAAATGGCTACTGCCTTGGCCTCCTGGTCAGCCCTGCGGTTTCCTCTTGCCACTGGGTTGTCAGCCTTCTGGTGTCCTTGGCAGTGTATGATGGCCAGTTTGGCAGGGAGCCATAAGGCTGAGAGTAAGTCGAGTATCTCCTGTTTATTCTTTATAGTCCGCCCCTCTGCTGTTAGTAGCCCTCTCTCTTGGTAGATTGCCCCATGAACATGAGCAGTGGCGAATGCATACCGGCTGTCTGTGTAGATGTTGAGCCGCTTTCCAGCTCCCAGTGTCAGGGCCTTGGTGAGGGCCACAAGCTCTGCTCTCTGGGCTGACGTCCCGGGGGGTAGAGCCTCTGCCCATACAGTGTCCGTTTCAGTGACTACAGCCGCACCCGCATACCTGCTCCCGTCCCGTACAAAGCTGCTTCCATCGGTGAACCAGGTGACGTCTGCATCTGGAAGGGGCTGGTCAGTCAGGTCCTTCCGGAGCCCATGCACTTGCTCTAGGATTCCTGCACAATCATGTAGGGGAGCATCTAGGTCTGGGTCGGGCAGCAAGGTGGCAGGGTTGAGGGCCGCACTGGGATGAAACCGTACTCTGGGAGGGTTGAGAAGGAGACTCTGATAGTGGGTTATACGTGCATTGCTCATCCATCTATCAGGAGGCTGCTTCAGGACTCCCTCAATGGCATGTGGGGTGGTGATCCAGACTTCCTGCCCCAGGGTCAGTTTGTCAGCGTCTTTGACTAAAAGCGCCGTTGCCGCAATAATCCTTAGGCACGGTGGCCAGCCGGCAGCTACAGGGTCTAACTTCTTGGACAAATAAGCCACCGGGCGGCTCCAGGGGCCTAGGGTCTGAGTTAGGACCCCTTTCGCTATTCCTTTGTGTTCATCTACAAAGAGATGGAAGGGCTTCGTGATGTCTGGCAGGCCCAGGGCCGGAGCACTTAGGAGGGCTTTCTTTAACTGCTTAAAGGCTGCCTTCTCTCTTTCAGTCCATTCAAAGGCCTTTCCCTCCTTGGTTGCCTCGTATAGGGGCCTGGCAATCTCTGCGAAACCCGGTATCCAGAGGCGGCAGTAGCCAGCCGATCCTAGGAATTCCCTTACTTCCCTTCGGGAGGTGGGGGATGGGATTTTCAAAACAGTCTCTTTTCTGGCATCCGACAGCCGCCGCTGTCCACCCTCCAGGATGTATCCCAGGTAACTCACCCTTTCTTTGCATATCTGAGCCTTCTTTGCAGAAGCCCGGTATCCAAGGGCCCCCAAGGAGGCCAGCAGGTCTCTTGTCCCCTCCTTGCAGTCCTCAGCTGTGTCTGCTGCAATCAGGATATCGTCCACATACTGAAGGAGAGTGAGGTTGGGGTGTGCTCTCCGGTACTCACCCAGGTCCTCATGCAGGGCCTCATAGAAGATGGTGGGCGAGTTCTTGAACCCCTGAGGCAACCGAGTCCACATCAGTTGTCCACTGTAACCCTCTTCTGGGTCATGCCATTCGAAAGCAAACAGGAATTGACTACGGGGAGCGAGCGGCAAACTGAAAAAGGCATCCTTCAAATCTAACACAGTATACCAGACACGGGAGGGTGCCAGAGAGCTTAAGAGAGTGTATGGGTTGGGGACCGTTGGATGTATGTCCATAACTCTTTTATTTACTTCTCGGAGGTCCTGTACCGGCCGGTAGTCATTCGTGTGGGGCTTCTTGACTGGCAGGAGGGGGGTGTTCCAGGCAGACTGGCAGGGGACCAGCACCCCTAGGCCCCTCAGTCTCCGAATGTGTGGCTGAATTCCCTTCCGGGCTTCCTGAGGCATGGGGTACTGTTTGATTCTCACAGGGCCTTCCCCTGGTTTTAACTCTACCAGGATTGGGGCCCTGTGGGCGGCGAGCCCCACTCCCCCTGTCTCCGCCCAAGCCGTGGGGAACTCCTGCAGCCATTCGTCTGTGCTGCCCTTTATTGGAGAGGCTTTTTGGTGAAGCCGGTACTCATCCTCCAGCCTTATGGTCAGGACCTGAATGGGGTGGCCCTTGCCATCAGTAACCTGAGGCCCCCCTTGTCTGAAAGTTATCTGAGCTCCAATCTTAGTGAGCAAGTCTCGTCCTAACAGTGGGTAGGGGCATTCTGGAATTACCATAAAAGAGTGGGATACCCAGCCCGTCCCTAAATCCACCGTTCTTCGGGTAGTCCATGAATACTGGCTCATACCAGTTGCCCCTTGTACCCAAGACTTCTTATTTGTTAATTTTCCTTGAGGCGTACAGAGGACCGAGTGTTGCGCTCCGGTGTCAACAAGGAAGTCAATGGGGGTCCCCTCCACTTTAAGAGTTACCCTGGGCTCGGGGAGGGGATCCGAACCCCGACTCCCCTAGTCACTCAGTTCATCTAGCTCCAGGACCTTCACTCGATCTGCTTCGCCTCCCTTTTTGCTGGCCCTTCTCGGGCACTCTTGTTTCCAGTGCCCTATCTCCCTACAGTAAGCACACTGATCTTTCCGCAGCTTCCGCCTCCCGCCCCGGGCGGTCCCCTTACCGTCCTCCTGGTTGCCGGCGAGTTGGCGGAGACGGCGGTTCCGTTCCTCGGAAGAGTCCGCGGTGGTGGCGAGCAGGATCTTAGCTAGGTCTCGGGTTTGTTTGCTGCTCGCAGCCGCCGCAGCGTGAGCCTGCCTTTCTTCCGGGGGCTCCCTGTTATTATACACCTTCTCGGCTACCTCCAGTAGGTCCTTTAAACTCTTCTCCCCCAGCCTATCTACTTTTTGCAGTTTCTTTTTAATATCCGCAGCCGATTGGTTTACAAAGCTTATGATCACAGCTGCCTTGTTTTCAGGAGCTTCTGGATTCATGGGGGTGTAGGTGCGGTATGCCTCCATGATCCGTTCTAAAAAGACAGCTGGAGACTCATCCCTTTCCTGCTGAACACTCCCTACCTTGGCCAAATTAGTTGGCTTTCTAGCAGCCATTCGGAGACCCCCCCATTAGAGTCTGGCGGTAGACCCGGAGCCTCTCCTTACCTTCTGCCGTGTTGAAATCCCATTCAGGCCTAGTTAAGGGAAAAGAGACATCTATCTGGACCGGGTTGGTTGTTGGGTTCCCGTCCACGCCTGGAACCACTTTCCGGGCCTCATTGAGGATTCTTTCCCTCTCCTCAGTTGTGAACAGGACCTGTAAAAGCTGTTGGCAGTCATCCCACGTGGGCTGGTGGGTGAAAAGGACAGAATCTAACAGATCAATAAGCCCTGCTGGCTTCTCAGAGAACTTAGGATTCTGAGCCTTCCAGTTGTAAAGGTCACTAGTGGCAAAAGGCCAATAGTGATGGAGTTGATTGCCATCCGCATCTGGGGGCCCCGCGGCTCGTAAAGGTAGGGCTTTAATAGTGGAGTAAGGGGCTGTGACAGACAGTTCCCTCTGAGCCCTTTGTCTAGTAAGAGGCGGGCTTCCCACTGGAACCGCAGCTGCTTCCGGAACTCCGCCCCCAGACGCTCCCCTTTGCTTGGGAGCATCGCCCCCCTGTGAACTTCTAGGGGGCTGATATGAGGGAGGAAAGATTAGTTCCTCTTCAGTTCCCCCCTGAAAGACAGGGTAGAGGGGAGCTGAAGGCGGGATGAGGTCCTTCTTCTTCACCTTCTCCGTTTCCTGCAAAGCAAGTATGGGTTTCAGCTCCAGGGAGCGCGGGGACAGAAAGGGCTTAAGCCAGGAGGGTGGATCTTCCACGAGGTCCTGCCAAGTAATAATGTAAGGGAGTTGATCAGGATGTCCCTTCTTGGGCTGAGAGATGATGTCCCTCACCCGGTGGATGGTGGGGAGGTCGAAGGTCCCCTCCGGCGGCCACCCAACACTAAAAGTCGGCCATTCCCTAGAACAAAAAGTTTGCCACCGGCCCTTCCGGACCTCTACACTGAGGTTGCTAGCTCTTCCCTTAACCTCTTTGAAATGATCAACCATAATGCTTAAAGGAGTGGTTTGAGTCTGTCCCATGATGTCCGTCAACAGAGTCAACAAAACAAAACAGAAAAACACAGACACAGACAAACAAAGGGCCCTTTAGACAAGCTTTCCAATGCGAATCGTTGGAACAAAAACTGACAAAACCGAAAGTGCGGACGACGGCCTCATCCCAGAGGTTTGAGGGGAATACTCGTCCCTCCTGAAGGAGGATCAGGACGTCTCCCGATGTCTCCCGATTCCTCCCGCCCGTGGTCCTCCGGTGCGTCCACCTAGACCACTTCGGGCACTACCAGAGATTCAGAAATGAGCTCACACAAAAAAGAGACAAGGAACAGACAGACACCTACCGTGGCCAGTCAGACTCTCCGGATCGGGGGTCCCTTGAGGTTCTTGGGGATCCCGGACGAGCCCCCAAATGTTATGCCCAGATTTCGTGATTCCCAAAGACCACGAGGGAGCCGAGTCCGATGCAAAAGCAAAGAGCCTTTTAATCGAGCTAGCTCGAGCTCAGTCCCACACACACACACACACCGGCGCAGCGGCAAGGTGGAGAGAGAGAGAGAGAGTCAGCCCCCAAACGCGCTGATTTATAGGGGGCCTGGGAGAGGTAGGAGGGGTGAGGTAGTGTGGTCTCTGCTGATTGGTCGGGATCAGGTTGCACATGGGGCAGGGTGGGGCTTACCTTCCCCTTGCATTTCTATTGGCTAATCCAAAAGTGTGGGTTGGGCTCTTGAAGAGGTTCTAGGGCAGGAACCTGACTCCACGAGGTGGAGGACATAGAACAAAAGGAACATGGAGTCTCCCCGCCCTTTCAGTCTGGACTCCAGTGGTCGTTAACTCCACTCGCTCCACAACAGACAGGAGTTAATTATAAGAGAACTTTATATTTTATCAACCTGGAGACTGTGAAACCAAAATGTGGAGTGTGAGTCCAAGTTCTCATTGTTTCCTGAAATCAAAGAATGAAGTCATGGACAAAAAATGGTTAGTGGAACCAAAGTTTATTGAGAGAAGTCAGTCCTGGTCCGGGATTTTTGGACTGGAACACCCGGTGTTCCCCTGGGCAGGATGGCTTGGCTTCTCCAGATTCTTTGTATGGAGCAGTTGACGAATGAAACAACAGATGGAAGATGGTATAGCAAAGGTGGAAATTTATTGAAGAACAAGTACAGACTCCCACGTGAGGCGGGGAAAGAATCTCACAGCACAGACTCCTACGTGGTGAGGGGGAAAGAGTCCCACAGAGTTCCTTTTTTTCAAGGTTTATTAAGGCTGCAGATCTTTGTGCCAGATATACTCTCCTATTGGTCAATATTCCCTTTGATTTGGTCTCTATAGCAATTTCTGAGCTCAAAGGTCAAACCTCACTTGGGAGGTGAGAGGCCCTCCTTCTTCATTGTTCTCCTATTCCCTCTGGGCTTTCTTCCTCCTTTATTTTGTAAATACAGACCTTTTGTTACTTCCAGTTTCCTTGTCTTAGGGAAATGTAACTGCTGCCTTTCCCAACTTCCTTGTCTTATGGAAATGTAACCTTTTGCAACTCTGTAACCCTGTGTTTTTTCCATGGACCCCTTAATTTTAAAAATTCCCTAAATCTGCGTATTTCACCCCTAAAAATTCCTATTTCACTGGAAAAGGTGCAGCTGGGATTCCAGGAGCAGGCCAGTGTCCAGAGCTTCCTTTTCATGTTATAGTCAGGTCTTAAAGTCTTTTAGTCCTTGTATAGAGCCCCACATGGCCATATGCCATGTGGGCACAGGGAGCCCATCTCTGGCCAGACATAGGAGCCCCCAATTTGCTGGGGAGGAGGCTGGGGAAGCACACCCTTTTTAATATAGGGGGCAGATACAACCTTGCTAGGTCCTGATTGGTCTTTTCAAAGAATTCTGCCTTATCAACATCCTTGGGATTGATTTATATGCCTTACTGACTTGTGATTAATTATCTGCACATTGCCCGTCTTAGTAATATCAATACATTTTAAAGTTCATGTGCACACACTTACTTCTCCGCCCATTGGGGTGCCTTAGTAACTTCATTTAGTTGGGTTTATTTCCCTGCTCCCAAGGTTCTGATTCCTGACTACCTAGCTCCCCTCTGTCTCCTCAGCTGCACCAGAGGAATTTCCATAACAATAACCTTGCTAAAACTAACCATTATCTACCACTAGTTTTCCTTTTCCCTATATTTGCCTTTCCACAATTCACCACCTTAGAAATTCAAAGTATTTTCTTTATCTTCTCACTTCTCTATAAATTTATTATTTTTTTGGTAAGGTGCTATTGAAACGGAATTTTTGGACTGGAACCTGGATTCTTTGTCCATTGGAGTTGAAGAATGAAGCCATGGACAGAAGGTGATGGGGAAAATAAGACATTTGTGGGGGAGGGGGCTATCAATCTGAATCTGTGTCAGTAACCTAATGTACATTCTTGATAGCCTATAATTAAGTCACTGCCCCTTTCTCCATAATGTGGTCTAGCAAGACCTGTTTTCCTAAGTACTCCCAATTTACAGAGGGGTCAGAAATAAAGAATGTAACACCTTAGCTACCAGGGAGGTCACTGACACCACCCAGACCAGGCATTTAGATACAATAGAACTTTCCAGTTCTAACTGACTCAGGAGGGGCTGTGGAAGCCCACCCCAAAAGCCTGGTAGTTAGGAAACAGATAGAAAACAAAGAAACTGAGGGTATCAAGAGAAAGCTTCCTCCATATTGGCTGACTCAGGATTTGGAGAACTAACCCCCTGAGTCACTGTACTAGTACATGTGAAACATCTGAAAATAAATGGGTTTATCCTGGACCTCCAAGTACTCCTGTTTATTTTTCGATCTCCTGGTAAATTCTGTAACAAAGGTGGTATAGCAAAAGTGGAAATTTACTGAAGAATAAGTGCAGACTCCCATGTGGGGAAAGGGAAAGATTATCACAGAATGGACTCCCATGTGGGGAAGGGGAAAGGGTCCCACTGAGTTCCTTTTTCCCTACGGCTTATAAAGGCTGAAGATCCTGGTGCCTTGATAGCCCCTCTGATTGGTCACTATTCCCCTTTGAGTTGGTTACTATAGTAACTCCTGGGCTCAAATGTTGAACCTCACATGGAACATGTGAGGTTCTCCCCCCACCCTTTCTTATTGTTTTCCTATTCCCTTTGGACTTTCTTCTCCTTCTGGATGAAGGGCTTCCTTCTCTTTATTTTGTAAATATAGACCTTTTGCTGTTCCAGATCCTTATTCTATGGAAATGTACCTGTTGCAGCTTTTCAACTCCCCTATTCTATGGAAATATACCTTCTGCTGCTCTGCAGCCCTGTGCTTCTTCCATGGTCCCCTTGATTTCTAAAATTTCCTAAAACCTGTCTTTTTCACCCCTAAAAATTCCTGTTTCACTATTAAACCCAGGTTAAAATCACCTCTTAGAGTTATTCATCTCTGGGTATTATCACATGTATGCATGACACATATGCTAATAAATTTGTTTGTTTTTCTCTTGTTACTCTGTCTTTAATCCAGATACAGGATCCTAGCTAGAAAACCTAGAAGGGTAAAAGGGAAAATAATTTTCTCTTATACAGCCTTTTGGGAAAAAGTTATGTTTCTTTTAGTGTGTCATATTCTAAAACTGGCTTTATTTCTGGTTAAAGAAGAGGTAACTGTTACAAAATTTTAAAGGCTTCATTTGTTCACCCACTGGCTGATACTTGAGATTTAATAATTAGTATTTTAGTTTAGCTAGTAAAATTTTGATTTTTATAAAAGATGCACTCTTTCTGTGCAGAGTATGCAGAGCCTACTTGGCTGATTACAGCCTATCATACTTCGGTGAGTGAGTTTATTCCACAAATTCCTTGAATGTTTAGCGATCATGAAAAGGTAAAATATCATAAAAAATGATTGTTGGTGAGTGGCAAAGAAGCATAATTGGGAAGGAAAGTAATATAAAAAGTACTAGAAAACGTCTTTGCTT
This sequence comes from Plecotus auritus, assembly GCF_963455305.1. NCBI lineage: Eukaryota > Metazoa > Chordata > Mammalia > Chiroptera > Vespertilionidae > Plecotus > Plecotus auritus. The sequence goes on along the minus strand of NC_137770.1, from coordinate 128,099,290 downwards.
ACTTCATAATTCCCTAGGGTCTGCCATTCTGTACTCAGAATTGTGTTGGGGAAAGGAGACTCCAGAGGCTACTGCAGAGGGACAGAGCTAGGAAAGGAATGAAGTCTAATAAATCCAGGTGCAAACAGAGGTAGAGGGAAACCCAGGGACAAGGAGATCAAAGTTCATCATCATTGCCACATGGAGCCATGTCTGAGTCTAAGGCCAACAGAAAAACATGCGCCCCAAAATATCAACAAATTCCACTTGTGGAACTAAATAGAAAATATTAATAAAAGCTGAACAATAATCAATTATAACTCTATATAAAGCTCTATGTTGCCCAATCTGTTCCCATGCTTTTGTTAGCCCTCATTAACCTCCCTTATGTGATGTGGGGGTCAATGAGGGCTGGAACCTGGCTCATTAGAAACAACTATTCCTCTTGCATTACACTGGGTCTTAAAACAAACAATGACTTGTCTTTATTTATAAGTATTTTCACCAAATATTTTTGCATAATTTATAATTTTAAAACATTGTATTAAAATAAGACTTAACTGTCAAATTTCATAGTGCTCCCCTGTATTTTGAATTGAGGAGAGTGCCTTACTTGCCTCACCCTAATCCTGGCACTGTTGCTCATACACATTTCCAGTTCAACAGAGGACTAAGCAATTATTTAATTTGTGACAATTATACAACAATTATATAAAGAGAATTTTATCATGCGTGATTCATGTCTTCCTCATCTTCTTTTTTATCCCTTTGTATTGTATTTCTGCAGTGATTAGGACCTCTATTACCATGTTGATTTGAAGTAGTGACAGTATATCTCATTCTCAAATTTGTGTGTTTAAAAAATTGTTACTAACATTTCACCATTAGGATTCATCATTACTGTAGGATATTCTTAGTTATTGGTTATCAGGTTAAGGAAGTCTATTTGTATTTGGCTAAGAGTTTTTATCAGACAATAGTGCAAATTTCATCAATTGCATTTTCTTCAGCTGTAACTGATATATCTCTTTAATCTGTTATTATAATACTAGAGGCCTTGTGCACAAAATTTGTGCCTTGGGGTGTCCCTCTTCCCAGCCCCTGCCCTCTCCTAGTTCAGGGCTCCTCAGGGGATGTCTGCCTGACAGCTTAGGCTCAATCCCCGGGAATCAGGCCTAAGCCGGCAGTTGGACATCCCTCTCGCCATCTGGGATTCCTCGCTCCTTACCGCCCACCTGTTTGCTCCTTACTGCTCAGCTCACTGCTCCTTAGCGCTGCTACGGAGGCAGGAGAGGCCCTCACCAATGCCATTGTGCTCATCAGAGTGAGCCTGGCTTCTGGCTCAGCATCCGCTCCCCCTGTGGGAGCGCACTGACCATTAGGGGGCAGCTCCTGCATTGAGAGTCTGCCCCTGGTGGTCAGTGTGCATCATAGTGACCAGTTGTTCCGATTGTTCAACCGTAATGGTCGCTTAGGCTTTTAATATATAGATAAATTACATGAATTGATTTTGTAATGTTCAACTATCCTATTTTTAGCATAGGTAGCTAGTTAGTGTTAATAAAGGAAGGGAACAAAAGGAATCAGACATGAAGTGTAATAAACTAGGGAGCTGAATTGAACAGTAAGTCTGTTTCCCTAGGAAGTTGCAGCATTCATAGGTTTCTCAGGAGACCACTGCAGCCTTCACCCTCAGGACATAATCCCTGAGGTGGGCAGGAAGGATGTCACAAGTCATTAGCTGGGATTACTCAGGGAGGAAAGAAACAGCAGAAGAAATTCCTCTGTTGAGCCATGTACAATAGAAGCCTAGATGCCAACCATAGGGGAAAAGTGCCTATCCTAGGAAAAATATCAGATTAGACAAAGGGACCCGGAACCCAGAAGATCTAGGAAATTCACTGATTAGGGGAGGGCCCAGAACAAGCTCACAAAGGATTGGGAAATTGATTGATTAGTTTGAAAAATTACCTGTTCCATCCCAAGCCCAATATAACAAAGCCTCTCTCTCTCTCTCTCTCTCTCTCTCTCTCTCTCTCTCTCTCTCTCTCTCTCTCTCTCCAAGTAACTAACACATATTGGTTTGTCCATTGTTTCACACATTCTTTCTCCATAGAAGCCATGTTGGCCTAGTAGCCAGGTGGGGCCCAAGTACAAGCTCCAAGTGCAAGCCTGTGTAGAGCAACACAGTGCCAGCTGTAGTGCTTTGGGGAACAAGGCCAAGCTAGCTGGATGGGGACAGTGTCTGAACTAAACTGACTCAATGGCACAGAATTTCTGCTCCCTGGCCTTTCTTCTGGTATTGATGAAGACAAGACTGGACTTCTTCAGTAGTGGGACAGAGCTGAACCCAGGACAGTCCTTTTTGTTTGCTTCAGCTTCAATAAATCTTACCACCAGACCTCATGCTCCAATGCATAATCAACAAAGTACTTTTATCAAGACACCTCAAGGAACCCAATTCCACAAGCAGAACTATTATTTTTCTGGATCACTGTGGATTAAATTTTCCTTTATTTTATTCAGGATTTTTCCTTCTAATCACTTGTTATTTTCTTTTCTTATATTATCACTAGGGGCCCAGTGCATGAATTTGTGCACCTTGAAAGGAAATGTGGGCCACAAGGCTGCAGAAGGCATAGGGGTGGGTCTTGGCCCATCCTCCACACCCCTGCCTGGCCCCTCCTGCCACAGCCCCTGGTCCCCTGTCTGCCAGCAGCACCGCTCCCACCGCTGCTCCCATGCACTGACGGCACTGGCCCCACGCGCACCTGCTGACAGCGCAGAGCAATTGAGCCCAGCTCCAGCATCAGTGCAAGTGGGGCCAGCACCGTCAGCAGGTGCAAGCAGTGGATGCTGCCCCGATTTCCCCTCAGGAACAGGGGGAGGTGGAGAAGCCCTCTGGGGCAATCAGGGCCAGCAGCTGCTGCTCACACCCACTGATGGCGCCAAGTGATTGGGACCAGTGCTGGGCATAGGCAGCAGGTGTGAATGGTGGCTCCTGTGCTGGTATCAGGTGCAAGCAGGGCCAGTGCCAGCAGCAGGTGCAAGTGCTAGGTGGGATTGTGGCACATGGGAGCAAAGAATATTCAGTAACCACCAGAGGCTCACCTCAATGACAGCACTCAGCACCCCTCCTTGGTCTGGCACCTCTACTCACCTGCTCCACCATCCTGCCACAGCCAACGCCCACCATGTTCCACACACGCCCCCTTGTGATCAGCACACTCATAGCAACCAGTTGTTTGGTTATTCGGTTGTTCTGGTTGTTCCATCATTCGGTCTATTTGCATATTAGCCTTTTATTATATAGGATATGATATTTATTCCAATGTTATACTAGCTTCAAAAGGATTTGGAAAATTAAATTCTTTCATTTTCCACCCTCAAGAATTTTGTATAGAATTTAAGTGATTTATTCCTTAAAATTTTGGTAGACTTCATTGTAAAACCATTGAACCTCTTGTTTCCTTATGGCAAGATCTTTAAATTCTGGTTCTATGACTTAAATATTTGAATTCTTCTTTGTAAATTTTGGTTAGTTGTGTTTATGTATTTGTTCATTTTTTTCTGTTTTTAATCTTTTAGCAATGTTTTTCATAGTTTTATTTCTTCTAATGACTATTTTTGCTAAGTTGTACTCTTTAAAATTTATGATTTTATTGGAATAAAGTTGTTCATAATATTCTCTTATTATAACTTTAACTTTCAGGATCTATAAGATGTCCATTTTCCATCCCTGATATTTAAAGTTTGTGCTTTCTGCATTCATTGATTAGTTTTTCTAGAGTCTATCACTTTGGTTCATCATTTCAAAGAAAGAATTTATTGCTTTGTTAATTCTCTTTTGTTTGTTTTCAAGTTTTTGATGTTGCAGATCATGCTCCCTGGGAAACAGATTCCAAGTGAAATTTGGCACAGTAGGTTGATTAGGTAGTGGTCTTGAAATTAACACCTACAGGAGAAGGGAAAGGATTGGAAGACAAAGAAGTTGGGTTCTGGTTCTTTCACAACAAAGGCTTCAGTCAGTCCCACAGAGTTCTGGAACTGGGATGGCCTTTCAGAGTTATGAGTTGATGTGATTGGGCCAGAACTTCATAGCCCTGCATCCACATTGTTGGATGCTTTGGGAGGGGGGGGGGGGACTTCTGGTGAGGCTGTTCTACCAGCCAGCAGCACTCCAGCAGCTCACAGAATGATAATTAGTTTAGTTAAGGGATGAAACACAATGTCCAATTTAGAATTTAGAATATCCAATGAATTTTAAAATTCATTCTACTTGAGTCAACTTCCACATATGTGTTGAAAGCAGCAGCTTCTTTATTATTCTGATTGGTTTTTTTTTTTCTGTTGGAAATGCTTGAGAGGAAGGAAGCACAGTCTTTGCAGTAGAGCTTGAAGTTTCAATTGATACTCAGCATCACCCTCATTATCATGGACTGAATATTTGTGTTTCTAAAATTCATGTTGAAGCTCCAAATACCCCAGTGTGATGGTATTTGGGGGTGGGGCCTTTGGGAGATAATTAGGTTCAGATGAGGTAATCTTATGATGCCATTAATAGCCTAATAAAGAGAGAAAGAGATACCAGAGTGCTCACTTGTTCTCCCCATTTCTTCTCTCCATTACATCCAACCCCCATCATGTGAGGACATAGTAAGAAGGCAGGTTTTTGAAAACCCAGAAGAGGGACCTCATTGGGGGCCCTCCAGAACCATGAGAAATAGATGTTTTGTTCTTTAAGCCACCCAGTCTATGATATTTTTTTATAGGAGTCTGAGTTGACAAGGACACTTTGCAACTACCCATTTGCATCCCCTTAGTCTTAAAAAGGACCTCTGTTGGTCTGGGTAGTCTAGCTTTGGATGACTCAGACCTGTGTCCCCAAGGATTCTGTAGCCCTGTTCACTATGTGGTTTCAGGCCATGTCTGTTGTATTATTATACTTACTCTCAAAATTGGGCAAAGGAGTAACAAGAAACTCAGAAAATTGTTAAACATATTCCTATCTGCTCTCATCTTTGACAAGAGCTCTAACTTTTCCTGAAGTTTAGATAAATTGGCCTCAGTTGGCTCCTTGGGGGGAAAAATGCCCGAAGTACTCTGGAAGAAGCCATAGCTGAAGTTCATTGAGGTCAATAAGTTGTACCTTTGTCAATCAGAACTTCTACACCCACAGAGTCCAGAATTACTGGTTCTGGAGGCTCAAACTCCTCAATAGGTAACTGGTTTGATATTAAGTGAGTTAAGATCTTGATTTTCAGGCATTCTACCATTTGGAAGCACAAAACCATATTATGATTGTTGATTTAGAATAACTACACACCTAACAGTGACATCCCATATTTGTGAAAGGAGTTTTTATGGGTAAAATAGGCAGGTTTAGGAAGTTTTAAGAATTAGGAGTTCCATGGGGAAGAACCGCAGGGCTGCAAAGCTGGGAGCTGCCAGAAGGCATACATTCACAGAATAAGGGAGCTGCCAAAAGGCATATATTTATAGAATAAGGGAGCTGGGAGCTGCCAAAAGGGATACATTTACAGAATAAAAGGAGAGAAAGCTGCTCATTCACAGAATAAAGAGGAAGGTCACAGGGAATAGAAAAACAAAAGGGAGAAAAAGAGGGAAACCCCACGTGGGGTTTGAGCTCTGAAGCTGCTATAGTGACCAATGAGAAGGGCTATCAAGACACAAAGAACTGTAGCCTTTATAAACCTTAGGAAAGAGGGACTTGGTGGGTTTTTCTCCCTCTGCCCATGTGGGCTCTGTGCTTGTTTCCCAATAAATTTCCACCTTTTCCTATACCACCTTTTGTCCGTGGCTTCATTCTTTGAATCCACCTGGACAAGAACCCTGGAAATCACCTTTGCATCCTACCCAGAGGAAAACAATGCGTTTTAGTTTAATTTCTGCATTTCACTAGTACGATTTTATATATGAGTTAAGCACTTCATTGGAAATGTTTATTGGCCATGCCATTTTTCTACCCTGCCAGCACCAAGTGACTGATTAGTCTTTATACAGAACTAGAGACCTGATGCACGAAATTTGTGCAAGGGTAGGCCTTCCTTCTCCTGGCTGCCAGCAGCCAGCCCCATCCCCTGTCCTCACCTGCCTTGGCCCAGCACTGTCTGTGTCCACTGCCATCCCCCACTTCCCCCTCGATTGATCTCCCTGCTGGCTGGTGGCCTGGGCCTCCCTCTGCAGGCCCCTCCCCCTGCCCAAACAATCACATCGCACCCACCTTGGCTGGCCTGGAGCCAGTGAGTATCATAGCGTGGTCATCTGGACAGTAATTTTGCTGTTCGGCTATTTGGTCTATTTGCATATTACACTTTTATTATTATAGATGTTGCTTTCAAGAGGTATCAGTGTTTGTTTCTGTATGTCTAGATATTGTACAGTACTGATAGATTAGTCTCGGGGTGAGGGAGCCCATACTACTGAAATCAAGTATAGTCTCCCTCTCACCACTGTAGGCACCAGGCTCATATGCCCATTATGCCAGCATATTGGTTCAACTGTCAACTGAACAAGTTATTTGTCAACTAAGGTTTTATTTCTTCCATATTAGTGTACAATGGCAGAATGTGAACATTTTTTAATATCTAATAAATGTTTAGGAACAGAATCCTGAGATGTGGAATGTGTTGCCTCCTGTATCCAAAAGGGACTACTTAATGTTATGCTTCCTCCTTGTTGATGAGAAATGCAATAAGCACTAATTTTTTCTTTACCTTGTAGATGTCCCTTGAAGCCCAAACCACTGAACTCCTAAATTTCAGTCTTTATTCTTTGTAAAGTAAGAGATTATTTTTTTTTTCTATATTGATATCCAGTTGTTCCAGCGCCATTCTTTCCCCCATTGAATTACATTGGCCAATTTGATACATTTTTGGATTTTATTCTGTTCCATTACATCAAAATATTTGTCCTTGTTCCAGTACTCCACTCCCTTCATCACTGTAGCTCATAATAAGTCTTAAAATCAGTTATCATATGTTCTTCAACATTGCTGTTTCTCTTAATTTTTAAAATTGCTTTGACTATTCTAAATTGTTTTAATTACATAAAAATTTTAGAATCAGCTTTTCAATTTTTACAAAAGTTCTGCTGATGTTTCAATTTATTAAAATTAATATTTATTATATATATACACACATAAATATATAGTTTCATTATATATATATATATATATATATATATATATATATATATATATATAGCTTTATTTATTTTCTCTTGCTCCAGATTCAGTGTACTTCTTAAATCTTAGCATTTATGCTATTTATCAATTTTGAAAAATTCATGATATTTACCCTTTTACTTTTTGCAATTATCCTATTTTAATCTATTGCGTTTTTGCCCACCTTTTTTTCTCAAACTTCTTTTAGTCTCTGTAAAATCCTCATCTTTTTCTCACTGTTAATTAATGGTCTTCTGGGAAGTCTTAACTGCTTTATAACCAGTGTGTCAGAGACTAGAGTTTGTTCTCTCAATATCCATATTCCTCTTTGTAGTAATACAATTTTAGATTAATAATTGTCTACCTACCTATTTCCAAGCCTCCATGCAAGTACTTATGGTCCAATCAATGGGACATAAGTAAAATTGATGTGTACAACTTCTGGAAGGAGAGGAGTGGGCCCTCCTATTTTTCTTTACCACTGGGGCACAGTGGGGTGTAGATGTGATGGCAGGTTGTGGAGCAGCCATGCTGGGCACAGACATAAAAACTTACTGAGGATGTTACAAAGAGAAATCTGATTTCCTGACAATAAGGAAATGCCTTACAACCACAGGAGCCCTGAGTTGCTTGCATTTATGAAAGAAAAATAAACATCTATCTTATTTGAACTACTATTTCTTTGAAATTTTGTTACAGTCTCCTATATTTTGTCAGAGCATATGTCTAAGTAATAAACCCCATATATTGGAAGGTGTTTTTTTTTTTTAATTTAATATATTTTTCATTTTTACTACCTCTTTTTGACCTCTTTCCAAATATATCTGGGTTTTTTATGCCATCTTATTTCTTATAGTAATTGATTTGTTCTTTCGTGCTTTATTCAATTTAAAGCCACTTATTTAATAGTCTTGGTGTCAGTCAGAGTGTGATCTGAAAAAAAAAAACTATCAGATTTGTATATAATAAGGGATTTGTTATAGAGATTTGCCCTTATATATTTGTGGGAGCTGGTTAAATAGTCTTTGTGAGGCCATTGTTTCTGTGTCTAGTGCTGAGCCTGAAGTCATTAGGACATGCATGGAGGATGAAAAGTTGGGTGTGAAATGGGAAAGCAAGGACAAACCAGTACTGCAAGGATAAGCCAGAATCCATCAGGACAACTGGATTCCAGGTCAGCCTTTCACTGCTTCCAAGTCTCCAAAATCAAAGCTGTGATGATTTGCAGGAGGAGCTTGTACCCGCTAAAGAGTACCTCATTCAGAACCAGAGATGCTGACTGGGGAATCTGGCAGGTATGGCATTACTGTAAACCTAGCTATTGTCCTACTTCAATAAGTGAGACAGCCAATAAACAACAACCTACATGAGCAGCAATAGTACCTTGTGCCCAGCACTGACCTTCTGAGAGTAAAAAGAATATAGCTTCTGTTTCACTTCACCCTTCCAATTCCCATACAGTTCTCTCTCTGAGCTGTCACTAACACAAAACTAGGTTGAGAGGGGAATTCTGGGGAACATTATTCTAGCTTAATTAATGAGGTATAATACAAATCCACTACAGTATCTGTGGTAGCCAACTTTGAATATTTCCCTGATAAATGGCCTCCTGTTGGTCACACCCTTGTGTTGATCCCCTCCCACATTTAATGGAACTGAGCTATGTGAGTAATAGGATATTACCAAAGTGACAGTGTGTGATTTACCAGGTTTGATCATTAAAGACATTAAAGCCTCCTTCTTGGTGTCTTACATCATTCCTTCTGGGGACATCTAGCTACCATGTTGTGAAGACAGTCAAGCAGCCTTATAGAGAAGACCATATGGAAGGCTTCCTGCCAAAAGCCAACACCAATTTGCCAGCTGGGTGAGTTAGTCACCTTGGAAGCAGCTTTTCAAACCCTAATGAAGTTCCTATGCTCTGAATGTTTGTGTCCTCTAAAATTCATATGTTAAAAACCTATTGCTCAAGGTGATGATATTAGGATGTGGAGGCTATGGGAGGTGATTAGGTCATAAGGGTTGAGTACACATGAATGAGATTAGTGCCTTTATTAAAAAGGCCCCACAAAGCTCCCTTGCCCCTTTCATCATGTGAGGATACAGGGAGAAGGTGCCATCTAGAATGCGGGCTCTCACTAAACAACAAATATGCTGGCACCATGATCCTGAACTATAAGCCTGCTTATAGCAATCTGAACAGACTAAGATAACTCTTCAGACAATTTCAGCTAGTCGCCCTCAAGCCTTCCAGCTCATACCACAACCAACATGTCTACAAATCATGCTCTCTGCACTGAGTTTGTTCCTATACAAATGGTGAGGTAATATGATTAGTGTTGCTTAAGCCATTTGGCAATGGTTGAAAAAACAGTCTTTAGTTTTTCATAGTGGTTTTAATGGATTTCTTTGCATGTTTTGTATTTTGTATTATGAATTCATTTTAGAGGGGTTTTTAATCTGAAATTCCACTAGATGTTTTGGTTTGAGGGTGCTTACAGTTAGAGCATTTTGCTTTTGTTTCTGTCAGGTGAATTAGGGGTTTCACTGAACTGAGTATAATTTGAAATTAATACTTTTAGCCTGAGGATTCCCATCCTATCTAATAAAAGAGAAACATGCAAATTGAACGTACCTCTGCTATGCCCACAAGGCACGCCCACCAGCCAATCAGGAGTGAGTATGCAAATTAACCCAACAAATATGGTGGCGGCCATGGAGCTGGAGCAAGCAGGAGGTTTGGGTTGCCCCCAGCAATGGAGGAAGCCAAGCTTCCTGCCCGCCCTGGCCGGCCCTGGCCTCTGCTCAAGGCTACAAAGTTTCAATTATAGAAGATAAATAAATCCCAACAAAGATGGTGGTGGCCACAGAGCTGGAGCCAGCCTAGGCTTGGGTTGCCCCCGGTGATGGAGGAAGCCAAGCTTCCCACCCACCCTGGCTGGCCCTGGCCTCCTCTCAAGGCTACAAAGTTTCAATTATAGAAGATAAATAAATCCCAGATACCAGGGCCTCTGCTTGGGTCACCGGGGGGCATGGCTGGCATGCAAACCACCACAGGCCCTTCTCCCAGGCTGCCCCATGCCCCAAGGGAAACCCCACCCTGATCTGAGACAGCCTTCAGGGCAAACCAGCCGGCCCCCACCCGTGCACCAGGCCTCTATCCTATCTAATAAAAGAGTAATATACAAATTGACCATCACTCCAACACACAAGATGCTTGCCCCATGTGGTCAAAGATGACTGTCCCCATGTGGACACAAGATGGCTGCCACAAGATGGCCAGCATGGGAGGGCAGTTGGGAGGGACCAGGCCTGCAAGGGAGGGCAGTTGGGGGTGATCAAGCCTGCAGGGGAGGGAAGTTAGGGGTGACCAGGCCGGCAGGGGAGGGCAGTTAGGGGCAATCAGGCTGGAAGGGGAACAGTTAGGCATCAATCAGGCTGGCAGGGGAGTGGTTAGGGGGTGATCAGACTGGCAGGCAGAAGCGGTTAGGGGCAATCAGGAAGGCAGGCAGGCGAGCAGTTGGGAGCCAGCAGTCCTGGATTGTGAAAGGGATGTCTGACTGCCCATTGCGGCCTGATCCCAGTAAGATTGGGACCTCGAGGGGTCCCAGATTGGAGAGGGTGCATGCTGGGCTGAGGGACACACACTCCCATGCATGAATTTTGTGCACTGGGCCTCTAGTATTATATATATTACATAAATGTAAATCCCAAATTCACATGAAGTGAAAATCCATTGTCTTACTTTGTATTTCTCTGAAAACATTACTGGATGTAATGACATGTGTGTAGGTATGGGTGATCCCAGAAAGTCAGAAGGCGAGAGTAAAGACAGTAAGCCAAGGAAGGATGTAATAACAATAAAAACCATGCTATTGAGCTATAGTCATCCCTGGAGGCAAATGAGGTTCAGTCTTCCTGGGGCATTTTCTAAGAAACAATGTGGAGTTTTCTCAGAATTTTTCCTTTTAAAAATCAGGAGACATACCTCCATTGTGAAGGGATCTCCTGAGGAGTGAGAGGTCTCAGCCCTGCATTAGGTCCCCAAGCCCAGGGCTCCAGTGCCAGGAAGAGAAATTCCCATAACTTCTGGCTATAAAAACCAACAGGGATTGTGGCTGAGTGAAATGGGTGATCCTGACGTCTCGGGCATTCCTCCTTAAGGACCTACATGGGCTTACTGAGATGAACTTGTTCTGCGCTCCGGCACTGGGTCAGCGTCTAGAAAGGCACCAGTGTCTTATTGGGAGGAACTGACTTGTATGGCCTTAGAATAAGAGCTGGAGGAACAGCTTTCTCCCAGACAGAAGTTCTGACAGAGTCCACTGTTCTTTTTCTGAGTGTGCCCCCCACCCCACCTCCACAGAACTGCCTGGCAGACACCATATCTGAGTCTCCATCAACCTGGTTAATACTGTTTGCTTTGCTTTGGTGATTTCCTGAGACCCTGCTCCACCCAATTTGATAGCCCACCTAAGCTTTTTCCTTGGCTTTTCCATACAAATGGGCTGTCCTTGTTCATGCTTTAGATATTCTTAAAATATATAAAACAAGCAGCATCTGGCCTTGGTTGTGCCGTACCTCTTGCTAAGTGGCCCCAGGTCTGGCATTTCGTTCCCAACTTGGCCTCTCCTGGGCACCTGCAAGCCAAGCATAAGTAGCAGTCATTTGCAGATATTTTGTAGCACATGTTAGGTAGCCCTGGTAAGGGCACAGATATGGCTGAACTTGGTCTGCATCTCAGAAGGGCCCAGAACCAGCACATCTGGTAGACAGCTTCAGGCCATGCATGCCAAAGCTTCTCCATGAGCAACATATTCAAAGTACAGTCTCAGAGAACACCAGAGCCCTGCTGAAATGGGTCCTGCTCTATGGGATCAGACAATGCACAACAGATCCTCTACTGTGGTTTTGGCCAGCACTCACAACTGATCAGCCTGTGGATAAATACTTCCTATTGACATTCCAATAGCAATCAAGGCTCAACTACAAGAGGAGGGCACACACAGTCCACATGGGGATGTGCGCACCTGGAGCAACCAGCTTAGGTGACTGAGGAGGCTTTGCCACTGGGTCCTACAGTCACCTACCAGGTAATGTCACTCTACCAAGACCAGGAGACGTAGCAGGTCTACCTAATTCATAGAAACAAACACAGGGAGGCAGCCAAAATGTAGAGACAAAGAAAAATGCCCCAAATGAAAGAAAAGAACAAAACTTCAGTAAAAGAACTAAACAAAATGGAAACAAAGAATATACCAGATGCAGAGTTCAAGACACTGGTTCTAAGGATGCTCAATGAACTTAGGGGAAGAGTAGATGAACTTAGTGAGAACATAAATAAAGTTATAGGAAACACAAAAACAGAACTAGAAAACATAAAAAGAACCAGTCATAAATGAAGAATATATTAACTGAAATGAAGAATACATTTCAGGGAATCAACAGCAGAGTTGATGAAGCAGAGAATCAAATCAGAAATTTGGAAGATAAGGAAGCAGAAGACACCCAATCAGAAGAGCAAAAAGAAAAAAAAAATGAAGATAATATAAGGAGTCATTTGGGACAACTTCAAGCATACCAATATTTGAATCTTGGGGTGCCAGAGGGAGAAGAGAGAAAATAAGAATTAAAAAGCTATATGAAAAAAAAAACACAAAACAGAAAACTTTCCTAACTTGGTGAAGGAAACAGACATACAAGTCAAGGAAGCACAGAATCTGAAACAAGATGAACTCAAAGAGGCCTATATGAATACTTATTATAGTTAAAATGTCAAATACTAAAAATAAAGAGAGACTCTTAAAAAGCATCAAGAACCTGGCTGGTGTAGCTCAACAGTTGAGCATTAACCCAGGAACCAAGAGGTCACTGGTTCAATTTCCAGTCAGGGCACATGCCGGGATTGCAGGCTTGATCCCCAGTAGTGATGTGTGCAGAAGGCAGCCAATCTATGATGTTCCTCTCTCATCAATGTTTCTATCACTCTACCCTTCTCCCTTCCTCTCTCTGTAAAAATCAATAAAAACATATTTTTAAAGAAGCATCAAGAGAAAAGCAGTTAGCTACCTACAAGGGAACGCCCATAAGACTGTCGGTTGATTTATCAACAGGAACTTTGCAGGCCAGTAAGGATTGGAAAAAAATATTCAAAACAATAAAAGCAAGGACCTACACCAAGATTACTCTACCCAGCAAGGCTATCATTTAAAATAGAAGGACAGATAAAAGTTTCCCAGACAAGGAAAAGCTAAACAGTTTATCACCACCAAACAAGTATTACAAGAATGTTAAAGGGTCTTTTTTAAGGAAAGAAGAAAAATAAAAATATCAAAAATGTGAATAATAAAATGGCAATTAGTATATATATATATTAACAATTATTTTAGATGCAAATGGTTAAATGCTCCAATCAAAAGAAACACATTGGATGAATGTATAACAAAACAAAATCCTTACATATATTGTCTATGAGATACTCACTTCAGATCGAAAGACAACAGAGAATGAAGGTAAAGGGATAGAAAAAGCGATTTTATGAAAATAGAAACAACAACAAAAATATTTGGTAACAATACTATATCAGACAATAGAGACTTTTATTTTTTAAATTTTTTTCCATTTTATTTATTTTTTTATTAAGGTATTATATGTGTACATATCTTACCATTGCCCCCCCCACTCCTATACATGCCTTCACCCCTCAATGTTTTGCATCAGTTGGTTATTCTTATATGCATGCATATAAGTCCTTCGGTTGATCTCTTATTTCCCCCACCTCTCCCAAACCTTCCTGCTGTAATTTGACAGTCTGTTTGATGCTTTACTGTCTCTGTATCTATCTTTTTGTTCATCAGTTTATGTTTTTTATTATCCACAAATGAGTGAGATCATATGGTATTTTTCTTACATTGGCATAATGTTCTCTAATTCCATCCAGGTTGCTGCAAATGGTAAGAATTCCTTCTTTTTTATGGCAGCATAGTATTCCATTGTGTAGATGTACCATAGTTTTCTGATCCAGTCATCTGCTGATGGGCACCCAGACTGTTTCCAAATCTTAGCTATTGTAAATTGTGCTGCTATGAACATAGGGGTGCATATATCCTTTCTGATTGGTGTTTCTAGTTTCTTAAGATATATTTCTAGGAGTGGGATTACTGGGTCAAATGGGAGCTCCATTTTCAGTTTTTTGAGGAAACTCCATACTGTTCTCCACAGTGGCTGCACCAGTCTGCATTCCCACCAGCAGTGCACAAGGGTTCCTTTTTCTCTGCATCCTCGCCAACACTTGTCGTTTGTTGATTTGTTGATGATAGCCATTCTGACAGGTGTGAGATGGTATCGCATTGTCGTTTTTATTTGCAGCTGTTGGATAATTAGTGACTTTGAGCATCTTTTCATGTGTCTCTTGGCCTTCCTTCTGTCTTCTTTTGAAAAGATTCTATTTAGGTCCGTTGCCCATATTTTTATTGGATCATTTATCTTCCTTTTATTAAGTTGTATAAGATGCCTGTAGATGTTGGAGATTAAACCTTTATCAGTGATAACATTTGCAAATATGTTCTCCCATACAGTGGGGTTTCTTGTTATTTTGTTGATGGTTTCTTTCGCTGTGCAAAAGCTTTTTATTTTGATGTAGTCCCATTTGTTTATTTTCTCTTTGGCTTCCATTGCCCTAGGGGCAGTATCAGTGAAGAAGTTCTTTCGGCATATGTCTGAGATTTTGCTTCCTGTGGATTCCTCTAGTATTTTTATGGTTTCCTGTCTTATGTTTAAGTCCTGTATCCATTTTGAGTTTATTTTTGTGTATGGTGTAAGTTGGTGATCTAGTTTCATTTTTTGCATGTATCTGTCCAATTTTCCCAACACCATTTATTGAAGAGACTGTCTGGACTCCATTGTATGTTCATGCCTCCTTTGTCAAATATTAATTGTGTATAGTGGTTTGGGTCAATATCTGGATTCTCTATTCTATTCCATTGGTCTATATGTCTCTTCTTGTGCCAGTACCAGGCTGTTTTGAGAACAGTGGCTTTGTAATACAGCTTGAAATCTGGTATTGAGATCCCTCCTACTTTATTCTTCTTTCTCAGGATTGCTGTGGCTATTTGGGGGTCTTTTTTTATTCCAGATGAATTTTTGGAGAGATCTTTATAGGTCTGTGAAATATGCCGTTGGTATTTTAATGGGGAGTGCATTGAATTTATAGATTGCTTTGGGTAGTATGGACATTTTAATGACATTGATTCTACCAATCCATGAACATGGTATGTTCTTCCATCTGTTTACATCTTCCTCTATCTCTTTTTCAGTGTCCTGTAGTTTTCCACATATAGGTCTTTTACCTCCTTGGTTAAGTTTATTCCTAGGTGTCATAATTTTTTTGGTGCTATGGTAAATAGGATTGCTTTTTTAGTCTCTCTTTCTGTAAGTTCATTATTGGTGTACAGAAATGCTATAGATTTCTTGGCGTTAATTTTGTATCCTGCTACATTGCCAAATTCATTTATTAAGTCTGTTAGTTTTTTGATGGAGTCTTTTGGGTTTTTTATGTACAATATCATGTCATCTGAAAATAAGGACAGCTTTACTTCTTCTTTTCCAATTTGGATGCCTTTTATTTCTTCTTCTTGTCTAATTGCAATGGCTAATACTTCCAGTACTGTGTCAAACAGGAGTGGTGAGAGTGGGCATCCCTGTCTTGTTCCTGTTCTTAGGGGAAATGGTTTTAGTTTTTGCCCATTGAGTATGATGTTAGCTGTGGGTTTATCGTATATAGCTTTTATTATGTTGAGGTATGATCCTTCTATTCCCACCTTGCTGAGAGTTTTTATCAAGAAATGGTGTTGGATTTTGTCAAATCCCTTTTCTGCATCAATTGATATGACTATGTGATTTTTATCTCTGAATTTGTTTATATGATGTATCGCGTCAATTGATTTGCGAATATTGTACCATCCTTGCATTCCTGGGATAAATCCTACTTAGTCATGGTGTATGATCTTTCTGATGTACTGCTGGATCTGATTTGCTAGAATTTTGTTGAGGATTTTGGCATCTGTGTTCATGAGGGATATTGGCCTGTAATTCTCTTTCATTGTGTTGTCTTTATCTGGTTTTGGTATTGGGGTGATGCTGGCTTCATAGAAGGAGCTTAGAAGTGTTCCTTCCTCTTGTATTTTTTGGAATAGTCTGAGGAGGATAGGTTTTAGTTCTTACTTGAATGTTTGGTAAAACTCTCCTGTGAAGCCGTCTGACCCCGGCCTTTTGTTTGCTGGAAGCTTTTTGATGACTGCTTCAATTTCTTCCATAGTTATTGGCCTATTGAGGTTTTTAGTATCTTCCTGAATAAGTTTTGGAAGGTTGTATTTTTTCTAGGAATATGTCCATTTCCTCCAGGTTGTCCAGATTGTTGGAATAGAGTTGTTCATAGTATTTTTTAACAATCCTTTGTATTTCTGCGGGATCTGTTGTTATTTCACCTCTTTCATTTCTGATTTTGTTTATTTGGGTGCTCTCTCTTTTCTTCTTGGTGAGCCTGTCTAGAGGTTCATCAATCTTGTTTATCCTTTCAAAGAACCAGCTCTTGGTTTTGTTGATCTTTTGTATTGTTTCTTTGGTCTCTATGTTGTTTATCTCCACTCTGATCTTTATTATTTCCTACCTTCTGCTTACACTGGGCTTTTCTTGTTGCTCTTTTTCTAACTCTTTGAGTTGTTGGGTTAGGTAATTTATTACCATTGTTTCTTGTTTTTTGCAGTATGCTTGTAGAGCTATGAACTTCCCTCTCAAGACTGCTTTCGCTATTTACCATTGATTTTGGATGTTGTGTTTCATTGTCATTTGTTGCCATGATGTTTTTTATTTCTTCCTTGATTTCTCTGGTAACCCAGTCATTGTTTAATAGCATGCTGTTTAGTCTCCATGTGTTTGATTTCTTTGGATTGTTTTTATTGTAGTTGATTTCCAGTTTTATGCCACTGTGTTCTGAGAAGATGCTTGATATGATTTCTATCTTCTTGAATTTCAAGAGACTTTTCCTATGACCCAACATATGGTCTATCTTTGAAAATGACCCATGTGCACTTGAGAAGAATGTATATTCTGTGGCTTTGGGGTGAAATGTTCTGAATATGTTAATTATTTCCATCTGGTCTAGTGAGTCATTTAGGATTGATGTTTCTTTGCTGACTTTTTGTTTAGAGGATTTGTCCAATGGTGATAGTGGGGTATTAAAGTCTCCTACTATGATTTTATTGCTGTCAATCTCTCCCTTGATATCCTCCAGGAGATTTTTTATGTATTAGGGTGCTCCTGTATTGGGTGTGTATATGTTTACCAGAATTATTTCTTCTTGTTGGATTGCTCCCTTTAGTATTATGAAGGGGCCTTCCTTATCTCTTGTTATGTCCTTCACTTTGAGATCTAATTTGTCAGATATAAGTATTGCTACCCCAGCTTTTTTTTCAGTTCCATTCACCTGGAAGACCTTTTTCCATCCCTTCACCCTCAGTCTGTGTGCGTCTTTTTTTCTGAGGTGGGTTTCTTGTAGTCAGCAGATATATGGGTCATGTTTTCTTATCCAATCCGTTACTTTATGTCTTTTGATTGTGGCATTTAATC
The DNA here is from genome assembly GCF_963455305.1 of Plecotus auritus. Classification (NCBI taxonomy): domain Eukaryota; kingdom Metazoa; phylum Chordata; class Mammalia; order Chiroptera; family Vespertilionidae; genus Plecotus; species Plecotus auritus. Next base: position 128,081,499 of record NC_137770.1, on the reverse strand, counting down.
CATTTACATTTAAAGTTATTATTGATAGGTACTTATTTGTCACCATTTTTATTCTTTACCCCTGTGTTCCTTCTTCGCTTCCTATTTCTTTTTTTTACAGCAGACCTTTTAGCATTTCTTGCATTGCTGGTTTGGTGGTAATAAATTCCCTTAGTCCTTTTTTGTCGGTGAAGCTCCTGATTTCACCTTCAATTTTGATTGATAGCCTTGCTGGGTACAGTATTCTTGGATTCAGACCCTTCCTTTGCATGACTTTGTATATTTCATTCCATTCCCTTCTGGCCTCATGAGTTTCTGTTGAGAAATCAGTTGCTAGTCTGATGGGGGTTCCTTTTTAGGAAACTTTCTGTCTCTCTCTTGCTGCTTTTAAGATTCTTATTTTGTCATTGGTGTTTGCCAATTTAATTATAATGTGCCTTGTCGTCGGTCTCTTGGGGTTCATTTTGCTTGGGACTCTGTGAGCTTCTTGGATTTGTGTGGGGTTTTTCTTCCCTATATCAGGGAAGTTTTCTGTCATTATTTCTTCAAATAGGTTTTCTATTCCTTGCTCAGTTTCCTCTTCTTCTGGAACCCCTATTATGCGGATGTTGTTTTGTTTCACGTTATCCCAAAGTTCCCTTAGGCTCTTTTCCTGCTTTTTAATTTTTTTTCTAGAAGCTGCTCTACTTGGGTATTTTTTCCCATCTTGTCTTCTAGCTCAGTGATGTGTTCCTCTGCTTCTTCTAGTCTACTATTGATGCTTACTATTGAGTTCTTTACAGCAGCGATGTCATTTTTGATTTCTTCTTTGTTCTTCATTTCCTCTTGGTTCTTACTCATATTGTCGAATTTGTCTTCCATTCTTTTCAGCCACCTTATGACCATTTCTCTGAATTCTTTCTCTGGCAGGTTGCTTGCCTCCATTTCGTTTACTTCCTTTTCTGGTGATGCCTGCTTTTCTTTCATATGTGGGCTATTTCTTTTTCTCTCCATGGTCTCTCTTCTCTGGATGTCTGGTTATGTAGTTCTCTCTCTCCTTTCCGTGGTGGAGTTAGAGCTCCTCTGAATCCGTGTATTTGCACCAATTGGGGACTGGTGTTCTGGGGCTCGCAGCTGTTCGGTGGGTGCCGCAGTCGTGGATTTTCAGGCTTCCGATAAGCTCCACTTTCCCTTTCCCAATATAGACTTTTAAACAAAGGCAAGAGAAAAAAACATAATCCTAGCAATTTCACTTCTAGTTATTTATTTGAAGAAACCCAATAAATTAAATCAAGAAACATATGCATCCATATGTTATTGCACTATAATTTACAATAGTGAAGATGTGGAAACAACCTAAGTGTCCATCAATAGATGAACATATAAAGAAGAGGTTTATATATACAGTGAAAAATAGCCATAAAAATAATGAAATCTTGTCACTGGCAACAACATGGATGAATCTAGAAGGTATTGTGCTAAGTGAAATAAGTCAGACTGAGAAAGACAAATGCCATGTGATTTCACTTATATGTGGAATCTAAAAATCAAAATAAACAAATAGAAATAGACTCAGATACAGATAACATTTTGATGGTTTCCAGATGGGAGGAGGGTTGGGGATGGGTGAAAAGATGAAGGGATTAAGAAGTATAAATTGGAAGTTACATAATAGTCATAGGAATGTAAAGTACAAATAGAGAATATAGTCAATATTTTTTTAATAACTATATATGGTGTCAGATGGGTACTAGATTTATCAGGGTGATCACTTCTTAAGTTATATAAATGTCTAATTACTGGGTACTATACCTTAAACGAATATAATAGTGAACCTCAACTGTAATTAAAAACTATAAATTATTTTTAAAAGAATAATTATAAAATGAGAGTAATCAAGATAGTGTGGTATTGGTGAAAGAATAAACCATAAATGAATGAAATAGAAGTAAAAGTAAAACAAAGCAAAACAAAAAATGGTAATGAATATTTTCAAATGAAACAATAGTCAAAGTAGTCAATAGGGAAACAAAAATTCTTTTCAGGAAATGGTGCCAGGAGATTGTATATCTATATATATTTTTAAAAGAATCTTGACCTCTACCTCATACTACATTTACAAATTAATAGAATTTGGGTAATAGACCTAATATAAGAGATAAAGGTAAAAGCTGTCTGGGGAAAATTAAAAAATACATAAATATTACATTACTTGTGGAATTTCAAACTATCACTGAATATTTTGCTGTCTTAAATAACTTAATGTTTTATAAAATAGAAAGAGGACAATGAAAGAGAGGCCCTTCCAGGGCAATATATTCTAATAGATGTACTTTGTTCATAGCTTATGCCTAAAATACAATTGTAGAAAAAGGTTTATAAATAAACATGCAGACATTAAGTAAAAGAAAATGTAACTACTGACTTGAAAATGTATAAATAAAGTACATAAAAACATGCAATAAAATATAATTTTAGAAGTCAAGAGTGAGTTTTTTAAAGAAAATTAAATCTGAAGAGATGTATAAAAGTTTTGGTAAATTAACAGAATCTATTTCTGAGAAAATTTTATGAATTGTTACCTGAATAAAGTACTAGTGAAGCAAAACAATGATATATTGTGGCTGCATTATTCAAATTAAGAATAAAGAAAATTCTTGAAATTAGTTGGCAATTAGGGAAAATTCTCATTGGAAAAATTATATGATTTCAGAAACTTTATCAGGACACACATTATGATAAGAAAATAACAATATTTCTAAAGTTGGTAGCATTTTCAAATGTTGAGTGGGTTAAGTCAAGCCAAATAAATCCAATAAAAATTAAATCAGGAAGTATTTCAAAATCTCCTATGTAACAGCTTTGTCTTGATGTGCTATGTATGGTAAAGGATATAAAACATGGTTTCTATCAAAAAGCTCATATTGCAACTGAGGAGATGAAAGACATAAAAATAATGTTTTTTTTTTTAATATCTTTATTGATTTTAGAGAGCGAGAGATAGAAACATCAACGATGAGAGAGAATCACTGATAGGCTGCCTCCTGCACTCCACCCACCAGGGATCAAACTCACAACCCTGGCATATGCCCCTACCGGGAATCAAACCCCAACCTCCCAGTTCATAGGTCAACAGTCAATCACTGAGCCACACTAGCTGGGCTAAAAAATAAAGGTTTTGTAAGCAGTACATGCTCAATACTCCAAGATATGTGTGAATATGCTACTGGAGATAATAGAAATAAATATTTTGAATTATGGTGTTTGGTATTTCATTAATTAGAAATAAGTAGAGTATTTATATGAGGACTAGAAGCCCAGTGCACAAAATTCGTGCACTTGGGGGGGTGGTTCCTCAGCCTGGCCTGCGCCCTCTCGCAGTCCAAGAGCCCTGGGGGAATGTCCTACTGATGGCTTAGGCCCACTAAGCCATCCTTAGCATTGCCACGGAGGCAGGAGAAGCTCCCACCACTGCCACTGTGCTCGCCAGCCATGAGCCCAGCTTCTGGCTGAGCGGCACTCAACCTGTGGGAGCACACTGACCACCAGGGGGCAGCTCCTGCATTGAGTGTCTGCCCCCTGGTGGTCAGTGTGCATCATAGCGACTGGTCATTCAACCATTTGGTCATTTGCATATTAGTCTTTTATTATATAGGATAAGAGTTTGTAGACTTCTTATTTCTTTTCCTTCTCTGAGTTTAGAAGCAAAGCTTACCATAATGGCATTATTGATTTGTTACCAGTCCCAGGTAAGGCTGAGACTGCCAAACTGTAGCCCTGAAACAAATCCAGGGAGCAGCATATGTGTCCAGATATTTAGTCTCAACCATGGCAATGAACTGAGATCCTGAGATCCATTTCAGCAGAGCACCCAAAAATCAGGATGCCAGCAAGCCAAAACTTGTCTCATTACACAAAGATATTTTTCTTAGAGATTTTAATGGAAATGTAGGCTTTGTTTACCATAGACATAGCATATGTATTTTTCTTATGGGCTTATTTTAATTCAATTTGCAATAGACTCATGGAAAATGCACTAGAGTAGAAGAGATAACTGAATTATAATGTTAGCTCTTTCATTGACTAGTTGTTTGAATTTTTAAAAGTCACTTAACCTCTGTGAGACTCAGTTTAATTTCCTAAAAGGTAGAAAGTATCTCAGGGTGTAATGATAAACATGTGAAGGCAAACATATGTTCAGAATGCCCAGAATACCTCAAAAATATTCCTTTTTTAAAAAAAATATTTTTATTAATTTCAGAGAGGAGTGAAGAGTGAGAGAGAGATAGAATATATCAATGAGAGAGAATCATTGATCAGCTGCCTCTTGCACGCCCCTCACTGGGGACCCAGCCCACAACTCAGGCATGTGCCCTTGACCAGAATCAAACCTGGGACCCCTTAGTCCACAGGGCAAGGCTCTATTCACTGAGCCAAACCAGCCAGGACATTAAAAATATTTCTTGATTGCAATTTAATTTAGGCGATTGAGAGGTTACCTGAAGGATGCATTATAGTCTTATTTGCTGTGTCATCTGTAAAGCAAGCACAATTAAGCACAGCATTTGGTGTATAATAAGAGCTGGCAGCTTTCATGTGCCTACTAAGCTCTCAATAAACAGAATTTATTAACATCGTGTTGATTCTTACACAATGATATTGTTCTATAGTTCATAGTTAATATGTTGTAAAGAATTATTATTTTATTCCTTCAAACATACAAAATTTAAAAAATAAGTATGTATTTCTTTTCATATAAAATTTCACATAAAAAATCTGAAGCAAATTTCACAAAAATTGAAAACAGAAAAATGAGTGATGAAATTCATTTTATTATGCAGTCCACTACTGTCTATATGCATGTAAAATCAGAGCTGAATTTTCTTAGTTTGAAAAACCCCATCACCAATTTTCACACATTACACTAAGCCACCATGAGTCAAAACCTGCATTTGCATGTCCAATACTGTTTTATTCTTTAGCCGAGTGCCTATTTATTATTACATTTTTCTCAAATCCCATGGAACAAGTTAATATGTAAATAAGTCATTTGCCAAAGGGAAAGGGATATAAAAATTCCCCAAACTCGGCACTAATAAAATTTTACACAGGCTCCTCGTAATAAGCAAATGGAAATGATAGATATATTTCCTACTTCCTCCAGGGAGCTTCTCTCTGACCTAGTTGCAGTGCTAAATTGTTGAGTGTGTTTTCTATACACAAATGTTAAGGGAGATTTGGGAAACTTTGTGATTTCTAAGTGTAGTAAAAGAGAAGTGAACAACCAACATGTACAATATATTCAAAATTTTTAATCGCACTAAAATAATGAAAAATGATGTATTATCACTAAATATAAAAATAAAAATTTAAATGTTACAGGACAAACAAATATGCATATTGAAAAGATGGAGTAACATTGTACCTTATAAAATTAACAAAATTTAAGATCTAAATTATTTAGATTATTTAAATAATTTATTTTATATGTGACTAGAAAATATATGTACTTTAAAGTATTATATCATTAATACTTTATGAAAATATTATCATTAAAATAAAAATTTAAACTGTATATTATCAGAGTAAAAATAATTGCATGAACTTATAATAGTAATGGAATGAAAATAACCCAATACATGACCAAAGAGGGCATGTATTCTCGGTGGTCTCTGAGTGGCTATGGAGCAGAGCCACCTAAGAATCCATTTTGACCATACACCCTCAGAGAAAATTAAATGTCGTGCTGAGACACTGAAATTCTGAGCCTATTAACGATCATCACTCAGACATACAAGATGAGAAGAGTTTGAGTGCGCATGTGGACATGAACTACTTCAGGAGACTTTCCAACCAGAAGATACTGGCCTCTCCCCTCAAAATATATCATTTTCATGAAAGAGTAGTTCTTATTGAGATAATTAATATTTCCAAAGTGTTAGAGTTAGACATAATTTTAGGTGTTAGATAGAATCTTGGTTTGAGGTCCTCACTACTTAATAGGCCTCCAGGATGCATTATAACTTAAGAATTACATACTTCTCTGAGCCTGAAGATGACTTCGAATACTGAAGAGAAGTATAGCTGAACAGATAGGAGAATACATTTTGGAGTCAACCAAATCCAAACTCAAATACTTTTCTCACCACTTATTGGCTGTGTAAACATGAACCAGTTATTAAATGTTTGCAGCCGTACTTTGCTCATCTGGAAAATGGGGATAAGCAAATCTATTCCTCTAGAATTGTTGTTACTGGGATTGAATGAAATACAACTTGAAAGCATTATTGAAGATAATGCTGCTTATACTGTAGCTGACATTCTTATAGTATTGACTATAAACTACATTCATCATATGATTTACAGGAGTGTATCTGCACAAAATACCAGCTCCCGATATTAGTCTGCTATAATTACCAAGGTAATCACAAATAGAAACAGTTTCTGATTGAAAATATTATCTCCATAAAATCAAAATCTTACCTGGATATAGTAAATATTAGAATAAATTGAAATATTATCTTTCCCTAGTAACTTGGTGCCAGATATGAGTGTTATAATTTTGTTTTTTATAGCAACTAATTATCAATATAAATAGCTTTCACAAATAGATATTATTGTTATGGAAGGTATAGTAAAGATTATCTCAATAAAACAGCATCACAAATAGAAACTGCCAAATACATTCCCTATTAATTTTGCTTGTTTACAGATGATACAGTAAACATGATGATAATGCATCCTTGAGGTAACGTCTCAGTGGCCTAAATTAAATTAAATTGCAATAAAATATTTTTTAGATATACTAGGCATTCTGAACATATGTTTGCCTTCACATGTTCATCTTTACATCCTGAGATACTTTCTATCTTTTAGGAAAATAAACTGTGTCTCACAGAGGTTAAGCGACTTTTAGAAATTCAAACAACTAGTCAATGAAAGAGCTAACATTATAATTCAGTTATCTCTTCTACTCTAGTGCATTTTCCATGAGTCTATTGCAAATTGAATTAAAATAAGCCCATTAGAAAAAATATATATGCTATGTCTATGGTAAACAAAGCCTACATTTCCATTAAAATCTCTAAGAAAAATATCTTTATGTAATGAGACAAGTTTTGGCTTGCTGGCATCCTGATTCCTGGGTGCTCTGCTGAAATGGATCTCAGGATCTCAGTTCATTGCCATGGTTGAGACTAAATATCTGGACTCATATGCTGCTCCCTAGATTTGTTTCAGGGCTACAGTTTGGCAGTCTCAGCCTTACCTGGGTCTGGTAACAAATCAATAATGCCATTATGGTAAGCTTTGCTTCTAAACTTAGAGAAGGAAAAGAAATAAGAAGTCTACAAACTCTTATCCTCATATAAGTACTCTACTTATTTCTAACTAATGAAACAGCAAACACCATAATTCAAAATATTTATTTCTATTATCTCCAGTAGCATATTCACACACATCTTGGAATATTGAGCATTTGCTGCTTACACAACCTTTATTTTCATGTCTTTCACCTCCTCAGTTGCAATATGAGCTTTTTGATAGGAACCATGTTTTATATCCTTTACCATTCATAGCACACCAAGACAAAGCTGTTACATAGGAGATTTTGAAATACTTCCTGATTTCATTTTTATTTGATTTATTAGGCTTGACTTAACCCACTCAAAATTTGAAAATGCTACCAACTTTAGAAATATTGTTATTTTCTTATCATGTATGTCCTGATAAAGTTTTTGAAATCATATCACCTATTTTTTCTGCTGATAAATCTCCCCAGCTGCCAACTGATTTCAATAATTTTCTTCATTCTTAATTTGAATAATGAAACCACAATATATCATTGTTTCGCTTCACTGGTACTTTATTCATGTAGAAATTCATCTCTTATTTTGTTCATTTGTATTTCCAAAGAGTTATAGATAGACACAATTTTAGGTGTTTGATTAAATCTTGTTTTGAGGTTCTCACTACTTAATAGGCCCTTAGAAAGCAACAACCTGAGAACTACATCCTTCTCTAAGCCTGAAGAAAATGAGTATTAGAATAATGAAAAAAAAGCATAGCTGAGTAGGTGGGAGAATAAATTTGGAGTCAAGCTTATCTAAAGTCGAATACTTTTCTCACCATTTATTGGTTGTGTAAACCTAAACCACTTAATTAAATGTTTGCAGCCCCAGTTTGCTCATCTGGAAAATGGGGATAAGCATATCTGTTCCCCTAGAGTTGTTACTGGGGTTGAATGAAATACAATTTGAAAGCATTAACCACAGCATTTGGTATATAATAAGAACTAGCAGCTTTCATATGCTTACTAAGCTCTCAATAAATAGAAATTATTAACATGGCCTTGATTCTTACACAATGATATTGTTCTATAACTCATAGTTTATATGTTGTGAAGAATCATTGTTTTATCCCTGCCTTTGTCTATTGTCTTCTCCTCAAAAGTCTGAGAGAATGGACAGAACATTACTTTTAAATGTAATTCTAATCTATGCTTTTACCAGATTAGAACATATTTGTAATTAGTTATTTGACCAAAGGTTTTTGCAAAAAGAAAGCATTATTTAGTAATTTTCTATCTTTTAGAAAAATAAACTGAGTCTCACAGAGGGTTACTACATAGTGTTTAAAATACTGCCTGTATTTGAAAAGGGCAGCTTTGTAATTATTGTAACAAATCAATGTTTTACTTGGCATGCAATTTTAACACATTACTGGATAAAATGAACACAAATTCTCTTTCGTCATTTAGCACGACTTCAAAATCTCAATGAAACTAAACAATAACCTTCTGGACCTCAGGGATGAGCCAGCAGGAATGCTTTGTGAGAAATGAGAGGTAGCTGAAAAAAATCTAATTGGTCCATTTATAATCTCTAAGCATTTTTCAGTTTTTCCTAACAAATGCTTTCCTAACAAATTGCTTGCCATTGAGCTAACTCTATAGAAGTCCCAATCCACTGGACAGTTGCTTTATAACAAACTCAAAAATCCAACCCACTTTTCTCTTTCTCTCACACTTTTCCCATTTATGACTGAATTTTCAATGATCCATGTCATGTAGTCTGTATGTGACAAACTAATGCTCCCTTTTCCTACTAAGTCATTTAAATTCTCACATTATTCTATCTGGTCTGATTTCATTTCTACAAAACACTTCTCAGATTTCCAATGGGATCCCTTAAAGAGAGAATCACAAAAGTCACCATTTTTGCTGTGTGTGTTTTTTTTTCCTTTTCATTATAAAAATGTGCAGGTTCTAAGATGCCAGTGTGTTGTCTCTTAAAAGTCCGCTCCATATTCCAGGAGTTTAATGTCAAACGATTTTGTCACAGCATCTGGCACCACCCTGGGCTTCGCTGGGTGTTGTGGTGGGAGTTAGATCTGAAACATCTTGGGAAAACAATCACTTCTGCATTGTGTGGCTGAGGAGTCGGCTCTCCACCTGCCCCCACAGCCCACTTCGCTCTCCTGAGGGCAGTCATTTTGAAGAAGGTCCTTGATTGCAATTGGCCTGAGCTGCAGGATTGCTCTGGAGATATACATGTCTCTGTTTTTAGTCTATTTTTTTTTTTCATCTTCCAGCTCTTCTACCTGCTTTTGACTCCTGGGAATGAAAAATATACATATTTACTTATATTCCATTGGGAATTTAAATTATCATATGTTTATATTATCACCAGGAAAGGTTTTACTTTTCCAGTTTCACCAGACCAATGTTGTGTTTGGATTAGCCCTCTTCTCCCTGAGTTGTTCAGACACATTACTTTCCAGAAGTCATTGTAATAAGTTGTACCTTAACAGACAGATATGTGGTTTCTTTGTTCCATAATCAACAAAAACTGCAGGGAGTGAATGCAATTTATTAAAATGTATGTTTGTGGAAGGTCTTTCCTGAAATGTTTGTGTTCCTTTGTTCCCCTTTTAATGAGCAGCCCCTTATTTGCAGTATAAAATGATTAAAATTGCTCTGTCATTATTATTTTTTAAAATACATTTTTATTGATTTCAGAGAGGAAGGGAGAGGGAGAGAGAGAGAGATAGAAACATCAATGATGAGACTCATTGGTCCACTGCCTCTTGCACGCCCCACACTAGGGATCAAGCCCAGAACCCGGGCATGTGTCCTGACCAGGTTCAACCACTGAGCAACACCGGCCAAGCTCAGTCATTATTTTTAATTATATAAAAGCAAGTGTGCCAATGTACATGTTTGCAAATGTAAAGTGAATTAACATTTAAGATTTTTTTCTTTTAAGAATTTTTTCACTCTGTAGAATATGTATAGATAACTTATTTCCCGGATTGTTGCTTTTAATTCCTTTACATTATAATTATAAATGTGAGTTTAATTTTCAGAATGTTATAACTGCTATACATAAATGCATGAAACTCCTTGTTCCTATTAAATAACTTGATATTTGTATCAAATTAATTATAAGGTAAATTTAAGGTCAGTAATCTTATTCACTTCTTCTTACTTTTAACTTTGTACTTTTAACTTTTTAATTAAGCTAATTATTTTGCATTATGGAAAAACTAGGCAGTATCAATTCCCTTTTCAATTAGTTTCTCCTCTTATATCTAAAAGTCATAGATATTGCCTTATTTCCTATAATTTCTTCCTCACCTTCTTTCATCACTGTCAGCATCACATAAACCAAAATATACATACAACATCCAATTTATAAGTACTTATGTATTTTAAGGTGGAAATGATAGCAGTTTTTTTTCAATTTTTAGCAGTATTTGTTTTACAAATTAATTTATTAATAAAAAAATAAATATTTATGGAGTATCCAGTGAGTGAAAGAATTTTATAGAAATCAAGAATCAACAAAATCAACATCTGGCCTCATGATGTTCACCTACACAAACAGAAAGTTAAAATACATCAATATAAAGAATGAGGAATAGGTCCTAACCGTTTTGGCTCAATGGATAGAGCAACCGTGGGCAAACTACGGCCTGCGGGCCGGATCCGGCCCGTTCGGCTGTTCTATCCGGCCCGCGGAGCCGAAAGAGCAGAGGGTTCTCTTGCTCTCCCCTCCGCTCCTTCACCAGCAGCAGTGTTAACATGGCAACGTCAGGAAACACGGCCGCAGCTCCTTCTTCTGAGTGGGCGGATATAAATCATTCAGTAGAAGGAACAACCTCTCAATCTTCCAGAGGCTCCTTGTAATGCCCGCGGACGCGTTCCCCGACATCACCCTGGGAATGCGTAGACACGTTATCATGCTGATGTAGGGAGACACGCCCCTGGAGAGCACAGTATCAGAGCATTAGCTAAAAAGGAGACCAACAACACTGTTCCCACTGAAGTTGATGTTTTAAAGACCAAAAACCTTTCAACCCAGTCTACATTGCCATCTACATCTACATCCCAGGCATAATTTGGAAGTTGCACTAAAGAAAATGTTTAATTTACTGTTTACACATTTTGTTCTTTTCTATTTGTTTTAGTTTTAAATTGTTTTATTATATTTAAGTTTAATTTGAAAGGCTTTTGTACCTTTCCTTTGTTAGGCAATTTTATTTTGCCTTTGCCATCTTCAATATAAGGTATGTTATTGTGCTATGATTCCTCCATTTTTTGAAGTTTCAAATTATAATAATTAGTGTTTACATTCTTCTTGTTAAAATGTTTGAAATGAATAAAACTATTAAAATAAAAAAAAAGACCGTACCCTTTTATGTAATGATGTTTACTTTGAATTTATATTAGTTCACACAAACACTCGATCCATGCTTTTGTTCCGGCCCTCCGTTCCAGTTTAAGAACCCATTGTGGCCCTCGAGTCAAAAAGTTTGCCCAACCCTGGGATAGAGCATCGGCCTGCAGACTGAAAGGTCCCAGGTTTGATCCCGGTCAAGGGCATGTACCTTGGTTGCGGGCACATCCCCAGTAGGAGGTGTGCAGGAGGCAGCTGATCGATGTTTCTCTCTCATCAATGTTTCTAACTCTCTATCCCTCTTCCTTCCTCTCTGTAAAAAATCAATAAAATATATTTAAAAAAAAAAGAATGAGGAATAGTATAATTTTATGTGGTTTTCCTGCCTCAATATTAGAAACCTTTAATTCTACAGTGGCTTTGAGAGAGTGGTAAAATGTTGAGTTTGTGGAGGAAAGGGAAAGAAGAAACCAGAGAACATGATAATGAAGGTAATCAGCTGTCTTGAAGACACTTATTAGTAAACTCTTACAGACAGCAGGTATTTACCACAACATGCCCAGCCAAAAATAATTATTTTACCTTTTTTCTTCTCCATAAATGGACCTAGGTCTATTGTTTTTTTCATTTGTTGTTTGCTTGCTTGTTTGTTTATTTTTAAATCTGTAATATATTTTAATATTTAATTTTTAAAGTTTATTTTTATTGTGAAAGTATTACAGATGTCCCCTTTTATTTTTTTCCCCATTGACCCCCTTCCTCCCCACTCTCTCCTCCTCCCCAAGCCTTCATTGCACTATTGTCTGTGTCCATGGGCTTTTGCTTAACCTCCAACTTCCTCAATTGTTTTTCTTAAGTTTATTTTTTATTGTTAACACTATTATAGATGCCCCCTATTGTTTTGAAAGGTAAGACTTTTGCCCAGTAATATAATATGGAGTATTTTATATGCTAGGAAACCCACAGCAGAATCAGGGTGATTTGCTTATTCTCCAATACTGGAAACCTATTCTGTGGTGGGAAATTTAAGGGAAGATGATTGGAAAAGAAGCTGTGTGAAAAACACTGACTGGACCAATTAGCAAACTAAAACTGCAAGAAAATTGTACAAATCTTCACAGGAGCAAGTATTTAAAAGCCTCAGTTTATATCAAGGAGCAGTCTGGTTGGGCTGGAACTCTCTTTAAAGGTAAGAAGAAATGTGACTTCAAGTAAGAGAGGGGGGAAAAGCCTGCGTGGACACAGCAAGATGTGCATAGCTTTCCAAATTACCCCATCATAACTGCTGCCTTTCAATGAGACTACTGTGAATGAAATAGATGATCTATAGGTATTTTAATATGTTGCTAATATTAGGTATATATTAAATGTTAGTTTCCTACCTCCATTTGAAGCAAGGACACAAATATTGGCTGCAGAAGCAAGTCAATAATTTCTTTTTACATGTACTGGTATGTCATAGAGAAGGTTCTGTTGATTTTTCATGCTAAAATATATAGTGGTCATTGTAACATTTGCTAAAATTTATAGTCTGTATTATATATATATGTAAAGATGAATCTATATATTATGTGTTATAGAACAAAATATGAAGCTGGCATTATAGAGATTTCATGTTATAAATCTAAGAAAAATAATTTATTCTCATGAACACCATCTTTTTGTGACAAACCCAAAAGTCTCTTTCAAAGGCTAAATTTTTAATAACACCTGCTTTTAAGAAAGGGATTGAGCTATAACAAAATTACTCATTGAATGTAAAAAGGACACTGTGTACCAGATGAGAGGCCAAAGTGGCATGATCTACAATAGTTTTCACGTGCATAGCTGGATTCACTGTTTTATAGCCTAGTCAGTGCACTCCTTGGGGACAGAGAACACTCCCTCTGGTCAATTGCTAAATTATTAGGAGGTACTGCTGCATTACTGGGTAGAGACCAATAATACTATATACATTGTAAAGCATGGAGAAGTCCTGTATATAAAAACAAAAACAAAAAAAAACAAAAACAAAAAAACAAAAAAACAAAAAAAAAACTTTTCTTTCTTTGTTTTTATTTATTTATTTTTTAAAATATTTTTATTGATTTCAGAGAGGAAGGGAGAGGGAAAGATAGAATTATTAATGATGAGAGAGAATCCTTGATTGGCTGCCTCCTGCACACCCCACCCCCTACTGGGGACTGAGCCTGCAACCTGAGCATATGCCCTTGGCGGGAATTGAACCTGGGACCCTTCAGTCAGCAGGCTGACGCTCTATCCACTCAGCCAAACTGGCTAGGGCAAATTTATCTTTTTTTTTTTTTTTAAAAAAAAACACCATGTTTTATTGATTTTAGAGATGGAGGGAGAGGGAGAGATAGAAACATCAATGATGAGAATCACTGATTGAATGTGTCCTGACTGGGAATCAAGCTTTGACCTCCTACTTCATAGGTTGATATTCAACCACTGAACCACACTGGCAGAGCAAATCTCTCTACCTTAAGACAGATTTTGAATACCCCTCGTTGTCATTTAAATGATCTAAACCTAGAAACTAATTCAGTTTTATGTATATACAAAATATTTTTCATGGTTGTAATATGCACCAAATTTTCTTGGAATTCATCTATAAATCAAAGGGACATTGTCCATGGTTTTTCAAATTTTGCCAAAAGTCACTGTATTTTGGAAAATTAGGTTACAATTGACAATGTTGCTTGGATATTTTAGTCACCAGTGTAACACATTTGTGTCTGTTTGTATTTATAATTATTACATTTATGAAAATTATATAAACATATTTTTAAATCTTTATTTGAAATATCAAATATAGCTTTTCACTGTAGCTGTTATTGGGACCCACCACCATCCCTAGAGCCTGATGTCCCTGTAGGCTGAGACTGCATACCGTAGGCTCCCAATTGGGAGTGGACATACCTGAGAGATCTGGGTGACAGAAAGGAGCAGCATCCCACCCTGAGGTTGCAAATGAATGAAGGATTGGTAAGAGCTGCGTATTGGAGTGAGATGCAGTGACCTGCCCTGAGGTTTTAAGTGCTGAAGAATGGTGATCAGCTGTGCAGTTTTAAAGCTGGTGGTGGCAGCAGCAGTGGAAGCAGTGCACTCAGGGAAGAGGTTATTTTTCCAGAAGATGGTCAGACATGCTGCAGCAGGGGCAGAATTTGAAGTCCCAAGGACCAGTAGCCATCATCAATTTGGACTCAGAAAACCTAGGCTCCAATACTTGGTATAGAAACATTCTCACCTTGTGCTAAGGATCAGAGAGGCCATTCTTACTAATGATAGAGCCAATAAATGGATTTGGCAAACTTTTTGAAGGACAACTACTTTGGTGTCATTAAATTCATGATTTTCTAGTATTGTCAGTTGCTTAAAAGAAAATTCTGTACATTTTAAAATTGCATTTGTTGTATTGGGCGAAGGTCTGAGTTCTTTAAACTGGAATGAATATCCATGCAATTACCATAAACTAACTTTGTAATAAAGGATGGTCTTTGGTTTTAAAAAATCAAATATAAAAATATATGGTATTCAGCTGGTTATATAACATTGCATTTTATAATTTGTTCAACAATTGAATTATTTGTATATTCCTAATCTGTCTTCACATTTTAGAACAGTGGTTCTCAACCTTTCCAATGCCAGGACCCTTTAATACAGTTCCTCATGTTGTGGTGACCCTCAACCATAAAATTATTTTTGTTGCTACTTCATAACTGTAATTTTGCTACTGTTATGAATCGTAATGTAAATATCTGTGTTTTCTGATGGTCTTAGGCAACCCTGCTAGCGGTTCTCAACCTGTGGGAACTGCTGCTGTAGAGCCTAAGACCATCGGAAAACACAGATATTTACATTATGATTCATAACAGTAGCAAAATTACAGTTATGAAGTAGCAACAAAAATAATTTTATGGTTGACGGTCACCACAACATGAGGAACTGTATTAAAGGGTCATGGCATTGGAAAGGTTGAGAACCACTGTTTTAGAATGAAGCAAAAACTAGAGAAATTTATTGCAAATTTTACAAACACATTGATTAAATTAACAAGGGTATATCATAGTTCTGAAATTTATAGGATTACTGTCACCAGACTGTTTCAAATATATCCTAATCAGAGTAATAAAGGTCCCATTATTTCTTACAAAATAGCACAATCTAATACAAGATGTTTAAGACCAAAAATATTAAAGAAAATCAATCTTTCTAGCTGTTTGAGAGGTTGTTATTTTCATTTATAGAAAGTTCAAACTTTAAAAAAATATTCTTGTGTTTCACTGAGCAATGATATTGTATCAGGAAAGCTTGATGGGTTGGCCAGTGTTCTGCAGTGGTTGAATATTGACCCATGAACCAGGAGGTCACAGTTTAATTCCTAGACAGAGCACATGCCTGGGTTGTGGACTCAATTGCCAGTAGGGCCATGCAAGAGGCAGCTGATTGATGATTCTCTCTCATCATTGATGTTTCTATCTCTCTCTCTCCCTTCCTTTCTCTGAAATCAGTAACAACATGTTTTAAATAAAAAGGGTTTTCTTAAAAAAAAAAAAAAAAAAAAAAGAAAGAAAGCTTGATGAGATCATGACAGCCGTGGGCAAACTACGGCCCGCGGGCCGGATCCGGCCCGTTCGGCTGTTCTATCCGGCCCGTGGAGCCGAAAGAGTGGAGGGTTCTCTTGCTCTCCCCTCCGCTCCTTTACTTTGAATTTATATTAGTTCACACAAACACTCCATCCATGCTTTAGTTCTGGCCCTCCAGTCCAGTTTAAGAACCCATTGTGGCCCTCGAGTCAAAAAGTTTGCCCATCCCTGGATCCTGAAAAAATGTTGAAGATTAGCTTTGTAATGAACTTCTATCAAGCACATTTTCCTGCAAAGTTGATAGTAATCCATTTTAAAAAGCAACATTAATGCGTAATATGCCATTGCAGTCGCCAGCCTTGGCTTCTGGCTGAGCACACTGACCACCAGGGGGCAGCTCCTACATTGAGCATCTGCCCCCTGGTGGTCAGTTCATAGGTACCAGTCATTCCACCATTTAGTCGATTTGCTAGGGCTTTATTATATAGAATAGGATATTGAATGTGAACTATAAATAAAATTTTAAAAACAACCAAATAAAATTTTAGATCTGAAAAATTGTTAATATATATATTTTTAATTGTCACCTAAGGATGTTTTTAAAACTGATTTTTAGAGAGAGAAATATCTATATCCATATGACAGAGAAATACCAGTAGGCTGCCTCTGCACCAGCTGACCCACCAGGATCTAACCTAAACCTAAGTATGTGCCCTAACATAGAAATCCTTTGGTGTACAGGTTGAGACTCTAACTAATTGAGCCACCTGGCCAGGGCAGATCTGAAAAAAATTTTTTAAATGTACCTCCAAGCCCTGGTCAGTGTGGATCAGTAGTTAGAGTGTCCTCCCATGCACCAAAGGGTCATGGGTTCGATTCCAGGTGAGGACACAAACACAGGTTGTGGGTTCCATCCCTGTCAGATTGCTTGGGCAACTGATCAATGTTTCTCTTTCTGTTTCCCTCTCCCTTCCTCTCTCTCTATAATCAATAAAAAAAACCATATCCTTAGAGGAGGACTTAAAGAGAAAAAAAATGCTGGTTTGATTCATTGGATAGTGCTTCTTCAGGAGGACTGAAGGGTACCAGGTTGGATTCCTATCAAGGGCACGTACCTGGGTTGCAGGCTCAATCGGGGGCCCTGGTCAGGGATTCAGAAGAGGCAACCAATCGATGTCTCTCACATTAGTTTCTGTCTTTCTCCCTCCCTTCCACTCTGTAAAAAAAAAAAAAAAAAAAAAAAATCAATGCAAAAATGTCCTCAGGTGAGAATTAACCAAAACAAACAAACAAACACACACCCATCCCCAGTGTGATTATTGAAGAAGCATATGAAATATTTGTTGAATGAATGGGAAGGGATGGGACTTCGCTTTCTAACTGTTTTAGCAACTCTGCAAGCCAGAGGGTTTATTTTTTATTTTAATTTTTATTGATGAATTATTTTAGAGAGAGGAAGCAAGCGAGAGAAACAGTTGCTTCTTGTCTGTGCCCTGACCAGGGATCCAAACCGCAACCTTGCTGTATCAGGAGGAGGTTCTAACCCACTGAGCTGTGGGCTGCCTGTCAGGGCCCCTCAACAAAACCCTTCTGGCATGCCCTGGCCCCTGCTGTGGGTTGGAGCTCCTCTGCCACAGCAAAGGTTTGGGTTCCATTCTGTCAGGGCACCTACTTAGGTTTTTGGTTTCATCCCTGGTCGGGGCTGACTGCTGCTCAGGGCTGACTACTGCTCAGGAAGTGACCAAGGACCTTTGAGGTCCGTGTGCTCTAGTCATTCGGTGGGGAGCTGGGGTTCCATGGCCGACTCCAATTCCTATTACCCCCATTTCCTCCATTGAGGACAACTTCAACTATGGCAGCTGTGTGGCCTCTGCCAGCATACACGTCTGCATGGGTATGTCGCCCTCTCCGTGGCTTGCCAGGCCTGACTGCTGCACTATGGCCCCAGGAAGTGGATTTCCGGACTCCCAGGGAGAGCAAGGACCCAGAGGGAAAAGACTTTGCTCCACCTCCCTTCAGGGCTCTCAGGCTGGAGCACCTGTCCTGCGCAGGGCTCGGAGGGGAGAGCTACCCCAGGGAGGCCACCTAGCTGGGTGCTGAGAAAACGAAACTGGAGCCCTTCCTCCTTGAACCCTGTCATCTTCAGTGTAGAAAGGGACAGACAGATGAAAGCCTCAGCAACCTTACTGGGGCATCTTTAAATGAAGACATTATTTTTTTTATCGGTGAAAGTAAGTTTATTGTGTAATCAATATTGTGTAATCATTGATTGATTACACTGAGTTATCTGCTGGGATGTTTGTGCTTTAGGGCATGTGAATGTATTTTATTTTATTTGATGCAGCCTCACGTCCCCTGGCCTCGAGTGGCACACAGCCATGCCCACCAGCTCCTGCTGGTCATTACCCATGAAGGCATCCTGGATAATTTGCATATTCCTCTATTATTATATAGGATTATTTTGTTATCTCTTTTTTTCTTTACTTTCCTTTTTCATTTGTTTCTTTATTTTCTATTTCTTTTTTGAATTATTTTTCATCATTCTATTTTTATTTTATCCCATTTTTAATTAATGTTTTTAAATGTATTATTATTATTATTTTCCTTTTTCTCTTTCTTCTTAGCCACTAATTCTCTTTCTACTTCCTCTACACTGAACTGAAGTCCTCCCCATATTCATTCAATTCTTTAACCTTACTTTCTGTATATAAGTTTCTGCCCCCACCCTCTTTACTGGGTATTTGGTGTTTGTATGTTTTGGCTTCTCTAGTGTTTTCTATATATATATATATAGTATCTCTGGTGAGATACTGAGTGGCCAGATTATTATGACCACCTGACTTTTGTAGGCACATTATCCGTACACTGCATCGTATGGGATATGGAAGCCGGAGGCCTGTTCAAACACCTTTGCTGTCTGCAGTTACCAAGATAAAAAGTCTCCAGTTCACACAGGAACACAAGGATTGGACAGTCGAGCATTGGAAAAAAGTCAAGTGGTCTAATGAATCACGTTTCCAGTTGCATCATGCAGACGGCAGAGTGAGAATTTCGCAGAAACAGCATGAAAGCATGCACCCCACATGCATGAGTACAACCCTTGAAGCTGGTGGGGGGAGTGTTATGGTTTGGGGCATGTTTTCCTGGCATGATTTGGGCCCTTTAATTCGTGTGGAACAATGTCTGAATAGCACAACATACCTAAGTATCATTGCTGATCAAGTTCATCCTATCATGTTGATGGTGTATCCCAATGGAGATGGCTTCTTCCAACAAGACAATGCGCCATGCCACAGTGTTCGTATTGTGCAGGAATGGTTTCAAGAACATGAGGGAGACTTTACCTTGCTTAGGTGGCCCCCACAATCACCAGATCTCAATCCAATTGAGCATTTGTGGGACGAAGTTAAAAGAGCCATCAGGCAGCTGGTTCCACAACCATCAAATCTCACAGAACTGGACAGTGCTATTCATCAGGCATGGTGTCAGATTCCTCACATCACCTTTCAACATCTCGTGGAGTCAATGCCAAGAAGAATTGCCGCAGTATTGAAGGCAAAAGGTGGCCCAACGAAGTCCTGATAGGGTGGTCATAAAAATCTGGCCACTCAGTGTATATATATTTTTCCTTTTTCTACTTTTAATTTTCTCTTGTACCATTTTGTCTCTCTTTGATATCATTTGTGCTCTCTTTTCTCTCCCCTAATTCTCTTTTCTCTGGTGGTCACTTATATTGGGATTATTGGTGTCGTGAGTACATTCGTGTATTGTTCCCTTTGTGTCATGTCTTGTTGAGGTGAATTTTATCCTGTTTGGCCAATGTGGTAGAGAGTGAGCCACATAACCAGACACCCAGAAAGGAGACTCCATCCACGAATGAGTCAATAACACTCCAGACCCAACTGGGAGAGCTGCTGTGACTGGGAGCCCATCCGCACCTGACCCAGAGTGACCTCAGATAACACCCAGGACTCTACAGCCATCCCTGCCAGAGACCTGCTGCCTCAGCTGTGGTCCCATGGTCACTGAGACTCCAGCCATGCTGGGTGGGCTCCTGTGAGTTCTGAAGCATGCTCCCCTCTGTGCAGCCCAATGCTTTAGCCCAGGGCACCACAACTACACAGGCAGCAGCCACAAGAGCAGCCTGCCCGCATCTGAAGAGCAGCAGCCCTGCCAGCAGAACAACCCTGTCTGAGGAGTGGCAGCCTCATACCACCTGTCCCTGTCCAAGGAGCAGTAGCCTCATGAGAAACCCACCTACATCCAAGGAGCCACAGTCCCATGCAGCCCAGCTCCATATGAGGAGCAGAAGCCACCCCAGGTACAAGGAGCATCAGCCCTGTGAGCAACCTGCCCTGCCCCATCTGAGGATCAGCAGCCATTTGAGTAGCCCGCCCCCATCCAAGGAGCAGTAGCTGCACAGAACCTGCCCCTGTTTGAAGAGCAATGGCCTCATGAGCATCCCGCCCCCATCCAAGGAGCAGCAGCCTCATGAACAGCCTATCCCCGACAGCCAGAGGAGCCACCACTGCTATGAGCAGCACCCACCAGAGGAGCTGCTGCCAACTGAGGAGCAGCTGCTGCAGTGACTGTCTGAGGAGCAGTTGCCACCTAAGGAGCCGCTACCACCTGAGGTGCAGGCTATGCACGACTTGACAACTAGATCCTTTGGTGAGAGCAAAAATAGGGAGACAAAGAAACACCGAAAGGAAAGAAAAGGAGGAATCACCAGAAAGGCAGCTAAGTGAAATGGAGGCATGCAATATGTAAGAAAAAGAATTCAGTATAAGGGTCATACAGTTCATAAACTGGATGGATGAAAAAAGCAACAACTTACGTAAGAATCAAGAAGAAATAAAGAGTGATATAGCTGCAATAAAAAACACTGTGAAAAGTTTCCACAGTAGACTAGGAGAAGTTGAGGACCGAATTGGCGAATTAGAAGACAGGGAAGCAAAACACCCAAACTGAACTGCAATGGGAGAAAAAAATTAAAAGTCAGTAGGAGAGCCTAGAAGAGCTTTGGGACAACATGAAACAAAACAACATATGAATAATAGGAGTTCCAGAACAACAGGAAGAGGAACAAGGTTTAGATTTGAAGAAATAACGTCAGAAAACTTCCATGATGTGGGGAAGGAAAAAGTCACACAAGCACAGAGAGTCCCAAACAAGATGATCCTGAAAAGACCCATTCCAAGAAACGTCTTAATTACAATGGCAAACATTCAGGACACAGAGAAAATCTTAAAGGTTTCAAGAGAGAGACAGAAAGTTATATACAAGGGATCTCCCACTAGAGTATCAAATGATTTCACAACTGAAACACATCAGGCCAGAAAGGAATGGAAGGAAATTTACAAAGTGATGCAAAGCAAGAGAATGAATCTAAGAATACTCTATCCAGCAAGGCTATCATTCAGAATTGAAGGGAAAACAAGGAGCTTCACAGACAAAAAAAAGTCTAAGGGAGTTTATCACTATCAAGCCAGCAATGCAAGAAATGCTAAAGGGACTGGTGTAAAAAGAAGAAATATAAAGGGAAGAAGGAACATAGGTACAAAAAAAATAAAAATGGCTACAAACAAGTACCTATCAATAATAACTTTTAATGTAAATGGACTAAAAGCTCAAATCAAAAGATATCGAGTTGCTGAATGGATAAAAAACACATGACCCATATATATGCTGTCTACAAGAGACCCACTTCAGAACAAGGGACTTGGACAGAGTGAAAGTTAAGGGATGGAAAAATGTCTTTCAGGCAAATGGTAGCAATACTTAGATCTGACAAAATAGGCCTCAAAGTGAAGGCCATAACAAGAGATAAGGAAGGCCACTTCATAATACTAAAGGGATCTATACAACAAGAGGATATAAACCTGGTAAACATATATGCACCCAATGTAGAAGCACCCAAAAACATAAAAAAACTCCTGAAAGATATCATGGGAGAGATTGACAACAATACAATCATAGTAAGAAACTTTAATACCCTATTGACATCACTAGATAAATCCTCTAGACACAAAATCAGCATAGAAACAGCAATACTAAATGACTCACTAGATCAGATGGACTTACTTGACATCTTCAGAACATTTCACACCAAAGCCATGGAATGTACATTCTTCTCAAATGCACATAGGACCTTTTCAAAGATAGACCACATATTGAGTCAGAGGCAAAGTCTATCTAAATTCAAGAAGATTGAAATCATATCAATGATCTTCTTAGACCACAGTGGCATAATATTAGAAATAAACTACAATGATAACAATAAAAAAAACTCAAACACTTGGAAGCTGAATAGCATGCTATTAAACAATGATTGGATTACCAAAGAGATCAAAGAAGAAATTAAAAACGTCCTGGAAATGAATGACAATGAAAACACAACAATCCAAAATCTAGGGGACACAGTGAAAGCAGTCCTGAGAAGGAAGTTTATAGCTGTACAGGCCTACTTCAAAAAACAAGAAAAAAAATGGTAATAAATCATCTAACTCTACAACTTAATGAATTAGAGAGAAAAACAAGAAAAGCCCAAAGTGAGCAGAAGAAAGAATATAATAAAGATCAGAGCAGTAATAAATGACATAGACACCAGCCCTAACCAGTTTGGCTCAGTGGATAGAGCATCAGCCTACAGACTGAAGGGTCCCGGGTTCAATTCTGGGCAAGGGCATGTACCTTGGTTGTGGGCACATCCCCAGTAGGGGCTGTGCAGGAGGCAGCTGATCGATGTCTCTCTCTCATCGATGTTTCTAACTCTCTATCCCTCTCCCTTCCTCTCTGTAAAAAAATCAATAAAATATATTTTAAACAAAATAAATAAATAAATAAACAAACAAACAAACAAACAAACAAATAAATAAATAAATGACATAGACACCAAAACAACAACAACAACAACAACAAACAAACAAAACCAAAACAAACAAAAGATCAATGAAACCAAGAGCTGGTTCTTTGAAAGGATAAACAAGTTTGATGAACCTCGAGCCAGGCTCACCAAGAAGCAAAGAGAGAGGATGCAAATAAACAAAATCAGAAATAAAAGAGGCTAAATAACAACAAACCCTACAGAAATACAAAAGATTGTTAAAAAATACCATGAAGAACTATCTTCTAACAAACCAGACAACCTAGAGAAAATGGACATATTCCTAGAAAAATACAACCTTCCAAAACTCAATCAGAAAGAATGCAACAAACTCAACATACTGATAACTATGGAGGAAATTGAAGCAGTCATCAGAAAGCTTTCAGCAAACAAAAGCCCGGGGCCAGACAGCTTCACAGAGTAGTTTTACCAAACATTCAAGGAAGAACTAAAACCTATCCTCCTCAGACTATTCCAAAAAATTCAAGAGGAAAGAACACTTCCAACCTCATTCTATGAAGCCAGCATCACCCTAATACCAAAAGCAGGTAAAGACAACATAATGAAAGAAAATTACAGGTCAATATCCCTCATGAACATAGATGCCAAAATCCTCAACAAAATCCTAGCAAATTGGATCCAGCAGTACATCAGAAAGATCATACACCATGACAAAGTAGGATTTATCCCAGGAATGCAAGCATGGTACAATATCCACAAATCAATAAAGGAGATACACCACATAAACAAATTGAGAGATAAAAACCACATAGTCATATCAATTGATGCAGAAAAAGCATTTGACAAAATCCAGCACTCTTTCTTGATAAAAACCCTCAGCAACATGGGAATAGAGGGATCATACCTCAACATAGTAAAAGCCTTATAAGACAAACCTACAGCCAACACCATACTCAATGGGCAAAAATTAAAACCATTTCCCCTAAGAACTGGAACAATATAGGGATGCTCACTTTTATCACTCCTGTTCAACATAGTTCTGGATGTGCTAGCCATAGCAATTAGACAAGAAGAAGAAATAAAAGGTATCCAAATTGGAATAGAAGACGTAAACTGTCATTATTTGCAGATGACATGATAATGTACATAGAAAACCATAAAGACTCCTTAAAAATTATTAGACTTAATAAATGAATTTGGTAGTGTAGCAGGATACAAAATTAATGCCAAGAAGTCTATGTAATTTTTATACACCAATAGTGAACTTACAGAAAGAGATTAAAAAAAATAATCACATTTACCATAGTACCAAAAAATTAAGATACCTAGGAATACACTTAACTAAGGAAGTAAAAGACCTGTACTTGGAAATCTACAGTACACTGAAAAAAGAGATAGAGGAAGACATAAACAGATGGAAGAACATACTGTGTTCATAGATTGGTAGAATCAACATCATTAAAATATCCATACTACCCAAAGCAATCTATAGATTCAATGCACTCCCCATTAAAGTACCAAGGACATATTTCACAGATCTAGAACAAACTCTCCAAAAATTCATGTGGAATAAAAAAGACACCAAGTAGCTTCAGCAATCCTGAGAAAGAAGAACAAAGTAGGTGGGATCTCAATACCAGATATCAAGCTGTATTACAAAGCCATTGTTCTCAAAACAGCCTGGTACTGGCTCAAGAACAGACATATAGACCAATTGAAGAGAATAGAGAACCCAGAAATCAACCCAAACCACTATGCTCAATTAATATGTGACAAAGGAGGCAAGAACATACGATGGCAAGACAGTCTCTTCAATAAATGGTGTTGGGAAAATTGGACAGATACATGCAAAAAAATGAAACTAGACCACCAACTTACACCATACACAAAAATAAACTCAAAATGGATAAAGGACTTAAGCATAAAATGGAAACCATAAAAATACTAGAGGAATCCACAGGCAGCAAAATCTCAGACATATGCCAAAGCAATTTCTTCACCGATACTGTTCCTAGGGCCATGGAAATGAAAGAGAAAATAAACAAATGGGACTACATCAAAATAAAAAGCGTTTTCACAGCAAAAGAAACCATCAACAAAACAGCAAGGAAGCCTACTGCACAGGAGAACATATTTGCTAATGTTATCCCTGATAAGGGTTTAATCTCCAACATTTACAGGGAACTCATACAACTTAACAAAAGGAAGATAAAAAACCTAATCAAAAAATAGGCAATGGACCTAAATAGATACTTTTCGAAAGAAAACAGAAGGAAGGCCAAGAGACATATGAAAACATGCTCAAAGTCACTAATCATCTGAGAGATGCAAATCAAAATAACATCTCACACCTGTCAGAATGGCTATCATCAACAAATCAACA
The DNA here is from genome assembly GCF_963455305.1 of Plecotus auritus. Taxonomy (NCBI): domain Eukaryota; kingdom Metazoa; phylum Chordata; class Mammalia; order Chiroptera; family Vespertilionidae; genus Plecotus; species Plecotus auritus. The sequence continues at coordinate 128,056,044 of NC_137770.1, read as the reverse complement.
AGCGACAACTGCTGGCGAGGATGTGGAGAAAAAGGAACCCTCGTGCACTGCTGGTGGGAATGCAGACTGGTGCAGCCACTGTGGAGAACAGTATGGAATTTCCTCAAAAAACTAAAAATGGAAGTCCCATTTGACCCAGTGATCCCACTTCTAGGAATATATCCCAAGAAACTAGAAACACCAATTAGAAAGGATATATGCACCCCTATGTTCATAGCAGCACAATTCACCATAGCTAAGATTTGGAAACAGCCTAAGTGTCCATCAGCAGATGAGTGGATTAAAAAACTGTGGTACATCTACACAATGGAATACCATGCTGTGGTAAAAAAAGTAGGAATTCTTACCATTTGCAAGAGCATGGATGGAACTGGAGAGCATTATGCTAATCGAAATAAGCCAGTCAGAGAAGGGTAAATATCACATGATCTCACTCATTTGTGTAATATAATGAACTACATAAACTGGTGAAAAAAAAAACAGATCCAGAGACTGAGACGCATCGATCAGACCATCAAACCTCATTGGGAAGGTAGGGGAGGGTAGGGGCAAGTGGGAGAGATCAAACAAAGAACTTGTATGCATGCATATAAGCCTAACCAATGGATACAGACAATAGGGGGGTGAGGGCATGAGAGGGGGTGGGGTGGAGAGCAGTGGGGGAATAAGGACGCATATGTAATACCTTAATCAATAAAGAAAAAAATAATAAAATGATTCATTAAATGAAAAATTAAGCCACACAATTAAGATATTACAAAAATATGACACATCTTGGCAAATATATTTATATGTTTGCAGTTAAATGGGATCCTTTATAAAACACTAGAAATGAAGGCCAATCTTATGAACAGAATTATCATAGAATTTTTCATCAAACCTGTATAATTTAAAATTAGTTTTTTCACCAAACATTCTTATATCTTTCAACTTTGAAGAAATTAGAGAAATGCAAATAGATTGCTTTCTTTTGAATGGCTACTAAAAAAAGAGGATTATTAAATTTTTTAAAACTTTGGTTTATTCTAAGCAAAATAAGTCAGAGAAAGGCAAGTATCACATGATCTCACTTACATGTGGAATCTAATGAACAAAAAAAACTGAAGAACCAAACTAATCCAGAGCCATTGAAACATGCAACAGACTGATGTATTTCAGAAGGGGTGAGGGAGGGGGTTGGAGAATGGGCAAGAGACTAAACATAGAACTTATATGCATATATGCATAGCCCATGGACAAACATTAGTAGGGGAAAGCCTTGGGAGGGATTGGGAGTGGGATGGAGTGGGTCAACAGGTGAAAAAGGGGGATATTTGTAATACTTTGAACAATAAAGTTTTAAAAAATTAAAACAAAACCAAAAATAGAACAAAAAACACCTTGACTTAAGTTACAAAACTGGATTGGGTAATTAATTCATTTGAGACAGATGAAGAACATATCAACCAAAATTTTCAGAAAAATTTAATTGAAAAAAACCAATGCTGGGACCAAAGCACACTTCAATCAATCTAATTTTGAAAGTTTTGGATTGTGTTAAAATGTATATGCACTTCTTTGGAAAGAAGCAAAGTTCTCTAGATTTCTAATAACATATTTGGTTGAAATGGCTGTCAGGACTGTAATACTATTCTTTTAAAAACACCACCACCAATGAGCAGTGCAGCAGAGGAAAGATGAGATTCCTTTTACCATACTTTGGACAATTTTAATAATATATATACAATTCAGGGTTCTCACTAAATTTCATCAATAAAGATTGTTTCAAAATTATAGATACGTAATTTAATATTCCTAATTCAGAAATAAGTATAGGTTGCAGAAATTGCCTAATGAAATGATGGTATCTTTGTTATAGAAATTATATATTTAAACAAATTGGAGAGAGTCCTTACTGTTGATAATTTTTAAGCTGCTGCCATCCTCAAAGTTCACCACAGAAATACAATGCAAGCCACAAATATGAGCCACATATATCATTTTAAAACTTTCAGAAGTCATATTAATAAAAGTAAAAGTAGCAGGGGAAAATAATTATAATTATATTTAACACTAGAGGCCTGGTGCACAAAATTCATGCTCGGGAGTGGGGGGCGTCCTTCAGCCCGGCCTGCACCCTCTCCAATCCAGGACTGCTCGGGGGATGTCTGACTGCCGGTTTAGGCCCCATCCCAAGGGCCTAAACCGGCAGTCAGACATCCCTCTCGCAACCTGGGACTGCTGGCTCCTAATCACTTGCCTGCCTACAGGCTTGATCGCTGCCTAACTGCTCTCCTGCCAACCTGATGGCCCCCAACTGCCCTCCCCTGTCAGTATGATGGCCCCTAACTGCCCTCCCCTGATGGCCTGATAGCCCCTAACCACCTCTGCCTCGGCCCCCTCCACCATGGTTTTGTCCGGAAGGAAGTCGGATGGTAGGAAGATGTCCAGTCTTCTGGTCTAATTAGCATATAACCCTTTTATTAGTATAGATACTGTACCTCCAAATGATAATTTCAACCTATAATTAATCAATGTAAATATTATTGAGATACTTTATACTGATTTAATTTTCAATATTAACCTAATTTAATTAAAATTAAATAACATTAAAAATTCAATTCTATAGTGGTACTGACCATATTTCAAGCGCTCCACAGCCACTCAGGGATAGTGCTTACTATATTTGGACATCAGTGGTTTATACTAGTAGTCTTAATTATCACTGTTAGCCTAACACCAGTTTTTATTTTAGTATCCATGCATATCTCTGTTCTTCCATTTCCTTGCATTTATTATATTAAGTTCCTTCTCTTAAATTCAAGCTTATAAGGAGGTGCGAGAATCTGACTACTTCATTAGGTCTTTTATTGTAGCCAATTATTTTACTAAAAATAGTATTTTCTTTCCTTGATAGTTGTACAGTTAATATGTATGGTCAATAATGTATGACTTTTAATTATTTTAATGTGTGATTTTAGGTTATATTTTCTATAAATGTATTTTTAGGCAATAAAGGGAGCTTCAGAAATATTTGTTATAGAGTTTAGGACCACTGATCTACATAAATACAATAATGGTGGTTTTCTTCTGTTTCTGGCAGAAAGAATAAGCCATGTTTTATTGGGTTTTGGTGAGAGAATTGTACTGATTGATTTCTAGACTTCTTAAACTAGTACATCAGCTCAGTTCTCTGAACACAGCAAAACATTATTGGCTATTCCACTGACCTTCTCTCTTTATTTGATTCTTCTCTATTGCTCTCTTCTGATCATTTCTGTCCATCTCACATTTTTCCTAAGCACATTAGGTATATGGGTCTTTTAGTTAAGTGCTTAAAAACACAAAGTGAGAAACATTTCACATATCAAGAACAAGCATAAGAAAATGGATTAATTATAATACTAATAATAAAATAATAAGGCAAAATATATTCAAGTATTTACCATGTCTCAGTTACTGTCTTAAGAGCTTAATATATATTAGTTGACATATCTCAATGCTCTCTTTGAAGAATGTACAGTTGTTTCTCTCTTTTACAATTGAGAAAGTTGTATTTACCTTAGGTCCGATAAGTACTAAGTAGTGGAGTTGATAATCGCATTAACAACTTCATTATCCTATTCTTTGATCCTAAGTGGTGTGATACACTGCTCATAAGGAAATAGATACAGCCTATTAACAGAGGGTGGATGCTTCATAAGGACACATCTGTGTAGAGTGCAAGGGAAGATTAATACAATTGCAGTTTGTGTAGTTTTTACTTCAGCTCTTTTGTTTTAATTTAATAAACCATTGCTAGCAGTCCTCAAATGAACAACACAGATGGATTTATGTAAGAGTGCCCCATGACCAAAATATTATATGCTGTTTCACTATCTGTCCTGTTCTACAATATTAGGTTTGTGTTAGTCATATAGCTGTTGCTAAATAGAGACTCCCAAGAACTGTCCGAGTTAATATTGGCTCCAACCATGCTGCCTTGAGGAGTATCCGAGCATGACAGGGCTGCCGTTACATTTCAAAGGCAAAGGACTTCACTATTCTCAGATCACACACACGGCATAAACTGGTCCTACATAACTTGCCCTTGTTTCTCTTGGCTGTTGCTCTCGGTATATGGAGTCATTTGCCTGTTAGGTCTTACAACCTGCTCATGAACTTCTAAGGTCAATCCCCCCCCCCCCCCCCCCCACACACACACCCCATACCTCCCAATAGATCACTTGGTTCAGCTTGCATTGAGAGAAGTAAAGATGTTAGCAAAATTTTTTTCTTAAAATATGTTTTCTGGACATTAGGGGGCACTCATGCTTTTGAGGGGACCAATTTATCAGGCTGCTTTTCTTGTTCTCTTTTTGTAAAGGACAGGAATGATACTCTTATTTTGAAAAATTTTTCTAAGGAATTGTTTGATGTACACTTTAGGGGACATTTTACTCATTATCACCTTGATACATGTAGAGTACTGACATTTAGGAAAGTGGCTGAAATAGCTGGTTTTAAAATGGTGAGGGAAAATAATATTAGCAATTCTGAAACTTTTACATATTTTCAATTATATCTATTAAACATATTAAAGCCATTTTATTTTAAACTAGAGGCCCGGTGCACAAAATTCATGCACTGGGCGGGGGGGGGGTGTCCCTCAGCCCAACCTGCACCCTCTCCAATCCTGTACTGCTGGCTCCCAACTGATCACCTGCCTGCCTGATTGCCCCTAACTGCTTCTGCCTGCCAGCCTGATCACCCCCTAACTACTCCCCTGCCAGCCTTATCGACGCCTAACTGCTCCCCTGCTGGCCTGATTGTCCCCAATTGCCCTCCCCTGACAACCCAGTCACCCCCAAATGCCCTCCCCTGCATATTCCCTCTTTATTAGATAGGGTTTTTTCTTTAACATATTGGACAGCCCCAACTGGTTTGGCTCAGTGGATGGAGTGTTGGCCTGCAGACTCAAGGGTCCCATGTTCGATTCTGGTCAAGGGCATGTACCTTGGTTGCAGGCACATACCCAGTGGGGAGTATGCAGGAGGCAGCTGATTGATGTTTCTCTCTCATCGATGTTTCTAGCTCTCTATCCCTTTCCCTTCTTCTCTGTAAAAAATCAATAAAATATATTAAAAAAAAAACCCAACATATTGGACAGTGTACCTGCCATGGTCTTGACAAACCAGTAAAAATGTAAACCCAAACTATAAGTGTCATAAAATAAACTCCTTAAACAGGAATTGGATGAGACTTGGAAAGGTAATATCATGTGGTTGTTTCTTCCTTTTTTCCTTCTCTTTCTTTTTCTTGATGTTTCATCTTTTGTCTTTTCTTTCTTTTCTCCTTTTATTCCTTTTCTGTCCTCTCTTTCTCTTAACTTTTCCATTGGTAGAATCATCAGTACTTGAATCTGTCTCGCTTCCAGAAGACGAAGAAGAGGGAAACACATCATCTGAAGAAAAAGATAATCTATGTTGGGATCAGTGGTGTTTCTGGTTTTGCTCTTTTCCCCGTTTGTTTGTCATTTTTGCCTGCTCTGGCATCTTCAGGACTTGTGCGTGGGCACTTCTTATTCATGTCTACAAAACCTCCCTGCCTTGGTGAAAACTGTAGGGGAAAAGGCCTTCCTGGGTGGGCTCAAGCCCTGCCCGAGGTGCTGAGGAACCAGGGCGGGGAGCACCCGCCACCACCACTGCAGAGCCAACCTCCGGACCACGGGGTACTCCCAGTAATGTAACTGCAATGTCGCAGTTTGCCTTCAGAAATTAGTTGTAAGTTACTTCAGATGTGAAACCCTACCTCAGACATTTCCTTTACGGTTTGTAAAGATTTTAAGCAAAACCCACTTACCTCCCTAACTTGGTCAGAAGTTTCTACCCAATGGGAGAGGTTTGATGGGCAGCATTGCCCAGATAACCTCCCCACCCCCCATCTCCAATCACTCGGCTGGGGGCAAGGGAAGTTCCAAGGAGGACTCCCCTAGGCTGCCAGTGGGGCGCTCCTGAGGCTGAGACCCTGAGGCTATAGGTGTGTGTGTGGGGGAGATCACTCCATGGGGGCATAGGCACTTTTGAGGCTGAGACCCCAGGCTGCTGCTGGGAGGGGATCACTCCATGGGGGTGTGGGTGCTTCCGAGGCTGAGACCCGAGGCTGCAGGTGTGTGTGTGTGGGATCACTCCATGGGGAGTGAATTTGTTTTTGTTTTTTATAAAGGGTCAGGAGGGCCTCTGGGCAGCTTTCCACCAGACCGCTCAAGCTGCCAGCTCTCAGCCGCCGCCCTCCCTGGGACTGGGGGACTCCGGCAGGGCTGAGAGGACTGGGTGCCGCCATCTTGTGGCTATGGGCACCGCCATTTTTGTCGCAGAGTGATGGTTAATTTGCATATTACTCTTTTATTAGATAGGATAATAAACAAATAAATTTTATTACCACTTTTACCAAGGAACTTAAACTATCTTCTTATCTGTACAAAAGGAATAATTCTTAAAATAGGAGTTTCTCAGCATTGTAATAGGATCAAATGAGATAATATGTAGGATTTAGTTTGTCTACATGAAATTTGCACATATTTTTCTTTCATAAATATTTGCAATGATAGATATAATTAAAACTTTTTTGATAATATTCATCCCACAAAATAATGAAATTCCCTATAAACTTACTGCTATTAGTTTAGATTTTTCACCCATGAAGACATTTTCACTAAGTCTTTAAATTAACAAAAAAGGGAATTACTCTTTAAAAGGAAGAAATATTTGTGCAAGGTTAGAAATGTATTGTCAGGTATGCTAAAATCTTACTCCATATTTTATTTTAACTATGAAAAATTGTCACTTTCTAGTTATTTCTCTTAAAGTGACTTTTGGCCACTCCTCATCCAAAATATTTATGTTAATTTAGCTAAGTTAGATAAGTCAGAACAATGTACTATTGTTTGGAATAAAAATATATAATTGAAATACTGATGTCTATCAGTCAATAAAATAATGCTGAAATAATGATGTATAACAAATATTTGCAAATACAGTGGTTTAATTAAAAAAAATAATTTTCATACTCATGGAGCAACTTCATTGTGGCTGGTCTAGGCTGTACTCCAGGAACTAGGCTCCAACCTCCCACCTCTAGACTGAAGATTGGGTTTAGGTCTGCTTCTATGATGCTCAGTCTTCTGGGTCCAGCAATTGCCCAGTGCATGTGGCCCTCTCTGTGTATTCTGCTTGATGCAGCTTGAAAGACAATGACTTTGTTAAAGGCATTTTCTTCTCATGGAGAATCATCAAGACTAAAGAAGGCAAGTCAAACTTCATAACCGCATTCCATTAATATCCCATTGGCCAAAGAAATTTAATGCTCAGATCTGTTGTGAAGATTAGGGTAAGTATACTTTACTCATAATGAAGCTCTACCATGGCCACAGTTGTAGAGTAATATCACAGAAAAGTGAAGATTTGGAAACAGTCTATCATCTAAGATAAGTATCATCTAAGTAAGCTAAATGGTTTGTTGAATGAGTATACACAGCAGGATTCCAGCAAAAGAGATTTTTTTTTTCTCACTTCAAGTCTTGTGATTTCCCCACGTCAAAACCTTATTGGATAAAACATCACACATATATCATATGTTTTTGGTCAACCTGAGATAATAATATGAGAAACTTAAAACATTTGTGTAATTCAAATCTTTCTCCTTCTTTCCAGAGGAAAGCCTACTTTGGACTTAGATCTGTAATAAAGAGAGGTATTGATGTTTGACTTTTTTTTTTTTTTCTCTCTTTCTTTCCCCATTTGCTCTCTTAACTATTAACTGACTTTTTTTTTTTTTTGGTGGGGAACTCTTTCAGGATTGAAGAAAGTAATAAAGGATAAATGTAAAATGCCAGAAAATATCTTAAAATATCTTAAATTACCAGTAGAGTAGTAATATGGTATCAGATTCTTTGTGAGAAAATACAGAATTTCCTGTTCTTTTTTATTGTAAAGCATTTAGTGTTTGGTTTGGAGAGTTCCCTCCTTAAAACTTTCTCTATAATTCTTTGCTTCTAGCTGCCAAGAGCACCTTCTTTGATAGATATTTTAGATTGGTTGACTCAACAACTATTCTCAGGGCTTTCCTATATAAACAAACGAAAACTAGAAAAAGCCAAAACTACTTCAGCCTGGCTGTCTTGCTTCTGATGCTCTGGATATAATTTAGGTTCAAGCAATCAGAAGTATATCATGCAAAACATGAATTGAATGGTAGGTCTAGTGACATCCATTTCAATAATGCATTTTCTAACAGAGGTTGTTGAATAGAATTTTCTGATATAAGGTGATCTATATGTTCCTCAAAATCCTTGCATAATGTTATGTTATTGAGGTAAGGTTGACATATACAAAGATAGGCAAAAACTACACATTAAGTCCTTCCAAGAATACCTGGCAAACTGAGCCCAGGAGAAAGACCATTGTTGGGGGATCTGGGGACAGTACATGGTATTATGTTTAGGAAGAGAGTACCACCTATATTGGTGCTTGTTGCATTAGACCATATTAGTGTACTTTGCTTTCAGATGTTAATTAGTATAAAAAGATTTGCATACTGGAAGGGGGGGTTATAAACCAATGCATTTTTATGCAATATCCTTCTTATTGCACTTCTCATATACTAGGTGTACCGGTTAATAATGTGGATTTTGTAATCAAAGAAAACATGATAATTTCAAGAGAAACATCAAAAGGGCTTTATTCAAAGTAATGTCTATCGCTAGGTACACAATTCCCCCATCTTTCAAGTGATTTGTGGATATCGTCCCAATAGAACTTTTCTTGTTTTGAGGCAACCATTCAGAGACCTAGTTTTCCACTTCTTCGTACATTTTGAAGTGCTGTTCAGAAAGTGCATGTGCCTTCGATTCAGAACAAGTGGTAATCTGAAGGAGCAAGGTCTGGTGAATACAGCGGGTGGGTTAATACTTCCCAGGCAAGATCTTTTAACGTGTCTTTAACTGGTTTTGAAGTGTGTGATAGTGTGTCATCATGAAGCAAAATTACTTTGCCGTGTCTTCTGGCCCAATCTGGTTGTTTCACGATCAAAGCGTGGTTCAAATTGATTATTTGTTGTCGGTAGCTATCAGTATTAATGGTTTCACCTGGTTTTAGAAGCTCATAATACACCACAACTTCCTGATCCCACCAAACGCAGAGCATTGTCTTCTTTCCAAAGCGATTTGACCTTGCAGTCGATGTTGATGGTTGACCTGGATCAACCCATGATTTTGTGCATTTGGGATTCTCAAAATAAATCCACTTTTCATCACCAGTCACAATTGGATGCAAAAAAGACTTTCTCTCCTGCCATTGAAGCAGCATTTTACTGATGACTTTTCGGTTTTCCATTTGTCTTTCGTTCAGTTGATGTGGCACCCATTTTCCTTCCTTTAAAATCTTTCCCATTGCTTGCAAATGATTGGAAATTGTTTGCTGAGCAACGTTTAATCTTTCTGCAAGTTGTTTTTGAGTTTGACATGCATCTTCATCCAATAATGTTTGTAATTGTTGGTCTTCCAACTATTTCGGTTGACCTGGACGTTCTTTGTCTTTCACATCAAAATCATCACCTTTTTTAAAATTTCTTTATTGATTAAGGTATTACATATGTGTCCTTATTCCCCCATTACCCCCCACCTCCCATTCATGCCCCCACACCCCTGTTGTCTGTGTCCATTGATTACGCTTATATGCATGCATATAAGTCCTTTGGTTGATCTCTCCCCCTTACCCCCACCCTCCCCTACCTTCCCTGAGGTTTGACGTTCTGATTGATGTTTCTCTATCTCTGGATCTATTTTTGTTCATCAGTTTATGTTGTTCATTATATTCCACAAATGAATGAGATCATGTGATATTTATCTTTCTCTGCCTGGCTTATTTCACTTAGCATAATGCTCTCCATCTCCATCCATGTTGTTGCAAATGGTAGGAACTCCTTTTTTACTGCAGCGTAGTATTCCATTGTGTAGATGCACCACAGTTTTTTAATCCACTCATCTACTGATGGGCACTTAGGCTGTTTCCAAATCTTAGCTATGGTGAATTGTGCTGCTATGAACATAGGGGTGCATATATCCTTTCTGATTCATGTTTCCAGGATCCGCCCTTTCCCCCTTTCCATCATGTCTCCACGCTGGTCTCTGACTCTGGGAGGAGCTCTGCACAGGCAGGCCCCCGACTGTCCTCGGCTGCCTCTTGGGTGTCGCGGATATAAGCACTAGACGAAAACCCACCATATGGCCCTGGCCGGTGTGGCTCAGTGGATAGAGCATCAGCCTGCAGACAGAAGGGTCCCGGGTTCAATTCCGGTCAGGGGCACATGCCCGGGTTGCGGGCTCGATCCCCAGTGGGGGGCGTGCAGGAGGCAGCAGATCGGTGATTCTCTCATCATTGATGTTCCTATCTCTCCCTCTCCTTTCCTCTCTGAAATCAATAAAAATGTATTTTTTTAAAAGGAAAAAAAAAAAGCCACTGTGGAGAACAGTATGGAGTTTCCTCAAAAAACTAAAAATGGAATTCCCATTTGACCCAGTGATCCCACTTCTAGGAATATATCCCAAGAAACTAGAAACACAAATTGAAATCATCACTTTTAAAGTGTTTAAACCAGCGTTCACAGGTACCTTGAGATGGAGCATGTTCACCATAAGCTTCCTGAAGTATACGATAACTTTCAGCAGCACTTTTCTTCAAAATAGTGAATTAAAACTTCCCACAAATGCTCTTTTTCTTGTCACAAAATTCAACATTTTTAAGTGTAAAAATATCTGTGATGTTAACACCTTCAGAAAATTTGATATATGAAGTTTTGAAGCTTGTTGTCAATACAACAAAATAGAATACATATAAAACCGCATATATATCAACATATGTGTAACTCCATCTAGTAAAAAAAATCCGCATTATTAACCGGTACACCTGGTACAAGCTAAATCATGTAATGAAAACACCCACGATAGCAGAGGATACTGTAGTGGCGCTTCCCAGTTTGACACGCTGCCACCTGATCATGGCTAGAGTAGCAAATGGAGACCTAATTCTTTGTGGTTGCTGTAGGCCCACTTCTACCAGCTCAGGTTATTCTGTCTCATCAGCCATTTGGAAAATTCTCTAAGCCACTTAATACCATGCCATAAGTTCCTTTCTGTTTAATTAGCTAGAATGTATTTTTTTAACATATTGAATACAGACCAATACAGTAAATATTACCTGGAGATACTGAAAGTCATAACCTCTCAAGAAAAGAGAAGGTTGAGCTTGCTAAACTGATCTGGTAGGGTTTACCAGTAAAAATAGTAAATATCCTTCTAGATTTTAGAACTTAAGATCAAAGAATGATGCAATGTTAGTCATGGTACATAACTGTGAACAATCTACTAATATTATTGCCTGAAATCACCTAGAATAGAGTGCTGGTTAAGTTATATAAAGGCTATGTGTTGGGATCGACATTTTTAGCTTCCTTAGAGGACTTGTAGAAGAAAAAAAAGACAAACTAAGAGCTTTAAAATAATTGCTCATTGAATAATCACAAGATGAGAGATCCCCTTGTGCTTCCTACTTTTTGAAGGCATAATTTTAACATACAAAAATGAGAAAATGAATCTGATCTGATAGGTTGCTGAAAGTAAGTTGAATTCATATCCTCCCTAAATATCTTATTTAAATTTAGGAATTTATTGGAAAAGAATGGTACTCTAAAAATTAAAAGGGGCTTCTTTGGTAGAGTCAGATACCTCTTAGTACCTGAAGTCTGAACTCCACTGAGCCTTTCTTACAACCCCTTCTTTTCTGATAAAGTTGACCCTGCCTTGTCTGAAGTTGCTGCCATTTGATTCAGTGACAAAAAAGGGATATTACACAGTATGTTCTTTATTGTATGTCTTTTTATTTTTTAGAATAATCGATATTTTTGCACATGTTAGTAATTTGTTCATTTATTACTGAATAGTTTTTATGACATTAATATACAACAACTTGCTTAGCCACTTTTCTGTTGGTAGATATTTGGACTATTTTTAATTTGAGGAAATGTGAATAAAACCACTATTAATGTCTTTTTTGAAGTCTTCTTTTGACATATGCTTTCATTTCCTTTTCATAAATATCTAGGAGTGATATTGCTTGGCCAAATGATAGGTGTCTAGCTGCCAAAGAGTTTTATAAAGTGGTTTTAAATTGCATGGCTCATAGCAATTTAAGAGTCTGGTTGCTCCAAATCCTTGCCAACAGTTGTTGTTGTTAGTCTTTTTAATTTTAGCTATTCTACTGGATCCATAGTAGAATCTCATTGTAGTTTTAACTGATTTCCATGATTACTAATTATGTTGATTATATTTCATATTCTTATAGGCCTTTTTAATATATTCTTTTTTGACTTGTCCATTTGAAGCTTTGGCCATTTATTTTAATTGGATTTGCTTTTTTATAAGTGAATTACAGGAATTCTCTATATACTGTGGAATTTTTTTAAAAATATATTTTATTGATTTTTTACAGAGAGGAAGGGAGAGGGATAGAGAGTTAGAAACATCGATGAGAGAGAAACATCGATCAGCTGCCTCCTACACACCTCCCACTGGGGATGTGCCTGCAACCAAGGTACATGCCCTTGACCGGAATCGAACCTGGGACCTTTCAGTCTGTAGGCCAATGCTCTATCCACTGAGCCAAATCGGTTAGGGCAACTGTGGAATTTTTACTTAATTATTAGTGATATTCGTGGTCTGTCAAAGAAAACTATGACCCCTCCACCCAAGGTTACAAAGATTTTCTGCAATGTTTATAGAAGCTTTATATTTAAGGTATTTTGTGATGGTTTAGTATTACAATTTCTACTTTTGCCTTCCTTTGGTTCATTTTTCCTTGCATGTACTAGTACTCTTCCATTCTGTTATTATGAAGCTTTGTTAACCCACCACTCTTCTCTTTCAAAGTGTGTTTGCTACGTAATGCTGGATCTTGGTTTTAGGAATCCATTCTGAGAATTTCTATTTTGCTGTTACTTTAACCAATAAACATTTATTTTAATAAATGAATAGAAACAAGTTTCTTCTTTAAGTAGGCAGAATTTAAATCTACTTTTTGTGCTTTACTTGGTATCTAATTTGCTAAGATAATTTAAAACTTTTTTTTCCCCTATCATTTCCTTGAATCATAATTTCTTTTTTCCCTTCCCAATATGCTTGACAGGCATTCCCTTCCTGATTGGTCTTACCACACCCCTGCTTCCAAAACATAATTTTGGTATTACTTTGAGTTTATGCCTTCTTTTGAATATTTTTTGTATATTGTATAATTATAATCATACTCTGATTCAAATCTTGATATAGGTAAATGAATTTGCTTTGACTATTCCTTCTGTCTCTAAACATGCTTCCCTCTGAAAGATCACAAAGAAAACATGGTAATAATAGAGTATACTTCAAAAGTGTATTTTAACATAGATCTCCTCCTTGCATGGTTATATGATTTCTAGAGACCTTGAAATAGTTATGTTGTTCAGTAATGACATGAACCCTCACTCTCTCAAGTCCTTCCACCATCTTTTATGTATAAGAAACCCTTTCCACCTCTTATCACTCTATCCTTACTCAGCATCTCATAACAAAGCATTATCAAGTTCATAATGTCAAAGATGTCATGAAACTCTGGTTTCAAGTGATGTTTATAAATGGAGATAATTCTATTTTAAAACTAACAGTGCATTCTAAACTATAATAGATTACAAAATTATCATCTAATTACATATATTTTAAGAAACCATCATAATTAAATTCAACATTTTAGACTGAAATATGTTCTTCCACAAGAAAAATTTAAAGCGTTTATAAGTAGTAAATTTGAAACAAAAAACTCTATCAATTTTCCATATAAATGGAGACCAATAATGATGGAAGTATGTTATGACATGTCTAAGCTTACAAATAGGACATACAGATTATATGATGGAACCTAACATTCCCAAATATTATCAAACTAGATGCCCAGTGCATGAGTGGGGTCCTTCAGCCTAGTCCTAATATATAAAAACCCTGGGTTGTAACGACCAGTAATGACCATACGCTGACCAACCGGAAGTCAGTGCTGGCCCTGCCCCCAAGCAAGCGGTAAGGGGCAATCAGGCAGGCAGGCAGAGTGGTTAGGGGTGTTCAGGTAGGTAGACCAGCAGTTAGCGGTGATCAGGTAGGCAGGCAAGTGGTTAGGGGAGATCAGGTAGGCAGATGGCCCCTCACCAGGCTGGCCCTGACCCCAAGCAAGCGGTTAGGGGCAATCAGGCAGGCAAGCAGAGTGATTAGTGGTGATCAGGTAGGCAGACCAGAGGTTAGGGGTGATCAGGTAAGCAGATCAGCAGTTAGGGGAGATCAGGTAAGCAGATGGCCCCTCGCCAGCCTGGCCCCACTCCAAGCAAGCTGTTAGGGCCAATCAGGCAGCCAGGCAGAGTGGTTAGGGGTGATCAGGTAGGCAGACCAGTGGTTAAGGGTTATCAGGTAGGTAAGCAAGCAGTGAGGGGAGATCAAGTAGGCAGATGGCCCCTCATAGGGTTGACCCCACCCCCCAGCAAAGAAAGAGGGAGGCCCAGGTCAGCCACACCATTGCACCCCAGCCTGTCGCCTGCAGAGGGAGGCCACTGGTGGCAGGGGAGGGGGGGCAGGGCTGCAAAGATGGCAAGCAGTGGCAATGGCAGGGTTGGGGCCAACTGCCTGCAGCCTGGGGAAGGAAAGCCCTGATAGGCCCTGATCTCAGGCCAGGGCTAGAGGTAGGTAGGCAAGTGGTTAGGGGAGATCAAGTAGGCAGATGGCCCCTCGCATGGCTAGGGACCCTACCTGAGGGGTCCCAGGTTGTGAGCGGGTGTAGGCTGGGCTGAGGGTCCTCCCTGAGTGCACGAATTTTCTTGCACCGGGCCTCTGGTATATATATATATAAAACCCAAATATGCAAATAGACCAAATGGCAGAACAACCAAACAACCAAACAACTGGTCGTTATGACATGCGCTGACCACCAGGGGGCACACACAGAACTTAGCAGGCGTCAGCAGCAGGCAGCAGAGCATGGAACATGGCAGGTGTTGGCCATGGCGGGATGGTAGAGCAGGTGAGCATGGGCACCAGACCAAGGTGGGACCCCAGTTGCTGTCATTGGGGTGAACCTCTGGTGGTTACTGAAAATTCTTTGCTCCCGTGCACCATGATTATACCTGCTTCCAGTAATGGCCCCACTCACACCCACTGCAAGTGCCAGCCCAAGTGGCGGCTGCTGGCCCCAATCACCCCTGAGGGCTTCTCCACCTCCCCCTGCTTCTGAGGGGTGATTAGGGCAGCAGCCGCTGCTTATACTGCTGATGGTGCTGGCCCCAATTGCACCCACTGCTAGTGCCGGCCCCAATCACTCCACACCAACAGCATGTGGGAGCGGTGGAAGAAGGAGCAGGGCTGCCAGCAGAGAGGGGACTGGGGGCCACAGCAGGAAGGTCTAGGCAGGGGCGTGGAGGATGGACCAAACCTGCCCCTGTGCCCACCGCAGCCTCAGGGTCCACAGTTCCTTTCAAGGTGCACAAATTCGTGCCCTGGGCCCCTCGTATGCATATAAATTGCTAGGTTAATCTCTTCCCTCCCAACCTCTGCCTTCCCTCTGAGATTCATCCATCTGTTCTATGCTTCTATGTCTCTGGATCTGCTTTGTTCATCAGTTTATTTTGTTAATTAAATTCCACATACGAGTGAGGTCATGTGATACTTCACTTTCTCTGACTGTCTTATTTCACTTAGCATAATACTGTCCAGGTTCCTCCATGCTGTCTCAAAGGGTAAGAGATCCTTCTTTTTTACAGATGCATAGTACTAGTATTCCATGGATTACTGGTAAATGTACTACAGCTTTTTATCAACATCTACCGGGTTTTCCCGAAAATAATACATCCTCCGAAAAAAATAAGACCTACTTACAGGTTTCCTTCTGAGTGAAATATAAGGCATCCCCTGAAAATAAGGCCCCCAGGCTCTATCTCAGAATGAAAATTAATTTACCGTAAACTGGTCGCTAGGGCGCCCCGACTGGCATCTAGCAACCAGTGACGTTACGCGGAGTCCTGACGTCACTGCTGTGTGGAGGTGGAGCAGAGGTCGGAGTGAGCGGTGAGCGCGGGGTGGGAGAGAGGAGGAGACTTTTGCAGATGCGTGTAGAAGAACAGGAGGATTAGAGTGGACGGGACGCGGTGAAGGTGGTGAGTGCTGGTCTGTCTCTGGTGACACTACCTGATGCTCGCGGCCGCCTTCATGATGACTGAAGGTTCTCAGTCAGTGGCAGACCCTGCTCCAGCCCAGATCCAGGCCTCAGCAAGCCCAGTGACAGTCCCCAGGCAGGCCCCAGGGGGTAAATGTCTGATAAAGGGGTAGGGGGGATGTCTGGTGAAGGTGTTCAGTGGCACAGGGGTGGGGGAGGGGGATCACTTAAAATGACACAGGAGGATCA
Organism: Plecotus auritus; assembly: GCF_963455305.1. Lineage (NCBI taxonomy): Eukaryota > Metazoa > Chordata > Mammalia > Chiroptera > Vespertilionidae > Plecotus > Plecotus auritus. The sequence goes on along the minus strand of NC_137770.1, from coordinate 128,039,566 downwards.
GAGGGGGCAATCAAAATGACACAGGAGGATCAGAGGGGACAATCAAAATGACACAGGAGGATCAAAAGGGGTTACTAAAATGGTAATCCCCCCTCTGATTCTCCTGTTCCATTTTGATTCCCCCCTCTAATCCCCCCGTGTCATTTTGAGTGACCCCCCTCCCCCCACCTTGATACCCCAATTCCTTTTTTTTTTACCCCTAGAAATGAGCGCAAAAAGAAAAAGCTACTCCGTGGAGTACAAGAAAGGAACCGTGGAAGACTCTTGGGGCCAAAATCTTACTGCTTTCTGCAAAGAGAAGATGTTGAGTATCCGATTGGTCTGAAAATGGCGAGCAGAGTATGGTAACCTCATTGAACAAGTGGACAAGGGAAATGCTAAAAAGCACAAGTGTGGATCAGGTCGGCAACCATTATTTTCCGAACTGGAAGACCTGATCTGTGAATGGGTTGTTGACAGGAGAGCAAAGGCTTTGGTTGTGAATAGGGCTCAGATTCAAGAATTTGCCCTTGCAATGGCACCACAGTTTGACATAGCCCCCGAAGACTTCAAAGCATCACAAGACTGGCTGGATAATTTCCTTCAGCGAAGTGAACTGTCTTTAAGAAGATCTACAACATTGTTTAGGTTGGAAGATACTCAAGTTATTAAGCGAGCACTTGCATTCAAGTCCTTTATTGATGATGCTGACTTCTCTAAATACAATCTTTCCAACATGATTGCTATGGATGAAACTGCAGTGTTTATGGGCCAATCATCTCAAACAACAATTGAACAGTGGGATGCCTCCTTAGCGTACATTCCCTCCACTGCTTACGAAAGTGCACGTGTTTCCTGTATTTTGGCAATTCGTCTGGATGGCACTAAAATCCCACCTTTAATCATTTCTAAGGGCAAGAAGGAAAAGTTTGAACGTGTTTTGGGCATTTTTATTCTTGAAACTGAAAAAGCCTGGGCCACACAAGCAGTTATAAGGAAGTGGGTCGATTTAATGCTGCCGCTTGTTATGCGAGGGAGCCAAAGAGGTCTGCTAGTCTGGGATGCAGCCAGCACTCACCACGCTAAAGACATGAAGACATTTCTTCACGAAAGAAAAATAGGTCAGATAATGATTCCCGCAGGAATGACGGCCTATCTCCAGACTCTTGATATTGCAATAAACAAGCCATTCAAAGACAATTTGCGCATGGAAATTAATGACTATATTGAAAATAGAACGGAGAGAAATCAGAATGGAAACTGTGAAACCTAAACTGCAAGAAGTTGTGACTTGGGTGAAGAATTCATGGGAGAAAATCACTGACAGTTGCATTGCAAATGCACTGCGAGCAGGCTACCTTGACAAGAAGTACTCATTTAAAGACAGTGCTATTGCTAAACATGAGAGATTTGGTCCACTGATTCTGAAAGAAATGGAGTCACAAGAAATTCCCCAGGAATTCAGGAATTGGATTGTTATGATGATGTTCCAGAAGATGATGACATGATTGTCATTGAATAAATGAGTAAATTCTTGATACTGTAGGATTCACAGTTTGTCTGGTTTGTGTTGACAACTACCGTACTACCGTACCGTATACAGGTAATAAATTTCCTTTATTTTCATTTAACAATAAATGTGTACCGTATTTTTCTTCATGGAAAAATAAGACATCCCCTGAAAATAAGACCTAGCGTGTCTTTGGGGGCAAAAATTAATATAAGACACTGTCTTATTTTCGAGGAAACACGGGTACTGATGGGCACTTGGGCTGCTTCCAGATCTTAGCTATTGTAAATTGTGTTGCTATAAGCATAAGGGTGCATATATTCTTTCTCATTGGTGATTCGGGTTTCTTGGGATATATTCCTAGAAGTGGGATCCCTGGGTCAAATGGCAGTTCCGTTTTTAATTTTTTGAGGAAACTCCATACTGTTTTCCGAGTGGCTGCACTGTTTGTTTTTTAGAGAGATAATCCTGTATTGTTTAGGTCTTCCTCTTACATAATGTATATAGCCTTAGTATTTTTAGATTAATCTTAGAGCATTTCTATTTAAATGAGGCTATTTATATATTTATTTACATTCATTGCTATAACTGATGTTGGTCTTCTGTCATTTTGTTGTATGTACTTGACTTTTAAATTTTCTTGCATTTCCTCTGTTTGACTATAAGCATTAACTTTCTTTTCTATTTTACCCTCTAATGATTTGTAAGATACCCTATTAGTGACTACATTATGCTATATTTAAATATAATTATTTAATCTATTTTTCTAATTATTTTTTGTTTTAAAAATTAAAATCATTCAATACTTTCTCCTTCCTACCTTATTTCTAAAGACAACCTCCTACAAGGACATTTAATATAAATAAAATTGATAGATGGTCTCAGGATATTTACATTTACATTCTCCATGAGGTCTTTTTAAAATTTCAAATGATTTTAGTAAACTATATTATATTCATAAAATTATCTTATATACAGCCCAGTGTCCTGGACTATATACTGCAGAATTAAAAATACAAAATATGTGATTCTTAAAGAATCACTTTATTTTTATGTTTCTACTTTAACTATAGATGCTTGTGCTATGTGTATAAGATTCAGAGGAAAATAATAGGTTCTAAATTAAGGTATATTAATCTCTGTAAGGAAACATTTTATTTTATTTTATTTTTTATGTCTATATTAGGACTTCTGTTTTCCATTTTCCATTACCAAATCCCTATAAATTTGAGAATGATGAATGGGAATCAATGTAAAATTTATTTTTCTTTCACTTCTATCATTTTAGCAAATAATTCCCTTTTGATGGCTAGAAACTTTTGACTCAAAATAAATGATCTTTTGAGACATGTTATTTTCATCTGTCTTAATATATGAAATTAAATTTTAATAAATGGTGGTAATGAAATATTATTACAACTATTTTTTAAGGAATAAAATCATTAGAGTTTTGTTTGAATTTCAAACTGCATTAGAACAATAATTCAATTGGGGATAGGCAGACTTTTACTTAAGAATAATAAGTTAAGTATTTACAAAATTATGGAAAATAATCTGATTATCTATTTCCATGATAAAGGGAAGTTAAATACACTTGAGTTATGAATTGTTAATTAAAATAAATTATTTAAGAAAGAAAATATAGTATGCATTTATCATAAATTTATAAGTTTTTATGATATACTCTTTTTTGTTATTGTTGTTAAGGAGCATGATGGCTTTTTACATTTATTTCAAACTGATCATAAACTGTCTCTAATGAATAAACAGCTGCCTGCATCATTATTACTACTAATATAAAGAAATAATAACAAATTTTCTATAAATATTAGAATTCTGGGTGATTTTAAAATTTGCATAGAAAAATTAAAAAATAGCACTTCAGCTTTTTTTTTTTTCCTAAAGTAGTGTTTTAAGTTCTCACAGCATACTTCCCTCCTAAGAAATACAAACTTGTCTGGATGCCAAGAATGCAATTGCTCATTAACCATACTAAATGCTATGTGCTTTAAGGAGTGTTTGGTTGCCCTGCTCTGAGTATCTTAATAAGACCTGCCTAGAGTAATGTCTTCACCACCCTATCTAGTGGTCTCATGAGAACCCTAACTACATAAATGATGGAAGATAAGGGATATCTGAAAAAATAACTTTGGATGGGTGTTAGAAGAGGTATACAGTACTGAAGCCGGCAATGAAGCTCATGCATGGCAGGTGGGCAGAGTCAACATGATTGTCAAGAGGTGAGAGGCCAGTCCCACAGAAGTACAGGAAGTCTGAGTGGCAACTTCCAAGCTGCTCTAAGGGTGAGTTAGTGTCTATAAATGCATAGTCCCTCCTACTATAGTCTTTGCTTCTTTGCAGGGAGTTCTTCAGTTCTTGGGTAAAACTCCATTAGAATTTTTTTTTTTTTTGTGTGTGTGTGTGTGTAATAACTACCCCTTTTACTTAAGCTTGTTACTATTGTCAAATGTTTGCTCTTTCCTTTTCCTTTAATTTTGCCTTAGTAAATGCAAACTATTTACTCATAAGAGTTCACAAATGAAAAAGCAGAAAGTCATTTAGAAAAATAATAAACTTTATTGAAAGGAAATTTGGTAGTCTATTCTATGTAGTCTTATAGATAATTTTGAACAGACCATACCAAATGTTTCCTAGATATTTTTCCTACTTTAAATTCATTATAAGACATAAGAATTCAAATGCTTATTGACCCTATATTAATTATTGCAATGACTTTCTTGCTTGTCTCTCTACCATTATTTTCTCCTACTCTCAATTTATTCCACACACTGATGATGTTATAAATTTTCCAAAGCAGTAACACTTGGCTTTTTAGCAAGGCAATCTAAACTCCTTGGCTAGCATTCAAGAACCTACACAATTTGAGACATCTGTAATACTTCCAACAATAAAGATTTTAAAAATAAAAAATAATTAATTAATATATATATATATTTTAAAAAGAATCCACACTGTTTGTCACCACCTTGCTGTTCATGGATTACTGATGATGCAGTATACCACAGGAAGGTGAGTTTAGTTAGGCTGAGCACAACCGTCATTTCCCCACCACTGACCATGTACTTCAACAGTTCTCTCCACTAGAACCTCTCTTCTTTTCATTTTCATATTATCTCCTCTTTGAAATCTTTCTAAAACTTTAAAACATAGCTCAAATGACTAATTCCTCTTTAAACTTTCCAGGATAATTTCCAACTAGATTTCATATCTCTCACTTTGGGGCTTCCCACAGGATAGTTCATTATTTCAGTATTAAAAATGTTTATTCTTATACTAGAGGCCTGGTGCACGAAGTTCGTGCAAGGGGTGTGTGTCCCTCAGCCCAGCCTGCACCCTGTCCAATATGGGATCCCTGGAGGGATGTCCGACTGCCTGTTTAGGCCTGATCCTATCGGGATCGGGCCTAAACTGGCAGTCGGACATCCCTGTCACAATCTGGATCTCAACTGCTCGCCTGCCTGCCTTCTTGCCTTCCTGATTGCCCCTAACTGCTTCTGCCTGCCAGCCTGATCACCCCTAACCACTCCCCTGCCAGCCTGATTAATGCCTAACTGCTCCCCCGCCAGCCTGATTGTCCCTAACTGCCCTCCCAGCAGGCCTGGTCATTCCTAAGTGCCCTCCCCTGCAGGCCTGGTCCCCCCCAATTGCGCCCCCCCTGAAGGCCTGGTCCCCCCCAACTGCTCTCCCCTGCAAGCCTGGGTCCTCCCCAACTGCCCTTCCCTGCAGGCCCGATCGCCCCCAACTTCCCTCCTCTGCTGGCCTGGTCACCCCTAACTGTCCTCCCCTGCAGGCATGATCGCCCCAACTGCCCTCCCTTACAGGCCTGGTCCCTCCCAACTGCCCTCCCCTGCTGGCCTTATTGCCCACAACTGCCCTCCCTTGCAGGCCTGGTCCCTCCCAACTGCCTTCCCCTGATGGCCATCTTGTGTCCACATGGGAGCAGCCATCTTTGACCACATGAGGGCAGCCATCTTGTGTGTTGGAGTGATGGTCAATTTGCATATTACTCTTTTATTAGATAGGGTCTAATCTCCCTTACTAGACATTAAGCTCTGTGGAGCAGATCCTTAATCTTATTTTTTCTTTTTATCACATAATTAGCAAAATATCTGGCACATACTAGGATTTTAATATGTATTTATTTTATTAAAGATTATAATTATATATTAAATTAAAGTAAATACAAATAATTATAATTTGAGCAGTGTTATTTCATAAGAGCAAATATTCCTTCTCACCTAAAATGTCAAGTTTTTATCCTTCAGAGAAAAACATAAAAAGCATCCTTGTTAGAAAAGACAAATATAGCACAAATAAATGTAGGACATAAAAAACATACTTTAAAATTAATAACATGCTGAGAATGTACTATAAATATGCTATTAATTGATAATTATATCTTTTTAAAACTAAGTCCTATTAAAATAAATAATATTTCTTATTTCAAAGCAGTAAGGTATGAGTTGTTTTGAAATTATCTCTAAAAACATGTTATTATATTAAAAATTTTGAAATGTCAAGAAGTGCTATCTATTTAAAGATTTTTTTCTGATACTTTTATCTGAATTAACTGAATAATTATCTATTTTTCTGTATATTAGCATAATTTGGGGTTATATAAATTTTTAAAATTCATATTCAAGCTCCATCCCTAAAATATGAGAATTTAAGTTCTTAATTTGGTTGCTGTTCTTTGGTGCATTATGCAAGCATGTGTACATTCATGTCACCTAATTTTTTAGAAGGCAAAATAATCTAGTATTTGGTCAGGAAATTTTGTATCAGCATAAAATTGAGGTTGATGGAAACAAGATAGGTTTTTTTTTTTTGTGTGTGTGTGTGTGTGTAGTTGTGTGTAGATAAATGAAGAGAGAAACAGAGTGATAATATTAAAGACATTTCAGAGTGAAAATAGACTTCATAATGATGAATCAAAGCAGAATGAGGTCAAGATGGCAGTTGAAATAAGTTGACCTTAAATTTGGCCCCCCTCACAAGAGGAACAAGTAACAATTATTCATGGACAAGAAAACACTGAGAGAATCCTTGAACACAGGGGGTGAGGCTGGAGCATCTCCCTGCACAGCAGAGATAAGAAACTAAGGAGAAAATAACCAGATGGGACTACATGAAAATAAAAAGCTTCTGCACAGCAAAAGAAACCATCATCAAAATAACAAGAGAGCCCACTACATGGGAGGACATATTTTCCAATGATACATCTGATAAGGGGTTAATCTCCAAAATATATAAAAGGAACTCATAGCTTAACCAAAGGAAGGCAAGCAATCCAGTTAATAACTGGGCAAAGGACCTAAATAGGCACTTCTCCAAAGTGGACATACAGAAACCCAAGGCACATATGAAAAAATGCTCAAAGTCACTAATCATCTGAGAGATGCAAATCAAAATGACAATTAGGGTATCACCTCACACCTGTCAGAATGGCTACCATCAACAAATCAACCAACAACAAGTGTTGGCAAGGTTGTGGAGAAAAGGGAAACCTATACACTGCTGATAGGAACGCCGACTGGTGGAGCCACTGTGGAAAATAGTATAGAGTATCTCAAGAAATTAAAATGGAACTCCCATTTGACCCAGTAATCCCACTTCTAGGAATATATCTTAAGAAACTTGAAACACTCATCAGAAAGAATATATGCACCCCTATGTTCATAGCAGCGCAATTTACAATAGCTGAGAATTGGAAATAGCCTAAGTGCTCATCAGAAGATGAGTGGATAAAAACAAACACACAAACAAACAAACAAACAAACATTTACACATTGGAATACTACACAGAACTAAAATGGAATACTATCTGCAATAGCATAGATGGACCTGGAGGGTATTATGCTGAGCGAATAAGTCAGTCAGAGAAAGAGAAGTATCACATGATCTCACTCATATATGGAATCTAATGAACCAAATAAACTGATGATCAAAAATAGACCCAGAGTCATAGAAGCATGTACAGACTGTTGAACCTCAGAGGGAAGCAGGGGAAGGTGGGTGGGAAGAGATCAACCAATGAACTTGTATGCATATATGCATAACCCATGGACATGGACAATGGGGTGGTGAGGGCCTTGGGGGTGGGGACAGGAGCTGGCTGGAAGAGGTTAGTGGAGGAAAAAGGACCTATGTAATACTTTCAACAATAAAAATTTAAAAAGAAAGAAAGATAAAAAGAGTGGCTGCACACTGACCTCATAGCCTCTCTCTCAGGCTGGTGGCAGACCATGCCAAGAAATCTTTCTTGAGCTTAATGCTTTCTCCAGTGGAAAAAGAGAGCCCAGAGTGGATATCCAGCTCCTTCACTGTCACTGGCTGCTTCTTGGGAGCCCCAATTTTGGGCTTGCACCACAGAGATTGTAGAGTAATTTGTGGCACCCCTGGAAATCTGATTGAGACAAAGAAGGGGGTGAGCCTTGCAATAACCCAAACACTGGCACTAGGTGGATCTTGGCAGGATGCCTGGTTCAGTAGAGGACTTGATGAAACAATATAGGCAGTGTTAAGATAAAGTAATTTGAAGCTTGACTGACAGGTTTAATTCTGATTCTGCCACTTATTGGAGGTATGCTCTTTGGCAAGTTATTTAGTACAAAATCCACATAAAGGTGGTCATAGGAAGTTCAAGCCCAGTTAAGGGCCAACTGTATTTTCTATTTGCAGTTGGGAATCTGCATATGTGAAGGGCAGACTTAAGGTATGTGCAAACTCTTGACTTTGTGGCTATTTGGGCATTGGAGCCCCTAATCCCATGTTGTTCAAGGGTCAACTGTTCCTCAGGTTTCTTCTTTGGTAAAGTATGAGAATAGAAGCTACCTCATATAGTTATAGTATTAAAGTAGTTTTATTTTTATATTAAACATTTGGAAGTTTCAGTTCTATATAAATGACAGCTATAATTATGTCATAGAAGCACTTCAAATGTTCAGTAATATTAATAGTTCCTAACACTTTTTGTAGAACTTACTCTGTTCCCAATTTATATTTCCTCATTTAAACAGTTCAGTTACTTATTCTCTGGGTGCCAACAGGAATATAATGGCATATTCAAAACAGTAATGTAAGGAGAGTTGAATCTACCTCCAGAGGGGTATTGATAGCATAGGACTAGCATAGTGTGGGGAGGTGTCTTTATTAGTCGTAAAGACACCTCCCCACACTAGGCCTGAAGAGGAAAACAGAGTTACTAGGATCTAATGCATGCAATTATATAAAGTCTGTTGTCAGCTGGAAGCTGCCTCTATTTACACATGACATGATATTTTATATGTAGAAAACAGTAAATATTTCACACAACATACAAAACAACTTGTTAGAACTAAAAAAGCAATTCCGTAAAGTTTCACGGTATAAAATTAATATACAGAAATCAATTACATTTCTATACACTAACAACAAACCATCAGAAAGAGAAATTAAGAAAACAACCTCATTTACAATTGCATTAAAATACCTAGGGAAAAATTATCTAAGGAGGTAAAAAGATCTATACACTGAAAACTATGAGAAATTTAGAAAGACATTGAAGCAAACACAAATAAATAGAACTATATTTTGTATTCATGAATTGAAAGAAAATATTTTTTAAATGTCCACATAGCCCTGGTCAGTTGCTCAGTGGTTAGAGCATTGGCCCATAGACTGAAGAGTTATGGGTTCCATTCTAGTCAAGGGCACGTACCTCAGTTGCAGGCTTGGTCTCCTCCCTAGTCAGCGTGTGTGCAGGAGGCAACCAATCAATGTGTCTCTCTCATTTTACGCTCCTCCTCCATTCTATTCTCTCTGTAAAAAAAAAAAAATGTCTATTGGCCATCTGTATGTCCTCTTAGGAAAAGTGTCTATTTGGGTACTTTGCCCATTTTTTAATAGGGTTGTCTTGTGTTGAGTTGTATGAGTTCTTTGTATGTTTTGGAAATTAACCCCTTATCTAATATATCATTGGTGAATACATTCTACCACGTAGTGGATTCCCTTTTCAAATTGTTGATGGTTTCTTTTGCTGTGCAGAATATTTCTAGTTTGATGTAGTCCCATTTATTAATAGGGATTGTGTGGAATTTGTAGATTTCTTTGGGCAGTATGCACATTTTAATGATGTTAATTCTTCCAATCCATGAACATTTTTATGCTTCTACTTGTTTTCATCTTCCACCATTTCCTTTTTCAATGTTCTATAGTTTTCCTAGTACAAGTATTTTACCTCCTTGGTCAAGTTTATTCCCACATACCTATTTTTGTTATTGTTGCAATGGTAAATGGGATTTTTAAAAAAATTTCTCTGAGAGTTCATTATTGGTTTACAAAAATGCCATTGATTTCTAGGTGTTATTTTTTTACCCTGCTACATTGCCAAATACTTTTATTAAATCTAGTAGTTTTTTGGTGGAGTCTTTAGAGTTTTCTATGTATAATATCATGTCATCTGCGAATAATGACAGTTTTACTTCCCTTTTTTTCAATTTGGGTGTCTTTTATGTTTTCTTCTTGTGTGATTGCTGTGTCTAGGACTTGTAGTACTATGTTGAATAAGAATGGTGAAAGCAGACATCCCTATCTTGTTCCAGTTCTTAGGGGAAATGTTTTTAATTTATGCCCATTGAGTATGATGCTGGCTGTAGGTTTGTAATATATGGCCTTTATTATGTTGAGGTTTGATCCCTCTCTTCCCACTTTGCTCAGAATAAACATGGACTATCATGTGACTCAAGGCCATTCATATTGCATATTTTCAAGGTTCACATTATTCTTCTAAATTTTCTGACAGTAACTGGTAGTCTGACACTAATTATGATAACAGTGAAATTAATTTCAAAACAGCTGAGGAAGTTTAAGAGCATTAAATCCTATTAAAGAAGCTTAAGTTAATAGCTGTAGATAAATTAGCTTTATAAGGACATTTTACAATGTTAATCTTTTTCCAACTCAATGCTGGACACTTTTGCCTAATGTTTTGACCTTGCCTCAAATTCAACCTGTAAAAATTGTTCATCCTCTCTCCCAAACTTGCCCTACTTCTACCTTAAAAACAAAACAAAACAAAAAAACTCAGTCTCTTAATTCACTTGATTCTCATAGTCATAAGTTCCTGAACCTTCGTAGTCAGCCCTGTCTTTCCCATTTGATGAGTCTCTATAACCAGCCATTTTTTTAGATGCTGCTGGCAAGCATTTTACCATTTCTTATTTCTCCTAGATTCTTTGAAATCCTGCTCAAGTAATTCTAATCCAGTTTTTTTAAAAAATATATTTTTATTGATCTCAGAGAGGAAGGGAGAGGGATAGGGAGATAGAAACATCAATGATGAGAGAGAATCATTGACCGGCTGCCTCCTGCACGCCCCCTACTGGGGATCGAGCCTACAACCCAGGCATGTGCCCTTGACTGGAACAGAACCTGGGACCCTTCAGTCTGCAGGCCAATCCTCTATCCACTGAGCCAAACTGGCTAGGGCTCTAATCCAGTTTTTAATTACATTAATGCAATATCTATTATGTTGAGTGTGTACCAGGAAATACAAAGCTGAGTATGCTTTGAATGATCTCAGTTTAGTCTGTCTTCCTCCTGTGTCATCTCTTTTCTGGTCTCCTTTTTACTCATATCCATGCCAACCTAATTTACCCTGATGATTGCCACCAGTTGGAGTCCAAAAATACTGATTTGATCATGTCACATTTTGATAATCTGCACACATGCTTTTTCTGAAATACCAACATTTCATTATGAATGAATAAAAAGTATGGAAGTTGTTCTGAAGTTAATGTTCCTTAATTTCTCAACTGAAAGTGCCTGGAAGTGAATAAAGAAACAGGAAGGTATCTTCTCTTGGAGGAAGGTCGCTGGGCTATTTGATCATCTTTTACTGATGGAAAAGAAAAGAGAAGCTCTAAGGAACTTTTCATAAGGTTAATATCCAGTTTATACATTTGGAAAAACATGTCTTTTCTTAATTCTCTTAAATTGCTGTGATCTGAGGTTTTACAGTAGAAAGTGGGACTAGAATTTTCAAAGATTAATTATGCAACTATTGATGGGATTTCTTATGCTCACTTATCTTTTCTAAGTACTGCATAGAACAGAGAAAATAAAACTGAAAGTTGTTACTTTATAGGCAAAATTATAAAAGAAGTAAAGGCTTAAGTATTTCCCTATTCAACATTTCTAAAATCTTTAAATTCTGTAATAAAATTATCATTCTACAAATTTCAATACTCTAATAGTGTTAAAGTTTTTAGATTCTGTAAGATCCATTATTTTTATTTAAAATTTCCTAATTTTAAGAAACAAGAGTATAGATGAGATGTACAGTGATGGGCATCATAATACGCATTTAAAGGAATATTATAGTTCCTCAAGAATAAGAATTTCTCCTCCAAGCAGTACCTACATAGGACATTTCTAATTATTACAATTTATTAGACTTAAAAATTTTACTCACCACAGAATAAGACAGTTAAAATGTCATTTTACAGATAGGGAAATTGAGGTGCATGAAATTGAAATAATTTGCCCCGGGTCACATTGCTATTAAAAGGTGAAGCTGAAATGTAAGCCCTAGTTTTTTATTTTGTTTGTTTTTTTTTTAAATCATATTGTACATTCCTAGATCTTTCAATTTTGCAACATTATACCAATAAACATGTTTACTAGATTATTTACCACTGCAAATATTCCAAATCCAATTACAGAAGTACTCAGGGGGGAGTTAAATTTTGGCCTTCAAATGCTGCTCATTGGGAATGTGGTAATGGTTCCTCAAGAACTGTCTTGATTTATCTTTAATCTTTCCTCTTGGCTGTTTCAGAGGGCTTAAATGCTGCTTCCATAAATATCTCACTGTCCAATTATCATCACTATTTCTATGGGTTTCTTGTACTTCCAACATTGTTCTCCAGATTTAATTTTTTTCTGCTTTCTATCTCTTGTGCATAATCTCTCCTTCATGTTGCTTTCTTTTTCTCCTATACAATTTAAGATTCACTTTTACCTCTTGTTTTTCAATTTTACTGTCATCTGCTCCTGCTTTATGTAACACTAGAGGCCCAGTGCACAAAATTCGTGCACTGTGGGGGGTGTACCTCACTCCAGCCTGCACCCTCTCCAGTCTGGGACCCCTCAGGGGATGTCCGACTGCCAGGTTAGGCCCAATCCCGGACCTAGCAAGCGGACATCCCTCTCATAATCCGGGACTGCTAGCTCCTAACCACTCCTCTGCTTGCCTGACTGTTTGCCCCTATCCACTTCTGCCTGCCAGCCTGATCACCCCTTAACCGCTTCCCTGCCAGTCTTTTCTCCCCCAACTGCCCTCCCCTGCAGTCCTGGTCTCCCCCCAATTGCCCTCCCCTGCAGGCCTGGTTGCCCCCAACTGCCCTCTCCTGCAGGCCATCTTGTGGAAGCCATCTTGTGGTGGCCACCTTGTGACGATGCGGGGATGGCCATCTTGGGATGACATGGGGGCGACCATCTTGTGATGATGCGAGGGTGCGAGGGCCACCTAGACTTTTATTAGTATAGATTGCTTTGGTATTTTATTTTTTGTCATCCTGTAAAAGATCTTTTCTTTTCCTTTAAAAATCTCCATGTTTGGAAGGAAACATTTTATTTCTGAGTTAACCTTGTGAGGAAAACAAATTCTCTCAAAAATAATGCAGAGGCAGGAAAAATGGCGGTGGAATAGACAGACGTGTTCCGAGCCTTGTCCCGGAGCAGAAAGAAAGAACAGCTGAGGGTCGCACAAGGAGTGTTCGTTGGCAAGTTGGGGGAGAGCTGAACTCCAGAAGAAGGTGGGAGACTGCTAGACGGGGTTCCCCTGACCTGGCAGCTCCCACTGCAGCTGGGTCCCCTCCGAGAGCTGCGGGCTTGGACGTGGAGTCTGCACCATCTGGAACCAGAAAGTGGAGCTTATCGGAAGCCTGAGAATCCACAATTGTGGCACCCATGGGACAGCTGCGAGCCCCAGAACAACGCTCCCCAATTGATGCAAACACACGGGTTCAGAGAAGCTCTACACTCCACCACGGAAAGGTCAGATTTCGCCTGGGATAAGGAGAGAGAGAACTACATAACCAGACACCCAGAGAAGAGAGACCATGGGGAGACAAAAACACAGCCCGCATATGAAAGAAAAGCAGGCATCACCAGGAAAGGAAGTAAAAGAAATGGAGGCAAGCAAACTTCCAGAAAAAGAATTCAGAGAAATGGTCATAAGGTGGCTGAAAAGAATGGAAGACAAATTCGACAATATGAGCAAGAACCAAGAGGAAATAAAGAAGAACCAAGAAGAAATGAAAAATGACATCGCTGCTGTAAAGAACTCAATAGAAAGCATCAAGAGTAGACTAGAAGAAGCAGAGGACCGCATCAGTGAGCTAGAAGACAAGATGGGAAAAAATACCCAAGTAGAGCAACTTCTAGAAAAAAATATTAAAAGGCAGGAGGAGAGCCTAAGGGAACTTTGGGACAACACGAAACAAAACAACATCCGCATAATAGGGGTTCCAGAAGGAAAGGAAGCTGAGCAAGGAATAGAAAACCTGTTTGAAGAAATAATGACAGAAAATTTCCCTGATATAGGGAAGAAAAAACCCACACAAATCCAAGAAGCTCACAGAGTCCCAAGCAAAATGAACCCCAAAAGACCGACGACAAGGCACATTATAATTAAATTGGCAAACACCAACGACAAAGTAAGAATCTTAAAAGCGGCAAGAGAGAGACAGAAAGTTACATACAAAGGAACCCCCATCAGACTAGCAACTGATTTCTCAACAGAAACTCATCAGGCCAGAAGGGAATGGAATGAAATATACAAAGTCATGCAAAGGAAGGGTATGAATCCAAGAATACTGTACGCAGCAAGGCTATCAATCAAAATTGAAGGTGAAATCAGGAGCTTCACAGACAAAAAAGGACTAAGGGAATTTATTACCACCAAACCAGCAATGCAAGAAATGCTAAAGGGTCTGCTGTAAAAAAAAAAAAAGAAATAGGAAGCGAAGAAGGAACACAGGTGTAAAGAATAGGAATGGCGACAAATAAGTACCTATCAATAATAACTTTAAATGTAAACAGATTAAATGCCCCAATCAAAAGACATAGGGTAATGGACTGGATAAGAAAACATGACCCATATATCTGCTGTCTACAAGAAACCCACCTCAGAAAAAAAGACGCACACAGACTGAGGCTGAAGGGATGGAAAAAGGTTTTCCAGGCAAATGGAACTGAAAAAAAAGCTGGGGTAGCAATACTTATATCTGACAAATTAGATCTCAAACTGAAGGACATAACAAAAGATAAGGAAGGCCACTTCATAATACTAAAGGGAGCAATCAAACAAGAAGAAATAACTCTGGTAAACATATATGCACCGAATACAGGAGCACCCAAATACATAAAAAAACTCCTGGAGGCTATCAAGGCAGAGATTGACAGCAATACAATCATAGTAGGAGACTTTAATACCCCACTATCACCATTGGACAAATCCTCTAAACAAAAAATCAGCAAAGAAACATCAATCCTAAATGACTCACTAGACCAGATGGAATTAATTGACATCTTCAGAACATTTCACCCCAAAGTCACAGAATATACATTCTTCTCAAGTGCACATGGGTCATTTTCAAAGATAGACCATATGTTGGGACATAGGCAAAGTCTCTTCAAATTCAAGAAGATAGAAATCATATCAAGCATCTTCTCAGACCACAGTGGCATAAAACTGGAAATCAACTACAATAAAAACAACCCAAAGAAATCAAACACATGGAGGCTAAACAGCATGCTATTAAACAATGACTGGGTTACCAGAGAGATCAAAGAAGAAATAAAAAAACATCATGGCAACAAATGACAATGAAAACACTACAATCCAAAATCTATGGGACACAGCGAAAGCAGTCTTGAGAGGGAAGTTCATAGCTCTACAAGCCTACTGCAAAAAACAAGAAACAATGGTAATAAATTACCTAACCCAACAACTCAAAGAGTTTGAAAAAGAGCAACAAGAAAAGCCCAGTGTAAGCAGAAGGAAGGAAATAATAAAGATCAGAGCAGAGATAAACGACATAGAGACCAAAGAAACAATACAAAAGATCAACAAAACCAAGAGCTGGTTCTTTGAAAGGATAAACAAGATTGATGAACCTCTAGCCAGGCTCACCAAGAAGCAAAGGGAGAGCACCCAAATAAACAAGATCAGAAATGAAAGAGGTGAAATAACAACAGATCCCGCCGAAATACAAAGGATTGTTAAAAAATACTACGAACAACTCTATTCCAACAAACTGGACAACCTGGAGGAAATGGACATATTCCTATACAAATATAACCTTCCAAAACTCAATCAAGAAGAATCTAAACAGCTCAATATGCCAGTAACTATGGAAGAAATTGAAGCAGTCATCAAAGAGCTTCCGGCAAACAAAACCCTGGGGCCAGACGGCTTCACAGGAGAGTTCTACCAAACATTCAAGGAAGAACTAAAACCTATACTCCTCAGACTATTCCAAAAAATTCAAGAGGAAGGAACACTTCCAAGCTCCTTCTATGAAGCCAGCATCACCCTAATACCAAAACCAAATAAAGACAACACAATGAAGGAGAATTACAGGCCAATATCCCTCATGAATGTAGATGCCAAAATCCTCAACAAAATTCTAGCAAATCGGATCCAGCAGTACATCAGAAAGATCATACACCATAACCAAGTAGGGTTTATCCCAGGAATGCAAGGATGGTACAATATCCGAAAATCAATAAATGTGATACATCACATAAACAAATTGAAAGATAAAAATCACATAGTCATATCAATTGATGCAGAAAAAGCATTTGACAAAATCCAACACCCTTTCTTGATAAAAACTCTCAACAAGGTGGGAATAGAAGGATCATACCTCAACATAATAAAAGCTATATATGATAAACCCACAGCTAACATCATACTCAATGGGCAAAAACTAAAACCATTTCCCCTAAGAACAGGAACAAGACAAGGATGCCCACTCTCACCACTCCTGTTTGACATAGTACTGGAAGTATTAGCCATTGCAATTAGACAAGAAGAAGAAATAAAAGGCATCCAAATTGGAAAAGAAGAAGTAAAGCTGTCCTTATTTGCAGATGACATGATATTGTACATAAAAAACCCAAAAGACTCCATCAAAAAACTAACAGACTTAATAAATGAATTCGGCAATGTAGCAGGATACAAAATTAAT
Source organism: Plecotus auritus (assembly GCF_963455305.1). Taxonomy (NCBI): domain Eukaryota; kingdom Metazoa; phylum Chordata; class Mammalia; order Chiroptera; family Vespertilionidae; genus Plecotus; species Plecotus auritus. The sequence continues at coordinate 128,022,817 of NC_137770.1, read as the reverse complement.
GCCAAGAAATCTATGGCATTTCTATACACCAACAGTGAACTTACAGAAAGAGAGACTAAAAAAGCAATCCCATTTACCATCGCACCAAAAAAATTAAGATACTTAGGAATAAACCTAACCAAGGAGGTAAAAAACCTATATGCGGAAAACTACAGGACACTGAAAAAAGAGATACAGGAGGATGTAAACGGATGGAAGAACATACCATGTTCATGGATTGGTAGAATCAACATCATCAAAATGTCCATACTACCCAAAGCAATCTATAGATTCAATGCACTGCCCATTAAAATACCAACAGCATATTTCACAGACCTAGAAAGAACTCTCCAAAAATTCATCTGGAATTAAAAAAGACCCCAAATAGCCACAGCAATCCTGAGAAAGAAGAATAAAGTAGGAGGGATCTCAATACCTGATTTCAATCTGTATTACAAAGCCTCTGTCCTCAAAACAGCCTGGTACTGGCACAAGAACAGACATATAGATCAATGGAATAGAATAGAGAATCCAGATATCGACCCAAACCACTATGCGCAATTAATATTTGACAAAGGAGGCATGAGCATACAATGGAGTCAAGACAGTCTCTTCAATAAATGGTGTTAGGAAAATTGGACAGATACATGCAAAAAAATGAAACTAGATCACCAACTTACACCATACACAAAAATAAACTCAAAATGGATACAGGACTTAAATATAAGATGGGAAACCATAAAAATACTAGAGGAATCCACAGGCAGCAAAATCTCAGACATATGCCGAAAGAACTTTTTCAGCGATACTGCCCCTAGGGCAATGGAAGCCAAAGAGAAAATAAACAAATGGGACTACATCAAAATAAAAAGCTTTTGCACAGCAAAAGAAACCATCAACAAAACAACAAGAAACCCCACTGTATGGGAGAACATATTTGCAAATGGTATCACTGATAAAGGTTTAATTTCCAACATCTACAGGCAGCTTATACAACTTAATAAAAGGAAGATAAATGATCCAATAAAAAAATGGGCAAAGGACCAAAATAGAATATTTTCGAAAGAAGACAGAAGGAAGGCCAAGAGACACATGAAAACATGCTCAAAGTCACTAATTATCCGAGAGATGCAAATCAAAACGACAATGCGATACCATCTCACACCTATCAGAATGGCTATCATCAACAAATCAACAAATGACAGTGTTGGCGAGGATGCGGAGAAAAAGGAACCCTCGTGCACTGCTGGTGGGAATGCACACTGGTGCAGCCACTGTGGAGAACAGTATGGAGTTTCCTCAAAAAACTGAAAATGGAACTCCCATTTGACCCAGTAATCCCACTCCTAGGAATATATCCTAAGAAACCAGAAACACCAATCAGAAAGGATATATGCACCCCTATGTTCATAGCAGCACAATTTACAATAGCTAAGATTTGGAAACAGCCTAGGTGCCCGTCAGCAGATGACTGGATCAGAAAACTATGGTACATCTACACAATGGAATACTATGCTGCCATAAAAAAGAAGGAATTACTACCATTTGTAGGCACCTGGATGGAATTAGAGAACATTATGCTAAGTGAAATAAGCCAGTCAATGAAAGAAAAATACCACATGATCCCACTCTTTTGGGGATAATGAAAAACATTATAAACTGATGAACCAAAAGATAGTTACAGAGGCAGTAAAGCATCAAACAGACTGTCTAATTACAGTGGTAAGGTTAGGGAGAGGTGGGGGAAATAAGAGATCAACTGAAGGACTTGTATGCATGCATATAAGCGTAACCAACGGATTCAAAACATTGGGGGGTGAGGGCATGTATGGGAGTGGGGTGGTGGGGGGGCAATGGTAAGATATGTACACATATACCTTAATAAAAATTTGAAAAACAAAAAAATAATGCAAATGTCCTCCTGTGTCTTTTTTCCCTCCTCAAATTTAATCCACCTTCTGCTCCAAAGACATTTATATAAGTAGTTTAAAGGTTGGCAGACAGAAATGCCAATGTGGTGAATTGGTGAATTTGCTTTTAATCCTCAGCTATTCATTTACATTTACATTTCTTCACCTTTCTTGTGTAAGCCTATGTGACTATTCATAATATAAATTATTTGTTTTATCTTGGTAGTGATGTTTGCAAAATGATTCAAAGCTGTTAAATAAATTTGTTTTCAGTAACTAAAACCCATTTAGGACCTTTCTATTGATAATTAATAATTTCTGAATCACTACATTCCTTAGCCTGAGTGTTATTTGAATTATAAGCTTTTTCATCTCTTTCTTTGAAATTTGTCCTCTGTTAACATATTAGAATAGATATTATTTTAAATATTTCTTTAATATAAAAATTTCTTCTTTAATACAAATTTTACTTAGAAAAATCTGATCCATATAATACCTGTGAATTTTAAAAGTAAATAGCAGATACAATTAAAAAATAAGAAAACTATAGGAATTCTAAGCTTTTCACAAAGTCTAATTTTTGAATAAGCAAGTCCTGCTAAGTAAAAAGTGTAGTATATCTTTAAAAATATGTTAGAAGGAATAGGGTAGAGGGCAAAAGCTAGTAAGCAAGGACACAGACTTAGTTGGAGACTAGCTTTAGCCTGGTCCTACATTGGGCTCTGTGCACTGCAGAGTTAGTCTCAATTTAAAGCAAGACTTTTGTTCCCCACCTCAGTTACCAGTTGGCTGTGGGCTACTGAGGTGGGGTGTGAGAAAGCTTATTTAGCCCAGGAGAGTTCTTTGAAGAGGGGGCAGCTGTGAGCCATTAGTGGTCAGCAGTTATAGCGTTAGCCATGAAATGGCACCGGAATGCTATGGGACCTCCAATGAGCAACCTCAGTACTTCAGTTGTACAAAGAAAGGATTCAGAGGAAAGCAACCCAAATTATAAGAGAAAGTTTATTTTAAAAGTCACAGAGGTAGAAAAGGTGAGACAATTGGGCTGAATGGGCTCAGTATATGAGTTACAGAGGCAAAAGAAGGTCCCTTGGAGCTTAGGAAAGAGAAAGGCAGAAAGAGTGTGCCTGGGGGAAAAAGGAGTTTGGGAAAGGTGTGGCCAAGCCAAGAGAGAGAAAGAGTACTCTCTGGGTCCTCCAGTCTAAGGGTTTTTATCCCCTCTTTAAAGGCAGGGATCTTAGAGGAGTTCCCAGGATAAGATCTCAATAGAATATTCATCAACTTTTCCAGGTGTGTTTTTTCAGATTAGTAGTCTCTACTGATTGTCTGGTGCTAGAGGAGGGCGTCCTTAGTCATCACAGCTGGTCCTGATGCCAGTAATGAGGAAAATAAGACATTTTTTTGGCGGGAAACCAGCAGCTTGACTCTGTACCTAGTTAATCAGTATCCCTAATGAACATTCCTATTAGTCTATAGTCTACTCACTGCCTTTTCCTTAATTATCTGGTCTTGTAAGACCTGTTTACCTAAATACTCACATTTTACAGAGGTCATAAACCATGAACCATATACAACCCCCAAAGAGGGGGGGCAGGCCTTTAGGTGTGGTCTCACGGCCCCCACCCCAACACACGGGGCTTTTTGCAAAGCCTGTGAAAGGTCCAGAACTCTGATCCTTATTTGGAGGACAAAGAAACCAAAGGGTATAAAGAGAAAGCTTCCTCCATATTGGTTTGCTCAGGATTTGGAAAGAGGCTCCCTTGAGTCACAGTACTGGTACATCTGGAAATAAATGGATTTTTTCCTGTATCTCTGGGTACTCCTGTGTATTTTTTGTTTGCCTGGTAAATTGTGTAACACCAGCCATGGTGTTGCTCTGTCTGGTTATGCTGCTTTTCTGGGACTGGAGCTGAAACACAACTGAGACCTAAATATCATCTTTAGTTTGACCAAAACTCCAACTCTGTGGTCAGCAGAGTTCTTTGTTCTTAAGATTAATTGAGCCAAAACCGGTTTGGCTCAGTGGATAGAGCATCAGCCTGCGGACTGAAAGGTCCTGGGTTCGATTCCGGTCAAGGGCATGTAACTTGGTTGCGGGCACATCCCCAGTAGGAGGTGTGCAAGAGGCAGCTGATCGATGTTTCTCTCTCATCGATGTTTCTGACTATCTATCCCTCTTCCTTCCTGTCTGTAAAAAATCAATAAAATATATTTTTTAAAAAAAGATTAATTGATAAGGGCCAGAAACTCACATTCCTGAGGACTTAATGGTTATGAGAGTGGTCATGCAAGGGCTTGTATGGGAGGTGTATGAGGCTATTCTTTGGTCCCCTTATTACTCCTCTAATGGGGTCTACCACATAAATGGCATCAGGGGAGGATCCCAACTGCATGACCAGTGATATGAAAGGTCAGGGGATCTAAACTGAATGACCAGCAAGGAAAGGTCACCCTGGGGGTGAGGTCCTAGTCTAGTTTTGCCCATTGCTAGGCACCAGGGCTTTCCACCTTAGTGACCTGCATGTGGTCCCTACTCCACTCATGTCCATGTAATGGTCTATTATATCAGAGGGTTATAGAATCGTTCCTTAAGTTATAGAAGATTTTAGCTGATCTTCTACCAAGTTCACAATGTACATGATGTTAGGATAGGAATTAATGTGTCTGGTAGAATTTTATTGCTATTTAGAGACAATCTTTGTGGAATTAAACCTATTCACCTAAAATAGATATAGCAGATAAGTAGTAGAACAGCAAGGTCTACTCCCCTGATTGTCATAGTCATTATAAGCCTTTCACCATAGGTCAACAATGATAGACAGGTCATCTGGAAGAGGTGGAAAGTGAGTTTAACTTAACCTAAGGGAAGCTAGCAGGTAAAGTATATTATCTTGGCTAAAGGTCAGGTATAACTCGATAAAGTGTGAAATTCAGAAAACCAAGTGATGCGAAAATCAAATATCCATGGAAGGCATTGGCAAGCCAGCACGCACTGTTCATTCAAAAGCTCATGTCAAAGTCTGGGCATTCAGCAATTTATGCCAGGCATAGAGTATGTTATTATTGCACAGTAAAAATAGCTTATGTTTATATATATATATATATATATATATATATATATATATATATATATAACTTTATGTATATATAATGAAATATGTTCTAAGACATGACAAACCTTGATTATTTTATAATATTTAAATCCATCCAGGGAAAATGTTATTCTTACATTGAGGAGAAAAGCAAGAAGTCAGAACAAGAACAGAGTTTGACATGTGGCCTTATGTTCTGAGGTAAAAGTTTCATACTTGTTTTATTCTCATTACTAAAATTAAGTCAGTGCCTGAACTCACACACAAAGCTTATGGACATTGGTGGATCAGGAAATCAAACAACTCAACTTTGTAATTTCAATTCCCCCAAAAAATATATGTGTTCTCCTTATATTTTTCTGCTGTAGGTCTGATGGGGCAAAAAATTATATGGAAATCCTGGGACAGCCATGTTGTGATATGAACTTTTGTTTAAAAATTATGCAAATTGGACTCATATGACTAGATTTTTATTTCTTTTACAAAATAATGCATTAATCAGTTATTACTAAACACTGAGGCTGCTGTCACTGTGACTAGTGTTAGTTTTATGTGTGTATGTGAAAAGCCACGGCCAGAGTGGCTTTCGGGTTCAAAGGCTTGGAGAAAGAGCTGATGAGCAAATTAAAACACAAGAGAAGAAATATAGATTTGGAATTATGGGGGGAAGCCAGGGAAAGCTTAACTGTAGTAGTCAAGTTCCACTGAGTCTCTGTTCCGGTCTGCTTTTATTTACTAGAATAAACAATTGCCTTTTATTAATGCAAACAGACATATCAAAGGTGATTGTTTAATAAACAGTAAGATTATCAGGTTAGTGGGGAGTTTGCTTTAGGCCAGTGGTCAACAAACTCATTAGTCAAACAGAGCCAAATATCAACAGTACAACGATTGAAATTTCTTTTGAGAGCCAAATTTTTTAAACTTAAACTTCTAACGCCACTTCTTCAAAATAGACTCGCCCAGGCCATGGTATTTTGTGGAAGAACCACACTCAAGGGGCCAAGGAGCCGCATGTGGCTCAAGAGCCCGCAGTTTGCCGACCACTGCTTTAGGCCATTGAGTCAGCAGTAGGTAATAAAATGCAAATTCACCCTGTGAATATCAAAGGAGCCCAGGTCAGCCTTCTGGTGGACTTCTCACATTTATATTAATTACTGTTGATCTTGGTTTCCAGCATGTGTATATACATACACATACATATATAAATATATACTTAATATTTTGTGTGAAATGAGGAATTAGAAAAATAAGAAAATCTGCTGAGTTTTTATTAAACTAAATTTGTTACATGTAAAGAATTATTCTTTATTTTCAGATAACAGATTTCCTACATTAAAAATAAATTGCTCTTTGATAACATAGTAGTAAAATAATAATAGGTAGTGAAAATAGCTATTTAAAAAAATTAGTAGAGACTGTATACCAGGCACTGTTCTTAGCTATTTATAAATACTAGTGCTGATGTAAGAATGCTGCTTTCCTTAATGTGAGTAACTGTAGCAGTCTTCCACAGGGGCCACATAGAGGAGATCAAGGCACCCCAGCTAACCACCAGTTATGTGAGTGTGGCCTTCTTCAGCTACCTAGTTCTAGTGAAACTTCCCGATAATAACAAGTTCATAAATGATCCCAGCAGAGAAAACAGCAGAAGAAAGATCCTGCTGATCCTAGTCTAGATTGCAGAAGCCTGAGCAAATTAAGTGGTTAATATTTTAAGCCACATAGTTTGAAGTTGTTTTGTTATGCAATGAGTGATATCTAATATGTTTCACTATCAATTATACCACTATTGTAACTTCCTAGTATGCTATTATTTATCCCCATTTTACAGATTAGGAAACTGAGGTTCAGAGATGTAAACAACTTGTTTAAGGTCATACCCTTAGCATATGGCATTTACTAATTCAAATGTAGGCAAAGTTTTAGAACATAGGATGTTAATATGTTTATTTTATTTTTAAGTATTTGTGTCTTTTTTTTTAAGTTGGCAAATGCCATATTAGTCCTTTATTTTTTAAAAATTTGTATTAAGTGAAATCACAAACTACTATCAGAATATTTATGGTATCATAAAGCATAAAATAATTATATTTCATAAAAACTCTCTATCTGCCCATCACTCTGAAGTTCCTGAAAGGGATGACTGAGGGAACATTTGGCATGTAGGTAGTTCATTTGGGAAGTGATCCCAGGGATAAGGAGTTAAGGAATAAAACAAGAAAATGAGAAAAATCAGCCAAAGATGAAATATGAAGTTGGCATTTGTTACTGGCCACTTGAGCTCTATCCAGGTGGACCTCCTGAGGAGTCTTATGGAATTAGCCAAGACTACCTACCATTGGAAAAAAGGGAGACAAATTTATCCTCATTAGTCAAGAGTGGATGTTAACTAACCCTTGTATCCTGGAGTAGGAGAGAAGAAATATAGGGCACTGGCCTGAGGCAAGGGACTGTCAAGTAAATCTTCACAAAGCTGTGAAAGCTTGCCAGAAATGATGACCAGAACATCAGCAGGAGGAAAAGGTGGGGCCAGGAGGGTTTGAAGTGGCCATAAAATTCATCTTATACACATACTTGAATATTATATATCTTTGGCAGACACAGCAGGAATATTACTTTGTGTAAATTCTTGGTAAGGCTAAATAATCTTAGGTTGAATGCTCTGAAACCAAAATTAGAAAGATTAGTACAGGGAAGAAAGCATAAGCACTTTTCTTTATGACATGTGACTTCTAGAGACTTGCTTCCTGCCTAGTGTCAAGAGCAAAGTAGGAGGCTCATTAAACTGCAGGGTTTTTTTTTAACCTTGCTTGAACTTTCACTAGTTTGCACCCCCTCCCCTACTTAAAATTTATTTATTTTTTGCTTCTGCAAGCCAAGTATTAGTAATATTAACAGTAATGCTAAATGCAAAAGAGATGCTGAAATGCTCTTAATTAGCTACTGTTGCATGCAGTTATATAAGGTCAAAGGAAAGTGCACTTTATATTTGAGCAAAGCCAGCTACTTACAGCAATGTCAGCATGAGAGAACCAATTTGAACTTTACATTAATTAAGTTTTCAGTGGGCTGTAAAATTCGCTCAATGTATGAAGTACTTTCTAATTATAGGAGATTATGGTTGTATTCTAAACAACTGAGGCAGAAAGACCCTGAATAAAGCAAATTGTATGTAGGTCTAAATATAAGAAAGTTCAATGTATTTCATATCTTTGGGAATGTCTTGAAATAATTTTAATATTGTGGTTTTTATAAACTTTTGCAAAATGCTACGGAATTATTAGGCACACAAAGGCAAAACTGTAAATTAATATTTATAATCCATGATGTTACATGAAATAAAATTTCTTATCACCTGGCACTAAGTTTTTCAAAGAAATCAATCTGCTCACTATAGGTACAGTATGGTACTGAACACACATTATTTCATAAGGGCTTACTGTTCATCTATAACAAAAGGTAGTAATTTATGTTCCCTTATTTGAAAGGGGTAGCTGCTTTGCTCTTACATCAAACAGCTTTCCTGTAACTGAGACCTTTAAACATCCATACGTCACATATATAGGACAGCCCAAAAATGTATACACACTTTGAATGATTATAAAGTCAGTGTTTATTAACATACAGATCCTTTTAAAATTTTAGAGGAATCTACAGAAATTAATATTGTTAGTCTCAATGCCTGTTTTCAAACTTATGAACTTTCTGGTCAAGGAACTGCTGATAACGTGAAGCATTAGAATCCCAAACATCAATAATCATTTCATTCAGTATTCACATGCCCTCAATTTATCAACTGTTGCTGGTTTTGTACTGTAAATTTTACCCTTTATGTATCTTCATAAAAAAATCAAGTGGCACTTAGGATAATTTTTTTTTTTTTTTTTTTTGCTCAAGGCTTAGTCTGGCTTTGCCCATTATTTCAAATCAATTAAACCTGAAAAGGAGTGAAAATTAAGTGAGTGATCAACTGTTAAAGTGTGTATACATTTTTGGGGACACCCTATATTATGTTGCTTCCAGATCAATGTCAATTTCCTCCCCTCTTAAAACATTTTGGATTGTTATTTAGTGCCCAATAGGCTAATTATAATCAAGGAAACTGATGAGATAGTGGAATTTCAAGATTAAGATATATGAGAGTAGATAGTCACTGCTTAACCCTTATTGAGAGTGTACTAGTAATTGTAGAACTTGATGTGATAAATATCACGATATGGAATATTTCCATTAATACAGAAAGTACTTTTTTTTTGTCTTTACAAATTAATCTCAACCACTATAAACAATCACACTTCTGATTCTATTAAAATATATTTTTGCCTATTGATTATGATGTTGTCTGTAGATTTGTCATATATGGCCTTTATTATCTTGAAGCATAATCCCTCTATTGCCACTTTGCTGAGAGTTTTACATATATGGGTGTTGGATTTTGTGGAATGCTTTTACTGCATCTATTGATATGATCATGTGATTATTGATTTTTAATTTGTTTATATGATGTATCATATTTATTGATTTGTGAATATTGTACCAGCCTTGCATCACTGGAACAAATCCCACTTGGTCATGGTATATGATCTTTTTAATATACTGCTGGATCTGATTTGCTAATATTTTGATGAGGATTTTGGCATCTCTGTTCATCAAGGCTATGGATCTGTAATTATCTTTATTTGTAATGTCTTTATCTGGTTTTAGAATTAGAATAATGCTGCCCGTATAAAAAAAGCTTGGTAATGTTCTTTTTTTTTTTTTTTTTTTTTTTTTTTTTTTCAAATTTTTATTAAGGTATTATATGTGTACATATCTTACCATTGTCCCCCACCCCCACCCCACTCCCATACATGCCCTCACCCCCCAATGTTTTGCATCCGTTGGTTACTCTTATATACATGCATATAAGTCCTTCAGTTGATCTCTTATTTCCCCCACCTCTCCCTAACCTTACCACTGTAATTTGACAGTCTGTTTGATGCTTTACTGCCTCTGTAACTATCTTTTTGTTCATCAGTTTATAATGTTTTTCATTATCCCCAAATGAGTGGGATCATGTGGTATTTTTCTTTCATTGACTGGCTTATTTCACTTAGCATAATGTTCTCTAATTCCATCCAAGTGCCTACAAATGGTAGTAATTCCTTCTTTTTTACGGCAGCATAGTATTCCATTGTGTAGATGTACCATAGTTTTCTGATCCAGTCATCTGCTGATGGGCACCTAGGCTGTTTCCAAATCTTAGCTATTGTAAATTGTGCTGCTATGAACATAGGGGTGCATATATCCTTTCTGATTGGTGTTTCTGGTTTCTTAGGATATATTCCTAGGAGTGGGATTACTGGGTCAAATGGGAGTTCCATTTTCAGTTTTTTGAGGAAACTCCATACTGTTCTCCACAGTGGCTGCACCAGTCTGCATTCCCACCAGCAGTGCACGAGGGTTCCTTTTTCTCCGCATCCTCGCCAACACTTGTCGTTTGTTGATTTGTTGATGATAGCCATTCTGACGGGTGTGAGATGGTATCGCATTGTTGTTTTGATTTGCATCTCTCGGATAATTAGTGACTTTGAGCATGTTTTCATGTGTCTCTTGGCCTTCCTTCTGTCTTCTTTCGAAAAGCTTCTATTTAGGTCCGTTGCCCATTTTTTTATTGGATCATTTATCTTCCTTTTATTAAGTTGTATAAGCTGCCTGTAGATGTTGGAAATTAAACCTTTATCAGTGATACCATTTGCAAATATGTTCTCCCATACAGTGGGGTTTCTTGTTGTTTTGTTGATGGTTTCTTTTGCTGTGCAAAAGCTTTTTATTTTGATGTAGTCCCATTTGTTTATTTTCTGTTTGGCTTCCATTGCCCTAGGGGCAGTATCACTGAAAAAGTTCTTTTGGCATATGTCTGAGATTTTGCTGCCTGTGGATTCCTCTAGTATTTTTATGGTTTCCCGTCTTATATTTAAGTCCTGTACCCATTTTGAGTTTATTTTTGTGTATGGTGTAAGTTGGTGATCTAGTTTCATTTTTTTGCATGTATCTGTCCAATTTTCCCAACACCATTTATTAAAGAGACTGTCTTGACTCCATTGTATGTTCATGCCTCCTTTGTCAAATATTAAATGCGCATATTGGTTTGGGTCGATATCTGGATTCTCTATTCTGTTCCATTGATCTATATGTCTGTTCTTGTGCCAGTACCAGGCTGTTTTGATGACAGTGGCTTTGTAATACAGCTTGAAATCTGGTATTGAGATCCCTCCTACTTTATTCTTCTTTCTCAGGATTGCTGTGGCTATTCGGGGTCTTTTTTTATTCCAGATGAATTTTTGGAGAGTTCTTTCTAGGTCTGTGAAATACGCCGTTGGTATTTTAATGGGGAGTGCATTGAATCTATAGATTGCTTTGGGTAGTATGGACATTTTAATGATGTTGATTCTACCAATCCATGAACATGGTATGTTCTTCCATCTGTTTACATCTTCCTCTATCTCTTTTTTCAGTGTCCTGTAGTTTTCCGCATATAGGTCTTTTACCTCCTTGGTTAGGTTTATTCCTAAGTATCTTAATTTTTTTGGTGCGATGGAAAATGGGATTGCTTTTTTAGTCTCTCTTTCTGTAAGTTCATTGTTGGTGTATAGAAATGCCATAGATTTCTTGGTGTTAATTTTGTATCCTGCTACATTGCCGAATTCATTTATTAAGTCTGTTAGTTTTTTGATGGAGTCTTTCGGGTTTTTTATGTACAATATCATGTCATCTGCAAATAAGGACAGCTTTACTTCTTCTTTTCCAATTTGGATGCCTTTTATTTCTTCTTCTTGTCTAATTGCAGTGGCTAATACTTCCAGTACTATGTCAAACAGGAGTGGTGAGAGTGGGCATCCCTGTCTTGTTCCTGTTCTTAGGGGAAATGGTTTTAGTTTTTGCCCATTGAGTATGATGTTAGCTGTGGGTTTATCATATATAGCTTTTATGATGTTGAGGTATGATCCTTCTATTCCCACCTTGTTGAGAGTTTTTATCAAGAAAGGGTGTTGGATTTTGTCAAATGCTTTTTCTGCATCAATTGATATGACTATGTGATTTTTATCTCTCAATTTGTTTATGTGATGTATCACATTTATTGATTTGCGGATATTGAACCATCCTTGCATTCCTGGGATAAACCCTACTTGGTCATGGTGTATGATCTTTCTGATGTACTGCTGGATCCTATTTGCTAGAATTTTGTTGAGGATTTTGGCATCTACATTCATGAGGGATATTGGCCTGTAATTCTCTTTCATTGTGTTGTCTTTATCTGGTTTTGGTATTAGGGTGATGCTGGCTTCATAGAAGGAGCTTGGAAGTGTTCCTTCCTCTTGAATTTTTTGGAATAGTCTGAGGAGGATAGGTTTTAGTTCTTCCTTGAATGTTTGGTAGAACTCTCCAGTGAAGCCGTCTGGCCCCGGGCTTTTGTTTGCCGGAAGCTCTTTGATGACTGCTTCAATTTCTTCCATAGTTACTGGCATGTTGAGCTGTTTAGATTCTTCCTGATTGAGTTTTGGAAGGTTATATTTTTCTAGGAATATGTCCATTTCCTCCAGGTTGTCCAGTTTGTTGGAATAGAGTTGTTCGTAGTATTTTTTAACAATCCTTTGTATTTCGGCGGGATCTGTTGTTATTTCACCTCTTTCATTTCTGATCTTGTTTATTTGGGTCCTCTCCCTTTGCTTCTTGGTGAGCCTGGCTAGAGGTTCATCAATCTTGTTTATCCTTTCAAAGAACCAGCTCTTGGTTTTGTTGATCTTTTGTATTGTTTCTTTGGTCTCTATGTCGTTTATCTGTGCTCTGATCTTTATTATTTCCTTCCTTCTGCTTACACTGGGCTTTTCTTGTTGCTCTTTTTCTAACTCTTTGAGTTGTTGGGTTAGGTAATTTATTACCCCTGTTTCTTGTTTTTTGCAGTAGGCTTGTAGAGCTATGAACTTCCCTCTCAAGACTGCTTTCGCTGTGTCCCATAGATTTTGGATTGTAGTGTTTTCATTGTCATTTGTTGTCATGATGTTTTTTATTTCTTCTTTGATCTCTCTGGTAACCCAGTCATGGTTTAATAGCATGCTGTTTAGTCTCCATGTGTTTGATTTCTTTGGGTTGTTTTTATTGTAGTTGATTTCCAGTTTTATGCCACTGTGGTCTGAGAAGATGCTTGATATGATTTCTATCTTCTTGAATTTGAAGAGACTTTGCCTATGTCCCAACATATGGTCTATCTTTGAAAATGACCCATGTGCGCTTGAGAAGAATGTATATTCTGTGGCTTTGGGGTGAAATGTTCTGAAGATGTCAATTAATTCCATCTGGTCTAGTGAGTCATTTAGGATTGATGTTTCTTTGCTGATGTTTTGTTTAGAGGATTTGTCCAATGGTGATAGTGGGGTATTAAAGTCTCCTACTATGATTGTATTGCTGTCAATGTCTCCCTTGATATCTTCCAGGAGTTTTTTTATGTATTTGGGTGCTCCTGTATTGGGTGCATATATGTTTACCAGAGTTATTTCTTCTTGTTGGATTGCTCCCTTTAGTATTATGAAATGGCCTTCCTTATCTCTTGTTATGTCCTTCAGTTTGAGATCTAATTTGTCAGAAATAAGTATTGCTACCCCAGCTTTTTTTTCAGTTCCATTTGCCTGGAAAACCTTTTTCCATCCCTTCACCCTCAGTCTGTGTGCGTCTTTTTTTCTGAGGTGGGTTTCTTGTAGACAGCAGATATATGGGTCGTGTTTTCTTATCCAATCTGTTACCCTATGTCTTTTGATTGGGGCATTTAATCCATTTACATTTAAAGTTATTATTGATAGGTACTTATTTGTCGCCATTCCTATTCTTTACCCCTGTGTTACTTCTTCGCTTCCTGTTTCTTTCTTTCTTTCTTTCTTTTTTTTTTTTTTTTTTTTTTTTTACAGTAGACCCTTTAGCATTTCTTGCATTGCTGGTTTGGTGGTAATAAATTCCCTTAGTCCTTTTTTGTCTGTGAAGCTCCTGATTTCACCTTCAATTTTGATTGACAGCCTTGCTGGGTACAGTATTCTTGGATTCAGCCCCTTCCTTTGCATGACTTTGTATATTTCATTCCATTCCCTTCTGGCCTGATGAGTTTCTGTTGAGAAATCAGTTGCTAGTCTGATGGGGGTTCCTTTGTATGTAACTTTCTGTCTCTCTCTTGCTGCTTTTAAGATTCTTACTTTGTCGTTGGTGTTTGCCAATTTAATTATAATGTGCCTTGGCGTCGGTCTTTTGGGGTTCATTTTGCTTGGGACTCTGTGAGCTTCTTGGATTTGTGTGGGTTTTTTCTTCCCTATATCTGGGAAATTTTCTGTCATTATTTCTTCAAAGAGGTTTTCTATTCCTTGCTCAGCTTCCTTTCCTTCTGGAACCCCTATTATGCGGATGTTGTTTTGTTTCGTGTTGTCCCAAAGTTCCCTTAGACTCTCCTCCTGCCTTTTAATTTTTTTTTCTAGAAGTTGCTTTTCTTGGGTATTTTTTTCCATCTTGTCTTCTAGCTCACTGATGCGGTCCTCTGCTTCTTCTAGTCTACTCTTGATGCTTTCTATTGAGTTCTTTACAGCAGCGATGTCATTTTTCATTTCTTCTTGGTTCTTCTTCATTTCCTCTTGGTTCTTGCTCATATTGTCGAATTTGTCTTCCATTCTTTTCAGCCACCTTATGACCATTTCTCTGAATTCTTTTTCTGGAAGGTTGCTTGCCTCCATTTCGTTTACTTCCTTTTCTGGTGATGCCTGCTTTTCTTTCATATGCGGGCTGCTTCTTTGTCTCCCCATGGTCTCTCTTCTCTGGGTGTCTGGTTATGTAGTTTTCTCTCTCCTTATCCCAGGCGAAATCTGACCTTTCCGTGGTGGAGTGTAGAGCTCCTCTGAACCCGTGTGCTTGCGCCAGTTGGGGAGCGTTGTTCTGGGGCTCGCAGCTGTTCCTGGGGTGCCGCCGTTGTGGATTCTCAGGCTTCAGATAAGCTCCACTTTCCGGATCAAGATGGCGCAGACTCCGCGTCCAAGCCCGCAGCTCCGGGAGGGGACCCAGCCGCAGTTCGTGCTGCCAGGTCAGGGGAACCCCGTTCAGCAGTCCCCCACCTCCTTCTGGAATTCAGCAGTCTCCCAACCAGCCAACAAACACTCCTTGCGCAACCCTCAGCTGTTCTTTCTTTCTGCTCCGGGACAAGGCTCAGAACACGTCTGTCTATTCCGCCGCCATTATTCCCTCTCTTTGGTAATGTTCTTTCCATTTGGATTTTTTGGAATAGTTTGAGGAGGATCAGTGTTAGTTCTTCTTTGAATGTTTGGTAAAACTCCCATGTTAAGTAGTCCAGACCAGGGCTTTTGTTTGTTGGGAGATTTTTAAATTATTATTACTGCTTTAATTTCATCAATTGTTTTTGGCCTATTCAGGTTTTCTGATTCTTTCTTATTCAGTTTTTGTATATTGTATTTTTCTAGGAATTTTTCCATTTCCACTACATTGCCCACTTGTTGGCATATAGTTTTTCATAGTATTTTCTTACAATCATAAACAAGATTAATGAACCTTTAACCAGACTCATCAAGAAATAAAGAGAGAGGACCCAAATAAATAAAATCAGAAACAAAACAGTTGAAGTAACAATTAACACCACAGAATTATTTATTTATTTATTTATTTATTTATTTATTTATTTATTTATTTATGTCTCTGACAACTCTTACCTTTTCCATTAAGGATTCCAATTACACAGTTTTTAGGCCATTTAAATTTTTCTTACAACTCACAAATGCTGTGTTTATTTTCTTTCAGTATTTTTTCTATCTGTGTTTTCTTTTAGACTACTATTTCTTCAAATTTATTTTTATTTTCTTGTGCAAAATCTAATATATCATTATTCCTACTTATATTTAAAAAATAATAGACACTGAAATTCACCTTTACAAATTTATTTGGATTAAAAAAAAATACCTTCCTTTTTTTTTCTACTAAACTTCTGAAAACATGATATAGAGTTATTGTAACTGTTTTAATGTCCTTTTCTGTTCACTTTTAATATGCATGTCATTTATAAGTGAGTTCATTTATTTTGGAATTTGTAGTGTGTGAATGTGAGTATAGAACGTAAGTATAGAATGTATACAACCATTAATAATTTTAATATACTGAAATACAATGTATTGTCTATGTTGAAAAGAAGATGAGGTTGCTTTTATTACTTTTGCAGGTAGAGATATCTAGGAGGAACCTTCTTCTATCACAAGGGTTAGCAATCTGTACTAAATTCAATTACTTACCTACCTTTCTTTCTGTATTCTTAACTTCCTTATATAACAATCTGGTTTGTGTGCATGTATGCATGCATATCTTTGTTTTTATCTCAGCACCTGGTGTACTGTCCAGTATGTGGCAGGGATTGAATTAATTATTTGTTGAATAAATAAATGTGTATATGAATGAAGAATGAGTGAATGAATGAATGAGATGGAGAAAGCTTAGTAAACCTATTTGGTGCAGAAAAGTCCAGAGGGGGAAATGTTCTGTTTGATGCTAGTTGAAGAGATTAGGTTGCGAAATTAGATTATAGAGTATACTTTTTAAAAAAAAGATGTGTTTTAGCCTTTGTAAAAAATTTTTGATTAAAAATGTTCTATCCTATATAATAAAAGCTTGATATGCTAAGTGTCCAGTCATCTGGTCATCCATTCAGCCAATCAAAGTATAATATGCAAATGATATGCTAAGGCCGCTCAATTGCTCACTATGACACCCACAGACCGCCAGGGGGCAGATGGTCTGACTGGTAGGTTACCTTGCTGCTGGGGTCCGGCTGATCAGGACTGAGTGAGATGGGTAGGACACTCCCTGGAGCCCTCCTGTGGATCCTCCCTGGCTGGCCAACTGCCCATATCCCTACCCAGCCCTAATCATGCACTGGTGGGGTCCCTTGGCCTGGCCTGTGCCCTCTTGCAATACAGGACCCCTCAGGGGATGTTGGAGAGCCAATTTCCACCCAATCCTACAGGCCAGGCTGGGGGACTCCACTGGTGCATGAATTTGTGCACCAGGCCTCTAGTCATTTAATAAAATCAATCTAATATAGAAATCTGCTCTTTTAGTAACTGTATTGTCTTTGTAATTCCTTATGAATCTCATCTTGAACCTCATTTTAAATAAATGGACCTTGAAAATGTATTCTATTCAACACATTTTGAAAATCATTCATTCATGAAATTGGTGCTCAGACAGTATCCATGAAAATATTCTCCTATAAGAGAGAGAACTACATAACCAGACACATGGAGAAGGGAGATCATGGGGAGACAAAAAAAACAGCCCACATATGAAAGAAAAGCAGGCATCACCAGAAAAGGAAGTAAAAGAAATGGAGGCAAGCAAACTTCCAGAAAAAGAATTCAGAGAAATGGTCATAGGTGGCTGAAAAGAATGGAAGACAAATTTGACAATATGAATAAGAACCAAGAGGAAATGAATAAGAACCAAGAAGAAATGAAAAATGGCATCGCTGTTGTAAAGAACTCAATAGAAAGCATCAAGAGTAGACTAGAAGAAGCAGAGGAACGCATCAGTGAACTAGAAGACAAGATGGGAAAAAATACCCAAGTAGAGCAGCTACTAGAAAAAAAAAATTAAAAAGTAAGAGGAGAGCCAAACGGAACTTTGGGACAGCATGAAACAAAACCACATCTGCATAAAAGGGGTTCCAGAAGGAGAGGAAACTGAGCAAGGAATAGAAAACCTGTTTGAGGAAATAATGACAGAAAACTTCCCTGATATAGGGAGGAAAAACCCCACACAAATCCAAGAAGCTCACAGAATCCCAAGCAAAATGAACCCCAAAAGACCGACGACAAGGCACATTATAATTAAATTGGCAAACACCAACGACAAAGTAAGAATCTTAAAAGCGGCCAGAGAGAGACAGAAAGTTACCTACAAAGGAACTCCCATCAGACTAGCAACTGATTTCTCAACAGAAACTCATCAAGCCAGAAGGGAATGGAATGAAATGAAATATACAAAGTCATGGAAAGGAAGAGTCTGAATCCAAGAATACTATACCCAGCAAGGCTATCAATCAAAATTGAAGGTGAAATCAGGAGCTTCACAGACAAAAAAGGACTAAGGGAATTTATTACCACCAAACCAGCAATGCAAGAAATGCTAAAGGGTCTGCTGTAAAAAAAAGAAATAGGAAGCGAAGAAGGAACACAGGGGTAAAGAATAAAAATGGCGACAAATAAGTACCTATCAATAATAACTTTAAATGTAAACGGATTAAATGCCCCAATCAAAAGACATAGGGTAATGGATTGGATAAGAAAACACGACCCATATATCTGCTGTCTACAAGAAACCCACCTCAGAAAAAAAGACACACACAGACTGAGTGTGAAGGGATGGAAAAAGGTTTTTTAGGTGAATGGAAATGAAAAAAAAAAAAGCTGGGGTAGCAATACTTATATCTGACAAATTAGATCTCAAAGTGAAGGACATAACAAGAGATAAGGAAAGCCACTTCATAATACTAAAGGGAGCAATCCAACAAGAAGAAATAACTCTGGTAAACATATACACACCCAATACAGGAGCACACAAATACATAAAAAAAACTCTTGGAAGATATCAAGGGAGAGATTGACAGCAATACAATCATAGTAGGAGACTTTAATACCCCACTATCACCATTGGACAAATCCTCTAAACAAAAAATCAGCAAAGAAACATCAATCCTAAATGATTCACTAGACCAGATGGAAATAATTGACATCTTCAGAACATTTCACCCCAAAGCCACAGAACATACATTCTTCTCAAGTGCACATGGGTCATTTTTAAAGATAAACCATTTGTTGGGTCATAGGAAAGTCTCTTCAACTTCAAGAAGATAGAAATCATATCAAGCATCTTCTCAGAACACAGTGGCATAAAACTGGAAATCAACTACAATAAAAACAATCCAAAGAAATCAAACACATGGAGACTAAACAGCATGCTATTAAACAATGACTGGGTTACCAGAGAAATCAAGGAAGAAATAAAATAAATCATGGCAACAAATGACAATGAAAACACAACAATCCAAAATCTATGAGACAATGCGAAAGCAGTCTTGAGAGGGAAGTTCATAGCTCTACAAGCCTACTGCAAAAAACAAGAAACAATGGTAATAAATTACCTAATCCTACAACTCAAAGAGTTAGAAAGAGAGCTATAAGAAAAGCCCAGTGTAAGCAGCAGGAATTAAATAATAAAGATCAGAGTGGAGATAAACAACATTGAGAACAAAAACCAATACAAAAGATCAACAAAACCAAGAGCTGGTTCTTTGAAAGGATAAACAAGATTGATGAACCTCTAGACAGGCTCACCAAGAAGCAAAGAGAGAGGACCCAAATAAACAAAATCAGAAATGAAAGAGGTGAAATAACAACAGACCCCACCAAAATACAAAGGGTTGTTTAAAAAAACTATGAACAACTCTATGCCAACAAACTGAACAACCTGGAGGAAATGGACATATTCCTAGAAAAATATAACCTTCCAAAACTCAATCAGGAGGATTCTAAACATCAGAATAGGCCAATAACTATGGAAGAAATTGAAGCAGTCATAAAATATCTTCCAGCAAACAAAAGCCCAGGGCCAGATGGCCTCACAGGGGAGTTTTACCAAACATTCAAGGAAGAACTAAAACCTATCCTCCTCAGACTATTCCAAAAAATTCAAGAGGAAGGAACACTTCCAAGCTCCTTCTATGAAGCCAGAATCACCCTAGTACCAAAACCAGATAAAGACAACACAATGAAAGAGAATTACAGGCCAGTATCCCTCATGAACATAGATGCCAAAATCCTCAACAAAATTCTAACAAATCGGATCCAGCAGTACATCAGAAAGATCATACACCATGACCAAGTAGGATTTATCCCAGGAATGCAAGGATGGTACATTATCCGCAAATCAATAAACGTGATGCATCACATAAACAAATTGAGAGATAAAAATCACATAGTCATATCAATTTATGCAGAAAAAGCATTTGACAAAATCCAACACCCTTTCTTGATAAAAACTCTCAGCAAGGTGGGAATAGAAGGATCATACCTCAACATAATAAAAGCCATATATGACAAACCCACAGCCAACATCATACTCAATGGACAAAAACTAAAACCATTTCCCCTAAGAACAGGAACAAGACAGGGATGCCCACTTGCAGCACTCCTGTTCAACATAGTGCTGGAAGTACTAGCCATTGCAATCAGACAAGAAGAAGAAATAAAAGGCATCCAAGTTGGAAAAGAAGAAGTAAAACTGTCCTTATTCGTACATGACATGATACTGTACATAGAAAACCCTAAAGACTCCATCAAAAAACTAATAGCCTTAATAAATGAATTTGGCAATGTAGCAGTTACAAAATTAATGCCAAGAAATATATGGCATTTCTATACACCAATAATGAACTTACAGAAAGAGAGACTAAAAAAGCAATCCCATTTACCACCGCACCAAAAAAATTAAGATACCTAGGAATAATCTTAACTAAGGAGATAAAAAACCTATATGCAGAAAATTACACGACACTGAAAAAAGGATAGAGGAAGACATAAACAGATGGAATAGCATACCATGTTTCTGGATTGGGAGAATCAACATCATCAAAATGTCCATACCACCCAAAGCAATCTGTAGATTTAATGCACTTCCCATTAAAATACCAAGGACATATTTCACAGACCTAGAATGAACTTTCCAAAAATTCATCTGGAATTAAAAAAAGACCCTGAATAGCTACAGCAATCCCGAGAAATAAGAACAAAGTAGGTGGGATCTCAATACCAGATATCAAGCTGTATTACAAAGCCACTGTTTTCAAAACTGCCTGGTACTGGCACAAGAACATACATATAGACCAATGGAATAGAATAGAGAATTCCAATATCAACCCAAACCACTATGCTCAATTAATATTTGACAAAGGAGGCATGAACATACAATGGAGTCAAGACAGTCTCTTCAATAAATTGTTTTGGGAAAATAGGACAGATACATGCAAACAAAGGAAACTTGACCACCAACTTACACCATACACAAAAATAAACTCAAAATGGATAAAGGACTTAAACATACTACGGGAAACTATAAAAATACTAGAGGAATCCACAGACAGAGAAATCTCAGATATATGTCGAAACAATTTCTTCACTGATACTGCTCCTAGGGCAATGGAAGCTAAATAGAAAATAAAGAAATGGGACTACATCAAAATAAAAAGCTTTTTCACAGCAAAAGAAACCATCAACAAAACAACAAGAATGCCCACTGTAAGGGGGAAAATATTTGCAAATGTTATCACTGATAAAGGTTTAATCTCGAACATCTACAGGCAACTTATACAATTTAATAAAAGGAAGATACATGATCCAATAAAAAAAATGGGTAATGGACCTAAATAGATACTTTTCGAAAGAAGACAGAAGGAAGGTCAAGAGACACATGAAAACATGCTCAAAGTCACTAATTATCCAAGAGATGCAAATAAAAACGACTATGCGGTACCATCTCACACCTGTCAGAATGGCAATCATCAACAAATCAACAAACAACAAGTGCTGGCAAGGATGTGGAGAAAAATGAACCCTCGTGCACTGCTGGTGGGAATGCAGACTGGTGCAGCCACTGTGGAGAACAGTATGAAGTTTCCTCAAAAAACTAAAAATGGAGCTCCCATTTGTCCCAGTAATCCCACTTCTAGGAATATTTTCCAAGAAACTATAAACACCAATCAGAAAGGATATATGCAACCCTATGTTCATAGCAGCACAATTCACCATAGCTAAGATTTGGAAACAGCCTAAATGCCCATCAGCACATGAGTGGATTAGAAAACTATGGTACATATCCTCAATGGAATACTACCCTGCGGTAAAAAAGAAGGAATTCTTACCCTTTCCAGCAGCATGGATGGACCTGACGAGCATTATGTTAAGTGAAATAAGCCAGGCAATGAAAGAAAAATACCACATGATCTCACTCATTTATGGAAAATAAAGAACATTATAACCTGATGAATAAAAAGATAGATACAGAGGCAGTAAAGCACCGAACAGACTGTCAAATTACAGTGGGAAGGCTGGGGAGTGTTGGGGAGGGAGGGAAATAGATCAACCAAAGGACTTACATGCATGCATATAAGCACACAAATGGACACAAGACATTGGGGGGTGGGTGGGATGAGGGCATATGACAGGGGGTAGGGGAGGCTGGGGGAAGGTCAATGGGGAAAAAAAAAGAGATATATGTACTAATATATATAATACTTTAAACAATAAAAAAATAAAAAATAAAAAATTAAATGAAACAAAACAAAAAAAGAAAATATCTTCCTATATATTAAAGAGGTAATATGCAAATTGACCATCACTCCAAGATACAAGATGGCTGCCCCCATGTGGACACAAGATGGCTGCCACAAGTTGGCCAGAAGCAGAGGGCAGTTTTGAGTGATCATGCCAGCAGGGCAGGGCAGTTGGGAGGGACCAGACCAGCAGGGGAGGGCATTTGGGAGGGACCAGGCCTGCAGGGGAGGGCAGTTAGGAGTGACCAGGCCAGCAGGGGAGGGCAGTTAGGGGCAATTGGGTTGGCTAGGGAGCAGTTAGACATTGATCAGGCTGGCAGGGGAGTGGTTAGGGCATGATCAGGCTGGCAGGCAGAAGCAGTTAGGGGCAATCAGGCAGGCAGGGAGGTGAGCGGTTGGGAGCCAGCAGTCCTGGATTGTGCGATCAGGCCTAAATGGGCAGTCAAACATCCCTTGTGGGGTCCCAGATTGGAGAGGGTGCAGGCTGGGCTGACAGACAACCCCCCTTGGTGCATGAATTTCATGCACCGGGCCTCTAGTTATCATATATAATTCATGATCATCAAAATCCTGTTATGGTATATACTTTAAGACAAGAAATGTTTATATCATCATTCAGAGTTCTTACATTAAGAAACATTTTAACTTATGAACAATTTTAAAGAAAATATAACATAAGGTGAAGTTTTGTCATTTTTATTAGACCATATGGATTGTTGGTTTAGCTCACCTGGAAAGAGGAAAACAAGCTTAAAAAAATATTTGGAAACTATATTTTTCAAATTGATTGTTAATTATGATGGTTTATTCTCAATCTTTTTCTTTCTTTAGTTGCTATTTAGACTATTATCATAATCAGATTCATGTTCAATACTGAGGTACTTGGGGCCAGAGTACAGATAGAGATTCATATGTTTATAAATATTCAAAAATTAGAAATGAAAGCAACAAGTTACATTGTAAAATAGGTTTCATCCTTCTCCATTGATAAATACTTTCATAAAACCCTGGAGGTCAGATTTGAACTTATACTCCTTGGAGTGACTGCTTATAAATTCCCCTTACATTTTACCATGCTGCACCACTTTTTACCAGTGGGGCTTTACCTATGCCACCCATCCCACCCTTGCAACAGTTGCCTCCTAGCGCCCCTCAGGTTTAAAATTGTGCAAATCTTTGCAGTAGTTAGAATGCTCTGCCAACAGTCTTTTGGGACTACAAATTCTAGGTTTCTGAACATCAAAAAGTGGATTAAAAAGGGGACCGCATCCTCAGGTGGGAGTGTCATCTTCTTGACACTTACCATTCTTTAGACTGTAGAGTGGGACATGGTAATAGTCATGGGTGAAAGAAAGTCTGATCTGGTACTTCTAAAGCACCAACTTCATGGCAGCTGGGTGTCTATTTTTGCTGGGTACAAATTGGCACAAATGTAATAAACCTGAAAATCTTAGACTCAGCAATATTGTCAAGTCAACTTCAATTGCGTAATTATATTTGTTCCACTTCCAAATTACAAATTTGAGGGGAAAAAAATCTTTTTCATCTTTCATTCTGAATGGTTAAAATTACTAGAGGCCCGTTGCACGATATTCATGCAAGAATAGGCCTTCCTTCCCCTGGCTTCACTCCCGGCCACCCGGGAGCCCTAAAGTCCTCACTCCCGGTCGCCCAGGAACCCGCAAGTCCTCGCTCCCTTTTGGAGCATTGCTCCTGTAGCTCCCTCCGCCGCCCCCGCTCCTCCTCATACAGGTGTCCTGCCCCTCCCGGCCACTCCGCGCCTGCATATGCAAATTAACCCACCATCTTTGTAGGGTTAATTTGCATACTCACTCCTAATTGGCTGTGGGCATTAGCGGAGGTACGGTCAATTTACATGTTTGTCTATTATTAGGTAAGATTAGCTAAATATGTGCATTTACACAGACAATACACTTAATTTCAAAGCTTTGTCAAATATAATAATCAAGTATCCTGGAAAGAAACATACAAAATGACACGAATTGTAATAGAATATTTTTAAGTTTGCAAAGTATTAAATACAGAAATATTTAACTTTCAATATACATTAAAATATACTACTTTCAACAACCTAAATTTGCATTGTCCAGAAATCATTGGCATATTTCTAAACAGGCATTGAATATGTTATCGGTGTGGAGAGCTCATCATCTGCAGCAATAGCTAGTGGGAGTGGGCTTCTTGCAATATCCCGAGAAAGGAATTTTCTGAGACTTGCAGAGGAGGATGAGATATTACAGAAACCCTGTTTTTCTGTGGAATTACATCCCTGAGGTTCAATTGTCACATTTCCTTTTGTCCCACCAAGGAAGAAGTGTAGATGTTGGCTTCAGCAGAGTTAAAATTAAAGTCAGTGTCGAGAGTTTCTGTTCCATGTTGGGACATAGTCTATGCCATCAGGCTAGCTTAATTTGTATTCCAAGCTGTAGTCCATTTGTCCATTACATGTAAGGTCCACATGGCCATGGGCCATAATGGGTGAATGCAAGAGAGCTGAGAGAGGACCAAGAGAGCACAAACTGCTTTGGCTGTGGTATTATGTATCCCCAAATTATCACAGGCTTGCAAAGGCACTGGCTACTCTAGCCAATGAATTCTTTTCTCAGGTTTGACTGACAGTAAGCACCCAATTTCACTGTGCGTGGGTCCATTCTTCCCTTTTTCCAGTCCTTTTCCCCAGCAATCATCATGGAGTGGGCTGGAGGTTCCCCTGGGGAGTGTAAAATTTCAGGTTTCTGGTGAAGCAACCCAAATTACTTATAATATCTGGCCTCTCTTTTGCTCCTTTGTTATTATTAATAACTAGCTAATTACAATGGTATCAGTCCCCCATTTAGAGAGAAACAAGCCTCTTTGTAATCTTACAAAGAATAAGTGAAGGTCTAGTGAGAGGTAACACCCATGTGATAAAGGGAAAGACTAACTTTACAGTGTCCCAGATTAGTTTGAAGGAGCGGCTTCCCTGAAGGCTAGGGTGCCCCACCTGTTCAAAGCCCTTCTGTATACCATACTTACATTACACTAAGGGAAATATTCTAAGATTTCCTCTGTGAGAAAATTTGGGCAGAAAAGGGAAAGCATATTCAAGGGAAGGTGATAGACAATCTATACTTCATTGACTCAACTGTAAGTCCAACTGTTGAGTCTCACTTTAGGAGACAGTGATGCAGATGACTTCTAAAGTGAGACTTATACTATGTGCACAAGCAGTCAGGCAAATAGGACATAGGCACATATTCTATGAAAATAGAAGGAAGAACAAAATAATACAAAGGTCAATGAACACAGCAAATAATAAACTAGTTGAGGAGACTTCCAGATGAAAGGCTTTTGCTAGGATGAAATCAAGCAATGACAATCTGATAGATTGTCTGAAGTTAGAACATCGCTGGTGATGTCATCAGGTGCTGAGGTCCATGTGCATACAAAGACACAGATTTAAAAACAAAACTTTGAAGACAGTTAACTGCATTTGAGTTCAATATCCATAATTGGACATTGTGCTTTCCATTGAAACATATTTTTTCTCCCTAAGATTACCCTCATTTTAAAAGAGACTGCATTAAGTCCAGTTTTAATTTGGCCTGATTATTTGCATAAGCACAACAAGAATAATAACTGATCAAATAGGTCACACAGGCTTTTTAAATTTGCTTTTCTGGAATCTTTTACAAGGAATCTTTAGATTGAACTTCAATGAGCAGTCAGACCCTCAGGCAGAGAAGCCAAGTCACAGTTGCCATCAGAGTTTGCATGCAATGCTTGTAGGTTTGGGTCAATTCTTCAAGTCCTTGAAGTTTCCAAAATGTCTTGAGGTTTCTTCCTTGCCATATTTCAGTAAAGCAACCTTCATTGCTTACCTGAGTGTGGAGAAGCATGGGACTTGGTTTGAAATTCCGTAAGGAGTATTCTCCGAAAGGTCAGGGGCCTCTAGGAGGACCTTGCCGAAGGCAGCAGTCACTGCCTTGACTTCTCCAAACAAGTCCGAGCCCCCGAATGTTTTGCTGGAATCTCTATATTTAGTCTTTAGAAAGCACGTGCTTTCTCAAGGATGATTATCCTGCTTATAGTATCTAATAGTTACCGTAATTTTAGTTCAAGCTGTTGTTACAATAAAGCCGAAGGAGGTAGATGAAGGGGCTGTTTGGTGCCTATAGCCAACCAGTCCCTTAGCCCTCTCTTTCACAAAAACATGTGTCCGAGTAATCCATTCATATGTTGCTCAGGGTCTGCTGGTCAGCCCTGGCACTTAGGAAGAGTGCTATGAACCATGTGACCAAGCAAGGTATCAGATTATTTCTGAAGTGGGCTTGATCAGCTTTGAAAGTCAATCTTATTTCATTAAGGCTTTCTGGTGACATTCAGAGTCCAGGCATGTCTCTCTTATACATGACATTCCAATCAAAGT
Source organism: Plecotus auritus (assembly GCF_963455305.1). Lineage (NCBI taxonomy): Eukaryota > Metazoa > Chordata > Mammalia > Chiroptera > Vespertilionidae > Plecotus > Plecotus auritus. The sequence goes on along the minus strand of NC_137770.1, from coordinate 127,996,009 downwards.
CTCAGTTAACAAAAATACAAGTGAAGACTGGTCTTTTGCAAATAATTGTATTGCCACTACTGACTCCTTAAGAATTTCCAAATTCTGAAGGGATAGGTAGGGAGAAAAAAACTAAAACTAAGCAATTAACAAAGATTAGTAAACACATTCCATAAATTTCATACACATAGGCTCTTTTACTGGCAAACATATACTTTAGGAGACATACTCCCATGGAGACAAGTATTTTAGAGAAAAACTCACTGATTTAGTAAATTACAGGTAAACTAAGTTAAATTGATTGGCTCAGGTAACTCTTCTGAGAAATCTGGATTCCGGGTATTAAAATTTCAGAGGCAGACCATTATTTCTTTGACAAACCTTGCCAGTAAAATCCCTTGCAAGAGTAGGCATTCTCGAAACATTGTGAATGAAAATTGTATGACAGATTTTGGGGAGAAAAACCTAAAAACCTTTTGTCCTCTTGAAAGGGAGATTTGATAGCTGAGGGAGGCATGAACATCTTCTATGCTCCATAACTCTCTGTCATAGACCAGAATCCCAGTGGCCTCTGATACCTTAATTGCTGTGGCATCCCATAGCCATCCTATATACGCCAGCTATGGAATTCATCCATATCCCTAAGTCTCTTCCCATGCCCGGGACAGAAATTCTTCCAGAAGTGCCATAAATATTGCAACACAATTGTGCAGGTGTGGAGCTTTTAATGCCACATGAGAGATTCTGATGGCCTCTGACATTATTGGAGGTCTCCACCCTTTACTGTCTTGGGTATAAATATTCTAGCTTTTTAACTGGGGTAGAGGAGGGGAGAATAAACATTCTCCACTAACCTTGCAAGACAGAGATTTAATACCTGTGTCCCAGGTTAAATTCTGTTAGCCTATGTCCCCCCTTTTAGGGATAGCCAGTCTCCAAGATTAGGTAACAAAATCCTTTCAATATCTTTTTTTTTTAAAAAAATATATTTTATTGATTTTTTACAGAGAGGAAGAGAGAGGGATAGAGAGTTAGAAACATCGATGAGAGAGAGACATCGATCAGCTGCCTCCTGCACGCCCCCTACTGGGGATGTGCCCGCAACCCAGGTACATGCCCTTGACCGGAATCGAACCCGGGACCCTTCAGTCCGCAGGCCGACGCTCTATCCACTGAGCCAAACCGGTTAGGGCCTTTCAATATCTTTGACCACCTCTACATTTGAGACTTTTCTCAATTACTTATACCTGTTGAAGAAGCATCCTATATAATAAAAGCCTAGTTGGCGTTGTGCGACATCGTCACAAGATGGCCGCCCCCACATCATCACAAGATGGCTGCCACAAGATGGCTGCCACAAGATGGCCACCGCAAGATGGCTGCCCCCATGTCATTACAAGATGGTCACCACAAGATAGCCGGCATCGGAGGGCAGTTAGGGGCAACCAGGCCTGCAGGTGAGGGCAGCTGGGGGTGATCAGGACTGCAGGGGAGGGCAGCTAGGGGCGAACAGGCCAGCAGGGGAGGGCAGTTGGAGGTGATTGGGCCAGCAGTGGAGGGCAGTAGGGATGATCGGGTCAGCAGGGAAGGGAAGTTGGGGGCGATTGGGCAGGCAGGGGAGGGCAGTTGGGTGCTACCAGGCCAGCAGGGGAGGGCAGTTGGGGGCAACCAGATTGGAGAGGGTGCAGGGGGTCCCAAGAGGCCCCAGATTGAAGAGGGTTCAGGACGGGCTGAGGGACAACCCCCCCCCCCACCCCCATGCATGAATTTCATGCACTAGGCCTCTAGTTAATGATAAGTAACAAGGCTCGGATACCAAAATACACAGCAGTAGTGTTTGCATGAATTAAAATACATATCAGTTGCATTTGTAATAGAAGCTAAAACTTACCAGTGGTGCCTGGATGCAGCTTCCACCCTTCAACAACATGGCGGCTGCCGAGGGCAGATACAATTTACAATGCCCTCCCACAAGTGACATGGCATAGTGATGGCTGTGGTCCCCACCCCTTAGCAACTAGCAGGGCAGAGGGTAAGTCCAGGAAGCCAGCAGTTCCACGGGAACTCACCTGGGATCAGACAGATAAACAGCACCCCTCCCCCCTGGAGTTGAGCCCCAAGACCCACCTGGTCACAGCTGCCAATCCCTAAGCACACAGGGCTGGGGGGCGGGGCGGGGCATGTACACTCAGCCACCAGAGAAGGGGAAATTCCCAAGCAGAGTTCTGGGTTGCAGATCCAAGTGAGGTCTGAGCTCCTGGAGGTGGCAAGCTTGCATGGTGCATGAAGGTGCTGCCTGAGTGAAAGGGAGAGGGCAGAGAGAGGCAGAAGGGGAATGGAGCTGTGTTCACAGCTGGGGCGGGCACCGTGGCTAATGACAGTTTGCCCCACTGCACACTACAGAAGATAGGGGTGAAGCAGCTGGGCATGCTACAAACTACTGGGCTGCAAACCATGCCCTAAGCCCCTGGCTAAGGCTGGGAATGCTAGCCCCTCATGGGGCTTATGCAAGCTGGGGGCACTTGGGGTTTCATGTGCCAGGAGTAAATTCCAAGCAAGTGAGTGTGTGATCACTTTCTACGTTCTGTTCAGTGTTCCCCAGGCACCCACCTACCCATTGCCCTGCAGGGACCCACATGCTGAGGCTGTTTGTGAGCAGGACTGGATGTTCCCAAGCTATTGTCTGAGCCATGAGAGGTGGAAACAGGGAGAAGATGAACCATAAAAACACAGGCAAAATGTAGGCAGTAGCAGAAAGGTGGGGAGAGAGGAATTTTGTACACAGGGAAAATAGTAGGGAGCACTAGGAACAAAGTTCGTGCAACATCGTGTTGCACACTTTCCCAGCTTTTTCTGTAGTCTTATGTGGCTTTGGTGCTGGGAGCAGGGTGCCACTTTCTCCTGGATCTGGGTCAGAAGAAGCAGAAGTGAAGTAGGTCAGAAAAAAAGAAGAACATAGGGGTGCATGTATTCATTTTGATGGGTGTTCTGAGTTCTTGGGATATATTCCTAGAAGTGGGATCACTGAGTCAACTGGCAGTTCCATTTTTAGTTTTTTGAGGAAATTCCAAACTGTTCTCCACAGTGGCTGCACCAGTCTGCATTCCCACCAGCAGTGCATGAAGATTCCTTTTTCTCCACATCCTCTCCAGCACTTGTCATTGATTTGTTGATGATAGCCATTCTGACAGATGTGAGGTAGTACCTCATTGTCATTTTGACTTGCATCTCTGGGATGATCAGTGACTCTGAGCACTTTTTATTATTTTATTTTATTTTATTTTTATTTTTTTAAAAATATATTTTATTGATTTTTTACAGAGAGGAAGGGAGAGGGATAGAGAGTTAGAAACATCGATGAGAGAGAAACATCGATCAGCTGCCTCCTGCACACCTCCTACTGGGGATGTGCCCGCAACCAAGGTACATGCCCTTGACCGGAATCGAACCTGGGACCCTTCAGTCCCCAGGCTGATGCTCTAGCCACTGAGCCAAACCAAGTAGGGCAACTTTGAGCACTTTTTAATATGCCTTTGGCCTTCTGTATGAGAAAAACCCAGACATGCACCAATAGTCCAGGCCAGGTGGTTCTTCTCCTGTACTTTTGCCCTCCAAGTGCTGTAGGTCCGGAGACTGTACATGCACTTTTATAGGGAAGGAGCAGAGAAGGGATGCTTTACACACATTATACAAGGCAATTTTCCTGCTGTCTGCCTTGTGTTGGGGGCCAAGCTATTATTGGCATCAGTTGCTAGTGGGAGTGGGCTTCTTGTTGAATCCCAAGAAAGTGAATTTTCTGAGACTCACATGGCAGGATGAGATATTATAGTAAGTTTTTTTTTTTTTTCCTGTGGAATTATATCCTGGAGTTTCTAAGGTCCCATTTCCTTATGTCTCTCCAAGGAAGAACTGTATTTGAGGCTTTAGCAGAACTAAAATGACAGTCAGTGTCCAGAGTTTCCATTCCCTGTTGGGACAGAATCTAATCCAGCATTAAGCTAGCTTAGTTTGTGTTTCTAGCTGTCATCCATTTGTCCATTGCGTGTGGAGTCTGCATAGCTGTGGGCCATGTGGGCAAGAGAGCCAAGAGAGAGCCAAGAGAATGCAAACTCCCCTGTCTGCAGGATTATGTCTTCCCAGATTATGGTGGGCTTGCATTGGCATTGCTTACTCTAGCCACTGATTTCTGTTCTCAGGTTTGACTGACAGTAATCACCTTTGCTACATCATCCTAACTTCACTGCCCATGCATCCATCCTCCCCTTTGTCCAATCCCTTTCCCCAGCAACCTGCAGGGAATGGGCTAGTGTTTCCCTGGGGAGTGTGAAATTGCAGCTTCTTTGTGAAGCTGCCAAATGACATGCTAATAATGTCTGGCCTACCTTTTGTTCCTTTCATGTTATTACTAACCGGATAATTACAATGGTACCAAAGACACCACTATTTAATAACTACGTAATTTTACTTTTACATAAGAAGGAACTGTATTTTTATATAATCTCATTGCATAAGTGTAGTTTCTAATTTAATTTTACTTTGATAAAAAATTAAATTCCTTTCCATATTTTGAGTTTCAAACATATTGGAGAAATCTTCTCAAAAATGTTCTGTTCTTGTGTATATTATTTCTTTATTTGGACTAGCTGAAGTATTAGTTTAAGATTTTCTAGTACAGCTACTTGAAAGATGAATGAGGAAAATAAATGTTCACAAAGCATTTTAGAGTAATAGTTTTTTTCAGTGATATATGACACCTATTATCATGTCAAACACATTAAATTCTATTGGAAAATAAATGCAGCACAAAGTGATTTGTATATCATATGTAAACCACAATATGGGGTTACTTGTAAATAGACTTTATGAAAGATTTTCAGATCCACTAGGAAAGTTCATTTGGCACATCACAGATAACAGAGTAGAATCTTTCTTGGGAGGAGATCTATATCTATAGAATACTTGTAGATTTTTCAGAACAAGCGTGTGTGTGTGTATGTTTAACTGCTATTCTACTAACACTTGATATCAGCAATTCATCTGATCTGAATGTGTATCACTTAATCCATACATCTCCCTGTCCACTTTCCCAAGAAACAAAGTTGATTTTCTCATCATATTCGAGTTCTCTGGAGGTGCCTAAGGGTATGTGAGGTAGAGAAGCATGGAGGTCTGGAAATGCAGATAAAGGGAGACTCCCATATCCTTATTCCCTTGAATTTATTTCACCCAGAAATATTTTATTTTTATATGTTATATACTTTGAGGTAATCCTATGATTTCATTTGAAAAAAATTGTTTTATGTTCTAAAATATTTGGCAATGCTTGGGCTAATATCATTAATTTAGTTTTCAGAAATTGTTGTATAATTTTGAATCAATATTATCATAAGATTATATGCATTATGTTTAAAATGCATTTAAATTAAATATACCTTTTTTTTCTCTTTAGTAACTTAAGGTAGACACCTGGAAAAAAATAAATAGAAATTCATGCAATTCTTATATCACTAGAAGAAGAAAAAGAAAGGCCTGCTTTAATAATGAACCAAACATAACTGAAAAGACAGATGGGTAAGGGGATATTAAAGAAATTGTATAAATCAAACAAAATTGTTTGACTGATTGATTGAAGGCTACAGGAAATTTCCAGAGGAAACTGACAAAACATTAATCTTTAGATATATTGCCTCCTCTAAACTAAATGAGATCTTGCCTATGTTTAGAGTTCTCTATTTTTGAGTCTATGTAATGAGTTGTACAATTTATTTATACACAGCCAATTGACAAATATTTTGTATAAATTGAATAATCACATTGAACTATTTGGATCTAGTTCATAATTGGAACTCAGAAAAAAAAGAGCCAACTTTACATTCATGATTGAAATGGCATGATGCAAATTGAAATTATATTCTAATTTATTTCTCTATATATTTATTAGAGCATAAAATACATTAGATTAGTAATTATGATTACTATCTCATCTCCCATTAATGATAAATCATTCTATAAATAAGTTTGCACTCAGTGATAGAATTTTGCTATAGGAGAATACATTACTATAAAACACTTAAAGTTGTTTCATATTTTTAAAGTTATCTTGTATTCCAATGTTCTTAATATGAAAAGCAATTGATATTTCCTTCTTATTTAATGCATGTTTGCACCCATTTATTCCTTTTTGCTATTCTCAATTATTATTTCCCCCTGTTTTTAAACTATGAAATAAATTACTTATCACCTGAATATTTAATTAATTTCCATTTACATCACTTTTCAAATCATTAATAAAGCTAATGTTAAGATTGATCCCTGTATTAGCTCCCTTCAACTTGACAGTCTGTTATTTTTCATTATTCTTTGTTTACTATCCTTCAGCATACTGTCAATCTTTCTGACAATCTGCATAGGGCCAATACAAGATAATTTTCAAAATATGAAACAACTTTAATGTATTCTCCTATAGCAAAATTCTATCAACGAGTGCAAACTTATTTATAGAATGATTTATTTCTGATGTCAAGAATGAGAGATAAGAAGAACAAGAATCAGGATTTTGCCAGATGACTACGGCACACAAAACTCCCAAGACCCCTTCTCACTACTGCCTTTGCCGGTTTAGAGGTCTAGGGAGAGTTGGTATTATTCTGAATAGAAGAAATTATAGACTTCTTTATAGACTTTTTTAAGAGAAACAAATGGTATAATGAAATTACAGCACTTAGCACTGTACTTAATATATAATTAAATGCTCAACGAATGGCACTATCATTAATATTACTGGACCTTGCTGATACAGCTCTATGCTTTCACTTCCATGTTCTCTGTATCACTAACACCTTTAAATTTAGGGTGCTGAGTGCATGATTAGAAATACTTAACTGGGATGTCTGCATTCAGCCAAGATAGAGCGGCAGGAACAGGGTTTATCTACCTGCTTATACTAGACTGCTTGTGTTATTGTATCAAAATATCACAAACCGAGTGGTTTAAAGAACAAAAGATGATTTTCTCACAGTTCTGGAGGCCAGAAGTCCAAGATCAAGAGGTCAGCAGATTTAGTTTTTGACAGGGCTCTGTTTCTGGCTTGTAGATGAACATCTTCTCCCTGTGTCCTTTCCTTTGTGCACCTATGGGGAGAGAAGAGGAGAGAAAAGGAGAGAGAAGAGAGAGTGAGCACTCTGGTGTTTCTTCTTATAAAGACAGTAATCTTATCAGACCAGGGCCCCACTGTTAGGACCTCATTTAACCTTAAATATTGCCTTAGAAATCATATCCAGATATAGCCACATTGAGTGTTAGATTTCAATAAATGAATTCAGTCTATAACAGTCCATAAAATAATTACAAAAATAAAAGTACATGAAACAATGGTTCTAAGACATTGAAAATAGGCAACAAAGAACCATGACCTCTCAGAGATGGAATACAAATCAGATGAGTATTGCAATTACTCAGGTTACTGCCTGAAGAGAGATATTAAATGTTGGCACAGAGAAAGTAAACAAGATGGGACCTGCTAGTCTCCCTGAGTATGAAAGATTTAGGTGGGAGTCTGGGAAGGCCAAGATGCCTAGAGTTTGGAGGGCAGAGCACCAGGAAAGAGAGAGTTGCAGAGAGAGAAGTACAGAGATGCAAATACCATGTTTGTACTCAGTTGAGCACTGATCAGGACACACTTGTGAGGAAACTACCTAAAGTGGGAGAGAATTGCTAAAAAGGATTAGAGGAAACAATCCCCAGAGCTCACACATGGCCAGAATTAGTGCCTTTATCCAGAAGTCAGAGTGGGAACCTTAATTATTTGTGGGGCGTACTGTAGAATACACCACAGTGGGCAATAGTAAAGTAAGGCCCTGAAGAGTATAATAAAACATACTGTTTCCAAGTAACTTAATTATATCTCATAATAAAGTTAAAAATATTTATAGGTATACAAACAGCACCTAACAAAGCAAAATTTGTAACTTCTAACATCCATTGAAAAATTGTAGACACTCAAAAAACAAAGCAAAAGTTTATAATCCTCACATGGAGAAACATTTGTCAATTAAAACTGATGACAGTAAACGCATTAGCAGAAAAGGCCTTTGAAACAGTATGTTTCAAACATACCACACACCAAAGGGTCTTGGGTTTGATCCCAGACCAGGACACACACCTGGGTTGCAGGTCTATTCTTGTCCCTGGTTGGGGTATATGAGGGAGGCAACTAATTGATGTGTCTCTCTCACATGTCTCTCTCTCTCTCTCTTTCTCTCTCTCTCTCTCTCTCTCTCTCTCTCTCTCTCTCTCTTTCTCTCTCTCTCTCTCTCTCTCTCTCTCTCTCTCTCTCTCTCTCAATCTCTCCTCCCTCTTTCCTTTCCACTCTTTCTAAAATAAATGGAAAAATATCCTTGGGTGAGGGTTAACAATAATAAATAAATAAATAAATAAATAAATAAATAAATAAATAAATAAATAAAGGTTGAGGAATGATTGAATATGTTAAGTAGAGAAATAGAAACTTTAAACACCATTCAAATTGAACCATTGAAGAGGAATAACTACAATGTGTGAGATAAAACATACACCAGATATAATTAATGGCTAATTAGATAGTGCAAAGGAAAAGGCTAGTGAAATTGAAATAGAAATAGAACCTATCTGAAATGAGACGCAGAGAGAAAGGACTTAAAAAATGGCACATCAGTGATCTGTGGGGCAAACTGAAATCAGTAGTTCAAGGTAAGGCCTTGTGAGATGATGCTTCAAGGAAGAGAGCTGGTTTGGGATTTTCTAAGTCAAAAACAATCACAAAAGGTCCGTAGTCAATATTAGGCTTAGGAAGTTCACTGATAGTACAGTTGAGTTTTAGGTAACAATGACAAGTTCACATTCATGCTTTTTTCTGTTGATTTCTATGGTTACTCTGTATGTGTTGCTCCTACTTCATGTGTGCTGACAACTTCCAATTTCTCATACCTCTGAATTTCAGGTCCTGCAAATCCTCATATGCATTATGATCAGAATTTTTCATAACATTGTGAAGCCATTAGCATTAGTGTTTGATGAATGCTGAAATATTTGATGAATGTCACTTTATTTCTTTACTACAATCCTGAAAAAAAATCAAGTTGTTAGGTATATTGTATTACAAAACTATTTCCAACACATAATTCGAACTAGTGCTTTATTAATTCAAGTGTAAACGTGTTCGATAGACTTCTTTTTTTAAATTTAATAAATTTTTATTGTTCAGATTATTACAATTGTTCCTCTTTTTTCCCCCCATAGCTCCCCTCCACCCAGTTCCCACCCCACCCTCTGCCCTTACCTCCCCGCCACTGTCCTCATCCATAGGTGTACGATTTTTGTCCAGCCTCTTCCAGCACCCCCCACACCCCTTTCCCCCCGAGAATTGTCAGTCCACTCCCTTTCTATGCCCCTGATTCTATTATATTCACCAGTTTATTCTGTTCATCAGATTTTTTATTCACCTGATTTTTAGATTCACTTGTTGATAGATATGTATTTGTTATTCATAATTTTTATTTTTACCTTTTTCTTCTTCTTCCTCTTCTTAAAGAATACCTTTCAGCATTTCATATAATACTGGATTGGTGGTGATGAACTCCTTTAACTTTTTCTTACCTGTGAAGCTCTTTATCTGCCCTTCAATTCTGAATGATAGCTTTGCAGGGTAGAGTAATCTTGGTTGTAGGTTCTTGCTATTCATCACTTTGAATATTTCTTGCCACTCCTGTCTGGCCTGCATAGTTTCTGTTGAGAAATCAGCTGACAATCATATGGGTGCTCCCTTGTAGGTAACTAACTGTTTTTCTCTTCCTGCTTTTAAGATTCTCTCTTTGTCTTTTGCTCTTGGCATTTTAATTATGATGTGTCTTGGTGTGGTCCTCTTTGGATTCCTTTTGTTTGGGGTTCTCTGAGCTTCCTGGACTTGTAAGTCTATTTCTTTCACCAGGTGGGGGAAGTTTTCGGTCATTATTTCTTCAAATAGGTTTTCAGTATCTTGCTTTCTCTCTTCTTCTGGCACCCCCATAATTTGGATGTTGGTACACTTGAGGTTGTCCCAGAGGCTCCTTACACTATCTTCAAATTTTTGGATTCTTTTTGCTTTTTGCTTTTCCAGTTGAGTGTTTTTTGCTTCTTTGTATTTCAAATCTTTGACTTGATTCTTGCGGTCCTCTAGTCTGCTGTTATGTCTCTGTATAATATTTTTTATTTCGGTCAGTGTATGTTTAATTTCTAGTTGGTCTTTTTTCATATCCTTCAGGGTCTCACTAAATATATCGGCCTTTTCTAAGAAATTCTTGAAAAACCTTATAACCGTGATTTTGAACTCTATATCCAGTCATTTGCTTTCCTCCATTTCTTTCATTTGTGATCTGTTTCTTTTTCTCAGAATTTTTGCTGCTTCCCTGAGTTGGTAGAGTAGCTTTGCATGCTAGGTGTCCTATAGGGCCCAGTGGCTCAGCCTCCCCAGTTACCTGAGGTGGACAATCTTGGTGCACCCCTTTGTGGACTGTGTGCACAGCCTTGTTGTAGTTAAGTCTTGATTGTTGTTGGTATCACTGGGAGGAATTGACCTCCAGGCCAATTGGCTGTGAGGATCAGCTGTGTCTACAATGGGAGAACTTCTGTGCTGGAGACACCCTTATGAGACAAGACTTGCAAAATTACAAAAGCCTCTGTGCTCAGCTTGGATGGGGCGGAATCTCAGGGCAGAGCAGACAGACTTGGCTTCCCGTCAGCCCTACCCTATGAGGCCTCTGGGTCTCAGTGTCCCTTGGTAATCACTGCAAGCACCTCTGAGAGAAAGCTGCCCTCGAGTTTTACCAGCTACCAGACAGTCCAGTTTCTTCCCGAATGAGTCTGGGTTCCCAGAGTCTCACCCAGAACTGGAGTTCAGCGCAGTCGAGAGCTTCAGTCTCCCTCCCGCTTGAGAAAGCCAGCTGCATACTCAGCAGTCAGTCCTCTCTGTGCGTGCACCTCCAGACCTCTGCTTTTCACAGCTCCCCTAAGTCTCAGTGTGCTTTTCTCTTTTCCTGACAGTCCAGATTCCCCCCGAATGAGTCTGGGTTCCCAGGGTCTCGCCCAGAACTGGAGTTAAGTGCAGTCAGGAGCTTCCATCTCCCTCCCACTTGAGAAGGCCAGCCACGCACTCAGCCGCCAGTCCTGTCTGCGTGCAAGTCTTCGTACCTCAGCCTTTTGCAGCTCCTCTGAGTCTCCGTGTGCTTTTCTCTTTCCTTCTAGTTGTAGAATTTCCACTCAGCCAGCTTTCCTGTGGTTCTGGATTATGTCTGTTTTGTCTTTTAGTTGTAGTTTTGAAATTGTTGTGTGAGGCAGCAGTTTAGGTGTTTACCTCTGCTGCCATCTTGGTTTCTCCCTTGTAGACTTCTTGACTTAAACCATATACAGTCATAGACAATGACACTTGAAAATTTCACAAGGCCATTTGACTTTTACATGCAGTGGGACACTCTGTATGATCCTATAGCCTACTGTTTTTTACACACTAGGTAGTCACAGTAATCATTTAAAAGTTGTTTTTTTCTTTTGTCTTTAGAGGTGGATACTACAATTTATATTTGGGGCAGGGCGCTGCCTCATTTTAGGCAAATCACCCTAGTGGACTTCAGATTTAGTCAGTTGGTAGAGAAGCAGTTAACTGGAAGTTAATATGTAGGCCAGAGGTAATGTACTCTATTGGTAGGGGTAGATGTGCTGGAGATATACATCTGAGGATGGTTCCTTTATTTCTATATGAGGTGCAAAGAGAAACTGGGAGAAATGCATTATTGTGTGTGCTTGAAGGAAAATAGTTTATTTCTGTAGTGAGGTCACAAGAGGATTTGCTGTTGATTTTTATTCATGGGTGATATTTGTTGTTAATTTTTATTTTTGAGAGTTACTTGCAAGAGATGAACAGCCGAGAGAAGGAGTCAGAACAACTTTCATGAAGAATTTCTAGAATTTTTGGGCTCAAATACTGTGGTGTGAGGCACATATGCTGTTCCTAAAGTGTTAACTAAAATTTTTATTGTGAGTTCACCTCATGGTAAAATTGCATAACATGTAATGAACCTAAAGCACTCATATTTTAGTGAAAAAATTAAAACTTAAAAGCTATCAAGACTACATTATAAAATTTCCAAAAGCCTCCTAATATTTAAATAAAAAAAGGGGGGATAGTAGAAGAATATCATGTAAGGAAAAATATCTTGTAAGTAAATTACATCTAGAAAATTTTTACTTTAGAAAATTAACTTTCATTTGTAATGCTAACAGCAAGACACCCATGAAAAACACACATGGTGTCAAAACAAGCCAAAGGAAAATCGTTTGGGCAAAAAATGAAAAAGGATCCCAAGTTAAATTTATAGAAAAGATTCCTTTATTAACTTTTGGTTGAGAATATGTTTGTATATTTTCAGAAAACAACTCCAAGACCATGTGGATTCCTGCAACAGAGAGGAATTGACAGGACTGCTCCAGCCACGAAGACAGAGGAGAAACAGTCCAGTGATGAAAGATGCTGATGACGCCTTGCCATACTAGCAGTCAGCAGCTGTGCATTGCTGCAGGTTGCCCAGGACCAAAACAGAGAGGGTTGGACCTGCATTACCACCATTTGTCCACCATCCAGAACTGAAATATCATTGCTGACATGTACACATAAGGAACTGTTTAACATTGAAATTGGGACTCAAAAGAACTGTTGGCCCAGAAAGAAACTCACTACAGACTGATTCATTTGCCTCTCAGCATAATCATTATTGCTTGTCTCATTTTCGGTTCTTATAAGTGTATTTCTAGTATCACATGATCTCACTCATCTAGGGGAAATAATGAACAACATAAACTGATGAATAAAAACAGACCCAGAGACAGGGAAAAAAAATACTTTCAGCTCAGAGTTTAGAAGATAACCATTTTTTTAAAGCCTCTATTCGGAACCCTTTACTATTATTCTATCACAGAGAGGGGGCATTTTGGAGTACTGAGAAAAATATGTCTGGCAAGGATATTAAAGTTCTCTTCAGAAACTAAATTGGCAGGTAGAAAGAGGCCACCCCTTAGGATGATTTATGGGGCAATGGACAATGGGCAGGGGACCTGGGGCAGCAGCAAAATAAGACTCAGAGTAGCAATTACAGGGGACATACTGCATTATAAAAACAAGGGACATGTCCTTTTGTACACTCCCAGTAATAAGATAGCTTTCTGGTTTGCGGAGATGTTTGAGATGCAGCAATAATAAGTAGGAAACAAAAGGTTTTTAAGTATGGAAACATGACTTTGTATTTATTCACAGGTTGGAGAGGCCTGAACATTTGTGCTACTCATGATTTGCATGTCATAGCAGTTAAGGAAGTAGGATTAATCAGCACACTTAAATTCTTGATGTGTGTGATCAATAGATAACCTTTATTAAATAAGGGATTATCACTGAAAGCACACACACAAACAATTACAGCTGTGCCTCTGACAGAAGCTCTTAGATTTTGCATTTGGCATGTCACAGGCTCTTCTAAAAAGAAAGTTTTAAAAGCATAGAGTAACAAATACATTGTCTTGACAGAATTTGACCTTTTATTATTTGGAGTTAGTCCCTGTTTCTTTCTGAAGTGGTTCATTTGATGGAGTCCATTTTTTAATAATGTTAAATTTTATTTATTTTTAAATTAAATTTATTGGAGTAACATGGGTTAATAGGATGATATATGTTTCAAGTGTACATTTCTATGATACATAACCTGTATATCGCATTGTGTACCCATCACCCAAAGTCAAATCATCTTCATTACTATATATTTTCCCCCCTTCACCCTTTGCTACTCCCACCCCCTTTCCATCTGGCAACCACCATACTATTGTCTGCATTTGAGTTTCAGTTTTATATCCCACATATGAGTGAATTCATCTCCAGAAGACTTCCATTAAAGAAATACTCAAGGAGGTTATTCTACCTGAAACAAAAAACAAAAGGTCACAAAACCATGAGTAAAATCACCAACAAATTTACAGCATAAGCAGAGATAATCTGTGACAATCCTATATAATAAAACCCTAATATGCAAATCGACCGAACTGCGGAACGACTGGTCGCTATGATGCACACTGACCACCAGAGGGCAGACGCTCAACACAGGAGCTGCCTCCTGGTAGTCAGTGCGCTCCCACAGGAGGAGAGCTGCTCAGCCAGAAGCCAGACTCACGGCTGGTGAGCACAGTGGTGGTGGGGGGATTGGGCCTAAGGCAGCAGGTGGACATCCCCCAAGGGGTCCTGGACTGCGAGAGGGCACAGGCTGGGCTAAGGGACCCACCCTCCCCCCAGTGCACAAATGTCATGCACTGGGCCTCTAGTAAAATATAAAAGAGGAGTGAGTAAAGTTCTGAATTTGCAAAGGAAGATGGAGAGCAGATGCATTAAAAAAAGGGACCACTATATATATGAAGGAGTCAACTTGTACACTGCCTTTCGGATAAGTACATAAGGGCTAGAAGCACATTTAAGAATCTGGAATTTTTGCCTTTTCTTTTAATACCCTAAGATAAAACTGGCAGTAACAGAGAGCTGCAGTAAATCCCAGCAATCTAAATATGCATAACACTTAAAATGACTTGTTTTAGCCAGAATTTTCGATAGAGTGATAGCTTACAAAATTATTTGATATATTTGCATTTAAAATTGGAAAAATTCCATAGTATTAATGTATCACACAGTATTTATTAAGTATAGATAAAGAGATAATATAGATTTATTGTTAATAAAAATTATTTATAATTGATAAAAATATATCTTAAGGAGTATTGAATATGTGTGTCTTATCCTGGAAACAATTGTATCACCAGAATTTATTTGAAAGAAACTAAAATATTTAGAAGGTAATACTCCCAAATATGTAAATCCAGTATATCAATATTGCCTATAAGTCTATAGAAAACTGATTTCATGACTACACTAAACAAACTCTTGTTTATTCTGATAGAAGTGATCTTAAAATAAAATAATTGAAAATATATTCAATTTCTGAAATATTTTTTCCTTAAAATTCTATGTCCATCTTGTTTAGGATGCTCTGCACTTCCTGGACCTGTATGTCTATTTCCTTCACCAGGTTAAGGAAGTTTGCTGTCATTATTTTTTCCATATAGGTTTTCAAATTTTTGCTCTCTCTGATCTTCTTCTAGCACCTCCATAATGTAAATGTACAAGATGAACCCAAATAGACCCAGACCAAGACACATTATAATTAAAGTGTAAAAGGCTAAGGACAAAGAGAATATCTTAAAAGCAACACGAGAAAAGCAGTTAGTTACCTATATGAGAGTTCCCATAAGACTGTCAGCTGGTGTCTCAACAGAAACTTTGCAAGCCAGAAGGGTGTGGCAAGAAATATTCAAGGTGATGAAAAGCAATGACTAACAACCCATATTATTCTGCCCAGCAAAGCTATCATTTAGAATCGAAAAACATATAAAGAGCTTTCCATACAAGAAAAAGCTAAAGGAGCTCATCACCACAAAATCAATATTACATGAAATTCTAAAGAGTCTTCTTTAAACAGATGAAGAACAAAGATAAAAAATATGAACAATAATATCACAATAAATACTTATCTATCAACAATTGAATCTAAAAATCAAAATAAATGAACAAGCAGAATAGAAACAGATTCATACTTACAGAGAACATTTTGATGGTTGCCAGATGAGAGGGGGCTATGGAAGATTGATTAAAAAGGTGATGGGATTAAGAAGTACAAATTGGTTATTACAGAATAGTCATGGAGATGTAAAGTATAGCATAGGGAGTAAGACAATAATATTTTATTAACTATGTACAGTGTCAGATGGCTATGAGATTTATCAAGATGATCACTTAGTAAGTTATAAAATGTCTAATTACTTTGGTGTACACCTGAAATTTATATAATATTGTATGTAAATTATAATTAAAAAACTTTTTTAAAGATTAAGAAAAAAAAGTCTATGTTTATGTTAGGGACCAGTTTGAACTGTGAGCAACACATTTTCATAATGTTAAGGTAAATGAAGATGGTAATTATTAAAAACATGTTAGTGAAGAAGGAGTCCTGAATTTTTATACTCTTCACTTTTGAATAATTTTTTAACTTTCAAATAGTGATTCTAAAGAATGCTAGATAATTGGGGTAGATTTTACTTGCTTATATGTAAATGCATTCTCAATAATGCTTTCCTTTTTTCAAAATGGGTATTATTTGTTTATATTTTTATTTCCATCAAAAAGTGTTTTCTGAGATTATCAGAGTACTTTATCATTCTATCAATCTTTCAGAGTATCTGTAGAATCCCCACAAGTACCATTCCCTGGTGGCAAGCAGACATTCTAAGAACTCCATCTGAATTAAAACCTGGTTTACTAGACTGAAAAAGCCTGGCAGAAATTAAAAAATACTTATATTTTTTACATATCATTTTATTCAAATAAATATATATAAAAATGTTAATTATCATCAGCTTAAAGAAAAATAATAATGATGCTTCCTATATGTGTTTTTTAAAGGTATTTAGTACAATAGTTAGATAATTAACAAAAATAAATTAGGTGTGTAAATTACAACAAAAATTAAAATAATTTACTCTATGTGTTGAAAAATAAGACTCTAAAAGTGATTCAGCTATATGTGATAATATCACATCTGATATTTTTTCTCAGTAATAGAGCATGCATATTATAGCTTTAAAATCAGAAAATAAAATATATGTATTACTTTTAAATGTATATAAATGAACTACTCATTTAAAAATGAGGAATGATATAGAAAATATACCCTTTAGCAGTTACTATATGATTATGATGTTATCTGTGTAAGAAGTTAAAAATATTAGGGTACTATTAGAAATCATATGAAAATTAAACATTACTGGATATTAAATTTCAAGCAAAACATTGGGCCCTCAGACAGAGCTATGAATATATACAAATAATCCACTCTGTTCTCACATCTGGAATTAGAAGCAAAGCATGACTACATTAAAACAACATTATATAAGTAGTGTTTTATGTCTATTATTTCAGTGTCTTATATAATTTTCTAGAATATTTGTTTCTTTAATGAAAACAAAATATGTAAAACTCATCATGACATAGAATATGGACAGGTATTTGCAGTCAGCGATTCGGATATATAGAAATAGAGTGAACATGACAGCTTAATAAGTGCTGAAATAGGGGTGTCAGACAGGGTTTTGGGATTGCTGAACCCTCTTACACAGAAGAGTGAGAAGATAGCAGTGAAAGTTTCCAGAGAAAATAAAAATAAAAACTAAGACTTAAGCTGAATCAGAATTAAGTTTTCAGGCATAGGAAAAACACAAACAACAAACAAACAAACAAAAAAAAACAACACAGAAAAAAAACCCAAGGAGGAAAAATAGATTTTGGAGAGTTTCAGAAATTAAAAAACAAAACAAAACAAAACAAACTACCAGGTTAGATTATGGGGATGTGTGTGGGAGGGTGGAGCCTTTCTGTAGATGGATTTGAAAAACAACAACAGTTCAAAATGGGTCTTGTATGTTTTAACATCTGCACTAGCTTTAGATTTTTATTCTTCTACCTTTTATTTGTTTTATATTTCTTCTGGATTTTTTATGATGAACTTCTAAAAATAATCATAGTTGTTTCCTATTATTAACTTAAAATTTTTAAGTTATTTATTCTATCTTTTGGGAGATTTTGGAGGTTTTGTCACATTTTCTATTATATAATAGTATCATGTTTTTATTTTTAAGAATCCTATTTTTTCTCCATATGTTTATTTTTTATTAAACATGCTACAAATTTTTATATTTTTATTTTACTTTTATCAAGTAACATAAATATAGTTTTCTAAATCAACATAAACAAAAAACTTAAAAAAAACACACAGGGATCCTGTGATGACCTCTTTATACCATTCCTTAGCCCCCACTATCTGGAATATTGACTCAGAATTTTGGTTATTTCCCTGTTTCCATATATAAGTAACATGCATGTCCTCCTGTCTTTTGATTCAATAAGTTTTTAAAAATTATTGATTTGCTGTTATTATAGATGAGTGTTTAGATTATTTTTTATTCCCTACCATCCAACAGTGATTATATTAAGTTTTTGCTAAATTAATATTGAATGCTTATATTATTATGCCTTTGCAAATATTATTTATAGTTAACATTGTAGTGTGATGTGATAATGATTTTTGTTACTTTCTTATTGGTTTAGCTAATAATTGTGGTTTTTTTATTTATTCAATTTTTTGTGTACCTACTTAACATTTTACATATCTTCCAACAGCTTCTTTGATAATTTTCCTACATGGTCTATTCTAATCATGTAGTTGATGGATGCATTAGTTTCCTAGGAATGCCATAACAAATTATCTCAAACTGCATGGTTTAAAATAACAGAAATGTACTGTCTGGAGTCTAGAGGTCTGGAGTCTAGAAATGAAGATGTCAGCAGGGTCCTGGTCCCTCTGAAACCTGTAGGGAGATCTTCCTTGCCTCTTCCCAGCTTCTGGCAGTTTGCAGCAATGCTGGATTTCTTGGCTTGCAGTTGTAGCACTTCCAACTCTGCCTCTGTCCTCACATGGCTGTCTCCTACTCAACTCCCCACCTCCTGTCTTTCTGTCTTCTCTTCTTAGAATGACACCTGTCATATTGGATTAACCACCCATCCTACTTTGGTGTGACCACATTTTAACTAACTGCATCTGCAACCAGTCTTTCCAAATTAGGTCACATCCTGAGGTACTGGGGGAAAGGACTTTAACATAATTTTTGTTTGGAGGGGGAGGTGTCACAATTCAACCCATAGCAATGGATTCTTTTTTCCCTCCTTGAAAACATTCCCTTTGGTAATAACAATTTTCTTTTACCTTAATAACTTTGTTTTAGGTCTATATTACAGTTATTGTCCTGGGAATGTTTTCTGCTGCCTTTCTGGGAGATTTTCCTTTTCCTTTTCCTGAGTTGGATTACAGGGAATTTTATCCTTCTCCTAAATTGGATTATGGGGATGGCATGACTGTTTCCAGTGGCTTCATCAGGTTTGTCTCATGATGTAATGAAATATATTGTCAAAGAGATGAATAACACTAACTTAAAGTATATACCCACCTTACAAGTGTGAGGTCAAAACAAAGAAAATTTTAGAGATTAAATTTATCATAATATTTATATGTTAGAGACTTAGTCTGAAAGAATTACTAGAGGAGAAAATAAATGCTAGTAAATATTCATTAAAGTATTAAATATCAAAATGAATAGAAGAGCAATAAATGGAATCAAATAACTAATAATAAAGTTATTAAATTCAATGAAATACAATGTATTGATTATAAACATGTAATACCATTTTTAATATGGAGCCTAGATAATATCAGCATTAAAAGTAGAGAAAGAAAATAGAGCAAGGATAATTGAATGAATGTTAAACTTTTGTCTAGTTATGAATAAAAATTCAGGTACTCATGAACTCCAGCAATGTTAAAAATGTAAAGGACAACCAATAGGAGAACAGAGAATAACTATACAATATCCAAAATGTAAGAAAGGAAAGAAATAGAATATGTTATTCATGACAAATACAAGAAGGCACAAGAATATGAAAAGAAAAGAAAAAGCATTTTGAAAAAAAAATAGTAAAATGGTAATGTGTATCCAAATATATCTTGATACACATAAATAGCTTTAACTCACCTATTAATATATAAAAATGAGCATTTTAATAAAATGCCAACAGATAACAAAAAATGAAATATAATGATAAAAATTAATTAAAACTGGATAGGTACATGTAAAAAAAAAATGAAACTAGACCACCAACTTACACCATACACAACAATAAACTCAAAGTAGATAAAATATATAAATACTAGAGGCCAGGTGCATGAAATTTGTGCATGGGCGGGAGGGTCTCTAGCCCGGCCTGCACCGTCTCCAATCTGGGACCCCTCAGGGAATGTCTTACTGCTGGTTTAGGTTTAGGTGGGATTGGGCCTAAGCCTGCAGTTGGACATCACTCTTGCAATCTGGGACTGCTGGCTCCTAACCGCTCACCTGCCTGCCTGCCTGCCTGATTGCCCCTAACCATCTCTGCCTGCCTGCCTGATTGCCCCTAACTAATGTCCCCTGCTGGCCTGATCACCCCTAACTGCTCTCCCATGCCGGCCTGATCTCCTCTAACCACTCTGCCTTAGCCCTGCCACCGTGGTTTTGTCCAAAAGGGCATCCGGAAGACGTCTGGTCTATCCGTTCTAATTAGCATATTACCCTTTTATTAGGATACATAAGTCCCCAAACCATAAAATCCCCAGAATAAAACACAGGCAGCAAGATCTCAGACATCTCATGGAGCAATATTTTTGCTGATTTATCAACCTAGGATAAGGAAAACAAAAACAAATGGGACTACATCAAACTAAGAAGCTTCTGCACAACAAAAAAAACCATCAACAAAATAAAAAAAAAGAGCCCACTGTATGGGAGAACATATTTGCCATTGATAAATCTGATAAGGGGCTAATTTCAAAAATGTATAAAAAAACTTATACAACACAACACCAGGGAGACAAACAATCCAATTAAGCAAAGTACCTGAATAAATTATTTTTCAAAGGGGACATACAGATGGAAAAGACATATTAAAAAAAATGTTCAATGTCACTAATAATCAGACATCAGACAAATGAAAATTAAAACAACAATGAGGTATCACCTCACACCTGCCAGACTGGCTATAATCAATAAATCAACAAACAAGTGGTGGTAAGGATGTTGAGAAAAAGGAACCCTCATGCACTGTTGGTGGGAATGCAGCCACTGGTGCAGCCACTGTGGAAAACAGTATGGGGCTTTCTCAAAAAATTAAAAATGAAGCTGCCCTTTGACCCAGTGATCCCACTTCTGGAAATATATCATAAGAATCCCAAAATACCAATCAAAAAAGATATATGCATCCCTATATCTGTAACAGCATTATTTGCAAAAGCCAAGATCTGAAACAGCCCACGTGCCACCAGTAGATAAATGGATAAAAAGCTGTGACACATTTACACAATGGAATTTTAAGAGGCTGCAAAAAGGAAGTAACTCAACCTTTGAGATAGCATGGCTGGACCTAAGGATTATTATGCTAAGCAAAATAAGCCAGTCAGAGAAAGACAAAAAACATAAGATCTCACGTATATATGAAATCTAATGAACAAAATAAAATAAGAAAAAAAATAGAACCAGAGGCATGGAACAGACTGACAAATGTCAGAGGGGAAGGAGGTGGGAGGAACTGGATGAAAAGTGAATAGATTAGCCAAAGAACATACATGCATAGCCCACTGATGCAGACAATAGTATGATGACAGCCAGATGAAGGGGTGAGGGAGCTGGACAAAAGGGGTGGTGGTAAATGGGTATATCAGTGATAGTATCAATAATAAAAAACAAAATTTATAATGTTGAATTTAAAGGGATACAGATTATATAATACTAGAGGCCTCATGCATGAAATTCGTGCACGGGAGGGGGTGTCCCTCAGCCCAGGCTGCACGCTCTCCAATCTGGGACCCCTCGAGGGATGTCCAACTGCTTGTTTAGGCCCGATCCTTGTGAGAAAGGGCCTAAATGGGCAGTCGGACATCCTTCTCACAGTCCAGGACTGCTGGCTCCCAACTGCTCACTTGCCTGCCTTCCTGATTGCTCCTAACCACTTCTGCCTGCCAGCCTGATCACCCCCTAACCACTTCCCTGCCAGCCTGATTGCCCCTAACTGCTCTCCCCTGCAGGCCTGGTCACCCCCAACTGCTCTCCTCTGCAGGCCTGGGTCTCCCCCAACTGCCCTTCCCTGCAGGCCCAGTCGCCCCCAACCTCCCTCCTCTGCTGGCCTGGTCACCCCTAACTGCCCTCCTCTGCAGGCTTGATTGCCCCCAACTGCCCACCCTTGCAGGCCTGTTCCCTCCCAACTGCCTGCCCCTGCTGGCCTGATCGCCCACAACTCCCCTCCCTTGCAGGCCTGGTCCCTCCCAACTGCCCTCTCTTGCTGGCCATCTTGTGGTGGCCATGTTGTGTCCACATGGGGGCAGCCATCTTTGACCACATGGGGGCAGCCATCTTATGTGTTGGAATGATGGTCAATTTGCATATTACTCTTTTATTAGATAGGATAGAGGCCTGGTGCTCAGGTGGAGTCCGGCTGGTTTGCCTTGAAGGGTGTCCCAGATCAGGGTGGGGGTTCCCTTGGAGCATGGGGCAGCCTGAGCAAGGGGCCTTTGGTAGTTTGCAGGCTGGCCATGCCCCCCGGCAACTCAAGTGGAGGCCCTGGTTACTGGGATTAATTTATCTTCTATAAATGAAACTTTGTAGCATAGCGGAGTCCAGGGCCGGCCAGGGCAGAAAGGTTGGCTTCCTCCATTGTTGGGGAAACCCAAGCCTCTTGCTTGCTCCGTGGCTGCAACCATCTTGGTTGGATTAATTTACATACTCGCTCCTGATTGGCTGATGGACATGGCTTGTGGGCATAGCGGAGGTATGGTCAATTTGCATGTTTCTCTTTTATTAGTGTAGATCAATGGTCGGCAAACTCATTAGTCAACAGAGCAAAATATCAATAGTACAACGATTGAAATTTCTTTTGAGAGCCAAATTTTTTAAACTTAAACTTCTTCTAACGCCACTTCTTCAAAATAGACTCGCCCAGGCCATGGTATTTTGTGGAAGAGCCACACTCAAGGGGCCAAAGAGTCGCATGTGGCTCACGAGCCACGGTTTGCGAACCACTGGTGTAGATGATTGACAAAAAAACAAGCATGACAATCATACAGAGAAAAAAGAATTCATGGCAAAACACTAAATGGAGCAATAAGAGATCTAAAAATATAAATAAGTAAAAAGAAGAAAACCCCAAACCTTTTATGTACCTAACAACAAAGTGATGGGAGATATAAGAGGAAAACTGTTTAAATTAGAAGGAAAATTAATTAAAAAAACAAGTAGAAGAATTTAATATATCACCCTCAGAAATTGAGAGAACAAATGATAAAAAAGTAATTTGTGGAGAAAGGGAGTAACATTAATAAAATTGATCTGTCAGTAGATATGGAAATCTATGCCCAAAAACAGAGAGTTCATATTTTATTTTTTTAATTTCTTTATTAATTAAGGCAGTGGTCAGCAAACTGCGATTTTCGAGCCACATGAGGCTCTTTGGCCCTTTGAGTGTGGCTCTTCCACAAAATACCACGGCCTAGGAAAGTCTATTTTAAAGAAGTGGTGTTAGAAGAAGTTTAAGTTTAAAATATTTGGCTCTCAAAAGAAATTTCAATCGTTGTACTGTTGATATATTGCTCTGTCGACTAATGAGTTTGCTGACCACTGGATTAAAGTGTTACATATGTGTCCTTATTCCCCCATTACCCCATACCCCCCCACGCAGGCCCTCTCCCCTCTGTTGTCTGTATTCATTTGTTAGGCTTATATGCATGCATACAAGTCCTTTGGTTGATGTCTCCCACTTACCCCACCCTCCCCTACCTTCCCTCTGAGGTTTGATGGTCTGATCCTTGTTTCTCTGTCTCTGGATCTGTTTTTGTTTATCAATTTCTGTTGTTCATTATATTTCATAAATGAGTGAGATTATGTGATATTTATCTTTCTCTGCCTGGCTTATTTCACTTAGCATAATGCTCTCCAGTTCCATCCATGCAGTTGCAAATGGTAAGAACTCCTTTTTTACCACAGCATAGTATTCCATTGTGTAGATGTACCACAGTTTTTTAATCCACTCATCTGCTGATGGGCACTTAGGCTGTTTCCAAATCTTAGCTTTGGTGAATTGAGCTGCTATGAACATAGGGGTGCATATATCCTTTCTAATTGGTGTTTCTAGTTTTTGGGATATGTTCCTAGAAGTGGGATCACTGGGTCAAATGGGAGTTCCATTTCTAGTTTTTTGAGGAAACTCCATACTGTTCTCCACAGTGGCTGCACCAGTCTGCATTCCCACCAGCAGTGCACAAGGGTTCCTTTTTCTCTGCTTCCTCACCAGCACTTGTTGTTTGTTGATTTGCTGATGATAGCCATTCTGACAGGGGTGAGATGGTACCTCATTGTCGTTTTGATTTGCATCTCTCAGATGATTAGTGACTTTGAGCATGTTTACATATGCCTCTTTGCCTTCCTTCGGTCTTCTTTTGAAAAGTATCTATTTAGCTATGTTGCCGGTTTTTTAATTGGGTTTTTTATTTTTCTTTTGTTAAGTTATATGAGTTACCTGTAAATGTTGGAGTTTAACCCTTATCGGTGATAACATTGGCAAGTATGTTCTTCCACGCAGTGGGTCTTCTTGTTGTTTTGTTGATGATTTCTTTTGCAGTGAAAAAGCTTTTTATTTTGATGTAGTCCCATTTGTTTATTTTCTCTTTAGCTTCCATTGCCCTAGGAGCAGTATCAGTGAAGAAATTGCTTTGGCATATGTCTGAAATTTTGCTGCCTGTGGATTCCTCTAGTATTTTTATGGTTTCCCATCTTATGTTTAATTCTTGATCCATTTTGAGTTTATTTTTGTGTATTGTGTAAGTTGGTGGTCTAGTTTAATTTTTTTGCATGTATCTGTCCAATTTTCCCAACACCATTTATTGAAGAGACTGTCTTGACTCCATTGTTATGTTCATGCCTCCTTTGTTGAATATTAATTGAGCATAGTGTCTTGGGTTGATTTCTGGGTTCTCTATTCTATTCCATTGGTCTACATGTCTGTTCTTGTGCCAGTACCAGGCTGTTTTGAGAACAGTGGCTTTGTAAAATGCTTGATATCTGGTATTGAGATCCCACCTACTTTGTTCTTCTTTCTCAGGATTGGTGCAGCTATTCGGGGTCCCTTTTTATTCCAGATGAATTTTTGGAAAGTTTGTTCTAAGTCTGTGAAATATGCTGTTGGTATTTAAATGGGGAGTGTATTGAATCTATAGATTGCTTTGGGAAGTATGGAGATTTTGATGATGTTGATTCTACCAGTCCATGAACACGGTATGCTCTTCTATCTGTTTATGTCTTGCTGTATCTCTCTTTTTAGTGTCCTATAGTTTTCCACATAGTTTTTCCTTCTTAGTTAAGTTTATTCCTTGGTATCTTAATTTCTTTGGTGCTATGATTAATGGGATTGATTTTTTAGTCTCTCTTTCTGTAAGTTCATTGTTGGTGTATAGAAATGCCATAGATTTCTTGGCATTAATTTTGTATCCTGCTCCATTGCCGAATTCATTTATTAAGTCTAGTAATTTTTTGATGGAGTCTTTAGGGTTTTCTATGTACAGTATCCTGTCATATGCGAATAAGGACAGTTTTACTTCTACTTTTCCAATTTGGATACCTTTTATTTCTTCTTCTTGTCTGATTGCAATGGCTAGTACTTCCAGCACTATGTTAAACAGGAGTGGTGAGAGTGGGCATCCCTGTCTTGTTCCTGTTCTTAGGGGAAATGGTTTTAGTTTTTTTCCATTGAGTATGATGTTGGCTGTGGGTTTGTCATATATGGCTTTTATTATGTTGAGGTGTGATCCTTCTATTCCCATCTTGCTGAGAGTTTTTATCAAGAAAGAGTGTTGGATTTTGTCAAATGCTTTTTCTGTGTCAATTGATATGACTATGTGGTTTTTTATATCTCAATTTGTTTATGTGATATATCATGTTTATTGATTTGCGGATATTGTATCATCCTTGAACCCCTGGGATAAATCCTACTTGGTCATGGTGTATGATCTTTCTGATGTACTGTTGGATCTGATTTGCTAGAATTTTGTTGAGGATTTTGGCATCTATGTTCATGAGGGATACTGGCCTGTAATTCTCTTTCATTGTGTTGTCTTTATCTGGTTTTGGTACTAGGGTGATTCTGGCTTCATAGAAGGAGCTTGGAAGTGTTCCTTCCTCTTGAATTTTTTGGAATAGTCTGAGGAGGATAGATTTTAGTTCTTCCTTGTATGTTTGGTAAAACTCCCCTGTGAAGCCATCTGGCACCGGGCTTTAGTTTGCTGGAAGCTTTTTGAGAACTGCTTCAATTTCTTCCATAATTATTGGCTATTGAGATGTTTAGAATCTTCCTGATTGAGTTTTGGAAGGTTGTATTTTTCTAGGAATATGTCCATTTCCTCCAGGTTGTCCAGTTTGTTAGAATAGAGTTGTTCATAGTATTTTTTAACATTCCTTTGTATTTCTGTGGGGTCTGTTGTTATTTTGCCCCTTTCATTTCTGGTTTTGTTTATTTGAGTCCTCTCTCTTTGCTTCTTGGTGAGCCTGGTTAGAGGTTCATCAATCTTGTTTTTTCTTTCAAAGAACCAGCCCTTGGTTTCATTGATTTTGTATTGTTATTTTGGTCTCTATGTCATTTATTTCTGCTCTGATCTTTATTATCTCCTTCCTTCTGCACACTCTGGGCTTTTCTTGTTGCTCTCTTTCTAATTTTTTGAGTTGAAGAGTTAGATGATTTACTACCATTTTTTCTTGTTTTTTTTTTTTTTTTTTTTTTTTTTTTGTGGTTGGCCTGTAGAGCTATAAACTTTCCTCTCAGGACTGCTTTCATTGTTTCCCATAGATTTTGGATTATTGTGTTTTTATTGTCATTAGTTTCCAGAATGTTTTTAATTTATTCTCTGATCTCTATGATAACTCAATCACTGTTTAATAGCATGCTATTCAGCTTCCAAGTGTTTGAATTTTTTCGGCTGTGTTTATTGTAGTTTATTTCTAATATTTGCCATTGTGGTCTGAGAAAATGCTTGATATGATTTCAATCATCTTGAATTTGGGGATACTTTTCTTGTGACCCAATATGTTGTCTATTTTTGAAAATGTCCCATGTGCACTCTTGAAGAACGTATATTCTATGGCTTTGGGGTGAAATGTTCTGAAGATGTCAATTAAGTCCATCTGATCTATTGAGTCATTTAGGATTGCTGTTTCTTTGCTGATTTTTTGTCTAGAGGATTTATCCTGTGATGTCAGTGGTGTATTAAAGTCCCCTACTCTGATTGTATTGTTTTTGATCTCTCTCTTGATATCTTCCAGGAGTTTTTTTATGTATTTGGGTTCCCCTGCATTGGGTGCATAAATGTTTATCAGGTTTATATCCTCTTGTTGTATTAATCCCTTTAGTATTATGAAATGTCCTTCCTTATCTCATGTTATGGCCTTCACTTTGAGATCTATTTTCTCAGATATAAGCATTGTTATCCTAGCTTTTTTTTTTTCAATTCCACTTGCCTGAAAGATATTTTTTCCATCCCTTCACTTTCAGTCTGTGTGAGTTCCTTGTTCTGAGGTGGGTCTCCTGTAGACAGCATATATATGGGTCATTTTTTTTTTTATCCATTCACTCACTCAATGTCTTTTGATTGGAACATTTAGTCCATTTACTTTTAAAGTTGTTATTGGAAGGAATTTGTTTTTAGCCATTTTTTTTTTGTGTGCCTGTGTTCTTTCTTCCTTTTTTATTCCTTCTTTTTACACCAGTCCCTTTAGCATATCCTGCATTGCTGGCTTGGTAGTGATAAACTCCCTTAGACTTTTTTTGTCAGTGAAGCTCCTGATTTCATCTTCAATTTTGAATGATAGCCTTTATGGATAGAATATTCTTGGATTCAGTCCCTTGCTTTGCATCACTTTGTAAATTTCCTTCCTTTCCTTTCTGGCCTGATGTGTTTCTGTTGTGAAATCATTTGATAATCTAATGGGAGCTCCCTTGTATGTAACTTTTTTTCCCTCTCTTGCAGCCTTTAAGATTCTCTCTTTGTCCTGAACATTTGCTATCATAATTATGATGTGTCTTGGTGTGGGTCTTTTCAGGATCCTCTTGTTTGGTACTCTCTGTGCTTATGTGACTTTTTTCTTTCCCACATCAGGGAAGTTTTATTACATTATTTCTTCACATCTAAACCTTGTTCCTCTTCCTGTTGTTCTGGCACTCCCATTATTCGTATGTTGCTTCGTTTCTTGTTGTCCCATCGCTCCCTTAGGCTCTCCTCCTGTCTTTTAATTTTTTTCTCCAATTGCAGTTCAGTTTGGGTGTATTTTGCTTCCCTGTCTTTTAATTCGCTAATTCGGCCCTTCGCTTCTCCTATTCTGCTTTTGAAACTTTCCATGGTGTTTTTTATTGCAGCTATATCACTCTTCATTTTTTCTTGATTTTTACATAAGTTATTAATTTTTTCATCCATTTATTCTTGATTCTTACATAAGTTGTTGATTTTTTTCCTCCATCCGGTTTATGAACTGTATGACCCTTAGTCTGAATTCTTTTTCTGACATATTGCATGCCTCTGTTTCACTTAGCTGCTTTTCTGGCAATTCCTCTCCTTTGGGGGTTTCTTTGCCTACCCATTTTTGGTCTCACCGACTGATCGAGATGTCGAGTTGTGCAACAGCTGCTCCTTGGGTGTCAGTGGCTCCTCAGGCTGCGGTTGCTCCTAAAGCAGTCACAGAAGCAGCTGCTCCTCATTTGGCAGCGGTTCCTTTGGTGGGTGCTATTTGCAGCAGTGGTGTCGCCTCTGGCTGGTGGGGTAGGCTGCTTGCACAGCTGCTCTTCCTTGGATGGGTTGGGCTGATCACGTGGCTGCTGCTCCTTGGATGGGGGTGGGCTGCATGCGGCTGCTGCTCATTGGATGGGGTGGACTGCTCATGTGGCTGCTTCTCCTTGGGTCGGGTCTTGCTGCACCCTGCTGCTGTTCCTCAGATTGGGCGGGCTGCTCATGATGCTGTCGCTTCTTTGACAGGGGCAGGTTGCCTACAGGGCTGGTGCTCCTCGTACGTGTGCAGGCTCCTCAGGCAGCTGCTGCTCCTTGGAGGGGGGACGGGCTGCTTGTGTGGCTGCTGCTCCTCGGGTGGGAGTGAGCTGCACGTGCGGCTGCTGCTCCTCAGGTGGGAGGGAACGACACGTGCGGCTGCTGCTCCTTGTATGGGCGTGGTCTGCTTGTGTGGCTGCTGCTCCTCAGAGTGGGGACGGGCTGCTTGCGTGGCTGCTGCTCCTTGAACGGGAGTGAGCTGCATGTGCGGCTGCTGCTCCTCGGGTGGGGACGGGCCACTCACCCAGCTGCTGCTTGTCCGACAGGTGCAGGCTGTGTGTGGCTGCTACTCCTCGGATGTGGGTAGTCTACTTGTATTGCTGCTGCTCCTCAGTCCAGGGTGGGCTGCTTGGGCAGTTGCTGCTCCTCAAATGGGGGCAGGCTGCTCACGGCGCTGCTGTTCCTCGTACGAGGGTAGGCTGCTCACATAGCTGCTGCTCCTTGGATGGGGGTGGGCTGCTCTTGCGGCTGCTGCTCCTCGGGTGAGGGTAGGTTGCTTGTGCGGCTGCTGCTCCTTGGACAAGTGCAGGGTGCGGGCTACACGTAGCTGCTGCTCCTCAGATGCGGGTGGGCTGCTCACTTAGTTGCTGCTCCTTACACAGGGGAGCAGGCTGCTTATACAGCTGCTGCTCCTTGGACAGGCGCAGGCCACGTGAGGCTGCTGCTCTTAGGCCTGGGGCGGGATGCTCATGTGTCTGCTGCTCACATGGTTGCTGTGCCCTGGGCTTTCTCCAGGGATCCTCTGCCCTTCCCGGCTGCAAACTGTCTCACCAGCTGAGTGTCCTTTGCCAATTCAGGTTGGATGTTATTCATTTCAGCTGCTCATTCTATTTGCTCTGGGACAAGGCTCGGGACACATCCGTCTATTCCGCTGCCATTTTGTTTCCCCAAGAATTCATATTTTATAAAAGTCACATAAAATATTTATAAAAAATGGTCATGTATTATATTAGATCACAAAGTTAACATCATAAATACCAATCTTAAATAACATAAGACATGTAATATTAGAATTAAAGTTTTAATATTTAACTTCTATTGTTCTATTAGAATATTTAAAAATTGCTAATTTAAATATTAGGAGTATTTTTGTTGTTTGTAAATATTGTATTTGTTTTCAAAAAGTATATTTGATCATATTTCAGTATCTATTGATGTATTAATTTAACTATAATGTTTTAAAAATGTGGCTCTATCATTTTTGTTTGCTATGCAATAGTCAATATTGTTTCATTGTTATTTTAATTCACATATTATATGGCTAGTTCCATTTATCATTCAAAAAGTTTCTTTGCCCAGCCAGTTGTTGTTCAGTGGTTGAGCATCAACCCATGAAACAAGAGGTCTCTGGTTCTATTCTCCTTCAGGGTACATGTCCAGTTGCAAGATCAATCTTGCCAATCCCCAGTGGGGGGCATGCAGGAGACAGTGTTCTCTCTTATTGATATTTCTATCTCACTATCTCTCTCCTTTCCTCTCTCTCTAAAATAAGTAAATAAGTAAGTAAATAAATAAATAAGTTTACTTTTTTATTTTATCATTTGTCTTTAAGTGTTTTATATCAATTTATGTAGTTATTATTTAATATTCATTTTTTAAATAGTCTTATCACATTTACTTAGTGTAACAAAACATTTAATATATATTTTTATCCTAGTGTATATTATTTTTGCTGTCAAAGTTATCATATTTTACCTTTCCAATTTATTTTATCCCTCCTAAGCTTACAACTTACTCCTTCATATTTACTGACTATTCAACCTAGTTTACCTCATTTTTTTTCTTGTGGCTTAATTTATTTTTATTTTATATTTTTAATTAATCTTTATTGTTAAGATTATTACAGATGTCCCTGTTTTTTCCTCCCATAGCTCTCCTCCACCTTATTCCCACCCCACCCCAGACCCTTGCCACCCTATTGTCTGTGTTCATAGGTAATGCATACATGCATATAAGATCTTTGTCTAGTCTCTTCCTGCACCCGCCCCAACACCCCTTTCCCTCTGAGCATCGTCAGTCTGTTCCATTTCCATGCCCCTGATTCTATTTCATTCACCAGTTTATTTTGTTCATCAGATTTTCATATTAATTTTATTTATTTTTTATTTTTTTTAATTTTTTAAAATTTCTTTATTGATTAAGGTATCACATATTTGTGCTCATCCCCCCATTCCCCTCCCAAACCCTTCCCCACGCATGCCCCTATCCCGCTGTTGTCTGTGACCACTGGTTAGGCTTATATGCATGCATACAAGTCCTTTGGTTGATCTCTCCCCCTTACCCCCACCCTCCCCTACCTTCCCTGAAGTTTGACAGTCTGATCAATGCTTTCCTGTCTCTGGGTCTGTTTTTGTTCATCATTTTATGTTGTTCATTATTTCCCCTAGATGAGTGAGATCATGTGATACTAGAAATACACTTATTAGAACCGAAAATGAGACAAGCAATAATGGTTATGCTGAGAGGCAAATGAATCAGTCTGTAGTAAGTTTCTTTCTGGGCCAACAGTTCTTTTGAGTCCCAATTTCAATATCAAACAGTTCTTTATGTGTACATGTCAGCAATGATATTTCAGTTCTGGATGGTGGACAAATGGTGGTAATGCAGGTCCGACCCTCTCTGGTTTGGTCCTGGGCAACCTGCAGCGACGCACAGCTGCTGACTGCTAGTATGGCAAGGTGTTGTCAGCATCTTCCATCTCTGGACTGTTTCTCTTCTGTCTTCATGGCTGGAGCAATTCCTCTCTGTTGCAGGAATCCACATGGTCTTGGAGTTGTTTTCTGAAAATATACAAACATATTCTCAACCAAAAGTTAATAAAGGAATCTTTTCTATAAATTTGATTTGGTATCCTTTTTAATTTTTTTGCCCAAACGATTTTCCTTTGGCTTGTTTTGACACCATGTGTGTTTTTCATGGGTGTCTTGCTGTTAGCATTACAAATGAAAGTTAATTTTCTAAAGTAAAAATTTTCTAGGTATAATTTACTTACAGGATATTTTTCTTTACATGATATTCTTCTACTGTCCCCCCTTTTTTGATTTAAATATTAGGAGGCTTTTGGAGATTTTATAATGTAGTCTTTTTTTTTTTAATATATTTTTATTGATTTGTTACAGAGAGGAAGGAAGAGGGATAGATAGTCAGAAACATCGATGAGAGAGAAACATCGATCAGTTGCCTCTTGCACACCTCCCACTGGGGATGTGCCCGCAACCAAGTTACATGCCCTTGACCGGAATCGAACCTGGGACCTTTCAGTCCGCAGGCTGACGCTCTATCCACTGAGCCAAACCGGTTTTGGCTATAATGTAGTCTTGATAGCTTTTAAGTTTTAATTTTATTCACTAAAATATGAGTGCTTTAGGTTCATTACATGTTATGCAATTTTACCATGAGATGAACTAACAATAAAAATTTTAGTTAACACTTTAGGAACAGCTTTTTGTCCAGCACCTTTAATTTTTCTAGAATATTCGCTTATTTCAATTAGCTAATTTAAATTATTCTGAGAACTTGACTACTATTTTACTGTCAAATTTAATACTCTATCAACAATCCTATTTTACCCTGTAAATATTAGTGGGAAGGATTATTTGCCTTCTTGAGTAGGCCCTGAGCATTCCTGGTGCTAGGCTGGATTTAGATATCAAAAATCCACTTGCCCACACAATGGGTACAAGACAACTCAAACAAATCTTGTAGCAGTGAGAGGGCAACTGCTGTTGGCCAAGTCTCTCTCTGTTACCTGAGTCCCGATTTGAGCTGGGCGTGGGAAGCGAAGCAGCCATGGGGGCAGGAGACCTCCCTCAGAAGGGGTGAGGGTTCAGGCCCCTGCAAAGTTGGGGGGGTGAGGGTCTGTGCCCCACCTCTGTTGACCCCCAAGTTCTCTCCTGATGGTCCCTCTGCGACTGTGCCTGTCTTAGGTTGTTCCTTCCCTGAGGAATCTTACCCGTCTCTGACTAACCAGCCATCCTCTGGGGCCAAGAAGGGTGATGTGAGGTTCAGTTCTGTCTCCTTGGTGGCCTATGCCCCCGTGGCCTCCACACCCAGCACCTGCCTTGGGATCCCCTCGCCTGCTGGTGGGGCCCCAGTACTGATCACATATCTTGGGGAACCCAGGTTTCTTCTCCGGGGAGGGCCCAGCTCACCCCACTGGGTAAGAGACAGATCCATGGTATCAGCCACCACGAGGCTTCAACCTCGGGATGTTGATAGATATGTATTTGTTGTCACTTTGTTGTTCATATTTTTAATTTTTACCTTTTTCTTCTTCCTCTTCTTAAAGAATACCCTTCAGCCTTTCATATAAAACTCGTTTGGTGGTAATGAACTCCTTTAGCTTTTCTTCAACTCTTGTAAGATTCCCATTTGATCAATAAGGAATAAAATTGCATATCCTAAGTAGGTAAATAAAAAGAACATTTAAAAATTAAATTTGTACACACATTAATTTAATAGTTTATTCCTTGGAAATCCTCATACATGCAATATTATGTGTTCATTTTTTATATTCTTTATCTCCTTATTAGCATTAGTTACCTACATATCCTATATAATAAAAGCCCAGTGACTGAACAGCAGAATGACCAGTCGACCAGTAGCTATAGATGTGCAGGAGCTACCCCCCTGGTGTACAGTGCGCTACCACAGTGGGAGTGCTACTCAGCTGACTGGGATGAGTGGCTGCTCCTGCTGCAAACCCCATGCCAATGGGCAGGAACCTTGCTGTGATTATCGCCTCCTTGTCCCAGGCCCCCCCCCTCCTCGCTCCCTGATGCCTCCTCAGGATGCCCACAGGCCATGCAGTGCTGCTGCAAGGCTCACTGAGCTGACTCTGGAGGCTGGGAGGCAGGTTGATGGCAGCCCTGCGACTGAGGCCTACTCTGCCACCTCTCAGTGCTATTGTCTCTGGGCCTGGCCCCGAACCAGTCCCCTGGAGAGAGGAGTGCTCCGGCTCCACGGAAGATGCCGGACCAGGGAGCCGCTGTTCAGAAGGGGGGTCCACAGCTTGGCTGACCAGGATGAGCGGCACTCCCACAGTGGGCTGATCCCCACAGGCAACGCCCTCTACCAGTATATGAATCCTGTGTACCAGGCCTCTAGTATGGTTACATTGATCATTTTTATTGTTTATTGCATAAATATTATTTCCTTTGATTGATTAATTTTTGTACAGCAATTATAGACTCATTAACATTATTACAGATTTATGACTTTTTTAGAATACTGAAGGATTTATGAGTCTTAGTGATTTAGGAAGGTAGACTGATTGAGTATAACCATATTTCTCCTTTTCTTTAGGCCTATACACACATTAAAATGTATAACTTTGTGAAGGTAGTAAGCATATCTATCCTGTATATTTGGTGATTTGGTGTTATAGTTGCCTGTACCCAGAACAGTGCTCACATACACTAGCTGCTCAAAAAATTTTGAGTGAGAATTAATCTTATTATAAACAGAAGTCTTAGATACTCTTGAAACCTCATTTTACAATAATTTTTTAGGCAATATTTAGGAACAAAAATTCTATCTTTTTTAAAAATGTATTTTATTGATTTTTTATAGAGAGGAAGAGAGAGGGATAGAGAGTTAGAAATATCGATGAGAGAGAAACATCAATAAGCTGCCTCCTGCACACCCTTTACTGGGGATGTGCTTGCAACCAAGGTACATGCCCTTGACTGAAATCGAACCTGGGACCCTTGAGTCCGCAGGCCAATGCTCTATCCACTGAGCCAAACCACTTAAGGGAAATTCTATCTTTTTTAATTTAAATTTTTTATTGTTGAAAGTATTAAATATGTCTCTTTTTCCCCCATTGTCCCAGCCACTCATGCCACCCAGTACATGCCCTCACCTCCCTACTGTCTGTGTCCATTGGTTATGTGCCAGAGCTGACCAGCAGACCCTGAGTGA
This sequence comes from Plecotus auritus, assembly GCF_963455305.1. Taxonomy (NCBI): domain Eukaryota; kingdom Metazoa; phylum Chordata; class Mammalia; order Chiroptera; family Vespertilionidae; genus Plecotus; species Plecotus auritus. The sequence continues at coordinate 127,961,246 of NC_137770.1, read as the reverse complement.
TGGATGAATGGATTACTGCAACACAACGTTTTCTGTGAAAGAGAGAGCAAAAGGACTGCCTAGCTAAAGGAACCAGACAGCCTTGATTGTCTGTCCTGTTAGGCTGTTATTGTAACAGCAGTTTGAAATAAAGTTTATCTTTTAGATACAATCAGTAGGGTAAGTAATAGTGGGAGGACCCCTGTGTCTACAATGTCCTTTAAGCAAGGACACATAAAGATTAAGCATAAGGATTCCAGTAAATACCTGGGGATCTGCACGTGCACAAACTTGTTTGGAAAAGTCAAGGAATAATTAGGGGCTTTGAATTCGGCACTCCCCTAAGTCGGAATTCCGATAAATAAGGTGGATGGCCTTCTGCACACTTCCCTTTTCTTGGAATGTCCTCCTTACAAACTTCCCAACCAAGTCTTGTGTGCTTCCAAAGTTATACTTACATGCAGGCATACACGTCCTTTGGTTGATCTCTTAACATCCTCCTCACCCTCCCCTGCCTTCCCTCTGAGGTTTGATATTCTGTTCAATATTTCTATGTCTAAATCTATTTTTGTTCATCAGTTTACATTGTTCATTATATCTGACAAATGAGTGAGATCATGTGACATTTATCCTTCTCTGACTGGCTTACTTTGCTTAGCATAATGCTCTCCAGGTCCATCCATGCTGTTGCAAATGGTAAGAATTCCTTCTTTTTTACAGCAGGGTAGTATTCCATTGTGTAGATGCACCACTGTTTTGTAATCCACTCATCTGCTGATGGGCACTTAGGCTATTTCCAAATCTTAGTTATTGTAAATTGTGCTGCTATGAACAGAGGGTTGCATATATCCTTTCTGATTGGTATTTCTTATTTCTTGGGATATATTTATAGAAGTGGGGTTACTAGGTCAAATGGGAGTTGCATTTTTAATTTTTTGAGGAAACTCCATACTGTTTTCTACAATGGCTGCACCAGTCTGCGTTTCCACCAGCAGTGCACAAGGATTCCTTTTTCTCCACATCCTTGCCAGCACTTTTTGTTGGTTGATTTGTTGATGATAGCCATTCTGACAGATGTGAGATGGTACCTCATTGTTGTTTTGATTTGCATCTCTCAAATGATTAGTGACTTTGAGCATGTTTACATATGTCTCTTGGCCTAATGTATGTCCACTTTTGAGAAGTGTTTATTTAGGTTCTTTGTTCATTTTTTTTATTGGATTGTTTATCTTCCTTTTGCTAAGTCATGTGGTATGAGTTCCCTATAAATTATAGGGATTAAACCCTTATCAGATGTCACATTGGCAAATATGTTCTCCCATGCAGTATTTTTTCTTGTTATTTTGTTAATGTTTTCTTTTGCTGTGAAGATATATCGTGTTCATGGATTGGTATAATCAACATCATTAAAATGTCCATACTACCCAAAGCAATCTATGGATTCAATGCAATTCCCATTAAAATACCAATGACATATTTCACAGACCAAGAACACATTCTCCAAAAATTTATATGGAATAAAAACAACAACAACAACAACAACCAAATAGCTGCAGCAATTTTGAGAAAGAAGAGCAATGTTGAAGGGATCACAATACCAAATATCAAGCTATATTACAAAACCACTGTTCTCAAAATAGCCTGGTACTAGCACAAGAACAGACATTTAGACCAATGGAACAAAATAGAGAACCCAGAAATTGATCCAATCCATTATGCTCAATTAATATTTGACAAAGGAGGCAAGAGCAATCAATGGAGTCAAGACAGTCTCTTCAATAAATGGTGTTGTAAAAATTGGAAAAAAAAAAAGCAACTAAACCACCAACTTACACCATACACAAAAAATAAATTCAAAATAGATAAAATAATTAAATGTAAGACAGGAAACCATAAAAATCTTAGAAGACTCCATAGGCAGCAAAATATCAGACATATCTCAGAGCAATATATTTACTGATACATCTCCTAGGACAATGAAAACTAAGGAGAAAATAAACAAATGGGACTACATTGGAATGAAAATTCTTAACTTTCAAATAATGTAGTCCAATATTTCACAAATTTTCTCACATAAGAATTTCAATGATAATCTCTTTATACTCAGCCTAACCCTACAAGTAATATTTGAAGATGACATTTATATACTAGCCGCTATCTTTATGATGGGAATTCTAATGTCTTTTTAAAAACACTTTAGAAACTTACTTGATTCTTTATCCTCATTCATTTAATATCAATCCCCCTTCCTTTAAGAGCAAAAGACATTTTAGGGAGTTTTGCATAAACACTTTTTAAAGAGCCTCTATCTCTACGATCATTTCAACCCATTCTATTCTCTATTAAAGCTCCTTTTTCTTTCATTGAAGAATACAAAATCAAAAAACTCTTAGGTGACTAAATGCAATGGCTACTTTTTATACTGACTTACTCAGTGATTAAGGAACATTTTACATTTTGTTCACTCCTCCATGATTGAAATACTTTCCACTATGTTTCTGGAACATTCTTCACTCCAACTCTAATTTTCCTTCTAGCTCAGCTGTGGGCAAACTACGGCCCACGGGCCGGATCCAGCCCGTTTGGCTGTTCTATCTGGCCTGCGGAGCCAAAAGAGCAGAGGGTTCTCTTGCTCTCCCCTCTGCTCCTTCACCAGCAGCAGTGTTAACATGGCAATGTCGGGAAACACAGCCGCAGCTCCTTCTTCTGAGTGGGCGGATTTATATCCGCCCATTCAGTAGAAGGAACAACCTCTCAGTCTTCCAGAGACTCCTTGTAATGCCCGTGGACGCGTCCTCCGACATCACCCTGGGAATGCGTAGACACGTTATCATGCTGATGTAGGGAGACACGCCCCTGGAGAGCACAGTATCAGAGCATTAGCTAAAAAGGAGACCAACAACACTGTTCCCACTGAAGTTGATGTTTTAAAGACCAAAAACCTTTCAACCCAGTCTACATTGCCATCTACATCTACATCCCGGGCATAATTTGGAAGTTGCACTAAAGAAAATGTTTAATTTACTGTTTACACATTTTGTTCTTTTTTATTTGTTTTAGTTTTAAATTATTTTATTATATTTAAGTTTAATTTGAAAGGCTTTTGTACCTTTCCTTTGTTAGGCAATTTTATTTTGCCTTTGCCATCTTCAATATAAGGTATGTTATTGTGCTATGATTCCTCCGTTTTTTGAAGTTTCAAATTATAATAATTAGTGTTTACATTCTTCTTGTTAAAATGTTTGAAATGAATAAAACTATTGAAATTAAAAAAAAGACCGTACCCTTCTATGTAATGATGTTTACTTTGAATTTATATTAGTTCACACAAACACTCGATCCATGCCTTTGTTCCGGCCCTCTGGTCCAGTTTAAGAACCCATTGTGGCCCTCGAGTCAAAAAGTTTGCCCACCCCTGTTCTAGCTCACCAACAGCAAAGATTATGGCATATGAATCAGCTTAAGTCTCATTTGTAGGCTCTCTTTTTCTAGAATCACCCACTCCCATGTCTTTAAATGGCAATTTTATGCTAATTATTTCAACAGCTAGAGGCCCGGTGCATGAAATTCGTGCAGATATGTGTGTGTGTGTGTGTGTGTGTGTGTGTTTGTGTGTGTGTGTGTGTGTCCTTCAGCCCAGGCTGCACACTCTCCAATCTGGGACCCCTCAAGGGATGTCCGACTGCCCGTTTAGGCCCAATGCTGGTGGGATTGGGCCTAAACAGGCAGTCAAATATCCCTCTTACAATCCAGGAATTTTGGCTCCCAACTGCTCACCTGCTTGCCTGCTTGATTGCCCCTAACCGCTTCTGCCTGCCAGCCTGATCACCCCCTAACCACTTCCCTGCCAGCCTGATCAATGCCTAACTGCTCCCCTGCTGGCCCAATTGCCCCTAACTGCCCTCCCCTGCTGGCCTGGTCCACCCCAACTGCCCTCCCCTGTTGGTCTGATTGCCCACAACTGCCCTCCCCTGCCGGCTATCTTGTGGCGGCCATCTTTGACCACATGGGGGCGGCCATCTTGTGTGTTGGAATGATGGTCAATTTGCATATTACCTCTTTATTATATAGGATGTTTTTAGCGTTGATGACTCCCTCAAATTGTACAATTGCCTGCTTAAACTCTCAGAAACATTTTATTTTTTTAAATTTCTTTATTAAGGTATTACATATGTGTCTTTATCCCCTCATCTCAGAAACATTTTAAACTCAATATATCAGATTGAAAGTCATGAGTCTCCTTTCCCTCACTTCCAAACCTAAAATTTCCCCAATAATCCATAGCTCAATTAATGGAATCATCTCCTTGTAGTTATGAAATCCAGAAACAACGGTGATTCGTTACATACATTTAAAAAATCTAACAATTTTTTCAGTCCTCATTGACACCACCCAACTTCAAGCAACCATTATCTCTCACCAGGAATATTTTGTTTATTCATATCCATGCTTCTCCTCCCCATCTCCCACTACCATTATTCTCCATTCATTTATCTGAGTATATGAATAAGATTATGACATATGAATCAGCTTACTCTCATTCAACTTTTTATTATTCAGAACAAATTCTAAACTCCCTGCCATGCCTTATACTGATTTGCATAATCTGAAGATCCTGTACTTTTCTGACTGGATCAGTTATCACTATCCCATTTGTGCTAAAAATTTTGTTAGTTCCCATGAATGTATTAATATATTACTTTATTTGTCTCAATGATGGGTTTATTCTCATTTTCCAAATTTTGTTTAATATTCACTTCTGTGTAGAAACCTCAAACACATATCCATGGCATTCTAAGTGATGGCCCAATTAGGTCTTCAGTCATCAGCTCATCAATCTCTTTCTCTCTCTCTCTCTCTCTCTCTCTCTCTCTCTCTCTCTCTCTCTATATATATATATATATATATATATATATATATATCTTACCTAATAAAAGAGAAACATGAAAATTAACCATCACTCCACTATGCCCACAGCCAATCACAGTGAGTATGCAAATTAACCCAACAAAGATGGAGGTTAATTTGCATATGCAGGTGTGGAGCAGCAGGCCGGGCAGGACGCCTGCTATGAGGGGAAGAGGGGTGGCGGAGGGAGCTACAGGAGTGGTGCTCTGGACAGAAGGGAAGACTTGCTGGCTCCCGGATGGGCCGGGAGCGGGGACTTGCTAGCTCCCGGGTGGCTGGGAGTGAAGCCAGGGGAAGGAAGGCCTATTCTTGCACGAATATCATGCAACAGGACTCTAGTATATATATATATGTATATATATATATATATATATATATGTATATATATATATATATATATATAAAATCTCTATCTATCTTTATTATCTCTCTCAATTATATCTTTACCTGTACCTATATCTATATTTATATATTTAAAAATCTATGAACACACAAAATATCTCAAATATTATTCTCTTTTAAAAGCTTATTCCAACCATTTACCAATGTGCATTAAATATAGTTCAAACAGTAACATGGCATTTAGTACAGTATGTGCATGAAAAACATTTGGTCCTTTAAAAATATATGGAACATCTCTTTAGCCCTAAATAATAATATATCTTTTGGTATAGTTTGTCATTTTTTGCCTTTCTAATAATGTGAAACAAAATTGGTTTTGACTTTCATTTTACATTGGCTAATAAAATTCAGAACTGAAGCTTTTTTTATACATCTAGATTATGTATCTATATAATTGCTTTCCCTTGCTTCTTTAACACATCCTATGTAATTAAATAAAGTCTAGTGGAATGATAACATAAAATTTTAATCAACATTGGTTTGCTAATATATATTGTGTATTTCAGTATAGTATAACATTACATATATCTTTATTTTTACAATGAAAAATTTTTCTTTTTGGCTTTTTATGATTTTTCAACGTAGTTTTTATCATTAGCAATGTTTTATAAAATGAAAAGCCATATGTAGTCGAGCACTTGTTTCTTCTTCAAAAGCACTTAGACTATATTTTAATTGATTATTTCCTTGAATTGGCTTTTCACAATTATAATATATCCAAACATTATAATACTCTCAATCTATACTTATTTACATGGAGGAATTTTAAAAAATTAAATGTATTGGGGTGATATTGGTTAATAAAATTATATAGGTTTCAAGTGTACCATTTGTGATACATCATTTGTATATTGCATTGTTGCCCGACTCCCAAAGTAAAATCTTCTTCCTTCATCATATATTTGACCCCTTTACCCTTTATTACCTCCTTCCCCTCTCCATTCCCTCTGGTAACCATACAGACACAGACTAAGGGAGCTCATTTCCTTTTTATGTATTTACTGCAACATTTGAAGAAAGAGGTTATATTGGTTTTGGCAAGTGTTATGTCCCCAATATATATTAGCTGGTACTTACTAAATGATCAATATTTATTTAATGAAAGATCAATTGGTAAGGTTGTTTTTTTTTTTTACCTTAAAGCAATTATGGGACAAATATAAAACCAATAAAGCCTATTGTTACACATATACCTTAGATGCCATCCTTTGTTAAACTTCTGTTAAGATTTAAATCTTTAAACAGTTTTCACTTGCAAAAAAATATTATATGCTGAAAAGCTGAGGCAATGACAAAAGAAAAAGAGTGCTTGAACACACTATAGCTAATAACATATTTAATGTTGAGAGGCTGGATGCTTTTCCTCAAAGATCAAGTACAAGGCCAAATATCCTATTTGATCACTCTTATTAGACACATTATTGGAAGTCTTAGCTAATGTATACAGATAAGAAAAATAATTAGAAGGTGTGCAGATTAGAAAGGGAGAAATTAAACTGCCTTTATGCATTGTCTGTCTAGAAATATCACAGTATGTACAAATATCCTGGAATTAATAAGCAAAGCAAGTTGAAGGATATAAAGATAATAAAAATCAATTGCCTTTCTGTATAACAACATTGATAACTACAATTTGAAATTAAATTTTAAAATTACATTATTTATAGTAACACTAAAAATTAAATACTAAGGTGTAAATATGAAAAATGTACAAAACGTGGACATGGAAAACTAAAAAATACTGATAAAAGTAGTAAAAAAGACTCAAAGAAATAATTCCAATGGCTCAGAAGACTCTATATTGTTAATATCAATTCTTCCCAGTTTTCAATACAATACCAATCAAATCCCCAGCAAGCTATTTTGTAGACAATAACAAACTTATATTAAAATTTATATGGAAAGAAAAAGACATAGAATAGTGAATACAGTACTGAAAAAAAAATGTTGGAGGAGTCACACTACCTGATTTTAAGATTTCCTCTGAAGCTAGAGTGTTCAAGACAGTGCAATGAGTTGGCAAAAAAAATTAATGCATAGATAAATGCACTAGAATAGAGAACTCAGAAGTAGACCTACACAAATATATCCAACTGATTTTCAAAAGAGTGAAAAGTCAATTAAAGGAAGCTGAGATTTCCTTGAAAATTGGAGAAAGGAAAGTCTTTTCAACAGATGGTGCTAAACAACTGAACATCCATTTGCAAAAATTGAACCTAGAACCATAAAACTAACAGAAGGTGACCTTGAGTTTGATGATGATGTTTTAGATACAATACCAAATACATAGTTCATGAAATAAAAAAATAAAAAATGGCAGGTTGGACTTTATTAAAATTACAAATGTGTGCCCTGAAAGACACTTGAAGAGAATGATAAAACAAAACACAGACTTTGAGAAAGGACCTGCAAAACACATATCTGATAAAGGACTTGTGTCCAAAATATATAAAGAACTCTTAAAACTCAACAATAGGAAATCAATTAATCCAATTAAAAACAGGTAAAAAGAGGTGTCAACCTCACCAAAGACATATACATGTAGCAAAGAAGCATATTAAAGGATGCTTAACATAATCTGAAATTAGGGGAATGCAAATTAAAACAATGAGATCTCAGTAAGCATCTATGAGAAAGAATAAAATCCCCCAAATTGACAAAAATCATTATTTCTAAGAGTACAAAGCAACAGAAACTCTTATTCATTGCTGGTAGGAATGAATGTAAAATGATACAGCCACTTTGGAAGACAGTGGCAGTTTCTTACAAAGCTAAATATAGTCATATCTCGCAATCCAGCCATCATTTTTCTAGCAGTTTCACCCAATGCATCAGAGAATGTATGTTCATCCATAAACCTACATAGGAAGGCAAGGGATAGTGGGTGGGAAGAGATCAACCAATGAACTTGTATGTATTCTAATATATAAAAAGCCAGGGGCCGTCATGACCAAAACTGGACGGATGACTGAACACAGGCTGTGTGGGGTGACCAGGCCAGCAGGGGGGCAGTTGGGGGTGACCAGGCCAGTGCGGGGTGGGGGCGTACAGTTAGAGATGATTAGGCTGGCAGGCAGAAGCCATTGATCAGGCTGGCAGGCAGGGGCCATTAGGGGCAATCAGTCAGGCAGGAAGGTGAACAGTTAGGAGCCAGCAGTCTTGGGTTGTGAGAGGGATGATTGACTGCCGGCAGTTGGTCATCCCCTGAGGAGTCCCAGATTGGAGAGGGTGCAGGCTGGGCTGAGGGGACCACCCCATGCACTAATTTTGTGCACCGGGCCTCTGGTATATACATAACTCGTGGACACAGACAATGGGATAGTGAGGGCCTGGTGGGGACTGGGGAAGGAAGGGAGCATGCTAAAAGAGGTTTATGGGGGGAAAAGGAGGACTTATGTAATACTTCAAAAATAAAGATTAAAAAATATTTGTAGAAACTTTATTAATAATTACCAAAAATTAGAAACAAACAACATGTTCTTCAATGAATGAATAAACACAATTTTATACATTTCTACTGTAATACAAATTACAATTATATAATACAAATCTGTAGTATGCATTTACAGTACAAATATATAAATGTGTGTTACATAATAATGTAATATTATTTAACTAGAGGCCCGGTGCATGAAAATTCATGCACTGGAGGGGGGGTCCCTCAGCCTGGCCTGCCCCCTCTCATAGTCTGGGAGCCCTCAGGGGTGGGAGGTGACCCAGCGATCAGGGGAAGGCAACGCCCCCATCACACCTCTGCTGCTGCCACTGCCGGCTGTGCAAGCCTCGGCCAGCCCTGGTTACCTGAGTCTCAGGCGGCCCTGGGTGGCTGGGCAGCCACCATCTGAGTCTTGTCTGCACCTCGGGCCAGCCCTGGATGGCTGGGCAGCCACCATTTGAGGCTTGCCTGTGCCTCGGGCCAGCCTTGGGCACTGGGCAGCTGCCATCGGCGGCTTGCCTGTACCTTGGGTCAGCCCTGGGAGCCTGGGCAGCTGCCATCTGAGGCTTGCCTGCACCTCGGGCTGGCCCTGGGCAGCTGTGGGGCTGAGGGGACTGGGGGACTTCAGAAGCAGGCATGCAGAGCGGCCAGACCCACCTGGGGGTGGGCCAGGCCATGCCACGTGCCTGTCACCCTGGTGGAGTTGAGGGGACTGGGCGCTGACATTTTGTGGCTGTGGGCGCCGCCATCTTTGAGGGTGTGGCCGTCAATTAGCATATTCCCACTTTATTAGATAGGATGATAAATAAAAGAGTGAGCTAGCACTGGCTGACGTGGCTCAATTGCTTGGGCATCATCCCATGCACCAAAAAGGTTGCTGGTTTGATTCTAGGTCAGGGCACATGACCAGGTTGTGGGCTTGATCCCTGGTAGTGGGCTTGCAGGAGGCAGCCAATTGATGTGCTGCTTTCACATTGATGTTTCTCTCTCCCTCTCTTCCCCCTCTTTCTAAAATAATCAATTAAAAATCTTAAAAAAAGAAGAGTGAGCCATATTATGCCATGCAAAATCATGGATAAAATGAAATGTGTATCTGTAAGAAGCCCATCTGAAAGAGCTAAATACTCAATAATTCTACTTCTGTGACATCCTGTAAGAGACATAACTATACAGAAATAAGAGATCTGATGTTGCCTGGGGTTTGGAGTGTGTGTGTGTGTTGGAGAAGAATGGGAGAAAAAGGTTAAATATGTGAGGCACAGGGCAGTAACACCTTATAGTCAAGGGAAATATCAGAGATAGTAAATTTTAAATTTCTTAGCATTCTGGAAATTCCCACTCTTTGTAATTGGAAATTAATTTGATGTAAGAAGCAAATAAAATTAAAATAACATAAAATTTGTGTTCATTTGCTACACATGTATATCCAAATGCCTAGTAGATATATGTGTTTAGGAATGTCTCAAGAACACCCCTAACTCAACACTTTTAAATTGAGCTTACGATCTTTCTTCTAATTTTATTCTCTTCCAGTATTCCCCATTTAAAGTAATATTTCTACCACCCATCCAATTATTTAAGCCATATGTATAGTGGTCTGTCTTGAGCACCTTCCAACACCACATATTTGCAAAGTTGGATCAATTTTGTCTCATAAATATATCTTGAATTGATCCTTTCTCTCCATTTCCATTAACTCCTTTATATTAGTCCCTGGTCTGCCTAAATTAATTTTTAGAAAACCAATCTGTATTTTATCAATTTTTTATCTCTACACTATAGCCGGTGTGATCTTTTCAAATTCAAATGTTTATCTCATCTCCCTGCATAAAAATGCTCAATGATTTTTCTATTAATCTTAAATCTTATACATAATATATGAGTAAGGCGGTTATACATAGTAGGTTGTACAAGCAGTCTCAGTTTCTATCTGCTATCCTTTTAGCATAATTGTCCATTGCATCCCTTTTCACTCATAGGTGCATAGTTGGAATGATAAATTATATACTAAGCTTAAGTATAAGGCTTTTTATTATACGGCTTTTATCTATGTCTTAAGCCTCATCCTGAAATTTGCCCCTTCTCACTATCATAGTGTCATAGCCCTAGCTTTTCTTTCCATTCCTCTGTACTGCCATACTCTCCTACTGCAGGATATTTGCATCTGCTCTTTCCTATGTCTGGGACTCCACTTCTCTCACCCCCCTATTTTTTGCCTTATTATTTTCTACTTATTCTTTAGATCACAACTCAATTGCCAAATTCCCAAATTAAGAGGCCTTTCCAAATATTCAAATCCACTTATCATATGATTTATAGGAACATGCACCTTTCCTTTGTAGTACCTATCATAGAGTAATCCTACATTTTTGTTTGATTATTTTTATTAATATCTGTTTCTCCTATTGAAAACTTACTAGTTTATAAGCACATGGCAGTGCCCAAATAAATAAAAATCATTAAACTTAGTAACTGCTATAAAAGCTGAGCAAAATAGAATTGTCCCCATCATTATGTACAATTTAGATTCCATGGGTCATCATTATAATCGCTTCCTTTCATAATCATTGAAACTACTCATCCTTTTCCTGTTTGGTATGTTTGCAGCAGACTTGCAACCTTTGAGGAAGCCAAATACTAATTACCCATGGACCTTTAGTGCCACCAGATAATATTAATACCATATTTTCTCATCCTTTTAGAAAACGTTCATATCATATCCTCTCTTTGAAAATCTTTCACAGTTCTCCCCCATTGTTATTCACAGGTGATAATTTGTCTTCCTGTTTCAACAAGAAAGGAACTTGCAAAGTTCCCTTAATATACAGGGTGGAGCCTAAGGAGACTTAGAATTGTGAGTAGGTGAAACAGAATTGATACTTGTCTTATTATTTATTAATTATTGTATTCTCTTTCACACAAATAACTGTAAACCTATTTTTGCCCACCTGTATTAACACATATCACACTGATACCTATGGTCATGGTCTTTTGCTCTGCCTTTCTTCTTGTTTATGTGGATGTTTCCATGTTTCCACCTAATAGCAATACTTCCACTAGTTCACTAGCCCAAAGCTCCTTCTCACATACTAAAAGGCAATTATTTCCTCTGGTCTCCAAATCATCAATTTCCCTCCCTGCAAAAGCAGTTTTATTAGCAATTAAATATGGTTCTGTTTTTAAAGGAAAAAATTCCTCTCTTAACACCCCACATTTCCTTCAGTTATTGACCTATTTTATCTACCACTTTACAGCAAAAATAACTCCAAATTGTTACCTATACTTTCTTTCTCAGAAATTATTTAAATCAGGCCCTTTTAACCACCACTCCTTGGAAAATTTTCTTCCAGAATTATGAATGATTTCCATGTTGTTAAATCCAATGGTGATTCTAATCTTTATCTTACTTGACCTATCAGGCAGACTTAAAAGAGGTGATCACATTTTCCTATTTGAAACACATTCTTCTCTTATATTCTGAGGTTCCATGTTTTTCTGATTTTCCTCTTACCTCACTGGCTGTCCCTTCTCAGTCTCCTTTGCAGGTTCCTCCTCATTCCACCACTTTAAATATTTGCATGGCCTCAAGCTTAGTTCTCTGTCCTGTTATCATCTCTATCTATACTCATTTCCTCAGTAATTTCATTTCATCTTTGGCTTCTAATATCATCTGTACTCCAGTGACTCTTCAACTTATATCTCCATATGGATTCTCTCACCTTCCTTTAGACTTTCATATCCAAACACAAACACAGCATCTCAAATGGAGATGTAATAGTTGTCTCAAAATTAATATATTTAAAATAAAAATCTTTACCTTCTCCCCAAATCTGTTCCTCTTACAGTCTTTTCTTTTCTGTTATTGTGAAATCCATTCTTCTAGTTTTCTCATGCCAACATATGTTTGATTGCTCCTTATTCTGTACTTAACATCTATCCTAGTTGCAAGTCCTATTGACCCAAATTTCAAAATGTATCCAAGATCTAAATACTTGACCTCATTTCCACCACTGCCTCATGTTATAAACTACTATTATCCCTCAACAGAACTTTTGTAGGAGCATTTTTTTTCAGTGAATTATATTTTTATTTTTACTGAATATATGACTGAGACTAGAAATTGCGGGCTATTATGATTATCTACTTCATTTTCAGTAAATTTATTGAGGTGACATCCATATATATAAAATCCCAGCAACCATTACAGCGGAACAACCAGGAGGACCAGAACGACCGGTGGCTATGACACCAGACTGATCCGGCCGGATCGCCCCCAACAACCTGATCAGGGTGGCCAACTGCCTTGGCTGGCAGAAAATTATTGTCTGGGGAAATTAGAGGTGCTTGGTCTCAGGCAGCTGCGTGGGCAAAGCTCTCCTTTGGCGGAAGTGGACCCGGGATCAGGGTGCTAGAGTCAGGGATGGGGTGGGGAGGCTTTCCTGGTGGCCACAGCAGTCCCTGCAGGCTGCACACAGCACCCAGGCATCTGGCCCCGGTTGGAGCAGTGGCAGAAATAGGGGCCGCAGAGCACAGGGGGCGGCAGCACACAGGAGCCAGGAGGCATGAGGCCTGACCTGGGCTCTTAACCCTCCCTATGGGCCCAGCAGCACAAGCAGGTGGGCCATGGTGTGCAGTGAGGTACTAGGCCGCCAACTGGAGGGCAAGTGAGCCAGGAGGGCAAGGCCCGCACTAGCCAGAGCCCAGAGCGGCGTGTCAGGAGCCAGAAACCCTGGCCAAGTGGGTGGAGCTGCAGCCCCGCGCCTCTTCGGCCTTGGCCTTGGAATTCTGAGGGTGACCAGTGTACTGGCTACCTGGGCGTCAGAGGTGAGACCAGATTCAAGAGAGGGGATGTGGCAGAAAGTGGCAAGGCCACAAGAGGGATGGGAAATGTTGTGGCCATCTTCGGGAAACACAGCTGCCACAGTCTTCAGTAACTATGAACAGATAATTTTTAGTCTCCCTTCTACAGAAGAGGAAGCTGAGACTCACAGAAGGGAGCCTTCTGCAACACCTCACCCACTTCTCTGACCTGACCCTGTGCAGCATTGTTTTAGTTGAAAGTAGAGGATCCAAAATGTTTTTAGATCTTTGCTATTTTAAGCAGGAAAGAATTTAGCACAGGGAATTGGTGCTTGGAAAATCATCAGAAAGCTGGAGGAGTGGGTATTGGGCTGGGCCCCCAGGAAAGACTCCCTGGCCAGCGGGAGGAGTTGCCCCCTCAGCCACAACTGAATTCTAGGACACTCTGGCACAGCTGTGACCTGGGGATCAGGAAACTGCTGCCCCTGCAAGTGCCCTCCAGCTCCCACAAAACAGGTCACTGGACATTGCCTTTGCCACAACTGCCTGTGCACAGCCTGGATTCCACTGCAGAAAACCTCTACATCTCTGCAAACATGATCACCAGCAGCAAACAGCTCAAACTGCGGAAAGGTGCATCTGCCCCACTTCTGCCTTCAAAATATTGTGCAAGTGCATCCAATTGGCAGAAATGAATTCATATCCAGAAACTTAGTGGGCAATTTCATATTTTGTCTAGGAGTGAGATCTTGCCAATGTACCTCATGTGCCTGGTATTGATAAAAATGAGGCCTTGCTGGTGGGGCTCAGTGGTTGAGCATCAATCTATGAACCAGGAAGTCAATGATATGATTCCCGATCAGGTTTCAGACTTGATTCTCAGTAGGGAGATGCAGGAGGCAGCTGTTCAATGATTCTTATCATTGATGTTTCTATCTATCTCTCCCTCTCCCTTCCTCTGAAATCAATATATATATATATATTAAATGGGGTCATCCTGTATATATGGGTTATAACAAGTTTTTCACTTCATAGATCAGTAATGTCTTTCCTGTTAAAACCATACTTATGGGACATTATTTATTTATCATTCATTTTAGTTGATCACAGAGAGAAGGGAGAGAGAGGGAGACATTGTTCCATTGTTTCCCACACTCACTGGATGGGGTATTGAATCTGCAACCTGGGCATGTGCCCTGACTGGCAATTAATCCACCACTTTCTGGTCTATGGGATGATGCTATGCTGGTACCCTGACCCCAAAATACAGCCTCCAGAACTGTGATAAAAATACATTTTTGTTGTTTAAGCCACACAAATTTATGATATTTTTATGCCTGTCTGAGCTGACTAATCCTACATAATAAAAGCCCAGAGACCAAATGGCAGAACAACTGGAACTACCAGACCTGGCCAGCCCCGCCCCCAATTGTCCCCCACTGGAGAGGGCCAATTGGACCCCACTAGTGCACGAATTTGTGCACTGGGCCTCTAGTTTGTTAAGAAAATTACATAGGTTTCAAGTATACAATTCGATAATATATCATCCAATGTTTGCCCATCACCCAAAGTTAAATTTTATTTTGCCACTTGAATCCGGTGCTTTAGATCACATGGCCATCTGAACACCTTAAAGAGCATCTTAGCTGGTCTTGCTGGTTCCAGTCTTATCTTTCTGCAGACTCTTCTCTATATAGAGTCTACAGTGATACTTAAAAATATATATGTATATGTCCTTTTTAAAGTTTTCTGTTTAAAATCCCCATAACTTCCAATCTTACTAAAAAGAAAGACCAGTGTCCCTATAATGCCCTACACTGCTCTGCATGATCTTTCCTCCCTTGTTTGCCTCTGTTGGTACCTTTTATTAGTCTCCCCCTTGCTCAATCTGCTCTAAACTTGTTAGTTGCAATGATATTCCTGACACTTTAAAATGGTCATAGCCTGCGTTCTGCTGACCAGTATCTGTTCTCCCACTTAATAACATCTCTTGTTTCCTTTATTCTTCATCCACTATTTAAGAGTAGGCACTTCTTATCCCCTTTCCTGTTATTGTTTTCCCAAATCAATCACTACAATTTTCATGCTGTATGTTCAACTTATGTATTAATTTTCTGTTTCTTTCCAACATAAAATTGGGAATTTGTTCACTCTCTGTATTTTCATTTTCATTGCTCTATTCCTCAGATTTAGAAAAGTGTTTGGCACATAGTATAAACCAACATCAGGTATGTGTGTTAAGTTAGGCAATTGGAGGGGCAGGTGACCTGATTGCTAAAAGTATAGGAATAGGCTTGTGCCATTTAAATATTATAGATCTTGTCCCTAGGGGACTGGTGAGAACTTGTGTACATTTGAAGGGAAAGGCAAGGGAGATAGTGTTGGATGGTGCTGCATAGTTAACAAAAGACACATGTGTAAACTCATTTTATAACTGACAAATTTCTTACTTGGCATTGTAGACATAGAACAGAATGTTATTTTGTGGTATTGTTAGAGAGACTTTCCTAGATCTCAGTGTAGGATTTAGAACCTGCTATTTTCTGAAAATGATGTGGGATTTCAGGAACAGGTTGACACAGATAAAGTTATATTCCTGGGTCCAGGGAAAAAGAGGGGGTGGTTGGATTGATAAATACCATATTTAATTTACTTAAAACTCTGGCCTGAAACTGTGGACAGAATTTTGGGCAAGGGAGCCTTTAAGTCCTTTACATCCACATTCAATATACAATAGCTTATTGCAAAAACACAGGTATGAAAGTACAGTTACTTTTTTATTGCATGTGAATGCAATAAGCTATTACAGTGGTGTTTGGTTTTATAAATAAAGTATTCTACTGTGAATGGAGTGTAAGCTATGCACAGAACTTAAACTCAGTATGTAGCTGTATATCACTAGACCACTTAGATAGTTGTTTAAAGGTTTATTATCAGTGTGTATTTATTTAAGAGATTGCCTAAGTATCTCAGCCTATAAGCCATAGTGGAAGCAAAATAAAAAATCACATTGCAATGCATCAAGGCCTGCATTCCATAAACATATTAATTACAACCACATCTTACAATGTGCAGTTATTACTTAGGTTTACATTTTGAAAAAAAAATTCCTTTGTTCTATAAAGAGAAAGTAGAGTAGTAAAAACACAAGTGGATTCAGGGAGATCAATTAGAAGCTTATTGCAACTGTTGACAGGAGAGATGAGGGATTCTTATATGAAGGCTGAGTAGATAGATATGGATACAACTAGATAGCTTTTAAAGATACTAAAAAGTAAAACTGATTAGAATTCATACAGTTTGCCTTAGGCTGTTATAAAGAAAGGGAGGCGTTATGGATGCAGGTTTCTGATTTAAGTATTTAATCAATGGTGGTGCTGTTCACTAAGGGAAAGAACTGCAGGTTTGTGAGTGTAAAATTTTGAATTCAGCTTGGAACCTCAGTTTATTATATACTAGAGGCCCAGATGCATGGAATTCATGCAAGAGTAGGCCTTCCTTCCCCCAACTGCCAGCACCAGCTTACCTCTGGCACCTGGGACCCCGGCTTCCCTTGCAGAGGGAGGCCCCGCCCACCTGCTGCAGCCTGCCTGTTGGTGGCCTGGGCCTCCCTCTGTGGGGCGATCATGGGGCAATGGCTGGGCCCCTGACCAATCGCATCACACCTGCCTTGGCTGGCCTGGCACCAGTGGGTATTATAGCGTGGTCCCAGGTGGTTGTCCGGATGGTTATTCTGCTGTTTGGACATTCAGTTGATTTGCATATTATGCTTTTATTATATAAAATGGAAGACATTCCATTAGAACTATGTGCAGCTGATATAAAGTTCTGAAAGGCTGAGGTGTTTCTAGCCTGAATATATACATTTGAAAGTCATTCTGTTCAGAGGTAAAAACGGAAAGCAAAGGAGACAGTGTGATCTCTCATAAAAAATAATAACTAGAAAATATATAAGAAAAATTACCTAAGATCCATTGTTAGGTAGTTAGGATTGGGGTCAATATTTTTTTTCTGTGAAGGTTTATATACATAGGGTCACCCCCAAAAATGCATACACTTTGAATGATTATAAAGTCAATGTTGATTAATATACAGTTTTTTTCCAAAAATTTAAAAGAAACCATAGCTAAGATTTGGAAACAGCCTAAGTGCCCATTAGTAGATTACACTTATAGGTGGTACATCTATACAATGGAATACACCGCTATGGTAAAAAAGAAGGAGTTCTTACCATTTGCAACAGCATGGATGGATCTGGAGAGCATTATGCTAAGTGAAATAAGTCAGTCAGAGAAAGATAAATATCACATGATCTCACTCATTTATGGAATATAATGAACAACATAAACTGATGAACAAAAACAGATCCAGAGACAGAGAAACATGGATCAGACCATCAAACCTCAGAGGGAAGGTAAGGAAAGGTGGGGGTAAGGGAGAGAGATCAACTAAAGCACTTGAATGCATGCATATAAGCCTAACCAATGGACATGGACACCAGGAGGGGGGGTGAGGGCATGAGTGGAGGGATGTGGGGGTAATGGGGAAATAAGGACACATATGTAACACCATAATCAATAAAGAAATAAAAAACTAAAAAAGAAGTCATAGAAATTAGTGTGTATACATTTATAGGCTATGTGGTTTCTCTCACAATTACACACTTTGCCATCATTGTTTATAATTGGCCATAGACAATACATAAGTGAATGAACATGCCATGTTCTGATAAAACTTTGTTTATAAAATCTGGAAGCAAGCTGATATTTGACTCACAGCTGTCATTTGCTGACACATGTACTAGGATCCTGAACCTAAATATCAGGTAAATTAAATTGGTAAAGCAGAAAAAATAAATGAAGGGAGGGAGAAGAGGGAAATAATCAATTGAGGATTGTGTCAGAAAAACAAACAGAAGAGAGAATTCTAAAACAAAATTATGACTTTTTAAAAAATTCCATTGCATTTAGCCATGTTAGTCATTGATCACCTTGTTAAAATTTACTTTAAAGGTATACTTGAGCAAAAAAATTGCAATGCATTGAAGAAAGAGTGGAAAAGGAGATAAATAGGCACTATAAATAGATAACTCTTTTAAGAGTTTTCTAAAAGTGAATGTACTGGTAAAATAGACAATCAAGCATCTCATTTTATATCAAGATAGTATAACAGTCACATATTTGTACTCTCTAGTTCAAGCGCGCTTCTTCATTTTGTGCTGACTAGTTTAAGGCAGAGGCTTCTGCACTTGGTACTGTCTGCAGATTACAATGTCAAGGTTTGACACAGCTCATTTTCAAACCTTACTCATCATCAGAAAGTGGAGGCCACTTTAGAAATACAGATCTTTAGGGAATGTGTGAGTTGGGAAATCTTTCTTTCAGTGACCATATACTCTACTAGTGACAATGCTATATATATATATATGTACCCAAGAGGTGTAGAGGATCTACCTAATACATACACACAAACCCAATCAGACAGCCAAAATGAGGAGACAAATAAGAGAATTCTCCAGAAGAAAAGATAAATGATGCAGAGATAAGAAATTTATCTGAAACAAAGTTCAGAGTAATGATGGTAAAGATGCTCAACATCATGAAAAAAGATATAGTAACTATGAAAAAAGAAGAGTCTGAGATAAAGAATGACATGACACAAAGAACACATTGGAAGGAACACACAGTAGATTAGGGGAAGCTGAGGATTGAATCACTGAAATAGAAGACAGTGTGGAAAAAATCACTCAATCAGAGAACTACAAAGAAAAAAAAACAATTAAAAAGCAGGAGGACAGCTTAAGGGAGCTGTGGGACAACATGAAACATAACAATATTAGAATAGCAGGTGTTCCAGAAGAGGCAAAAAGGGAGAAAGGGATAGAAAACACGTTTGAAGAAATAATGGCAGAAATCTCCTTAACCTGGTAAAGAAAAAATTAACACAAGTTCTGGAGGCACAGAGAACTCCAAACAAGAAGAACCCAACCAGGCCCATGCCCAGATACATCATAATTAAAATGCCAAAAATTAAAGACAAAGAGATAATACTAAAGGCAGCAAGAGAAAAGAAAACTGTTATCTACAAAGGAGCTCCAATAAGGCTGACACCTGATTTCTCATCAGAAACTCTACAGGCCAGAAGGGAATGGCATGAAGTACTCAAGGTAATGGAAAGCAAGGATCTGAGGCCAAGATTACTATATCCAGCAAGGCTATCATTCAAAATAGATGGTCAAATAAAGAGCTGCCAAGACAAAAAAAAAAGGCTAAAGGAGTTCATTACCACCAAACCAGCATTACAAGAAATGCTAAAGGGATTGCTGTAATAAAAAGAAGAAACAGAGAGAGAAACCTACCCATACAGAATTAAAATGGCAATAAATAAGTACCTCTCAATAATAATCCTAAATATAAATGGAGTAAATGCTCCAATCAAAAGGCATAAGATAGCTGAATGGATACAAAAACATGACCCAACTATATGCTGTCTACCAGAGACCCACCTCAGAACAAAACAAACAACAACAACAACAACAAAAAACAAAAAAGCAAAAAAAAAAAAAAAAAAAAAAACAGAATGAGAGTGAAGGGATAGAAAAAAATTTTCCATGCAAAGGGAAAAGAAAAAAAAAGCTGGAATAACAATACTCATATCCAATAAAATAGAGTTTAAAATGAAGACCATCATAAGGGAAAATAAAGGTCATTACATAATACTAAAGGGATTGATCAAAAAAGAGGATATAACCCTGGCAAACATATATGCACCCAATATAGAAACACCTAAATATATATATATATATATATATATATATATATATATATATATATATATATATAAAAGGAAACTTCTAGAGGATGTTAAGGGAGAGATCGACACAATACAGTCATAGTAGGTGACTTTAACTACTTCTGACTTCACTGGATAGATCTTCCAGACAAAAACTTAACAAGGAAACAGTGACTCAAAAGGACACACTGGATCAGATGAATTTAATTGACATTTATAGAATATTTCATGCCAAAGCAGCAGAATATACATTCTTCTCAAGTGCACATGGATCATTCACAAAGATAGACCACATGTTAGGAAACTAAAGAAGTTTACAAGTTCAAGAAGATTGGAATTATATCAAGCATTTTCTCAGATCACAGTGGAATGAAATTAGAAATCAATTATAGTAATGTGCCTCCCCCCCCCCCCGCAAAAAAAAATTCAAACACATGGAGGCTAAATAGCATGTTATTAAACAATGAATAGGTTACTAAGAGATCAAGAAAGAAATTAAAAACTTCCTGGAAACAAATGAAAATGAACACACAAGGACCCCAAATCTCTGAGACACAGAAAAATCAGTCCTGAGAAGGAAGTTCATAGCACTAGAGACATAACTCAAAAAACAAGAAAAATCAGCAATAAACTCTTTAACCCTACAACTTAAAGAACTAGAAAGAGAACAACAAGAAAAGCCAAGAGTAAATAGAAAGAAGGAAATAATAAAGATTAGAGCAGAAATAAATAACATAGAGACTGAAAAAAAAAATACAAAAAACTCAATTAAGCCAAGAGTTGGTTCTTTGACAGGATAAACAAAATTGATAAACCATTAGCCAGACTCATCAAGAAACAAAGAGAGAGGACCAACATAGATAAAATCAGAAATTAAAGTGGAAAAGTAACCACTGACACCACAGAAATACAAAGTATTGTAATACAATACTATCAATAACTATATGCCAACAAGCTGGACAATGTGGAAAAAATGGACAAATTCCTAGAAAAATACAATCTCCTAAAACTGAATCAGGAGGAATCAGAAAACTTGAATAGGCCAAGTACATGAAATAGAAGTAGTAATCAAAAACCTCCCAGCAAAAAAAAAAAAGCCCAGGTTTGGACAGCTTCACAGGGGAGTTCTACCAAACATTCAAAGAGAAATAACACCCATCCTCCTCAAACTATTTCAGAAAATCACAGAGGAAGGAGGAATCACAATACCAGATTACAGTTATACTACAAAGCCACTATAATCACAACAGCCTGGTACTGGCACAAAAACAGGTATACAGATCAATCAAACAGAACTAAGAACCCAGAAATCGACACAAGCCATTATACTCAATTAGTATTTGACAAAGGAGGCAAGAGCATACATTGGAATCAAGACATTTATTTTCAGTAAATGGTGTTGGGAAAATTGGACAGATACATGCAAAAAAATAAAACTAGACCACCAACTTACACCATAGATGAGTATAAACTCAAATGGCTAAAAGAATTAAAAGTAAATTGTGAAACCATAAAAATCCTAGAAGAAATCATATGCAGCAAAATCTCAGATATCTCTGGTAGCAATATGTTTACAGATGCATCTCCTAAGGTAATAGAAACTAAGGAGAAAATAAACAAATGGCACTACATCAAAATGAAAAGCTTCTACACATCAAAAGAAACCATCAACAAAACAAAAAGAGAGCCCACTCTGTGGGAGAACATATTTTCTAAAGATACATCTGATAAAGGGTTAATATCCAAAATATATAAGGAAATGATACAACTTAACAAAAGGAAGGCTAACAATCCAATTTAAAAATGGGCAAATGACCTAAATATACACTTCTCCAAAGTGGACATACAGATGGCCAAGAGACATATGAAAAAATGCTCAAAGTCACTAATCATCTGACAGATGCAAATCAAAACAAGAACGAGGTACCATCTCACACCTGTCAGAATGGCTATCATCAACAAATCAACAAATGACAAGTGCTGGCGAGAATGTGGAGAAAAGGGAACCCTAGTACACTGCTGGTGGGAATGCAGACTGGTGCAACCATATGGAAAACAGTACAAAGTTTCCTCAGAAAATTAAGTATGAAACTGCCATTTGATCCAGTGATCCCACTTCTAGGACTATATCCCAAGAAACCAGAATCACCAATCAGAAAGAATGTATGCACCCCTATGTTCATAGCAGCACAATGTACAATAGCTAAGATTTGGAAACAGCCCAAGTGCCCATAGGTAGATGAGTAGAAAAAAAAATCTGTGGTACACTTATACCATAGAATACTATGAAGAAATCATGGAGGAACCTGGAGAGGATCATGCTAAGTGAAATAAGTCAGTCAGTGAAAGACAAGTATCATGTGATCACACTCATATGTGCAATCTGAGTAATAAAATAAACTGATAAAAGGAGTGGATCCAAAGACATAGAAGCATGTAACCTCTGAGATTTTGAACAGAGTGCAAAATCTCAGAGGTAAGGCTGGGAAGGGTGGGTGGACACAGGCAATAGGGTGCTGAAGGCCCGGATCTGGAGGTTAGGGGTGGGGGAGCTGGAGGGGGTTTCTGGGGGTGGGGAAGGGGACTGTATGTAATACTTTCAACAATAAAGCATTATTTTTCATTTATTTATTTTATTATTATTTTGTTATTAAAGGTGAAACATTTTATTTTATTTATTCCTAGGGGCCCAGTGCAGGAAAGCATGGGGGGTGGTACCTCAGCCCAGCCTGCACCCTCTCTAATCGGGGACCCTTTGGGAAATGTCTGACCGCTTGTTTAGGACTGATCCCTGTGGGTCGGACATCCCTATTGCAATCTGGGACTGCTGGCTTCTAACTGCTCACTTGCCTGCGTGCCTAATCACCCCTAACTGCCTCTGCCCTGCCTGCCTGATTGCCCCTAACTTCCCTCCCCTGCTGGCCTGATCTTTCCCCCAACTGCCTCTGCCTGCCTGATCACCCCTAACTGCCCTCCCCTGCCGGCCTGATCTCACTCCCAAGTGCCCACCCCTGCCAGCCTGGTTGCCCCCAACTGCCCTCCCCTGATGACCTGATCTCACCCCCAATGGCCCTCCCCTGCTGGCCTGATGTCACCCCTAACTGCCCTCCCCTGCCAGCCTGATTGTCCCTAACTGCTTCTGCCTGCCTCATCGCCCCTAACTGCCTTCCCCTGCTGGCCTGATTGCCCCCAACTGCCCTCCCTGCCGGCCTGATTGCCCATAACCCCCTGGCCTGATCTTGCCCCCAACTGCCCTCCCCTGCTGGCCTGATTGCCCCTAACTGCCTCTGCCTCGGCCCCCACCACCATGGCTTTGTCTGGAAGGAAGTGGGACATCCAAAAGATGGCCAGTCGACCTGGTCTAATTAGCATATTACCCTTTTAGTAGTATAAATAGATTATATAGGATAGGATTGCTTAAAGGGGTGGGGGCCTGGGAGCCTTTTTCAGCAGGAGGAGATACTCTTGGCAGACAAAAACACATAATCCCTATATCTGTACTGATAGCCAGCCATATGCACTATACTACCAAACTGGTCATGAAAAAATTGAACTGCTTTCTTACACCTTACACCAAACAACTGTTGCTCTTAAAACCCCTCCACAGCCCCCACCTTAGGTTCAGCCTATGCAGTTCACACAGATTAGGTTCTGATTGGTCGGTTTCTATGCCAGTCAGCGTCAAAAGCTCCGCCTCCTAGGTAGCCATTGGCTCCTGGCACTTCACCCAGATTTGGTTCTAATTGGGTGGTTTCTATGCCAGTCAGCATCTCCGGGCCTATCTCTAAGTCTGATCAAAGAGGTGGGGCTGATCAGCAGCCCCCGAGGAGGCCCTGAGAGAAACAGAGGCACAGCTGCTGGCGAAACCAGGAGAGAAAGAGAGAGGTAATGGCTGATTACCAGCTGCCAGTTTTCCCAAAACCACTTATTTAAGAGACTGTCTTGACTCCATTGCGTGCTCTTGCCTCCTTTGTCAAATATTAATTGAGCATAGTGGCTTGGGTCAATCTCTGGGTTCTCTGTTCTGTTCCATTGGTCTATATGTCTGTACTTGTGCCAGTACCAGGCAGTTTGGAGAACAGCTTTGTTCTTCTTTCTCAAGACTGCCGCATCTATTCCGGGTCTCTTTGTATTCCAGATGAACTTTTGGAAAGTTTGTTCTAGGTCATTGGTATTTTAATGGGGATTGTATTCAATCTATAGTAAATGAATTTCATGAAATCTAAATGTTTTTTGTGTTTTGTTACTTTTCTGAGGCCTACCATAGTTTCTGGAAAATTGCCTGTAGTTAACATGTCCTACGTTGTCTTCTGTCTCTACCAGCCTGTGGGAAATCAGCTGCTTCACTGTTTTCCATAGAAGATGTCTTGCACCAAGAATTTTATGATTGTATTACGTTTCTAGAAATAATGACCTCTTCCTACCTCTTTTTATTCAATCTACTCTCCTTTTCTCTCCATAGACTCCCTGACTGTCTGGTGGTAAAAGCCTACTTTTTCAGTTGACTTAAGACAAGACAAGAATTTTTTGAAATATCCCCTGTGTATTTCATCTCTCTAAGAGAGGAGGATGTGCAAACTACTAAGAATATAACAATTTCTTTATCTTGTTACATTTGTGTGCATTCTTCTCTAGAAAGGATTGGGCACGGAATTTATGACAAGTGCTTTTCGTGCAGCCAGATTTTGACCTTATTTAAAATGCAGTCCAGATTTCTACTTAAATTTGTCTCTTTCAATTAAATAGGTACATTAAATACTTATGTTCAAACTTGCAAGCCTGCCTAAATTTTCTTCTTTCTTTTACAACTCAAATTATGTAAAGAATCAATGAAGTAATTTCAAGTTCCTTCAGTTGTAGGTTGAGGTAAGTATTATCCTTCACATGGCTTGCATTGCTGTTTAATATTACCTAATGACAATGGGAACAAAAAATGTACCCAGTTGTTTGGTTTGTAGACTGTAACTTTATTCTAGTTTTAGAGATGGATGGCTATTAGAGTACTAATTTATTTTCAAAAGGTAAATCGCAATATATTTTTTAAATATATATTTCTTTATTGATTTCAGAGAGGAAGGGAGAGGGATAGAGAGATAGAAACATCAATGATGTGAGAATCATCGATCGGCTGCCTCCTACACGACCCCCACTCGGGATCGAGCCCACAACCCGGGCATGTGCCCTTGGCCAGAATTGAACCTGGGACCCTTCAGTCTGCAGGCCGACACTCTAACCACTGAGCCAAACCGACTAGGGCAAATCCCAATATTTTAGACAAATTCATACTGATGAGCCCAAACTCAAATAGCATATTTCTTCATATGTGACCTAAAGTAATTTTATATCCCATTCATAATGCATTCAAGACTTTAGTTGTATTATATTAGTTTAGATTTCCATTTTTTTCAGAAGATGATACTGCATTTATCTTTAATCCTTTGTATAGTATGGTTACAAATTGGTTATGTCATGTAAGTTAGGACTAAATAGAAATAGATTTCAATGCCAGAATCAGAATTAAGAAGGTAAATTATTATTAGTGAAGCCATCAATACAGAAAAGTAAATTATATTATCTGTTTTATTTTTCAGCTGATTTTGGAAAAAGAAGGGACTCAAAGATCCTTTGCATGGCAATATTTAAAAAAACATTAGGCTTCTAATGAGTAAAGATAAAAGAATAGAAGACTTTTTAAAAGTAACTTTTTTTTCCCCTAATACTGAGCCAACCAGCTATGTCAGAAGCATGAAATCCTCCAGTCAGTTTTACAGTGTACTGAGAGGTTATATATTCTATCAGTAGTTCTAGGATAAGGATGACAATAAATGAGATGAGACAAAGGGGATGCCCAAGAGCCTGGGAAAACAGATTTACAGCAACCAGTGTTCTGACCAGAATTTTAAATAAAATAGAAGTTTTAGAGCATATTAAACTCACCTAGGGAGCTTAAAAAAGTCTTGATATCCATATTGCACCTAGATCAATTAAATCAGAATTTCTGGGAGTGGGAACCAAATGTGACTATATATCTGTGTGTGTGTGTCGGGGGGTGACATTCATTAATAAAATTATATAGGTTTTAGGTGTACAATTCTATAGCACATCATCTGAATATTATATTGTGCTTATCACCCCAAGTCAAGTCTTCTTCTATTACCATTACTATTTATCCCCCCATATCCTCTTCTACCTCCCCCGACCCCATTCCTCTCTGGTAATCACCATGCTGTTGTTTGTGTCTATAGGTTTTTGTTGTTGTTGTTGTTGTTGTTTAATCCCTTCACCTTTTTCATCCAGCCCTGCAATTCCCCTCCTCTCTGACATTGTAGGTCTGTTCTTTTTCTAAGTCTGTTTCTATTTTGTTTGTTAGTTTATTTTGTTCATTAGATTCCACATATGAGTGAATATATATATATATATATATATATATATATATATATATATATTCACCTGAAGATATTTTTCCATTGATTTTTAGAGAGAGTAGAAGGGAGGGAGAGAGACAGAGAGAGATAAACATCGATGTGAGAGAGACACATCAATTGTTTGCCTTGCATACGCTCCCTGACTTGGGCTGGGGATCAAGCCTTCGACCACAACTGAGGCACGTACCTTTGACCAGAATCAAACTTTCGACCCTTCAGTTGGCAAGCTGGCACTCTATCCACTGAGCCAAACCAGCTAGGGCAAGTGGGATATATTCTTAAATTTCCCAGATAATTCTAATATGGGGTTCAGGTTATGAATCATGGATTTAGCTAATGAGGTAAAGAAATGTTGTAATAGGCATCAGTGAAAGAGGAATTTGATACCATGTCTATTATTTGCTTACTTGAGCAGATTTTGTGTTTTATTTTTTAGATTGACTCAGTCCTTAAAGAATAATGACCCAATGTTTATAGGTAAGATCAGTGAGATTTATTAGAATTATTTTATTATAGCAAGAAAAAGCTGACATGTCATAATGACTAGCCAAATTAAAAATTGGGCAGGAGGAGATACTTTAGGAATAAGCAGAATTAGTCAATATATAAAAATTAGAGGCCATTGCATCTCTTTGTACCTAGGTATTTATTTTCCTTTAAATTTTGCTCTCATTTTGAATATAAAATACATAATTCTAAAAATTAATGTTTTTGCATAGTTATTTAAATATAAAATAAATAATTCAATTGAAAACAATGCAAATACCAGTTTTTCTAAATTAACATAATATCTTCAAGATTTGTTCTTTCAATCAAAAGGTTATAATCAAGAGTTTGAGCCAGATTTGCTTATTTCAGCATTTATTTTTTTTAATTAAAAATATATATATTTTTACTGATTTCAGAGAGGAGGAGAGAGGGAGAAAGAGATAGAAACATCAATGATTATAAAGAATCATTGAGCAGCTGCCTCCTCCATGCCACGTACTGGGGATTGAGCAATCCGGGTGTGTACCCTGACTGGGAATCAAACCATGACCTCCTGGTTCATAGATCGACACTTATCCACTGAGCCATGCCGGCTGGGCAATTTCAGCATTTCTTAAATTGTGTTTATACTGTAGTTCACATGAATCAGAATAACATTAATTGTCTTTTAGAAGTGAACATTCATGATTCCTGCCTCACATATACAGAATAATTTTCTCTGAGTGAGAGCTTTTGGAACATATATTTTATTCACAAGCTTCTCAGGAGATTTGGGTGCACATTAAATTCTTAAAATCATTGTTTTACTTTTCTCTGATGTAAAACTCAGAATTTATATGCCATAGTAGACCAGGAGAGGGCAGCAGAAAGTTGAAATTTATGGGAGGAAATTAAAGACTTGAGGGACCTGGGAAGTCATCTACAATTTGGGACTACATACAAGAAAGTGGATTGTGGGGGAGCACAGGAGACTTGGTTGGAAAGTTGGTAAGAAGGAAATTCTGACCTACAGAACTTGGCTGAAGGCAGCAACCCCTGTTTATCAGAACCCCCTAGGGGAGTTGGCTGAAGGCAACCACCCCTAATTGTTCCTTGACCTTTCCAAACTGGTCTGTGTATGTGCAGACCCTTGGGTATTTACTGGAATCTTTATGCTTAATCTTTAGACTTCCTTGTTTAAGGGACACTGCAGATGCCATGTGTCCTTCCAAGAATGCTTACCATACTGATTGTATCTAAAACTGCTGTTATAATAAAAGCCTGAAGAGGCAGGTGAATGAGGCTGTTTGCCTTCTCTAGCCAGGCAGTCCCTTAGCCCTCTCTTTCACAAAATTCCTGTGTCAGAGTAATCACTCATCTGTGGCTCAGGGTCTGCTGGTCAACCCCAGCAGTGGGTGAGAATTTTTAATTCCAACTAAGAAGTAAATCTATTGGTCCATTTTTTAGGCAGCTTAAAAATCCTTGAGGAGATTGGAGGAGTCCATTCAAAACCGTAAGTCAAAATGGAGAGGAAGTTATATATATACACACATCAAAAGCATAAATAATAGAACTGTTATCTGCTTAAAATATAAAATTATTAATTTTTACTTCCTCTTATGCCTTTTTTGATGCTCTTCCTGTCTTTGTGTAGATCTGAGTTTTTGACACATATTGTTTTCTTTCTTCCTAAAGAATATTTATTAACATTTCTTGCAAGGCAGGTTCACTGGCCAAAAATTTCCACAATTTTTCTTTGAGAAAAATCTTTATTTTTCCTTCAGTTTTTTTTAAATCTTTAATTTCTTTATTGATTAAGGTATTACATATGTGTCCTCATCTCCCTATTAACCCCCCAACCCCCCTCCACTCATGCCCTCACCCCCCTGTTGTCTGTGTCCATTGTTTGGCTTATATGCATGCATATAAGTCCTTTGGTTGATCTCTCTCCCTTACCCCCACCCTCCCATACCTTCCCTCTGAGGTTTGACAGTCTGATCGCTGCTTCTTTGTCTCTAGAACTGTTTTGTTCATCAGTATCTGTTATTTATTATATTCCATAAATGAGTGAGATTATGTGGTATTTATCCTTTTCTGACTGGCTTATTTCACTTAGCATAATGCTCTCCAGTTCCATCCATGCAGTTGCAAATGGTAAGAATTCCTTTTTCTTTTTACTACAGCATAGTATTCCATTGTGTAGATGTACCACAGTTTTTTAATCCACTTATCTGCTGATGGGCACTTAGGCTGTTTCCAAATCTTAGCTATGGTGAATTGTGCTGCTATGAACATAGGGGTGGCTATATCCTTTCTGATTGGTGTTTCTAGCTTCTTGGGATATATTCCTAGAAGTGGGATCACAGGGTCAAATGGGAGTTCCATTTCTAGTTTTTTGAGGAAACTCCATACTGTTCTCCACAGTGGCTGCACCAGTCTGCATTCCCACCAGCAGTGCAAAAAGGTTCCTTTTTCACCACATCCTAGCCAACACTTGTCATTTGTTGATTTGTTGATGATAGTCATTCTGACAGGAGTGAGATGATACTACATTGTCGTTTTGATTTGCATCTCTTGTATAATTAGTGACTTTGAGCATGTTTTCACATGTCTCTTGGCCTTCCTTCTGTTTTCTTTTGAAAATTATCTATTTAGGTCCATTGACCATTTTTTTTTTATTGGATTGTTTATCTTCCTTTTGTTAAGTTGTATACGAGTTCCCTGTATATGTTGGAGATTAAACCCTTATCAGTGATAACATTGGCAAATATGTTCTCCCATGAGTGGGCTTTCTTGCTGTTTTGTTGATGGTTTCTTTTGCTGTGCAAAAGCTTTTTATTTTGATATAGTCCCATTTGTTTATTTTCTCTTTAGTTTCCATTGGCCTAGGAGCAGTATCAGTGAAGAAATTGCTTCAGGGTATGTCTGAGAGTTCGCTGCCTGTGGATTCCTCTAGTATTTTTATGATTTCCTGTCTTATGTTTAAGTCCTTTATCCATCTTGAGTTTATTTTTGTGTATGGTGTAAGGTGGTGGTCTAGTTTCATCTTTTTGCATGTATCGGTCCAATTTTCCCAAAACCATTTATTGAGGAGACTATCTTGACTCCATTGTATGTTCATGTCTCCTTTGTTGAAGATTAATTGGGCATAGTGGTTTGGGTTTATTTCTGGGTTCTCTATTCTATTCCATTGATCTATATGTCTATTCTTGTGCCAGGACCAGGCTGTTTTAAGAACAGTGGCTTTGTAATACAGCTTGATATCTGGTATTGAGATCCCATTTATTCTTCTTTCTCTGGATTACTGCAACTATTCAGGGTCTTTTTTTTTTTTTTAATTCAGATGAATTTTTGGAACGTGCATTCTAGGTCTGTGAAATATGCCGTTGGTATTTTAATGGGGATTGCATTGAATCTATAGATTGTTTTGGGTAGTATGGATATTTTAATGATGTTGATTCTCCCAATCCATGAACACGGTATGTTCTTCCATCTGTTTATATCTTCCTCTATCCCTTTGTACAGTGTCCTGTAGTTTTCCAAATATAGGTCTTGTACCTCCTTAGTTAAGTTTATTCCTAGATATCTTAATTTTTTTTGGTGCAATGGTAAATGGGATTGCTTTTTTAGTCTCTCTTTCTCTAAGTTCAGTATTGCTGTAAAGAAATGCCATAGATTTCTTGGCATTAATTTTGTATCCTGCTACATTGCCGAGTTCATTCATTATGTCTAATAATTTTTTGATGGAGTCTTTAGGGTTTTCTATGTAGAGTATCATGTCATCTGCAAATAAGGACAGTTTTACTTCTCCTTTTCCAATTTGGATGCCTTTTATTTCTTCTTCTTGTCTGATTGCAATGGCTAGTACTTCTTTTTTTTTTTTAATATATTTTATTGATTTTTTACAGAGAGGAAGGAAGAGGGATAGAGAGCTAGAAACATCGATGAGAGAGAAACATCGATCAGCTGCCTCCTGCACACCTCCTACTGGGGATGTGCCCGCAACCAAGGTACATGCCCTTGACCAGAATCGAACCTGGGACCCTTGAGTCCGCAGGCCGACGCTCTATCCACTGAGCCAAACCGGTTAAGGCTGGCTAGTACTTCTAGTACTA
The DNA here is from genome assembly GCF_963455305.1 of Plecotus auritus. Taxonomy (NCBI): domain Eukaryota; kingdom Metazoa; phylum Chordata; class Mammalia; order Chiroptera; family Vespertilionidae; genus Plecotus; species Plecotus auritus. The sequence goes on along the minus strand of NC_137770.1, from coordinate 127,929,921 downwards.
TGGTGAACAGGAGTGGTGCGAGTGGCCATCCCTGTCTTGTTCCTGTTCTTAGGGGAAATGGTTTTAGTTTTTGTCCATTGAGTATGATGTTGGCTGTGGGTTTGTCTTATATGGCTTTTATTATGTTGAGGAATGATCCTTCTATTCCTACCTTGCTGAGAGTTTTTATCAAAAATGGGTGTTGGATTTTGTCAAATGCTTTTTCTGCATCAATTGATATGACTATGTGGTTTTTTATCTCTCAATTTGTTTATGTGATGTATCACGTTTGTTTATTTGTGGATATTGTACCATCCTTGCATCCCTGGGATAAATCCTACTTGGTCATGGTGTATGATCTTTCTGATGTACTGTTGGATCTGATTTGCTAAAATTTTGTTGATTTTGGCATCTATGTTTATGAGGGATATTGGCCTGTAATTCTCTTTCATTGTGTTGTCTTTATCTGGTTTTGGTATTAGGGTGATGCTGGCTTCATAGAAGGAGCTTGGAAGTGTTCCTTCCTCTTGAATTTTTTGGAATAGTCTGAGGAGGATAGGTTTTAGTTCTTCCTTGAATGTTTGGTATAACTCCGCTGTGAAGCCAACTGGCCCCAGGCTTTTGTTTGCTGGGAGCTTTTTGATGACTGCTTCAATTTCTTCCATAGTTATCGGCCTATTGAGATTTTTAGAATCTTCCTGATTGAGTTTTGGAAGGTTGTATTTTTCTAGGAATATGTCCATTTCCTTCAGGTTGTCTAGCTTGTTGGAATAGAGTTGTTCATAGTATTTTTTTAACAATCCTTTGTATTTCTGTGGGGTCTGTTGTTATTTCGCCTCTATCATTTCTGATTTTGTTTACTTGAGTCCTCTCTCTTTGCTTTTTGGTGAGCCTGTCTAGAGGTTCATCAATCTTGTTTATCCTTTCAAAGAACCAGCTCTTGGTTTCATTGATCTTTTGTATTGTTTTTTTAGTCTCTATATCATTTATTTCTGCTCTAATCTTTATTATCTCCTTCCTTCTGCTCACTCTGGGCTTTTCTTGTTGCTCTCTTTCTAATTCTTTGACTTAAAGAGTTAAATGATTTACTACCATTTTTTCTTGTTTTTTTGAGGTAGGCCTGTAGAGCTATAAACTTTCCTCTCAGGACTGCTTTCATTGTTTCCCATAGATTTTGGATTATTGTGTTTTTATTGTCATTAGTTTCAAGAATATTTTTAATTTCTTCTTTGATCTCATTGGTAACCCAACCATTATTTAACAGCATGCTATTCAGCTTCCGAGTGTTTGAATTTTTTGGATTGTTTTTATTGTAGTTTGTTTCTAATACTAGTGGCCCAGTGCACGAAATTTGTGCCAGGGGGAGGGGTGTCCCTTAGCCCAGCCTGCACCCTCTCCAATCTTGGACCCCTTGAAGGATGTCCTACTGCCAGTTTACAGGTTTTGGGCCTAAACAGGCAATCGGACATCCCTCTTGTAATCCGGGACTGCTGGCTCCTAACTGCTCACCCAAATGCCCTCCCCTGCCAGCCTGATCACCCCCAACTGCCCCCTGTGACAGTGTTCTTGTCCCCAACTGCCCCCCTGCTGGCCTGCTCACCCCAAACTGACCACCCTGCTGTCCTGATCACCCCATACTGACCCACATTGATGGCCTGCTTGCCTCCACTGGCACCCCTGCTGGTCTGCTCACTTCCAATTGCCTCCCCTGCCTCCCCCCACTGACCTGATCATCCACAACTGCTGTCCCATCCTGACCTGATCACCCTACAACTGCCCTCCACTCTTGGCCTCTAACCGCCTCTACCTCACCCTGCCACCATGGCTTTGTCCAGAAGAATGTCCGGCATGTCTTTTGGAAGGTCTCACAGTCTAGTTAGCATATTACCCTTTTATTAGTATACATAGAGGCCTGGTGCATGGGTGGGGACCGGCTGGTTTTCCCTGAAGGGTGTGCCGGATCAGGGTGGGGGTTGCCTTGGGGCATGGGACAGCCTGGACGAGGGGCCTGTGGTGGTTTTCAGGCCAGCCATGCCCCTATGGGTGAGGGTCCCAGCTGGAGGGGCATGGCCAGCCCGGATGAGGGGCTGATGGCTGTTTGCAGGCTGGCCATGCCCCCCAGTGGGGACTCTTACTCCATGGGGGCATGGCCAACCTGGGTTAAGGGGCTGAGGGCTGTTTTCAGGTTGACCACACCCCCTTCAGTGTGGGGAGTCCCGCTGGGGTGCCTGGCTAGCCTGGGTGAGTGGCTGATGGCTGTTTGCAAGATGGCCAAGCTTCCCAGTGGGGACCCTTACTCCATGGGGTTGTGGCCAGTCTGGGTAAGGGGATGAGGGCCGTTTTCTGGCTATCCATGCCTCCTGGTGACCCAGGCTCCCAGCCCCTCCTTCAGCCTTGGCCAGGGTGGGCTAGAAGCTTGGCTTCCTCTGTTACCATGCTGAAACAGAGACCCCGCTGGCATGTGCCAAAAATTAGAGTCCCCTAGCACATGCCAGGATTCAGAGTTCCCCTGTGCCTGCACCAAGAATCAAGTATCAGAGTCTTTGTTGCTTCCTGCGGCCTCACGCTTTGAATCAGGGTTCCTGTGTGCACATGCACCAAGAATTGGAGTCACTGGCTCTTAGTGTGAATGCACTGGGAGTCAGGGATTCCAGGTGCACATGATAAGAAACAGAGTCAAGTCACTGGTGCTTAGTGCTGCCTCCCACCTGGAGAATCGGATCCCGGTCAACTTGGGGGACTGGGTTGCACAGTAGCACTGTGTCACCAGGAAATCCACTCCTGCGCTGTGGAAAACAGACTTCTGTGTGCACTTTCCCAGAATCAAAGTCTGCATGGGCTTTGGGTTTGGTTGCCCGATTGTGTTGCAGGGAACAGATTCCCAGTGTCTGCGTGTGCTCCCAAGCTCAAATTCCTGTAGCGGAGCTACAGCCCGTGCGAGGGGCGGGAATAGGATCAGTTACTATGGCGCTGCCCGCAAGCCTGCGGGAAAGGGGATAGGCTCTGTGACTCACAGAAATCTGTGGCAGGGATGTCTGGGTTCTTGGTGTCTGTGAGTCTGCATCTGTGGTTGCAGGTCTCTGTTCCCAGTGGCTGCAGGGTCCTGGTTTGCATCTGAGACCAGACTGGGTGGTGCTGAGGCCAGGATTCTAGTCTCAAGCAGCTCTGTTTCTCAAGATGGCGTGGTCTCTGTGCCCGTACTGGCCACCCTGGAGTGTCAGCATTGGGAGCGGGGCTCTGCCGTCTAAGACTGCCCGGTTTGGCAGCACCTTGAAAGAGCTGCAGAATCTAACTATCCCTAGATCATACACATACACACCACACACTCCTCTATCGCTCCCTCACTCTCACACTCTCTTCCTCCCTACCTTCCTGCCTGTTGCTATCTTCCACTCTTTCTTTCCTTCAGGTTTGAAGGATAATTTCCAAGGGTACAGAATTCTAGGCTGATGATGTTTTTGTTGTTGTTGTTTTCTCAACATTTTAAATATTTTACTTTACTTTCTTTTGCTTGCATGGTTTCTCAGAATAAGTCAGCTGTAACTTTTATCTTTGCTCCTTTAACAGTAAGCTATAATTCCCCTCTGGCTTCTTTCTGAAATTTTTTTCTTTATCTTTGAGTTTATTTAATTTAAAACTGATATGACTAGGAATAATATTCTTCACATTTATCTGACTTGGTATTATTTGAGCTTTCTAGATCTATGGTTTAGTGTCTGACATTAACTTAAGAAAGTCACAGTCATTATTGTTTCAAATATGTTTTCTGCTCCATTCTCTTTTGCATCTTCTGGTATTCCCTCTCTTTTTAAAAATTTCTTTATTGACTAAGGTTTTACATATGTATCCTTATTCCCCCATTACCCCCACATCCCCCCACTCATGCCCTCACCCCCCCCTGTTGTCTGTGTCCATTGGTTAGGTTTATATGCATGCATACAGGTCCCTTCGTTGATCTATCCCCCTTATGCCCACCCTCCCCTACATTCCCTCTGAGGTTTGATGATCTGATCGATGTTTCTCTGTCTCTGGATATATTTTTGTTCATCAGTTTATGTTGTTCATCATATTCCACAAATGAGTGAGATCATGTGATATTTATCTTTCTCTGACTGACTTATTTCACTTAGCATAATGCACTCTAGTTTCATCCATGCTATTGCAAATGGTAAGAATTCCTTCTTTTTTACCGCAGCATAGTATTCTATTGTGTAGATGTACCACAGTTTTTTTAATCCACTCATCTGCTTATGGGCAGTTAGGCTGTTTCCAAATCTTAGCTATGGTGAATTGAGCTGCTTGAACATAGGGGTGCATATATTCTCTCTAAGTGGTGTTTCTAGTTTCTTGGGATATGTTCCTAGAAGTGGGATCACTGGGTCAAATGGGAGTTCCATTTCTAGTTTTTTTAAAAAACTCCATACTGTTCTCCACAGTGGCTGCACCAGTCTGAATTCCCACCAGCAGTGCACAAGGTTTCCTTTTTCTCCTCATCCTCACCAGCACTTCCCGTTTGCTGATTTGTTGATGATAGCAATTCTGACACGTGTGAGATGGTACCTCATTGTCATTTTGATTTGCATCTCTCAGATGCAATAATGAACTTACAGAAAGAGAAACTAAAAAAGTAATGCCATTTACCATGGGACCAAAAAATTAAGATACCTAGGAATAAACTTAACTAAGGAGGTACAAGACCTATATGCGAAAAACTACAGAACACTGTACAAAGGGATAGAGGAAGATATAAACAGATGGAAGAACATACCATGTTCATGGATTGGGAGAATCAACATCATCAAAATGTCCATACTTCCCAAAGCAATCTATAGATTCAAAGCACTCCCCATTAAAATACCAACGGCATATTTCACAGACCTAGAATGCACGTTCCAAAAATTCATCTGAATTAAAAAAAAAAAAAAGACCCTGAATAGTTGCAGTAATCCAGAGAAAGAAGAATAAATGGGATCTCAATACCAGATATCAAGCTGTATTACAAAGCCACTGTTCTTAAAACAGCCTGGTCCTGGCACAAGAATAGACATATAGATCAATGGAATAGAATAGAGAACCCAGAAATAAACCCAAACCACTATGCCCAATTAATCTTCAACAAAGGAGACATGAACATACAATGGAGTCAAGATAGTCTCCTCAATAAATGGTTTTGGGAAAATTGGACCGATACATGCAAAAAGATGAAACTAGACCACCACCTTACACCATACACAAAAATAAACTCAAGATGGATAAAGGACTTAAACATAAGACAGGAAATCATAAAAATACTAGAGGAATCCACAGGCAGCGAACTCTCAGACATACCCTGAAGCAATTTCTTCACTGATACTGCTCCTAGGCCAATGGAAACTAAAGAGAAAATAAACAAATGGGACTATATCAATATAAAAAGCATTTTCAGGGCAAAAGAAACCATCAACATAACAACAAAAAAGCCCACTGCATGGGAGTACATACTTGCCAATGTTATCACCGGTAAGGGTTTAATCTCCAACATTTACAGGGAACTCATACAGCTTATACAACTTAACAAAAGGAAGATAAACAATCCAATAAAAAAAATGGTCAATGGACCTAAATAGATACTTTTCAAAAGAAGACAGAAAGAAGGCCAAGAGACATATGAAAACATGCTTAAAGTCACTAATCATCTGAGAGATGCAAATCAAAACGACATTGTGGTACCATCTCACACCTGTCAGAATGGTATTCTCTTTATACATATGTTAGATTTTTGTAACTTTTCCACTGTCCTTGAATATTCTGTTCTATTTTTTTTTGTGGGGGAGGGGGTTCTCTTTGCTTTTAAGTTTTGAAGATTTCTATTGATATATTCTCAAGCTCAGAAATTCTATCCTCAGCTATGTCCAGTCTACTAGTAGGTCCATTAAAGGCATTCTTCATTTCTATTGCAGTTTTTTTAATCTTCCACGTTTGTTTTTTATTTTTTTCTTAAAATTTCTTTCCCTCTGCTTACATTGCACATACATTGTTGCATGCTGTATACTTTATCTAATAGAAACCTTAGCATATTAATTACTAGAGGCCCAGTGCACAAATTCGTGCTCCAGTGGGGTCCCTTGGCCTGGCCTGCAGGATTGTGCTGAAACTGGCTCTCTGACATCCCCCAAGGGGTCCCAGATTGTGAGAGAGTGCAAGTTAGGCTGAGGGACCCCACCAGTGCATGATTGGGGCCGGTGAGCTATGAGGGAGGGTGGCCAGACAGGAAGGGACTGTAGGAAGGCTCTAGGGTGTATATTCCCATCTAGCTCAGTCCTAATCAGCCGGACCCTAGCAGCAAGCTCACCTACTGGTTGGAGCATCTTCCTCCCAGTGGTCAGTGCATGTCACAGCAACTGGTCAACTGGTTGACTCTTCCTTCTGGTGGTCAGTGCACATCATATCAAGTGGTTGAGTGTCCTTAGCATATCATTAGCATAATACGCTTTGATTGGTTGAACAGATGACCAGACGACTGGACAGTTAGCATATTAGGCTTTTATTATATAGGACTAGGGGCCCAGTGCACAAATTTGTGCACCTTGAAGGGAACTGTGGGCCACGAGGCTGCAGTAGGAACAGGGGCGGATCTCGGCCCATCCTCCACACCCCTAACCAGCCCCTCCCACTGCGGCAGCCAGTCACCTGTCTGCAGGCAGCCAGGCTCCTGCCACCACCGCTCACACATGCTGACAGTGCCGGCCCTGCTCACACCTTCTGAATGCACAAAGCGAATGGGGATAGTCCCAGCAGCAGTGGGAGTGGGGCTGGTGCTGTCAGTGGGTGTGAGCAGCAGCTGCTGCCCCAATTGCCCCTTAGGAGCAGGGGGAGGTGGAGAAGCCCTCAGGGACGATCATGGCTGGCAGTTGCCGCTCGCACCCACTGATGGTGACGAGTGATTTGGACTGGTTCCGGGCACCAGCAGCAGGTGTGAGTGGTGGCTCCAGCGCAGCTGTGGGTGCAAGCACCAGGCAGGATTGTGGTGTGCGGGAGCAAAGAATTTTCAAGTAACCATCAGAGGCTCACCCCGATGACAGTGACTGGTGCCCTGCCTTGGTCTGGCACCCCTGCTCACCTGCTCCACCATCTCGCTGCGGCTGATGCCCGCCATGTCCCGCGCACACCTCCTGGTGGTCAGCGCACACCATAGCAACCGGTTGTTCAGTTGTTCAATTGATCTGGTTGTTCCTCTGTTTGGTCTATTTACATATTAGCCTTTTATTATATAGGATAGTTGTGCTAAATTCTTTGACAATTCCAATATCTTTCTCATGTCTATTTCTGATTCTTGCTTGTCTTCAGATTGTTTTTTGCCTTTTAATATTCCTTGTAATTTTTTCTTGATAGCTGGACATGGTATACTGAGTAAAAGGAACCACTGTAAATAGATCTTTAGTGTAAATATTTCTCTCTTTTCCACGTCCAGTGCAGCTAGAGAGCGGTCCAGTTCCTGAGTTGGGGCTGCTGGGAATTGAGAAAATGAGAGACAGACACAGAGATAGAAGGAAAAAGCTGGGGTCGGGTGGTACCCCTGTCCTCTGACAGGGACAAGGACAGGAACCCTGAGCCAATACAGTGTGTTTATTTTATATAGCAAAAACAAGAAGTTTTACTAAAAGTCAAGACAAAGGAGATAATGTGCATTCTTGGGTAGGCCCTAGTCCCATTCATTCCTGGTGCTTGGCTGGATTTAAATAACAAAACCCACCCCCTGGCACCTGGGCTGAAGGTCAAGCTGACAACACTCTTGCCTTTTGGCAAACTGTGTTTCCAGGACTTGGCTTTGCAAATGCCACTGGATTCAGCTGACAATAATTAAAGAAATGCCCATATGCCTTCCCAGGCACTCTCTATACTTTAGTTTTGTGGTGGTGAGGTGTGGGAGACCTATGATCAGTACTTCTGAACTGTGAACTTCACAAAACCTTGTTTTTCAGGTTTGGTGGCTATATTTATTTTCTTAGGCTAGATATTTTTAGAATTGGATTTATTGGGTAAAATAAAGTTTCTTCATTCATATTGCCAAATGCTTTACCCCCAAATTGTTCGATTTTCACTACCATAAACACAATTTATAATCTTCCATTATAATGTAAAAATCTTTAATATTTGCATGTCATTTTTATATTATGTGCTTAAAATTAAGATTGAGAAATTTTCTTTATGAACCAGTTATTTATTTCATTTTTTGTGTAATGTTTCTTTATATCCTTTTCTCATGTATATTAAGAAATTAACATTTCTTCATGAATAATTTCTGTTAATTTTCACCCTTTGTCTTTGATAGTTGCCATAACTACTGCCCTGTTGTTTTTTTAATTCATAATTGAAAAACTTTTGCATGTATACTTATTGTGAAAGAATAAAACATTTTTTCTTTTTCAAGCCCCGAGTAAAGAGCAGACAGAGCAAATAGTGCTCTGACAATGGGAACGAGACCCTTAAAGCTGTCCCAGGAAACAGCCCCAGACAGAGCAAATAGTGCTCTGACAGATAAGATATGAGATTACCAGATGGGACTGTTGACTGAAAACTTAAGCCCTGTCATTAAACATGTTATTAACGAGCCCTGTTGGAATTTCCTGGCGGCTTTGTCCTCTCTTCCTCCCTCACATGTGTGACCCCTCCCAATGTGTGATTTTTGCCTTTATAAGCCTGTAAAATTTTCTGCTCGGGGCTCGTCTTCGCTGCTCTAGTGTGAGTTACGAGTTGAGCCCCAGCGCACTGGAATAAATCCTCTTGCTGTTTGCATCAAGTGACGCCTCCTGTGGTTGATTGGGGTCGCCGTCGATCCGTGGGACAGAGTGAGGGTCTCCCTCCGGGGGTCTTTCATTTGGGGGCTCGTCTGGGATCTGACGGCCCCCCCTCATCTGCGGAGTCGACCTTGGAGGTAAGAAGGGGTACCCCGAGGTTGTCTGTCTTTGTCTTGTGTATTGTTAGTTGGTCTGGCTCTGTGTGTGCGCTTTCGGTTTGCAGCCGTTCGGCGACTCATGAGAGTGGCCGAACAGTGGTTGGTAGACGTGCCTGGAGGGCCACAGGTTGCAGCCCTGGGGGACGCCCCAAGGGTGGAGGAGAGCCAGGGATGCCTGGTAGTCTCCTACTGTAAGGGCGCTGATCGGGTTCTACTGTTGGATCAGAGATTGTCAAAATCGCGCCCATCTGATTCTGTTGCGTGTTTGTGGCGGACAAGGTGGAGTAAGTGGGTCCTCGTGTCTGTAATATTTTTGTTATTTGTGTTTCTGACGACGTACGAACTGACGATGGGACAGACTGTGACAACCCCTCTTAATCTGACCTTAGACCATTGGACTGAAGTTAAGGTAAGAGGTCGCGACCTATCAGTTGAGATCAAGAAAGGTCCATGGCGGACCTTCTGCTCCTCAGAATGGCCTGCTTTTAATATAGGATGGCCAACAGAAGGAACCTTTGACCTATCTGTTATTTTTGCTGTTAAGGAGATTGTTTTTCAGAAAGAACCTGGAACCCATCCGGATCAGCAGCCCTACATCGTGGTCTGGCAGGACCTGGTGCAAAATCCACCCCCCTGGGTTCAACCTTGGGCTGTAAAACCCAAGCCCCGGCCAGCCACTCAAGTTCTAGCCATCCAATCTCCCAGTTCTGGGGAGAAATCCAGTCACTCGGACCCCCCCAAGAAGATTTATCCAGAAATCCAGTCTGACCTCCTTCTCCTTGACTCACCTCCCCCATATCCTCCTGCCCTGGTTCCCATAGCGGGTCGGGAAGAGCCAGAAGCACCGCCGGCTCCTGCAGCTGCCCCCTCTACTCCCCCTAATGAGTCTCTGCCGGGGCCTGTGCAGGGCACCAGGAGCCGCCGCAGAATGACTCCTGACACCACCATCGCCCTCCCCCTAAGGGCTTACGGGCCCCCGCCGGCGGCAACGGATGGTGGACCGGCTCCTCTTCAGCCCCTCCAGTACTGGCCTTTTTCCTCCGCAGACCTGTATAATTGGAAGACTAATCATCCTCCCTTTTCAGAGGACCCCCAGTGCTTAACCGGGCTGGTGGAGTCTTTGATGTTCTCTCATCAGCCCACCTGGGATGATTGCCAGCAGCTACTACAGACCCTTTTCACTACTGAGGAGAGGGAGAGGATTTTATTGGAGGCAAGGAAGAATGTACCAGGAGCAGATGGATGACCCACCCAGCTCCCCAACATCATCGAGACTGCCTTCCCCCTCTCCAAGCCTGATTGGGATTTCAACACGGCAGAAGGTAGGGAGCGACTGACAGTCTATCGCCAGACTCTAGTGGCCGGCCTCCGTGGGGCAGTGAGATGCCCCACTAATTTGGCTAAGGTAAGAGAGGTTATCCAGGGGGCCACGGAACCCCCGTCAGTATTTCTTGAACTCTTAATGGAAGCTTTCAGGCGCTACACCCGTTTGACCCTACCTCTGAGGGGCAAAGGGCTTCCGTGGCCATGGCTTTCATAGGGCAGTCAGCAATAGATATTAAAAGAAAGTTGCAGAGAATAGAAGGGTTACAAGACTATACCCTGCAGGATTTAGTTAAGGAGGCAGAGAAAGTATATCATAAGAGGGAAACTGAGGAGGAAAAAGAGCAAAGAAAAGAAAAGGAAAGAGAGGAAAGAGAAAGCAAAAGGGATCGCAGGCAGGAGAAGAACCTGACACGGATTTTGGCCACAGTAGTAGGTGAGAGAGGCCAGGAACAAACCCAGGGCAGGGCTAAAAAGTCAGGTAACCTGGGCTACCACACCCCATTAGACAAAGACCAGTGTGCCTACTGCAAAGAAAAAGGTCACTGGGCTAGAGAGTGCCCTAAGAAGAAGAAGAACGGGTCCTCCAAGAAAGTGTTAGCTCTGGAGGAAGAAGAAGACTAGCGGGGACGGGACTCGGAACCCCTCCCCGAGCCTAGGGTAACACTAAAGGTGGAAGGGAAGCCAGTTGAGTTCCTAGTAGACACTGGGGCTCAACACTCGGTCCTACTCGAACCGTCTGGACCCATCTCCCACAAGAAATCGTGGGTCATAGGAGCCACAGGGCACCAACAGTACTCATGGACTACCCGAAGAACGGTAGACTTAGGAACGGGACGGGTAACCCACTCGTTTCTAGTCATCCCCGAGTGCCCTGAACCCCTACTTGGGAGAGATCTCCTAACCAAAATGGGAGCCCAGATTACCTTCACCCCTGATGGCCCGGAGGTGACCCAAAGCAAGAGAATGACTACCACCCTGACCATACGCCTAGATGATGAACACAGACTTTTTGAGGAACAGGGAGCAGAGAAAAGTCACATAAATGACTGGTTGAACAGGTATCCAGGAGCGTGGGCCGAGACAGCTGGAACAGGACTAGCTGCAGAAAGGCCGCCCGTAGTCATAGAGCTGAAGGCCACTTCAACTCCTGTGGCTGTACGCCAATACCCCATGACTAAGGAGGCCCGGGAAGGAATTAGGCCCCATATCCAGCGCCTCCTTCAGCAGGGCATCCTAGTGAAGTGTCAGTCGCCATGGAACACTCCCGTTACCTGTTAAGAAGCCTGGCACAGGAGACTATCGCCCAGTACAGGACTTAGGGGAAGTGAACAAGCGGGTACAGGACATCCACCCCACTATACCTAACCCTTACAGCTTGTTGAGCTCTCTCCCCCCGGATCATATTTGGTATACTGTCTTGGATTTAAAGGACGCTTTCTTCTGCCTACGACTACACCCTTCCAGCCAGAACATCTTTGCATTCGAGTGGAGGGACCCTGACTCTGGGACTACAGGACAACTGACTTGGACCCGGTTACCCCAGGGGTTCAAGAATTCTCCGACCCTCTTCGATGAAGCTCTTCACCAAGATTTATCCCACTTCCGTGCCAGCCATCCCCAGGTAACACTTCTGCAGTATGTAGATGACTTACTACTGGCCGGGGCCACAGAGGAAGAGTGCCAACGAGGCACGGGACTACTGCTAGAAGAACTCGCCCGCTTAGGATATTGGGCCTCCGCCAAGAAGGCCCAGATCTGCCAAAAGGAGGTAACGTACGTGGGGTACGCCCTCAAAGGGGAGCAGAGATGGCTAACGGAGGCCAGAAAACAAACTGTGACTCAGATACCCGTTCCTCGCTCACCCCGCCAGGTGCGAGAATTTTTAGGGACTGCGGGGTTTTGCCGCTTGTGGATCCCTGGGTTCGCTACCCTGGCAGCTCCCCTCTATCCTCTGACTAGAGAGGGTGCCCCGTTTGAGTGGGGTAACGGCCAACAGCAAGCCTTTGATGACACAAAGAAGGCATTACTGTCAGCACCAGCCCTGGCATTGCCGGACGTAGCAAAGCCCTTCATCCTCTTTGTGGACGAGAGAAGGGGAGTAGCCCGAGGGGTGCTGACCCAGCCTCTAAGGCCATGGAAGAGGCCGGTAGCCTACCTCTCCAAGAAGCTAGATCCCGTTGCTAGTGGTTGGCCTGCCTGTCTGAGGTCCGTGGTGGCAGTGGCAGTATTAGTGAAAGATGCTGACAAATTAACTATGGGACAGAAGCTAACGGTCATTGCCCCCCACTCCTTGGAGAGCATCATCAGACAGCCCCCTGATCAGTGGCTGTCCAATGCCCGCATGACACACTACCAGAGTCTCCTACTGAATGAAGACAGGATCCAGTTCGGGCCGCCTGCCATCCTCAACCCAGCTACCCTACTACCTGACACGTCCACCCAGGAGAGTGTGCTGCATACCTGTCAAGAGATACTGGCAGAAGAAACGGGGACCCGAAGGGACCTCCGAGACAAGCCCTTGCCAGACGCTCAGCTGACCAGGTTCACTGATGGAAGCAGCTACATAATAGAAGGTAAAAGGGTGGCCGGGGCGGCGGTAGTGGATGATGAGCAAATTATCTGGGCAAACAGCCTACCCGAAGGGACGTCGGCTCAGAAGGCCGAGTTACTAGCTCTGACTCAGGCTCTGCGATTGGCAGAAGGGAAGAAGATTAACATCTACACTGATAGCAGGTATGCCTATGCTACTGCCCATGTCCACGGGGCCATCTACCAGAGGCGGTGGCTACTAACCTCGGCAGGGAAGGAAATCAAAAATAAAGAAGAAATTCTAAGCCTGTTAGAGGCCGTTCACCTTCCTAAAAAAGTGGCCATTATTCACTGTCCTGGACATCAGAAAAGAAGGTCCAGGGTTGCCGGAGGGAACCAAAGGGCTGACAGAGAAGCCAAGCGGGCGGCTCAGGGACTCAACATCCTTTCATTGTCTGGGGAAAAACCGGGGTCTCACCCTGAGGATGCGGTATATCCCTCTATCAGGAACTTTGAATATTCAGAATCAGACCTTGAAAGAATGGACAGATTAGGATTTCGCCTGGAGACTCCAGAGGGGATCCGGGAAACTACAGAAGGAAAAAGAATCCTCCCTGAAAAGCAGGCTATCATTTTCCTCAGAACCTTCATAAATTAACTCATCTGGGCCCAAAACATTTAAAAACTATAGTCCAGTCTTCACCGTATTATATCATGAAACTAGGGGAGCTCGCAGATACAACTGTAAAAGAATGCAAGCCTTGCCAGGTGGTGAACGCCCAGCCCAGCAAGCTATCTCAGGGCAAGCGGCTCCGAGGAGACCGCCCTGGGAGTTACTGGGAGGTAGACTTCACTGAGGTAAAGCCAGCCAGGTATGGATACAGATACTTATTGGTATTCATAGATACATTTTCAGGATGGGTTGAAGCCTTCCCTACCAAGAGGGAGACTGCTCAGGTGGTGGCCAAGAAAATACTAGAAGACATCTTCCCGAGATTCGGGGTGCCCAAGGTAATCGGGTCAGACAACGGCCCTGCGTTTGTTGCCCAGGTAAGTCAGGGACTGGCCAAAATCCTGGGGCTTGATTGGAAATTACATTGTGCTTATAGGCCCCAAAGCTCAGGACAGGTAGAAAGAATGAATAGAAGTTTAAAAGAGGTCATGACTAAATTATCCTTAGAGACTGGCATAACAGACTGGACAGTCCTCCTTCCCTTTGCTTTGTTTCAGGTACGCAATACCCCTGGCTCCCTCAAGCTAACTCCTTTTGAAATTCTTTATGGGACTCACCCCCCACTCATTACCATCCAGCACCTCCCTTCCCCAGAATCTTACTCCTCTCAATCTCTGTATTCCAGATTGAAAGCCCTTGAGACTGTGCAGAGGGAGGTGTGGAACCGGTTGGCCGAGGCCTACAAGCCAGGAGACCTGCAAGTACCTCATCAGTTCCAGGTCGGAGACTCGGTGTACATTCGGCGCCACCGTGCGGCCAGCCTAGAACCGAGGTGGAAGGGACCATACATAGTGCTGCTCACAACTCCGACTGCAGTCAAGGTCGATAGCATCGCAGCCTGGATCCACGCTTCGCATGTCAAGCCTGCGCCACCACCAGACCCAGAGTGGAAAGTGGAAAAAATGGACAATCCCCTCAAGCTCCGCATTCACCGTGTTCCTGCTCCTGTTGGCACACCTCCCGCCGATAAGTAGTCCTAACCCTCATATCCACCCTGATGGGTCCCCTTATTATACTACTTTTAATTCTCACTTTGGGGCCCTGCATCTTAAATCGCCTAGTCACCTTCATCAGGGAAAGAATAAGTGCTGTACAGGTATTAGTGCTCAGACAGCACTACCAGTCCCTCCGCCAGGGAGACAGCCTCGGAGAAGGGTACATAGAGACAGAAGTTCCATGATTAGAACTTACCAAAAAGCAAATGGGGGAATGAAAGAATAAAACATTTTTTCTTTTTCAAGCCCCAAGTAAAGAGCAGACAGAGCAAATAGTGCTCTGACAATGGGAACGAGACCCTTAAAGCTGTCCCAGGAAACAGCCCCAGACAGAGCAAATAGTGCTCTGACAGATAAGATATGAGATTACCAGATGGGACTGTTGACTGAAAACTTAAGCCCTGTCATTAAACATGTTATTAACGAGCCCTGTTGGAATTTCCTGGCGGCTTTGTCCTCTCTTCCTCCCTCACATGTGTGACCCCTCCCAATGTGTGATTTTTGCCTTTATAAGCCTGTAAAATTTTCTGCTCGGGGCTCGTCTTCGCTGCTCTAGTGTGAGTTACGAGTCGAGCCCCAGCGCACTGGAATAAATCCTCTTGCTGTTTGCATCAAGTGACGCCTCCTGTGGTTGATTGGGGTCGCCGTCGATCCGTGGGACAGAGTGAGGGTCTCCTTCCGGGGGTCTTTCAATTGTGCCCTATTTTGTTTGTTTTGAGTATTAGGTGCTCTTAATCTTTTTTTCTCTGGTTTTATTGGGAATGTTAGACATTTTAATGTTAAAATTAATCTAGGTTTTAATAGGAGAGAAAAGTACAATAATATGTTATGAACATATCCTGCGATTTTGAAGTTTATAAAAAAGATTGTTTTAGCTGTTTTTTAGGTTGTTTTACTTTAATGTTTTCTGTTATGCAGGTGATGAACTTTTTCAACTTCTGTGTGTCTGAAAAAGTGCCCTTACCTCAAATTTTTAAAAAATATTTTCTTTGTATATGGAATCCTATATTGAATTTCTTTGCAACACTTTAAAAATGGGCTCTGTTATCTTCTCACTCACAATGTTTCCAATGAGAAATATGTTGTCATCTATACCTTTATTCCTTTGCAAATGTGTCATATCCTACTGCTTTACAGATTTTCTCTTTGTTGCTGGTTTTGAACAATTTGACTATGATATATCTCTCTTCATATATCCTGTGAATTTTTTGTTTATATTTTTCTCAAATTTGAACATTTTTTAGCCTTTATTTTTTCAAATACTTTTGCTTCCCCTTCACAATTCTGGCTGCACAACTCACAAAAGCATATTTCACTTTTAACTCTCTCAGTGTTTATTTTTTTCTAGTTTGTATTGCTGTTTTATAAGTTACTAACCTTTTATTCATCATTTCTAGTTGAAAAAACTCCACTAAATACATTTTTATTCTAGACACTGTAATTTTAAACTGTAGAAATTTGACTTGACTCTTCTATTTATGTCTTTACCTTACTTTCGAATATATGGAATTTAGTTCTTAATAAATTTTTAAACGTCCCTGTTTGCTAAATTTAATATTTTTGGTCAATTTTCATCAAATGGATGCTCTGAATTAAGCAAATAACTGTAGAAAAAGCTATTTACATATATAGTTAGACAATGAATATGCAATGGGAGAATATGTGTTATTTAATACAATAGCCAACCCTTCCCTCTTAGCTGCAGTTCACTTTTCAAGGTTTTAGTTACCATGGTCAACTGTGGTCTGAAAATATTATATGGATAATCCCAGAAAGAAACAATTAATAAGATTTAAAATGGGTGCCATTCTGAGTAGCATGTTGAAATCTTGTGCCATCCTGCTCCATCCTGCCCAGCATGTGAATCATCACTTTGTCTAACAGCCACTCCATATAGCCTACCTGCCCATTAGTCACTTAGCAGGCTTCTAGGTACAGATGGACTCTCCTTGGTATCACAGTGTTTGTGTTCAAGTAGTAGTTATAGTAGCCTAACACTATGTCACAATACCTATTGTCATTTTCCTAACTTCATCATAAAGGCATTGTATTATCTCACATTATCATAAGAAGAAAGGTGAATACAGTACATTGAGATATTTTGAGAGACATAATTTTAGTACAGTATATTGTTAAAATTGTTCTATTTTATTATTAGTTATTGTTGTTAATCTCTTACTGTGTCTCATTTGTATATTAAACTTTATCATAGTGCTCTTAGAATGTAACCCCCTCAGATAAAGAATGACTGCTGTAATACAAGATGACCATGGTTACTGTTATAAAACGTCAGCCCAAAACTATTAAAATTAAGCCATCAACCCCATTATAATAAAAATTATCCATTTTTATGTTTAAGTTATATTGTTGTTTCTTATATCTTTCACATTAGATCTTTTAAAAAAAATCCTCACATAAGGATATATTTATTGATTTCAGAGTAAAAGGAAGGGAGAGAGAGAGAAACATTGATCTGTTGCCTCCCACAGTCACCTGACTGGTGAACAAACTCAACCTAGGTATGTGCCCTGACTGGGAATCGAACCCACAAACTTTTTGGTGATCCTAGAAAGATTTTTCCCTATAGATTATCTTTATTTTTAGATATTTTAGACTTTATATATCAATTATTTAGTGTTTTAAATATTATTTTTATTTTAAGAGCATCAAACATACAAAGTACCTAGGATTTACTTTACTAAAAATGTGAACAAAATATAAATTATTGAGAAAGTTAAAAAAGACCAAAATAAGTGGGATGGAGAGATATGGCATGTTTACATATTGGACATTTTAGTATTCAAAAGTTCTAATTATTCAAAATTTAATTACAGGTTTAATAGAGTATTATTTAAAATCACATTTTTTTGTGAAATTGACAAGCTGATGCTAAAATTCATATGGAAATGCAATGAACAAAGAATTCCAAGTTAGTCATGGCTCAGTGGCTAGAGCGTTGGCCTGAAGACTGAAGGGTCCAAGGTTCAATGCCGGTCCAGGACACCTACCTTAATTGCACGTTCCCCGGCCCTGGTTGGTGTGCGTATAGGAGGCAACCAATCAATGTATCTTACATTGATGTTTCTTTCACTCTCTCTAAAGATCAATGGAAAAATATTCCCGGATGAGGATTAAACAAAAAAAGGACAAAGAGTACTTATATTATCATATATAGATTCTAAAAATATAGCTACAGTAATGAAGACAACATAATTTTTGCTTAAGGATAGACAAATAGACTGGTAGAATATAAGAGCTCAGAAATGATAATTAATTATAAGGTGAGGCAAAGATAGCATTTCAATTTAAAAAAGCTGATCTTAATGGATATTTCTACAGGAAAAAAAATAAATAAATTGGACACTACATCACACAAAATAAGTAAATTCTACTTAGTTCAAAGACTTGAATGTGAACTCCAAAATACATATTGTAGAATGTACTGTAGAAAGTCATTTCTAATAATTTATGATAAAAATGACTTCTGAAAGAAGCAATAAGAAATCTGGATCCCTTTCTGCCATCCCCCACCCCCCCATCCCAGCCCATCCCCAAGCCCACCTTTACTCTCCATCTTTGCTCCAAGTGAAAGGCTGTGGACACCACTGCTTCTCGGGGCTTTTGCCTACTTCAGTGGAAGCCAGAGGAAGGGAGGGGGCAGGCATTTGTACCCAGCCAATGCCTCTCCACAGAGGTGGGACAATTCCAAAAAGGGGGTGGTTCTCTTTGTAAACAGCCAAAAGCAGTGATGTCTATAAGCAGCCCTTGACGGTTCTGGGAGAAGATATTTGTTACATATACAATAGAAAATGATCTAGTACCTGAGTGGATAAGGAATGCCCACAGCAATGAGAAAAAGAGAAGTGAGACATACTAGAATAAATATTTCTCATTTGAGGAAATCTAAATAGCTGATAAACACATGTAAAGATTTTCAAAGAAAATGCAAATTAAAAAGACAACATGTTATCAATCAGAAAAGTATGATGGTAACTATTGGCAAGGTTGTAGGCACTCAGTATCTTCATATCTATATCTCTATATATAAAACCCTAATATGCAAATAGACTGAATGGCAGAACAACCGAACAACCAGTCACTATGATGTGCACTGACCACCAGGGGGTGCGCACGAAACATTGCGGGTGTCGGCAGCAGGCAGCAGAGCGCAGAACATGGAAGGCGTTGGCTGCAGTGGGGTGGTGGAGCAGGTAAGCGGGGGCGCCAGACCAAGGCGGAGTGCTGGTTGCTGTCATTGGGGTGAGCCTCTGGTGGTTACTGAAAATTCTTTGCTGCCAGTGCCGGTCCTGTTTGCACCCACTGCTGGCACCTGAACCACCTCTCACGCCCATTGCTGGCCCCAATTGCTTAGCACCGTCAGTGGGTGCAAGCAGCGGTTGCTGGCACCAATCTCCACTCAAGGCTTCTCCACTCACCCTGGTCCTGAGGGGCAATTGGAGCATGCAGCCACCTCTCGCACCCCCCACCAGTGCTGGCCCTGCTGGCACCTGCTACTGGCACCTGCCCCAATTGCTCTGCACTGTCAGTGGGTACAAGTAGGGCCGACACTGTCAGTATGTGAGAGTGGCGGCAGTGAGAGTGGGGCTGCTGGCACATGGGGCCTTGGGGCTCTGGCAGGAGGGGCTGGGCAGGGGCATGGAGGATAGGCTGAGACCCGCCCCCGTGCCTACCACAGCCTCGCCACCCACAGTTCCTTTCAAGGTGCACGAATTCATGCACTGGGCCCCTAGTTATGTTATAAGAATATAAATTGCTTCAACCACCTTAGAACACAGTTTGGCATTATTTAACACATTTTAAGACACATAAGCTCTAATATATTTTCTTCTAGGAATGTATGCACATCTTCTGTTCAGGTTCTTCATGATATGTGAATGATATTGTCTTTGCATATCCTATCTAATAAAAGAGTAATATGCAAATTGACCATCACTCCAACACACAAGATGGTTGCTTCCATGTGGTCAAAGATGGCTGCCCCCATGTGGACACAACATGGCTGCCACAAAATGGCCAGCAGGGGAGGGCAGTTGGGAGGGACCAGGCTGGCAGAGGAGGGAAGTTGGGGGCAACCGGGCCTGCAGGGAAAGGCAGTTGTGGGGGATCCAGGCCTGCAGGGGAGAGCAGTTGCAGGGGACCAGGCCTGCAGGGGAGGGAAGTTGCGGGGGACTAGGCCTTCAGGGGAGGGCAGTTAGGGGTGACCAGGCCTGCAGGGGAGGGAAGTTAGGGGTGACCAGACCTGCAGGGGGGGCAGTTTGGGGTGACCAGGCCTGTAGGGGGGGGCAGTTTGGAGCAATCAGGCTGGCAGGGGAGCAGTTAGGCATCAATCAGGCTGGCAGGGGGTTGGTTAGGGGGTGATCAGGCTGGCAGGCAGAAGCGGTTAGGGGCAATCAGGAAGGCAGGCAGGCAGGCGAGCAGTTGGGAGCCAGCAGTCCTGGATTGCGAGAGGGCAGTTGGACACCCTTCGAGGGGTCCCCGATTGGAGAGGGTGCAGGTTAGGCTGAGTGGGACACACCCCCTGCACTAATTTCATGCACCGGGCCTCTAGTTTGTTTATAATATTCAAATTTGGTAATAAGTCACACTTGCTATCAGTAAAATGGATAAATTATAATATAGTATATTCATTCAAGCAAAAATTTAATAAACAATGTGGACTTAATAGTGGAATTTCAGAAACAGCATTTCTTGAAGAAAAATATCACAAAATAATCCATATGATTACATTTATCTAAAAGTACAAATAGAGATGAGTAACCTCAGAAGAGAAAAAATGTGCATAGTTTGATATACTTCTTGATTTTTCTTTATGATAGCCATATCTTTTCACATTAACAACTAAAACAGATAGGAATTCAAGTTTATTGAATATTCAAGAAACCATGCTACCAAAAACTCTAGAAAACATTCAGCATGGTTAACCTGTTAGAACTAAAATATGGATTACAGAAGCGACATCAAAATTAATACAAATAATTAATACTCATTGTCAGGGTCAGAACAAATAAGTAAGGTATTCATTTTAAAACTAGAGGCCTGGTGCATGAAATTTGTGCACGGGGAAAGGGGGTGTTCCTCAGCCCAGCCTGCACCCTCTCCAATCTTGGACCCCTTAAAGGATGTCCTACTGCTGGTTTACAGGGATTGGGCCTAAACAGGCAGTCCGACATCCCTCTCACAATCCGGGACTGCTGGCTCCAGCCGCTCACCTGCCTGCCTGCCTGCCTGATTGCCCCTAACCACTCTGCCTGCTGGCCTGCTCGCCCCCAACTGCCACCTGCCACTGCCCCCCCGTCCTGATCACCTCCAACTGACCCCCATTGACAGCCTGCTCACCCCCAACTGGCCCCCTTGCTGGTATGCTTACCCCCAACGGCCCCTGCCATCCCATCTTGGCCTGATCACCCCCCAGCGACCCAATGTCCCAGCCCCTCCTTTTTTTCTTTTTCTTTTTTTTTCAGCGCCTCCTTGAGTGGAGGCCAGGGCCATCTGGAAGCAAGTATCTAGGATTTATTTATCTTCTATAATTTAAGCTTTGTAGCCTTGAGCGGAGGCCAGGGCAGGCCAGAGCGGATGGGAAGCTTGGCTTCCTCCATCGCTGGGGGTAACCCAAGCCTCCGGCTGGCTCCAGCTCCGTGGTTGCTGCCATTTTTGGGGGGATTTATTTATCTTCTATAATTTAAACTTTATAGCCTTGAGCAGAGGCCAGGGCCAGCCAGGAAGATTGGCTTCCTCCATCGCCAGGGGAAACCCAAGCCTCCTGCTCTCTCCAGCTCCGTGGCTGCCGCCATTTTTGTTGGGATTTATTTACCTTCTATAATTGAAACTTTATAGGCTTGAGTGGAGGCCAGGGCCAGCCAGGGCAGGCAGGAAGCTTGGCTTCCTCCATTGCTGGGGCAACCCAAGCCTCCTGCTTGTTCCAGCTCCGTGGCCGGCCACCATCTTGGTTGGGTTAATTTGCATACCCGCTCCTGATTGGCTGGTGGGCATGGTTTGGCATAGTGGAGTAATGGTTAATTTGCATGTTTCTCTTTTATTAGTGTAGATTGTAATTAGTGAGAAGTAAATGTGTTTATTCAAACTTGGGGGAATAATTCTATTTACTGAAATATAAATATTAATAATCCCTTGATTTAATAAAAATCATTAGAATATGGATATAATTTACTTCATAGACAAACTTTAAATTTTTAGAAAAAAGTTCAAAATATAAATTCCAAGAGACTTCTGGTGTCATGCATTGTACTTACTTGCACAATTAAAAAGAAAATGCTATTGTAATAATTTTCTGTTTTATTTTTGCTTTAGTTTCTAACCTGTCAGGATCAATTCAAAGTTGTGTAAAATGTGAGCTAATA
Organism: Plecotus auritus; assembly: GCF_963455305.1. Classification (NCBI taxonomy): domain Eukaryota; kingdom Metazoa; phylum Chordata; class Mammalia; order Chiroptera; family Vespertilionidae; genus Plecotus; species Plecotus auritus. Next base: position 127,908,045 of record NC_137770.1, on the reverse strand, counting down.
ACAGAGCACAGCTAGTTTGTGTGCATCTATAATTTTATACTATGGAAACAACAGATAACTATGTGGGAATAGGAAGTACATGCTTTTAATATTAATTTTTGGCAATCATTAGTTGAGAAAGTAGGATACAAGTGTTTTTAAATAGCAGGTATCTATTCTTAATAATGTTATAAAATAAAATTTATTTTCTCGTACTTAGTTTTTTAATATACAGAAAAAGGTTAAAAGGTAAGATATTATAAAACATTTTTTCAAAATTCAAAGTGTATTCTCTCCATTAACTATCTTGTAACTCCTAAGCTAACATTTTATTTTCATGATACTTGTTTGTTTTCCTTATATGTACTTAGTCTGGAGATAACTTTTGCCAGGAGCCAATTCCAGCATGTCATAATTATAAGAGTTTTATCAAAGGTTGATGAAACTTGGGGCCTCAACAAGGGCTGAGTCACATATGTAATTACCTGTTGGAACGGCTAAAAAGCATCTCCCCCAAACCTGAATAAGATTATTGTTTACTGCCAGACAGCTCAGGGCATCTTAATCTACATGTTATTGCCTCCTGTTGGCCAAACACCTGAACAGCTGTAGGCTATTCCCCAATCTGACAATGCTTCTGTACCCTACCCTTTGAAGTGTATTATCTCCACCTCGCCTTAGGACAAATTGTGTTAATAAAAAGCAAGGGTCAGAGACAAGGAGACCTTTAGCTCCTTTAGCTGAAGTTTCTCTGACCCCAATGCTTTTCAAAACTAACTTTTGTCTTTGGACTCCTACTTAATCTATGCACAGCCTTTCTCCAGATTGCTGAACCCCTTCTTAATACTGGGACAAGAACCCCGGCATTAATGGCCACTTGAACTGGGGCTTCCTGAACCCTGGCAACACCGGCAAACTTTCATTTTCTTCTTTATTTTTTATTTCTTCCTTCCTACCCTTCCTCTCCTACCAAATTATCTCCTGGAATAACATAAACCTTTTTAACTTCTGGTTATATAAAATTGGAATACAGTTTTAGTTAACTTAAATACAAGTGGAAATTCATTAATATACTTTAATTATTTTAAAACTTGAATATAAAACATTTTAAAATATGTCTCAACTGTGCAAATTAGTTGTGCCTCCTTCACACATGCTTTCCTGCAAGTTAGTGTCATTTCATTCTTTATGAGAATGTGTGGGACTAGGACATTATTTTCTCAATAGGTTGGAATAACTCTCATATGCCTGTGACTTTCAGGCAATTATTCTTTCAAATAATGATTAAATTCAAAATTATTGTTATGAAAATTATAATATACATACATAATTTGAATTTTGTATAGCACTTAACCTATTCAAGTTTATTTTAACTTTGTTGCAATTATCTTGGCCATTATTTATAACTACTTTTTTGCCTTTATTTTTAAAATTAAATTTATTGGGGTGATATCTATCTATATAATAGAGGAATATGCAAATTAGCTGGGATGCCATAATGTCATGAATGAACAGCAGGGACCTAAGGCTGCATGGCACCTGGCCAGGGTGAGGGATCTCAGGCCACGCCCTACACCCCATGGGGCTTGACAAGGGACTTCAGGCCATGCTTCATGCCCCATGGGGCTTGATGGGAACCTCAGACCAAATCCCTCGCCTGGTGGGCTTGATGGGAGACCTCAGGCCATGCCCCCTGCCCCGGCGCAGGGGGATCTGAGGCTGTGCCCCCATCTGGCAGGGCTTGACAGGGGACCTGAGACTGCGCCCCCAACCCCTGCCAGGCTGGGGGACCTGTGGCTGTGGCCCCCACCCAGAGGGGCTTGATGGGGGTGGGGCTGGCTGGGTTTGCATATCCTGCGATTTCAAAGTGCATGCTAGTGGGTGAGGACTTGACTCTGGGTCACATGGCGTGCCCCAGATTTTGACAGGAGGGAGATTTTCATATACATTTTATTGATTTTCTTTCATCTCTGACATTTCTATTATAAAGAAAGGGCAAATAGCAATATTAAAATATTTCCTCTAATTAATTCCCTTTTAATGTGCATGAATTTTGTGCACCAGGCCACTAATTGGGTAATAAAATTATATAGGTTTCTATTGTACACATCTATAATACATCATCTGTATATTGCATAGTGTGCCCACCACCCAAAGTCAAATCTTCTTCCATTGCCATTGATTTGACCCACTTGACCTTACTACTTCCCCATCCTCATCCTTCTGATAACCACCATCCTGTTTTCTGTATTTATGAGTTTTTGTTTGTCCTAACTATTTATTTGTTACTTTCATTTTTATATCCCACATATGAGTGAAATCATATGCTTCTTTGCTTTTTCTTTCTGACTTATTTCGTTTAGAATAATAGTCTCAAGATCCATCAATGTTGTCGCAAATGGCAGTATAAAATTCTACTGTTAAAACAAATCAAGATTCTAACATTCGATCTTATGGCTTTGGTGATGTCACATGAGCTTCAGTGGTATTTCTTGCATATGTACACTGAAGAGCTTTTTCATCTTTGCTCCTAGGCATTGCCTACAATAGGATGGAAAATTCCTAGATTCTACTTACATGTGTACTCACTGAGGAAATGATAGGAGGTAAGAAGAAACACACAAAAACAATTGCCTTAAATTACTACCAAAATTGTGTGTTTGAGTGTTAGTATTTGTGTCTTCTCACATATGATCTCATTTTCAAGCATGATTGACTTCTACAAGTGGCCAAGTTATAAAAATTATATTCAAATAACTCAAAAAACTAAAGCATTACAGTTATAAATAAACCCCTATACAGTAGAGTGTGACAGTTTATCTCAAGTATAGGGGAGCTGCTAACTTTCCTCAATTCTTCGTCAGACTGTTGACAACTCTGAAAAATCTACTGATTAAATCTTACAAAATTTTCCCAAAAAAGTAAAAACATGTTTAATATGCATAATTCAAACTTTTTTTTTTTTTCGCCCTGGTATTCTTTCCTCATGACTGTTTTTCAGGATTCTAAAAGAAAAATAATCTACATTTCATTGATGACAATATTCAAAAAATGAAAGCTAATTCTGGTACAAATGGCCCAAATCTTAGGTAGTAGTGTTTCTTAATACGCATTACAGGTTTAAATATCAATGCCTTTTCTCGCTGAGGAACTGTACCTTTCATCTGCTCTGAGCTCCAAGAACTCTGACTGCAACTCAGTTCCTGACAAATATGACAAAGAGGTTGCTCTGAATTGCTCATACGTTCATATTCAAAATGCATATTTTTACATTAGCTATCAAAATGGCTGTTTTTCTCAAAGCAGTATCAGTGAAAGCTATGGAAGTGAATAAAACTGTCTCTAGTGCAATGTTGTTGTGGTGCTATTATGAAAACCTTTATGCTATATGTACATGAAATGAACAAATGAGAGCCAGAGGAAGTACACTGCAAAATCGTATTTAAGGAGGGGGCACGAGCGGTGGGAGCGAAGGGCGCGGCGCTGCCAATGGACATGGGCACCCAGGGCGAGGCCCCAGCCTGGAGCTGCTGATGGCGAGGACCCGGCACTGAACCTGATGGCGCGAGGTGGAGGCCAGGCTGGCAGCGAAGCCTGCGACCTGCGCGGAGGCCCGAGAGATGAGGATGAAGGAGCTGGAGCGGCAGCAGAAGGAGAGAAATGGTTACGGTGGAGAGTTATACGGATCACAGCCCCTGAGCAGAAGATCTGGCAGGGTTGAAGAGAGACCAGAAAAAGATTTCACTGAGAAGGGGTCCCGTAACCTGCCCGGCCTGTCTGCAGCCACACTGGCCTGGATGGGTGGCACATCCTCCCGGTGGGAGAGTGGGGCACCTCCATCTCCATCTACACGGAGGCGTCCATTAGGGAGATGGAGGACTCGCCAGCAGAAGCGGAAGAGAAGTATAAGAAGGCGATGGTTTCCAGAGCCCAGCTGGACAATGAGAAGTTGAACTATATGTACCAGGTCGATACCCTGAACGACACGCTGCTGGAGCCGGAAGAACAGCTGGCGGAGTCTACGCAGCAGTATGAGAAGAAAAGCAAAGAATTCGAGCGGGAGAAGCACACCCACAGCCTGCTGCAGTTTCAGTTCGCCCAAGTGAAAGCCGCCCTGCAGCAGAGAGGAGATGCTGGAGAAACATGGAATAACCCTAAATTCAGAAACAGCTACCAATGGAGAGACTTCAGACCCCCTAAATAGTGTTGGATACCCAGGTCCTACCAAGATGACAAAAGAAGAGTTGAATGCCCTCAAGGCGATGGGGACGGGACTCTAGGAAAAGCCACTGCGGTGGATGTGAAAAATGAAGATGTGGAGAATATGGGGAAAAGAGAAATCTTGCAAAATACTGAGCAGGGACAGCACAAAGAGGACCCCGAGAAGGACTGTGTGGACACCGAGGTCTTGCCTCTGGGTGACAGTGCTGAGGACCGGAAAACCTCTGAAGACAGTGCCCCCTCCCTAGGAACATTAGCTGTAAATGAAGGACAGGTTCAAAGCCCAGTTCTAGAGAGCACATCCTTCCTTGAACATGCAGAGCAGGTTGAGTTCAGGGAGCTCACAAGCACCCCAGATGCTAGGACTGGGGCTCCGCTTGAGCAGTCTAAGCGTTCCAGAGAACCATATGGTGAAACTCTGGGTCCTGTGACTGGGCAGGACAGCTGGAATGCCTTGAATATCAAAAACCAAAGTGAAGAAGCTGAAGAAAAACAGGAACAAGAAGAGCAAGATTTTCAAACCAGTTTGGGAGAGGTTAGCACAAAACCACATCAGGAACCTGCTCCTGTGCAAATACCTGAAGTTGAAAAGGTGAGCAGCTCCCAGGGTGCGGTGGAGGCAGGGCTAGCTGGATTGGAGGCCCAAGCGGGCACAGTGGCCTCATGTCTCCAAGGTATAGCGATGGCACAGTGAGTCATGACACATGTGCGGTCGATGTCCCCACGGAGTTGGGCCCAAGTTTAGAGAAAGAGCTCACCAACCAGGAAGGGGCTGAACCCAGGGAGGTCCCAGTTCCAAGCTCGGGAGCAGCGGGGGAGAACAGCGAGGAAGAAGACGAGGACTGAGTGAGAAACCAGTCCAGACAGAAGTCCCGGCCCCTTCCTCTTCTCCAGCAGCCAGTGCTCAAGAGGCAGCAGGTGCACTTATAGTAAAGGCCAAGAGAGAACCCAGTGAAGAAAAGAACGACCCTCAGGGAGAGGGATTGGATTCATCCCAAAAGAAGATGATAAACAAGAAAAAGTAAAACATGAAGAAAAAGTCAGCGGCACCTGTAGAAACCCTAAGGATGTTAAGAAATTGTTAACATTTCCGAACCCAGATCTAAGTCAAGTTAAGGAAGAAAAGCAGGTAAAATCTCCTGTTGAAAAATCAGGTGTGGAAATACAAAATGAGGTCACTGGAAATCCATAACAGAACATTGTGGCCGGAAGCAGTGAAAACCTGGGCTTTCCAGAAGACCCTAAGATGGAGTTGGTTGGAACACTGAACCACGAAGATGGTGATGTAAACGCTGAGGTGGGGAAAGGAAGAGCTGATGGAGAACCATTACTATTTGAAAGTGATACCATTTAGGCCTCAGGCTCCAGAGCCAGTGCTGAGGGATCAGAGGAAGGAGCTGTAAAAGCTAATGCTGAAGGAGCTGGTGCTGCTCCAGCCATCCCTCAGAGAATGAAGACGTGTCTAGCAGTGCCCGGCTTGGAAATGAAAGTCCCTCTGAGGACATTAACGCTGCCTCTCAAACAGAAGGTACAGAGGGCTGTGTGATGTCTGAGTGTCCAAGCCAGGGAGTCAGAAAGGTTTTAGGTAGCATTAGTCTAGAAAACGATGACTTGGCCCCAGCAAGAGAGTCAGAGGACTCCCATTCAGGTGCAAAGAAGAGACGAGAGGCAGAAGCCAGAAGGACAAAAGCAAAGAAGATTGCAGGCTGGGGCGGTGGGGAACACCTTCATCGTCGCCATGGAGATGACCAAGCATCTGCCCCCACCTCTCCATGCCTGCATATGCAAATCAACTCACCATCTTTGTTGAGTTAATTTGCATACTCACTCCTGATTGGTTGGTGGGCGTTGTGAAGGTATGGTCAACTTGAATCTTTCTCTTTTATTAGTGTAGATTAGGGTTATCACCCAGATTAGAAAGACACATTTGTTATCGTGTAAGTGTTAACTGAGAGCGTTCCAGTAGTATCAAACAATAACATACACTATTTCTATTTCTGCTTATAATCAAAATAAACATACGGTAGTTCACGCCTGCCTTAGGCTGATATGAATGTAGATATTCTTGACCAAATATATCAGCATCTAATTGAAATGACAAGGTAGCATTCTAGGATTCCTACATCATGAGTAAATTAATTTGTCTCATTCAAATATATGTGCTTTCATATTTGCTTTTGACATGTACATGATAACCTGCGTGGTATTTTATTTAAAAGGAGATAAATGGCCAAACATCATGTAGGTCACTGAGTGATAAGATTTGCTCCTTAGGACAATAGCTCATCATTTTAGGAATAATGAACATCTTAAAGTCCTGGGAGCTCTTACTTGCCTTTACCTCATATAAGGATTTTATCTCAGCTAATGCTTTGGACTTCATTGTTCATGATACATGAGTTTATTTTATAGATTTTTTTCTCCTAAAAAATTAATAAATTTTAATTAAAGAAATTAAGTGGGAGGGAGGGGGGGTGGGGAGAGACAGATAGAAACATCGATGTGAAAGAGACACATCGATTGGTTGCCTCCCGCACACACCCCAACCAGGGCAGGGGATCCAACTTGCAACCCAGTAATCGAACCTGCACCCTTTGGTGCTGGCTCACATTCCAATCACTGAGCAACACTGGCCAGGGCTTATTTTATAGATTTTGACTTCACTTCATGCCAATTATGTATCCAAGTCATTTTACATAAAGATTTTTAAAATTATTTTCTGGAAGAGAAGTATGTTGAAATTGCATTTTCTATACAATATTAGGGTGGGGAGAATAATTTCTAAAATTTAACCTTAAAATTACTTCTCTTTCTGTTTGTCTAATCATTACTCAGAAGACCAATAGAAAAGAGTACTGTTCTTCAGCAAACTGCTAATTAGACTATAACAGGATATTTTCAATAGCTGAATCACTTTTGGTATTTTGGTATAAATGTTTGCATTTGTTGTGTCTCTGTATAGTCATATTGGAAAATAATTGTTCTGGTCTTTCAGAACAAAATATATAATTCCTATATAAAAGAGAATTTAAAAAATAATTGTAAAATTAAATTGAAAAATAATTGTAAAATATTAGACTCACAAGGGAATGAACATTATGAATACTGTTAACATTTTATGAGAGTATATGACTCCATCGTATTGTTACAAGATATAATTAAGTGCAAAAAAGACCAAAGCCTCAATAAAATTTAAGGCAAACTTGTTATCATGTATTTTAAATAAAGACATTTTTCTAGTTTAAATAAAAATAAAAATTAAAAATAAAATCATACTTAAAAATACAAGAATATACAGATGATTGCAACATTTGTTCTTTTTTATAGGGTCTTTTTCAGATCCTGGTGACTGCCATTTGAAGCAATGTGGTGGGAACTAAATTGGGCTAGTCACTATAACACTTTATCCAGGATTAGATAGACAAATAAAGTGTGGAAAAATCTGTTCTTAAATGTTTTTTGTTAACAATGGTAATAGCATTAGTTTTTAATTTATTAAAATCACTTGCAGTTAGCATTTTACATCTCCCATCACATTTGGACATTTCAATTTGCATAAATTTGAATGATTAATTTTAAGAAATTAAGCTATTGCTTTTAAAAAATTTTATTATTTTTTTATTGATTAAGGTATTACATATGTGTCCTTATCCCCCCATTGCTCCCCAACCCCCCACTCATGCTCTCACCCCCCAACCCCCACCCCCCGCCGCCAGTGTCTGTGTCCATTGGCCAGGCTTATATGCATGCATACAAGTCCTTTGGTTAATCTCTCCTCCTAACCCCCACCCTCCCCTACCTTCCCTCTGAGGTTTGCTTTTAGCTTTCAACTTATCTAAAATATTTTTCTGGCTAAATGTTGAAATGGACAAATGTAATAAATGCTTAGAGAAAAAGCAGAAGTATCTTAAAGTTTGTTCTTATAAGTGGCTGTTTGAGAAAATATCAATTATGGAGGCAGGCATTTTAAAAATAAAGAAATCACTGCTTTAGTTATTTCTTAAATACATACATAATGGGGGAATAAGGACACATATGTAACACCGTAATCAATAAAGAAATTACAAACAAACAAAAAGAAAAAGAAGAAAAATAAATCTTTCATCAGGCAAAAATAAAATAAAATACATACATAAATAGGTGTCCCCAAAAATATACACACACTTTAATAGCTGATAGCTCAAATTTAAAAATAAAATGTATTTTAACAAACACTGCCTTTAAAATTATACATTTTTGGACACCCTATGTATAATTAAAATTTTTTAATACTCAAATTTTAAAAAGGTGTCTACATATTTCAAATTATTAGCTAAAATTAGGTAAATTAATAACACTGTAAAAGAATGTTAAAAGAATAACAATAATGTTAGCTACAATTTATTAAATATTTATTTAATATTTAATGACAAGATTTGTGCTAGGCACTTGATATGGATTACTCCTAATACTAATACGAACTGTGCACGATAGATGGATTTAACTTCATTTAAATTGTGGGAATTTAAACTTGGAATTTAAGTAATTTACCCAAGGAACACAGCAAAGGTGACATCAAACTCAAATCAACACCTTCAAAAACCCATGTTTACCACTGTGTAATATCAGAAGATGAAATTAAATCATAAACAGAACAGTTACTTCTTTATCTCCCTTCTCCCATATTCTCCCATTCACATTAATTTAGGAAAATGATTGTAAGATTAAGATGAATCAAATGTTTTCCAACATGAGTACTTTGGGTTTTATTCAGAAATATGGGCAGAGTTCTCAGGGCAACATTTAATATCTTGTATGACCCAAAGGTATTCTAAACTACCTAAGTTATACTGATGTGTGACTTCAGTCCTCGCCAAGATCTCTTTCTATGGACACCCAAGTTACAGAGGTGATGAGTAGAAGGTGATGGTGGTGGTAGTGATGTGGCTTACAGGATGCTCTACCAAGACTTACAGAGTAGGTCTCATAGGAAAATCTAAATATTGGTTGCTATTTTAATTCAACCAAAAACTAAGGTAAAAAAATAGATTCTCTATTTAACTCATTACATTATTTGATAGTTTTAGGAAGCACACCATGATTTTAAGGGTTGCAAGATGCTAAGATAAATAGCAAAAGGAAATTACAGATGGCTCTTAATTGTTTCTTATTTTTCAGAATAAAAGTGAGTAGCTATCTTTTTCCTCAGTAAGTTTTGAATGCAGTCCTAATTCAAAACAAGGTATATATTAACAACTCCGTTATTCTCAAAATTTCCTACTGTGTTTTTCTTTTATCTTTTAATGAATAGAATATGATTAATAAAACATGAAAAGGTGAGTAGATGTTGTGTAGAGTTATAAGAATTTGCAAATACAGAAGATCCTTTAATCTAATATTCTATCAAGATATTTATTTAATTCTTATTTAGATTCTGGTGAAGTTTTAGAGATGTAAAATGTGGTGAATATGTATTTTGTATATTGAGTTTAATACATTAGATTATATTCTGATTAAACCTGTACAAATTAGGATCTCATTTTTTTTATCAGCAGAACTAGAGGCCTGGTGCATAAAATTCATGTACGGGTAGGGTCCCTAGGCCTGGCCGGTGATCAGGGCCAACCTGCAGGGCGACCGGTGGGGCGGTCAGGGGAGGGCACTACTGGCACCTGCCTTGGCTGGCCTGGCACCGCCTGCTTGCCCGCTGGCTCCGCCCCCACTGCCGCCACTGGATGCCACACTGCAGGGCTACCGGGGGCACTGGCACCTAGTTTGGCTGGCCTGGGGCCTGTGGTTTGGGGGTAGCTCCTGCATTGAGTGTCTGCCCCTGGTGGTTAGTGTGCATCATAGAGACCAGTTTTTCCACTGGTTCTTCCACCATTCAGTTGATTTGCATATTAGGCTTTTATTATATAGGACTAGATGCCTAGTGCACAAAATTCATGCATGGAAGTGGTCTCCTCAGCCCAGCCTGCACCCTCTCCAATCCAGGACCCCTTGGGGGATGTCTGACTGCCGGTTTAGGCCCAATCCAAAGGGATCGGGCCTAAACCGGCAGTCGGACATCCCTCTCGCAATCCGGGACCTAACTACTCAACTGCCTGCCTGCCTGATCGCTCCTAACTGCCTCTGCCTTGGCCCCCACCACCGTGGCTTTGTCTGGAAGGAGGACCAGATGACCAGAAGATGTTCGCTCGACCCAGTCTAATTAGCATATTACCCTTTTATTAGTATAGACTAGGGGTCTGGTGCACGAAATTCGTGCACTGGGGTAGGGGGTTCCCTAAGCCCAGCCTGCCCCCTCTCACTGACTGGGAGCCCTCTGCTGGAGGCCCGTGGGGAGCGGGCCTAAGCCCCACTCTGGCCTCCCTCTGTGGGAGGCGACTGGGCTGATCAGGGGAAGACACCAGCCCCATCACTCCACTGGTGCAGCCACTGTCAGCCACTGCAGTCCCCAAGGTGTTTTCATTAACACAGACTCCAGTCCCTTCACCATGAAAAAAATGACAACTTTCTTTAGGCATTTTCAAGATGTGTCTTTCATAGGATATGACATTTCTTTCTTTTTTTTTATCCTCACCTGAGGATATGTTTCCATTGATTTTTAGAGAGTGTGGGAGAGGGAAAGACAGAGAGAAACATCAATGTGAGAGGGACACTTTGATTTGTTGCCTCCTGCATGAGCCCTGACCTGGGCCCCAGCCAGGGAGGAGCCTGAAATCTAGGTACATGCCCTTGATCAGAATCGAACCCAGACCCTGCGGTCAGCAGGCCGAGGCATTATCCACTGAGTCAAACCTGCTAGGCATGATATGACATTTCTTAGCCCTCCAGCAGCGGACCTATGTTTTTTCCTCCAGGAGTGTAGTGGAAAAACCCTAGATCACCTTTTTGGATTCTTATTACCCAAGTTACCAAGAACATTACCAGTGGCATACAGGGAGCTTAGTTAATGAGTGGTCAGAAAAGGTGTTTCCTCTGCAGTTCACATGTAGAGGCAGGATATGCTGGCAAGCCGAGACTGGCTCCCCTGTGTGCCCCTCCCCCCCGCCTGCTCAAGCCTCTGCCGCAGCTTGGGCAGGGCCCCCCTTCTCCCTTCAGGCCCTGCTCAAGCCTCTGCCATGGCTTGGGAAGGGCCCCTTGGCTCCAATTAAGCCTGTGCCACAGCTTGCGCAGGGCCCCACCGGCTCTCTCAGGCCCTGCTCAAGCCTCTGCCATCCTGCCCCTTGTCACTCTGTGCCAAGGCTGGTAGGCTAGGAGTGGCCAGGGGCTACTGGGATCCCGGCAGCTCAAGACCTATGCAGGGGCCTACAGGCTTGGAGCAGCCTGGGTCCCGAGGATGTTCCCAGGACACAGGCTGCTGGATGCCTGCTTATGCAAATTAACAAGCCATCTTTGTTGGGTCAATTTGCATACTCACTCCTGATTGGCTGGTGGATGTAGTGGCCGTACAGTCAATTTGCATTTTTCTCTTTTATTAGTGTAGATGATATCATTAGAGAATACAAACCAGTATTGAAATGCTCACCAGCAAATCTGACACTCTTTTGCAAAATGAATTGCAAATGGACCTAATCAATATAAACACCTATTTCTTGCTATGAATAAGATAGAAAATCAGTCTAAGAATATATTAGTCACAAACACTATTCCTTTAATTCAAACATGTCTTCTCTTTTTCTTTTTTAACTGACAGCCTTCCTATCCTTTTATCATCACCAATTTCACAACCAGGCAGTTGAAAGGATCAGTGCAGATCCCCAAGAATTTCCCAGTTGTATTTCTCAATAAAACTTTAGAGCTTATGGAACCCCATGAGGGAAAATAAGGAAGCCCAAGGCTGCAGCACTGCATATATGAAAAAAAAAAAAAAAAAAGCACAAAATATTCCTGTGGCTTCCTCAAATTCTTATCCCCTCAATCCTTGGAGGTGTTGGAGAGCACCAGTTATCTGGTTACTTTCATTATTTATTGAAAAGCACTGTGGGGAGCATTGTGTTGCTCCCCATAGTGTTATTTGGTAGATAATGAATTAATGAACAGAGTAACAAAGAGAATTGTGCATCAGGAGGAAAGAAAAAGATATTTGTGTACACCAGAGAAGAGACTAGGAAGAAAAAAAATATAGAGAAAAACTTCCTACAGAATACAAAAGGAGGTGCTCTTTTTCCAATACCTTGCTTCCTTCTCCCACATAACTGAAATGATGAGAATGGGGAAAAAAAGGAAGAATCCTACCATCAAAAAGGCTAGTGTGTAAGACTGAGTTGTCACCTTTTTGGTCTTAGTACTGATAAGGTAAACATATGTCAACAGATAAAATAAACACACTACGCAATGGTTTTAATTTATAAAGAGTGAATATAAATGGCTCAGAAACATCTAGTCATTAATATGAAAGCCAATTTTGTTGCTTTACAGTAAATAGAGAAGACTAATCCAGAGATTTGATGGTATTTTAAAAAATCAAAATGTTCATTTCAATCTATATGAGGTATTACTTCTCTTCCCATATGAAATGCCTTCCCTATCCACTAGATCTCTTTTCTTGTAGGAGCTAGGAGATGGTAAGGCTGCTAGATACGCTCACAAACCTTTCTTATGGTTTCTTTGGACACAAACATATCTACGGAACTGCTACTAAGTAAACATAGATAAATAGATAATAGATAAAACCTCTTCATATGGGGTGCAAAACCAATCAATCTGTCTGAAAACTGCCATATCATATTTTGAAAGTATTACCACTCTTTAATAGAAAAGTCTCTGTATAAAAATTGAGAACTCAATGAAAATGTATTAAATGGAATTCCATTTCTTAATATAAAGCTAAATATAAGAATGGTATTCCTGATGCTACATTTCTCTTCCCCATAACAGAAAGAGTTGTTTCTCCTCTTCAACTAATTTGAATGGTTTTAAACATAAAAGAGTAGGTGGATTCATTGTATGTATTTGCATAAACCTGACTAGGGACTCTATAAGTACATACTCCCATATATACACATGTAGATGAAATATAAAACTTGTTGGAGGGAGCTAAGGGGTAAAATAAGCCTCAAGATAACTTTCAAATGAGTAAAAAACATGAAATAAAGCAAAATTATTAAAAAATATTGAAAATATAAAATTGAAATGAGGAGGTGTACTAAATGGACTATAAAGCTAGAAGGCAGATTAAGACCATGTGAAGGAAGTAGGGCACCAAGAAAGTGTCTGCTATGCCAATGTCATTGTTCTTATCATACTGAAATTTGTTAAGTGCTGCAAAGTAAGGTTGACTAGCATGATACGTTTTAATAATAAATCTAAACACATATAAATAACTAATCAACAATGACACCCTGATCTAAATATTGTATGGTTGATATGAATTTTCAATGTTTTATTTATAGCTAAGCCCTTCCCCCATATTTCTTCAATATACTGCTGTCAAAATGTCCATGTTCTAGAGCAGTGGTTCTCAACCTTTCTAATGCCGTGACCCTTTAATACAGTTCCTCATGTTGTGGTGACCCCCAACCATAAAATTATTTTCGTTGCTACTTCATAACTGTAATTTTGCTACTGTTAATGAATTGTAACGTAAATATCTGTGTTTTCCGATGGTCTTAGGCTCTACAGCTCTACAGCAGCGGTTCTCAACCTGTGGGTCGCCACCCACAGGTTGAGAACTGCTAACAGGGTTGCCTAAGACCATTGGAAAACACAGATATTTACATTACAATTCATAACAGTAACAAAATTACAGTTATGAAGTAGCAACGAAAGTAATTTTATGGTTGGGGGTCACCACAACATAAGGAACTGTATTAAACGGTCACAGCATTAGAAAGGTTGAGAACCACTGGTCTAGAGGAAGAGAGACCAAGCTTTTGGCTTGGACATGTATTCACTTTGTGACCTTCAGTCATATCTATGAGTCTACTGCTAATCTAAAATGCATGGGTAAAAAATTCCAATATCATTAGGACTTTGTTAGTAAGAGCTATATGAAGTATATAAAATGGTCACCAAGTATACCACCTGATACAAAAGGAACACACTGTAATGTTAGCTAATATTTATTTTATGATACCTTAAACATTTCTTATAAGGTCACATGACTTTAAATTTGTAATATTTCCCTAGCACTTGTTTAAAGTTTATAAACTATTATATTTTTTATTCTTGTTAAAATGTGTTTAACATGTTTTGATTTAATTCTTAATATTTAGTCCGTGTTTTAAAATTTATCTTTATTGTTGAAAGTATTGCAGATGTACTTTTTTCCCCCCATCAACCCCTTTTACTCGCACCCACTGCTCCTAGGCCTTTACCACACTAGGGTCTGTGTCCATGGCCTATGTATATATGCATATATGTTCCCCAGTTAATATCTCCCCAACCCCCAACTCCTGCTTTCCTTCTGAGATCATCAGTCTATTCTATGCTTCTATATCTCTGGACCTATTTTATTCATGAGTTTATTTTGTTCATTAGATTCCACATATGAGTGAGATCATGTGATACTTATGTTTCTCTGACTGGCTTATTTCCTTTAGTATAATACTCTCCATGTCCCTCCATGCTGTCTCAAATGTCCCTTCTTTTTTAAAGCTGCATAATATTTCATGGTGTAAATGTACCACCTTTTTTATTCACTCATCTACTGATGGGCACTTGGGCTGTTTCCAGATCTTAGCTATTGTAAATTGTGCTGCTATGAACATAAGGGTGCATAGCAGTGTACTAGGACTTCCTTTTATCCATATCCTTGCCATTACTTGTCCTTCGTTGATTAGTTTATGACAGCCATTCTGACAGGTATGAAGTGATAACTCATTGTTGTTTGAATTTGCATCTCTCTGATAATTAGTGACTTTGAGCATTTTTTCATGTCTCTTAGCCATCTGTTTGTCCACTTTAGAGAAGTGTCTTTTTAATTCCTTTGCCCATTTTTAATTGGATTGTTTGTCTTCCTTTTGTTAAGTTGTATGTGTTCCTTATATATTTTGGAAATTAACCCATTATTAGATTTCTGATTGGCAAATATGTTCTCCCATGCAGTGGACTTCCTCTTCATTTTGTTGATGGTTTCTTTTGCTGTGCGGAAGCTTTTTATTTTGACGTAATCCCATTCATTTTCTCCTTAGTTTGCCTTGCCCTTAGGAGATTTATCAGCAAACATATTGCTACCAGAGATGTCTCATAACTTGCTGCCTACAGTTTCTTCTAAGATTATTATACTTTCACAACTTACATTTAAATATTTTATCCATTTTGAGTTTATTTTTGTGTATGGTATAAGTTGGTGGTGTAATTTCATTTTTTTTTTTTTTTTTTGCATATAGCTGTCCAATTTTCCCCACACAATTTAATGAAGAGATTGTCTTGACTCCATTGTATTCTCTTGCCTCTTTTGCAAAATATTAATTGAGTGTAATGACTTGGGTCAATTTCTGGATTCTCTATTCTTTTCTATTCTGTGCCAGTAACGGGCAGTTTTGATTACAGAGGCTTTGTAGTGTAACCTGATATCTGGTATTGTGATCCCTCCTACTTTGTTCTTCTGTCTCAAGATTGCTACAGCTATTCAGTGTCTTTTTGGTATAATATAAATTTTTGAAATGTTTGTTCTAGATCTGTAAAATATACCAGTGGTATTTTAATGGGGATTGCATTGAATCTATAGATTGTTTTGGGTAGTATGGACATTTTGATGATGTTAATTTTACCAATCCATGAACATAGTATATTCTTCCATTTATTTATATCTTCCTCTATCTTTTTTTTTTTTTCAACATCCTGTAGTTTTCTGAGTACAGGTATTTTACCTTTTTGGTTAAGTTTATTCCTAAGTATCTTAATTATTTTTTGCAACAGTAAATAGGAATTTTTTTCTTTTTTTTAGTTTCTTTTTCTGAGAGTTAATTATTAGTGTATAAAAATGTCATTGATTTCTGGGTGTTGATTTTGTATCCTGCTACATTGCCTAATTTATTTATTAAATCTAGTAGTTTTTTGTTGGGTCTTTAGGGTTTTCAATATACATATCATGTCATCTGCAAATAATGACAGTTTACTTCTTCCTTTCCTATTTGGATGTCTTTTTGTTTTTTTTCTTTCTATCTGATAGCTGTGGTTAGAATTTCCAGTACTAGGTTTAATAAGAGTGGTGAAAGTGGACATACCTGTCTTGTTGCTGTTCTTAGGGGAATGGTTTTAGGTTTTGCCCATTGAGTAAGATGTTGGCTATAGGTTTGTAATATATGGCCTTTATCATGTTGAGGTGTGATCCCTCTATTCCTACTTAGCTGCGAGTTTTTTCAAAAAAAGAGTGTTGAATTTCATTGAATGTGTTCTCTGTATCATTGATATGATCATATGATTTTTATCTTCCAATTTTTTATGTGATATATCAAATTTATTGATTTGTGAATATTATACTGACCTTGCATCCTGGAATAAATCCCACTTGGACATGGTGTATGATCTTTTTAATGTATTGCTGGATCCAATTTGCTGAAGTTTTGCTGAGGATTTTAGTGTCCATGTTCATCAGGGATATTGGCCTGTAATTCTCTTTCTTTGTAGTGCCTTTTTTTCTGGTTTTAGAAGTAGGCTAATGCTAACCTCGTAAAAAGAGTTTGGAAGTATTCTTTCCTCTTGGATTTTTTTGAATAGTTTGAGGAGGATAGGTGTTAGTTCTTCTTTAAATGTTTGGTAAATCTCTCCTGTGAAGTCATTGGACCAGAGCTTCTGTTTGCTGGGAGTTTTTTGATTGCTGCTTCTATTTCATCAGTTGTTATTTGCCTATTCAGGTTTTCTGATTCTTCCTAATTGATTCAGATTTGGAAGTTTGTATTTTTATAGGAATATGTCCATTTCATCCAGGTTTTTCAGCTTTTTGGAATATAGTTATTCATAATATTTTTTTATGTTCCTTTGTATTTCTGGGGTCAGTTATTACTTTACTTCTTTTGATTCTGATATTATTTATTTGGGTCATCTCTTTGTTTCTTGATGATGTTCATCAATCTTGTTTATCTTTTCAAATAATCATGTTTTTGTTTCATTCATCTTTTGTATTGCTTTTTTAGTCTCTATGTTATTTATTTCTGCTCTGATATTTATCATTTCCTTCCTTCTACTCATTCTAGGCTTTTCTTGTTGTTCTCTTTCTAATTTTTTAAGATGTATGGTTAGATAGTTTATTAGAAGCTTTTCTTGTCTTTTAAGGTTGGCCTCCACTGTTATAAAATTCCTTCTCAGGACTACTTTCACTGTGTCCCATAGATTCTGGGTTGTTTTGTGTTTATTTTCATTTGTTTCCAGAATTTTTTTTATTTCTTCCTTGATCTATTTGTAATCCATTCATTGTTTAATAACATGCTATTTAGCCTCCACATGTTTGAATGTTTTTGAGTGTTTTTATTGTAGTTAATTTCTAATTTCATGCCTCTGTGATCCAAGAAGATTCTTGATATGATTTCAATCTTCTTGAACTTATAGAGACTTATTTTGTGTCCTAACATGTGGTCTATTACTGAGAATGATCCATGTACACTTGAAAAGTAAGTATATTCTGTAGCTTTGTGGTGAACTACTCTGTAAATATCCATTAATTCCATCTCTATAGTGTGTCACTTATGATTTCTGTTTCCGTATTCATTTTTTTTTTTGTCTAGAAGATTTATCTAGTGACATGAGTGGGGTATTAAACTCCCTACTATGATCGTATTGCTATCCCTCTCTCCCTTAAACTCCTCCAGGAGTTTTTTAAGATATATTTTGGTGCTCTTGTATTGGAGGTATATGTTTACCAGAGTTATATCCTCTTGTTATATTGATCCCTTTGGTATTATGAAGTGGCCTTTTTTGTTGTTGTTGTTATGGTCTTCATTTTGAAGTCTATTTTATCATATCCCAGTATTGCTACTCTTCTTCTTCTTCTTCTTCTTTTTTTTTTTTTCATTTCCATTTGCCTGGAATTTTTTTTCCATCCCTGCACTTTCATTCTGTGTGAGTCTTCTATTCTGACAGCAATTATATGGGTCAAGTTTTCTTGTCCTTTCAGCTACCCTATGTTTTTTGATTGGAGAATTTAAGTCATTTACATTTAAG
Organism: Plecotus auritus; assembly: GCF_963455305.1. Taxonomy (NCBI): domain Eukaryota; kingdom Metazoa; phylum Chordata; class Mammalia; order Chiroptera; family Vespertilionidae; genus Plecotus; species Plecotus auritus. Next base: position 127,889,757 of record NC_137770.1, on the reverse strand, counting down.
GTTATTCTTTATGCCACTGTTCTTCTCTTTATTTCTTCTTTTTACAACAGTCCCTTTAGTATTTTTTTGCCATGCTGGTTTGGTGGTAATAAGATCTTTTGGCCTTTTTTTGTCTGTGAAGCTCTTTATTTCACCTCTGTTTCTGAGTGATGTCCTTGTAGGATACAGTAGTCTTGGGTTCATTCCCTTGGTTTTCATTACTTTGTATACTTCATGACACTCTCTTCTGGCCTGAAATGTTTCTATTGAGAAATCAGCTGACAGTCTAATCAGAGCTCCCTTGTAGTTAACTTTCTTTCTCTCTCTTACAGCCCTTAAGATTCTTTCTTTGTCTTTAATGTTTGACATTTTAATTATGATGTGCCTAGGTGTGGGTCTTTTGGGGTCATCTTGATTGGGACTCTCTATTTTTCCTGAACTTGACTGACTTTTTTCTTCACCAGGCTAGGGAAATTTTATGCCATTATTTCTTCAAACAGGTTATCTATTGCTTTCTCAGATTCTTCTCCTTCTGCTATTTCTATGGTGCAAATATAGTTACATTTCAGATTATCCCAAACTCCCTTTGACTGTCCTGATTTTTATTTTTTTTTTCCTTTTGCTGCTCTGAATGAATGTTTTTTTCTACCTTGTCTTCTAATTTGCTGATTTGATCCTCAGCTTCTAGTCTACTGTTGAATTCTTCCAAGGTGTTCTTTATTTCAGCTATGTAATTCTTCATTTCTTATTGATTTTTATTTATTATTTTTACCCCACCTTTCATGTTGGTGTAATTCACACTAAGTCTCTTATAATGATTCTGTTGCTTATAATTTTCACTGAGATGTTTGACCACCCTTATTACTGTTGCTTTGAATTCTTTATCTGATAAATTGCTTGCCTCCATTTCATTTAGTTCCTTTTCTGATGATTCCTTCTTTTCTTTCATTTGGGGATTGTCTCTTTGTCATTCCATTTTTGCTGTCCCTTTATGTTTGATTCTTTGTATTAGGTCAAACTGCTATGCCTCCCAGACTTTATGAGGTAGTCTTATGTAGCAGGTGTTTTGTGGGACCTAGTGCTGCAGTCTATTAGATCTCCTGATCTGGGTGTTCTAGGACAGCCCCTTGTTTGAGTTATTTGGATCCTCTTGTTGTAATTAGTTCTTGAGTGTTATTGTCCCATTCTTGGCTGAAATCTCCTCTCAGGCTGGTTGACCATGCAGCTCACCCTCAAGAACATTGTGTGAGCTGTTGTGGACATGCTGACAGATCAAAACAAAATACAACACAACAAAACATGAAACAAAAGAAATTAAAAAAAAACAGCATGGCTGGTGTTGCACAGTGGTTAAGCATCAATCTATGAACCAGAAGGTCACTGTTCGATTCCTGCTCAAGGCACATGCCTGGGTTGTGGACTTGATCCCCAGTGTAGGGCATGCAGCAGGCAGCCAATCAGTGATTCTCGCTCATTATTATTGTTTCTATCTCTCTCTCCTTCTCCCTTCCTCTCTGAAATCAATAAAAATATATTAAAACAAACAAAATCACACACAGGTCCCCTACAGCAACAGCAAAAGCAACCACTAGAGAAGAGAGAATTAGGAATGAGAAAAGAGAACAAGAATGATAGAAGAAAAGAAATAAAAAATATGAGGAGGTAAACAAAACAAAAACCACAAACAAAACAAAACAAAACAAAAAAGGGTGGAGAGAAAAAGAAATATGATGGGGCAGAAATGAAATAAAGAAAATAAGAATAAAGCCCTAGCTGGTTTGGCTCAGTGGATAGAGCATCGGCCTACAGACTGAAGGGTCCTGGCTTTGATTCTAGTCAAGGGTACATACCCAGGTTGCAGGCTTGATCCCTAGTAGGGAGTGTGTGGGAGGCAGCCAATCAATGATTCTTTCTCATCATTGATGTTTCTCTCTCTCTCCCTCTCCTGTCCTCTCTAAACTCAAATATATATATGGATAGGGAAAGGAAAATGGTCTAAATAAAGGAGAAAAAAATTTGAAAAGGAAAATTGAGGAGAAATTAGATAGACCCAAAATAAGAAAAGGAAAAAATATGTGTAAACCAGAGAAAAAGAAAACAAAATTTGAGTAGGATAAAGGAAGAGGAAAATTAGAAATATGAATGTAAAAAATAGGGACTAAAATAATAAATCAATAAAGTTGATATGTAAAGAAGGTTAAAAAAAAGGTAAGAGAAAAAAAAAGAATAGGGGAAAAAAAGTGGAGTGGCATTTGTTTCAGCAGAGTTTAGTGTCTCATGAGAGCTCCCAGTGGATCCTGCTCTTCTGGTGGCTGTGGCTGACTGTTCTGTCTGCCAATTCTGGTCTTCTCAGGAGGCACTTAGGTGCTAACCCTGTTAGAAACTGCCCTCCTTTGCCTTGCAGTAACCTGCTTTAAGTGCCAAGGGATCCACAGTTTGTGTCTGTCTCCACAGTTTGTGTCTGTCTCCACAGGACTTGGTTACAAGCAGGAGGGTCCAAAGCAGGTTTGTTAGCAGCATGGGTCCCAGCGCTGGATCAGCCAACTTCCTCAGTCCCGCCCCCCGACCTTTGCCCACCTTCACCTGCCAGCCAGCTGTCAACATTAATCGCTCAAAAGTCTGTTTCTGAAAGGGCTTTTTAGGTGGAATCAGGAGCCTAGACCTCTGGGTCTCCCGTGAGGGGGAAGATTTCAGGGAAAATGGATTTCAGGGAAAATGGTGGGTGTTTTCCTGTCCCAGAACTACTTCTCTGTGAGTGGTCCTGAATATTCCTCTGCCCCTAGCTGGGCAGAGATCCTCACATGCAGTCCATTGGGATCAGCTAGAAATCTGAAATTTCTATCAGCTCTCCTGTGTGGGGGAACCACCAGTCAGGTGTCTTAGATAGTGGGGCAGATAGCCCCTCCCCTAATCCAGTCATGGATGCTTCCTAAGTTTGTTCAAAGGCTTGGCTCTGCTGTTCTTTCCTCTGCAAAGGTCAAAAGGCAGGGTTTGGTAGGCAGCACTCCTGAGGGTAGGGCTGGCTATATCAGCTGGGGTGGGGCATTTTCCTTTTTTCTGAGCTGTGGCTTCTGGGAGCAGCTATCCCTTTTTAGGAATAATAGCTGTTTCAGTTTGGGGGCGAATGCAGGTCTCCTGGCTACTGCTTTCCCATGTCTCCCCACAATGCTTCCCCCAGCCTCTCCTTTTAGGCACCTCAAATCTCCACAGCCCTCACTGCACCAAAGCCTCCGGTGAGTAGCTACAAATAAAACTCCTGTGCTCTGGGTTTAAAAACAAACATCTCTCTCCCCCACCCAGAAACTGAGGCTCTCTCTCCAACCAGCTTCACTCTACTGACTCCAGACTCTCTGGTGGCCAACAGCCCTGCTGACTTTCATGGCTGGATGTTACGTGGGCCTCTGGTCTCAGCTCTGGGTCTCAGGGCTATGGAGCCAAGCCTGGGTCCCGGCCTCTATCTTCTGAGGGACCAGATCCTCCCATAACCCAGAGCTCCCTCCTCACTCTTAGCCCCTGTCACAACCTCACCCTTCCTACCAGTTTCCAGGTGTTTTCTGTCCTTCATTGATATGTGTCTCCTTTTCAGTTGGACCTTGGTAATTCCTGGTGTATGTTCCCCACTTTAATTTTATTTCCAGTCTGGCTCTGGGAGGAGGTTGAAGCAAGGTCTGCTTATTTGGCCACCATTTTATTTTCTCCCAAATGCTATAGCCCATTTTTCTTATTTTTTCATTCTATTTTTCTGTAACATTACCATTTCATTTCTTCCATTTCCTTAAAAACAAACAAACAAAAAAACACACCTCATAACCGTTTTTGATTTAATACAATTTTTGGAGGTACTGTTGTATTTCTTTAAACTTCATTAGATTTTAATTTTTGTGCACTGATTTTATTTTTGTTAGTATTTTATTTTTCAGTGTTTATTTTTCATTGTAAGGAATTTTTTAAATACATTTTATTGATTTTTTTTTACAGAGAGGAAGGGAGAGGGATAGAGAGTTAGAAACATTGATGGGAGAGAAACATCGATCAGCTGCCTCCTGCACACCTAATTTGGGGGATGTGTCCGCAACCAAGGTACATGCCCTTGACTGGAATTGAACCTGGGACCTTGCAGTCCACAGGCTGACGCTCTATCCATTGAGCAAAACTGGTTAGGGCTGTAAAGATTTTTTTGTTTGTTAATCCTCACCCTGGGATATTTTTCCATTGGGTTTTAGAGAGAGTGGGAGGGAGAAAGACTGAGAGAAATATTGATGTGAGAGAGACACATTGATTGGTTTCCTCCTGCACATGCCCTGACCTGGACCGAGGATCCAGGTATGCAACCCACGTATGTGCCCTTGACCAGAATCAACCTGTGACCAATGCTCTAGCCAAAACAGCTAGGACTATAAATACTTTTGAACTTACTGTTTATTATCAAAATTTATGCAAATTTTCTCAGTAGAGATATAGGAGTAATAGATTTAGGGATGATGAATTTTAAAGACCTACTTTCCCCATCCCATCTAATCCCTGAAACTCTATGTCTATTGCTCAGTAATAAATCCCTTATGCAAGCCAGCAAAGAAAACAAACTAAGATATCCCATAGAAAATTTTCTAGTTACTTCAAGATCTGTTCTAAAGATTCATGGTATGTTCAGTCCATATAGGCCACATAAATGGCTACAGTGTTGTGTTTATTTTTTAATATGTTTTTATTGATTTCAAAGAGAGGAAGGGAGAGGGAAAGATAACATCAATGATGAGAGAGAATCATTGATTGGCTGCCTCCTCCACACCCCCCACCAGGGATTGAGCTCTCAACCCAGGCATGTGCCCTGACTGGGAATAAAATTGGTGACCTCTTGGTTTATGGGTTGACACTAAACCACTGAACCTCACTGGCCAGGTAGTGTTGTATTTTATCATTATTCACCATCCAATATCTTTATTGGTATCTCTGTGTTTTGAAATCTATCTGATAGTTGCTAGAAGAGAGGGCAGTTGGAAGTCTGGATGAAAAAAGTGAAGGGATTAAGTACAAATTGGTAGTTATAAAATAGTCACAGGGATTTTGGGTGCAGCATAGAAACTATAGTCAATAGTGTTGTTACGGCTACGTGTGGTGCCAGGTGGGTAGTTGAGATATCGGGTGTGGGGGGAATCACTTTGTAAATTATATGGTTGCTAGCCACTATGCTGGATACCTGAAACTAATATAAAATAATACTGAATGTAAACTATAATTGAAAAATAAAACTGAAAAATAAAGACCATGGATTTTGAGTCTCTTCCCTTATTAAACAGCACATTGAGAATCTGTATATAAGTGGAAGAACTGCTTTTCCAGAAGATTCCCATGATCGCTGGGCTCATTAGTTCCGCAACTAATGGAGAAGGGGTCTTCACTTCACTGCTGACCACAGGCCCATACTATGAAGAGCTCTGAAAATATGGGTAATAGAAACCAGGATTCTTCTCTTTCTCCATGAGGAAACTGGGAAATATCTGCCCTATTATTTCATAATTTAATTATACTTTATTCCTAGTATTTATTTGTGAAATTTGCCATAGCTTAGCTCTGCTGCATGTCTGGCTCTTCAGATATTTTCTATTTGATTCTTCTTACCATTTTTTACTTTGATCTTTGGTAACCTGAGAGAAAGCAATGATAAATTGTCTTTCATATACATGAGTTTAATTCAGTTCCCTTTTATGCTGAATGTAACATTTTAAGTGTATTTTGTAATATGATATAACTTTTAGTTTGTATGATTAACTTTATTTAAAATAAAAAATGTCTCCCAAATTCCCAAATAATTTGTTCTTTGTCTCTTGCTAAGTATTTGTGTTCAGGTTGGAAGCACTTGATATATAATTTAAATCATTTATTTTTCTCTCTTTTAAAATATATAGAATTAGAATTAAAGTAGAAAAAATGAGCAATTTAAGAATTTTAAAATCTCTGCAATGATGTAGAGAAAATAGCAAATGTAGATAAGAAAAATAATTAAAATATACACACCAAACACTACATATGCAGATTGTAAATAATTGGTCTATATATCATTGGAGTTTATTTTTATGCAATGTAAAACATTACTTTAAATACATTAGTAAAATAATATAAAGTTTCATATACAGTATAGGTTTTATATATTATATAGATAGTTAAATTTATTATATTGGAATATTTTATTTTAAGTCTTCTGCTGATCATGTTGCTATGGTTACTTTATTTTATTTAATTTTTTAATTTCTTTATTGATTAAGGTATTACATATGTGTCTTTATTCCCCCATTCCCCACCACCACCCCCCATTCATGCCCCCACCCCTCTGTTGTCTATGTCCATTTATTAGGCTTATATGCATGCGTATAAGTCCTTTGGTTGATCTCTCCCCCTTATCCCCACCATGCCCTACCTTCCCTGAGGTTTGACGTTCTGATTGATGTTTCTCTGTCTCTGGATCTGTTTTTGTTCATCAGTTTATGTTGTTCATTATATTCCACAAATGAGTGAGATCATGTGATACTTATCTTTCTCTGCCTGGCTTATTTCACTTAGCATAATGCTCTCCAGTTCCATCCATGCAGTTGCAAATGGTAAGAACTTCTTTTTTACCACAGCATAGTATTCCATTGTGTAGATGTACCACAGTTTTTTAATCCACTCATCTGCTGATGGGCACTTAGGCTGTTTCCAAATCTTAGCTATGGTGAATTGTGCTGCTATGAACATAGGGGTGCATATATTCTTTCTGATTGGTATTTCTAGTTTCTTGGGATATATTCCTAGAAGTGGGATCACTGGGTCAAATGGGAAACAACAATGCGGTACCATCTCACACCTTCAGAATGGCTATCATCAACAAATCAACAAATGACAAGTGCTGGTGAGGATGCAGAGAAAAGGGAACCCTTGTGCACTGCTGGTGGGAATGCAGACTGGTGCAGCCACTGTGGGGAACAGTATGGAGTTTCCTCAAAAAACTAAAAATGGAACTCGCATTTCACCCAGTGCTATGGTTACTTTTAATATCAGTGCTTAAAATTTTACTATAGGATGTTTGAATTCTCTAAAGAATGTCTAGCTACTATTTATACTATTTAAAAAAACATTTTCCCAATATATCTACCATGTATGCAATCAGTATTTCAGTTTATAGCTCCTATTGCATAAAGTTTACAATGAGAAAAATCAGATGTGACTATAAGCATTATGACTTCAAGCTTATTTCTGTTATATAAACCTTTAATGTGTTTGTGGAAATTTGTGTTTATTTTTTAAAAAAAACTGTCCATATTTTTCACTTTTTGGTGCCCTCAAAACACTCTTCTGGCATAAGGATCACAATTGTCAGAGTTGGTCTCAGTTTTTTCTAAGAGAAATTTAATCCACTTCCAAAATTCAAAAAATTGGGAGATTCTCCAGAAGTATGGATTTCTGTTTTTCCCATAAAATTTAGAATTCTCACCATGCAAGCAACATTTGACCATGAGTTGTAACTACTACATAAATGAAGGCATGAGCTCCATAGTTCACTACAGTCTCTACTACTCCTTATTGTAAACCCAAAAAAACCTGCTTTGGCCTTTTATGATTGCTAACTGTGTGGACACTGTATGCATTTAAATTGGAAATCCAGGCTTTATTGCCTTTTCTTGTCTTTCACCATCAGCATCCTTCTTGTGAAGTAATCATCTTATTCCCTCAGTTTTACCATATTTTGTCACACCTGGTTAAACAGGTGTTTAACTGTAACATGCTTACTGTAATAGGGTTGCAAATGCAATTATAACTCATCTGATTTTTTTATAAAGATGCATGAGTGTCCTTTATTTTCTAATTAGAAGCATCTAATGAAGTGTGATTGTGATTATCATGGTAAATATACCTGAAATATATTAGCTTATTGGTTGTATTAAATTATACTCCTCATGTGATTTGAAATAGTAAGATATAGTGAATGTCTAGCATTGGTTCATGTTCATAAATGTACCATCAAATGTATACTGCTTTACCTTACTGCTGGTTACTGATAAACAGCAGGATGTAATGATAGATGGCAGCTTTCCACTTGCATGAGGATCACCCTGGCCATTAGATTCTAAAATAAAGCTAAGCAGTAAAAAGGGTTGAACTGGTTTCAGAAAAAGTCTGGGGAATTAATAATTCTGGAAAAGCTATTATGAAACAAATATCATACATAGAAAACAGCATTTTTATAAAATATTGTAAGAAGTAAAATAGTAGGTAAAATATTGAATAGTGGAAGTAATGAGTTTAGAGCAAGAATATGTGGGATTTAATTCCTTACACTTGTGATATTTAGCTGTTTTATATGTTCATATTAACCTAGAGAAATTAGTTAACCTCTTTGAGAACTATATATGATTAAAATACATTTGATATGCACACACATGTATTTGTGTGTGTGTATATTTATACATACATATACTAGTCATAAAAAAGTATCATTACACATTACACATTCTTCTCAAGTACACATAGAGCTAGAATAGATCGCATATTAGGCCACAAAATGTCTCAATAAATTTAAGAAGGCTGAAATCATATAAGCTTCTTTTCTGAAAACAATGATATGAACCTAAAAGTCAATTATAAGAAGAAAACTGGGACAAACACAAACATGTAGCATTATTTATAACACTACTAAATAATCAAAAGTTGAACAAAGAAATCAAAGAAGAAAAATTATCTTAAGACAAATGAAAATTGAAACACAAAATTTCAAAATCTATAGGGCATAGGTTGGCTTATAAGAGGAAAGTTTACAATTCTATAGGCCTACCTCAAGAGACAAGAACATTTTCAAATTGAAAAATAAGTAAACCTTACACCTAAAGGAACTAGAAAAATAAGAACAAAATGCTAAATTAGTAGAAGGAAGGGGATAATAAAGCACACAGAGGAAATAAATAGAGAATAAAAAGATAACAGATGATTAATGAGACTAAGAGTTGTGGGGTTTTGTTGTTTTTGTTATTTTTTAAGATGAAGAAAATTGGTAAATCTTTAGCTAGACTTATCAAGACAAAAAGAACGAGGGCCCAAGTTAATAAAGTTAGAAATGAAAGAGGAGAAGTGACACCTGATACCACAGAAATACCAAGGATTATCAGAGAATATTTTGAACATTTGTACCTCAACAAATTAGACAATCTAAAATAAATGGATACATTACTTGAAACATACAAGACTGAATAAGAAGAAACAGGAAAATCTGAACAACTCATTACTAGTAACAAAATTGAATCAATAATAAAAATATTCCCAACAAATAGAAGTCCAAGATCAAATGTCTTTGTAGCTCAGTTTTACTTAACATTTAAAAAGAATTTATATCTATCTTTTATAAATTATTACAAAAAATAGAAAAAGAAGGAATTCTTCCAAACTCATTCAATGAGCATTACATTTATAACAACACTAGACAAAGACACTCCAAAAAATTTAAAACTACAGACTAATATCTCTGGTAAACATTGATGCAAAAATTCTCAATAAAATATTAGCAAACTGAATTAAAAAACATTAAAAAGATCATACACCATGATCAAGTGGAATTTATTCCAGGGATGCAAGCATGGTTTGATAGCCACAAATCAATCAATGTAATATACCACATTAACAAAACAAAGGATAAAATTCATATCATCATAACATATGCAGAATTAGCACAGGCAAAATTCAGCTTCATTTATGATAAAACCCTCACCAAAGTGAGTATAGAGGGAGTATAACTTAAATTTGAAACTATACCTACCATTTGACCCAACAATTCCATCCTTGGACATCTGTCTGAAGAAAATGGGAACACTAATCAAAAAGATATATTCACCCATGTTCATTGTAGCATTATTTATAATATCCAAGACATGGCAGCAACCAAGGTAGCTATGAATGTATGAATGGATAAAGAAGATGTGTAATATATATATATATATATATATATATATATATATATATATATATATATATATATTTATATATGCCTAAGCGACCAAATGACCAAAAGACCGGTCAACGGGTCGCTATGATGTGCACTGACCACCCGAGGGCAGACGCTCAATGCAGGAGCTGCCTCCTGGTGGTTAGTACGCTCCCACAGCCAACCTCCCATGGCCCCTCCCCCCTGGCCAACCTCCCATGGCCCCAATCACCGGCCAAGCTGAGGGACCCCACCTGTGCACGGATTCATGCACCGGGCCTCTAGTATATTATGGTACATATGGAACATTATATATGGATTATTAATCCACCATAAAAAAGAATGAAATATTGTCACTTGAGACAACATGAATGGACCTAAATGGTATTATAAGTGAAATAAGTCAGACAAAGACAAATACTGTATAATTTTACTTACATTTGAATTCTGAAAAACCAAACAAACAAACAAACAGACGATGTCTCATAGAAACAGAGAACAAAAGCTGGAGAAGGGCCAAAAAGGTAAAGGGGATTGAGAGATACAAACTTCTTATAAAGGAAAGAAGTCATGGGGATGTAATGTACAGCATATGGAATACAGGCAATTCTATATAATAAAGAGGTAATATGCAAATAGACCATCACTCCAACACACAAGATGGCCGCAACAAGATGGCTGGCAGGGGAGAGCAGTTGTGAGTGATCAGGCCAGCAGGGGAGGGCAGTTGGGGGCAACCAGACCTGTAGGGTAGGGCAGTTGGGGGCAACCAGACTGGTAGGGGAGGGCAGTTAGGGGCAATCGGGCTGGCAGGAGACCAGTTAGGTGTCGATCAGGCTGGCAGGGAAGTGGTTAGGGGGTGATCAGGTTGGCAGGCAGAAGCGGTTAGGGGCAATCAGGCAGTCAGGCAGGTGAGCAGTTGGGAGCCAGCGGTCCCAGTTTGTGAGAGGGATCCCAGATTGGAGAGTGTGCAGTCTGGGCTGAGGGACACACACACACCCCATGCACAAATTTCGTGCATCAGGCCTCTAATATATATATATATATGAGCCTAAATGACTGGAACGACTGGAATGACTGGTAGCTATGACATGCACTGACCACCAGGGGGCAGATGCTCAATGCAGGAGCTTCCCCCTAGTGGTCAGTGTGCTCCCACAGCCAACTTCCCCCGGCCGGCCAACCTCTGTGGTTTCTCCCCCCGGCTGCAGGCCCCAATTGTCCAATCAGGGCTGGCCCCTGGGCTGGGATGGGGAACCAAGGGTAGGTGGTGGCAGACATGGCCCCTTTCCCAAGAGGGCTGAGTGCTGGCTCCCTCCTCGGTGCTGGCAGCCAACCTCCCATGCCCCGTCTCTCCCCCTGGCCGGCAGGCCCCAATAGGCCTACCACCTGCCCACCTTGGTGGTGGTGTGGCAGTGAGGCAAGGAGGAGGAGGGGAGGTGGGGAACCGCACGGTGGCAGGGTGCCAACGATGGTGGCATTGGTGTCCAGCATATGTTCCTTCTTCTACGGCCCAGTCCTGATTGGCCTGGCCCTGATCGGCCCTGATTGCTGGCCAGGCCTAGGGACCCCAGCTGTGCACAAAATTCATGCACTGGGCCTGTAGTAATATCATAATGACTGTATGATGACAGATAATTACTAGACTTAACACGATGATCACTTCTTAAAGTGTATATAATGTCAAATCACTGTATTGTACAATTGAAACTAATAAAATAATGCATGATAACTATATTTAATTTATAAATCAATAACATTTTGGAGATAATACATTGGGGAGGCTTCTAAATTACACAAAGATTAAACAAAGATTTTGTTTTAAAATCTTTGCTCTATCACTAATTAACAAGAATTCTTGGTATGTCACAGATTTATTAAATAGCAGGTTCTCTATGTTTAAAATAAAGTGGGTTGGAGGTTATGGGGAAGTGAAAGGAAAATATAAGTTTCTGTGATAAGAGACTAAGCAGCAGATAATAGCACCAGGTCATCTTTAAAAACTAGAAATTTATCCAAAAGTCATAACAAACTGAAAATATTTTAAAATTGATGTTATTAGTAATGTAATTTAAAAGTTACTGGCTAAACTGTCAAAGATACTTTAGATTGCACTTGAAAACAAAATACTTTGCAGAAGGCAAAGCAAGAAGCTAAGTAAGTAGTAGTTGAAACAAAGTGACAAATGGTGAAAATTTGAGTACTATTAAGAGATTTAAACTACTGGACTTGATTAAATGTAGGAGGACAAGGCATGGGAGAAATGAGATCAGATTCACAGGGTTGTTTTTTTTGTTTGTTTGTTTATTTGTGTTGTGTTGTGTGTGTGTGTGTGTGTGTGTTTTGAGGGTTGAATGCTTTTGTGATTCACTGAGATGAAAAATATAAGAGGAGGAAGAACATAATTTAGAAACACATAACATTTTTCTTAGTTACCTTAACAAACTAGTAATTGCAGTTTGATGTCTTACTTACATTTTCTTCTTAAATGATGTTCTGATATTTGTTACACTGGTCCAATAGAGCCAATCAATTTAGATCTCTAAGGGACCAGTGATATTATAGTTATGATTTATAAAAATCTTCATGAATGAAGACAAGAGCCTCTTAGGAACTGAATGGTTTAAACTAAATACACTAATTTCACAGCTGATGACTTGAATCATCTAACCAAGCTCTTTATGACAGCTCTTGTTCAACATTTCAAGGGGATTCTATAACTAAAATAGATTTTCTAGAGGCAAGTCATAAGTCTTTCAGTTTTGCATGGCCCTAATCTGGTGAGGGAATCTAATAAACAGAACCTGAGATTGAAAATAATGCATGAAATAGTGTTCAAAATGGACTGAAAAGTGAAAGGGATGATGAGATTGATTGTGCATCCTGGTTACTGATTTATTTCCCTGCCTGAAGAACCACATTCTGATAGAGGTCTTTCAATCTTTCTTCCAGTATAGTTCTACTGGCCACCTTAGTCCACACTCATCCCCACCTAATACAAACACAATTTTATTTGTTCTAATTCTACTTGTGAGAAAAAACAGTTCATCTTACCTAACTTCTAATTTTCTTGCTGCCTCCTGCTCCACAGGTTCCATGCATATCTGAAGACAAGGGGCCTCTAGTGTAGTAAATGACTGCAAAGAAAGTGTGAGATTAATAGAGGGAGGCAATGTGTCACGATGCAAAGTGTGGAATTCAGCATTAGTCCTAGCTGAGTTCCAATCTAGGGTCTAGATCAGTAATATTCAATTGCTGTGCCAGAAGAATTTTTAAAACATGCAGTATATGACCACTTGGGGCCACTGACCTCTTTTTCCTTATCTTACCTAATAATAGACAAATGTGTAAATTGACCGTACCTCTGCTACGCCCACAGCCAATCAGGAATGATATGCAAATTAACCCAACAAAGATGGTGGTTAATTTGCATACACAGGTGCTGAGTGATGGGCGGGACACCTGCGTCATCGCCACGGCAACGACGCAGGCCTTCCACCCCACCCCTGGTCTTTCAGGGCCTCTGGGCAGCATGGGAAGGTGCGGCCAGAGCAGAAAGAAGAAGCTCTGGGCTGGAGCAGAAAGTGGCTGGGCCGGAGTGGAAAGGTGGTGCTGGCAGCCAGGGAAAGGAAAGCCCATTCTAGCATGAATCTTAGTGCATCAGGCTTCTAGTTATATCATAACTAAGATACATTTAGAGTATTTTTATTTGTTATCAGGAAAGTAAGTCACTTTTTCAGGAGGGTTGGCTTTTTTACTTGTAAAAGTAATTTGGGGAGCCCTAGCTGGTTTGGCTCAGTGGATAGAGCATCGGCCTGTGGACTGAAAGGTTCCAGGTTTGATTCTGGTCAAGGGCACATGCCTGGGTTGCGGGCTCAATCCCCAGTGGGGGCCGTGCAGGAGGCAGCCAATCAATGATTCTCTCTCACCATTAATGTTTATCTCCCTCTCCCTTTCTCTCTTAAATCAATAAAAAAATATATATTAAAAAAAAGTAATTTGGGGAGAAATGGTGACATAGTAAGATAGCAGGACTCAAGAAGTAGTGGCCATTTTCCATTTTCCTTTGTTGCTGGCATTTCTCTAGCTTTCCTTTCAGTTTACTCACTCATGGTTGAAAGCCAAAGGGTTTTCTGACCGTAAGGTGCTCAGGGTCAGTCTGGGGGCCTAATGATTAATTCTTCCCAGGGCTGAGGCTGTCCGGAGCATTGCTAGGTGTGTAGCCGCATTCCAGCCTCTACTCACTAATAGCCAGTAGCTAGCTGTCCCCTCCCACAATCCTGACAATTAGAAATGTCCCCAGATATTGTCTAATGTCCCTGGAGGCAAAAATCACCCTGTTACAAGGACACCCCCCATTGGGCTTGGGCTGCCTGTCGCTGTGTCCAATAACGAAGGCCAGGTTGAATCATATGAGGCGTTTATTGAGAAGGCCGGCCCACCAAGAAGACAGAGCACTTGCAAGCATCCAATTCTGCCTTCCAGCAAGGTGCAGGGGACAGGGTTATAAAGGGGAAGGGGCTGGGGTGCTATGTTCAGGCCTGGGGTCTGCAGACATCAGCTATTGTAGTCATCAGGTGATGAGATGATGTTGATCAGATCATGTTTTGACTCCTGGTGGGTCGGTCTGACCATGCTTATCGGTTCTGTTTGCTGGATTCACAGCTGAGTCACCTCCCCAATCACTCACACAGGCCTTGAAAAGGAAACTTAAGGAAAACTTAACCCCCTATCCTATAAAATAAAGAGGTAATATGCAAATTGACCCTCACACCCGTTAGTGAGGGACGACCAAACGACTAAACAGCAGGCTGTGTGGGGTGACCAGGCTGGCAGGGGGGCCATGAGGGGTGACCAGGCCAGCAGGGGTGGCAGTTGGGGGCACCAGGCCAGCAGGGGGGACAGTTAGGGGTAACCAGGCTGGCAGAGGGGCAATTGGGGGCAACCAGGCTGGCAGGGGGGCTCAGTAAGAGGTGACCAGGCTGGTGGGGGTGCAGTTGGGGGTAACCAGGCTGGGAGCGGGGGGAGTTGGGGACAATTAGGCTGGCAGGGGGGGCAATGAGGGATGACTAGGCTAGTGGGGGGTGGGGGATCAGTTAGGTGTTGACCAGGCTGGCGGGGGGGCAGTTAGGGGTAACCAGACAGGCAGACAGATGAGTGATTAGGAGCCAGCAGTCCAGGATTGTGAGAGGGATGTCTGACTGCCAGTTTAGACCCCATCCCCTGATTGGGCCTAAACTGGCAGTTGGATATCCCCCAAGGGGTCCTGGATTGGAGAGGGTGCAGGCTGGGCTGAGGGGACCCCCCCCCCCATGTACACGAATTTTGTGCACCGGGCCTTAGTATTGTCAAATAAAATAATGACAAGAGCAAACACAATATCCATCTGGTGTGCATGAATCAAAATTATACCTATTTTTTTGCCTGATCGTTAAAAATATATATTTTTTGGTGTACCACAGCATTTTAGTAATTAGTTTATGTGTGCCATGAGATGGAAAAGTTTGAAAATCATTGTTTTATATCTTAGTGGCTGTGTGAAGGTGATCATTTATTAACATTGGTTTCCTCGTGAGTAAAATTGAATTAATCTATATATATATATATATATATAAGCCCAGGGACCATTATGGCAGAATGACCAGAACGACCAGTCATTAAGATGCATACTGACCACCAGGGGGCAGACACTCAATGCAGGAGCTGCCCCCTAGTGCTCAGTGCACTCCCACAGCAGGAGCGCCACTCAGCCAGGCATCGGGCTCACGGCTGGCAAGCGCAGCTGCGGCGCGTGAGCCTCTCCCATCTCTGGCAGGTGCAATCTCCAGCAAAGAGACTGCAGTCCCAATGCCTGGGTGGTGGGGATGTAGCTGGAATGATCACAGATCAGTCACTGCCGTTCCCTGGAATTCTCCCTTCAAACCCTGTGGTTTCTTTATTTAAAAAATTTTATTTTATTGTTTAAAGTATTACATATAGTAGTACATATATCTCCTTTTTTTTCCTCATAGACCTTCCCCCAGCCTCCCCTACCCAGTGTCACATACCCTCATCCCACCCCCGCAGTGTCTTGTGTCCATTGGTTGTGCTTATATGCATGCATACAAGTCCTTTGGTTGATCTCTTTCCCCCTGTCCCCAACACTCCCGAGCCTTCCCACTGTAATTTGACAGTCTGTTTGGTGCTTTAATGCCTCTGTGTCTATCTTTTTGTTCATCAGGTTATAATGTTATTTATTTTCCATGAATGAGTGAGATCATGTGGTATATTTCTTTCATTGCCTGGCTTATTTCACTTAACATAATGCTCTCCAGGTCCATCCATGCTGCTGCAAATGGTAAGAATTCCTTCTTTTTTATAGCAGCGTAGTATTCCATTGTGTAGATGTACCGTAGTTTTCTAATCCACTCATCTGCTGATGGGCATTTAGGCTGTTTCCAAATCTTAGCTATGGTGAATTGTGCTGCTATGAACATAGGGGTGCATATATCCTTTCTGATTGGTGTTTCTAGTGGCTTCTTATTGCCTCCTGGGTCTCTGGATGCGGGCTTGGGAAAAACCCACAGAGGCGCTTCATGCACATACTGCCTGGGCTAGCCCCCATCTCGAGAGTGAGCGCTGGTGAAGTCCAGCCCAGTGACCAACACCCACGCATGTCCACGTGCAAGCCCTTCACAACTTCCACCTACCACCCGGCCCCAGCCCCATCTCCCAGAAAGGTCAGCATCCTGGCATGGAACACCCGCTCCTGGATCCCTGCAGAGTGCTGGTTGGCTCTGGTGGGCAGAGGGGCACCAGCAGGTGCTGGCCTGACCTGTTTGGTTCAGGCAGCCCCACACTTGGGGCATGAGTTGCATGGAAAAATCACCCCCTACCCTGCAGGTACAATCTACTGCAAACAAATGCAGCATGGAACATTTGTGCATGACCAGCACTACCTTGATACTGACGCTGGGCCCCTGGAACTCCCCCTCAGGCATCAGGGCCAGGTTCCACCCCTTAGCTATTGCCATGTTCCTTTGGATGCAGAACTGAAATACTAAGAACATGCCTTACCCCGGACTGTGATTTGCCTCTCTCCTTTCTTCCTACCACTTCCTGATGACACTTCCAAGCTGGATGGGTCCCCACCTCTGGCGGGAGTCCCAGAAAAAGTCAGAAAATCCCAATCTGATGAGTGGATCTCCTATGCGTGTCCACAGCAGTGCCCATGGCACCCTTCCTGGGCCTGTCCTGCATCCGGGCTCCCACGTTCCCTGCAAATCCCCTGCAGCTCCCGTGGGCAGGCAGGCCCACGGATGGCGGCTCCCATGGATGGACCCCTACCCCCATGTGGTGCTGGTACCCATCCCGAGGACACCCACAGCTCAGCCAGAACTTGCCATGAGACACATACCCCATAAACCTACAGGTACAATCTCTGGGGAACAGATGAAGTGCAGATACTTGGAGTAACCGGGATGAGCCTGATATCACTGCTGGGCTCCTAGAACTCTGCCTTGGGCATCAAGATCAAATCTCATCCCTTACCTATTTCCTGGAGCTACAGAGGAAGGCAGCAATATAAAAATAGCCACAAGGTGGCTACTGACAATCGGGATAAAAGTCAGGGAGATGGATCTGAAGGGTGGGGTCTTGGGCAAGAGAGCACCCTCGACCTCCAAGATCCTTGACTTCATATTGTTCACCTCCAAGCATCTCTTATCTGGCTCTGAGCAGTGGAAAGCGTCCAGCACAGCCCAGTGTGTTCACTGGGGACCTCCTGGCCGGCAAGGCATGACCCTGGCCGCAGAAGGGACATTTGGAAATACTTTTTTAGGAAGCTGTGGGGAGGAGGACAGACTCCCCACCTGACTTCCTGGTGGCTCAGGGGTCATGGAAACTCCCCAGACACATGGTTTCAGGCTCCTAATTTCCTTTCAATGTGCACGAATCTGTGCCACAAGTCCAGACCAGGCCACTAGTCTATATATATATAAAAGGTTAATATGCTAAGTGTCCAACTATCCGACTGGTCGCTGTGACGTGCACTGACTACCAGGGGGCAGATACTCAACGCAGGAGCTGTCATGACACGCACAGAGAAATGGCACTGTGGACCTGGCACCCACAAAACAACACTTGGCTTTCCCCCAGTGGGACACAGGCCCCACCACCACCCTGGAGCGACAGCCCACCAAATTGCAGCTGACACTACAAAGACCCCATGGCACAAAATGCAGCCCACAGCCCAGCCCAGACAGGAAACGGTGGCTGTGGGTGCCTGGTAATGACATTACATAGAAATGCCTGCTTTCTCTCCCTAGCAATGACTAGCCTCCTTGCAGTTTCTTCAGCCCAGGAACAAAACTTACTTTATAGTCAGGTGTAAACATTTCACACTTTAACCAAATGTCTGTGAAGCGTTTTCCTGTGCCTCATCTCATTTGATCCTCACATGACTCGTGCATGTGCAATACACATAAAGCTCTTGCTGGTGCCAATCGCACGCATGTGTTTTGATCTGTCATTGTCAATCGTGAATTTGGTTGACACTTCTATTATAGAGAAAGGTTGAATAGCGATATTAAAATATTTCATCTAATTAATTTCCTTTCATTGTGCATGAATTTGTGCACTGGGCCTCTAATATTAAATAAATTTTAGAATTAGTAGGTTGGTGAAATTAAATGAATATCTTACATTTAATGATATTAAAGTAAAAAAATAATCTAATTGGAACATTTATAACATAATTATTGGTCTAACAAAATTCGAAATCAATGTTTTGAAAACTATTGTTTACCACAATATTAATACCATTGTGTTTTTACTTAATTTTCACTTTTTTATATAAAGAACTAGTGGCCTGGTGCACGAAATTCATGCACGGGGTTGGGGGAAGTTCCTCAGGCCGGCCTGCACCCTCTCCAATCTAGGACCCCTCAAAGGATATCTTACTGCCAGTTTACAGGGATCAGGCCTAAACCGGCAGTCGGACATCCCTCTCACAATCCAGGACTGCTGGCTCCAGCCGCTCACCTGCCTGCCTGCCTGCCTGATTGCCCCTAACCACTCTGCCTGCCAGCCTGCTCACCCCCAACTCCCCCCCTGCTGGCCTGCTTGCCCCCAACTGCCCCCCTGCAGGGCTGCTTGCCCCTACCTTCCCTTCCCACTGGCCTGCTCACCCCCAACTGGCCCCCTCCTGGCCTGCTCTCTCCAAACTGCCCCCCCCACTGTCCTAATCACCTCTAACTGAACCCCACTGATGGCCTGCTCACCCCCAACTGGCCCCCTGCTGGTCTGCTTACCCCTAATGGCCCCTGATGTCCCATCCTGGCCTGATCACCTCCCCCAGTGACCCAAGGTCCCAGCCCCTCCTTTTTTCTTTTTCTTTTGTTTTTTTCAACACCTCCTTGAGCAGAGGCCAGGGCTGGCTGGAAGCAAGTATCTAGGATTTATTTATCTTCTATAATTGAAACTTGGTAGCCTTGAGCGGAGGCCAGGGTGGGTGGGAAGCCTGGCTTCCTCCATTGCTGGGGCAACCCAAGCCTCCTGCTTGCTCCAGATCCGTGGCCAGCTGTTATCTTGGTTGGGTTAATTTGCATACTCACTCCTGATTGGCTGGTGGGCGTGGCTTGTGGGTGTAGTGGAGTGATCATTAATTTGCATGCTTCTCTTTTATTAGTGTAGATGACTGAATTAATTTAGAACCTTACCTTTAAATGCCATTTTTGAAGAAGCACATTCTGATAGAGGCCTTTTAATCTTTCTTAACAATACAGGGGAATTGTTAAAGGGCATATGAATAAAGATCATTGATGCTCTAGCTGGTTTGGCTCAGTGGATAGAGCATCGGCCTGCGGACTGAAGGGTCTCAGATTCAATTCCAGTCAAGGGCACATGCCTGGGTTGAGGGCTTATTCCCCAGTGGAGGCATGCAGGAGGCAGCTGACCAGTGATTCTTGCTCATCATTGATGTTTCTATCTCTCTCTTCCTCTCCCTTCCTCTCTGAAATCAGTAAAAATATATAATAAAAAATAAAGATCATTGATTGTGGGAACCCCTTTCACATCTCACGTGGTTCAGGGTTCCGGTTAAGGGTTCGGGTTCTGGAGAAGGCCACACACAAATGAAAAAAGACTAGAAAAGTATTAATTTGGTAATATTGGGGGCCAGGCAGGAGCCCACCTCTAGTGGGAGGAATACACCCTGCTCTGGCCTTGCTATCCCTTTTATTGAGACTATGGGATACACCCATAGCCTTTAGGCAGGAAATTCCAATAACAGAAATTTACATAAGACAAACAGAGGTGGAGGCTGCTTCAGCTAACAATGTTTCAATGTTTCAACTAAACAGTGAGTGATTAGCTCTGACCTTTCAGAGCAATTAAGATTGTTGACCAGTCTTCTAGTTCCCTGTCCTTATCTTTCTATTAGTGAGACAGTGATCAGTTTCTGGCAATTGATAATCAAAATTTCTCTAGATCTAAAATATTTAACAATTAACATTATTTTTAATTCTAGTTTTAAGGATAACTTTCTAGGTTAAATACATAAGTGAGCTTTGATATGTAGTTTGTTTAAAAATACTGAATAAGATGTAGAAAATTACTTAAAAATTGAAGAGTTGTTACATTAATTATATTCAGATTTATTTTTCTAATTTCTATCACATATACTATTTCTACTATATACTTTCTGTAAAAATCATTTTGAATTTGTGCATATTTCTTTGTGTTGGCTCATATCTATATGTGGGAGAAGAAATTCCCTTTTTTACCAAAATATGTGTGCACTTTCTATTTTTACTAGTATAATTCAAAAAATTGAAAACATGCTAGTAATATGCATTAAGTTTGAAGTGCTTCATGTAAGAAATATGCCTCTGCTTTATCTTTATAGATACAGCATGTGGCCAGGCAGCTGCTGAATTTACCCAGAGCAAATAGGATGTGGGGGTGGGGAGAGAGGGTGAGAGCTGTACACGTGGCTGATAGCACATGTCCTAGGAAGATTTCCCTAGACCAGTGCTCGGCAAACTCATTAGTCAACAGTCAAATATCAACAGTACAACAATTGAAATTTCTTTTGAGAGTCAAATTTTTTAAACTTAAACTTCTTCTAACACCACTTCTTCAAAATAGACTTGCCCAGGCCATGGTATTTTGTGGAAGAGCCACACTCAAGGAGCCAAAGAGCCGCATGTGGCTCACGAGCCGC
The DNA here is from genome assembly GCF_963455305.1 of Plecotus auritus. Lineage (NCBI taxonomy): Eukaryota > Metazoa > Chordata > Mammalia > Chiroptera > Vespertilionidae > Plecotus > Plecotus auritus. The sequence goes on along the minus strand of NC_137770.1, from coordinate 127,868,629 downwards.
GGTTTCCTGACCACTACCCTAGACAAAGGGAAGTGGAGGCACCTAGAGAAGGCCCATTTTTTTTTTAAATAACCCAATGGGAGACAGCAGACCTAGGCAACCTATTAGGAAGTAGGTGATCAAATAGAACTCAGCCAATGAGGAACTAGAGGAGTGTCTTTAAAAATAGGCTATGCTCCTTGTTCCATGTGTGTTCCTGTCAAATGGGTGCCCACTTTCTAGAGTATTAAAAGTCTCATTTTTGCCATGCTTCTGTTTCCTAGTACATCATTTGAAATTTGGACAGGTGAGTCATTTTTCACATTCATGATGCTATAATAAGTTATGTTTTGGAAGTTATTATTTTTATATCCTCATCATCTGTTTCTCAATATTGCTTCCTAATAAATGGATATTAAAGGAAGAAAAAACACACATAGGAGAAAAGATTAGTTAAAAAGTAACACCCTGGCAAGGTTGTTCAGTTGGCAAGAGCATCATCCCAAAATGCCAAGGTTGGGGGTTCAATCCCCCATCAGGACATATGCAAGAATCAACCAATAAATGCATAAGTAAGTGGAATAACAAATCAATGCTTCTCTCTCCCTTTCTCTCTTTCAAATTAAATTTTTAAAAAATAACAAAAGTCACAAAAAAATTCTTCAAACTGGATGTAAATAAATCCCCAGAGCCAGATAGAATTTCCCCCAAGAGATTTGAAAGAACTCAAGGGCGAAATTGTGAAATTGTTAGCTGAAGTGCATTACCTGTTGGAGCAAAACTGCAGTGCTGATGCATAAAAATCCTCCTATGTGACTGATATCTAGAAGACACCACATACACAGTTGTTGAGATTTTATTCTTTGTTGTTCAAGCTAGTGGAATAAATAGTGGGTTTTTATATTTTGCAGAAGCAATTTGAATTCTATAATAAAAAATATACCTTACTCAACCTTTTAATTTTAAATTAATTTATGTATAATTTAAAAAGTCTTTTTGACATGCTCTTCTGCCAAAGATTATGAAATATTTCTATTAGGGGGATTTTTATCATTTGTATTTCTTAGAGACAGGGTTTACAAAAGAGTTCCTACATCTAGATGACAAAGTGTCAACCATGAGGCTTCACTGTAAATCATGTTTTCTTGTGTTATCTCTATTTTTAAACATTAATAAAAAATAGGGTACAAATAGTAAAGCTCCCAGGTATAAAATAACTTAAGTTTTGGAGATTAGATGACATATTCAATGTTATAAAAGTTACTGTCAAATGTGTTTACACACATGCATGTGCATACACACATAAACACACACACACACACACACACACACACACACAGAAGAACTAAAATCTCACACTGAAATCAGTGCTATTGAAGGTTAAAAATATAGACTCAAAAACAATGAAATTATTCATGAATTAGTTTTTAAATAAAGTTGGGGATGCTTGAAAATTCTTAAACCTTGTAAACCTTGTAATTTCCCTGGGCAAGATGAATAATTGGTAAGAAACAGGACACCATTAAGGAATTTATTTATATGGTCATCTATATATATAAAAGTCTAACTGACCCTTACAGTGGAATGACCGAATGACTGGTCACTATGATGCACACTGACCACCCCAATTGCCTGATCGGGGCCTGCTGGCCAACCTCCTGGTCCCCCAGTGGCAGGAGCCAATTGCACCTTGGAAAATGGGGAGCTGGGGGTGGGTGGCAGCGGACATGGGTGGCACCAGGCCAAGGCAGGTGTGGGCAGGGGCCAGCAGCCAGCAGCCAACCTCCTGGTCCTTGAAGGCTTTTGTAAAACCTATTTCTGGGGAGGCTTTTCTTTTCCCCCCAGTGGCACGCAATTCAAAGGCACTAGCCGCGGAGCCACCTGCTGTGGAGCCGCCCAATCTCTCCCCCTCCTAGTTGGATTGAGTCTGGCACGCAGGGCAGAACACCCCCAGCCGTTGCCCGCAGGTGAGAAGCTGGTGGGAGTGGGGCATGGACACAGGTGCCTCGGAGCTGGACCTCCTGGCCCCCAGCATGCTCTTCGCCTGGAGGCGTCCAGCTGCAGACCTCTGACCCCATTAACTGAATCAATGATGGGGTGGAAATCGACCCCAGAGGGTTAGGAAATGAAACTTAGGGCGAGTACCATGGGTGCAGTCCCTGTGACCTTCCTCTACCAGGATAATGCTGCGCTCCCTAACCTCCCACACGCCAAGAGATAAATGTGGATTTGCAAAGAGGCAGGCCCCCAAGGGACTTCAGCTAGGGGAAGGAGATGAGTTACTCACTTCTGACACCCCCACCCTTTGCTTTAAGGCTGCATTCTCCTTCCCTAATACATGTTTCTTGAAGTACTTGATGGTTTGTGTTTAGACTTGCGGTAAACATGGGGAAAGAAAAGTTTTGTGGTTTAGAACAAAAGAGTCTGGAGTTTTTGGGGGAGGGTGTGTTTCTCTCTCTCTCTCTCTCTCTCTCTCTCTCACACACACACACACACACACACACACACACACACACACACACACACAATACACTCCTTCCTCCCCTCTTCCCTGGCCTGGCGAATCTTCACACAGAAAGTTAACCCTAGTTCCTCAGAACCAACCCTCGCTGTTTTGTTTTGTTTTGTTTTGTTTTGTTTTTTTCTCTCACCAGGTTTTTTTCTAACCTCTAAACCGGCAGTTGGACATCCCCTGAGGGGTCCCAGATTGTGAGAGGGTGCAGGCCGGGCTGAGGCCCTCTCCCACCCTTCTATCCCCCCGAATGAATTTCATGCACCAGGCCTCTAGTACAGATATATTTGTCTAATAGCTAATTTTATCATCTCATCGTAAATATATGGAAAGGGAAATAAATCTTAAAGGTTGGGAGAACAATGAGTATTTAAACAATAATTCTATAAAATAAAAGCCTAATATGCAAATCCACCAAAAGGCAGAATGACTGGTTGCTATGACATGCACTGACCACCAGGGGGCAGATGCTCAATGCAGGAACTGCCCTCAGCCTGCAGGCCCCAGGCCAGCCAAGATGGGTGCCAGCAGGGCCCCCCCAATCACCCCACCAGTGGCCCCACAGAGGGAGGTGACTGGTGGCGGTGGCAGGGGGCAGGGCCAGCAAGTGGGTGGTGCCAGGCCGGCCAAGGTGGGTGCCAGCAGGAGCCCCCTGATGGCCCAACAGATTGGCCCTGATCACCAGAGACTCTATCCGTGCATGAATTTCGTGCACCGGGCCTCTAGTGTATTTAAATAATCTTCATTAGGTGTGTTAGTTACTGAAGACAGACAACAAATAAACAGCTCTGGTTCTCAAGGGTCAAACAATTAGACATTAAATGAGGCAAATATCCAGGTATATATTACATCTCTCCCTTTATTTATGGCTTCATCCATGACCAGGTGAAGACTAAATGTAAAAGCCCAAAATTGCCTTTTATCTAGTGTTGTTGGGAAAGAATGCTCTGAGGCACTAGCAATCTGGCTCTACTCTAGGGAAAGTCCTGGGGCTGCTTCTAAGACACATCCAATTTTTGATCCTATACCTTGATTTCTCTTTAATCTCAAGGGGAAAATCCCAGAAAAAGGAGAGAAATGAATTTTCTTGATACAAGTGACAAGAGAATGGCAGGTAAGAGCTGTCCTTTCTTCTGCACAGAATTTTCTAACAGACTCAAGTAAGGAAACATCTTTCAGGAAACAGGGACACTGAACATACACAATCATTTCTGAGTGAATTGGAGATGGGTACCTACAGTGAAATGTAGTCAGACTGATAAAAACGGCTTTTCCAGTATATAAGATGGAAAATGATAAGGAAAGAAAAATGGAAAGGTTAGCTGATTCATTTCTCTGAATTTTCTCAAGAGAAGCTAAATTTCAACAAACTTTCATTTTCATAATATCTGCCTGATTTTGTTCTCCTGTGATTCTCACAATAGTTTTGATAATTAGCATTGCTTCTGGGTTTGCATATAAGGAACTGATTGTCACAGTGGGAGTAGTAGGTACGTTTGAATTTTTCTGACTGTAGAGGAAAAAAAAGTGCTGCTTTATGACAGTACAAAAAGAGGTCAAAGAGTCCCAGATATTAAGGAGAATCATTTCCAAACACATAGGGCTTGCTGTTACTAAATAGCAGGGTGATCTTTATTTTAATGCTATTTAAACTCATCTAGATTCTACCACATTGGTCTACATGCATGTATTCATGAGAAAGTTGACATTTTGTGCATAATGCATGGGATTTTGAGCTAATCACATTCCTTTTTCACATAGTCATTAAATATCAAAAATATGTTTTCATTAATCATCTGGAATTTAATTAATATAAAATATCCATCAGATTAAATCTCAATTCGATGTCTATTCAAAACAGTGACATTTCATGTGTTATTGGACAACCTTACTGCCCACACAGATGGCATGCAATAATAACACCAGCCAAATATTTTACCATGACTAGTTGGAAAAACTAAAGCACATCCATCGAGATAAAATACATTGTAGACCAAGCCTCTGCAATACAGCCAACAATGAAATTACTACCATAACAGATTGGTGTTCACCCTAACATATGCTATCAATAGGACATATTTTGCTTTGTGTGTGTAAACAAGCAGATGCAGATGTGTAATATTCTGTCTTTGATCTTGAGTACATTTTACTTAGTGCTAAGTAATAAACACCAAAGCAGATGGGCTATGGAGTTATGAATTTTAGTATATCTGATGAACACTTGGGATGCACAGCAGAGATATGCTATTAAAATTATTAATCACAACATGGATATTTGTCAATAGGCTATCCATTTTTTATCATTACTAGTTAGACTTTTGTATAAAAATGTATCTAAAATAGAACACAATAGATCTAAGAGCTATGATAAACCTTCATTATTAGAATGCAGCAGGTATTATTCTAGGAATTTTACCTAGATTATGTAATTAAATACTAATGCAAACTGAAGAAATATTAATGTTTCATCAGTATTTCACTGATAAGAAAATACAAGTATAAAAAGATGAATTAGTGCTAAAGTGATAAAATCTGTTTATATTGCTGGTGGTAATCATACCCAGGCTGTGTGCTTCCAAATCCATAATGTCAAGCAATCTGTTGTTTTTCTTTTTGAATATATTCACTCAATGCCATGACATCAGTGTTGTTCATTGAACTTTAGTACCACAGTGAACCACTATATAAAAGAGATTGTAAAGTCATCAAGTTATTGATCTATGCAATCCAGATACCTAACATAGTGCTTAAAATGAGATCAGACATTCCATATGCTTAAATGATTAAATGATCTATTGATTGCTGAGTAGCTGGTATACATGATGATGTCCTTAGATACATTTTTTTCCTTTTTAATTTTTTATTAAGACTTAATTTTTATAGTAGTTTAAGATTAACAGCCAAATTGAGAAAAAAGTACAGAAATTTCCCATATGCCCTCTGCCCTCATCATATGCATAGTCTTCCCTCATTGTCAATATCCCTACCAAAGTGTTACATTTGTTACAATTGATGAACCTCCGTTGACACAAAATAATCATCTGAAGTGCATAGTGTATGGTTCACTCTTGGTGTTGTAAACATTGACTTTTAAAGACACATTTGTTGATCCTTATGCAAATGTGTTGATTAGCTGGGTTGAGACTTATAATTAGAAGACTTCTCAGAATTACACATATAAAAATATATACACTGACACATATGTTTACAGACATGTATCTATATGTGTGTTATACACATAGATGAAGTAAGATTTGCATAGAGGTATTTAAAACATTGTTGCAGTAATAATAATAATAATAATAAACTAAATCACTGTCTACTTTTTTTTTCTTTTTGCAATAGATTCTCTTACTCCTGTCTTTGGTGAAAGAAAAAAAAAAAACCTCTACTTTAGAATATAATTTTAGAGTCTGGGTGTACTTTGGTGAATGAGTGAAGCCAGTAATTGCTGGCTTATCACCTTCTCTGTGACAGGAATCTCTCTCAGCCATTAGCTGACATGACAGTATTTGTTTCTCATTTTTCCTCCAATGATGCAGTTCTATTTACTTTCTTTTGGAAATCAAAGATGAGTTGGTTAACACTCAAGTAATCATTGTCTTGATATAGACAATGTGGGAGATCATATACTAAATAACCCTCCATCTATTACTTTTAAATCTTCAAAATTATCACACACCTTAAGATTGACTTCCATTTTATTTCCATATACAGTATTTTTAATAAGTGGAAATATCCAGTACAATTTGTCTATATTTTTAAAAATAATGACATGTATAGTCCACAGAAACACATTATTCACTGTAGCATTCTCTAAAATATAATTTGGGAAAATTACATTTTCCTAATTTTTTTCAGTCTCATACTTCCTTCATGAGCAGAAGCATTTCTTTTGTACGTATCTTTCTGATTTCATTTTTCTTCATTTCTCTTCTAATTTATTTTTCAAGTCACCTCTAGATTGACTTGGTTTATAAAAATGCCTGATTATGCAATTCTACATCTTTCAAAAGCCCTGTTAATCTCACTAGTATCAGGGTTAAACTTCAAGTTACTTCTCAAGGCAAGAAATAGACATCAAATGGTTGATTGGCTTGCCATCAGTTTTCCTGATCAGCAGTTACCTGTGTTCACGCTAGCTGCAATGTTCTTCCCTATTTAGGATTTTTCTCTGAGACTCAAAATCCAGTTCAATGGGCTTCAGGGTCTCTTGTGATTCTGGAGGTTCACAATGGATAAAGTCAGATATGCAGCGACATCCCAAAGTAAAATAAAGAGTATATTTTTGAAACAAAAACACAAGGCTATATTCAAAAGAATTTCTCTGTTCTGAATCAGCAGACAGTAATGTGCAGAGGTCTAGAGAGAAAGCAAACAGCAGAATAAGCAATGAGGTCAGTGCATCGGAATGTAAGAACATAGGAACAAGGGCAAGGTATCAATCTGATTGAGTAGTCTGAGTCATTCATTCAACAAATTATATTATAGGATAGCTTTTTATATGGTGCCCACACACTGGATTTTGGTATGAATGGGTCAGTACAACTTTTAAACATTGAGTTGGAGTGAGCTGGAGTTCACTAAGACTCTTTTTCATTTTACTCTTCTAAATGTGATCCATGGAAGGCTGGAGCACATTTTAAAATCCTTTAAGAATGAATGTGAGCTCTCCTTAATACTAGAATTAAAATGACATCTATGGTAACATTAGGCAAGAACTGCCCCTATGGAGCACTGTGGTTCGTTTTTGTTTTTAATTAGGGAATGAAAAATATGAATTCAGAAGAGAACAGTGACCTATTGGCTGAATAGGCTTGAGGGTAACTATCTCTGAAATTGGAATTGATATAAAGGATATTTGGAATGAACCAAAGTCCAATATTGGAATGGGCTTCTGGGAAAATTATTATTTCAGTAGAAGTTCTGGTGGCTGGCTAGGCTCCCTAGAAAGGGACTTGTAGTGTTTTATAAGTGTAGAGCTACTGGCTGTTAGAAAGTTTTATCATCCTACATAACATTTTAGAAAAAGACAATGCTTTATAGGATTATAATTTCCATAAAGGTGAATTCGACTTTCACAGACTGACTTAATCATAAAAACCTCCTTCACTTAAAAAAAGAACCTTGCCCTGTCCCATGCATGTAAAGGTTTCGAGTTCAGTTCCTGGTCATAACACATCCCCTAATTGCAGACAAGATCCCCAGTAGGGGGTATGCAGGAGGCAGCCCATATTGATGTTTCTTTCTCCCTCTCTCTACAAATAAAAATAAATTAAAAAAGAAGAATCTTATTCAAAATCTTAATAGCATCTTGTATCTGGATTTTAATTTACAATAAGCAAATATTGGAAACAATAATTTGTACAGGGATTTAAGAGGACTATTAATTGAGAAATATGTCCAAGAACATAATAATTCTATAAATTTTTTAATGACATTTAAAATAGTATATTTAATTATGTTTTTAATGCCTTTGGTAGTGTTTAGAAATGTAAAATAGATATATTGGTCTTACATTTAATAATTTATAAAATTACTATCATTTCTAATAAAATTGATAGTTCCCTTGAGGATTTATATTAAGAAAATAACATGATATGTGAATCATGACAATTTTGTTACTTCTTTTCCAAATTTTGTCTTTTATTTAATATTCCTAAATTATTACTTGGCTAGGTCTACCAATACAAGTTCAATAGGAACTATGTTGGATATTGACTTTTTCCTGATTATTAAAGAAAACTTATAATATTTCACATTAAGAATAATAACTGTTGTAGGTTTTGGTAGCTACTCTTATCAGATTAAGAATGTCACCTTCTACTACTATTTTTCTAAGTTTCATTTGTTTATTTTCAAGATTCAATGGTGAAATTTATCAAATGCCTTTTCTAAATCTATCAGACTAATTTTTCCGTGTAAGCTTGCCATATAATCAGTTACAATTTTGTAATTGTTTTATTGGTTTTTGAAAGTAATACTATATTAGTGAAACTAATTTATAATTTAGTTTGTTTTTTAACTTGATTATTTTAGCTTAGAAAGAGTTGAGATAAAGTTCCTAATTTCCTTTTCTATCTAGAAGAGTTGGTTTAAGATTAGAATTTTATTTTTTTTTGATATTTTGCTAAACTTCATCTTCAAACCTAACTCAGTTTTTACCAATTCATTAATGTCTCCGTAACTGCTATTTATGATTTCTAATTCTTTATATGATTTTTGAGAAATTTATTCTTTTCAATATGTTTTTAAATTTCTTGACTCACAGGTTTTCATAATATTGTCCATCAGAATTTTTTATCTTTGATAACTTTTCATTTTCAACTTTATTTGTTCCTTCAATCATTCATCAATACACCTGATATTGGTCTTTATATCTTGTTTTTAAGAAAACAATCCATATAAGTTTTTATCATCTCAAGTGTAACATTTTTTATCCATTAATATCTACTCCGTTCTTTAATTTTCTCTACTTAAAGACCAACTCAACCATCCTTCAAAAAAGTAATGGTTCGAGAGGGAATAATGGCGGCGGAATAGACAGACGTGTTCCGAGCCTTGTCCCGGAGCAGAAAGAAAGAACAGCTGAGGGTCGCACAAGGAGTGTTGGTTGGCTGGTTGGGAGACAGCTGAATTCCAGAAGGAGGTGGGGGACTGCTGAACGGGGTTCCCCTGACTTGGCAGCACCCACTGCGGCTGGGTCCCCTCCCGGAGCTGCGGGCTTGGACGCGGAGTCTGCGCCATCTTGATCCGGAAAGTGGAGCTTATCGGAAGCCTGAGAATCCACAACTGCGGCACCCACGGAACAGCTGCGAGCCCCAGAACAACGCTCCCCAATTGGCGCAAACACACGGGTTCAGAGGAGCTCTACACTCCACCACGGAAAGGTCAGATTTCGCCTGGGATAAGGTGAGGTCTCTGGTCCCGGCGGGAGAGAGGAACGCGCGTTTTGCGGGAGCTGGAGGACCAGGGAAGTCTGTGCCTAGAAAAATCCGTGGCTGTAGGGGCTGGCGTGATCTGTGATTGTGGAAAGGGGTCCTCAGAGCTGCTAAGAGAAGGGCACTCTAAAAAGCAACCCATTTTGATCTGAAGTGCAGGGACACCCTAAGAATTTCAGGCAGTCCAGACTTACGCGCAGCCCCTGCGTTCCCTGGGTGCCTGGACTTACGCGCAGTCCCGGAGTTCGCACAACTGGGCTTTTTCCTCTTCAAATCCTTGCTTCTGATTACTAAGCCCAATACATAGGATCACCCAGTTGGGGACACCCTGGGAGACTGCAGGGGAAGGTTGTTTTTCTGGAACCTGGGGATCGGAGCGGGGAGTGACCATCAGAGAGTCAGCTCTGAGGCAGACCACTCCCACAGGCCGGTGGCGAGTGCCACAGGGAAAGAAGGCTCTAACACTGCCTAGAGAGGCCATAGATAGACCCGGAAGTCAATCCAGAAACACTGCCACCCAGGGGCTGAATCACAAATTGACTCTTGTGTAATCAAAAATAAAGGAATACGAGAAATTAAGACACACCGCCTGCTTAAAATCAGGACTGGCTTACAACACCGAAGAGCAGTGGATTGCAGGGAACTGCAATACTGTCTGGACTGAGAAACAGGCATGCCAAACAGAAAAACAGAGGAAGTGAATGACCTTCACTACTTCACATTTTATTTTTACCTTTTATTTTTTTATTTTTTTTTATTTTCATTCTTTGCATCTTTTAATCAAGAAACTTTTTTTTCTTTTTTCATCACTTGATTTTACCTTTTTAATGATTACATTTTTATTTTCAATCCGTATTATTACTACTGCTATTTTATCTTTTTTTTTTTTTTAAAGTGTCATTTTATTTTCTCTTCATTTTATTTTGGGATTAGGGTTCTACATTCTATTTTTTATCTTTCCTTTAGCATCGTTTTACTCTATCTCAACTCTACCTTTAGGCCATCACTCTCTTCCTAACCTCCCCCTTTTCAGTGTCCTGTTTGTCTTACCCTTTTACTGCTTTAGATTTTCCCTATTCTTTCTGTTTACCCCTTGTTAAAATTTCACCCTACTTACATATCTAATCTCCAATCCCCTGCTCCAAGTCCACATACACCTCTCCCTTCGCTGTCTGAGCTATCCATAAACTTGTCCTTCTCTCTGTTCTTTTGTTGTTGTTTGCTTGAATGTAGATTACATCCAATTTTTATGTTTTTTTTGTGAGATTGCTTTGCTTATTCTTCTTTTGTTTATTTTTTGATTGTTTTGTGCTTCAGCTTTCCCTTGCCTCACTCCATATTAGTTGGTGTTGTAGTTTGTACTAATCCCCAGGCACTTGTTGCTGGCATTTGCTGGGATTAGTGATTGTTCTAATGGAGTTTTATCCCCAATATATATAGTCTGTTCCCCTTTCTCTCTTAGTCACTTTCTTGTCTCTCTTACTTTTTTTTTTTCTCTTTACTTTCCCTTTTCCCAATTTCATTTTCACACTCCTTTTTTCTTTCTTTCTTTCTTTCTTTCTTTCTTTCTTTCTTTCTTTCTTTCTTTCTTTTTTCCTCTTCTTCTTTCTCTCCTATCACCTAATTTGCCTTTCTCTGGTGGTCACCTTTATTGGAGGTTATTAATATCGTGAATACATTCCTGTTCAGTGCCTTGTGAGTTGTACCTGGTAGTGCTGTATTTTGTGCCTTTAAATCAACCCAGGAGAGAGAGAACTACATAACCAGACACCCAGAGAAGAGAGACCATGGGGAGACAAAGAAGCAGCCCGCATATGAAAGAAAAGCAGGCATCACCAGAAAAGGAAGTAAACGAAATGGAGGCAAGCAACCTTCCAGAAAAAGAATTCAGAGAAATGGTCATAAGGTGGCTGAAAAGAATGGAAGACAAATTCGACAATATGAGCAAGAACCAAGAGGAAATGAAGAAGAACCAAGAAGAAATGAAAAATGACATCGCTGCTGTAAAGAACTCAATAGAAAGCATCAAGAGTAGACTAGAAGAAGCAGAGGACCGCATCAGTGAGCTAGAAGACAAGATGGGAAAAAATACCCAAGAAAAACAACTTCTAGAAAAAAAAATTAAAAGGCAGGAGGAGAGTCTAAGGGAACTTTGGGACAACACGAAACAAAACAACATCCGCATAATAGGGGTTCCAGAAGGAAAGGAAGCTGAGCAAGGAATAGAAAACCTCTTTGAAGAAATAATGACAGAAAATTTCCCTGATATAGGGAAGAAAAAACCCACACAAATCCAAGAAGCTCTCAGAGTCCCAAGCAAAATGAACCCCAAAAGACCGACGCCAAGGCACATTATAATTAAATTGGCAAACACCAACGACAAAGTAAGAATCTTAAAAGCAGCAAGAGAGAGACAGAAAGTTACATACAAAGGAACCCCCATCAGACTAGCAACTGATTTCTCAACAGAAACTCATCAGGCCAGAAGGGAATGGAATGAAATATACAAAGTCATGCAAAGGAAGGGGCTGAATCCAAGAATACTGTACCCAGCAAGGCTGTCAATCAAAATTGAAGGTGAAATCAGGAGCTTCACAGACAAAAAAGGACTAAGGGAATTTATTACCACCAAACCAGCAATGCAAGAAATGCTAAAGGGTCTACTGTAAAAAAAAAAAAAAAGAAAGAAAGAAAGAAAGAAACAGGAAGCGAAGAAGTAACACAGGGGTAAAGAATAGGAATGGCGACAAATAAGTACCTATCAATAATAACTTTAAATGTAAATGGATTAAATGCCCCAATCAAAAGACATAGGGTAACAGATTGGATAAGAAAACACGACCCATATATCTGCTGTCTACAAGAAACCCACCTCAGAAAAAAAGACGCACACAGACTGAGGGTGAAGGGATGGAAAAAGGTTTTCCAGGCAAATGGAACTGAAAAAAAAGCTGGGGTAGCAATACTTATTTCTGACAAATTAGATCTCAAACTGAAGGACATAACAAGAGATAAGGAAGGCCATTTCATAATACTAAAGGGAGCAATCCAACAAGAAGAAATAACTCTGGTAAACATATATGCACCCAATACAGGAGCACCCAAATACATAAAAAAAACTCCTGGAAGATATCAAGGGAGACATTGACAGCAATACAATCATAGTAGGAGACTTTAATACCCCACTATCACCATTGGACAAATCCTCTAAACAAAACATCAGCAAAGAAACATCAATCCTAAATGACTCACTAGACCAGATGGAATTAATTGACATCTTCAGAACATTTCACCCCCAAGCCACAGAATATACATTCTTCTCAAGCGCACATGGGTCATTTTCAAAGATAGACCATATGTTGGGACATAGGCAAAGTCTCTTCAAATTCAAGAAGATAGAAATCATATCAAGCATCTTCTCAGACCACAGTGGCATAAAACTGGAAATCAACTACAATAAAAACAACCCAAAGAAATCAAACACATGGAGACTAAACAGCATGCTATTAAACCATGACTGGGTTACCAGAGAGATCAAAGAAGAAATAAAAAACATCATGACAACAAATGACAATGAAAACACTACAATCCAAAATCTATGGGACACAGCGAAAGCAGTCTTGAGAGGGAAGTTCATAGCTCTACAAGCCTACTGCAAAAAACAAGAAACAGGGGTAATAAATTACCTAACCCAACAACTCAAAGAGTTAGAAAAAGAGCAACAAGAAAAGCCCAGTGTAAGCAGAAGGAAGGAAATAATAAAGATCAGAGCAGAGATAAACGACATAGAGACCAAAGAAACAATACAAAAGATCAACAAAACCAAGAGCTGGTTCTTTGAAAGGATAAACAAGATTGATGAACCTCTAGCCAGGCTCACCAAGAAGCAAAGGGAGAGCACCCAAATAAACAAGATCAGAAATGAAAGAGGTGAAATAACAACAGATCCCGCCGAAATACAAAGGATTGTTAAAAAATACTACGAACAACTCTATTCCAACAAACTGGACAACCTGGAGGAAATGGACATATTCCTATACAAATATAACCTTCCAAAACTCAATCAGGAAGAATCTAAACAGCTCAACATGCCAGTAACTATGGAAGAAATTGAAGCAGTCATCAAAGAGCTTCCGGCAAACAAAAGCCCGGGGCCAGACGGCTTCACAGGAGAGTTCTACCAAACATTCAAGGAAGAACTAAAACCTATCCTCCTCAGACTATTCCAAAAAATTCAAGAGGAAGGAACACTTCCAAGCTCCTTCTATGAAGCCAGCATCACCCTAATACCAAAACCAGATAAAGACAACACAATGAAGGAGAATTACAGGCCAATATCCCTCATGAATGTAGATGCCAAAATCCTCAATAAAATTCTAGCAAATAGGATCCAGCAGTACATCAGAAAGATCATACACCATGACCAAGTAGGATTTATCCCAGGAATGCAAGGATGGTTCAATATCCGCAAATCAATAAATGTGATACATCACATAAACAAATTGAAAGATAAAAATCACATAGTCATATCAATTGATGCAGAAAAAGCATTTGACAAAATCCAACACCCTTTCTTGATAAAAACTCTCAACAAGGTGGGAATAGAAGGATCATACCTCAACGTCATAAAAGCTATATATGATAAACCCACAGCTAACATCATACTCAATGGGCAAAAACTAAAACCATTTCCCCTAAGAACAGGAACAAGACAGGGATGCCCACTCTCACCACTCCTGTTTGACATAGTACTGGAAGTATTAGCCACTGCAATTAGACAAGAAGAAGAAATAAAAGGCATCCAAATTGGAAAAGAAGAAGTAAAGCTGTCCTTATTTGCAGATGACATGATATTGTACATAAAAAACCCGAAAGACTCCATCAAAAAACTAACAGACTTAATAAATGAATTCGGCAATGTAGCAGGATACAAAATTAACACCAAGAAATCTATGGCATTTCTATACACCAACAATGAACTTACAGAAAGAGAGACTAAAAAAGCAATCCCATTTTCCATCGCACCAAAAAAATTAAGATACTTAGGAATAAACCTAAGCAAGGAGGTAAAAGACCTATATGTGGAAAACTACAGGACACTGAAAAAAGAGATAGAGGAAGATGTAAACAGATGGAAGAACATACCATGTTCATGGATTGGTAGAATCAACATCATTAAAATGTCCATACTACCCAAAGCAATCTATAGATTCAATGCACTCCCCATTAAAATACCAATGGCGTATTTCACAGACCTAGAAAGAACTCTCCAAAAATTCATCTGGAATAAAAAAAGACCCCGAATAGCCATAGCAATCCTGAGAAAGAAGAATAAAGTAGGAGGGATCTCAATACCAGATTTCAAGCTGTATTACAAAGCCACTGTCATCAAAACAGCCTGGTACTGGCACAAGAACAGACATATAGATCAATGGAACAGAATAGAGAATCCAGATATCGACCCAAACCAATATGCGCATTTAATATTTGACAAAGGAGGCATGAGCATACAATGGAGTCAAGACAGTCTCTTTAATAAATGGTGTTGGGAAAATTGGACAGATACATGCAAAAAAATGAAACTAGATCACCAACTTACACCATACACAAAAATAAACTCAAAATGGGTACAGGACTTAAATATAAGACGGGAAACCATAAAAATACTAGAGGAATCCACAGGCAGCAAAATCTCAGACATATGCCAAAAGAACTTTTTCAGTGATACTGCCCCTAGGGCAATGGAAGCCAAACAGAAAATAAACAAATGGGACTACATCAAAATAAAAAGCTTTTGCACAGCAAAAGAAACCATCAACAAAACAACAAGAAACCCCACTGTATGGGAGAACATATTTGCAAATGGTATCACTGATAAAGGTTTAATTTCCAACATCTACAGGCAGCTTATACAACTTAATAAAAGGAAGATAAATGATCCAATAAAAAAATGGGCAACGGACCTAAATAGAAGCTTTTCGAAAGAAGACAGAAGGAAGGCCAAGAGACACATGAAAACATGCTCAAAATCACTAATTATCCGAGAGATGCAAATCAAAAAAACAATGCGATACCATCTCACACCTGTCAGAATGGCTATCATCAACAAATCAACAAACGACAAGTGTTGGCGAGGATGCGGAGAAAAAGGAACCCTCGTGCACTGCTGGTGGGAATGCAGACTGGTGCAGCCACTGTGGAGAACAGTATGGAGTTTCCTCAAAAAACTGAAAATGGAACTCCCATTTGACCCAGTAATCCCACTCCTAGGAATATATCCTAAGAAACCAGAAACACCAATCAGAAAGGATATATGCACCCCTATGTTCATAGCAGCACAATTTACAATAGCTAAGATTTGGAAACAGCCTAAATGCCCATCAGCAGATGACTGGATCAGAAAACTATGGTACATCTACACAATGGAATACTATGCTGCCGTAAAAAAGAAGGAATTACTACCATTTGTAGGCACTTGGATGGAATTAGAGAACATTATGCTAAGTGAAATAAGCCAGTCAATGAAAGAAAAATACCACATGATCCCACTCATTTGGGGATAATGAAAAACATTATAAACTGATGAACAAAAAGATAGTTACAGAGGCAGTAAAGCATCAAACAGACTGTCAAATTACAGTGGTAAGGTTAGGGAGAGGTGGGGGAAATAAGAGATCAACTGAAGGACTTATATGCATGTATATAAGAGTAACCAACGGATGCAAAACATTGGGGGGTGAGGGCATGTATGGGAGTGGGGTGGGGGTGGGGGGCAATGGTAAGATATGTACACATATAATACCTTAATAAAAATTTGAAAAAAAAAATAAACTACATTTTAGCCATCAAAAAAAACAAAAAAAAACAAAAAACAAAAAAGTAATGGTTCAATCATTACTTTTTTAAAGGATGGTTGAGTTTGTCTTTATAAGAAAATATTTTATCCTCAAAATATCACTTACTTGGAATTCATACTTTTGATTTTTGATTTTTATTTTATTCAGTACAAAATATTTTAACACATGAGCTATTTAAACATTATTGTTTAATTTTCCAGAACTATGGTTATCATTTTTTATTTTTAATTGATATTAAATTTGATGTCATTGTGTTCAGAGAACAGTGTGTATTTCACATTTTAAACTATTATTTATTATTTTATTTCTAGAAACTTAGTAGATTAATGGGGCCAGATTTTTAAAGATGACTTGTTAATTATAACAAAAACTATATTTTTTGTCATTTTCTTAATGGTGTCCTAGGTGTTAATTCAGTTTCCATTTAAGGGGATTGTGTGAAGTCTTTCAGGTCCATATATTTCAATATCAGAAACCATATATTCTTATATCATGACTATTTTTAAATGTTCTATGTGCTTTTGGACAAAGTTATATTATCTAGTATTTGGATTCAGGGTTTTATAAAT
Source organism: Plecotus auritus (assembly GCF_963455305.1). Lineage (NCBI taxonomy): Eukaryota > Metazoa > Chordata > Mammalia > Chiroptera > Vespertilionidae > Plecotus > Plecotus auritus. The sequence goes on along the minus strand of NC_137770.1, from coordinate 127,851,771 downwards.
GCCTACTAAATTGCTTAATTACATAGTTTGAATTCTCTATTTTCTCCTACATGCTTAAAAAAATTAAATAACTGTGTGGAAAACACTAAAAACAATGACAGATTTGTTGAATAGTCACTATACTTCTATAAACTTTGTTAGATATATTTAGGACATTTATTTTATTAACATAATTTTATAGTTATATTGGCCTAATGGATTGTGCCTTTTAATAATATTGTATGTATTTTATAATTTACAGTAAAATCAAGAAATATATGCATATAATTTAATTTTACATATTTTCAAAAACCCATATTTAAAGACGTTATTTAACAAATACACTGGATATAAAGGGAGGAGTAGAAATTGACAATGACAAAATTTAACCAGAAATTGTACAATGGGAATGAGAACATATATATATATATGTATATATATATATATATATATATATATATATATGTATATATATATATATATACACAAATACATATATACATATATATATAGTGTTTAGAGAACAGTGTGTATTGCACACTTAAACATTTTATTTATGACATATATAAAATGAGAATATATAAATAAATACATATATATGTAGAAGGAGAGAGAGAGAGAAAGAAACATAATTTACATATATTATATTCATGAGTATGTTTTTTGTCATGAATTTATTAAATATTTCTTTGATGATTCTCCTTGGAAAATGAATAATTTTTATTTTAAGTCTTTGAATTTAAGGACTATTGGTTCCCTTATATGAATAATTTAGAGCCTACTAAATGATGCTTAAAATTAAATATGTTTGAAGCAACTTCCCATTTTTAAACATTTGAATTAAGCCAAATCAAATATTAACATTTTATTTAATTTAAGAAAAAATAGTGTTTTTTCTATAAATGTTATTATAAGACAGGGGTAAACATAGAAATATGCCAACTTTTAAAATATATTTTTATTAGAATTATATTACAGTTCAAACTTACACAAATAACCAAAAAATAGCTTTTTGATATCAAGAGTATTAACACATTAGGATTAATCATACTGTATGAGCTGCTATGTTAATTTCCAAGTCTAAGAGCAATCTTAAAGTTACATTTTATCCACTAATATAGAAATTAGCAATATTATATTTTATATTCCTGATTTCAAACCCATTAATTTTATGTGGATATAGATTAAGGGACTTTTACAAAAAGAAATTAAAGTCTGGTGCTTGCTTTACCACTAATCTTGACACAATAGTTTTATCTTTATGATATTCTAACTAATATTATGATTTGGATATTCCTGATATTCCCTACCCCTTTGGGCTACCGTTACTTCTTCATATACATATAATCCAAGTGACCCAAATGACAGAACTACCTGAATGACTGGTAGGATCGGAATGACCAGTTGCTATGACATGCACTGCGGTGGCCAACTGGCTCAATTGGAACCCCAATCAGCCCCCACCCCAACCTCTCATGGCCCCTCTCCACTGGCCATCCCTGCTCCTGATTGCCCCGCCCCCCGTGATCAGGGGCGGGATTGGCCAGCCAACCATCCACAGCCCCTCCCCTGCTGGCCTGGCCTAATCAACCCCCATTGGAGCAGGATGGCTGGACCCCACCCATGCATGAATTCGTGCACTGGACCTCTAGTATATATATATTTATTAATTTCAAAGATGAAGGGAGAATGAGAGAGAGATAGAAACATCAATGATGAGAGAGAATCATTGGTTGGCTGCTTCCTGCCCGCCTCCTACTGGGGATTGAGCCCACAACCCAAGCCTGTGCCCTTGATCCTTCAGCCTGCAGGCCAACACTTTATCCACTTAGCCAAACCAGCTAAGGCTACCATTACTTCTTAATAACCCGTTAAATGAAGCCCACTACATGCATCCCATTATATTTCATCATAACAACTGTTTTGTTTTTTAAATAATCTTTCATTGGAATTACCATTATTTCTTTATTTTTTAACTATGATTTAAGCTCTCTGAGTCCAAAGGTCTATTATTCACTCTTCTTTTACTAGAGTTTAGGTAAAGTATGAACAAATATATCTTTTGTGTTTAGCCTTAGAAACTATTAGAATCATAGTTAACTTTATTTAAAATTATTTTAAACTTCTGCAAAAATGAGAAAGGCCAAACTCTTTCCCATAACCAGTACTGGAAATTATTCTGTTGTTTTGATAATTTTATTTAAATGAAGAACAAAGTGCCTAGCATTTCTATAGGGAAAAGCAAACAAACAAACACATTGTTGAAAGTTCATCTTAATTATATTTAAAGACATCAGTCATGTAGGTGATTTCTCAGAAAGAAATTAGCAAAGAATTTTTGACTGAACATTTTCAAAATATTTTGAATTTTGGAGGTAGAATAAAGGATGGTGAGGCAATTTTTCTTTTCATATCTACCAGTGTTGGCACTGCTAAAGAAGCTGGAGAAAATGCAGTTGGCTTTCAAAAATCTAGAATATACTTCCCACATTCAGAGGTATAAATGGGGTAATAAAATGTACCTTTAAGATCTCTCTGACTGCTTTCATGTTTTTATCTTTATTGCTTTTTTCTCCTTGCAATATTTTCTTGGCGTTACTGTTTAAAGATTTTCTGCTCTGAACTTAAAATCCATAATGCACCTTGAAAGATTTTAGATATCTTTTGTATTTATTAATTTAGATATTATCTTATGTATTCATCAGTAGCACAATTACATTTTGAGTTTTTTATTTTTAATGATGTGATTCGATTAATATTTTCTTAGTAAATCTTAGTTACACATATACATTATTTTTAGTAGTTAAAAATCATGAAGGCATTTAACACTTCATTCAGTATTGCCATTTTCTGCACTTATTTTAGTATCATTATGTATACACAATTTAAAATTTTAAGTATATAAAATCTATAACAGATTTGAAGTAATTTTGATAAAGCATTATTTTTTTATTTTTTCCTTTCTCTCACCTTTGTCTTTAATTTCCCTCCACCCACATAAAGTAGCTCATGCTAATAATCTAGTATCTATCATTATGCATTTTTCTACTGGCCATTTTAATCCTATTAAAACTTCTATAAGTATAATGGATTTGTGGGTCAGTATTTGACAAAACTAATCAATATTGTATGTTGTTTTACATTGTTTTTGTCACCCAAAATGTCATCGCCATGGCTGGGCAGCTCAATTGGTTGGAGTGCCAACCTGTAGATCAAATGGTTGTTGATTCCGCTCCCAGTCAGGGCACATACTTAGGTTGTGGGTTCTATCTTCGGTTGGTTGGGGAGCACATGAGAGACAACTGATGGATGTTTCTGACATTGATGTTTCTCTCTCACATAGATCTCTCTCTCTCTTTCTGACTCTCACTCTAAAATCAATTTTTAAAAACCTCATGGAAATCCATGTACTTCACCTAATATATATATCAATTATTTTTCCTATAATCTTCTACTGTTTTCCAAACATTCTTTTATTGATGTTAAAATTATTTTTGTACATCATGTGGAAGATGGACCCAACTTTTACCCGGAGATGAGTTAACGATAATGCCAACACTATTCATTTAGTCAGGTCTGGTAGATGACTAAAAATGAAGGGAATCCATTCATTTTTACTGCTATTCCTCCATGAAGGCACCAGGAGGAAGTCATACTGCTCCCCAGCTTTCTAGGACTTCCCCAGCTCCCTAACTTCCCCTAGCAGAACCTAGCTCCATTTATCAGACCTTCCTTGGGTTCTTGGTAGTCTATGAAATCAGACCCATTCATGTTGGGCAGTGCCAACTTTACCCAAAAAGTATGATGGTTTTATAGGCCAAACTATTTCCAGAATCCCCAGCATTCTGATTTATATATAAGATTTCATTAGTAATGGGTTTTTCTCTATCAATTATTGGTTGACATAGAGGGAAGAAAGTGCTTTAGCCATCTTTTCTTACTGGGATTCCCATGGAGCCCTAGACCGTATTACCTACCCACCAATAGTCAATAGGCAGACTCAGTAGCTTCCTTGTTCTAGAAAGGAATGCATATTATAGAGGGAGGGGAGTGAGAAAAATCAAGATAACCATTGTCCCAAAAATTAGGAAGAAAAATATATGAGATAGGAAGCACTGCATGCTACAATCAAGTAATATTTTTTTAAAAAAACAATAGCATTTTACTCCAAGTCTGGGCATGTGCCTTTTTCCTCTTTGGGAACTGTGTAAATAATGTGGTGTTATTTCAAAGCAAGTATGCAAATATGTATATGCACAGACATTAGACATATTTATTATTATGTATACATATATTTGTCTAAATATTTATGATTATATGTGCATATATTTGTGTGTGTATGTATGCATATATATTATTCCACATCTCATTTTGTTTGTATTGATTACTATGTCGCTTGTAGACATCAGTTCCAGTGTACTGATTGGAATGTAACAAAAAAACCTGTGGTTATGTTGCCTAGTCAAGCATTGTATTCTTTACTTCATAGTCAAGACAGTTGAATGATTCTACTTAGTTTGAGAGGCACTCTGCCACACATATATTATAGTGCAAGGAGAACTCAGAAAACTCACTGAAGCTAACCATACATAACATGCATGGTGCACACCAGATGTCTCTTCTTACAATGTTATGGTTTCATAATCTACAATGACATTGTCATTAAGTTCAGAAATTGGATTCTGCTCACTTAGCCATCCATAAAATAGATGACTCTGAAAGTTGTTGATTTAACTAAAAGAATTTGCAAACAGGGTTCTATCATCAACACTGAAAATGATTATGCTTTTTTATTTATTGATAATAAGTAATGAAAAGTTAGTTCAGAGGTAACAATTTGTACCAAGTAAGAGAATAAAGAAATTCTAAAAATTCTATCATGAGTTTCCTACCTTACTCTAATATAAAACAACTACTTCCCTACTTCTCTTTTACTCACTTTTGGAGGCATTTGTGTATTTTTTATGATGTGTAGTAACATATGTGATTGAGATTATAAACTGTCATAAATTAGAGAAGACTGAGTATTCTCATTAAAATTTATGTAGCTTAGTGATATAGCTGAATTTGGCTTTGTGGTATAAAGGTGGAAATTCTGATCTTCCCTTAGTTGTCCCATTGATGGTGTTCTGACAAGTGAACCTGATGTCTAAGCCTGCCCAGGTGATGCTGTGACTTGAGGGAATGCTCCTCTGAGAAGGGTTTGATGTTGGAATAACTGAAGTTTAGTATTTTTTTTCATGTGTTTCCAAATAAATTTAGCTTTGACTTAAATTAATTTATAGTTTCTGAATTTATTCCTCATGCTTTGATAACTTTTTGTGAAGTAATTATGAATTAAAACATATTAATATTATTTTTTTAAAATATATTTTATTGATTTCTTACAGAGAGGAAAGGGAGAGGATAGATAGTTAGAAACATAGATGAGAGAGAAACATCTATCAGCTGCCTCCTGCACACCTCCCACTGGGGATGTGCCCGCAACCCAGGTACATGCCCTTAACCGGAATCAAACCTGGGTCCCTTCAGTCCGCAGGCTGACGCTCTATCCACTGAGCCAAACCGGTCAGGGCCATATTAATATTATTTTGATTAATGTATCTCTAATAGAGTTACTATTAGTATCTCTTATTTAATATTTCTCTCCTGTTCATATTTTTATAGTTATACATGACAGTTGTTTTTTATTACTAGCTATCAACACTTCTCTTTTCCTTTCAAAATACATTTCTTTGGCATTGTGAGACTATCTGAATGGCAATTTTTCTAGATGAGCAAATTTATGATCAATTCTTAAAGTATCAATATGTTTGTTTTTTCTATTAAATATGCTTTTGAAAATTTCCAATCTTAATTTTTATACAGAATAATTTTCTATGATATAATGTTGGTCAGAATCTCTTCTATTTCTTCTTCTGTATTGTCTTCCTTTAGTATCCTGTTCCTTCTTACCCATTAGCAGTCACAAATATTCTAAAATGTTAATAGTAGAGTTGAATAATGCATTTGCCATTTATTGCATTTTAATTTTGAATATTGTTTAGTATTTATTTATTTTATTTTAATATAATTTTTCCATTACCATTCATCCCCTCTATGCTTTCTTCCACCTTTACCCACCCATCTCCTCTCTGCAGTCACCACAATGTTGTCCATGTCCATGAATTCTCTCTCTTCTATATTGCTGAAATAGAAAACCTCTTATTCTCTATTGGTATTTATTATTGTAGTCTTTCAACTTTGCTCATTGTTATCAAATAATCCTATCTAATAAAAGAGTAATATGCAAATTGACTGTCACTCCAATACACAAGATGGCTGCCCCCATGTGGTCAAAGATGGCTGCCCCCATGTGGATACAAGATGGCCACCACAAGATGACCAGCAGGGGAGGACAGTTTGGTGGGACCAGGTCTGCAAGGGAGGGTAGTTGGGGGCGATCAAGCCTGCAGGGGAGGGCAGTTGGGAGTGACCAGGCCTGCAAGGGAGGGCAGTTGTGGGTGATCAGGTCAGCAGGAGAGGGAAGTTGGGAGGGACAGGCCTGCAGGACAGGGCAGTTAGGGGTGACCAGGCCTGCAGGAGAGGGCATTTGGCGGGGACCAGGCCTGCAGGGGAGGGCAGTTTGGGGAGACCCAGGCCTACAGGGGAGAGCAGTTAGGGGCGATAAGGCTCGCAGGGGAGGGCAGTTAGGGGTGATCGGGTTGGCAGGGGAGGATAGTTAGGGGGAACAAGCCTGCAGGGGAGGGTAGTTAGGGGTGACCAGGCTGGCAGGGGAGGGCAGTTAGGGGCAATCAGGCTGGCAGGGGAGTAGTTAGGCATCAATCAGGCTGGCAGGGGAGTGGTTAGGGGGTGATCAGGCTGGCAGGCAGAAGTGGTTAGGGGCAATCAGGAAGGCAGGCAGGCGAGCAGTTGGGACCCAGCAGTCCTGGATTGTAAGAGGGATGTCCGACTGTCCATTTAGGGCCTAAACCAGCAGTCGGACATCCCTCAAGGTGTCCCAGATTGGAGAGGGTGCAGGCTGGGCTGAAGGTCACACCCCCCCATTCACAAATTTTGTGCACCGGGCCTCTAGTAGTATTATTTAAAAAGGATGTTTTTAATACTCAGAAAATAATTAGAATTAAAAATCCTCTATAAATGGCTCACATGCCCAACTGAACTGATAACTGGCACTAGGGGAAATTCTTGTACTGATCCCATGTATTGGTCCAGCCTTGGACTCCTGGACTAGTGGTGAATTTGGGTTTACTAATGATGGCTTGCATTAAACAGGACCCACACCAAAGCCCTTTGCTGGTACAAAGAAAGGAGGAACACAGACAATGTTGTGATGTTGTATTCTGTGTGCTTCCCTAAACTTTATAATTAGCTATTTTATATTGAAAATATCTTTCTGTATGTGCCTGTGTTCTCTTACTGTGGAAAAAAAAAAAAAAAAAAGCTCTTTAAAGGTCAGAACTGTTTCTTATCTGTTAGCATTCTTTTAGAATTTAGCAATGTTTTAGACATTTGTTAAATGAAGGGAATGGTTTTCTATTTCTCATTTTAATTTATCATATTTAATATTTGGAAAATAGACCAAACTTTGTCCCTGATTTTTGTTATAATCATAGTGTCACTAGTTTTTGCTTTGAAATCCACTCATTCATAGACCACATTTTTCTCTGTGGTTTCCTCAAATATGGTCTATAGATATGCACTCTACTTGTATTCACTTCTGTGGTAATGAGAGGCATATATACTATCTTTCATTTTAGACAACTTTCCCTAATGTCATCTGTTACTTTCAAATGCCTTGCTATTACTGAAAATATGGTTTTAATTTCTAAAATATTTGGTATTAATGGGGTAGCAGAAGGGATTGAATACCATTTCTATAAAATCCTTACAATACAGTTTGTGTTTTCTTTGAAGTGAGCACCAGTTCCTCATGTTGAAAATAAACATGATTTTTAATGTCCATATGATATTAAACTGACTTTTAATAATAAACGTGCTCCACTAAAATTGTATTTGTAAAAAAATTATCCACTTGTTTTTTGTATCTACTGTAGAAAATGGTGATTGAATTGTTTAAGTTAAGGTTTATAGTCTTCTATACTTATTGGTATGTTGGTATATGTACATCTTATGAAGTAGAGCATGGCAGAGTTAAGAGGCATATATAGTACATTGAATTATAATTTGCAAATCACATTCCTAGTTTTGTTATAATAAAATAAGTTAAATATCACCTCATAAATCCTCTGCAGTTCAAGTCTGTATTAATTAATTTATAACAGAAATATGTGAACTATAAAAAATTTAGAAATATCTATTTGAGTTTACTCAACACTTATTAAACATCGCCAGAACATCTTGATGTAGCAGGCACCACATCAAGCACTGGCTATAGAAAGATGAATTAAAAAAAATGCCCATATAAAAGGAGCTCCAAATCTCATAATGAAAATAAAAATAATGAGATAATTTAATAATTTTGAATTATAACAGCTCTAATTATACAGAAAACCATACTGAAACACAGAGGACGTTTTGGACAAATTCTAGGGGAGACAGAAAAGATTTCCTGATAGTTATAAAAACTAAGTTGAAACTTAAATGTCTACTTTTCTTAATAATTCTTATTCATTTTTTAAACTAAATTTGAAATTGCATGGCTATTCTGCAGGAAAAGCAATCAAAAGGTGCTTGAAAAGATTAGTAGATTTTCATTTTGTGCAAGAACTCAGGAGCAAAATTATTTCCTCATTTTCAAGTTTGTCTGATATTTACATAACTATTCAGTTAGAAAAGTTAATAAATATTTGTAAGGTGTTGGAGTTATCCAGAAACACATCAGGAAAGGGCAGGAAAGCTAGCAAATTTAAGGTGAAGAAAAACTATTGTTACAAATGTTTGTAGTGAAAGAACATTTTTGGGGGGGAGGAAAGAATTCTAAAATGAAGACAGGGTTGAACAAGAGGAGGCTAATACATTTTTTTAAAAATATATTTTATTGATTTTTCACAGAGAGGAAGGGAGAGGGATAGAGAGTTAGAAACATCGATGAGAGAGAAACATCGACCAGCTGCCTCCTGCACACCTCCCACTGGGGATGTGCCTGCAACCAAGGTACATGCCCTTGACCGGAATTGAACCCGGGACCCCCCAGTCCGCAGGCCGATGCTCTATCCACTGAGCCAAACCGGTTTTGGCGAGGCTAATACATTTTTAAAAAATAACAAATAATTCCATTAGTTCAAAATTTTTAAAAAATCTAAATTGATAGAAAAATTGTTTATGTGTTACAAGCAGTGCATTCCAACTTTGTTTCTGTAGACTCATTAATTCTATTGCCTACTTGATGTAGGATATAGTATGTTTTGTTATTTCTTTGTTTTGAGGTCAGTTTCCCTATGTTATACTACTGTTCATCTAAATATTATTTGCATTCATTTTCCTCAAATCTGCTAAACTTTAAAACTAGTACATTTGTTGACATACTGTAAAATATTTCATGAAGATCTTAGCTTTCAATGTAAAGTTCTAAGTACTATTTTTTATTGCTGTTTTTTTAAATAATTATTTTCTTTTATAGTGTGCAGAGTACTCTGACTTATGTTTTCTAATTTTACCACTAAAATATATTTGGAACTTTTTAAAACAGTTTCAAATAAATGGGATGATTCAGTTACTACCTTATACTGCTGCTTGTGTAGACTATGCAAGCAGCCTTTGACTTCTTGAAATTTAATTACATTACTTACGACCACAACTAACTAACCACATTTATTCAAAACTTCTATATGTTTATTAACTCACTAGAGGCCCCTCGCAGCTCTGGCTTCATCCAGAAGGACGTCCAGAAGGTCGTTTGGCTGTCCGGTCTAATTAGCATATTATGCTTTTATTATTATAGATTCTATTTTATGTAGTTCATATAACTCCACAATGTAACCTTTTTAAGGCTGAGGTTGGAAAGCCCTAGGAAAATGAGATGAAATCCAACTAAATTACATACTGGTAGGAAAGAAGAAAAAAATAAAAAGAACAATAAAAATTGTATTCTTACTTTAATTAAAGTAGAATGTTGTTTTTGTTTCTCATGTTTAAACTTATAGCTCTAGTAATAATTCCAAAAATGCAGTTCTGAAATGTTTTAAGATTAAGCAATATTGTTTGAATACAATTTCCACATTTCTGAGTAACTCTATAAAGAATAATTGTGAATTGAATGGATGCATTTTGATATGATAGTTAAAAAATCCACCTCCAATTCAATATTTAAAATTTTTACTTAATATCATAAAATGATTATGTTATTTTTATTAAAATATTAACAAAGAGCACTGTCTGATGTGGCTCAGTTGGTTGAAACATTGTTTTGTGCATCAAAGGGTTGCAGGTTTGATTCCTGGTCAGGGCACATATCTAGGTTTCAGGTTTGCTCCCAGAGCGGGGTGCATGCAGGAGGCAATTAATTGGTATTTCTCTTTCACATCAATATTTCTCTCTCCCCCTTTCTCTAGCTCTAAAATAAATTTTTTTTAAAAAAATATTGGCATAAAGACATTCTTAATACATCTTAAATATACCTCTGATTGAGATTTAAAAATATAATTTAGCTGATTTTAAGTTAAGATAGCAATTTATGATTTAAAATTATTTAGCCAGCAATAGCACTGAATATGAGCTATTTTGACAATAAATGATTTTACATAGGATCCAATGAATAGACCTTTAGGGAAGTAAGGATCAGATTATGCATTTTAATAGCAGATCCACTCTTATTTTGTACCATTACAAGATTGTGTCCCAAGAATAAAAATTATATTTTGCTTTGCACCAGGCATTATAACCAATAAATTAACTCTACTGCCTGTGAAATCATAGGGAAATTTTTCAAAATTAAAAAAAAAGAAATCAACAGAAAACGATGGAGCTGTTTATAAACAGCCATCAATTTACTCAAAATTATTTTTTTCAAACTTCCTTGAGGAGAGCAGTTAAACACTTCACAAAGAAAACCCTCCATGATTTTTATAAAGGGGTTTCTCTTACTAATTTTGCTGTAGAATAATATGTGCATTATGTAAATGATGACTATTTTTAAAATGTAGATGCAGCAATATATTAAATCAACTTGCATACAATTGATATTATGATTGGTCATTGTTGGTGCAATTATAAAATCATTCTATTTTTTATCACAGAGCTAAATCTTATGTAAATCAGTAATTGGTTTTGTCAATTTTATTGTGATTTTTTTTAAAAAAATACTATAGGAGTCCTATTCCTGAGATAGGAAAATAAAGTTCCCTTTAGCAGTAAACTCCCAATAATAGTCAGGGGATAAAAACCTATTTAAGAGCGATAACTGCATTTAATTTGAGTTTTTTCTTTGTCATGATTTTTTGTGGTGGTAAAAGACCCTCTTGTTTATTTAGAGAGCTATCCTTGAGGTCTCCTTTATAATATTTCAAAAACAAAATGTTGACAGTGGTGTGTGTTTTTCAAACTATGAGATGATAAGTGTATTTTGTCAATAAGAGGCACTTGTGCAGTGAATTTTGTTCCAGATCCTTAAATTTTGAACTCATGGAATATGTGAACCAAGACCTTAATGTGGGAGCATGCCTAGATAGTCTGGTGCCTGGGTTGGGGATTTGGGAAACAGAAGGGTATGGGCTGTGAGGAGGAAGCGAAGGAGAGTAGAAGGAGATAGATTTAATGAAGCAATTTCGTGGGGTGATGAACACAGATAATGTAGTTTCTTTATTTGTAAAATGGAACAAATCATAGATCCCATGGCATGGAGTATTGTGGAAATTAAATAAGGTAACCTACTTTACCTCAAGAGTTTAGCATAATTCCTTGCAAGTAGCTAGGTATTTAATTTTGTGTGTTTCTGTATAAATGTGGAAATGTTAATGCATTGTTTGATGTGTATATTCATGTAAATATTTAAATGATTAAAACTTTTCAGCTTTATTAAATCAGATTCACCTGGTTCCATTAGGACACACTGAGAGAATCATGGGCTAAATCATCCAAAATAAGACATGTGTACAAAGCCAATCAAGATCAATGCATATAACAGGATGTTGAGCAATGAACAATAATAAGGTAAATTTGAATTTTTTGCATGAAAATAAGTTAATGATAACATAGTGGCTTTACAACACATGATAGTAATCTCATAATAATTAGATTTGAAATCAAAAGATGGAGATAAAAAATGTTATTAGTAAGATAAAAATGGAAATGCTAGAAAGTTCAATGTTTTTGTATTAAAGAAACTATAAAGGTTAATTGGGAGCAAGAACTGAAGAAAACTATTTTTTTTTGAAGAAAACTATTAATAAGATTTGGAAATATTCAGAAGATTGCTGAGAAAATAGAACAGAAGTCAAATGCCTTAATCTACTGAGATTCCCAAGAAAATATCTTCCCCAATAATTTTCATAAATATTTCACAAGCATTTATAACATGCATATTTTATGGATAAAGTTAAGAGTTTTAAAAAGGCACTTGAAAATTTTAACATTGTATTTTTTAGGTAGGTAAGAAATTTATTGGAAGGCCCTACTTCTTTATAAATCCTTCTTTGTTTTATTTTATTTTCAATTTTTTAAAAAATATAATTTACATTCAATATTATTTTTATTAGTTTTAAGTGTACAGCACAATGGTCAAACAATTATGTGTTTCACAAAGTGTTCCTCCACACCCAAGAACAAGATAACAGTTTGATAGGTACAGTTTGGTTAACAGAGGCTACGGATATTTATCTTGGGTAAGATTAGATTATATTCCCAATATATATTCATCCAAGGCTAAATAAGAATTAAAATTCCTTGTTTCTCTTTTTATAGAAATGCTTTCAAACATTACTGTTTTGATCATGAACAAATGGTACCAACAAAGCCACATAAGAGGACAAATTATTGTCAGGCTTTAGCACTTCCTGAGCAACCTATCTGATGTTAGTTTTCCAGCTCTCCAAAAAGCCCAACTTCTGCAAAGATAAAATGAAACAAAGCATTATGAAATGAAACAAAGCAAAAGGACTAAAATATGTCTTTTAAGTAAAATGCTAGTGACCTGTTTTTACAAGGTTGTTAAATTCAATCATGCTTGAAAAAACAAAAATCAATTAGTGAAATTATGTATTCTGATTTTAAAAAAAATCTGCATTTCATTGATTCACCTCTGTGTTATTCTATTACTAGAGGCCCGATGCATGAAATTTGTGCAAGGGGCTCGGCCCTTGCAGCCCCAGGAGGCCCTCGAAGCCCTGGCTTCCTCAGGATGAGGTCGTTCTACTGTTTGGTCTAATTAGCATATTAGCTCTTTATTATATAGGATTTGTTAATTCAGTCTCAAGTAAAATATCCTTATCCCCTATGATTTTACAAACTTCATGGCTTTAAATAAAATATTTCAAAAGTGAATCAACTTTTATAGTCCTCTAATAGTCTTATTTTTCTCCACTGGGAAGTAAGTGAAAGGAATTGCTTTAGATAGCATAACTATTAATTATCTGTTATTCTGAATATGCTACCAATGGAGGAACATTTGATTAATGAGGAATTGGACCCAATTTTACTATATGAGTTGAAATAAACAGTCCAGAATCTTATCTTTGATAGTTGCCAGTCAAGTGACTTAAGAAAGTCATGTTTTAAATCTTTAAGATTTATAACAAATTAACAACCTGACATAAATTCCTGGCTCAGTTATGAAATTATAAAAGACTGTCTTCCTTTATTTTCTTTTTAAATATTTTTATTTGTTAGATTTTTGCCTAAAGTTAAAAATATATATATACCAAAAGACCTACTGATTCCATTCTTAGGTAATATTGTACATCAGGATACAAGTACAAGAGTGTTGATATCAATCCTATTTGTAATTCCCCCAAATTGGAAACTATTCATATACTAGTCAACACAACAGATAAAAGTAATGATGTACAGTTCTTTAGTGGAATTTTGCACAATAAAAATAATTAAATGAGAGATATATAAAATAACAAGTATAAAACTTCTAACTATATTTCAATGCCAGTTTCATCATGTATAAAATGAAATAGTTTTGCTCAAATACATTTCTTTGTGAGACTTTTAAAAATTCATAGAGCACTTGATTAGACAAATGCAAAGTGATTTAGGTGTTTGCCAGTTAAAGCAATATATTTTTTAGAAAGACTATATGTCTAAGATAGGTCCATTACATGTTCTATTTTTAAAATTGTAGAACATTAGAAAGACTTTAAAATCCTAATTTACTAAAGGAAATAAGAACTTATTCTTGTTGCATTAGAAAAATTGGAACTGATTTTACAAACATGCTTTTCTTTCTTCTTGTCTTTGTTCAAATGTTATACTGTAATTTTTTTGTTTTATTCAGTCCAAATGCTAGTCATTTTCTTGGAGTTCTTACCCTAAATCATGTTTGGTTAATATAAGGCCTTTCACTGTTATGTTAGATAAGTCTGCATGCAAAGGAGTTAATGTAATATTCCATTTTGAAGTTTCTGCTTTGAATAATATCATATTTACAGTATCAGAACCATAAATATTGTAAGATACTGAATTTAAATTGATCATAAAACTAATAAGAGAGAAAAGAATTCTTAAAATATAGAAGGAATAATTGTTGCAAATTTTCAGCAAGTGAAAGATAGCAGTAAAAATATAAATTTATTTCGTTCAAAATTTTTCCAAGTGAATATAAAGATGACTCCCCAAAGAATGAATTTGTTTACCCCCAGACAGTTTCCCTCCCCCAGAGTAATTTATGGAGAGGTACCCAGTGGTTTTCCAGAATATACAAGTAACCTGAGTTTTAACTAGTAATTATTTCTGTGAAAGATGATGATTGACATGTGAAATCTCAAATAACTGGCTGGAAAGTGAAGCAACTCATCAGATGACCAAGTAATCAATTGAAGTCTTAATTCACTGTTAGGGTCAAACCACATTTGCGTTTATATATCCTGCCCTGGCAAAGGACTTTGAGTCATGGCAACTCATAAGATTCCCCACTAATCTTGATATTTTTCTGGCAATTGACCGGCTTTTTTTTTTTCTATCTTCATAATGAAGAAATGTGTTAGAACAACCCTAAACTGATCTCCTTTATGTTGTCTCAGTCTCTCTTCAGGAAACCCACCTCCTTCTTTTAACCCCATTTCTCTAGTAATCTTTCACAAAAGAATGGAAAGAGCATTAGGAACTTTAGAAAAACACAACAGCATAAAGTTTGCAGATAATGAGGACACACTCATTACAAACACAAGGATATATTTTCAGTTCATGGAAATATGTGGAAATAACTATATAATTCTCTTGTTTTTAATCTTCCATCACCTACCTTCTATTACTTAACTCTATACATCCCTTTTTTAGTTTATCTGTCATCAACATCAACAATAGTAAATCAAAATTCTCAATGCTCTTGCTGCTAATTAAGTTTTGGAGGGGTTACCAACTATATGATATACTGATTGTGAAAATCAGTTCTTAACTGATTCCTTGTAATATAATTTAAATGATAATTACTCTTACATAATTATACCACAATTCAAACAAATGTCTTATTCTTACATATCAAGATTGGTTCTACATGGTTGAGATTATTAAAAATATAAATGATAATGTAAATAAAAGTATAAAGGATATCTTTGAACATTATATTCTTTTGTGTTTTTAAAAATTGTAAGTTGTAAAATTTGGGCTGATAGATTAAAATAAAAAATTATAAAATAGAGAGATCTAAGATGGCGGCCTACAGGACGGCAGTGAAAGAAAGAGTGTGAGTGAGTGAGGGAGCGACAGGGAATTGTGTGTATGTGTGTGGGGCATGTGTGGGTGAGTGAGCAACAGTTATATTCTGTAGGACTTGTGGGGCTGGTGGACCAGGTTCCCCCAGCTGGGTGGCCTCTTTTACCATTGCAATGTTCCTAAGGCAGCTGGCTCTGCCACAGAGGCTGCATCATCTTGAAGGGGAGAGTGGCTGTGAGCCCAGCCTCACCTCTACCCAGGGAGCCCCTGGACACCACCCGGGACCCTATAGCCACACTGGCCAGGGACCTGCTGCATTGGCTACGAACCCATGAACACCCAGCCTCCAGCCTCCCTGGCCACGGGCTCCTAAAAAGTTTGTCTGGGAGGAGACAAAATGGCAGCTAAATAAGCGGACATGTCCTGTGCCTTCTCATGGAGCAGATAGAAGAAACAGCTGAATTGAATAATATCCACCCAGAATCAGCAAATTAAACATAGCAGATGAGACAATCTATGGCCTGAAAGGACAGAAGATACCTGGAGAGAGAAACTCGCGACCACTGGGACTAGAGGGTCAGAAAGAAACTACGCTGCACCAAGCCTGTGTCCCGTGGGAACACATGTAACACTCAGTTGTGGAAGGGGGTCCACAGGGCTGCTGGCATCAGGGGACTTTAGATCTAAGTCCACAGCTGTGGGAGGCTGCACCCAGAAAGGCAGCTCTGAAATTCTGCACTGGCTGCACAGTGCTGGGAAGTGGGGAGGTAAGAATCACACAGCAGCGCGGTTGCTCTGTCTTTATATTTTCCTTGCTTTTACTTGCTAAACCGAGTACATAGGATCTTTCAATTACAAACACGGAGCCTGTGATGCAGGTGGATGTGGTTTGGTGGAGGCTGGGGAGCAAAACAGGAAGAGGCGACCAGGAATCCAGTTCTGGGACAGCCGGGTCCCTCCAACCCTAAACAGCCATTTTTCTCCAGAAGAGCCCCTCCTAGTGGCCCTGGAAATGAATACAGCAACAACACCACCTAGAGCCCATGTCAGAAATAGATGCTTGTATAAATATGACTGAATGCAGGCAGACAAACAAAGTGGGCAGATTGGACCCCTATGCCTAAATCAAATCCTGTGGAGACAGACACAGAGGAGACATGGATCTCTGGGAACTTCAACACAGTCCTGACTACCTAACAGGAAACTGAGAAGTGCCAGACAGAACAGTAGAGAGGCGTATTAATCCAGCCCCGACAAGGCATTAAAACTCACCTGAACCAAACACTTTACTACTTCACTTTTTTATTTTTTATCTTTTACTTAAGAAAAAAAGGGAAAGAATTTTTTTTCTTTATTTTATTTGGTTTTATTATTATTATTAACCTTTTATTTTTTAATTAGTGTTCTACATTCTATTTTTATTTTTTTATCATTATTTTATTTTATCTCACTTTTTCCTTTTTGCCAACCATCTCTTCCTCACTTCTCCCTTTTTCATCCTGTTTCTCTTCTCCTGTTCTTACTTAGTACTTCTCTCTTCTTTCTTTTACTCCCTTTAAAAAATTGATAATTTTATCTGCTTTATTGATGTGTTACTATTATAATAGTCTCTATTGCCTTACTTATACATCTAATTTTCTCTCCCCTGCTCCAAGTCCATGCACCCTTCTCTTTTCTCTTTCTGCATTAGCCTATTTTTTATGCTTTTGTTTTTCCTCTCCTTGCTTGCTCTCTTCTTCTCCTAATTGCTTTATTAGTTTCACTCACCAAACTAAAGCCTATTTGCTCTCTACTCTATTCTCCTTTTTCAAAAATAGATGAATATATAGATAGATAGATTAAAGAAGGGAGATTTTTATAAATTTATTGACTATTTTGTTTTATACTTTTCTTCTTATCCAACTCATTCTTTTTCTACCTAGTCTATACTAACCAATAGCCATTCCCCCTGTTATCCAATTCCTTTACCTTACTTTCTGGAAATAAGCTCTGACACTTCAGATTTAGTTCACCCCCTTTAATGTGGATGTTGATTGTTTGCATTTTTGGGTTTATTTGTTTGTTTTGTGGAGTTTTCTACCCATATACATATATATTTTTTGCCCTCTTTTTTCTTTTCTCTCTTACCTTTTTCTTTTTCTCAATATCATTTTTGTGCTCTTTTCTTTCCCCTAATAATCTTTTCTCTGGCAGTCACCTTTATTGGGGTTATCAATGTCATGAATACATTCGTGATTTGTTCTCTCTGTGTCGTGTCTTGTCGAGTTGTATGTTGTGCCTTTTGATCAATGTGGTATATAGTGAGCCATATAACCAGATACCCTAAGAGGAGTAAAAATGGAGAGAGAAAGAAACAGCCCTCATAGGAAAGAAAAGGAGGAATCACCAGAAAAGGAAGCAAACAAAATGGAGGCAAAATTTGTCAGAGAAAGAATTCAGACCATTAGTCACAAGGACACTGAAAAGGATGGAACAAAAATTCAACAACATGTGTAAGAATCAAGAAGAAATAAAGAACTAAGAAGAAATGAAGAGTGACATAGCTGCAATAATGAAGAAAATAGAAAGCATCAACAATAGACTAGAAGAAGCTGAGGACCACATGAGTAAGTTATAAGACAAGGTAGGAAAAAAGACCCAACAGGAACAAAAAAGAATTAAAAAGCAGGAGGAGAGCCTAAGGAGCTTTGGTAGCTTTGGGACAACACAAAATGAAACGCATCCACATAATAGAGGTGCCAGAAGGAAAGGAAACTGAGCAAGGAATAGAAAACATGTTTAAAGAAATAATGACAGCCCTAACCGGTTTGGCTCAGTGGATAGAGCATCGGCCTGTGGACTGAAGGGTCCCAGGTTCGATTCTGGTCAAGGGCATGTACCTTGGTTGTGGACACATCCCCAGTAGGGGGAGTGCAGGAGGTAGCTGATCGATGTTTCTCTCTCATCGATATTTCTAAGTCTCTATCCCTCTTCCTCTCTGTAAAAATCAATAAAATAAAATAAAAAAAGAAATAATGACAGAAAATTTTCCTGATATTTGGAAGAAAAAACTTACACAAATTCAAGAAACACACAGAGTCCCAAACAAGATGAACCCAAAAAGACTGACACAAAGACACATCATAATTCAATTGGTAAACACCAACTACAAAGTGAAAATCTTAAAGGCTGCCAGAGAGAGGCAGAAAGTTACCTATAAGGGATCTCCCATTAGACTATCAATGAATTTCTCAACAGAAACACAACAGGCTATAAGGGAATGTAGTGAATTATACAAAGTGATGCAAAGCAAGGCACTAAATCCAAGGATACTATACCCAGCAACCCTATCATTCAAAACTGAAGGTGAAATAAGGAGCTTCATAGACAAAAAAGGGCTAAGGGAATTTATTACCACCAAGACACCAATGCAAGAAATGCTAAAGGGACTGCTGCAAAAAGAAGAAATAAGAAGGGAAGAAGGAACACAGGCATAAAGAATAAAAATGGTGACAAACAAGTATTTATCAAAAATAACCTTAAACATAAATGGATTAAATGTTCCAATCAAAAGACATAAGGTAGCTGATTGGATTAGAAACCCATATGAAATTAGCAGACACATATATCTGCTCTCTATAAGCAACCCACCTCAGAACAAAGGACTCACACAGACTGATAGTGAAGGGATTGAAATAAATTTTTCAGGCAAATGGAAATGAAAAAAAAAGGAGTAATAATACTTATATCTGACAAATTAGACCTCAAAGTAAAGGCAATAATAAGAGATAAGGAAGGGCATTTCATAATATTGAAGGGAGCAATTCAACAAGAGGATATAACTCTGGTAAACATCTATGCACACAATACAAGAGCACCCAAATACAAAAAAAAAAAAAAATTCTGAAAGATATCAAGGGAAAGATCAACAGCAATACAGTCATAGTAGGGTACTTTAACACCTCATTGACACCAATGGATAAATCCTCTAAACAAAAAATCAGCAAAGAAACATCAATCCTAAATGACTCACTAGATCAGATGGAATTAATTGACATTTTCAGAACATTTAACCCCAAAGTTACAGAATATATATTCTTCTCAAGTGCACATGGGACATTTTCAAAGATAGACCTCATATTCGGACATAGGCAAACTCTCTTCAAATTCAAGAAGATAGAAATCATATCAAGCATCTTCTCAGATCACAATAGCATAAAATTAGAAATCAACTACAAAAAATGAAAAAAATCAAACAATTGGAGGCTAAATAGCATGCTATTAAACTATGATTGGGTTACTAAAGAGATCAAAGAAGAAATAAAAAGCATCCTGATAACAAATGACAATGAAAACACAACAATCCAAAATCTATGGGACACAGTTAAAGCAGTCCTAAGTGGGAAGTTCATAGCTCTACAGGCCTACCTAAAAAAACAAGAAAAAGAAGTAATAACTTATATAACCCTACAACTTAAAGAATTAGAAAGAGAGCAACAAGAAAAGCCCAGTGTAAGCAGAAGGAAGGAAATAATAAAGATCAGAGCGGAGATAAATAACATAGAGACAAAAAAATACAAAAGATCAACAAAACCAAGAGCTGGTTCTTTGAAAGGATAAACACAATTGATGAACCTCTTGCCAGGCTCACCAAGAAACAAAGAGAGAGGCCCCAAATAAACAAAATCAGAAATGAAAGAGGTGAAGTAATGACAGACCTCAAAGGACTGTAAAAACATACTACAAACAACTCTACTCAAACTGGACAACCTAGATGAAATGGAGATATTCTTAGAAAAATACAAGCTTCCAAAACTCAATCAGGAAGAATAAAAAAAACCTGAATAGGCCGATAACTACCAATGAAATTGAAGCAGTAATAATAAAAAAAAAAATCTTCCAGCAAGCAAAAGCCCTGGTCCAGACAGCTTTATAGAGGAGTTCTATCAACCATTTAAAGAAGAAGTAAAACTTATCCTCCTCAGATATTCCAAAAAATTCAAGAGGAAGACACACATGCAAACTCTTTCCATGAAGCCAGAATTACCCTAATTCCAGATAAAGATACCACAAAGAAAGAGAACAACAGGCCAATATCCCAGATGAACATTGATGCTAAAATCCTAAACAAAATTCTGGCAAAATAGGATCCAGCATTACATTAGAAAGATGTTACATGTTGACCAAGTGGGATTTATTCCATGGAAGCAAGTCTGGTATAATATCCGCAAATCAATAAATGTGATCCATCACATAAGCAAATTCAGAGAAAAAAATCACATAATCATATCAATTGATGCAGAAAAGACATTTGACAAAATCCAGCACCCTTTTATGATAAAAACTCTCAGCAAAGTGGAAATATAGAGGGATCATACCTCAACATAATAAAAGCCATATAGACAAACCTACAGCCAACATTATACTCAATGGGCAAAAACTAAAACCATTTCCCCTAAGAAAGGAACAAGACAGGGATGCCCACTTTCACCACTCCTATTTGACATAGTACTGGAAGTGCTAGCCTTAGGGATCAGACAAGAAGAAGAAATAAAAGGCATCCAAATTGAAAAAGAAGAAGTAAAACTGTCATTATTCACAGATGACATGATACTGTACATAGAAAACCCTACAAACTCCATAAGAAAAACTACTCGACTTAATAAATGAATTCAGAAATGTAGCAAGCTACAAAATTGACACCCAGAAATCTTTCGCTTTTTTTTATACAGCAATAATGAACTCACAGAAAGAGAAATTTTTAAAAAATCCCAGTGACCATTGCACCAAAAAAATTAAGATACCTAAGAATAAACTAAGGAGGTAAAATACCTGTACTTGGAAAACTATAGGATATAGAAAAAAAAATAGAGGAAGACATAAATAAATGGAAGAACATACTGTGTTCATGGATTGGTAGAATCAACATGATTAAAATGGCAATCCTACCCAAAGCAACTTATAGATTCAATGCAATCTTCAATGAAATGCCAATGGCATATTTCACAGACCTAGAACAAACTCTACAAAAATTCATCTGGAATAAAAAAAAAAAAAAAAGACCCTGAACAGCCACAGCAATGCTGAGAAAGAACAATGTCGGAGGGATCACAATACCATATAACAAGCTATATTACAAATCCACTGTTCTCAAAACTGCCTGGCATTGGCACAAGAACAGACATATCGACCAATGGAACAGAACAGAGAACCCAGAAATCAACCCCAGCCATTATGCTCAATTGATATTTGACAAGTAGGCAAGAGCATACAATGGAGTCAAGACAGTCTCTTCAATAAATGGTGCTGGGAAAATTGATCAGATACATGCAAAAAAATGAAATTAGATTACCAACTTACACCATACACAAAATAAATTCAAAATGGTTAAAGGACTTAAATATCAGACGAGACATTATAAAAATCTTAGAAGACTCCATAAGCAGCAAAATATTAGACATATGTCATAGCAATATCTTTACTGATACAGCTCCTAGGGCAATGGAAATGAAGGAGAAAATAAACAAATGAGACTACATCAAAATCAAAAGCTTCTGCACAGCAAAAGAAACCATCAACAAAACAACAAGAAAGCCCACTGCATGGGAGAACATATTTGCCAATGTGATCTCATATAATGGTTTAATCTCTATAATTTATAGGGAACTCATACAACTTAACAATTGGTAGATAAACAATCCAATCAAAAAATGGGTGAAGGACCTAAATAGATAGGTTTCGAAAGAGGACAAAAAAAATTTATATATATATATATATATATATATATATATATATATATATATATATAAAATTAAAAAAAATTTTGTTAATGCTCACCTGAGGATATTCTTTCTATTGCTTTTCAGAGAGAGAGGGGAGGGATGGAGGAAGGAGAGAGAGAGAGAGAGAGAGAGAGAGAGAGAGAGAGAGAGAGAGAGAGAGAATGAATGTGAGAGAGACATCAACTGGTTGTCTCCCACACGTGCCCAGACCTAGGGCAGGGAGTGAACCCGTGAGTCTTCAGTGGGTGAGCTCAAACCCCTGAGACACAACAGCCAGTGCTTATTTTAGAAATCTTTTAAAGACAATGGCATAGATCTTAAGATGACAGTCTTTCTGGATAATGCTGTCTGGCAGATAAGAAGTTGATTATTACCTTATTCTTTCTCTTTGTTATTTTTCTGTAACATATCCTTATGCTTCCTAAGCTACTTAGGTGTGTCTCTTACTTAATAGGGAGAAAGTCAGATACTCAGGAGGCAATAAATAAATAAATACATATTAATGTGTTAGTAAACACATTCTCACCTATTATATAATGAGTAATAGCAAATGTAAAGTATTATTTAATAGCAAATGTAAAAAATATTATTGATATGGTGTTATTCATCAGAAGTGTTAACAAAATGATTTACCCTGATTATTTGATTTTTGGGGTATGTGTACATAAATGGTTTAAATAGGAAACAAAACATTGAAAGATTTTTTTAAATAAAATATTAGGTGAATTTCTAAGAAATTAATCTAGAAAACAAGCAAAGGTTAAAATAAATTCTCTTAGTTACAAATATCTCAATAGTCTAAAGGCAATATTTGTACAAAGCAGAATTTACTCCCTCTGGGTAACGGCAGCTCCATGGGATGCACCTTAAGACAACAAATGTCTTTATGTTAATTAGAAAAATGTGCCATTTCCTCTGGCAGATGCAGTCATATTCCTGAGCTCATAGCTTGGCAAGCAGTGTGGGCTGGAACCACCCATAGGTCATCAGCTGGAAACCCTCCTGAAGTCAATAAACAGCAAAACCATATGAAGCATCCCTTGCATGGGTCATTCAACTGTCCAAAATTCCCACTTATACTACTGCAAATTGGCTGAAAAATGCAATACATAGAGCTTTAGAATTCAAATTGTTGGTGCTTATATTTGCTGTTGAATTTCAATATGATATCACTTAAAATTTTGTTGGTTTTTCTGCTGTTTTCAAAAGTTTTACTGTTGCATAGCCAAAGCAACATCACATCTTTTTTCCTTCATAAAAGTCAGCTTTGTGCCAAGAATAAGGCAGCCAAAATAGTGTATCTGGGTGCAGTTAAAAGATGGTTCCTTTTCTAGCAAGAATTTTTAAATAGTAAAATAAACTATAAGAATAAATCATTTCCATGTAACTTAACTGCACATCAGAACAAAGTTCAAGAAGAATTTTAGAAATGAGAAATTATCCAGCATGGAACAAAGCAAAATTCAGTGTCAGCAACTTTCTTTCCTTTTTTTAAAATTTCTTTATTGATTAAGGTATTACATATGTGTCCTTATTCTCCCTTTACCCCCCACCTCCCATTCATGCCCCCACCCACCTGTGGTCTGTGTCCATTGATTATGCATGCACATAAGTCCTTTGGTTGATCTCTTCCCCTTACCCTCACTGTTCACTACCTTCCCTGAGGTTTGACATTCTGATTGATGTTTCTCTGTCTCTGGATCTATTTTTGTTCATCAGTTTAGGTTGTTCATTATATTCAACATATGAGTGAGATCATGTGATACTTATCTTTCTCTGCTTGGCTTATTTCACTTAGCATAATGCTCTCCAGCTCCATCCATGTTGTTGCAAATGGTAAGAACTTCTTTTTTACCGCAGCGTAGTATTCCATTGTGTAGATGTACCACAGTTTTCTAATCCACTCATCTGCTGATGGACACTTAGGCTGTTTCCAAATCTTAGCTATGGTGAATTGTGCTGCTATGAACATAGGGGTGCATATATCCTTTCTGATTCGTGTTTCTAGTTTCTTGGGATATATTCCTAGAAGTGGGATCACTGGGTCAAATGGGAGTTCCATTTTGAGTTTTTTGAGGAAACTCCATACTGTTCTCCACAGTGGCTGCACCAGTCTGCATTCCCACCAGCAGTGCACGAGGGTTCCTTTTTCTCCGCATCCTCGCCAGCACTTGTCATTTGTTGACTTGTTGATAATAGCCATTCTGACAGGTGTGAGATGGTACGGCATTGTTGTTTTCATTTGCATCTCTCTGATGATTAGTGACTTTGAGCATGTTTTCATATGTCTCTTGGCCTTCCTTCTGTCTTCTTTTGAAAAGTGTCTATTTAGATCAGTTGCCCATTTTTTGATTGGGTTGTTTATCTTCTTTTTGTTAAGCTGTATGAGTTCCCTGTAAATGTCGAAGATTAAACCCTTATCGTTGATATCATTGGCAAATATGTTCTCCCATGCAGTGGGCTTTCTTGTGTTTTATTGATGGTTTCCTTTGCTGTGCAAAAGCTTTTTATTTTGATGTAGTCCTGTCTGTTTATTTTCTCTTGAGTTAACATTGCCCTAGGAGCAGTATCAGTGAAGAAATTGCTTTGGCATATGTCTGAGATTTTTCTGCCTATGGATTCCTCTAGTATTTTTATGGTTTCCCATCGTATGTTTAAGTCCTTGATCCATTTTGAGTTTATTTTTGTGTATGGTGTAAGATGGTGGTCTAGTTTCCTTTTTTTGCATGTATCTGTCCAATTTTTCCAACACAATTTATTGAAGAGACTGTCTTGACTCCATTGTATGTTCATGCCTCCTTTGTCAAATATTAATTGAGCATAGTGATTGGGGTCTGTTTCTGGGTTCTCTATTCTATTCCATTGATCTATATGTCTATTCTTGTGCCAATACCAAGCAGTTTTGAGAAGAGTGGCTTTGTAATACAGCTTGATATCTGGTATTGAGATCCCACCTACTTTGTTCTTCTTTCTCAGGATTGCTGTAGCTATTCGGTTTTTTTTTTTTATTCCAGATGAATTTTTGGAAAGTTTGTTCTAGGTCTGTGAAATATGCTATTGCTATTTTAATGGGAAGTGCATTGAATTTATAGATTGCTTTGGGTAGTATGGACATTTTGATGATGTTGATTCTACCAATCCATGAACATGGTTTGATCTTCCATCTGTTTATGTCTTCCTCTATCTCTTTTTTCAGTGTGTGTAGTTTTCCATGTATAGGTCTTTTACCTCCTTAGTTAAGTTTATTCCTAGGTATCTTAATTTTTTTGGTGTGATGGTAAATGGGATTGCTTTTTTAGTCTCTCTTTCTGTAAGTTCATTATTGGTGTATAGAAATCCCATAGATTTCTTGGCATTAATTTTGTATCCTGCTACATTGCTGAATTCATTCATTATGTCTAATAATTTTTTGATGCAGTCTTTAGGGTTTTCTATGTACAGTATCATGTCATCTGCAAATAAGGACAGTTTTACTTCTTTTCCAATTTGGATGCCTTTTATTTCTTCTTCTTGTCTGATTGCAATGGCTAGTACTTCCAGCATTTAGTTGAACAGGAGTGGTGAGAGTGGGCATCCCTGTATTGTTCCTGTTCTTAGGGGAAATGATTTTAGTTTTTGCCCATTGAGCATGATGTTGGCTGTGGGTTTGTCATATATGGCTTTTATTATGTTGAGGTATGATCCTTCTATTCCCACCTTGCTGAGAGTTTTTATCAAGAAAGGGTGTTGGATTTTGTCAAATGCTTTTTCTGCATCAATTGATATGACTATGTGATTTTTATCTCTCAGTTTGTTTATGTGATGTATCACGTTTATTGATTTGTGAATATTGTACCATCCTTGCATCCCCAGGATAAATCCTTCTTGGTCATGGTGTATGATCTTTCTGATGTACTGCTGGATCCTATTTGTTAGAATTTTGTTGAGGATTTTGGCATCTATGTTCATGAGGGATATTGGTCTGTAATTCTCTTTCATTGTGTTATCTTTATCTGGTTTTGGTATTAGGGTGATGCTGGCTTCATAGAAGGAGCTTGGAAGTGCTCCTTCCTCTTGAATTTTCTGGAATAGTCTGAGGAGGATAGGTTTTAGTTCTTCCTTGAATGTTTGGTAAAACTCCCCTGTAAAGCCGTCTGGCCCGGACTTTTGTTTGCTGGAAGCTTTTTCCTAACTGCTTCAATATCTTCCATAGTTATCAGCCTATTGAAATTTTCAGTATCTTCCTGAATAAGTTTTGAAAGGTTGTATTTTCTAGGAATGTGTCCATTTCCTCCAGGTTGTCTAGTTTGTTAGAATAGAGTTGTTCATAGTATTTTTAATAATCCTTTGTATTTCTGATGGGTCTGTTGTTATTTCTCCTCTTCATTTCTGATTTTATTTGAGTCCTCTCTCTTTGCTTCTTGGTGAGCCTGGCTAGAGGTTTATCAATTTGTTTATCCTTTCAAAGAACCAGCTCTTGGTTTCATTGATCTTCTGTATTGTTTTTTTGGTCTCTATGTCATTCATTTCTGCTCTGATCTTTAATATTTTCTTCCTTCTGCTCACTGTGGGCTTTTCTTGTTGCTCTCTTTCTAATTCTTTGAGTTGTTGAGTTAGATGATTTATTACCATTTTTTCTTGTTTTTTGAGGAAGCTATAAACTTCCCTCTCAGAATTGCTTTCATTGTGTCCCATAGTATTTGCATTGTTGTGTTTTTATTGTCATTAGTCTTCAGGATGTTTTTAATTTCTTCTTTGATCTCATTGATAACCCAATCATTGTTTAGTAGCATGCTATTCAGCTTCCAAGTGTTTGAATTTTTTGGAATGTTTTTATTGTAGTTTATTTCTAATATGTGCCATTATGGTCTGAGAAAATGCTTGATATGATTTCAATCTTTTTGAATTTGGGGAGACTTTTCTTGTGACCCAATATGTTGTCTATTTTTGAAATTGTCCCATGTGCACTTGAGAAGAACGTATATTCTGTGGCTTTGGGGTGAAATGCTCGGAAGATGTCAATTAGTTCCATCTGCTCTAGTGAGTCATTTAGAATTGCTGTTTCTTTGCTGATTTTTTGTCTAGAGGATTTATCCAGTGATGTCAATGGTGTATTTAAGTCCCCTACTATGATTGTATTTTTGTTGATCTTTCCCTTGATATCTTCTAGGAGTTTTTTTATGTATTTGGGTGCTCCTGCATTGGTTGCATATATGTTTATCAGGGTTATATCCTCTTGTTGTATCGTTCCCTTTGTTATTATGAAGTGGCCTTCCTTATCTCTTGTTACAGCCTTTACTTTGAGGTCTATTTTGTCAGAAATAAGTATTGCTACCCCAGCTTTTTTTTCATTTCCATTTGCCTGAAAGATGTTTTTTCATCCCTTCACTTTCAGTCTGTATGAGTCCCTTTTTCTGAGGTGGGTCTCTTGTAGACAGCATATATATGGGTCGTGTTTTTTTTATCCATTCAGCCACTCGATGTCTTTTGATTGGAGCATTTATTCCATTTACTTTTAAAGTTATTATTGAAAGGAACTTATTTGTAGCCATTTTTTATTTTTTGTGTCTGTGTTCCTTCTTACCTTTTTTATTTCTTCTTTTTACACCAGTCCCTTTAGCATTTCTTGCATTGATGGCTTGGTAGTGATAAATTCCCTTAGCATTTTTTTTTGTCTGTGAAGTTCCTTATTTCCCCTTCAATTTAGAATGATAACCTTGATGGATAGAGTATTCTTGGATTCAGTCCCTTGGTTTACATCACTTTGTAAATTTCCTTCCATTCTTTTCTGGCCTGATGTATTTCTGTTGAGAAATCATTTGATAATATAATGGGAGCTCCCTTGTATGTAACTTACTGTCTCTCTCTTGCAGCTTTTAAAATTCTCTCTTTGTCTTGAATATTTGCCATCATAATTATGACGTGTCTTGGTGTGGGTCTTTTCGGGTTCATCCTGTTTGGGACTCTCTGTGCTTGTGTGACTTTTTTCTTTGCCACATCATGGAAGTTTTTGGACATTATTTCTTCAAATAGTTCGTCTAACCCTTGTTCCTCTTCCTATTGTTCTGGCACTCCTATTATTCATATGTTGCTTCATTTCATGTTGTCCCATAGCTCCCTTAGGCTCTCCTCCTGTCTTTTAATTTTTTTCTCCAGTTGCAATTCAGTGTGGGTGTGTTTTGCTTCCCTGTCTTCTAGTTCACTAATTTGGTCCTCCGCTTCTCCTAGTCTACTGTTGAAACTTTCTATGGTGTTTTTTATTGCAGCTATATCACTCTTCATTTCTTCTTGATTCTTACATAAGTTGTTGATTTTCTCATCCATTTCTTCTTGATTTATACATAAGGTGTTGATTTTTTTTCTTCCATCTGGTTTATGAACTCTATGACCCTTATTCTGAATTCTATTTCTGACATATGACATGCCTCTGTTTCACTTAGCTGCTTTTCTGGCTAGGGTAACAATGCTTATATCTGAGAAAATAGACCTCAAAGTGAAGGCCATAACAAGAGATAAGGAAGGACATTTCATAATACTAAAGGGACTGATACAACAAGAGGATATAAACCTGATAAATATATATGCACCCAACGCAGGAGCACCCAAATACATAAAAAAAAAAAAAAAAAACAACAACAACAAAAAAAACTCCTGGAAGATATCAAGGGAGAGATCAACAACAATACAATCATAGCAGGGGACTTAAATACACCACTGACATCACTGGATAAATCCTCTAGACAAAAAATCAGCAAAGAAACAGCAATTCTAAATGACTCACTAGATCAGATGAACCTAATTGACATCTTCAAATCTGGGTGTGGTTATATTGGTTGCCTGGGGGGAGGGGCTATCTCTCAGGAGAAAATGGTGATTGGGGCTTAGGTATGACTCAGCACCAGACTCACTACCACCTCTCCTGGACCTCTGCCTACTCTCCCCAGATTCCATAAGTGCACACCTTCTCCTGCACCTCAGCCACGGGTAAGTATCTGTATCTGAAAGGTCCTATGAATTAGGTTCAGTGGAGAAAGGCACAGGCCCCAGCGCGAGGAGGGACTGCGTCTCTGCAAGCTCCTCTCTTGCTGGCACTGCGCGGTCTGGCCAGTCCTTCAGGGCTGCCTCTGAGCTCAGATCCAAAATACAGACTCCCAGGTCCAAAATCCCCTACCTCCTGCAGTCCTGTGGTCCTTTTTTTTTTCACAGTCCGACATTTTGCCTGTCCTCAGGGACACAGCTTGGCGCCTTGTAGTTTCTCCCTGACCCTCTGGGCACAGAGGTCTGGCAGACTCTCTTGCCTCGATCCTTGATTTCACCTTTATCTAGGGGACCTTTGCCCTTCCCGGCAAACAGCTGCATTTCCTTCGCCAATTTGGGTTGAATTACACTTGTTTCAGCCGCTCACTCTATTTGCTCTGGGACAAGGCTCAGGACATGTCCGTCTATTCCGCCACCATTTTGTCTCCCCTGTCAGCAACTTTCAAAGATTATCAGACATGCAAAAATACAGAAAAAGAAAACCCATAATGAGGGGAAAAAAATAAAACAGTAAAGACTCAGATTTGACACAGATATCTGAATTATCAGAAAAGTCATTAAAATAGTTATCAAAATTATAATTTAAGAGTAGAGATATGGAAGATATTATTAAAAGATCAAAATCAAACATCTGAGGTCAAAAACTATAATAACTGAGATGAAAAAATTCTTAATAGGATATATGCCACATCAGGTATTATAGATAAAGATTAATAATTGTGATATGCCTATATCAATAGAAACTATTTAAAATGAAATACACAGAGAGAAGCATTTTGATAAATTTAGAGCATTGGTAACTTGAAGGTCAGCTGCAAGCAGACTACTATATATGTATTTTTGGACTTTCAGTAATGGGGCTAGGACAGAAAAAATGAATAAATTATTGTCAGTAAATTTTCAAATATGATGGAAATTGTAAACTCATATAACCAAGAACTTTAATAAACACCAAGCACAAGAAATGTCAACAAAATTATACAAAGGCCCATCAAAATCAAATTACTCAAAACCATAATGAGAAATTACTCAAAACCATAGTATTAATTGAATAGCTGCAATATATTATATTCATCTTGATATTTAGTTTTTTATATTGTCTGTTGGGAAAGAGAAGTCAAGAATAAGTTTGGTTTGCTACTGGAGGGAATGTACTAGTAAAATGGTATAGCCACTGGATAACAGTATAGGGACTTCTAAAAAAAATTAAGAATAGAGTTACCATATGACCCAACACCCCTTCTACTGGGTATGTACTCAGAAATTTAAAAATGTATATATTCGCAAAGATATATGCACCCATATGTTCATAGCAACATTACTCATGGTGGCCAAGATATGAAAATAAATGAATTATCCCTTGATAGATGATTGGAGAAGATGTGGTACATATATCCAATGGAATACTGCTCAGCCATAAAAAGATGAAATCTGCCATTTTTGACAACATAGTTGCATCTTATAAATATTCTAAGCAAAATAAGTCAGAGAAAAAGTCAAGAACCATATAATTTCACTTATAGTGAGACATAAAACTTATAGTGAGAAAGCAACAAATGAACAAACAAGACAGACAAAAACTCACAGACACAGACAGCAGTATAGTGGTTACCAAAGGGAAGGGGGTGGGGGTCCAGTGTATGGTGACAGAAGAGGATTTGATTTGGAGTGTTGGGCACTCAAATGCAATGTACAGATGATGTAGCATAGAATTGTACAATTGAAACTTATACAATGTTATAAACCAGTGTCACCCAATAAATTTAATTTAAAAAGAATAAGTATGGTTATAGTGATAGAGGAATCTGAGAGTTATTAAAGCTTAAGGAAAGAACAAAGAGAATAGGCAATTAGAAAATATGGAGTAGCAATTACCCAAATTATCTTTATTCATGTGGGAAAATGTTATAGAAAGATTTCCTTATGACATCACTAGAGGCCCAGTGCATGAAAATTCATGCACTGGAAGGAGGGTCCCTCAGCTTGGCCTACCCCCATCACAGTCTGGGAGCCCTCAGGGGCCGGAGGAGACCTGGCAATCAGGGGAAGGTGACGCCCCGTCACACCTCTGCTGCTGCCACTGTCAGCAGTGCAAGCCTCGGCCGGCCCTGTGTACCTGAGCCTCTCGTGGCCAAGGGTGGCTGGGCAGCCGCCATCCGAGGCTTGCCTGTGCCCCAGGCAGGCCCTGGGCGGCTGGGGGGCTGAGGGGACTGGAGGACTCTGGAGGCAGGCCCACCACCCCAACAGGGCTGAGAGGACTGGGCGCTGCCATCTTGTGGCTGTGGGTGCTGCCATCTTGGAGGGCAGGGCGGTTAATTAGCATATTCCCTCTTTATTGGCTGTGGGTGCTTCCATCTTTGAGAGCGGGGCAGCCAATTAGCATATTCCCTCCTTATTGGCTGTGGGTGCTGCCATCTTTGAGATGGCGTGAGGGTCAATTAGCATATTCCCTCTTTATTAGATAGGATAATATCACATTGAACAGTCCTTATGTTGCCAGTTTCCAATGATCTATAGAACATAATTCTTATGTTCTAAATTTTTAGCATGCAAAATCTTCCAATCCTATTAACAAAAGGCTTTCTAATGCAAAAATCATATTTCTTTACAGAACACGAAATCTGGCTCAAAGGAGCACATTTAACTTCCCTAGATGTGGGATTTACCTGAACTGATGCTCTGCTTTTATTTGAAGCAGCAAATGAGGCCACATGTATTTGCAGCATTAGCATGTATAATGGATAAAAATTGGATGCTGTACCCATTTTCACTGTTATGGGGATTGTACTGTGAGACACCCCAGATGTTACTCCTTGGCAAACAGTTGTTATTTGGTACTTGGGGCTCAGAAAATTATCTTATGATTCTGGATATGTCCCAAATTTGCTCTCCAAGCATCTTTCCTAATTCAGCCAAGCAGATAATATAAATGGACTTCCTTACTAACAAGGTGATGTGTAAAGTGACAGTTCACAGGGTTTGGGAATCCTTCATGAATAGCGGTACTTTCCCATGCTGTCTAATGTACTTCACTGTTTAATGAACGATAGCTGTTGGTTGAACAGAAGGCTCACGTTCACCATGAAGACAAATTTCTTAATTTATACTGTGTGTTGCAACTTCCTTTGGGCACTACTTGCTTGCATGATTTTATAGTACGAGGTTTAATAGACACTGAGAAGCAGGCAGCCTCTTGTCCAATAGCAATAGTTTGTTAGTTTTATTTTTTTTTTAAGTGTTTATAATATTACATTTCTTTTCACAACTATATTTTGTATTTTTGATATTATTTATTTTTACTTATTAATTAAGAATTCAAATAATTTATTAAATCTTAGTAATGGACCAGATAGTTTCTGTGAATATACATGTGCTCTATCATTCTTCCATCTTGGGGTGATGCCCAAAGTTGGTTCTATCTAGCCAAAATAAGTCAGTTATGGAAATTTTTCTTTTTAACTCCACTAATGTCCTAGGTCCGTGGTTGGCAAACTGCGGCTCGTGAGCCACATGTGGCTCTTTGGCCCCTTAAGTGTGGCTCTTCCACAAAATACCACGACCTGGGCAAGTCTTTTTTGAAGAAGTGGTGTTAGAAGAAGTTTAAGTTTAAAAAATTTGGCTCTCAAAAGAAATTTCAATCGTTGTACTGTTGATATTTGGCTCTGTTGACTAATGAGTTTGCCGACCACTGTCCTGGGTAAATGAGGCCTCACCCTTTATTCCCAGGACTTTAAAAGTTCTCTGGGCTGTTGGATGGATGTTTCTTCAGTTAGGTCAGATGGGATTAATTTATCTAATCAATGGCTGCAATAAAAGAGCCAGCAGTTCTGTTTATCTGTTTTAGTAAGAAAACCACAACACTGTTGGAGCTACTCCTTAATTAGTATCATGTTAGTCCCTTTTAGTCTATCATGATCCATCTGTTTTATGCAGGGTCCATGCAGGCAAAATGAACAGGAATATGCAGGGAATCACCACTCTGAATCCAAGGTATTGAATGTGACTGTGATATCTGCAGTGCTACCTCAGTAATGCACTCTTAGGTTTTAACTTCTTCCCTATTTTGGCTGGAGAGAGCAGTCAGGCATTTCCATTTGACTGCCCTAATGCTTCCTTTTCTATAGGCCATGGAACCAAAGCTAGGGTTCTGTTAGTAGCAAAGTATATCTAAACACCTGTGCTTAGAACACAGCTAAATGATCACATGTTGGAGCTACAGGTTCATTAGACTCCCTGAGACACACATTTTGTCATTGAAAGGGCAGAGACTCCATTTTTGTGCTAGGCCCTTCATCCTGTCCCCAGAATAACCTCCCTTTGGAGAAAAACTACAAGAAAGCAGCTAGGCCCAAATTGGGCTATACCGTAGCATGCTCCTTCACCCATCAGGTGCCAGGGCCAGCCTGACAGGTTGAACCGGGCTGAGGTAGGGAGGTGGGAATTGAGAAAAGAAAGAAAGACAGGAGAGCGGGATCGGGAGGACTACAGATCATCGAGAGACTGCAGCAAGTTTATTAACTGTGTAATGCCTTTTGTGCACAAAACACTGAATAGGAGGTCTGTCAAGAAGAATGTATTCTTTGTTCCTCTTAATCTCTAAGGGAGAGACAGAGCGGAAGGACAAATTCTCAGTACAGCAAATCTCAGTAAATAGTTACAGACTTCTTGGTAAGCTATGAAAGTTTGCTCTCATTCTACTGATAACCGCCATCCAAACAAGCCTGGGAAAACTGTGTGGGTAGGGGACAGCCTTGCTAGTCCCTTCAGGTGACCTGGAACTGACCAATCGGGATCAGCCAACTCAGGGGACCCTCCCCCTGCCCCAGACCCCTATAAAACCTTTGTCCTATTGAAGCTCTCTCTCTC
Source organism: Plecotus auritus (assembly GCF_963455305.1). NCBI lineage: Eukaryota > Metazoa > Chordata > Mammalia > Chiroptera > Vespertilionidae > Plecotus > Plecotus auritus. The sequence continues at coordinate 127,817,374 of NC_137770.1, read as the reverse complement.
TCTCTCTCCACCTCGCTGCTGTGCCGGTGTGTGTGTGTGGGACTGAGCTAGCTCAAATAAAGGCTCTTTGCTTTTGCATTGGACTCGGCTCCCTGGTGGTCTTTGGGGATCACGAAATCTGGGCATAACAGTCAACAGTACATTTATCAATTGTGTTTCATACTTCTCCAACCTAACTTGCTGGTCATAATAGTATTTCATATAATCTAGCCTTGAAGTCAGTGTGCACATTGTATGCATGGCCCCTAAAGATCTGGGTATTCTCTCTTCCCTACTATACAGTTAGTCTGGTAAATGGCAGCACATACTTTGGAGGAGGATTAGGATAATGCTTACTTGTGGTATTGCAGGGTTCTTCCTCAAGGGAAGTCAGCCTCCCTTTCAACTCAATCTGTCTGATTTATAACTGACCAACAATTTTGCCTACTAGATGAAACTTCTATTCACTAGATTTTGTATTTTTCTTGTTTCTAAAATACAAATTACTCTTGTTTGCTATCCACTCATCTTGTACCATGTCTATGAACGGATCCTCGGTTTCCATTTCAACCTTGGTACTCATTATGGCAATTATATCCACCTTGTCTCTGACATAGAAATCATTTAAGTGCCTTCTCTTTTCTACTCCAGATTTCTATGACTCACATTGAACTAGTGAGATCAGTTCCAAAGTATCTTATTCTGTCAACTCTGGGTTATAAGGTGTGTTCCCTCAACCCCCATATAGCTTTTCAACTATGTTGCTCCTGAAACCTACTGATGAATATAGTAGCTGGTGGATTATTTGTACTCAGAAAAAGCATTTCTAACATGTTTACCACCCTGAGGCTTTAGTTCCCTTTAATGACATACTAGGAATTATCACCATAGACAAGCAGTACTTACTGTCACATGATTGATGAGTTACACATTTCTAGTGTCTGCTGTCTAGAATAATTTCTTGTACCAACTCTCTTAGTTTGATATTTTATAAAACAGACCTGAGATAAACACTTAAATACAATTTAAATTTTGGGGGACATTACTTGAAAGTTGGAGAGGGAATAGGGAGGAAAATAGGGAAGTAGTTGAAGCCTAAGAGTGCATTACTGAGGTACTTCCATGAGCAGTGGGGGCTTAATTCACTGCACTTCCTAAAGGGCTTTCAGAATGCCTCCTAGAGGTGCCTGCCTGAAGGAGGGGAGTCTTAAACATATATTCACTACATTTTGGTTGAGTTTTAGCTGGAGGAGGTGTTATTTCTTTTGCTTTATGGTCTCATTTATTTTGACTACAACATCAAGGAAAGTTTAGAAGAAAAAATGAAAATGCATGCCCAGTTTACACTTAGGGGACAAATTCTCAGAGTTTCTGTGCAACTGTCTATTATACATGTGGCTAAAATAAAATATATGATAATATATGTAAGCATGGGTTTTTAGCTGAGACTAAAGAAAAATGTTTTAATATTCAATAACTCAGAAAATACTGTATTCTTGAGCTTTACTGAAAACCATTTTATAAGATGAGTTTACATAATAGAAAAGTGCAAGGTGAAACAGCAAGTGCTGATGTAAAATCTGCAGCAAATTTATTTTATTCTGTAGGATACGTTTTATGCAACCAAAACCCTGCAGGGAAACTTCAGCAAAGAATCTACTAGTAAGACTTACTAGTATATACTCAATTGGAGAGTCAAGACTAACACCAGATGGGAACAGAGAAGAAATGTAGAATGTAAATGTTGTATATTCTAAAATATATAAAATAACATAGCTAGGTAATAGGTGGGAGTCAAAGGATATAATTTAAATACGGGAATCCAAATTGTAGATGTAAAAGTAAGGAAATGGGAAACTGATAGCATTATAGAAGCATAAATTTAACAACTAGGAACACTTTTTAAAAATATATTTTTATTGACTTCAGAGAAGAAGGGAGAGAGAGATAGAAATATCAATGATGGGAGAGAATCATTGATTGGCTGCCTCCTGCACACCCCACACTGGGGATCAAGTCCACAACCCAGGCATGTGCCTTGACCAAGAATCAAACCATGACCTCCTGATTCATAGGTCAACATTTAACTACTGAGCCATGCTGATAAGGCTAGAAACACTTTTAATTAAAAAAAGAAATACATAGAGAAAGAATCAGAAGTAAATAAAGAATTACATGATAGAATCACAAGCAAATTCTTTAGTCCTGTCCACAAATGTAAAGGTTTAATTCACATATTAAAGAAACAGACTTTGAAATAGACTCAAAAAAGCATAAACATTTATTGAAGAAATTTTGTGGACTCTATTATATGCTCTTGCCTCCTTTGTCAAATATTAATTGAACATAGTGGTTTGGGTCGATATCTAGGTTCTCTATTCTATTCCATTGGTCTATATGTCTGTTCTTGTGCCAGTACCAGCCAGTTTTGAGAACAGTGGCTTTGTAATATAGCTTGATATCTGGTATTATGATCCCTCCAACTTTGTTCTTTTTTCTCAGGATTGCTGTGGCTATTCAGGATCTTATTTTATTCCAAATGAATTTTTGGAGAGTTTGTTCTAGGTCTGCAAAATATGCCATTGGTATTTTAATGAAGATTGCATTGAATCTATAAGTTGTTTTGGGTAGTATGGGCATTTTAATGATGCTGATTATACCAATCCATGAACATGGTATATTGTTTCATTTGTTTATGTCTTCCTCTATCTCTTTATTCATTGTCCTGTAGTTTTCTGAGTACAGGTGTTTTATCTCTTTGGTTAAGTTTATTCCTAGGTATCTTGATTTTTTTGGTGCAATGGTAAATGGGATTTTTTTTTTAGTTTCTCTTTCTGTGAGTTAATTATCTACACTAATAAAAGAGAAAGATGCAAATTGACCATACCTTCATGACACCCACCAGCCAATCAGGAGTGAGTATGCAAATTAACCCAACAAAGATGGTGGGTTAATTTGCATACACAGGCACCCAGCGGTTGGGGGTGGAACGCAAGGGTTTCGCACCACCCCAGCTGCTCTGGGCCTCTGGGCAACATGGGAAGGAGAAAATGCAGCTCCGGGCGGAGCGAAGACAGAAAGGCAGCTCTGGGCTGGAGCAAAGGCTGTGCTGGCCGCCAGGGTAAGGAAGGCCCATTCTGCATGAATCTTCATAAATTGGGCATCTAGTTTGTGTATAAAAAAGCCATAGATTTCTGGGTGTTTATTTTGTATCCTGCTACATTGCTGAATTCATTTATTAAGTCTGGTAGTTTTTTTTTATGGAGTCTTTAGGGTTTTCTATGTACAGTATCATGTCATCTGTGAATAATGACAGTTTAACTTCTTCTTTTCTAATTTGGATACCTTTTATTTCTTCTTGTCTGATCACTATGGCTAGCCCTTCCAGTACTATGTCGAACAGGAGTGGTAAGAGTGGGCATCCTGTCTTGTCTTTTCAATAAATGGTGTTGGGGAAATTGGTCAAATACATGCAAAAAAAATGAAACTATCCCACCAACTTACACATAAAAATAAACTCAAAATGGATAAAAGACTTAAATGTAAGATGGGAAACCATAAAAATCTTAGAAGAATCTATAGGCAGCAAAATATCAATATATGTTGTAGCAATATCTTTACCTGTACAGCTCCTAGGAGATGGGAAATAAGGAGAAAATAAACAAATGGAAATAAATCAAAATAAAAAGTGTCTGCATAGCAAAAGAAACCATCAATAAAACAAAAAGAAAGCCCACTGCATGGGAGAACATATTTGTCAATGTTATGTCTGCTAAGGGTTTAATCTCCAACATTTATAGGGAACTCATACAACTTAACAAAAGGAAGATAAACAATTCAATCAAAACATGGGCAAAGGACCTAAATAGACAGTTTTCAAAAGAGGACATACAGAAGGCCAAGAGACATATGAAAACATGCTCAAAGTCACTAATCATCTGAGAGATGCAAATCACAACAACAATTAGGTACCATCTCACACCTGTCAGAATGGCTTTCATCAGCAAATCAAAAAATGACAAGTGCTGGCAAGGATGTGGAGAACAAAGAATTCATGTGCACTGCTAGTGGGAAGGCAAACTGGTTCATCCACTGTGGAAAACAGTATGGAGTTTCCTCAAAAATTAAAAATGAAACTCCCATTTGACCCAGTAATCACACTTCTAGGCATATATTCCAAGAAATCAGAAACACCAATCAGAAAGGATATATGCACCCCTATGTTCAAAGCAGCACAATTTACAATAGGTAAGATTTGGAAATAACCTAAGTGCCCTTCAGCAGAGGAGAGATTAAAAAACCCTGGTACATCTACCAGGGGTCCTCAAACTATGGCCCGCGGGCCACGGCCCGCCAAGGACATTTATCTGGCCCGCTAGGTGCTGCTGCCTGTCCTGCTTAGGAGCCGACTTGTCCCGGGCTCGCAATGCGCATAGGAATTTGTTCATAGTTTTTTTTTTAAACTATAGTCCGGCCCTCCAACGGTATGAGGGACAGTGAACTGGCCCCCTGTTTAAAAAGTTTGAGGACCCCTGATCTACACAATGGAATACTAAGCTGCTATAAAAAAGAAAGAACTTTAACCATTTGCAGCAGCATGGATGGACCTGGAGGGCATTATACTAAGAGAAATAAGTCAGTCAGAGAAAGATAAATTTTACATGATCTCACTCATTTGTGATATATAATAAACAACATAAACCAATGAACAAAAATAGATCCAGAGACAGAGAAACACCGAACAGACAGTCAAACCTCAGATGGTGGCGGGGGGGGGGGGGGGGGGGCGGTGGGATGGGGAAAGAGAGCAAAGGACTTGTATGCATGCATACTAGCATAAACAATGGACATGGATACTGAGGCAGTGAAGGCTTGTCCTATTGGGTGGGAATGGCCGGGGAGGGGTCAATGGGGGAAAAAGGAGACATACATAATACTTTTAACAATAAAAAAAAGGTCTAAGATTTTTAAAAATGCATACACAGTATTAGTCTTTCTGAACTATGTTATTAAATATGCTTATTATGTACATATATAATAATATCCTATCTAATAAAAGAGTGATATGCAAATTAACTATCACTCCGTTACACCCACAAAGCCATGCCCAGCAGCCAATCAGGAGCAAGTATGCAAATTAACCCAACCAAGATGGCTGTGGCCACAGAGAGAGCAGGAGGGAGGCTTGGGTTTCCCCAGCGATGGAGGAAGCCAAGCTCTCCGCACACTCGGCCAGCCCAGGCCTCCACTCCAGGCTACAAAGTTTCAATTATACAAGATAAATAAATCCCAACAAAAATGGCTGCTGCCATGGAGCGAGCAGAAGGCTTGGCTCCACTCCAGGCTACAAAGTTTCAATTGTAGAAGATAAATAAGTCCCAGATACCAGGGCCTCCGCTTGGGTCACCAGGGGGCGTGGCCAGCCTGCAAACCACCACAGGCCCCTCGCCCAGGCCACCCCACACCCCAAGGGAACCCCCACCCTGATCCAGGACACCCTTCAGGGCAAACCAGCTGGCCCCCACCCATGCACCAGGCCTCTGTCCCAGTGGTCGGCAAACTGCGGCTCGCAAGCCACATGCGGCTCTTTGGTCACTTGAGTTTGTGGCTCGTGAGCCACAGTTTGCTGACCACTGCTCTAAGGTTTCACCCAAATCATTGTCCTAAAGCAGTGGTTGGCAAACCGTGACTCACAAGCCACAAACTCAAGGGGCCAAAGAGCCGCATGTGGCTCGCAAGCCGCAGTTTGCTGACCACTGCTCTATCCTATCTAATAAAAGAGTAATATGCAGATTGACCATCACTCCAACACAGAAAATGGCTTCCCCCATGTGGTCAAAGATCCTGCTCCTATGTGGACACAAGATGGCCACCACAAGATGGCCAGCAGGGGAGGGCAGTTGGGGGTGACCAGGCCTGCAGGGGAGGGCAGTTAGGGGCAAACAGGCTGGCAGGGGAGCAGTTAGGCATCAATCAGGCTGGCAGGGGAGTGGTTAGGGGGTGATCAGGCTGGCAGGCAGAAGTGTTTAGGGGCAATCAGGAAGGCAGGCAGGCGAGCAGTTGGGAGCCAGCAGTCCTGGATTGTGAGAGGGATATCCGACTGGGATCGGGCCTAAAAGGGCAGTTGGACATCCCTCGAGGGGTCCCAGATTAGAGAGGGTGCAGGCTGGGCTGAGGGACAACCCCCCCCATGCATGAATTTTGTGCACCGGGCCTCTAGTATATACATATATAGCTTGTTTCACTAAAAGAACATCAAAATTTAAAAGTAAAAATATTATGATAGTAGCAGCCATAACTAGTGCCCAGATATTTTTAAATACAAAAGAAACCAGGACTCCATGGATACAAGGTCTGGGACAGGTAAAAATACAAGGTGAGTCCATAATATCTTATGAGAGAAAGCAAGGGAATGCTCAAAAAGCTGACAGGGGCATGTCAAAGTTTAGAGGAACTGACTGGAAGGGGTGCTACTGGCTAAATCTGAATAAGTAGAGTGTCTAAAAGCATACATTTTTAGGACTTAATAATTTATGAGTCCATTGCAATTCTCAAAATCAAAGTTTGGAGAATCATGCTTTTGTTTTTGTTTTTTTAGAATACCAAAAAATGTACAAGAAATGAGTGAATTAGAAAATCATTCATATTCACTAACATAATAATTGATCCTGTTAAGAACACAGGTAAGAATAACCAATAGATTCTTAAGCATTTCTTAAAAGCTGTTAGGGCCAAGTAAGCTACATGGTTTTAACAATCACCTATGGGTCGCTGACTCATTGTAAAACCAAAAATTAATCTTGTCTTTTTGGTGCATACCACTTAAATAAAGTGACCCTATATAGCATCATCAAAATGGGACAAACTGACCTAGTCACTAGGTCCTAGTGTATCTCCTGGTGAAATCTAATATAAAATACAAGATATCATCTATATTGCATTCTTTTTAAAAAATATATATTTTATTGATTTCAGAGAGGAAGGGAGAGGGAGGGAGGGAAATAGAAACATCAATGATGAAAGAGAACCATTGACCAGCCTCCTCCTGAATGTCCCCCACTGCGGATCGAGCCCACAACCCAGGCATGTGCCCTTGACCGGAATTGAACCTGGGACCCTTAAGTCCACAGGCTGACATTCTATCCACTGAGCAAAACCAGCCAGGGCTATATTGCATTCTTACCAAAATATTAAATATGAAGCACAGTATTAAAAAAAATCAATCAAATCCAGACTCTGTCACATTCTACAAAATACCTAAACTAGACTTTTAAAAAATGTCAATGTCATTATTGTCTTAGATATAAAAAAAATGTGGTGGAACCTTTCTAAATCAAAATCCTATATAATAAAAGCCTAACATGCAAACTGTCCCCTTGACTGGAGTCCTGCTGGGAATTTGCTCTACCAATCACTATGACTAGCACTGATCACCAGGAGTCAGATGCTCTGACTGGTAGGTTAGCTTGCTGCGGGCACTGGTGGGCTGGACTGGAAAGTGAGGTGTGAGGTGAGAGCCCTCAGGAAGCTCCCAGGGTTTGGCACAAGCCCTGGGGGGCGGGAGCCAGTATGGACTGGGTGGCGTCAGAGGCTGCTGCACGTGATCTGTGGACTAGGCAGCCCTCTGCAGCCTGTGGTGTTCTCCGTGCGCAATTTATAATCTTCAGAGCTTCTTCTTCTTGTTAAGTTTCATTAAGTACTCCAGGAGAGTGGGTAGCACCATTCTGGGGGAAGGCCAGGCACTCCTGCCCAAGGCCAAGGGGCGGCCTCTGTCTCCCAGAGACGCAGCAGAGAGGGAGGCGGGGCTGAGTCAGAGAAACCCAGTTCAAAACTTGAAAGGAAGCGGAAGGCAGCGAGGGGCAGAGGGTGACAGCTGCACAGGGTCCTAGAAAAGCTGCTGGGTGGGGGCAGCTGAGGAGCCTGGTGACTCTCCCACAGGACAGGCTCCACGTCCCTCCCTCCTCCTCCCCATGACCTGTCACCCCAGTGGTCCTCCTAGGCCCTGCCTGGGCTCACCCCCACACAGCCCTGTCCCACCCATCCCTCCCCACATAGCCCACCCCACACAGCCTTTGGAGAGCTCCTCCCTAAGAGAAGAAAGGGAGAGGCTGCAGACAGGAGGTCACAGGAGGGGGCAGAGCAGGGTCCACCAAGTTAGACGGTGGGGAGAGAGAGGTACCCCACAAGACTGGGGACAGAGATGGGCAGGGAAGGAGGGCCATGTGGAAGCTTAGCCCTTGGTTGAAGTAGAAATCCTGACCGCATTTTACAGATCCCAGCAGAGTGTGCGTGGGGGCGGGGGGCGTAGACGAAAGAGCATGTGAGGGGACTGGATGTATGGAGAGCAGCAACGTTTGATTCATGGCCTATTTATTTTTATTTTTGTTAATATATTTTTATTGATTTCAGAAAGGAAGGCAGTGGGAGAGAGAGATAGAAACACCAATGATGGGAGAGAATTGTTCTGCTGCCTCCGGCACATCTCCTACTGGGGATTGAGCCCCCAACCCAGGAATGTGCCCTTGACCAGAATCAAACCAGGTCCCTTCAGTCCATAGGCCGTGGCTCTATCCACTGAGCCTAACTATCTAGGGCGACCCATGGCCTATTTAAAACAGCTGCAGTAGGCTGAGCATGGGTCTTACCATGATGGTGTTAACTGATAATGAGAGTGTCTCTCCTTATGTTGGGGTAATCAGCACTGCAGCAAAAGTAAAGACATACCCATGGAGCCTGCAAAGGGTTTCCACACACACAATGCAATTTACTTCATGTGGCAGCTGAAGAGAGTGAGCAGAGCCTTGGAAGGACATGAGGTCTCCAAGACTAGGGGCTGGAGGGAAAGTGTGTGCCGAGCAGTCCTCACTGTGAGTTACAATCTATATATGTAGAAGCCTAATATGCTAAGTGTCTGATTGAGTGGTCACCGACTGGTCGCTATGACGTGCACTGACTACCAGGGAGCAGATGCTCTGACAGGTAGGTTAGCTTGCTGCTGAGGTCCAGCCGATCAGGACTGGGCAAGATGGGGCCAGACACGCTCTGGAGCCCTCCCGCGGTCCCTCCCTGGCCTATTTAAAACAGCTCAATCAGGACTGGGCGAGACAGCCCTGATTGGCCCCAATTGCTCGCCAGGCGGAGGGACCCCACCCATGCACGAATTCATGCACTGGACCTCTAGTAAACAAATAAGATATTAAAATAAAATATCATGCATGTAACTTAACTGAATCCTAGATGCAAAAATATAAATAGAAAGGGTGCATATGGATGAATCTGAGAAATTTGTTTTACATTTCCCATGAGATAATGTCAGATCAATGTTAAATTACTTGTTTGTGATTTAATTATATAGAATATTATGGTAATCAAGTAGGATGGTGTCCTTGTTCTTAGGAAATACATGATAAAGTATCAAGAAATAAAATGCCATGGTGTTGGGACATACTTTTAAATGATTTGACAAAAAAGCACATGCATATGTATGGTGTGTGTGTGTGTGTGTGTGTGTGTGTGTGTGTGTAGATGTATAGAGATTGAGAAAGAGGAGAGAGAATGCCGTAAAATGTTAACAATTACTGAATTTAGGTAAAGGTTACAGTTAATTATACAATTTTATACTTTTTCTATATTTATATATAATGTATACTATATATTTCTATATTTTTAAATAGTATAAAAATTTCAATGTTAGGAACACATCAGAAAGTAATTTGATTTTTGTCATCATAAAAAGGTAATAAATATAGCCCTGTTGCTATCCTGTAGAGCTCTCAGTCTAGCTATCTTACGGATGGGAAATACTCTTTTAAAAAGGAATTGTGAACTCTCAATCATAATGCTTTAAATAATTATCAAATGTGTCTTTGTCAGAGAATAACTATGAACTATATAAGAAGTCAATATAATCAGCAAAGTGAGGCAAAGTATTATCTCTTAAGATGATTTTTGTATTATTCCTCAGTCAAACATTTTATGAAATTGCTCATACTTTCAGTATTAAAATATGGTTTTCCTATATGGTTTATGCAATACATTGAGCTTTTATTATTTTCTTGTTTAGTTTTATGAATTTACTAAATATGTTACTATGAATCTATTAATTCATAAAGCCTCTAAAGGCAACTTGATATTTGATATATGTCCTTTGGAATTAGCCTCTGCCATTTATAACTGCTTATTTCTCCCTCAAAGCCTCATATTTTTTTCAACTATAAAATGAAGAAAATAATACCACCCTATCATATGTGGTTAGTATTAAATAAAAATTTAATGTAAAACACATAGTATGATATTTACCACATTATACAGCCTCAGTAATTGTTAGATATAATTATCACCAGTTACATAGACATTAATTGCTTTGCTTGCAGTTATACCTTAATGAATTCACACCTATCCTCATTCCTGTTTCTTCAAGATACCAGAATATTTGATAACTCTCATCTGTTATCTGTAATAGATGTTCATGTCTAAGCAAATACCTGAAGCTCTGTGTGAAAGACAATTTAATTTAAGGACTAACTATAAGCCACTCAGTTTTTCCCTTGCTGGCTTTTCTAGTTATAGACTTCCAGAATCTCAGATTACAGCACAATTTCTGATCAAATATTGGGCACTGGAGAGGTTATTCTAGTTGTTGGAATGTAGTTAATTAAGGTGAAATTTGCCCCTAGAGTTGGAAGTGCTTTTTTTACTTGGAAAGATGCTGGGCAGTTCACATCCCTCACACATGCACTTTTGCTTCCTCTGTGTCTTCACCCACATGCTGAGAACCATTACAGCTCTGGCCAGGCAACATGAGAAAACTCATTTCAGCAAAAGGGTTGCTCAGTATCAGCCTGCTTTCTCCAGATGCTGTCCTGGACCTGTTACTTGAATACAGTAATCCATGCCTACTATCTTGGTTTGGAGTTTTCTTGCTTGCCCTTCAAACAATAAAACCCCAAATTTGCCTAAGGCTAACCTAGAATTTATATATATATATATATATATATATATATATATATATATATATATATATAAATATATATAATGTCTTCTGTGTGTGTAAAATAAGCCTCAGAATGTTGTAGACATTTGCCTAAGCTCATTGAACTTTTGGTGAAGGAAAATCTAAAGATCTAAGTCTAGGATGCATGTTTACTTCTCTGTGGTCTAATGCTGCAATTCCCTGTGACACATGGCATGACACATTCATTTACCACATAACTTTTGGCTTATAATAATAGCCAAATAAATTTTGAATTATGACAACTTAATTTAAATAAAAGTTACAATTATAGAACTTGAGGCAGGGGAGGGCATTAGAGTTTATTTGGTCCAAAATTTTTGTTGATGCCAAAACTCCATCTGTCATATCCATGAGATACTTCAAACTTTTATTTATTATCTCCCAAAAAATAGGCCCCCTAAACATCAACACCCAATACATTGGGGGAAACTTATATTAGAGAAAAATATTTCCTCTCATTTTTCTCAATACACATATGATAGGCCTATTTATATAGGCCTAATTTGCTAAATAAAGCAGATGAGAGTGAAAGAGTCCCAAATTATCTATTTATATCTATCATCTATCTATCATCATCTACCTATGTATTCAAATTTGGTGAGAAGCATAAGAGACTCCAAACCCATACATATACACCAGTAATTAAAACAAACACTTTAAATAGACAATATTTCGAGAACACTAATTCATTAAGTAAAAATTTTAATGATATTTAAATAAAACTCTCATAATCTATTTCTGCCTCACAGCCTACATTTGACATATATAAACAGCTAGTTCCAACCTGAAAAATGTGACTACGAATATAGCTCCTTTCATACATTTAATTCTTTGGAACCTCCCTCACATGAGCTTCCATGTAACCTAAGCTGTAACAAATGACATTTTGGTTTCTTCCTTGAAATATCTGGGTTACTGCTTTCTAATAAGATTGTACTGCCCACCCAGTGTGGCTCAGTGGTTAAGGGTGAACCCATTCACCAAGAGGTCGCCAGTTCCATTCCAGGTCAGGGCACATGCCTGGCTTGCAGGCTTGATCCTTTGTGAGTGGAGTGCAGGGGACAGCCAATTGATATTCTCTCTCATCATTGATGTTTCTATCTCTTTCTTCCTTTCCCTTCCTCTCACTCTAAAAAAAATAAATAAATATAAATATGTTTTGAAAAGTGTCATAATTTTCTTTTATGCTGAAAAATAATAAGCCCTGATGTGTATATGTATTTTTCCCACAATCTGTAAGAAATATGATGGTCTTTATCATTCTTAAACATAAACTGGTAAAGTGCTTAATATTTATCATTATTATGGCTATCAAGTGTTTGTGTTATTATTACATATGTTTGCCTCAAAATTTTTGAAGCATAATAGACATAATACTCCTAATAGGCCAGCATCAGAATAAAAACATGAAAAGTCATGAATAAAATAAAGGATATATGTTTTGTTAATGATTTTAGATCAAGCCAGAGAATACCACATGGCCTGCTCCCCTAAAAGTTAAAGAATCCAAAGTATCCTATATAATAAAAGACTAAAATGCAAATCAACCAAATGGTGGAACAACTGGTCTCTATGACATGCACTGACCACCAGGGGGAAGATGCTCAATGCAGGAGCTTTCCCCAGGGGTCAGTGCACTCACACTGGAGGAGCACAGCTCAGCCAGAAGCCGGGCTCACAGCTGGTGAGCACAGTGCGGTGGCGGGAGCCTCTCCTGCCTCTGCGGCAGTGCTAAAGATGTCTGACTGCTGGCTTAGGCTCGCGGAGGAGTGGGCCTAAGCTGTCAGTCGGACATCCCCCGAGGGCTCAAGAACTGCAAGAGGTTGAAGGCCAGGCTCAGGGACCCCTAAGTGCAAAAATTTCATGTACCAGGCCTCTAGAATCTTATAAACTGGATTTACCTTTTAGCTTTGGGATTATGAGAATAGCAATGATCAAATGAATGAATAGTGAGGAGAAAAGCTCTTATATCCAAAGAACAAACTAGTTTTCCTGTTGAGATAATATGTTCATATGATATACCTTTTCCTCAGCATTTTTAATGCTTTAAATTTGAAACAGTTGCAATAACAAGGTGAGAAAGAGATTAGGAAATAATGCCCATATCCTGCTAGGAAAGGCAGATAAGAATAAAATAGACTTCCTTGTTACAGTGTATCTTCTCTAAAAAATGGAAAAGAGGATCTGATACATTTTAGTTACAAGCATTTTACATATGTCTTTATTATAAACCTCAGAAGGATCATACTCATCCAGAATAAAACATTCCCAACAATAGTTATAATACTGAAAAAAATAAGTGAAAGAAAAAATTGCCCATGTCATTATACCTTTCTACAAAGCAATTTGGCTCTTTTCTAATGGTGCCAATTGCTGAACATATTTCATATGCATAAATAGAGGCTGTTACCTCCCTTATTCTAAGGCTATTCATTTGCTGCCTCATCAAAACTCTTGGTGCAATTTATTCTATTTGATTCTTACTATTTACAATTTGTTCTTACTATATGGTGGCTTAAGATTCATTCTTGCAAAAGTGCATATACTATTGAAACTGAGAAATAGTCAATTAATATTAATGTTTGGAAATAATCATTTTATTTATGTGGCTCAACCAATTATGGAGACTTTATTTCATAAGAGACTTTTAAATTTTAAATTGTATGTATGTAAATTTAAAACATAACATAAATATATCATTACAGTAAAAATAAACACACAATTCAAATAATGACCTGAGCTTAGTTTATGTTCTCCTATGACTTTCTCTTTACTTATACAGACAAACTCAAGACATATACCTTAAATGGGAGTTGTTCATGGATTATTTCAAAATTGAATTATACTATATTGTTATTATTATACTATAAATTATACTGTAAATATAACCCAAATAAACTTTTTATATTATCACTAGAGGCCCGGTGCACGAAATTCATGCAGGGGGGGTGTGTCCCTCAGCCCAGCCTGCACCCTCTTTAATCTGGGACCCCTCGAGGGATGTCCGACTGCCCCTTTAGGCCCGATCCAGTCGGACATCCCTCTCACAATCCAGGACTGCTGGCTCCCAACTGCTCACCTGCCTGCCTTCTTGATTGCCCCTAACAGCTTCTGCCTGCCAGCCTGATCACCCCCTAACTGCTCCCCTGCCAGCCTGTTTGCCCCTAACTGCCCTCCCCTGCCGTCCTGGTCACCCCTAACTGCCCTCCCCTGCAGGCTTGGTCACCACTAACTGCCCTCCCCTGCAGGCCTTGTCCCCCACAACTGCTCTCCCCTGCAGGCCTGGGTCCCTCCCAACTGCCTTTCCCTGCAGGCCTGGTTGCCCCCAACTTCCCTCCTCTGTTGGCTTGGTCACCCCTAACTGCCCTCCCCTGCAGGCTTGATCGCCCCCAACTGCCCTCCCTTGCAGGCCTGGTTCCTACCAACTGCCCTCCCTTGCTGGCCATCTTGTGGTGGCCATCATGTGTCCACATGGGGGCAGGATCTTTGACCACATGGGGGCAGCCATCTTGTGTGTTGGAGTGATGGTCAATCTGCATATTACTCTTTTATTAGATAGGATAGAGGCCTGGTGCACGGGTGGGTGCCAGCTGGTTTGTCCTGAAGGGTTACCCGGATCAGGGTGGGGGTTCCCTTGGGGTGTGGGGTGGCCTGGGCGAGGGGCCTGTGGTGGTTTGCAGGCTGGCCATGCCCCCCGGTGACCCAAGCAGAGGCCCTGGTATCTGGGGTTTATTTATTTTCTATAATTGAAACTTTGTAGCCTGGAGCAGAACCATGACTTCTGCTTGGTCCGCGGCGGCAGCCCTTTCTATTGGGATTTATGTATCTTCTATAATTGAAACTTTGTAGCCTTAAGCAAGACCTGGGCCGGCCAGGGTGTGCGGAAAGCTTGGCTTCCTCCATCACCGGGGGCAACCCTAGCCTCCTGCTCTTTCTAGCTCCATGGCTGCCGCCATTTCTGTTTGGATTTATGTATCTTCTAACATTGAAACTTTGTAGCCTTGAGTGGAGGCCTAGGCCGGCAAGGGCAGGCGGAAAGCTTGGCTTCCTCCATTGCTGGGGAAACCCAAGCCTCCCTCCTGCTCTCTGTGGCCGTAGCCATCTTGGTTGGGTTTATTTGCATATTCGCTCCTGATTGGCTTGTGGGTGTGGCTTGTGAGTGTGCCTTGTGAGTGTAGTGGAGTGATGGTTAATTTGCATATTACTCTTTTATTAGATAGGATATTTGTCATGGATATTGCTACAGATTAATAGAGATGTAATTCAATATTTTCTAATTCATTATGCACTCATATCTAATATTGCATATATTAATGAATTTAATTTTTTCCTTTCTTTTTTTCTTTTTTTACTTTATAAAAGGCACTTTGAGAAACCAAGATGGTGGCAGAGGTAAACACCTAAACTGCTGCTTTGCACAACAATTTCAAAACTACAACTAAAAGACAAAACAGACATCATCCAGAACCACAGGAATGCTGGCTGAGTGGAAATTCTACAACTAGGAGGAAAGAGAAAAGCACACTGAGACTCAGAGGAGCTGTAGAAGGCAGAGGTACCAAGGCATGCGTGCAGAGAGGGCTGGCACTGCTTACGCGGCTAGCTTTCTCAAACGGGAGGGAGACAAAAGCTCCTGATGGCTCTGAACTCCAGTTCTGAGTGAGACTCTGGGGACCCAGACTCATTTGGAAATAAACTGGACTGTCTGGCAGCGGGAGAAACTCGAGGGTGGCTTTCTCTCAAAGGTGCTTGCAGAGATTTCCGCGAGACACTGAGACCCAGGGGCCTCTTAGGGCAGGGCTGATGGGAAACCATTGCTGTCTGCTCTGCCCAGAGACTCTGCCCCATCCAAGCTGAGCTCAGAGGCTTTTGCAAGCCTTGTTTCATAAGGGTGTCTCCAGCACAGAAGTTCTCCCATTGTAGACACAGCTGATCCTCACAACCAATTGGCCTGGAGGTCAATTCCTCCCAGTGATACCAACAACAATCAAGGCTTAACTACAACAAGACTGTGCACACAGCCCACAAAGGGGTGCACGAAGAGTGTCTACCTCGGGTAACTGGGGAGGCTGAGCCACTGGGCCCTAAAGGACACCTAGCACACAAAGCCACTCTATCAACTCAGCCAAAATGCGGAGACAAAGAAACAGGTCACAAATGAGACATGGAGGAAAGCAAAAGAATGGATATAGAGTTCAAAACTACGGTTATGAGGTTTTTCAAGAATTTTCTAGAAAAGGCCGATATATTTAACGAAACCCTCAAGGATATGAAAAAGGACCAACTAGAAATTAAGCATACACTGACTGAAATAAAAAATAATATACAGAGATCCAACAGCAGACTAGAGGATCGCAAGAATCAAGTCAAAGATTTGAAATGCAAAGAAGCAAAAAACACTCAACAGGAAAAGCAAAAAGAAAAATATGAAGATAGTGTAAGGAGCCTCTGGGACAACTTCAAGCATACCAACATCAGAATTATGGGGGTGCCAGAAGAAGAGAGAGAGCAAGATACTGAAAACCTATTTGAAGAAATAATGACAGAAAACTTCCCCCACCTGGTGAAAGAAATAGACTTACAAGTCCAGGAAGCGCACATAACCCCAAACAAAAGGAATCCAAAGAGGACCACACCAAGACACATCATAATTAAAATGCCAAGAACAAAAGACAAAGAGAGAATCTTAAAAGCAGCAAGAGAAAAACAGTTAGTTACCTATAAGGGAGCACCCATACGATTATCAGCTGATTTCTCAACAGAAACTATGCAGGTCAGATGGGAGTGGCAAGAAATATTCAAAGTGATGAATAGCAAGAACCTATAACCAAGATTACTCTACCCTGCAAAGCTATCATTCAGAATTGAAGGGCAGATAAAGAGTTTCACAGATAAGAAAAAGCTAAACGAGTCATCACCGCCAAAGCAGTATTATATGAAATGCTGAAAGGTATTCTTTAAGAAGAGGAAGAAAAGATAAAGGTAAAGATAAAAATTATGAACAACAAATACATATCTATCAACAAGTGAATCTAAAAATCAAGTGAATAAAAAATCGGAAGAACAGAATAAACTGGTGAATATAATAGAATCAGGGGCATAGAAAGAGAGTGGACTGACAATTCTCTGGGGGAAAAGGGTGTGGGGGGTGCTGGAAGAGACTGGACAAAAATCGTACACCTATGGATGAGGACAGTGTGGGGGAGGGTAAGGGCAGAGGGTGGGGTGGGAACCGGGTGGAGGGGAGCTATGGGGGGAAAAAAGAGGGACAATTGTAATAATCGGAACAATAAAGACTTATTTTTAAAAATAAAAATAAATAAAATGGCTCTTCTCTTATTGATCCTCCTTCAAACTAATTAACATGATTTAACAATTCGGTGTATATTTTTGGTACTTTCAACACACTAATATATCTACACATATAGTTACATACATAACTAAGCCCCTACTAATAATTTATAGTAGTGAGCTCTGCAGTAATACTAATACATTCTGAGCATAATTTCTTGTAATGAAGAGGATAAAGTGGTAATACTACATGTTCCTAATTCCTCTGTAAGCAGTGTTCTGATGTGGGACAGAAGTTGTGTGTAAAACACTATCTTGGTTGCCTGTTTCAGGGCAAAGGCAGTAAGCTTTACTTTGTTGCTTTGGCAGCAGCTTCATGATTCCTCAAGTTCTTGATTAGGGCTCTCAGTCTTGCCAGTTGAATGCCGTAGTTTTGGGAGTCAGTGATATGTTGGAGTCATTTCAAGTCAGTTGATCAGGGCTTATTGTGCATATTTCTTCTCTACTTTGTCGTGTTGGTGGATTGAAATTTGAAAATGATGGAAGTGTTTGTACTGCTACCTGCATTGGACAAATTACATGAGGAAATTACTAGGCTCAGGATTTCAATTTCTTAGCTCACTGTGGTCACAGAACAAGATATACTCCCTCTGGAAGAGAAAAACTAAGATTTAAATAATCTGAAGAAGATGTAAAAAATAAATAAATTTTGAGTTTACTAGGAAAAAGAGTATAGAACAAAGTCCTAGCTGGGACTGAATTTATTAATATGGGTGCACTTACCAGAGACTCTGAATTAACCTAGGTTGCAAGAATGGGTCTCATTATTTGCTTTGCTGATTGTTCAAATCTAGAATTATGGTTTTCTTTGATGAATAAATATGAGATTATAGGATTTTTTCATTTTGTATTAACGGAAATATGCTCCCATTAGTTTCCAAGTACACATAATTATCTACCCTCTCAGACCACAGAATCAGAGTGTGAAAGTGAGTGTCAGGAAGCCTGGCATGACAAAATATGTTATCATTTTCTGTGTGTGTTACCATGATAAATAATTAATTTATAAAAGTATGTACATGGGAATGTTACTCTGGATTTATCTCCAGTAACCTCTTATCTATCACTTAACTTTATTCTTTGGAAAACTCAGATAAAGTTTTATTTACTAAACCTTGAGAAATACACTGGAGAGGCAAGTACAAACATCTATGAAAGGATCTTCCATTACATGGAAAAGAGCATTCATTCTCTATAGTTTGCAAATAAATATGGGAGATGCTTCCATTCCAATCAATTTACTAATCTCTACTTAGATAAAGGATACAGTGTAGGAAACCATCAGCTCTGAAGATATCAATATCCTTTTGAATGAAGGGTACACTAATTATACTTTAGAAATGGCCTTAATAATATCATACTTCAATTCTGTAAATGTTCCTCTTACCCATTTTCAGTGGGAGCTGTGGTCTTTATCAGAGTAACTATGCATGGATGTAAGGTAAATAAGAAAAAAATAGGGGATGATTAGAGAGATTCTGAATGCTATGGTTATGTACTCATCTGAGTGAGGGATTGTGGGATTTAAGAAATAAGTGTAATTTTGGTCCAAGCTTGTCTCACATTGGTTCCAGTAGCATCAATAAGACTAGGAAACCATTCTGTTCATCTTGTTACTGAGTTATATCTTCATAACTAGCATAGTGCATATAGATATACTAGGGGCCCGGTGCATGAATTTCTTGCACCAGGAGGGGGTCCCTCCGCCCAGCCTGCCCCCTCTCACAGACTGAAAGCCCTCAGGGGATGTCCTACTGACAGCTTAGGCCCGCTCCCCGTGGGGAGTGGGCCTAAGCAGCAGTGTGGCCTCCCTCTGTGGGAGGCAACCAGGCTGATCAGGGGAAGGTGCCAGCCCCATCATCCTGCTGCTGCAGCCACTGCCTGTCACCTCAGCTGCCAAGGTGTTTTCATCAACACGGACTCCAATCCCTTCACCATGAAAAATGACAACTTTCTTTAGGCATTTTCAAGATGTGTCTTTCATAGAATATGACTCTTTCTTTCTTTCTTTCTTTCTTTCTTTCTTTCTTTCTTTCTTTCTTTCTTTCTTTCTTTCTTTCTTTCTTATCCTCACCTGAGGATATGATTACATTGATTTTTAGAGAGTGTGGAAGAGAGAGAGAGGGAGAGACAGAGAGAAACATCAGTGTGAGAGGGACATTTTGCTTGGTTGCCTCCTGCATGAGCCCTGACCTGGGCCCCAGCCAGGGAGGAACCTGTAACCTAGGTACATGCCCTTGATCAGAATTGAACCCAGACCCTGCGGTTGGCAGGCCGAGGCTCTATCCACTGAGCCAAACCGGCTAGGGCAGGATATGACATTTCTTAGCCCCTCCAGCAGTGGACCTTCATTTTTTCTCTCCAGAGTGTGGTGGGAAAGCCTAGATCATCTTCTTGGATTCTTATTACCCAAGTTACCAAGAACACTGCAAGTGGCAGTGTACAGGGAGCTTAGCCAATGAGCAGTCAGAAAAGGTGTTTATGCTCAAACTGGTTTGGCTCAGTGGATAGAGCATCGGTTTGCAGACTCAAGGGTCCCAGGTTTGATTAAGGGCATGTACCTTGGCTGGGGGCATATCCCCAGTGGAGAGTGTACAGAAGGCAGCTGATTGATCTTTCTCTATCATCAATGTTTCTGACAGTCTATCTCTCTCCCCTCTTCTTTGTAAAAAAACAATAAAATATATTTAAAAAAAAAAGAAAAGAAAAGAAAAGGTGTTTCCTCTGCAGCCCATGTGCAGAGGATCCCCTGCCTTGTGTCCACTGGGCTAGGGGCGTGTTCCCGGTCCCCAAGCCCGGCGGCCCCACATTCACTGTGTCCGCGGGCTGAGGGGTGTGGACCTGGCGGACACAGCGCGTGGAGGCTGCCAGGAGCATGCCCCCCGCACCCGCCAGCTGTGTGTTCGCTGTGCCTGCCGGGATAGGGGGCGTGGACCCGGGCTGCTTGGTGCAGGAGCAGGCACAAGCGGCGCAGAAGTTCCAGCCCTGCCCCACAGCCACTTGCGCTTGGCCGCACCCCCCTCCCCCGGCCACTCATCCTGGGACCCAGGCCACTTGGTGCTGGTGCCTGTAGGCCATTCACAGAATGCCCCTGGCTGCTCAGGGCCTATTCGTGGGCCTACAGGCTCGGAGTGGACTGGGTCCCGAGGATGTTCCGGGGACCCAGGCCGCTCAGTGCCTGCATATTCAAATTAAACCCACCACCTCTGTCGGGTTAATTTGCATACTCACTCCTGATTGGCTGGTGGGCATCATGGAGGTACAGTCAATTTGCATCTTTCTCTTTTATTAGTGTAGAAAATAAATGGCAGTGTATTCATCCTCCTTCCCTGAACCATGAAGTTAGGACCATCAGAATAGGAAAACTCAAGAGGAAATCCCTGGGTCATTCTTTTTGTATCATAATGATCATTCAGAAAATATAGCATGTGCTATTAGACAGCAGAGAAATTGTTATAACTACTACAGCATTGAATCATGCAAGTGTAGTAATTCTTAATATATATAAATTTAAGTACTATATTTATACATACAGGAGACAGGTGTTTTTTGGAGAGTAAATTGAGTGTTGAAAACTTAATCATGTGATGATTTCAATTTCAGCTGTCCCCCAGATGTGTTATTGTTATTGGAGCAAACCAACCCAGTCAGGTCCACAGGTTTCTACTCAGGCACCAGATTCTGTTTCTCCAGTTTTCTCTGGACTGAATTAGACTTAGTCAACTTATTTGGCTCTTGCTCAGATACTTGGAGTAAGAAAAGGTGGACTTGTTCTCTGAAGACAGTTTTTATTTCCCCCAAGAGCTTCCCAGGGCTGAGTTCTTCTTAGAATCTACCATGTTTTGCTCTTAATCATTCAACCCCAGCACACACAGCCCAACCCCTTTATAACACCTTGTGTGCTTGTCAGGCCCACAGAAGAAAACAGTTTGTAATAGTTCTCTACCTGTACTGAGTGGTACATTGCTACTATATAGGTCCCGAAGCTCTACAGGGTAGATGAATTTATTGGTGTTGGACTTATGATTGGAGAGAAACAGTTTTGTTTTGCTTCCATACTCCTATGTGGTATAACAACAACAACAAAAATCATCTGGCTTTGTTCTGGGTTTCTCAGAGGGCTTTTCAAACCTTTGGACTTTCATGAGTGAAAGGGGTCTCTTTGTTATTCATGGTGGACTCTGATAGTTTATGTTAATGAGGTGACTCTTGGTGGATCTCTTGATATTTATGACAAAGAGGTGACTCAGAATAGGAGCAGGTCATGCCACAAAGATCAACCAGGGATTCAAAGCCACAACCTCCCTACATCTGGGGAGAGGGAGTCGGGGCTATAGATTGAGCTCAAATACACAGTCAATGATTAAATCAACCATGCTTGGGTTATCAAACCTCCATAAAAATCTCTGGAGAGTGGAGCTTGGGGAAGATCCCTGAGGATGAACACAACAATGTGACCAGAGGGTAATATGTCCTCATTTCACAGAGAAAGAACATGGAAGCTCTGCGTTCAGGACCCTCCTTATCCTGCTCTTTGTTTCCTTCATTTGGGTGGTCCTCATTTGTATCCTTTATTATAAACTGTAATCATAACTAAAGTACTTTCCTGGGTTCTGGGTTTGTCTCAGTGAATTACAGAACCTGATGGGGGTTGTGGGAACCTCCTGTATTTTTAGAAGTTGGTCAAAAGTGCATATGACTAGGGTACCCTGACCTTGCATCTGGCATATGGAATGAGAACAGTCTTATTGGGAACCTTTCTCTTTAACTTGTAGAATCTGATATTACTCCTCAGTGATTAGTGTCAGAATTAAATTGCATTTCAACATTTTATCCCCCAATACAAAGTTTTAACAAAATAAGAAATAAATGAGTGATTTTCCCTGATAGATAAATGAGTGATTTTCCCTGATAAATAAATAGTTGGGCTGGGATTAATATAATGTCTAATATTAGTTTGTCAAATAATCTCTGTGCTATTTAATTTAGTTGGTTCTATTACTCCCCAATAAGACTAAGAGTTTATTTTTATGCAACTATTTGCTTTATGATATTCTAATGATCACATACTATAAATGAACTAGAAAAACACATTGTGAATGTATAACTATTATCATTGTTTTCCTTACCATTTTAACTCCTGTGACTAGCATAGTGCCTAGAATGTACTATGTGAGGACTCAAAGACTTGTTTAATGTTGGAGATTGGCAGAATAAGAAAGTTTATTATTTTAAGAGTATTCTGTCCTAATTGACAAAAAAATGTTAAGAATGCATATGTTTTACTCATAAAGTGTAACTAAAATCATCATTGATCTCATAGAAATGATCTCCTCTTGCATGATTGACTTACAATAGGCATTAGGTAGATAAATACCTATACTATGAATCAAAGCTTCCCCACTAAGATGCCGCAACATGTTATAGCATTGCCTCTCTTTAGGAGTTACTATAGACCTCAGCCAATTTCTTCTAGTTTTATCAATAACTTCAGAGAAGTTCAAGCAGAATTCACCACACACATTACCTGTAGCCAACAAATACAAAAATAAAATAGAAATTCATCATTTTGGTGCTTGAATGGCCAAGGAGGCACTATGAACTAGACATCCACCTCATCAACCAGGTTCAGATGTTCCTTTGATCCTCATGAGCAAGGAGTATATATTGCTGCCAAAGAGGATATCCCAGGTCTTAAAAACATAAAACACGTGGGGCACTGTTCAACTGAATGCCAATGAGATTGAAGGGAGACTAGGGGTAAGGGAAGAAGGCAGGTACTTAGAAGTATTACTCTACAAATACATGTTGATTTCTTAAATTAAGGCACCATTACTATTTTAAAATACTTGAGGTTGAATGCTTTTATTTAATTCAAACTCTAATTATACTATCAATATTTAAATTTCTTTTCTAACTGAGGGAAAAAAGATGGATTCTTTACATATAATTTTTCTCATATATTTTTGAATAATGGCAAACATTAGTTTGTGGTTTAAAAATTACCTAATTATGCAGAGTTTATTGAAAATAGTTACCAATAAGAATTTGAAGATTTAAAAAAAGAATCTGAAGCTATAATCAGTTAAAATCTGTGTAAGCATTGAATATAGCCATTTCAAGGTTAAAACTATATGTAAAGAGTATGTCTACATTCATGACACATATGCAACTATTCCAATAATATATTTTATATTTTATTTTCTAAAAATCTACACTAATAAAAGAGAAACATGCAAATTGACCATCACTCCTCTATGCCCACCAGCCAATCAGAGTGAGTATGCAAATTAACCCAACAAATATGGCGGTTAATTTGCATACACAGGCATGGAGTGAAGACTGAAGACAGCTTAGAAGGAAGAGGGAGGGAAAGTGGAAAGCGGGGCGGTGGGGCAGTGGGATGGAAAGTGCGGGGGGGTGGCAGAGGTGGGAGGGAAAGTGAGGGGCAGCAGCGGCAGCGGGAGGGAAGCCCACCGAGGCAGGCTTCACTCCCTTCTATGCTTTGCTCAGGCCACAGGAAGCCCTATTCTTGCAGGAATCTTCCTGCAGTGGGCCTCTAGTTATTTAATATACACACAATGAATTTTGATGCAAATGCACATGTAGACAACTATGCAGTTCAATCCAAAATTAAACAATCTTAGTCATTTTATCTGTGTGCCATAGTGTATAAAATTTCAGGAAGCACTGCTGCAAAGAAACTGAAATACTCAGTAACATTATAATAGATAGCATATTTTTAAATATATTAATCCTTACTTAAAAGTTCCTCAATTGATACCAGTTTATTAGATAAGATTTAGCAGTGATGAATCTTTAAAATATTATGATTCTATTAGTGTATGTGTATTTTAGGTATTCCTTTACTAAATTAATTTTTAGTAAAGGAATACCTAAAATACTTCCCAAGGAGGTAAAAATATTGTCAAGATTATATGATAATTTAAAAAACATTGAAAAATCAACCCGGAGGCATAGCTTAAGAGCAATACACTCATCTTACAGACAAATGAAAATGAGTGTTTAACTAGCATGTATAAAAAAGAAATGAAAACTAATTTATTGATGGTGCTAATACATAGCTTGAAGAGAAGGAATTAAAAATAAAACTAGGAAAATATTCATCTACTTCACCTCAATTAATGATGAAAGATTTAGGCCAGCATAAGACATGCCTCAGGATTCGCTTATATGCAAGTTGTAAAAGTAAGGTGTAATTATCTATATATATAAAAGCTTAAGTGACCGTTATGACCGGACGACTGGCCAGTAGCTATGACATGCACTGACTACCAGGGGGCAGATCCTCAATGCAGGAACTACTCCCTGGTGGTCAGTGCAATCCCACAGCCAACCTCCCGCGGCTGGCCAACCTCCCACGGCACCTCCCCCTGGCTGGCATGCGGCGCCTCTGCCCCGCCCAACCTACCAACCTCACGTGGCCCCTTCCCCTAGGCCTGCTCCCATTGGCCCCAACTGGGGTGGGCTGGCTGGCCAATTAGCCCTGATGGGGCAGCACCTCCCCCAAACTGGCCTCCCTGATCAGGGCCAATTGGGGTGGGCCAGCTGGCCAACCTTCCACGATCCCTCACCCCAGCTAGCCTGCCCCAATTGTCCGGGGTGGGAGACAGGCCTGATTGGTCCCAACCACTGGCCAGGCTGAGGCATCCCACCCATGCACGAATCTGTGCACTGGACCTCTAGTGTCTGATAAGTGCATTAATAAATTCTTTATTTTATTCTAAGTTTTACAACTTACTATAATACTATGGTATTTATTGTTCCTGTAAAAAAAATAATTGAAAAGTTATCCAAATAAGTCTGGAAAAGATATGTGATTCCGTTTATTTATTTTTTAAATTAATACAGGGTGGGGCAAAAGTAGGTTTATAGTAATTCATATGGAAAATAATACTATAATTAATAATTAATAAATTATACCATAATTAATAAATAATAATACAAGAATAAATTACAACTGTAATCCTACTTTTGCCCTGAATAATAGTGATTTTAAAATCATTTCTTTATTTTACCTGTAGATTAAAATGTAGTGATGGAACAATAGAATCTTAGAACTGAAAGAAATAATCTATCTTAGCTTCTTATATAGCTGACAAAATCAAGCTGAAATATGCAAATTCACTTTCTTGACTCCTTAGTCTCTCTAATTTTTATAAAGCTTCCCTCTGTGCTACTAAAAATATCAATGAGAGCAGATGTCAATCTTTCCCAGTACTCAAGAACAAAGAAACAAGAGATAATAGTTATTGTACATAAACATATGCAAGACACTGTTAAAGATGGTTTATATTTTTTTCTCATTTATTCTTAACAATAATACTAACATGTTGGAAATACCATCACTGTTTTACAAAAAAGGAAACTCAACCATTGAAAAGTTATAGATGATTACCAATTTGTGTAGCTATTAAGTAACAGAGACTAGATCTGAATCCAGGCAGTCTAGTTCTGTAGATCCAATGGACTTTCTTACTACAATTAAGCCCCTTTCCATGAGAAAAAAAAATAGAGTTTTAGTGTGCTCTACTAGTAATATAGTAATAGTATTACTCTATTCCTCAATTATAACTCTTTATTTTCTTCTTAAGGAAGCATACATGAGTATGTGTCCGCAAAAGTAAAGTTGTAAGAGAGTGTGTGGGGGGTGTGGGTGTGTAAGGGGGAGGAGAGAGAGAGAGAGAGAGAGAGAGAGAGAGAGAGAGAGAGAGAGAGAAAGAGAGAACCACGAGTGGACTTAAAATTTGCGTCCATTTATCAAAATAATGCCAGGTATCAGTTTAAGTGTGAGGAATGTATTTAATTAGAGTTCATTGGTTATATATGAATCCTTAAAGGACAGTATTTTAAAGGCAGTAGTCCTTCTCAAGAGGTGATCTCAACCTGAATTGTTTATGAAAGCTGACATTCACCATTCACTCACTTTTACTGATTAACAATGTTTACCTTAGAGATCTAAAAGGCTGGTTCCTTACATTTCTGTTTACTTTTGTTATACTCAAAAGCCCAAGTTTTTCATATCATTTATTACCACAACTACACTTACTAATATACTGTTTTATATGTTATCTAATCTGGTCCTATTAAACTTCATTTCCTATTAGCACAAGTTTTTTTTCACTCTAACCTCTGAGGTTTATGGTCTTTCATCATTAAAGTCATCATGTGTTCTCAACTTCTTTTCCAAAAGTTTCCTTCACTTTGGGTCTAACTGAACCTTGCCTGTACACTGAGTCTCTACTTTCACTGAAGCCCTCTGAAATGGAGAATGCATGTTCCCGTATCCAACTCACCTTAGACCTAGTGGTAGAAGATGTGTCTTCCATTTACCCTGTTGCTATTAACAAATCACCTGGTATTTTGGCATTGTAGTTGAGAAGTGCTTCCATAGTGGAGGATTTTACACATTTGATGTATGTAACTACATGATAATTAAGTGAAATCTGTTATGAGGCAAATATTTCCAACCACACAGTGTTAATTTAAGTGTTTTTCCAAATTCCTCTTTTGATATGATGACAGCTCACATCATAATACAGTAGGGTCAATACAATGAAACTTAGGTATGGGGGAACACTATTCAACATAATCATACAAACTCACTTACTTGGTGAGCTCTAGAGAAATATTTCATTTTAGAGAAAGATTATTGCAACATAAAGGTAGATTGCAAACCCACTAAGCCCTAGGCCTCTGCAAACCCACTAAGCCCTAATAAACACATCTAAATATATACAAGCCTAACTGATGGAACAATCGAATGACTGACCAGTCAACCAGTTGCTATGATGCACATTGACCACCAGGGGGGCAGATGCTCAATTCAGTAGCTGCCCCCTGGTGGTCAGTGCACTCCCATAGTGGGAGCACTGCTAATTTGACCAATGGGCACTAGAGGCAGGGCTCATGACTGGCGAGCACCACTGCAGCGGCGCGAGCCTTTCCCAATCCGGATTGACTGGGCATGAGCCCACGGCGGGCACAGCAGTGCTGGGATGAGTGGAAGTGGCAGGAAGGAGGTTAAGGTGGTGTTGGACTGTTGGTTTTGGCCTCATCCCCACAAGCCACACCAAGGGACCCCATCAGTGCATGAATTCGTGCACTGGGTCTCTAGTTTTTTCTAATAGTAAAAGAGAAGTTCGTGCATGGGGATGTGTGTCCCTCAGCCCAGCCTGCACCCTCTCCAATCTGGGACCCCTCGAGGGATGTCTGATTGCCCGTTTAGGCCTGATCCTGGTGGAATCGGGCCTAAACGGGCAGTCAGACATCCCTCTCACAATCCAGGACTGCTGGCTCCCAACTGCTCGCCTTCCTGATTGCCCCTAACCGCTTCTGCCTGCCAGCCTGATCACCCCCTAACCACTCCCCTGCCTGCCTGATTGATGCCTAACTGCTCCCCTGCCAGCCTGTTTTCCCCTAACTGCCCTCTGCTGCAGGCCTGGTCACCCTTAACTGCCCTCTTCTGCAGGCCTTGTCCCTCACAACTGCTCTCCCCTGCAGGCCTGGGTCCCTCCCAACTGCCCTCCCCTGCAGGCCTGGTCGCCCCCAACTGTCCTCCCTTGCTGGCTTGATTGCCCCCAACTGCCCTCCCTTGCAGGCCTGGTCCCTCCCAACTACCCTCCCCTGCTGCCCATCTTGTGGTGGCCATCTTGTGTCCACATGGGGGCAGGATCTTTGACCACATGGGGGCAGCCATCTTGTGTGTTGGAGTGATGGTCAATCTGCATATTACTCTTTTATTAGATAGGATAGAGGCCTGGTGCATGGGTGGGTGCCAGCTGGTTTGCCCTGAAGGGTGTCCCGGATCAGGGTGGGGGTTCCCTTGGGGCGTGGGGCCACCTGGGTGAGGGGCCTGTGGTGGTTTGCAGGCTGCCCACGGCCCCTGGAGACCCAAGCAGAGGCCCTGGTATCTGGGGTTTATTTATCTTCTACAATTGAAACTTTGTAGCCTGGAGCAGAGCCAAGCCTTCTGCTTGCTCCATGGCGGCAGCCATTTTTGGGGGGGATTTATGTATCTTCTATAATTGAAACTTTGTAGCCTTAAGCAGAGGCCTGGGCCAGCCAGGGTGTGCGGAAAGCTTGGCTTCCTCCATCTCCGGGGGCAACCCTAGCCTCCTGCTCTTTCCAGCTCCGTGGCTGCTGCCATTTCTGTTTGGGTTTATGTATCTTCTATCATTGAAACTTTGTAGCCTTGAGTGGAGGCCTAGGCTGGCAAGGGCAGGTGGGAAGCTTGGCTTCCTCCATTGACAGGGAAACCCAAGCCTCCCTCCTGCTCTCTGTGGCCATAGCCATCTTGGTTGGTTTATTTGCATATTCGCTCCTGATTGGCTTGTGGGCGTGGCTTGTGGGAGTGGTTTATGGGTGTAGCAGAGTGATGGTTAATTTGCATATTACTTTTTTATTAGATAGGATGGTATTACATATATTTACTATATTTTATATATATTATAAATAAAGTGTATATAATTATTTGGCCACTTCATCAATTAACTCCACTCCCCCATAGCCTAAACATGTGTAGTAGAATAACAGATCCCTAAAATAAATTTTTTAAATATATAGTTTTTAATTTTTCAATTACAGTTGATGTGCAATATTATATTAGTTTCAGGTGAACAACCTAGTGATGAGCATGTGAGTACCACATTACCTATTCTCTCATCTGGAAGCCAAAATCAATTTCTAAAACTAATTTTTGAAATTATCTACCAGTATCACCTTTATCTAAATTATATCTGTACACTAACCCTTACAGACTACCAGTACCAATGGACTGGTTCTCTTTCCCTGTCTACACGGGCTCCAGTGTTACCATTGACCCAACTGCTTTGCTAAAACTTATTCTTCTTAACTTCTCTGTTCTTTCATTATAGTTCCAAGGAAACCTGAATCCCTGATTGACTCAAGTTTCATTGTTTGTACTTTTACACATGAAAGATAAATGCAGCTGCAAGATATTACACACTATTTCTACTTGGTTCTATAAAAATATGATTTCTAAGACCAACGGAGAAAATAATAAAGAAGAAAACCAAGTTAGTGTTCTCAGTTACTCACTCATTTCTGTTTGAAATTGGAGCCAAATTATCTGCTGCAAAATAGAAAAGGTGTGGGAAGAGTGGTAAACAGAAAATGGATATGGGAAAATATAAATTATCTAATATAAAATAGAAATTACCTTTGGCAATTTTTATATCTATTTTCAGCACATGTGTGTGTTTGTGTGTATATGTGTGTTACTATGTACCATATACTACCTTGTGAGAGCACAGCAGAATGAGACAGGCAGATGGCGTTTGTCCTCAAGAAGCTAAGAATTATGGGGGAAAGATTAATATTTTTAAAGGGTAGGAGTTATACAAATACTATTGTTGTGATAAGAGCCTTAAAGGAAAGGTTGGGTGTATAGTAAGAGCATAAAATATAGATAATTAACCTATACAGAAGTAATTTCTTGAAAACTGATTAGCAAAAGTTGTCAGTTAGAAAAAAAAGTAATGGGCAGGAAAAAAAATTTCAACAATAAAGTCTAGCATGTATGAAGGCAACAAAATATAACAAGTTTGTCTATAAATAAACAAACAAAAAAGGCTTGTAAGGATAGTAACAAGAGTAATACTTTTAAGATGAGATGGGGTATTTGTCAGGAGGCATGTTTTAAAGGTATCTTTAGACCTTTTAAAAATTTAGAAGGTGTGATGAGAAGATATTTAAGAACTATAAGCAAGTGAAATAGAAATATCTATGTATTAACAATTTAGTCATTTTATGGCCAATTATTAGTATGGAGAAGACAACATTAAATAGGCAGAAACTAGTTAGCAGGTTATTGCAACACTTTGAATAAAAAATGATGATGGATTCCTTAGAGAAAGTGCAGATAAAGATGGTGTTTCTTTTTTCCCTGTCCTCTCTGAGTATGATGCCTGAAACAATGGGAGCCATCTTGCTGCCAACCAGTGGATGAAGCCACACATAGCAGTCAGAGCTAGCGTCCTTGTAAGTATTACTGATTTCTTGAATAAATTAAGCCTGAAGCTGAATGGGATTTCCAGTTATGAGAATTGAGGCCCAGAGAAAAGACCTCTGTGGTAGAAAAGGGACTATTGAGAAAGATTCCAAATGTAATTTCTAAGAGAACTGGATTTCTTCAAGACATAATTCTTTCTTAAGACATTTTGAAGAATAAGAGACCATATTTAGAGAGTGGGGATGTTTTAAGTAGTAATTTTGTGGATGACAAGTTTTGAATGAGTCAAGCTGTAAGAAAGGATTACTTCATTAATAATAAAGTGGTCAAGAAAAGGAAACATTTGAATTGGATAGATTATCAGTGTGAAATCTGAACACATCTCTGATGATGGCAGAAAATTTGTGGGAGAAGGAAGAGAATATGAGTCTGGATAGAAGTCTTTAAATAATGAGGAAAAATGAGAAGGAAGAAAGTAAATAATGAAAATAAGAAAGACATTGTAATTATATAACTATGAGTCTCAATAGGTCAGGGGACTAACATTAATATAATTGAAATGACATTGGAGTCAAAACTTGGATGCACAGGAGATGTGAAAGAATGCACTGCTTACAATTGGGAGAGCACAGAGTAAATGGTGTTGGTAAGTCAATTGTCATTTGAAATTCAGAGATGGAAATAAAATTCAGAGGTGGAAAAGAAGTTTTTGTTGTTGTTATTTTGCAGCAGAAACTCTGAAAGACACAAGGAAAACTTTAACCAGTATGGGGAGGATACAGAAGTTAAATACAAAGCAAGAAAAACAAAATCATTCTAAGGATTACAGTACACAAGAATATAAATAACAAGAAGAGGTGCTACTACATTAGTCATTGACACATCATAGGTATATTAGAGTTGTGGTAGATTTCTTTTTCATTATGTCTTGGAGGGTTTGTATTTATGATTATTGTATGCATTCTGTGAAGAAAGTCCTGCTATTTGTTATGAAGTTAAGTATCATTTTTTCTGTAGGAGATGATATCTGCATGGGTAGGGTAACAAGGAGTAGCCAGAAAAAAATCAGTTTGTTAGTTACGGGAATAAATAAAATGTCTCTAAAAATATTAACCTTACATTTCAAAATATATTCAAATGAGATTATGAATGTCAACACAATACTGTTAAAAGTCTAAATACTAAATATTATTTACATGATAAACAAATCATCATATTTCAACATAGCATTTATTATTCCTGTCTTAGTGTCTGCTTATTGGAGGACTCAGCTAACAAAAGCACCAATTTCCAATACCAGGATTAGACAAAAAAAGCACCATGAGCAACATCATGCCAATAAATTTTAAAATTTAACTAAAATGGATAAATTCACTTACAAACTCTCTTCTTATATAAATTGAATTTATGTTTAAACACTTCCCCGTAAATTTAGTTTTCAGTACTCACCTCTTCACTGCTGGATCCCCAAAGTGTAAAGAAAACATAATACCAATGTAAAACAAATATTTTTTAGAAAGAGAAAAAGATCTTTGTGAATGATTTTATATGGTTTGAATAAACTTGATAACAAAATCTGACAAAGATATTAGAAGAATCCAAATGTAGGCCAATATAGATGCAAATATCAAAGCAAAATATTAACAAATGAAAACCATTGTTGTCCAGCCAGTGTGGCTGTGGTTGAGCATCAACCAATGCACCAAGAGGACACAGATTTGATTCCTGGTCAGGGCACAGGCCTGGATTGCCGGCTCGATCCCTAGTAGGGGGGCAGTCAGGAAGCAGCGGACTGATGTTTCTCTCTCATCAATGTTTCTATCTCTCCCTCTCCTATCCTCTCTCTCTAAAAATCAATAAAAATATTTTTATTTATTTTTTTAAATCTTTATTGTTCAGATTATTACAGTTGTTCCTTTTTTTTCCCCCCATAGCTCCCCTCCAACTGGTTCCCACCCCATCCCATGCCTTTACCCCCCGCCACTGTACTCATCCATAGGTGTATGATTTTTGTCCAGCCTCTTCCAGCACCCCCCCCCCCCACACACACACACACCCCATTCCCCTCAAGGATTGTCAGTCCACTCCCTTTCTATGCCCCTGATTCTATTATACTCACCAGATTATTCTGTTCATTCGATTTTTTATTCACTTGATTTTTAGATTCACTTGTTGATAGATATGTATTTGTTGTTCATAATTTCTATCTTTACCTTTTTCTTCTTCTTCCTCTTCTTAAAGAATACCTTTCAGCATTTCATATAATACTGGTTTGGCGGTGATGAACTCCTTTAGCTTTTTCTTATCTGTGAAGCTCTTTATCTGCCCTTCAATTCTGAATGATAGCTTTGCAGGGTAGAGTAATCTTGGTTATAGGTTCTTGCTATTCATCACTTTGAATATTTCTTGCCACTCCCATCTGGCCTGCATAGTTTCTGTTGAGAAATCAGCTGATAATCATATGGGTGCTCCCTTGTAGGTAACTAACTATTTTTCTCTTGCTGCTTTTAAGATTCTCTCTTTGTCTTTTGTTCTTGGCATTTTAATTATGATGTGTCTTGGTGTGGTCCTCTTTGGATTCCTTTTGTTTGGGGTTATGTGTGCTTCCTGGACTTGTAAGTCTATTTCTTTCACCAGGTGGGGGAAGTTTTCTGTCATTATTTCTTCAAATAGGTTTTCAGTATCTTGCTCTCTCTCTTCTTCTGGCACTCCCATAATTCTGATGTTGGTATGCTTGAAGTTGTCCCAGAGGCTCCTTACACTGTCTTCATATTTTTGGATTCTTTTTTCTTTTTGCTTTTCCTGTTGAGTGTTTTTTGCTTCTTTGCATTTCAAATCTTTGACTTGATTCTTGCGATCCTCTAGTCTGCTGTTGGATCTCTATATATTATTTTTTATTTCAGTCAGTGTATGCTTAATTTCTAGTTGGTCCTTTTTCATATCCTTGAGGGTTTCGCTAAATATATTGGCCTTTTCTAGAAAATTCTTGAAAAACCTCATAACCGTGGTTTTGAACTCTATATCCAGTCATTTGCTTTCCTCCATTTCTTTCATTTGTGACCTGTTTCTTTGTCTCCGCATTTTGGCTGAGTTGATAGAGTGGCTTTGTGTGCTAGGTGTCCTATAGGCCCAGTGGCTCAGCCTCCCCAGTTACCTGAGGTGGACACTCTTTGTGCACCCCTTTGTGGGCTGTGTGCACAGTCTTGTTGTAGTTAAGCCTTGATTGTTGTTGGTATCACTGGGAGGAATTGACCTCCAGGCCAATTGGTTGTGAGGATCAGCTGTGTCTACAATGGGAGAACTTCTGTGCTGGAGACACCCTTATGGGGCAAGACTTGCTTCAGTGGGGCTTTGGTGCTCACTGAGTCTGCCCCCTGAGTGTGTCCCTTATGGATCTAAGGAGTTGTAATCTGGATGGTCCCACTCTGACCACTGGGTACACTGGCTCTTGGATCTCTAAGGAGGTGCTAATTTAGCTTCTGCCTGAGGCCACCCAGCAGGAGCTACAGAGAGATCTGCAGATTCCTCTTCTTTGTTTGGGTTTTGGAGGTGCCAGATGAGGCCCAGCTGTGAAGCAATGCAAGCTGCTGTGGGGCCTTGGACCTTCTT
This sequence comes from Plecotus auritus, assembly GCF_963455305.1. Classification (NCBI taxonomy): domain Eukaryota; kingdom Metazoa; phylum Chordata; class Mammalia; order Chiroptera; family Vespertilionidae; genus Plecotus; species Plecotus auritus. The sequence goes on along the minus strand of NC_137770.1, from coordinate 127,783,427 downwards.
TTGGATGTTCTGGGTCTTTCTGACTCAGCTGCAGTTTGTTAGGTAAGTTTAGATTTCAAAGGATCAGGCCATTCATATGCAAAAGCCTCTGCGCACAGCTTGGGTGGGGCGGGGTCTCAGGGAATTAACAGGGCAGAGCAAACAGCAATGGCTTCCCGTCAGCCTTGCCCTAAGCATCCCCTGGGTCTCAGTGTCCCTTGGTAGTTGCTACAAGCACCTCTGAGAGAAAGCTGCCCTCGACTTCTGCCCGCTGCCAGACAGTCCAGTTTCTCCCAGTATGAGTCTGGGTCCCCAGAGTCTCACCTGGAACTGGAGTTCAGAGCAGTTGGGAACTTGTGTCTCCCTGTGGATTGAAAAAGCCAGCCGCATACTCAGTTGCCAACCCTCTCCGTGCGCACGCCTTCGTACCTCTGCACTTTACTTCCGCAGCTCCTCTGAGTCTCAGTGTGCTTTTCTCTTTCCTTCTAGTTGTAGAGTTTCCACTCAGCCAGCCTTCCTGTGGTTCTGGATGATGTCCGTTTTGTCTTTTAGTTGTAGTTTTGAAGTGGTTGTGAGCGGCAGTAAGTTCAGGTGTTTACTTATGCTGCCATCTTGGTTTCTCCCAATAAACATATTTTTAAAAAGCATTGTTATATAGACAATAATGTACTACAATTATTTTAAAAGCATAAGGTTTGTATTAATTAAAATAGAAGAATATAAGAAAAATAGAATGATAGCCACAATAAATACAAAATACCCATGAATGATTCAAGGTCAGAAAAGTATGAACAGAAACTCCTTTAATCTGATTAAGAATATCTACAAACATATATATCACATCACAGTTAATGAATTATTGTTAATTTTTCCCTGGAGATTATTAAAGTAATGTATTATATTTATATACTCGGTCAATCAATATTGTAAAGATATCAATTATCCATCTATTTGTCTATGTTAATCTACGCAATTCTGTATAAAAATTCAGGGCTTTCTGTAGTAAAATTAAAGAAAAATCAAAATTTATATAGAAATTGAAATTGGCCTAAAATATCCAATATAATCTTAAATATAAAAAATAAGCTGAACAATAAAATACATTATAAAGCTAAAATAATTAAGATTGTGTTATATTAACTGAAGGATAAACAAACTATAAAATAGTGAATGCAGAAACAAATACACACAAATTAAATCACTTGATAGTCACTTATAACAAAGAGAAATAGCATAGAAAATTTATAATTTTTCAAAACAATTTTGCTGAATAACTTGTTTATTTGGGCCACTACTTTATACTGTATGCAAAAATAAATTCCAAACAGCTTTTAGATTTAAATGTAAAAGACAATCTGTAATAATAAAAGCATAATATGCAAATCAGCAGAACAACCGTCTAGTCGACCTTCCAGACAACCACGCTATGACACGCACTGGCTCCAGGCCAGCCAAGGCAGCGAGGATGAGATTGGTCAGGCGGCCTGCCATCACCCCACAATTGCCCCAAAGAGGGAGGCCTAGGCCACCCAATGCGAGAAGCTGAATCGTGGAGCCCCCTCTCCTGGGCGATAGATCACGGAGCCCCATATGGATTGCCTCAAAGAGGGAAGCCCACGCCACTCAGTGGCTGCAATGGGAGGTGGGGCTGGTGCCAGGAGGGGCCTGGGCACCTGGTGGAGCTTGGCAGCGGGGCGGCAGTGACGCCTGCAGTCGGCCCCGGCCCTGGGGACACTACCTCCACCCATGGCTTCTGCAAGGCTGACTGCCACTCCTCCTGCTATGATGCCTGGGCAGATCCTGACCCTTTTCTGACTGCGGTCTCTCTGCCAGGGCTCGGCCCCCTGACCAGACTCCCCAGCTCCACCCTGACTGCAGAGGAGCTGAATTGCGCTGACATCTGCAACATCGGGGCCATGATCGCCCCTTTGCACTTCCTGGAGGTGAAACTGCGCAAGAGGCCTCAACTTGTGAAAAGTGAGCTAGATGAGGAAGAGGAGCGGAGGAAAAGGCACCGGGAAAGAACAAAGTGGTGGCAGCCCCGTGCCAGAACAAGAAGAGGAGTTTCTGCAGCGGGAATCTGAGTGTCTGGAGCTCATGAATGCGGAGCTGAAAACCCAGATGGAGGAGCTGAAGCAGGAGTGTGGCAGCAGCTCATCCTGATGCTCAACCGGCATCATCAGGACCGACAGCATTAAGACCCCCAACTCCAGAAGGCAATCCACTGCTGGAGCAGCTGGAGAAGAAGTGACCATGGGCTGGGAGGAGGAAGAGGAGGAGAAGGAGATGGAGAGGGAGGAGAAGGAGGGTCCCAGAGGGCTATTCCTTGCTGCATGAAAAACCCTACAATGAGGCTTAGCACAGCCAGCATCGGCCAGGCTTTTTTGTGAAACTCAGATCAGCCACACCAGGGGAAGAAACCCAGGCTGATGAAACCCAGGACCAAGTGCTGAGACCAAAGTAGTCCTTAGGAGGGGCCTGTTCTGCCTGGGCCAGGCTTGCAGGAGGCAGGACAGAGGCAATTAGTCAGAGAGATGCCCAACCATGCAGCTGTGGGCACTTTGGTCTCTCCACCAGGGCACGCATTCAAAAGACCTCCGAGCAGCCAGGAAAAGTCATGAGTTGCAACCAAAATTAGGCTGAGGATGGAACTCAGAGTGAAACTGCAATCTGCCTGCCCAGCCCTGATCCTGACCCTGATCCTGATGCAAGGCTGGAGAAGGGCACAGTGCCAGGCCCTGCTGTACCCACCCACCATGGTCCAGCTCAGTCCTGCCCGGAGTGGCAGCCGGGGCACACCCTTGCCGGCCCTGCTGCAGTTGCTGTAGGCACGAGGTACAAGCACCCTTCCAAAGCACATACCCACTGAATGTTTAAAGACTGGCTGTCCTGGCAGGGCTTTCAACTACACATGTTTTTTATACTTCCTTTTTTTAAAAATATTTTTTTACAAAAAAAGATTTTATACAAGCAATATATAATTGGATTTCTATAATCACTCAATGTGATACAGTATAAATATGCTATGGTTTGTTTGCTACAAATGTATTCAGCAGTTATGGCCATTGTGTGTAACTTCTAAGCACTAAAGTCTCTGGGTGTTGGGGATGGCAGGGGTGGAGTGTGGTGCATTTCCATCCATCCTAGTAAACCCTTTATAGTACTCAGTTCTATATCACTCAGTAAACATTATCCTTATTTTAAAAAAAGGGAGGCCCAGGCTACCTGGCTGGCAGTGCTGCAGCGTGTGGGCAGGGCCGGCAAGCAATCGCTCCACAGAGGGAGGCCCAGGCCAGCCAAACAAATGCACCCTATGCCTGTCACATGCAGAGGGAGGCGACTGGTGGCAGGAGATGGGGGCAGCACCGCACACCGCACAGATGACAAGCAGTTGTGGTGGCGGGGGTGGGGCCAGCTGCTGGCAGCCGGGGGAAGGAAAGCCCCAATAGGCCCTGATCGCCAGCCAGGGCTAGGGACCTTACCCAAGGGGTCCCAGATTGTGAGAGGGCACAGGCTGGGCTGAGGGACCCCCCTGAGTACATGAATTTTGTGCACTGGGCCTCTAGTACAATAATGATAGAAGATAGAAAAAGGCATTACATTTGGAGAAAATGGTGGATGAATAGGCAGACCTGTCCTACACCTCGTCCTAGTGCCAGACTGGAAATACAACTAAATTAGAGAATGTTCTCCTGGAATTAACAACTGAGGTCCAGCTGAGGAGGACACATATATCAAGGAAGGACAGAAAACACCTAGAGACTCAGAGGAAGGGTGAGGTCATGAGAGTAGAGGACCCAGTTCCCAGGGGCTGCAGGCCAGCAGGCCAAGAGAGGAGGGATCAATGGGATAAAAGAGGTTCTGTTCCCTCAGAAGATAGAGGCCCAAAGCCCAGGCTGGGCTCCACAGTCTGGAGTATCAGAGCCATGACCTGAGTCCACATAACATCCAGCCGCAAAAGGCTGCAGGGCTGCTGGAAGCAGTAGCCAGGAGTCCTGCATTTGATCTTCATAGGCATTCTAAACTGAAAAGGCCATTTTTTATGAGAATAGCTAACCCCTCCCATACCCTTAGGACAGGTGATACAACCTATCCCACCCTAAGGAGATCTGCATGCCACACCCTGCATTTTGAACTTTTCAGAGGAAACAAAAGCAAAGGTCTAGTCAGGGGTCTTCAAACTTTTTAAACAGAGGGACAGACCGTTGGAGGGCCGGACTATAGTTTAAAAAAAAAAACTATGAACAAATCCCTATGCGCACTGCTGCCCGGGACGAGTCGGCTGCTAAGCAGGACAGGCAGTGGCACCCGGCGGGCCGGATAAATGTCCTCGGCAAGCCGCATGTGGCCCGCGGGCCGTAGTTTGAGGACGCCTGGTAGCTTATGGTCTGAACAGTCTCAAGGAGCTCTCAATGACTAGATTGGAGGATGGGCCTTTCCTATCCCCAAAATCTGGGAACCAGACTGGTAAAAACCCCAGGTTCCCAGCCAATCCCATTGGACTCCATACAAGGATCTCTGTCCAGCCAAAGGCAGAGTAATATTTGGGCCACTTAGAAAGGAGTATCTCTGGGACAGGAAAACACACCCGTTATATTGCCTAAAAGCTAAAGGGCACCTACACCACCTAAAACCCTTTCAGAAATAGACTTTTGAGTGACTAAGATTGACAGCTGGATAGCAGGCAAAGGCAGGCAGAGGGAGAGTCCAGGGAACCAGGGAAATTTTGCTAACCAGCCCTTGGCCCTGTGAGGCTAACAAATCTACTTTAGAGGGTAAATTGGCTTCTCCTGCTTGTAGCCAAGGCCTGTGGAGACAGACATAATTGATGGAATAGTGAATCACTTGGAAGTTCAAACAAGTTGCTGAAATCCAAAAGATAGTGCCTGGCAGTGGTTAGCTCCTAAGTAACTAACAGGAAGCCCAGAATTGGCAGACAGAACAGAAGAATGGGGTCCAAAGCAAACTCCCATGGGGCATTAAACTCGGCTGAAATGAACGCCACTTCACTTTTATTTTCTTTTCTCTTTTTTCCTCACTTTTTCTTCTCTCTTATCTTTATTAGTTTTACTCTTTTCTATCTTTTTTCCCCATTCTTTTAAATTTATCTTCTTTATTTATCTGCTTTATTGATATGTTACTATTCTGGTCTCTGTTATTTCATTCATATATCTAATTTTCCTCTTCCCTTCGCATACTCAATTTATCTTGCTTTCATTACTCAATTTTTTTTCTCTTTTTTCTTTCTTTTTCTCCTGTTTTCTTTCTTATATTTTTTTCCCCTTTTTCTTATTTTAGGTCTTTCTGCTTACTCCTCTATTTTTCATTTCAAATTTTTTATTGTCTTTTCATTTCTTTTCTCCCTCCTTTATTCTAAACTGTCTTCCTTCCCCTATTCCTCTAATTCTTATTTTCTTTATTTAAGCTTTGCATGTACGTATTCTACTCCCCCCTTTATTGTTGTTTTTTGCTTGTGTTTTTTTTTTTGTTTGTTTGGTTAGTTCAGTGGTCGGCAAACTCATTAGTCAACAGAGCCAAATATCAACAGTAGAACAATTGAAATTTCTTTTGAGAACCAAATTGTTTAAACTTAAACTTCTTCTAATGCCATTTCTTCAAAATAGACTCGCCCAGGCCGTGGTATTTTGTGGAAGAGCCACACTCAAGGGGCCAAAGAGCCACATGTGGCTCATGAGCCGCAGTGTGCCGACCACTGGGTTAGTTGTTTGGTTGGTTGGTTTTGTTTTCCCCCATATTTTTCTCCTATTGCTCTCTTTTCTCTTTCCTAATTCTCTCTTCTCTGGTGGTTGCTTTTGTTGGTAATGTAGGGGTCTTGTGTAGATTCTTGCTTTGTTTTTTGTTTTTTTTCTATGCCATGTTTTAACATGTTGCATTTTGTTCTGTTCAGTCAGCACCTCCACAACAGCTTCCAGGATGTGGTCAGGGGTGAGCCAACAAACTGGACAGCCTGGATGAAATGGATATATTCCTTGAAAAACATAATCTTTCAAAACTCATTGAGAAGAATCAGAAAATTGGAGTAGAACAATAACTACTGATGAAACTGAAGCAGTAGTTTAAAAACTTTCAGCAAACAAATGCCCTGGTTGAGATAGCTTCACATGGGAGTTTTACCAAACATTCAAAAAAGTATAATACCTATACTCCTCAAACTATTCCAAAAAATTTAAGAGGCAGGAAAACTTCCAAGCTCTATCTATGAGGCCAGCATTACCCTAATTCCAAAACCAGATAAAAATACTACAAAGAAAGAGAATTACAGGAAAATATATCTGATGAACATAGATGCTGAAATCCTCAACAAAATATTATCATATCAGATACAGCAATACCTTAAAAAGATCATACAACATTACCAAGTGGGATTTATTCCAGGGATGTAAGGCTAGTACAATATTCACAAATCAATAAATGTGATACATAACATAAACAGGTTGCAAGACAAAAATCACATGATCATATCAATTGATGCAGAAAAAGCATTTGACAAAAACCAAAATGCTTTTTTTTATAAAGACTCTCAGCCAAGTGGGAATAGAGTTATCATACCTCAACATAATAAAAGCAATATATGACAAACCTACAGCCAACATCATACTAAATGGGAAAAAACTAAAACCATTTCACCTAAGAACAAGAATAGGACAGGGATGCCCTCTTTCACCACTTTTGCTCAACATAGTACTGCAAGTCCTAGCCATAGCTATTAGACAAGAAGAAAACATAAAAGGCATCTAAATTGGAAAGGAGGAAATAAAGTTGTCAATCTTCACAGGTGACATGTATTGTACAAAGAAAACCCTAAAGACAATATAAAAAAACTACTAGATTAAATAAATGAGTTCAACAATGTTGTAGGATACAAAAAGAACACCCAGAAATCTATGTCACTTTTATATACCAATAATGAACTCTCAGAAAGAGAAACTAATAAAATACTCCCAATTACCATTGCAACAAAATAATTAAGATACTTAGGAATAAACTTAACCAAGGAGGTAAAAGACCTATACTCGGAAAACTACAGGACATTGCAAAAAGAGACAGAGGAAGATATAAACAAGTGGAATAATATACCATGTTCATGGATTAGTAGAACCAATATCATTAAAATGTCCATACTACCCAAAGCAATCTACAGATTCAATGCAATCCTCATTAAAATACCAAAGGCTTATTTCACAGACCTAGAACAAACTCACCAAAAATGTATATGGAACCAAAAAAGACCCCAAATAGCCACAGAAATCTTGAGAAAGAAGATCAAAGTTGAAGGAATCACAATACCACATATCAAATTATACTACAAAGCCACTGTAATAAAAAAAAAAAGCCTAGTACTGGCACAGGAACAGACATATAGGTCAATGGAACAGAACAGAGAACCCAGAAATCAACTCATGGCATTATGCTCAATTACTATTTGACAAAGAAGGCAAGAGCATACAATGGAGTCAAGACAGTCTCTTAAATAAGTGGTTTTGGGAAAATTGGAAAGATACATTAAAAAAAAAGAAGAAAGAAAGAGAGAAAGAATGGAATTAGACTACCAACTTAAACCATACACAAGAATAAACTCAAAATGGATTAAAAACTTAAATATAAATTGTCAAAAACATAAAAATCCTAGGAGAAACCATAGACAGAAAAATCTCAGACATCTCTCAGCAATATATTTACTGATACATCTCTTAGGACAATGGAAGCTAATGAGAAAATAAACAAATGGGACTACATCAAAATTAAAAACTTCTGGACAGCAAAAGAAACCATCAACAAAATAACAAGTGAGCCCACTGCATGGAAGAACATATTTGCCAATGATATATTAAATAAGGTGTTAATCTCCAAAATATATAGGGAATTCATACAACTTAACAAAATAAAGACAAACAATCTAATTTAAAAATAGGCAAAGAACTTAAATAGACACATCTCCAAAGTGGCTATACAGAAAGCCAGTAGACATATGAAAAAATGCTCAAAGTCACTAACCATCTGAGAAATTAAAATCTAAACAATAATGAGGTAACACCTCATACCTGTCAGAATGGCTACCATCAATAAATCAACAAAGGACAAATGTTGGCAAGGATGTGGAGAAAAGGGAACCCTCATATATTGCTGATAAGAATGAAAACTGGTGCATCCCCTGTGGAAAAGAGTATGGAGTTTTCTCAAAAAATTAAGTCTAACTAAGATTTTATCCAGTGGTCCCATTTGTATTCTAAGACATTGTAAACACCGATCAGAAATAATATGTGCACCCTTATGTTTATAGAAGCACAATTTACAATAGCGAAGATTTGGAGACAACCCAAGTGCCCATCAGCATATGAGTGGATTAAAAAAAACCCATGGTACATTTATACAATGGAATACTATGCAGCTGTGAAAAACACAGAAATCTTACCATTTGCAATAGCATGGATGGACATGGAGAGTACTATGCTAAGCAAAATAAGTCAGTCAGAGAAAGATAAGTATCACATGATCTCATTCATATGTGGAATCTAATAAACAAAATAGAGTCAGAGACATAGAAGCATGGAATAGACTGTGGAACCTCAAAGGGAAGGCACACTAGGGTGGGTGGGTCAGAAGAGATCAACCAAAGAACTGGTATGCATATATGCATAACCCATGGACACAGATAATAGAGTGGTAAAGGCCTGGGGAGAGGGATTGGGGCGGGCTAGAAGAGGTCAATGGGGGAGAAAAGGGGACATCTGTAATACTTTCAACAATAAAGATTTTAAAAATAAAAAGGCATTACAGCCCAAATTCATGACCTTAAGAATTCTTTATCTGAATCAAAAGTATATATATATATATATATATATATATATATATATCTCCAAAATTAGGTATATATACATAAATAATATTTACAATGAATATAGGTATCTCTTATAAATAACTGGAATAAAGAACTACTAGATACTACACTAAAAGGGGAATATATCAATGGCAAAAAATATGTTTAACATTATTATTATAAAAACAAATCAAATTAAACTCTCTACACAATTACCAAAATGACCAAAATTTTAATAACTCAAAGATAGCCAGTTTTTGTGCAATCATGGAGTATAATGAGGAAATGATACAATGAAAAGCTTATTCATGCATGTGGTTTTTATAGTTAATCTTTGTTGTTAAAAGTATTACAGATGTTCGCATTTTCCCCATTGACCTCCTCTACCCTCATCCTATACTCTGTCCCCCTTCCCCCAATGCCTTCACTGCACTATTGTCTGTGTCCATGGGTTATGCATATACACATATAAGTTCTTTTGTTAATCTCTTCCTGCCCCACCCCCCGACTTTATGCATGTTTTGAATTGCATTATTAGAAACATTATTCATAATAGCCCAAACCCCATTAATAGTGAACTGTATAAATATGTTGTGCTATGTTAACAAAATAAAAGGGTAATATGCAAATTGGTCATGATGCCCTCATAGTAACAACCGAACAACAGGTTGCATGGGCGATGAGGCCAGCAGGGGGGTTAGCAAGGGATGACCAAACGACTGACCAGCAGGCTGTGTGGGGAGACCGGGCCAGCAGGGGGGGCAGTGAGGGGTGACCAGGCCAGCAGAGGGGGGCAGTGAGGAGTGAACAGGCTGGAAGAGGGGGCCAGTAAGGGGCGATCAGGCCAGCAGGGGGGCACTTGGGGGTGACCAAGCCAGTGGTGGGGGGGCAGTTGGGAGAAACCAGGCTGGCAGGAGGGGCAGTGAGGGGCAACCAGGTAGGCAGAGGGGTACAGTGAGGACCACCCAGGCTGGCAGGAAGGACAGTTGGGGGTGACCAGGCTGGCGGGGCGGGGGGCAGTTGGGGGAGACCAGGTCAGTGGGGGGGCAGTTGGGGGTGACCAGGCCGGCATTGGGGCAGTTGGGGGTGACCCGGCCAGCAGAGGGGGCAGTGAGGGGTGACCAAGCTGGCAGGGGGAGCAGTTGGGTGCAACCAGGCAGTCAGATGGGGCACTTAGGGGTGATAAGGCTGGCAGAGGGGCAGTTAGGAGTCATCAGGCAGGCAGGCAGGTGAGCAGTTAGGAGCCAGCAGTCCCGGATTGTGAGAGGGATGTCCCACTGCTGGTTTAGGCCCATCCCCGGGATTAGGCCTAAACTGGCAGTCAGACATTACCAAGGGGTCCTAGATTGGAGAGGGTGCAGGCTGGGCTGAGGGGACACACCCTCCCCCTCATGCATAAATTTCATGCACCGGTCCTCTAGTAATAAAATACAAATATGAGAATAAGAAAAACCAAAACTATTGTTGTGGTTAAAAACATGGGCTTACTTTACAAACATTGTTAATCAAAAGAAGACAGATACAAAAGAGGAGATATTTGATGTCTACTTTGTGAAGTTGAAGCACAATCAAGACTAATATATAGTGTTAAAAGTCTAGTTTCTATGTTGTAGTGACTGGAAAAAAGCAGAGGAATAGCTTTTAGGATATTAATTAAGTCCTAATTTTTTATATGGAAGGTGATAAAAAACAGCCTACAATACTGTTATGATTTTTGAACATTCTGTATTTATGTTTAATTCAATTTTTATTTAAATTTTAATGCAAAAATTCCAAAGCTACTTTTAGAGTAAGAGAAATTTATCAGAAGATTCCATTAGAGTCACTCTACTCTATAACTGACCAGATAGTTTCTCATGAATATTATTTGCCCTGACAAAGTTATAGATTTACCAGATTAGCTTAAACTATTCAAAATCCATCTCCTGGGGAATATGGCTAGATGATACATAAACAATATTAAAATGTTGTTAAGGAGAAACACTTACTGGAATGAGTTTTTACAACAGTAAACATTTTTTTTCATTCTTTATTATCTCATGTACACTCTTTTAAAAATATATATGTTTTTATTGATTTAAGAGATGAAGGGAGAAGGAGAATGAGATGGAAACATCAATTATGAGAGAAAATCATTGATTTGACTGCCTCTTGCACGCCTCTCACTGGGGTTGGAGCCTGCAATCCAGGCATGTGCCCTGACAGGGGATTGAACTATGACCTCCTGGTTCATAGATTGATGCTCAGCCATGCACCACACTGTCTGGGCTCTTATGTACACTCTTGCTTTGGAGACAGAGATCATAAGATACAACTTGGAAAGATTACCTTGTTTATAAGCACTCACATTTATTATTCTTTTTATAAAATGGTCCCCTCCCTATTTTTTTCCCTCCTGTCTTTGTCTTAACAATCCATCTTGGAAGGCTTTTAAAGAACTGTTTCAATAAATATATTTTAATACAAAGGTGCTTTTGATTTTCTGCAATAAAATTATTGCCCTGCCTATACCATTTTATATTTGTAATAATTTTATAGCCATAGGGATGAATGCCTTGCCTATTAGCTAACTTGGTTCTATTTGACCAACTCTTTATGTTATATATATTTGCTACTTTATTCAGTCATCACAGACTCTGTTATACACAGAAGTAGTTTTGACTCACTTGAGTGGTTACTGAGTGGTTCATTATAAATGGGTAATTAATTCATTACATACTTAAAATACTTTCAGTACTTTTACTAAGATAACAAAATACAATTTAAGAAAATGTATATTTATATCTACAATTTTGATTCAGGGTCAATGATACAATTATTTTCTATATTAATTTATTCAGCAAATATTTATTAAGCAGCTAATATATCCAGGTCCTCAACTTGATTTCTAGAATAGAATAGTGGAAAAAAAAAAAAGCAAAGATCTCTGTCTTTGCAGGGTCTGAATTCTCATTGAATGAGGCAGACATGAAAAATTAAGAGTAATGCAAAATATTAATTTCTTAGGTAAATACATTACTGTACATCAATTAGTACTATAGAAGAAGAAAAAGAGTACAGTAGAATAGAAGGCATTTGGGAATGCTGAAGAGAAAATATAATGAATTTTCAACATGGTAATCAGAATAAGTCTTATTGGAAATATGGCACTTGAAATAAGATTTAGAGAATGTTAGAGAGGTAGGGAATTGAGTAAAGAACTCAGTAAAAAAAAAAAAAACAATCACTGCAGATTCCTCTATTACTGGAGTATCCCTATATGTTAAAGGGAGGGAAAACTATGGTGCCATTTTATATGAAGCAGAGTGTTCAAGAAGGATAATAGTTAAATATGGGGTTAGAGAATAACTGGGGTCATTATTAGAAATTGGACATTTGTATTGAGTAAAACTGTTGCAATATTCTAAGCAGAGAAGTGTGATAAATTGACTTCCATATAAAAATAATCACTCTAGCTATTGTGTTTTATAAAAGTATGAGGGGAAGGCCTAGACAGGAAGAACTATTAGAAGGCTATTTCAGTATTCCATGCAAGTAAGGATAAGGACTCAGAAGATAGATAGCAATGAGGTGATGAGGAATTGTTACATTTTACATGTGGTATTTTAAAGATAGAGCCAGTAGAATTTCCTAATAAATGACACGAGGTGTAAAGAAAAAGAGAAAAGAAAGAGGACATAAAATTTCTTGGCCTATAAACAGGAAGAATGAAGATAATGTCAAATGAGATGATAGATGTTGCTAGAGGAGCGGCTTTGGCCAGGAAGATCAGGAGTTCAATTCAGTATCTGATGATTTGTACTGTCTACTAAATATCCTGTTGGAGATGTCTTAAGAGCAGATAGATTTATGAGGTCAAATTTTGGGAATGAAGTATGAGCTGGAAAATATAAAGTATAATCACTGGCCTATAGAAGGCATTTCATCTTATGATAATGACTTGGTTTATCAAGAAAGTGAGTGGATCTTGACAATAGATTATCACCAAGGACTAAACCCTAGGGTACTTTGATTTTAAGAAGCTGAGGAGAATAGCGTACATTTTAAAAAGTACCATGAAAAAAGTCAAGTAGAAAAAAATCCAGGAGAGCACAGTATTATTGAATTTTAATGTTGGGTATGTTTTTCACGGCACATTGGACTTACACTTTGATCATACTTAATCCCTAACTTTGTCACTAAGAGAGTCAAATTTGTCTTTTATATTACCACTAGAGGCCTGGTGCACGAAATTCGTGCACTGAGGGGGGGGTGTCCCTCAGCCCAACCTGCACCCTCTCCAATCTAGAACCCCTTGGGGATGTCCGACTGCCTGTTTAGGCCTGATCCCTTGGATAGGGCCTAGACAGGCAGTTGGACATCCCTTTCACAATCCAGGACTGCTGGCTCCCAACTGCTCGCTTGCCTGCCTGATTGCCCCTAACCACTTCTGCCTGCCAGCCAGATCACCTCCTAACCACTCCCCTGCCAGGCTTATCGATGCCTAACTGCTCCCCTGCCAGCCCGATTGTCCCCAACTGCCCTCCCCTGACAACCCAGTCACCCCCAAATGCCCTCCCCTGCATATCCCCCTTTATTAGATAGGGTTTTTTCTTTAACATATTGGATAGCCCTAACTGGTTTGGCTCAGTGGATGGAGCATCTGCCTGCAGACTCAAGGGTCCCAGGTTCAATTTTGGTCAAGGGCATATACCTTGGTTGAGGGCACATACCCAGTGGGGAGTGTGCAGGAGGCAGCTGATTGATGTTTCTTTCTCATAGATGTTTCTAGCTCTCTATCCCTTTCTCTTCCTCTCTGTAAAAAATCAATAAAGTATAATTTAAAAAAAAAGAAACATTTAAGATTCCTCCATATCTGCCTGGCTGGTGTGACTCAGTGGTTGAGACCCCAGGCTGCTGTAGCTGGCAGGGGATCGTGCCATGGGGGTGCGTGCCCCTGCCAGGCTGAGACCCCAGGCTTCCATCGCTGGGAGGGGATCAGGCCATGGGGAGTAAATTTGTTTTTGTTTTTTATAAAGGGTCAGGAGGGCCTCTGGGCAGCATTCCACCAGGCCGCTTACTCTGCAGGCTCTCAGTGGCAGCCCTCCCTGAGACTGGGGGAATTCCACAGGGCTGAGAGGACTGGGCGCCGCCATCTTGTGGCTATGGGCACTGCCATTTTTGTCATGGGCTGATGGTTAATTTGCATATTACTCTTTTATTAGATAGAATATTTATTTATTTATTTATTTATTAAAATTAATTAATTAATTTATTTATTTTTTAATAAATCTTTATTCACATTATTACAATTATTTCTCCTTTTTCCCCCCATAGCTCCCCTCCACCCAGTTCCCACCCCACCTTCTGCCCTTACCTCCCCCCCACTGTCCTCATCCATAGGTGTATGATTTTTGTCCAGTCACTTCATGAACCCCCCCATACCCCTTTCCCCCTGAGAATTATCAGTCCACTCCCTTTCTATGCCCCTGATTCTATTATATTCACCAGATTATTCTGTTCCTCAGGTTTTTAATTCACTTGATTTTTAGGTTCACTTGTTGATAGATATGTATTTGTTGTTCATAATTTTTATCTTTACTTTTTTAGGATATTTAAATATAGCTTTTAAGAAGTAGTGAAGTAGTGATATTTTTTTGTTTGTTTTAGCCTCAAGAATGTAACTGATTTTGGCAAATGATTTCAGTAGGTGTTTATGAGAAATCTGTCAATTTATCCCCAGGGAGAGCTTGTTTAGAGGTAGAAATATGTAGATTGCTGAATTAGATATTGATTAACAAGATACAAAGCTCAACTTGGCTAGATGACCAATAAGCCATAAAAGATCCCACTGAAAAAATCTTGCTCAGTCTTCTAAAACCAAGATTTCCTATGCATATCTTGATGGCTCATATTGCAGAGATAAAGTATTTTCTATTCAACAAAGAAAGTAACTTGTGGGGCTGTGCCTGAAAGTTTATTGGACTCCAGATGCTTGTCCATGTTTTTTCCTCCTGCTACAGCATACTTATTACCTTGATTAAAGCCTATCATTAGTGCACCCTGAGAAATCTTGTGAGTCCTATTTCCTGTGAAATTGTTACAGATAGCATTAGGAAATACAGCTAATGATTTCTTTAGTGTTAAGCTCAAAATACATTCTCTTCCATTCTTAAATTCCTTAAGAAATAAGATATAACTTTTAAAAACATGAATACACAAACACGAACTCTACCTTTTTTTCTCAAATATATTGGAATTTAGAATTAAAGTTTCCAGTTTCTCCATTAAACACATGGTTAAGAGACTGAGCTTTAGATTCTATCCATATTTAATTTAACTATGAGCCTTAATAACTCTGTGACTTCAGGCAAATAATATAACATCTTTTTGCTTCAATTCTCTTTTATGTAAGATACTAGAGGTCTGGTGCACAAATTCGTGCATGGGGGGCAGGGTGGGACCACGGGAGCTTGGCTGGCCATGGGAGGTTGGCTGCCAGCCCCAAGGAGGGAGCCGGCCCTCAACTCCCCTGGGAAAGGGGCCACATCCACTGCCACCCATCCCAGGTTCCCCATCCCAGCACAGGCCCAAAGGCCCCAGCAGGGTCGGAAGAGGAAGTGACAGTTGCTGGGTCTGGCATGGAAGGAACGGACGCCGATGCCACCATTAGTGCCCCACCACTGTGCAGTTCCCCACCTCGCCCCCTCCTCCTTCCCTCACCACCACACCACCACCGCGGTGGGTGGGCAGCCCCTGGGGAAGAGAGAGAACAGGAGCGAGACAAACCCTTGTGTCAAGTGCTGACTTTCAATAGATCGCAGCCAGGGAGCTGCTCTCTACATATGAAACCCTGACCCAGAAGCAGATCTCTACAAATGGTTTAGCACCAGGGGCCGATCGGGGCCGGCTGGCCAAGTGGAGAGGCCATGGGAGGTTGGCTGTGGGAGTGCTCTGACCACCAGGGGGCAGCTTGTATGTTGAGCGTCTGCCCCTGGTGGTCAGTGTGCGTCATAGCGACTGGTCAACCAGTCATTCCAATTGTTTTGTCATAATGGTTGCTTAGGCTTTTATATATATCAGTGGTTCTCAACCTTTTTAATGCCGTGACCCTTTTATACAGTTCCTCATGTTGTGGTGACCCTCAACCATAAAATTATTTCTGTTGCTATTTCATAACTGTAATTTTGCTACTGTTATGAATCATAATGTAAATATATGTGTTTTCTGATGGTCTTAGGCTCTACAGCAGTGGTTCTCAACCTGTGGGTCACAACCCAAAGGTTGAGAACTGCTAGCAGGGTCGCCTAAGACCATCGGAAAACACAGATATTGCCCCTAACCACTCCCCTGCCAGCCTGATTGATGCCTAACTGCTCCCCTGCCAGCCTGTTTGCCCCTAACTGCCCTCCCCTGAAGGCCTGGTCACCCCTAACTGCCCTTCCCTGCAGTTATGTGTTTTCTAATGGTCTTAGACTCTACAGCAGTGGTTCTCAACCTGTGGGTCACAACCCAAATATATGTGTTTTCTGATGGTCTTAGGCTCTACAGCAGTGGTTCTCAACCTGTGGGTCACAACCCAAAGGTTGAGAACTGCTAGCAGGGTTGCCTAAGACCATCAGAAAACACAGATATTTACATTATGATTCATAACAGTAGCAAAATTAAAGTTATGAAATAGCAACAGAAATAATTTTATGGTTGGGGGTCACCACAACATGAGGAACTGTAGTAAAGGGTCACGGCATTAAAAAGGTTGAGAACCACTGATGTATATACTAGAGGCCTGGTGCATGAAATTCATGCACGGGGGTGTGTGTCCCTCAGCCCAGCCTACACCCTCTCCAATCTGGAACCCCTCGAGGAATGTCCGACTGCCTGTTTAGGCCCAATCCTACCAGGCAGTCGGACATCCCTCTCACAATCCAGGACTGCTGGCTCCCAACTGCTCATCTGCCTTCCTTCCTGATTGCCCCTAACCACTCCCCTGCCAGCCTGTTTGATGCCTAACTGCTCCCCTGCCAGCCTGTTTGCCCCTAACTGCCCTCCCCTGCAGGCCTGGTCACCCCTAACTGCCCTCCCCTGCAGGCCTGGTCACCCCTAACTGCCCTCTCCTGCGGACCTGGTCACCTCCAACTGCTCTCCCCTGCAGGCCTGGGTTCCTCCCAACTGCCTTTCCCTGCTGGCCTGGTCACCCCCAACTTCCCTCCTCTGCTGGCCTGGTCACCCCTGACTGCCCTCCCCTGCAGGCTTGATCACCCACAACTGCTCTCCTTTGCAGGCCTGGTCCCTCCCAACTGCCCTCCCCTGCTGGCCATCTTGTGGTGGCCATCTTGTGTCCACATGGGGGCAGGATCTTTGACCACATGGGGGCAGCCATCTTGTGTGTTGAAGTGTTGGTCATTTTGCATATTACTCTTTTATTAGATAGGATATAGATAGATAATAATAGTATCTAACTCATAAGGTGGTTTTGAGGACTAAATTGAATGATAAATATTAAATATATAAATAAATGCATCATAGTATTCAGATACATGCATCATAGTATTCTTTCATTATTAAAAATAAATATTCTAGCCCTTGTCAGAATCTTATATGTAGACAAAATGGTGTGCACCAGCAATTAATTATAAGTTCTCTTTATTATTTTCAAATTATTTCATCTCTGCTGGGTAAGAAAAAATAATTCCCCAGAGTAGGTGTTCAAATATTCAGGGTTGCAATCCTACCATGAACCAAAAATGCTGAGCCAACTTCTTTATAAATCAGCCTTGGGCAAACTATGGCCCACGGGCCGGATCCGGCTGTTCTATCCGGTTCTCTTGTTCTCCCCTCCGCTCCTTTACTTTGAATTTATATTAGTTCACACAAACACTCCATCCATGCTTTTGTTCCGGCCCTCCGGTCCAGTTTAAGAACCCATTGTGGCCCTCGAGTCAAAAAGTTTGCCCACCCCTGTTATAAATTAATTGATTCTGGGGTTCTGTGAATATAGTAATGAAATTTATTTTACCCCCACTCAATTATTTACCAGTGATATCTAAAATGATTACAATCTGTATGTGCTTTAAAATCACTTAAAATTAAGGTAATTTAAAAGACATCCCTTTTCCCAAACATAATCAGTTTAAAATATAGTTGATCATTTTAAGTTAAATAGTAACAATGTATGATGGATTTAGATCATTTGTAAAAGTAAAATGTATGACACAATAGTGCAATAGATTGAAGGGAGGAATTCAGTGAATACTACCTAAGTTTCTTGTATTACATTTGAAGCAATATAATACTACCTAAAGAAACACTTAGATTAATTAAAGATATATTTTAAACCCTGTGAAATTCTTCTAAAATTAAGAAAAATGTTTAAATAATAAACCAATAATTGAGAAAATAAAAATACTCAGTTAATTAAAACAATAACAGAAGAAAATGAAAGCAGGAAAATGAACAAGTGAAACAAAGGTAATCCAACCATGATTTAAATCCAACCATGATTTGAATCCAACTATGTCAATAATAACATCAAAATAAATTGTTTAAATGAATTTCTCAATGACAGTGAGTGTCAGATTAAGTTAAAAAAACCAAAAACACAAAAAACAGACTCAACTGTCAGCTCAATAAGGAGCCAAATTTAAATCTGAAGGTAAATGTATAAAAATGTAACCTTGCAACTCTATCAAAAGAAAAATAGAATGGCTATATTAAATAAGATAAAGTAAACCTCAAAACAGGGTATACTACCAGGAATTCAGAAGGACATTACACAATGAGAAGAGTTAAATTCTCTAACAAAATATAACAATCTTAAATGTGTATGTTCCTAATAACAGAATTCCATAATACATGAAAGAAAAACTGATAGAATTAAAATGATAGACAAATACAAGTTATAGTTGGAGATTTCAACACTTCGTTTCCAATAATGGATGGAGCAGGCAGAAAACCAGTAAGGATATAGATGATCTGAATAGCACTTATCAACCATCTTGGTCTCAGTTACATGTAAATCCATCATATATTCAGATGCCAGTGTGTTTGGGGGTGCTTAAATTAAAATACAGTTTGCAATTCTAAATTAAATTTTAAAGCCTTAAATAAAGCATCCTCTTTTAAAAATTAAAATCTGTGTAGTGTTGTAAAATGTTCCTTATGTTCATGTGTCTATGGTTCATTCTTGGCCTTCATGCTTGTACATTGAATTAATCCTCTTACTAGAAGATTTTTTTTCTCTCCATTATTTTGTTGGCTAACTTGTTTTCACATTTTAACCCACCTCTCAGTTTGTACTATTTTGAGGTTTTTTTTTTTATTTTCTAAAGTGAACTTTAATTTAAATTATCTGTAACATTAATAGATTGTTTTTTAAGGAAATTGCAATAAATCTGAGCTAAAATTTCTGAATTTTTAAATAAAAAGAGTTTTCCACAATGAAGCTGCTATGAGAAGGCAAGAATGACATTGGAAATAAAACTTCTATCAGTAACTCAAGCTCAGGAGATTTTTCAAATCCTATCTAATAAAGATGGAATATGCAAATTGACCGTCACTTCACAACAAAGATGGTGGAGCCCATAGCCAATAAGGAGGGAATATGCAAATTGACGCAACAAGGATGGTGGCGGCTGGGCTGAGACACATGGGTCATCGCCATGGTGACGACACAGGCGTTCCACCCTGCCCCAGCCACTCTGGGCCTCTGGGCAGCGTGCGAAGGCAGAAGGCGGCTCCAGGCTGGGGCAAAGGCGGAAGGCGGCAGCCAGAGTGAAGGCCTGGGTCCTGGGTGCCAGTAGCCAGGGGAAGGAAGGACTATTCTTGCACGAATCTTCGTGCATTGGGCCTCTAGTTACAAATAATTGATTAATAATGGCTTCATGAAGGAGTTCAAATTTGTGTTAGAGCTTGAAGAGATGTTAAGGTTTTGTTAAATAGAAAAAGATAAGAGGAGATTGTGTGTTCAACAATTAGCTAGAAAAAGGAACTGCAGTACTTTTGTTGTTTGTTTCATTTTTTAATAGGGACCGTATACTGTAAATAGAGTGTTCAAAGCCTATATTTAGAAAGAACAACTAAAATCATGGGAGTGGATAAAATTGTTCAAAGAGAGTATGTGTATGAAAAAGAACAAAGAATATAATTCAATATAGGATGTGGAAAGAATAAGGCAGGGGTAAGAAGAAGTATCATGGATAATACTAGTTATGGAAGAATTGTCACAAAGAATGGGAATTACAACAACCCAATCTTCCAGAGGATGAGGGAGAAGATTTCAAGAAAAAAGATAAAGCTGGCCAGGGTGGCTCAGGGGTTGAGTGTCAACCTCTGAACCAGGAGGTCATAGTTCAATTCCAGGTCTGGACTTTCTTGGATGCCCGGGTTGCTGGCTCAACCCCCCTACTATCTCTAGTGTGGGACGTGCAGGAAGCAGCCAATCATTGATGTTTCTATCTCTCCCTCTCCCTTCCTCTCTGAATCAATAAAAATATATTAAAAAATGAAAGAAAGAAGATAAAATAGTGCTCAAAGATGCAGAATGGTTAAGGAAGGTAAAAAGTAAACAAAATATATTGTATTTAGTAAATAGAACACAGGTGACTCTTCTGTGGCCAGTTGGGGGATGCACATATGAGACTGGAACTACTTAGGAAAGGGCAGCTCTTGAAAAGTTTCAGACAGAGTTATAACAACATTTGGAACTGTATAATGGAAATATGATGAGACAAAAAGTTTAAGAGGAATTTTTTTTAAAGATTAGGCATATCTATTCAATTCCACAAATTTAAAAGTGTGTATGTATGCACTTATTAAATAGGTTTGCTTGCATTAATGCCTGATTTCTCTAAATACTAGGACTGTTCAGTGACCTTTTCAGATTTCTATTGATTAGGACTCATTGAGATCCCCCTTCTTCTTAATTTTTTTCCTACTTTTTTAATCTTATGAATGACTCAAATATGTCACAATGATTTAAAGATTGTGCATATGGTTTCATATTTGGAAAATATCTTCAAACTTTCTGAAGCTTTTCAAATTTTAAAGATTACTAAACACCAAAGACACAAAAAGTTTGTATGAAGAATTTCTATTTAATATTCATATCTGAACAATGAAGTGAATGCTGACATCTTAGAATAAAGCTAGACTCATATCATGTAGGTTTTACTCTCAAATAGAAATTTGGAGGAGTATCTATAATAATAAAAACATAATATGCTAATTAGACCGAGCATCCTTCCAGACGACCTTCCCGACAAAGCCGGGGCTGTGAGGGAAGCTCAGGTCCTGGATGCCAGAGGGAAGCTGGTGCAGGCAGCCAGGGGAAGGAAGGCCTACTCTTGCACGAATTTCATGCATTGGATTTCTAGTTCTACAATAACAAGTCAAACATTTTCAGCAAGCTTTGGTGAATATACACTGTGATTTAGTTAATATAGAACTTTATGGAAGTCTGTTTGAACTTCAGTTCTCAAGGAGAAATAAGGAAGCAAGCAAAACATTCTAATCAGTAGAATTAGTAAGTTTGAGCCACTGAGGCAAGATAGTGTTGCTGGTGGGTGAAACTCCCCTATCTTTTGGGGGAGCCCTATTCTTGGGGCACCACTGAAAGAAGCATTTTCAGAAGCTCCCATGAGAGGATGGAATGTGGAAGAAGGCTTTATTTGTGTAAAGTTACAATTTTTGTGGTTCCAAAGTCTTCTGCCCCTTAAGCCAGTCCTGGAAAAGGGTTATGGAGTGTCAGAGACAGCAAGAGCCCTGCACAAGTCTGGTGCTCTGAGTTGCTCTGAGCCCATATATTCTAAACCCTTCCTGACCAAGCCAGGGCAGGTTCCTTCTTGAACCCTGCCCTCTGTACTAACTGTTGGGAACTTAGTCCAAGTTCCTCCTCTATCATCTGCTCACTAGTTACAGGTTTTGGGTCCAAACCCCTCTGCCAGGGCTGGACTTTCTTGGATGCCAGGTCTTAGGCGGAAAACCCATGAGAGGTTGTGGGTATATAAGAATGAGTCTTTATTGCAGAAGCCAGTGGCCATTTAGCTATCAGACAACACAGTCCTTCACAGCAATCTCATACAGGCAGGCAGCCGGACCCTGTCTGTGAACAGATACATCTTTCCCACAAAGCAGCAGCATTAGCCTCTGTATCTACAGCTATTATCTGAGCAGTTACACGCTGCCTCTAAACTCACAGCCTTTCATCGTAGCAGTATCAGAGCTCTGGCTCAGCAGCTTCTCCTGTCTCCCATGTCCAGCACACTGGCTGGCTTCTGTAGCCTCACATCTCCTTGTAGCACACTTCAACACACTTCTTCACACACTAGCTGGTCAGTAACTTGGATATTACTCCAGAGACAAAGAAGGCTAGTTGCCAACAGTGACATCAATCATTTGGGCTGTAGAAGGGCACAGCGTACTGTGAGATTGCTGTGGCCTTGCAGCTGTGTTCAGAGTGGCCTAGGCCATTCGGCATACTATCAACAAGACCTTTCACATTCTGAGTGGCCTTGGCTGCCTGGCAACTCTGGTGTGGTTCCCACATGGGGTTTTAGAAGGAAGCATAGTGCCTTTCTTATTGTTGATATTAATCTCAGTCACCTGGGAAGAGAAAGGGCATCATTTTATACAGAGGCAGACTGATTGCCAGAATCACCTGGTTGGGGTAATGGTTGTCGGTTTACCTCTGTATAAAATGATGCCCTTTCTATTCCATATACATACCATATTCTTTTAAAAAACTATCTTTTTATTAGAGAGAGAAGACAGGAGAAGGAAAGACGAGAGAGAGAGAGAGAGAGAGAGAGAGAGAGAGAGAGAGAGAGAGACATCTATCAGCTGCCTACTGCATGCCCTCTGCTGGGGATTGAGCCCAAAACTGGGCAAGTGCTCTGACCTGGAATCAAACCAGAACCTCCTGGTGCATGGGTCCATATATTTTGTTGCTCAAATTGTTTCAGTTTGGACCATTGAGAACTCTATCAATTGGCTCCTATATCACTTTGACATCCTGTACACACTTAAGTGATTCCTTTATAAGTAAGGTATTTGTTCGCCCTGACCCATCTGGCTTCTTAAAACACTTTTTATTGCTTTTGGTTTTCTGCTTTTGGTTAATATGATATTCCTAGGTGTATGTGTTTTGGTATTATCCTTTTACTAGAGGCCCGGTGCATGAAATTTGCCTAGCCTGCACCCTCTCCAATCCAGGACCCCTCGGGAGATATCCAACTGCCGGCAGTTGGACATCCCTCTCACAATCCGGGACCGCTGGCTCCTAACTGCTCACCTGCCTGCCTGCCTGATTGCCCCTAACTGCCTCTGCCTGCTGGCCTGATCACCCCTAACTGCCCCACCCCTGCCAGTCTGGTCACCCCTCACTGCCCCTCCTGCAGGCCTGGTCACCCCCAACTGCCCCCACGCTGGCCTGGTTGCCCCCAACTGCCCCCACACTGGCCTGGTCACCCCTAACTGCCCGCCCCCTGCTGGCATTGTTGCCCCATGCAGCCTGCTGTTCGGTCATCACTGTGAGGGCGTCCTGACCAATTTGCATATTACCCTTTTATTAGTATAGATTGTTCTCTGACCTAAATAATATGGGTTTATTAGTTTTGCAATTTTCTTAGCCATTGTTACTTAAAGATTCCTTCTACTTAATTCACTCTTTTTCTCTTTCTGGTATTTCCATTATCTATATGTTTTCCCTTCTGAAATTATTGCATAGTTCTTGGAGAGTATGTTGCATTTTTTTTCATTAATTTTTCTCTTGTCATTTTTGTTTTGGAAGCTTCTATTGACATATCTTCAAGCACACAAATTCTGTCTACAGATGATCCATTCTTCATTTCTATGACTTTTAAAAAATATTTCATGTATTTCTTTATGATTATTTCTTAGAGATTATAGCCCTCTGCTTACATTATTCCACAATTCTCCCATGTTTTCTACTTTTTCTACCAGTACCAAAATCTATATTTGTTTACTAGAGCTGTCATAACAAAATTCTAGAGACTGAAAGGCTTAAATAACAGAATTATATTTTCTCTTAATTGTGGAGGGTAGAAGTCCAAGAATCAGATGTCAGCAGGTTGAGTTTCTTCTGAGACCTTTCTCTTTGATTTGCAGATGACTGCCTCCTTCCTGTGTCCTCACATGGTTTTTACTCTTTGCTGCCTGGGGTGATGGATCACTATTACCAAGAAAAATTGGACTGCTACTGTACAATGGCAGTAAAGAAGGTATATCTAGAGTATAAGAGATCAGTCAGGACATCTCTTACTTCTACCAGACCCGGTGATTAAGTCAATGGAAAGCTACAACCACCTAAATAAAATAAATAAAATTTTTGTTGATTTTTACTTTTCAAATTAGCTTGAGTTCATTTTGTACATTTGATAAGAAAGTATATTTTGCATTCTACATTTGGGGTATAGTGTAATTAGATAAAATTGTTAATTTTATTGTTCAACTTTTCTTAACTTTTACAAGAGCTTTGTTTATGTATCTTATCATTTACTGAGAGAAGTGTGTTAAACCTCACACTAACTTTATAAAATGGACTAGAGGCCTGATGCATGAAATTCGTGCAAGGGGCTTGGCCCTTGCAGCCCCTGCCAGCCCTTGCAGCCCCAGCTGGCCCTCACAGCTCCTTGCAGCCTCAGCTACTTCTGCCAGCCCTTGCAGCCCCAGCTTCATCTGGAAGGTCATCCAGACAGTCGTTCTGCTGTTCGGTCTACTTAGCATATCAGCTCTTTATTATATAGGATAATTTCTATTTTACCATTCAAGCCAATTTATTTTTTATACAGATTTTCAGTTATTACATACTAGAGGCCCAGTGCACGGATTTGTGCACTGGTGAAGTCCCTCAGCATGGCCTGCAGGGATAGGCCAGGCCAAGGGACCCCAGGGGTTCATAAATCAGTGCACTGGGACTGTAGTATGTATATAAGATCTTCAGTTAATCTCTTCCTACCTTCTCCTCTACCCCCTTCCCTCAGAGATTCATCAGTCTGTTCCATGTTTCCATCCCTGTGCTTTGAGCATATGCACCCTGGTGGTCAGCATCATAGCTACCAGTCAAAAGGTCAAACAGTAGAATGGTTGCTTAGGCTTTTATATATAGAAACTAGTGGCCTGGTGCATGAAATTTGTGCATGGGGGTGGGGTGTGTCCCTCAGCCCAGCCTGCACCCTCTCCAATCTGGGACTCCTCTGACTGCAGTTTAGGCCTGATCCCACAGGATTAGACATCCCTCTACAATCCAGGACCACTGGCTCCTAACCAAACACCTGCCTGCCAGCCCGATCACCCCTAACTGCCCCCCCGTGCCAGCCTGCTCGCCCCCAACTGCCCTGACCTGCCAGCATACTCGCCCCCAACTGCTCCCCCTGCCAGCCTGTTGGCCCCCAACTGCCCTCCCCCCTTGGCCTGATCACACCTAACCACCTCTGCCTCTGCCCTGCCGCCATGGTTTTTTCCGGAAAGATGTCTGGAAGGTCTCCCAGTCTAATAGCATATTACCCTTTTATTAGTATAGATAGAGGCCTGGTGCATGGGTGGGGGCTGGCTGGTCTGCCCTGAAGGGGGTACTGGATAAGGGTAGGGTACCCCTTTGGGGGTGGGGCTGGCCTGGGTGAGGGGCCTGGGGAGGTTTGCAGGCTGGCCACGCCCTCATCAGGGTGGGGGTCCGCATTGGGGGTGGTGCCGGCTTGAGCGAGGGCTGGGGTGGTTTTCAGTCCAGCCACGCCCCAATGAGGTGGGGGTCCCTGCTGGGGGTTGTGGCCAGCTTGGGTGAGGGGCTGAGGTCTGTTTGGAGGCTGGTCACACACCCTTTGGGGTAGGGGTCTCCACTTGGGGGCATGGCTGGCCTGGGCAAGGGGCTGATGGCCGTTGGCAGTCTGGCCATGTCCTCATTGGGTTGAGGGTCCTGGCTGGGAGCAGGGTGGGCCTGGGAAAGGGGCTGATGGCCGTTTTCAAGCTGGCCACACCCCCAATGGGTGAAGGTCCCCTCTGGGAGGCATGGCTGGCCTGGTCTAGGGGCTTAGGGCCATTTGGGGGTGGTTTGCAGGTTGACCAAGCCCACTGCTTTGTCCGGAAGGATGTCTGGAAGGTTTCTGGCAGGTCTCCTGGTCTAATTAGCATATTACTCTTTTATTAGAATAGATTCCTATTGTACTACCCTTCATCCTTATGAAATGGCTGTTTATTTCAACTAATAATTTTTTATTTAAAATCATCTTTGTCATATAGATATAGATATAGATATAGATATAGATATAGATATAGATATAGATATATAAATTCAGTATATATACTAGAGGCCTGGTGCACGAAATTTGTGGACTGGGCAGGGTTGTCCCTCAGCCCAGCCTGCACCCTTTCCAATGTGGGACCCTACGGGGGAAGTCAGACAGCCCCCTCACAATCCGGGGCTGCTGGCTCCCAACTGCTCTCCTGCCTGACAGCCTGATCACTATCTAACCACTCCCCCGCCAGCCTGATTGACAACTAACTGCTCCCCTGCTAGCCCAATCACCCCAACTGCCCTCCCCTGCAGGCCTGGTGCCCCCAACTGCCCTCCCCTGCAGGCCTGGTGCCCCCAACTGCCCTCCTCTGCAGGCCTGGTCACCCTTAATTGCCCACCCCTGCAGGCCTGGTCCCCCACAACTGCCCTCTTCTGCAGATCTGGTCCCTCCCAACTGCCTTCCCCTGCAGGCCTGGTCCCCCAAACTGCCCTCCCCTGCCAGCCTGGTGAAACCTAACTGCCCTGATTTCCCCAAACTGCCCTCCCTCCCCTGCAGGCCTAGTCCCCCCAACTGCCCTCCCTCCCCTGCAGGCCCAGTTGCCCCCAAATGCCCTCCCTTGCTGGCCTGGTTGCCTCCAACTGCCCTCTCCTGCTGGCCTGATCGCCCCCACCTGCCCTGCTCTGCCAGCCTACGTGTGGCAGCCATCTTGTGACTACATGGGGGCAGCCATCTTGTGCGAGGGCGTGATGGTCAATTTTCATATTGCCTATTTATTATATAGGATAAACATTTTTCTAATTGGTTGTTAGTATGATATATATTTTTCCTACTTTTTACTTTTAGTCTTTTTTAGTCTTTATAAATTTAAGCAAAATGCAGTGGAATTTTTCCAACTTAATTTAGGTATAGATGACAAATTACACTGTGTAAATTTAAGGTGTACAATGTATGTTTGGATACACCTACATATTGTGAAATGATTACCACAATAGAGTTAGTTAACACCTCCATCACCTCACATATTTACAATTGTTTGTGTGTGTGTTTTGAGAAATTTAAGAGTTGTTCTCTTAGCAACTTTCAGTGTGTCTGCTTAAAACATTCAGTTTATCAGGACAAAGACATATGTTAGTATTTTTTTAATGAACATCCACCACCATTTGGTACCTGCAGCAGGGCCTGAAGCCAACTTTAACCTAGGTTTTCTTACAAACATCTTCTTCCTAATGCTCCATTTTTTTTTTCTTTTGCATGATTTTCTAAAATTAAATCTATTCATGTAATTCTCTTTTATATTATTAAATTTAAAAACATCCATGCTTCAAAAAATATTATTTAACAACATGACTCTTTTCTTGGCATTTACTTCAGTGCTGTAGGTACAAAATAAAAAATTAATGAAAAAGAGTCCCTGTATATTATGCATATAAATCTAGTATATGCCTATTTAACATCTCTCTACAATCATGATTCACCATGATTATTTCCATTCTTCAACATATCATGGCCTAAAATCATATTTTTGGTTTCTAAAGGTACTGAACTTTTTGTTTTTTACTGCCTTTTATATATGAAAAATCTTTTCCCATTTTATATATAACTCTTATTCTTCCTTTAAGATTCTACCTACTTAATAACTTTAAACCACATCTCTTCCTTCCTCTAATCCCTCTGTATACTGATTAAGGAAAATCACTCTTTTCCAAAATATATTTGACTTTTTACAAAAATTTAATATGGCTTAGTCAGAATACTCTAAGTAATTATCATATACACGTACACACACACACACACACACACATATATCCTATCTAATAAAAGAGTAATATGCAAATTGACCGTCACTCCAACACACAAGATGGCCGCCCCCATGTGGTCAAAGATGGCCACCAAAAGATGGCCAGCAGGGGAGGGCAGTTGTGGGCGATTAGGCCAGCAGAGGAGGCAGTTGGGAAGGACCAGGCCTGCAAGGGAGGGCAGTTAGGGGTGACCATGCCAGCAGGGGAGGAAAGTTGGGGGGGACCAGGCCTGCAGGGGAGGGCAGTTGGGGGGGACCAGGCCTGCAGGGGAGGGCTGTTGGGGGCAACCAGGCCTGCAGGGGTGGGCAGTTGGGGGGACCAGGCCTGCAGGAGAGGACAGTTGGGGGTGATGAGGCCTGCAGGGGAGGGCAGTTGGAGGGGACCAGGCCTGCAGGGGAGGGCAGTTGGGAGCAACCAGGCCTGAAGGGGTGGGCAGTTGGGGAGGACCAGGCATGCAGGGGAAGGCAGTTGGGGGGGACCAGGCCTGCATGAGAGGGCAGTTAGGGGCGACCAGGCTGGCAGGCAGGTGAGCAGTTTGGAGCCAGCAGTCTTGGATTGTGAGAGAGATGTCCCAGATTGGGGCATGTGCAGGCTGGCCTGAGGGACACAAACTCCCCCTCCCCCCACTGTGCATGAATTTTGTGCACCAGGGCTCTAATATATATAATCAGTTTTTACTTTGTATCAAATTCCAAAATTCCATACAATAATTAGAATAGATACTCTGAAGGAGTAAAGGGGTATCATAGTCTTTATTTTTGCAAAAAATTCTTGTTGATTTTAGAGAGGAAGGGAGAGAGAGATCTATGTGAGAAACATCAATTTATTGCCTCCCATATCCACCCAGAACCAGGAATAGAACCCACTACCTGTGTAGGTTTATATTCAGTACAACTTGAATCTCAGTAAAATCATCTATTTAAGTATATGGTTACTGTTGGTGTCCCTTGTTAGGGCACCATAGTGCCAGGGTTCTTTTTCCAGCCTTACAAAAGGTTCAGCATTCTGGAGAAAGGGGCTGCGCGTAGATTCAAAAAGGAGTCCAAGGATGAAAGATAGTTTTGAAAGGCATTGGGGGTCAGAGGAGCTTCAGCTGAAAGGAACTAAAGATTGTCTCCTTGACTCAGGACCCTGCTTTTATTCTAACACAATTTGTCCCAAGGCAAGGTGGAAATATACACTTCAAAGGGTAAGGTATCAACGGGTAGAATACAGAAGCATTATCAGTTTGGGGAATAGCTTACAGCTCTTCAGGTGTTTGGCCAACAGGAGGCAATAAAATGCCCTGAGCTGTCTGGCAGTTAACAATCCTATTCAGGTTTGGGGGACGTGCCTTTTAGCTGTTTCCAACAGGTAAACTACATTTGACCCAACCCTTTTGAGCTCCCCAAGCTTCACCAACGTTTTGGTAAACTCTTGTAATTATTACATGCTGGAATTGGTTCTCAGCATCTCACCCTTTTTTATTTTTTTAAATTTAACAAGAATGTATGTTTTAAGATTTTTAAATTCAATGGAAAGAACAGAGTTCTATCAAGTCCCTTTAAATTGCTGTCAGGCATTAAAGGAATCAGCCTGCAGTCAGTTTCTTTTTGGGACAACAGTTCTTTGAGTCCCAATTTCAATGTTCAACAGTTTTTTATGTGTCTACATGTCAGCAATGATATTTCAATTCTGGATGTTAGACAAACAGTGGCAATGCAGGTCTGACCCTTTCTGGTTTGGTCCTGGGCAACCTGCAGCGATGCACAGCTGCTGACTGCTAGCATGGAAAGGCGTCTTTGCTATCTTCATTTATGGACTGTTTCTCCTCTGTTCTTCATGGCTGGAGCAGTCCTGTCAGTTCCTCTCTGGGATCCGTTGTTGCAGGAATCCACAGGGGCTTTTCTGGAAATATACAAACATATTCTCAACCAAAGGTTAATAAAGGATAAATTTGACTTGGGATCCTTTTTCATTTTTTGCCCAAACAATTTTCCTTTGGCTTATTTTGACACCATGTGATTTTTCATGGGAGTCCTGCTATCAGCATTATAAATGAAAATTAATTTTCAAAGTAAAAAATTTTTTTGATGTAATTTACTTACAAGGTATTTCTTACAGGATATTATTCTA
Organism: Plecotus auritus; assembly: GCF_963455305.1. NCBI lineage: Eukaryota > Metazoa > Chordata > Mammalia > Chiroptera > Vespertilionidae > Plecotus > Plecotus auritus. The sequence continues at coordinate 127,753,470 of NC_137770.1, read as the reverse complement.
CTACCCCCTCTTTTTTATTTAAATATTAGGAGGCTTTTGGAAATTTTTTATTGCTCTCTTGATAACTTTTAATTAACTTTTTTGCACAGAAATATTACTGCTTTGGATTCATAGCATGTTTGGCAATTTTACTATGAGATGAACCATCAATAAAAATTTTAGTTAATACTTCAGGAACAATTTTTTTTTTTTTGTCCAGTACAATTAAGTTTTCATGAATATTCACTTATTTCAATTAGCCAATTTAAATTATTTGAAATAAAGTTTATTTTTTAACTTCACTTGTCCTAGATTATAGACAATAAATGGCATTAATTGCAATTAGTCTTTGAGTAACTTTAACATAAACTTTATCAGGGAGGCAAAAACACAAATTAGTTACTTCAGTTTATGAGGCCAAACTTATTGACTTTTAATTACAGTTCTTAAGATGTTTGAAGAAAACCTCTCTTTATTTCCTTGCAAAATAATTTTCAGGCTACAGAGAGTTCCATTCAAAAACCTTTGTTTTCCTTTACACCAAGCAACCTACAGGGCTGCTGCTTGGAGCTCAAGCCTACAGCCAAATAGCTAGCTAGCTATATTACAAGTAACTTTACATAAAGTTGACTACTATTTTACTGTCATATTTAATACTTTAACAACAATCTTAGTTTACACTGTAAATATTAGTGGAAGAGATTTTGAAATTTCTCCTTTTTATTAAATTTATAATTATATTTTAGAGTATCCCTTTGACTAATTTGCATATACGGAGGGATCATGGGAGGCCTTCAGTAACTTTCTTAGAAGACTTAATCAAATTGCTTACAAAGACATTGGCTTATTCAAAGTGAGGGGCTGGCCTTTGCTTTTTCAAGATGGTGGCCCCCATGGGAGCGGCAAGCCATGTGTCCATCATGGTGGCTGCCTAGTCTGTTCTTTGACAGAAAAGATGGTTTGTTTATTCTCCCAATAAACAAGGGAAGAGCAAGACAAACAGAAATTTCACTAGCTGTTTCTGGTCTTTTGATATAACTTAATTTATATGACCTTGATTATATTTTTAAAAAGCTAATTTATAAAGTAATTTAAGTAGGTATCCTCATTTAAAAAGTCAAAGCAAGTATATTTAGTAAATGTTTACTTCTGATTCACAAGGCACAAAAGTTGTCCCACCTCTAGCCTAATTAAAAATGCAGGCGGGTAGGTCTTTAAAATTCTGCTGTTGGATTTTAAGAAATATTTAGTTACTCCTTTGAGGCCAAAACCTTCATAAGATTTATAAGTAAAATATAGTTATTAATTTTTATTTGATAAAGCTTTCCATGCAATTTCAAGTATATTAGATTGGTTTAACTTAAAATATTTCCTTTAAGAAGGAAGAATAACTTCTTGAATTACTCCGGGCCCTTGGAGCTTTCCAAGAATCATCTCTTGGTTAAAGCCTTGAAATTTAATATGGAAAAAACATCAAATATATATCTATATCTGATTTAAATATTATAATACTTTTTATAATTATCTTAAGATATCAAATTTAAACTGGTCTTTATATAAAAAATTTTGGTTGGGATCATAGAATTAATACTTCTTATTTAATTAGACCAATAAGTAACATATTTTGAATTCCTAATTATTTTCAGAGAAAACACAACATTTTTTCAACAAAAATTTTTATACTTTAGGCATTTAATTAGCACAATTAAATTTTCTCCCAATTTAATTTGAATGTTAAACTTTTAGAGCTGGCAAGTCAAATATTTAGCATTACTTTATATTTTTAAGAATAAATTTCAAAAATACAAGACATAATCAATGAATAGATTCAATTTTCTCCACTAGATTTTTTTCATGAGGCAAATTTAGATTAATATTTTAGCATTTTTCATTTCAAAATATCTAGATATTTAATAAATTTTATTATTTATATAATTAAGCAAACTTCTAAAATTTTTAAGCTGCCAAACCTACTTTTCTTAAAGATGGCAAAACAGGTTTGGTCTATTCAAATGTAAATTACCACATTCTTTGTCTTGAGAAGTTTCGGCAGGAAGCCTGATTTCAAACAAGTCACATTTTTTTTCTTTAAGAGTTTGCCACCATGGGAAAACTATGGGCAGGAAACTGGTTTACCTGTCCTGCTGGGGGAATGGTGACCACCCCTTCCCCCATTAACAAAGGGCGTAGCCAGCCTTTACCTCAGCTATTTAGATCTTTAAATATATTTTTCAACAATTTTTGAGTTTCAAATCCAATTCCAATTATTTTAAGGCATTTACTTTGGATAAATTCTATGACAGAGACAATTTACTGATTTTTCTTGAAGGCCTTAAAGTTAACTTTTGAACATGCTTCATTAGCATTTTAAAAACTACTCTTTATTATGGAAACGCCAGTCTAGCTACTGGAACCTAGCCTGAATTCTTCTCGTGGGTCAAATTCGCCATCTTTCTTAGGAAAAAAAACAGTCTTGGGTTTTTCATTTCTGTAGCCCTTGTAAAGAGTAAAGTCCAGTTTAAGACATATCTAATATCCGAAATCAGACCGTGTGCACATTTTGTCCCAAACTATCTTTTCTCTTTACATGTGCACAGATATCCCAGACACATTTCTAAATTATGTAAAAGTTTTCATGGAGAAAAGTGTACTTTAAATTAGCATACTGGGAGAGTGGTCTTCCATATTGGATTGCCACGTGTCTCCCTTCCCCCACATCCTGCTTGCTTTGCGGGAATTTTTAGTAACAGATCTGGCTGCGTTTCTTTTCATGCTTAATAGATAAAGACAGATCTTAATTTTTTTCCTTTTTCACATTCCGAAGTAATTACTAGCACCCAAGGTGACCTTTGCCAAATTTTGCATTTCCCTATGAGTTCTTCTATAATTTTTAAACAAAACGTTAAGTAATCTCATTGTGGGAGAGCGGATAGCCCTGCCCTCTCCTGCCACCCTTGAATTTCTCTGCACCAGAGGTGGTTTGGGCAGTGGAGTTTCATTTCTTATTACAGATTTTAGATTCCAAATACAAATTAAGATTTTAATCTGAACAAGAAACCATATTAAAGATGACCATGGCACTCTTTTTTCAGCCTGATTTAAAGAAGTACCTTTTGATTTTACAATTTCTTTATAATTTTGCCTTTTGACCAAATTTTTCCCCATAATAATCTGACTTAAACACAAAGTATCACTTCACTCACGCACTTGTGGATCCACGGGGTTCTGAAGCTGACATGGACTCTACGCGCAGTGAATCTTCCACCACCAGGTGATATTTTCCACTCAGATGAATCCTTCTTTCTCCAGAAGCACTCCATTAATATTGGTACTTCCAGGGTTAGGCCCCACGTTCAGGTGCCATAAATGTTGGTGTCCCTCATTAGGGCACCATAATACCGGGGTTCTTTTCCAAGCCTTACAAAGGGTTCAGCATTCTGGAGAAAGGGGCTGCGCGTAGATTCAAAAAGGAGTCCAAGGATGAAAGATAGTTTTGAAAGGCATTGGGGGTCAGAGGAGCTTCAGCTAAAAGGAACTGAAGACTCTCTCCTTGACCAAGGACCCATGCTTTTATTCAACACGATTTATCCTAAGGCAAGGTGGAAATATACACTTCAAAGGGTAAGGTATCAACGGGTAGAATACAGAAGCATTATCAGTTTGGGGAATAGCCTACAGCTGTTCAGGTGTTTGGCCAATAGGAGGCAATAAAATGCCCTGAGCTGTCTGGCAGTTAACAATCCTATTCAGGTTTGGGGGACATGCCTTTTAGCTCTTTCCAACAGGTAAACTACATTTGACTCAACCCTTTTGAGCTCCCCAAGCTTCACCAACGTTTTGGTAAACTCTTGTAATTATTACATGCTGGAATTGGTTCTCGGCAGGTTACACCATATATTTACAGAATTTTGAGGCTGCTGAGATGGCATACCAGGATGCTCTTGCAGATTGCTAAACTACTTGAGGGTGTCCTGAAGGATGTTCTTAATGATTGCACACACTGCTATTGTTTCAGGACATTCTTTAAGAGTCTACATCACTACCAAATAAATGTTATTTCAGCTCTTGTGGATCCCCTGAAATGCATTGAATGTTTTGATTGTTTGTTATTTTATTCCATCTGAGTGGCAGAGAGTAGAGGGTGCTTTTTTTTTCTTTCTTTTTAGAAATATTTCTTTTAAAATCTTTTAAAAGATGTCTGTTCTTCCATGAAAAAAGATGGGTCAAGAAATGGATATTATGTCCCCTTTACTTGTTACATGAGGAATAAGTAATAGTTTTAGCACAAAATGGTGATATATTGGATTGTTTTCTCTTTTTCTTTTTTCTTTTAAAAATATTTTCAGATCAAATTTGGGACAGAAAATTTTCTGCCTGATGAATTTTAACTACTATAAATTTGCATTCAAAAGTACCTCATTTTTAATCCCTCAAGTTGCCACAGGGATTTTTAAAAATTACCATGGATTTTAAAGGCTGGTAATTTGGAAAATGTTCTGCCATACCACAGATTATAGATATGCAGCTACTCATGACAGAAAACTAATAAACCATCTTAATAGCCTCTGATTTTCCCTGTTATTCAAGTAGCTGACTCAATCCTCAACAGCTATAATTAAACAGAGCAATCTGTCCAGGAAGATAGCTGCTCTTGTTAATTCTGTAAACCACCAAGTTGGCTTTTCCTACTGTGCTCTGTGGCTGATAAGGGCCAGGGGCTAAAACTCAAAAAAAACAGTCTGTGGACTGAAGCTAAAGATGCTGCTGAACTATAGCATCACCTCACTATTTTCAGTTTTGAAAACAGGCTATGCTTAGTAAATACAGTAGAGAAGTACTGTTGTGTTTACAAGTAAAATAAACAAACAATTCTATATAATAAAGAGGTAATATGCAAATTGACCCTCATGCCCTTGCACAAGATGGATGCCCCATGTGGTCAAAGATGGCTGCCACAAGATGGCCAGCAGGGGAGGGTAGTTAGGGGTGACCAGGCTGGCAGAGGAGGGCAGTTGGGGGAGACCAGGCTGGCAGGGGAGGGCAGTTGGGGGCAACCAGGCTGGCAAGGGAGGGCAGTTATGGGCGACCTGGTCAGTAGGGAAGGGCAGTTAGGGGGACCAGGCCTACAGGGGATGGCCGTTGGGGGCGATTGGGCCAGTAAGGGAGCAGTTGGGCATTGATCAGGCTGGCAGGGGAGTGGTTAGGGGGTGATCAGGCAGGCAGGCAGGCAAGCGGTTGGGAGCCAGCAGTCTCGGATTGTGAGAGGGATGTCCGACGCCGGTTTAGGCCCGATCCCACAGGCATGGAGCTTAAACCAACAGTTGGATATCCCCTGAGGCTTCCCAAATTGGAGAGGGTGCAGGCTGGACTGAGGGTCATACCCCCTCCCCCAGTGCATGAATTTCATGCACCGGGCCTCTAGTAAATAAATAAAATGAGGATCCTGGTATGTTGTTGTCTGCTGTAACTGAATTTCATAAAAGATCAGTTGGAAGTTACTCTTTCATGATATTGGAAATAGATGCTTCAAACAGTTTGTTTCCTTGAAAACTATTAAGAGATAAGTTAAATTATCCTATTAAATGAACACCTATTTTCACGTGCACTCTCACGTGTCACCTACAATCCATTTTAGTCCAGAGCTCTCCATGTTTAAAGAGAACCAGTTAATATGAAATATAGAAATAGTTCAGCTCACTAATAGGACTAATTTTATATGCATACTAGAGACCCAGTGTACAAATTCATGCATGGGTGGGATTCCTTGGTATAGACTGTGGGGATCGGGCTGTAACCAACAGTCCAACGCCACCTGCCACTCCTGCCTGTTGCTCCTGCTCATAATGACTTCACTGCGCCTGCTGTAGGCTCACGCCCAGTCAGTCCTGATCAGGAGAGGCTCACACTGCCACAGTGGCACTTGCCAGCCATGAGCCCTGCGTCTGGGCCCAGGATCTGGATTAATCCTGCTGATGTTCATGCCAGTTGTTGGGAGCCACCTGGTGGCCCCTTTTATATTGTTTCTTCCTTGCAGGAGTGTCTAAGGAGGGGAAGCAGCCACAGTGCCCGAGACCAACCTCCAGGAGGCTTGCGGCACTGTCAGGATAGTGCCAGTGGCACCAGTATGTCAGTGCCTGGCCCGTTCTCCAGAGATTGGACCTGCAAGACTACTGAGGAAGTGAGTGGCTGCCACCGGGGCTGGTGGGCCACAAGATGGGTCAATCAGCTGAGTAGCACTCCTGCTGTGGGAGCGCACTGTCCACCAGGGGGCAGTTCCTGCATTGAGCATCTACCCCCTGGTGGTCAGTGCACATCAGTGACTGGTCAACTGGTTGTTCCGTCATTCGGCCGAATGGTCATAATGGTCACTTAGGCTTTTATATATACACTAGAGGCCCAGTGCATGGAATTTGTGCATGGGTGGGATCCCTCAGCCTGGCCTGCACCCTCTCCAATCCGGGACCCCTTGGGGGATGTCTGACTGCCGGTTTAGGCCTAATCCTTGGCCTAAACCAGCAGTCAGACATCCCTCTCGCAATCCAGGACCACTGGCTCCTAATCACTAACCTGCCTGCCTGACTAATGCCCCCAACTTCCCTCTCCTGCCAACCTGGTTGCCCCCAACTGCCCTCTCCTGCTGGCCTGGTCACCCCCAACTGCCCTCCCCTGCCAGCCTGGTCGCTCCGAACCCCCTGCCAGCATGACCTCGCCCCTAACTACTCTCCCCTGCTGGCCTGATTGCCTCTAACTGCCTCTGCCTCAGCCCCCACCACCATGGCTTTGTCGGACATCCAGAAGATGGCCAGGTGACCCAGTCTAATTAGCGTATTACCCTTTTAGTAGTATAGATAGATTATATAGGATAGGATTGCTTAAATGGGGCGGGGGGAGGGAAGCCTTTTCAGCAGGAGAAGATGCTCTTGGCAGACAAAAATACATAACGCCTATATCTGGACTGATAACCAGCCATATGCACTATACTACCAAACTGGTTATTAAAAAATTGAACCGCTTTCTTACACCTTACACCAAACAGCTGTTGCCCTTAAAACTCCTCCTCAGCACTCACCTTAGGTTTTGCCTTTGCAGTTCACCTAGATTTGGTTCTGATTGGTTGGTTTCTATGCCAGTCAGCATCAAAAGCTCCACCTCCTAGGCAACCGTTGGCTCCTCACAGTTCACCCAGATTTGGTTCTGATTGGTTGGTTTCTATTCCAGTCAGTATCAAAAGCTCCACCTCCTATGCAGCCATTGGCTCCTCTGGGAAATCCAGAATGGCTCTGCCTTCAAGTCGGTGCCAGTCCTTCAGTCACGTCCCCAGTCCGCTACTGGGTGTATCTCTGGCTGCTCTAAGAAGCAGCATCTCAGGTCTGTGCTGGTGGCAATTTTGAATACTCATCCCTGACCTAACCTTCTTACAGTGAGAGCTCCATGAAGGAAAGCATTTGTTTTGTTCATTCTTAGTTCACTCATAGACTTTACCTGTGTTTATGTATCTATGCCAGCACCTCATGGTGACCGGTCAAACAGTTGTTTCGGTTGTCACGGTCACTGCATTTTTATATATATAGATATATATTAATTTTGATTTATTTTTGTATATTAGCTATGTTGAGGTACAAGTGACATAATACTGTGTAAGTTTAAAATCTACAATGTGATATATGTATCTGTTATGAAATAATTAACAATTAGGGTTAGTTAATACCACAATCATCTCACATAAGTACACTATTATGTGTGTATGGTAAAAAATTAAAGATCTTGTCTCTTAGCCACTTTCAAGTATATAATACAATGTTGTTAACTGGTCACCATGCTGTACATTGGATCCTGAGAATTCACTAATCTTATAACTGATTGACCAACATCTGTCCATGTCCCCCACCTGGCCACCACTGGTAACTACTATTCTACTCTATATTTCTGAGTTTGGCTCTTTTTTGAAGATCCCGCATATAAGAAAGATTATACAGTACTTGTCTTTCTCTTTGACTGGTTTCACTTAACATAATGCTCTCAAGATCCAGCCATATTTTGCAAATAGCAGTATTTTCTTTTCCATATCTGGATAATATTTCATTGCATATGTATACCTCATCTTCTCTACCATTCATCCATAGAGACAGACACTTTGTTTCCACATGTTGGCTATTGTGAATTATGCTTTAGTAAATATAGTAGTGCAGATATTTATTTGAGCTCCCAATTTTATTTTCTTGGCTTTATACCCAGAAGTATGATAGCTAGATCACATGGTAGCCCTATGTTTAATTTTTTGAGGAAATTGTTTTCCATAGTGGCTGAAAATTTACATCCCCACCTACTTGTTAACTCTTTTATTTTAAAAGAAAGCCATATTAATAGGTGTGAGTTGATAGGTCACTGTGGTTTTGATTTGCATTCCCCTGATGAGTAGGAATATTGAGTATCTTTTTCATGTACCTGTTTACATTTGTATACCTTCTTTGGACAAATATTTATTCCAAGTCCTCTGATCATTTTTATTTTGGATGGTTTTTTGCTATTGAGTTGTAAAATTTCTTATATGTTTTGGATATTACACCTTATCAGATACATGGTTTGCAAATATATTATCCCACTCTTCAGGATATTTTTTCATTTTTTGACTATTTCCTTTTCTGTGAAAAACTTTTTATTTGATGTAGTCTGAGTTATTTATTTTTACTTTTATAGCTTGTGCATTTGGTAGCAAATATAAAAAATTACTGCCAAGACCAATGTCAAGGAACTTTTCGCCTGTTTTCTTCCAGTGGTTTCATGGTTTTTGGTCTTACATTTAAGTCTTTAACCCATTCAAGTTAAATTTTGTTAGTGGTGTAAGATAGGGGTCTAAATTCATTTGTTATATGAACATCCAGTTTTACCAACACCATTTATTAAAGTGACTATCTTTTCTTCAATAAGTATTTTTGGCTTCCTTGCCAAATAGTAGTTTAATGTATATGGAGGGTTTATTTCTAGTTTTTTATTCTATTCCATTGGTCTATGTCTCTTTTAATGCAATACCACACTGTTTTAATTACTATTGTTTTATAGCATAGTTTGAAATCAGAAAGTGTCATGCCTCCTGCTTTGTTATTTTGCAGAATTGTTTGGCTATTCAGAGTCTATTGTGTTTCTATATGAATTTTAGGATTTCTTCTATTTATATATAAAATACCATTGGAATTTTCATAAGGATTGCATTAAATTTATGCATAGCTTTGGGTAATATTGACATCTTAAGAATATTAATTCTTCCATGAACATGTGATATCTTTCTATTTGTTTCTTCTTTAATTTCTTTTATCAAAGTCTTGTAGTTTTCATTGTACAGATCTGTTGCTTCCTTTTTTTGTTGTTGTTTTTGTTTTTATTTTATTTTTATTTATTTTTATTATTTTTATTTTTTTAAAATAAATTTTTATTGTTCAGATTATTACAGGTGTTCCTCTTTTTTTCCCCCATAGCTCCCCTCCCCCTGATTCCCCACCCCACCCCATGCCCTTACCCCCCGCCACTGTCTTCATCCATAGGTGTAAGCTTTTTGTCCAGTCTCTTCCCGCACCCCTCACACGCCCTCCCCCCTGAGAATTGTCAGTCCACTCCCTTTCTATGTCCCTGATTCTATTATATTCACCAGTCCATTCTGTTCTTCAGATTTTTTATTCACTTGTATTTTTAGATTCACTTGTTGGTAGGTATGTATTTGATGTCATTTTGTTGTTCATAATTTTTATCTTTACCTTTTTCTTCTTCTTCCTCTTCTTAAAGAACACCCTTCAGCATTTCATGTAATCCTGGTTTGGTGGTGATGAACTCCTTTAGCTTTTTCTTATCTGTGAAGCTCTTTATCTGACCTTCAACTCTGAATGATAGCTTTGCTGGGTAGAGTAATCTTGGTTGTAGGTTCTTGCTGTTCCTCACTTTGAATATTTCTTGCCACTCCCTTCTGGCCTGCATAGTTTCTGCCTAGAAATCAGCTGACAGTCGTATGGGTGCTCCCTTGTAGGTAACTAACCGTTTTTCTCTTGCTGCTTTCAAGATTCTCTCTTTGTCTTTTGCCCTTGGCATTTTAATTATGATGTGTCTTGGTGTGGTCCTCTTTGGATTCCTCTTGTATGGGGTTCTGTGTGCTTCCTGAACTTGTAAGTCTATTTCTTTCACCAGGTAAGGAAAGTTTTCTGTCATTATTTCTTCTAATAGGTTTTCAATATTTTGCTCTTTCTCTTCTTCTGGCACCCCAAAAATTCGGATGTTGGTACGCTTAAAGTTGTCCCAGAGGCTCCTTACACTATCTTCATATTTTTGGATTTTTTCTTTTTGTTTTTCTGGTTGTGTGTTTTTTGTTTTCTCATATTTCAGATCTTTGGTTTGATTCTTGGGGTACGTTGATCTACAGTTGAGTTTCTGTATATTCTTTATTTCAGACAGTGTATGCTTAATTTCTGACTGGTCCTTTTCCATTTTTTTGGCATTCTCATTAAGGTCCTTGAAGGTCTCACTAAGCTCCTCGGAGGTCTCATCAAGTTTCTCGGCGGTTTTTAGAAGATTCTTGAGTAACCTTATAAATGTGGTTCTGAACTCTATGTCATCCATTAGTTTGCTTTCCTCCATTTCTCTCATTCGTGACATGTTTCTTTGTCTCCGCATTTTGTTGCTTCCTTGTGTTGATGGAGTGGCTTTGTGTGGTAGGTGACCTATAGGGGCCAGTAGCTCAGCCTCCCCAATCACCTGAGGTGGACGCCTTTGGTACACCCCTTTGTGGGCTGAGTGCAAAGTCTTGGTGTAGTTAAGCCTTGATTGCTGTTGGTACACTGGGAGGAATTGACCTCCAGGCCAATTGGCTGTGAGGACCCGCTGTGTCTATAATGGAAGAACTGCTGCGCTGGAGACACGCTTATGGTGCAGGACTTGTTTCAGTGGGACTTTGGTGCTCACTGAGTCTGCCTCTTGAATGTGTCACTTATGGATGTGAGGAGTTGAATTCTGGTGTCTCACACTGACCACTAGGTACACTGGCTTCTGGATCTCCAATGTGGTGCAGGTCAGCTACTGTCTGAGGCCACCCAGCAGGAGCTACAGCAAGAACTACAGTTTTCTCTTCTTTGCTTGGGGTTTGGAGGTTTTGGAGCTGTCTGACCTGGGCTGCAAGTTTGCTAGGTTAAGCTGCAATAGGGCAGACCATTTATATGCTAAAGCCGCTTCTTGGAGCTTGGGTGGGTTCGTAGATTGTGCAGGGTGGGGTCTCAGGGCGTGACTAGGCTAGGGCGTGGCAAACAGCGATGGCTGCCAGTAAGCCAGCTCTGCGGCTCTGCGTCTCTGACCGTGTTCCCGCGTCCCGGGCCCCAGCACAATAAACAATTGTTGCTGCGCAGCCCTGCAAGCAAGCCTCCCTCACTTTCCGACCCCACGGCCGACAGTCCAGCTTCTCCCCTTAGGAGTTTGGGTCCCCCGTGTCTCCCCAGAAACTGGAGTTCAGAGCTTATCTCCCTTCGGGTTGAAAACAGCAGCGCTCCCCGTCACCCGTCGCCAGCCCTATTCGTTCATCTCCGTACCTCAGCTTTTTAGCGCTTGTGCACCCCTCAATGCTGTTTGCTCTTTCCTTCTAGTTGTAGAACTTCCACTCAGCCAGCTTTCCCGTGGTTCTGGGTGATAGACGTTTTGTCTTTTAGTTGTAGTTTTGAAATTGTTGTGCGAGGCAGCAGTTTAGGTGTTTACCTACGCCGCCATCTTGGATCTCCTCCTGTTGCTTCCTTGATTAAATTTATTTCTAAGTACTTTAGTATTTTTGATGCTATTGTAAATAGATATTTTAACAGATATTTTGTTGTCAGTGTATAGAAATACAGCTAATTTCTTATATTGATTTTATATCCTGCACCTTTACTGAATTGTTGCTTAGTTTCAACATTTTTTGTTTGAGGCTTTAGGATTTTTTATATACATAAATCATATTATCTGCCAATAATACAAATCATACCTCTTTTTTTTTTTTTTTCCAATTGGGTGGCTTGTATTTCTTATCTTGATTAATTGCTCTAGTGAGGACCTCCAATATTAAGTTGAATAAAAGTGGTGAGAGCAGACCCCCCTTGTCATGTTCATGACCTTAGAGGAAAAGCCTCTGACCTTTTACCACTGAGTATGATGTTAGCTGTGGGTTTGGTATATATGGCCTTAATTATGTTGAAGTCTGTTTCTTTTTATATCCAATTTGTTGAGAATGCTTATCATGAAGGGTTATTTATTTTGTCAATCACATTTTCTGCATCTTTTGAGATGAGTATATGATTTTTATATTTCATTCTATTAATGTGTGTATCATATTTGCATACATTGAATAATCCTTATTTTCCAGGGATAAATCCTACTTGATCTGGTGTATGACCCTTTCAATGTGCTGTTGAATTCAGTTTGCTAGTATTTTGTTGAGAATTTTTGCATATATATATTCATCAGAGATATTGGCCTGCAATTTAATTTTCTTGTCATGTCCTTATATGCCTTTGGTATTAAGGTAGTTCTGATCTTTTAAAGTGAGTTTGGGAGTGTTTTCTTATTTTCACATTTTCAGAATAGTTTGTGAGGGATTGGTGTTAATTCTTCTTTAAAAGTTAGATGAATTTCACTAGTGAAACCATCTGGTTCTAGGTTTTTATTTGTTGGAAGGTTTTGGATTACTAATTGAATCTCCTTACTCATTTCTGGTCTATTCAGATTTTCCATTTCTTCATGAGTCAGTCTTGGTAGTTTGATATTTTTAGGAATCTATCCATTTCTTATAAGTTATCCAAATTCTCAGTACATATTTGTTCATAGTAGTCTCTTCTGATACTACTCAGTCTGTGGTGTTAATTGTAATACATCTTGATTCATTTATTTATGTTTTCTTCTTTATTCTTAGTTCAGCTAAAGGTTTGTCAATTTTGTTCATCTTTTTAAGAAACCAGCTCTTAGTTTCATTGTTTTTTTTTTTTTCCTGGCCTTTATATCTTATTTCTGTTTTGGTTTGGTCCTTCCTTCTGTTAAATTTGAGCATAGTTTTTTTTTTTTTTTTTTTTTAGTTCCTTGAGGTGTGAAGTTAAGTTGTTTATTTCAGACCCTTTTTCCCTTTTTTTTCTTAATATATGTATTTATTGCCATTAATTTCCCTCTTAGAACTAAATTTGTGCATTCCATAATTTTTGGTATGGTGTATTTCTTTTTTTGTATTAGTTTCAAGAAATGTTTTAATTTCTCTTTTGAGTTCTTCTTTGACCCAATGATTATTCGGGAGTGTATTATTTAATTTCTAAATATTTACAAATTTTGTCATTTTTTTATGTTACTGACTTCTAGTTTCATACCATTGAGGTCAGAAAAGATACTTGATATGATTTAAATCTTCTCAAATTTTCTAAGATTTCTTTTGTGACCTATATTATAATCTATATTAGAAAAATTCCATGTGTACATGAGAGGAATATGTATCCAGGCTGCCTTTAGTTGGCATATTCTTTATATATGTTTGTTAGGGCCATTTGGTGTAAAGTATAGCCCAGTGTTTCCTTATTGATTTTCTGCCTGGATAATCTACCCATTGTTGAAAGCGAAGTATTAAAGTCCCTTACTATTATTGTATAGCTGTCTATTTTTCCCTTCAGATATCTGAGTATTTTATAAATATAGTATTTGAATGATAAAATATTTATGCTTGTTATATCCTCTTAATGAATTGACCTCTTTGTCAAGTATATAATGGCCTTCTTTATCTATTTCTACAGCTTTTTAATGAAAGCCTATTTTTTCTGATATGACTATAGATAACTCTGCTCTCTTAGTTTTCACTTGCATGATATATATTTTTCCATCCCTTCACTTTGAGCCTTTGTGTATTCTTGAATTTGAAGTCTCATGTCAGCAGCATAGTGTGTGTGCTTTTTAATTTTTTACTGATTGATTGATTGATCTTAGAGTGAGAGAGGAAGGAGAGAGAGAGAGAGAGAGAGAGAGAGAGAGAGAGAGAGAGAGAGAGTGAGAGAGAGAGAGATTTGTTGTTCCACTTATCCATGCATTCATTGTTGCATATGTCTTGTCCAGAGATAGAACCTGCAATCTTGGTGCATCAGGATGATGGTCTGACCAACTTCCATATTCCACCAGGGCAGGTATTTGTTTTTTTAATCCACTCAGCCATTTTATGTCTTCATTGGATAATTTAACCATTTACATTTGAAGTAATTGATAGCTAAGAACTTACTAATGCCATCTTATTGTTTCCTGGCTTATGTATAAGTCTCTTGTTCCTTTCTTCCTCTTTTTGTGCCTTCCTTTTTGAATTGATGATTTTCTACAGTGGTAGTCTTTGATTCCCTTCTCTTTATTTTTTGTGCATCTACTATAGGTTTTTGCTTTGTGGTTACTATCAAGTAAAATAAGTGTTTTTAAGTGATCAATACATGATGACTACAAATTAGAGCAACTAAAGGATAGATTGTCTAAAAACAGACTGAAGAGTTTGTGAGGGATTGGTGTATGTACTTAAAGATATGAAAAGCAACTAAACCATTTGAGTTCATTGTAGTTTTAAATGGTGCTGTGTCCTCATTTTTGTTGGTGTTTTGTTTAAAAAGCCACAGCAATGCAAAATGCTTAATTTTGAATTTTAAATAGTTGCCACTTATTCACAATTTTCAAGTGTCTTCCACTTAATTTTTTTCTGAATAAATTTAACTACAAAAATTCTTTTTTATCTGGAATACTTAAGAAATATTAAAGTGCAAACTAATGTCACCAATAAGCCACTCACTAAATTTACAAGTCTGTTGCTTAGACAGTCAGGATATCAGATAATATAAAATTGTTTCATGGGGGTCTTCTCTTACTAAAGATAAAAGTTTATGCAGTATTTCTGATTTTTTATGAAAAATGAATTTACATGTCACTTTCAGTCTGCCAACATTACTTTCCAGCTGTTATAACCAAAGTGTAGTCATAGGGACAGAAATATCCAGAAAATATTCATTAAAATTGATTTTTCTGTCCAGTTTCATTGCCAGTGAAAATGTACGAAATACACTTATTTCATTTAGAGGATCAGCTTTCTTCTCCCTTAATGGAAAATCCTTAATAATATGTTTTTTTATAGGACAATGTCTCTATAATGGGACAAGGCAAAGAAGCTCTGATTTTTCTTAGAAATCAGGCAAAAAACTCTTGCACAGATGAAAACAAATGTTTGGAGTTTCTGATTGCAATTTCTAATCTTTCAAGAGATTGGGTCCCTGAACCCAATAATTGGCTTATTTTTATTTATTTTAAAGATAGTCAAAAATAAAAATAGAAATTAACTAATAGGTTTATGGCAAACTATGGTAGTGGAAAAAAAAGGGAGACCAAATGACGCTCCACTTGTCATCACATGGGAACTTAAATATCATGGAGAAGGAAGGAAAAGAGGTAAATTGACAATGGAGATTAATTCTTAACTCATGTAAACTAATAATAATTTTATATTTTAAAAACCATGTATACTCAGAAAGAGGTTGGTTTTAAGATTCTCATTTTATTTATAAAGCCCTCATTCAGAAAGATATGAGTATGACAAAATCACTAATTTCAAACTCAGCTTAGCAATTTATTTATATACAATGTATGCATTCTGAGAAGTTATCCTAACTGGAGAGATTTAGCTTCCTTCTGATTTCCACTGCTATTTACCTATCCTATACCAAACACAAACATTTCATAGTATCTATGCTTTATAGTATGTTGGTATATTTAAGAAATCTATCTACACTAATAAAAGAGAAAGATGCAAATTGACTGTGCCTTTACAATGCCCACCAGCCAATCAGGAGTGAGTATGCAAATTAACCTAACAAAGATGGTGGGTTAATTTGCATATGCAGGTACTAAGCAGCTGGGGGCGGGGCAGGATGCTTGCATCATTGTCATGGCAATGATGCAGGCATGCTGCACCTCCCCAGCAGCTCTGGACCTGCCTGTGGGCAGTGTGGCAAGGTGGAAAGGCGGCTCTGAGCTGGAGCAAAGGCAGTGCCAGCAGCCAAGGGAAGGAAGGCCCATTCTTTTACAAATCTTCGTGCATCGGTCCTCTAGTATATATATAAAAGCTTAAGCAACCGAACAAATGCGAACAACCAATTGACCAGTTGCTATGATGTACACTGACCACCAGGGGGCAGACACTCAATGTAGGAGCTGCCCCCTGGTGGTCAGTGCGCTCCCACAGCAGGAGTGCCACTCAACTGACTGACCCATCCCGGAGAACGGGCCAGGCATTGATGGACCAGTGCTGCTGGCATGATCCTAACAGCGCTGCCGGCCTCCTGGAAGTTGGCCTCGGGCACCGTGCCTGCTTTCCCTCCCTAGATGCTCCACAAGGAAGAAATAATATAAGAGTGGCCGCCAGGTGGTTCTTGACAACCAGTGCAAATGTCAGCGTGATGGATCCAGATCCAGGGCCAACAAGGGTGTCCCACTGCCTGCCTGGAGGGCTGATCACATCCCAGCGCCCCCATCCCCTTTGGGATGGGCAGATGCAGGGCTCATAGCTGGTGAGCACCACTGTGGTGGTGCGAGCCTCTCCCAATCAGGACTGACTGGGCACAGTGGGGCCAGGATGAGCGGAAGCAGCAGGCAGGAGTAGCAGGTGGTGTTGGACTGCCAGTTTTGGCCCAATCCCCGCAGGACATGCCAAGGGGCCCCACCCATGTACAAATTCATGCACCGGGCCTCTAGTATAAAAAATAAAATCCAAGCTAACTCTTTGATTTATTCCCTTACAAAAAAAAACACACAAAAAAACATTACTACTTTTAAACTTAAGTTATTAAGGTGAGACTTCAGAAAATAGATAAAATGTCTATGGGACTAATTTGGGATAATTTGACACATAAGAATACAGTTATCTTGAAGAACTTAGGTAACTGTTAATATTTTAACCAATTTTTCAAATTGCGGAATCACTTGGCTCAATAAAAGGAGTACTAGGAAAAACTGCCCATTTTGCTAGTTTATGTCATGTGTCTACCCCTGGATTTTGAGTGGGAAGGCACCTCAAATATGGAGCTACCAGACTCCCACAAAATCACATTAGAAAAGAGTTGGGCCCTGACCGGTTTGGCTCAGTGGATAGAGCGTCGGCCTGCGGACTGAAGGGTCCCGGGTTCGATTCCGGTCAAGGGCATGTACCTTGGTTGCGGGCACATCCCCAGTAGGGAGTGTGCAGGAGGCAGCTGATCGATGTTTCTCTCTCATCGATGTTTCTAACTCTCTCTCCCTCTCCCTTCCTCTCTGTAAAAAATCAATAAAATATATTAAAAAAAAAAAAAAGAAAAGAAAAAGAAAAGAGTTGGATTGAATGCTGCATGACCAAAATATCAATAGCAGCATCTGTTACTGAGGTGTTGAGCTTAAAAATGTCAGATTAATATTTTTAAAAAATACCCTGTCATCTTTCCATTAGTAGAGAATTAAGCACAGAGAAGACAAATGTCCTTTCATATTATCCTCAATGAGAATCAGTAAAATACATACTCTCCAAAATGCCTTGGTTGTGTGTAACGTTTTACTGTTTACAAAACATTGTAATACTTTTCATCTCATTTAAGGCTCAATGCAACCATATGTTTAGTAGTAGAGACTTTGTTTTTCTTGTTTTATAGATAAAGTTGACTTTATAATCTGCAAAATATGTTCTGTTGAAAGGGAAGTCCAAGAAGAAGTAAAAATATTGTTGCCTTTCACAGCAGTGGAGAAAATAGCATGGCAGTCCGTGCTCCAACAATAGGCTCTCTATGACCACCTGACATATGATGTGTTTGCATTTACTGATCTATTCAAAGACAAATCACAGACAACTAGAAACTTTTAAGGTGTTCTAGCAAAAAACAAAACAAAACAATTAAGGAAATATTATACATCTAGCCATTAAATCATCTGGATACATGACAGTGTGATTATTTTTTTAATCTACAAAGTCCTTCAAAATCTATTTTTTTCTAAACATTCTTTGTTAGATTTTTACTTAATGGTACTTATAGTTATAATTCATTACTTTTTACTGCTGAGGAGTGTTCCATTATATGAAGGTAGTAGTTTATCCTTTCTTCTATTTCCAGTTATTTGCTAGTACAAAAAGGGGTACTATGAATATTTCTTTGTAGATGTCTCTTATTGCACATATGCAACAGATCTTCTAAGGTAAATACCTAGGGGTGGAACTGCTGTTTCATTGATATACTAGTGGCCCAGTGCACAAAATTCATGCACATTAATAGGGAACTAATTAGAGGAAATATTTTAATATTATTATTTGCCCTTTCTCTATAATAGAAGTGTCAGAGATGAAAGGAAATTAGTAAAATGTATATGAATGCAGGCAGCTTCATATCCCAGGCTGGGGACACAGGCAGGCAGAGAAAGAAAAGAACCATATGATTTCCCTTACATATGGAATCTAATGAACAAAATAAATAAACAAAATAGAAACAGATTCATAGATACAAAGCTGGATATCATAACAGATTCATAGATACAAAGCTGGATATCAAACAGATTCATAGATACAAAGCTGTGTCCCTGGCCAGGGAAACACACAGGCAGTGTCATGTCAGCACTGGGTGGGGATGCACACAGGCAGCTTTACGTCTCAGGCCAGAGACACAGGCAGGCAGCTTCACCTCAGCGCTGGGCAGGGACGCATGCAGGCAGCACAACATCCCAGGTCAGGGACACAGGCAGACAGTGTCGCATCCCTGGCCAGGGACGCACGCAGGCAGTGTGACATCAGCGGTGGGCGGGGACATATGCAGGCAGCGTTATGTTAGCGCTGGGCAGGCTTGTGTGCGCCTCCTCCAGTGGCCACCTCTGCCGGGGCCACCCCCGGGCCAGGCCGCCTTCAAGTTGAGCCACGTGGGGGCCGCCTCCACCAGGGGCCACTCCAGGCCAGGCCACATGGAGGCCCTCCTGGGGATGGCAGTCCCTGCCCACCTGCTCCTGCCATTCATGCCTCCTGCTGAGTGGTCGTGATGTTACGGCATCCCGGTTAATTTGCATATTCCTCTATTATTATATAGGATATGCAAGTCATTCAATTTAATTTAAAAAGCCTATCATACTTTGTGTTCCTGAGAAGCACACCCTAAAGGAAGGAATCATGTATGAGTAGTTTATATGAGAGGTGATCTCAAAAGGAAGTGACATAAGAAGGAAAAGCAACCAAGAAAGGGTGAATATTTAAGTAAATTACCATTCTGGCAAGCTGCTACCTAATTCTGCTGAGAAACTATCATAACCAGTGTGGAATGTGGTTGAACATCAGAGATATCCAACTTTAAGTGTGAGGGAGCTGGAGCATTTGTACATGAACTCTTCTGTTACTGGTTGAGGGCTGCTTTTACAGCAATGAATTCTCTAGCACTTTTGGCCTACCCTGTATGCCTTCTGTGTATACCTGAGGGCAGTGTGAGGTGAGAAATTACTCTAAGGTAAAAATGCAGATGCTGAAACAAGGCTTATTTATACTATAATGATGAGGCCATGGAAGATAATAGCAAAACTCTATCACATGTTATTTTTCTCTTTCTCCAAAGAATTGTATGGGTTAACATAGCTACCAAAATGTTACAAATATTTGGATTACACCACATTGTCACCAGCACTTGGTGATATCAGCCTTTTTTTCTGTGTTCAATCTATAGAAATGAAATGGTACCTAATTCCTTGATTTTCATCATTGCATATAGTTCTATTGAGGAATGCTGGTACAGGAAAGGAGGTTTTCTGTTTTGGGAAGCAAAGTAATGTTGGCAGTCAAAAGAAAAGGATGTAAAAATAATTGAAGAAAAAATAAACAGTAGTATGTTTGTACTTTCAAGAATCCTATACAATAAAAGCCTAATATGGAAACTGACCATCACTCCAACACACAAGATGGCTGCCCCCATGTGGACACAAGATGGCCACCACAAGATGGCCAGCAGGGGAGGGAAGTTGGGGGTGACCAGGCTGGCAAGGGAGGGCAGTTGGGAGGGACCAGGCCTGCAGGGGAAGGCAGTTGGGGGCAACCAGGCCAGCAGGAGAGGGCAGTTGGGGGCGAGATCAGGCTGGCAAGGGAGGGCAGTTAAAGGTGATCAGGCAGGCGGGCAGAGAGGTTAGCGGCAATCAGGCAGGCAGGCAGAGGGATTAGGGGCAATCAGGCAGGCAGGCAGAGGCAGTTAGGGGTGATCAGGCAGGTAGGCAGGTGAGTGGTTAAGAGTCAGTGGTCCCAGATTGTGACAGATGTCCGAAATCCAGTTTAGGCCTAATCCCATATCAAGCCTAAACCAGAGGTCAGACATCCTCCAAGGGATCCCTGATTGGAGAGGTTGCAGGCTGGGCTGAGGGACCTCTGCGTGCACAAATTTTGTGCACCAGGCCGCTAGTCCTAATATATAAAAACCCTGGGTCTGTCATGACAGGAGGCTCGCCCAACCAGAAGCCAGTCCTGCAGTCAGGGCTGAGTTGCCGTGGTGACCCAGCACTGACTGCTGAATGGGCTGTGAATCAGGTCCAGAGAGAGGCCTGAAGAGAGAAGCAGGGTCTGATCCATAGCCTCTGTGGCAGCAATTGATCAGCACTTGCATCTCTCTTTCTTTCCGGGCCTGGCCAGCAGCCCCACCTCCACTTCTCTCCAGGCCTCCACCGGGGTTTCTGATCAGCCCCACATTTCTGATCAGACCCCGTTGATAGGCCCAGAGATGCTGACTGGCATAGAAACTGACCAATCAGAACCAAATCTAGGTGAAGTGTGAGGAACCAATGGCTGCATAGGAGGCGAAGTTTTTGATGCTGACAGGCATAGAAACTGACCAATCAGAACCAAATCCAGGTGAACAGTGACGAACCAATGGCTGCCTAGGAGGCAGAGCTTTTGATGCTGACTGGCATAGAAAGCGACCAGTCAGAACCAAATTGGCTGGCAGAGGAGGGCAGTTGGGGACAAGATCAGGCCTGCAGGGGAGGGCAGTTGGGGGCAAGATTAGGCTGGCAGGGAGGGCAGTGAGGGGTGATCAGGCAGGCCGAGTCAGTTAGGGTCGATCAGGTCGGCAGGGAAGGCAGTTGGGGGCAAGATCAGGCCGGCAGGGGAAGGTAGTTTGGAGGGGACCAGGCCTGAAGGGAGGGCAGTTGGGTGTGATATCAGGCCAGCAGAGGAGGGCAGTTTGGGGTGTGAACAGGCTGGCAGAGGAGGGCTGTTGGGGGTGATCGGGCTGGCAGGGGAACAATTAGGTGTTAATCAGGCCAGCAAGGGAGTGGTTAGGGGTGATCATGCTGGCAGCCAGAAGCATTTAGGGGCAATCAGGCAGGCAGGCAGGTGAGTGGTTAGGAGCTACCAGTCCCGGATTGTGAGAAGAATGTCCGACTGCTGGTTTAAGCCTGATCCCTGTGGAATCAGGCCTTAACCAGCAGGCAGATATCCCCTGAGAGGTTCCAGATTGGAGAGGGTGCAGCCTGGACTGACAGACAACCCCCCCCCCCTCATGCATGAATTTCATGCACCGGGCCTCTATCATATAGATAACAGCCTAAGCAACTGTCTGATCATTGGACCATTGGACTGTTGGACCAGTGGCTATGACACATAAGACCACTAGGGGGCAGATGCTCAATGCACAGGCATGGAAACATGGAACTGACTGATGAATCTCAGAGGGAAAGGGAGTGGGGGAGGGTGGGAAGATATTAACCAAAGATCTTATATGCATACTAGAGGCCCGGTGCATGGATTTGTGCACTGGTGGGGTCCCTCGGCAGGCTAGGCCAGTACATGAATCTGTGCACCAGGCCTCTAGTTTATTTATATTAGAAAGGGTACAAACCCAGGAACCTCCCCTTCCTCCTCCAGAAGAGGATGTGTTTATACTGGGAAGTAAAGGTTCCTATTCTTCCATCAGGAGGGGAGGGGAGAGCAGCTACCCTTCTGTGTAAACTCTCAGATTTATATTTGCTTTATCTGCTTGCTGTAGTTTGATCCAACCGTATGGGTAGAATTATTCATCTGACTCCCATCATGTTACCTGCAGGGTGCTAGGCATGGGGGATCAACTAGATAAAGCTCTGGTTTCTGACTCAGATGCCTGCAGTTTCTGCTGGTGTCTATCAATCATTATCTCTCTATCATGTATATGTATATCTATCTATCTATATATCTAATCTATTTTTAGTATATATCTTGCTAGTAGAATAATATCTCAGTCCCTTCACAGCTTCTGATTTAACTTTCCCTCTTACTTTTTCATCTAATCTGATAATCACTGTTTATGCCATAACATAGTATCTTTTTCTCTCCCCTAAAGCTCTTCAATTAACATTTGAATAAATGGTGCAGGTCTGCTGGTGTTGAAGTTTTTAAGCTTTGTATGTGTGAAAAAATATTTTTAATCTTCATTTTTTAAAAACTATTTCCTCATGTTATAAAATTCTAAGTTGACATATTTTTCTTTTTGCAGCAAAGAAAGTGAGGGTTTATTTTCTCTTTCAGTTCTTTAAAGATGTTGCTCCAATATCATCTACCTAGCAATATTTTTCCTGCCAAAACACTGTGATCATACTTACCTATATATATTTATTTTACACTGCTATTAAGATATCACATTTTTCTCTGTTTTTAAACATTTTTCTTATGATGCACTTAAAATAGTTTCTTGTACTTGGAGTTTGTTGTAATTTGTAATTTTACACTTTTGTTTTTACCAAATTTGAGCATGGTCTGCCATAATTTTTTCAAACATTTTTCATCATCCCACCTTTTTTTGTCTCACCTCCTTTTTAAGGGATTTTAATTACATGCACATTAGACTGCTTGACTTTGTTACACAGCTCACTGATGCACTGTCCATTTTATTTCTCACTTTTTTCTTTGTTTTATCTTGGATAGTGTCTATTTATATGTTTTCAGGTTCACTAATCTTTTTTGGGTAGTTTTTGAAAAATCTTAATTTACGGTCAACACATCTAAATAATTTTTTTTCTCAGATACTGTGCTTTTCATCACTGAAATTTAGAAATTGGTATTTTATTATATCTTCTTTTGCTCTATTTAATTTGTTAATATTTCCTATTGTTTTTTTAAATTAAATTTTTATTGTTGAAAACATTACATATGTCCTCCATTATCCCCCATTGACCTTATTGTTTCTTAAATACATAATATGCATTTATATAAACTCTGTATGTTCATATCTACTAACTCCAACATTTGTGTCTCTTCTGGGTCTATTTTAAATGCTTGAAGCTTCTCCTCATTATTGGTTACATTTTTTTTTTTTTTTTGCCAATTTGCATTCCTGATCATTTTTTAAAATATATTTTACTGATTTTTTACAGAGAGGAAGGGAGAGGGATAGAGAGTTAGAAACATCAATGAGAGAGAAACATTAATCAGCTGCCTCCTGTACACCTCCCACTGGGGATGTGCCCGCAACCAAGGTACATGCCCTTGACCAGAATCGAACCTGGGACCCTTCAGTCTGCAGGCCGATGCTCTATCCACTGAGCCAGACCAGTTAGGGCTCCTGATCATTTTTGATTGAATGCTGAACAATATGAGATTTGTTTGATGCTGGATTATTTTCAGTATATTTCTAAATTTTATTCTAGTATGAGTTAAGTTACTTGGAAACAGTTTGGTCCTTTTATTTCTTGTTTTTGAGCATTGTGAGATGAGATGAAAGCAGAAGGTGGTCCAGGACTAATTTTCCTTATAACTAAAGACATTAACCATCTGAGTAGCCTATCCAATGTCCTGAAAATCTTTCTAATCTGACTGGTGGGAACTAGTATATTTCTGGCTCTGTGTGAGTTCTGCAGATTTTTTCCTGTAATGATTTCGAGTAATTATTTCCTGGGGTGGCAGTTTCCTGAAATCCATATATGTATTAGTAGTCAGCTGAAGGCTGCAGGGAACTGCCTTGAAGATTCCTAAAGTCCTCTGTCTGTGTAGCTCAATCTTCTGTACTCTGCCCTGTGAACTTTAGCCTCTTGGGTCTCTCAGGACCCTCAGCTTCATTTTCTCAACTCAGGTGGAAACTTTCTTTAAGCAAAAATCTAGTGCAATTATATGGCTCATTGGTTTCCTGTCTTTTGGGATCACTTTCCTTAAACCCTGATGTCTGCAGGTTTAAAAACTGTACTCTTCATATATATGCTAGAGGCCTGGTGCACAAAATTCATGCATAGGAGTCCCCTCAGCCCAGCTCGCACCCTCTCCAATCCGGAATCCCTCAGGGAATGTCCGACTGCTGGTTTAGGCCCAATCCCTCTCACAATCCTGGACCACTTGCTCCTAATCGCTCACCTGCTTGCCTGCATGGATGCCCCTAACTGTCCCCCTCCGCTGACCTGGTCACCCCTTACTGCTCCCCCTGCTGGCCTAGTTGCCCCTCACTGCCACCCTTGCCACCCTAATTGCCCCCAACTGCCCCTCCTGCCAGCCTGGTTTCCCCAACTGCATCCCCCCCGCCACTGGCCTGGTTGCCCCTCATGCCCTCCCTGATGGCCTGGTCACCCCTTACTGCCCCCCCTGCTGGCCTAGTCGCCCCTCACTACCATGCCTGCCAGCCTAATCACCCCCAACTGCCCCCCCTGCCAGCCTGGTTGCCCCAACTGCATCCCCCCCTGCTGGCCTGGTTGCCCCTCATGCCCCCCCTCCCCCTGCCGGCCTGGTCACCCCACACAGCCTGCTTGTTCAGTCCTTTGGTCATCCCTCACTAGCCCCCTTCTGCCATCGTTGTAGGCAGCCATCTTGTGAGGGCATGAGGGTTAATTTGCATATTACCTCTTTATTATATAGGATGTATATATGTATTAGATGTTTCAGGTAGGAAGGTAAAGTCAGTCCCTGTTACTCCAGCCTGACTGAGAGTAAAAATAAATGCCTAATTTTAAATAAAAAATCCCATGGAAGTTAGGAAAGTTCATGTAATGTATCTACACTAATAAAAGAGAAGTATGCAAATTGACCATCACTTGGCGATACCTACCAGCCAATCAGGAATGAGTATGCAAATTAACCCAACAAAGATGGCAGCGGCCCCGACCCCCAGCTGCTCCGGGCCTCTGGGCAGCACACATGCAGACTCGGAACAGCTGGGCTGGGCAGGAAGCCTGCTATGAGGGGGAGGGTGGGGGGTGGAGGGAGCTGCAGGAGCAGTGCTCCAGTTGGAGCGAAGACTGAAGGCTCTGGCCAGAACAAAGATGGAAGGCGATAGCCAGAGTGAAGGCCTGGGTCCTGGGTGCCAGAGGAAAACCCGTGCCAGCAGCCAGGGGAAGGAAGGCCTATTGCACGAAACTTTGTGCAATGGGCATCTAGTATAATTAGAATGGTCTCTTGCTATTAATCACCTTTAAAATTAGCAGAACTTGACTTTAGCTGATAAGGCCCCTATCACCATATTTGAATATGACACCAAAGACAAGACAGAATAAGTTGATATTGAATAAAGAGTCCTTTTTTTTTTTTAAACACTTCTCTTCTGGATCAATAAGAAATTTCAATTTTTCAGTACTATAGGATATATATATATATATATATATATATATATATACACAAAAAGAAAGCTAAAATTATGATGAGTATTTTCAGACATGATTCTGAAAAGTTATATTATTCCAAATGATGGAAAGGTGGCATTACACATAAATATAATATTGCTTCATAACACATAAAATGTTGGCGCAAGTAAAATAAAGTATAACTAATACTTCTACCCTTCTTTGCTTCAAATTATCTTTGGAGAGAATTGAATAATAGAAAGCATATAGAAGTGGTATATTTTCTTTTACAAAAGAGAGCATAACATATACACATTTATTGTGAAATTTTAAAATAAGGCTTAAAAGTTATTTGATTATATTTTCCTCATAGATCAAGTGATAGTTCTCTATCTTGTCTTAATGTATAATCAAATGCCAAAATGTAAGATTAGGTTGCATTACTTAATGTGATTTAATAAAATGACTGATTTACAAATGTTTATAAAATACTTTTAAGAATATGAATAAATAGAAATAGGCACAAACTATTTTGCCTTAAGGAGGTTTATTTAGTGAATGTTTTGAAAAGTGGTGATTCAGTAACATACCTGCTGTTTATTTTAAAACACCTATATATTAGAATTGTATATTATGTACTTTAACCATTTATATTAAACTTTTCTACTCAGAAAAAAAAAAACAACTGCAAGCAAACACTGGATTCTAAATTAAAGGAATCCATTTTATTTAATGATTAACCAGAAATAATTAAGCCTTAGTCCACTTGAAATTTTAGTAATTTTGAAAAATATTTATTTAGCCTTACATGAATTAGTTATAAATATCTAGGTCAAACAACCTGACTGAACACTTTATTAAAGATTGCTTTTATTTATTGTTATGTTTAAATCAACGCAAACAATATTATATTAGTTTCAGGTGTAACTATTATAGTAGTTTCAGATATATAAGTGACTATGTATTTATATATCATACAAAATGATCACTCCAATAAGTCTAGTACCAACCTAATACCATACTTAGTTATAATATTATGGGCTACATTCCCTATGCTGTTCTTTTTTTTAAAAATATATTTTATTGATTTTTTACAGAGAGGAAGGGAGAGGGAGAGAGAGTTAGAAACATTGATGAGAGAGAAACATCGATCAGCTGCCTCCTGCACAGCCCCTACCGGGCATGTGCCTGCAACCAAGGTACATGCCCTTAACTGGAATCGAACCCGGGACCCTTCAGTCCACAGGCCAACGCTCTATCCACTGAGCCAAACTGGTTAGGGCGCTATGCTGTTCTTTATATCCTCATTACTATCTTATATATGCCAATTTGAACTTCTTAATTCCTTCACATTTTTCATCCAGTCCTCCAACCACGCTCCCACATGGCAACCATTCGTTTTTGTATCTATGAGTTTATTTTTATTTTGTTTGTTAATTTGTTATTAGTATTTTTGGATTCCACATATAAGTGATATCACATTAAGTTTGTCTTTCTCTGACTTATTTCACTTAGCATAATACCTTCTAGGACCATCATGTTGTTGCAAAAGACAAGATTTAATTTGTCTTATGGCTGAGTAATATTCCATTGCATATATCTACTACAACTTCTTTATTCACTCATCTATTAATGAACACTTAGGTTGCTTCTATATCTTGGCTATTGTAAATAATACTGCTATGAACATAGAAGTACAAATATTCTTTCTGATTGGTGTTTTGGGATTCTTAGGATATATTCTCAGACATGGAATCTCTGGATCAAAAGGCAGTTCCATTTTTAATTTTTTGAGGAAACTACATAATGTTTTCCACAGTGGCTACACCAGTCTTCATTTCTACCAGTGTTCCATTTTTTCTATCTCCTTGTCAACATTTGTTGTTTGTTGATTCATTAATGATAGCCATTCTGACAGGTGGGAAGTGATATCTCATTGTGGTTAGATTTGCATTTTCTGATTATTAGTGACATTGAGCATCTTTACATATGTTTATTGGCCAGCTGTATGTCCTTTCTAGAGAAGTGTCTATTCAGGTCCTTTGCCCATTTTTTAAATTGGATTGTTTACTTTTTTTTTATGTTGAGTTGTATGAGTTCTTAATAAATTTTGGATAGTAACTCTTATCAGGCATATCATTGGCGAATATCTTCTTCCATTTAGAGGGTTGTCTTTTTGTTTTGTTGATGGTTTCCTTTGCTCTGCAAAACCTTTTTAGATTGATGTAGTTCTATTTATGTATTTTTTTCTTTTTCGAGTACTTTTTTTTTTTTTCTAATCCTCACCCGAGGATATTTTTCCATTTATTTTTAGAGAGAGTGGAAGAGACAGGGAAAGACAAAGAGAAACATTGATGTGAGAGAGACACATCTATTGGTTGCCTCCTGCAGGAGCGCCCAGGGCCAGGGAGGAACCTGCAACCCAGGGACCTGTCCTTGTCCAGAATTGAACCCAGGACCCTTTAGTCCACAGGCAGATGCTCTATCCACTGAGCCAAACCAGCTAGGACTATGTATTTTTTCTTTGTTTCCCTTGCTTGAGGAGATGTAGCAGAAAAAAAATATTGCTATGAGAAATGTCAGAGATTTTACTTCTTTCTCCTATGAATTTCATAGTTTCAAATCTTACTCCATTTTGACTTTATTCTTGTATATGAAATCTTTTCTTTTTTTTTGCATATCTATGTTCAATTTTCCCAACAACATTTATTGAATAGAGTGTCTTTATCCCATTATCTATCCTTGCCTTTTTTGTCAAATATTAACTGACCACATAGGTGTAAGTTTATTTCTGGGATTTCTGTTTTGTTCCATGATCTATATGTCTATTTCTACACCAGTACCATGCTGTTTTAGTTACCATGGCATTGTAGTATAGTTTGATATCAGATGGAATGATACTTTTAACTTTGTTCTTCTTTCTCAAGATCGTTGTGGCTATTCGGGCTCTTTTGTGATCCCATATAAATGTTTGGATTATATGTTATAGTTCTGTAAAAATGCATCATTGATATTTTGAGAGGCATTGTGTTGAATCTTAGATTGCTTTGGATAGTATGGGCATTTTCAAAATGTTAAATATTCCTATCCATGAGCATGATATATTCTTTGATTTATTTGTATATTTTTCAATTTCTTTATTCAATATTTTCTAATTTTCTGAGCACAATAATTTTTCATCCTTGTATATTTATTTTTAGATATTTTACTTTTGGATGCAATAATAAATGGGATTTTTTTCTTAGTTTTCCTTTTTAATAATTCTTTATTATTATATAAAAAAATGCAACCAATTTCTTTTCTTTTCTTTATCTTTATTATTTTTCCCCCATTGACTCTAGCCCACCCTCACCCACTGCCCCAGGCCTTCACCAGCCTATTATCTGTGTCCATGGATTATGCATATATGCATACAAGTTCTTTGGTTGATCTCTTCCCATCCACCCAACCAACCCCTCCCTCCCTCTGAGATTTGAGAGTCTGTCCCTTGATTCTATGCCTCTGGATCTATTTTTTTTTTTCATCAGTTTATTTTGTGCATTAGATTTCTGAATACTAATTTTGTATTCTACTAAATTAACTTATGAGTTCTAGTAATTTTTTTGGTGGAATCTTTATACTTTATCATGTCATCTGCAAATAACAGTTTTACTTTTTCCTTTCCTATTTAGATGCCTTATATTTCTTCTTCTTGCCTGTTGCTGTGGTGAGGACTTCCAGTACTTGGTTGAGTAAAAGTGGTCGGAGTGTACAGCTCTGTTTTGTTACTGATTCTAAGGGAAATGCTTTTAGTTTTTCTTATTCAGTATAATATTATGGTAGATGTGGTTTTGCATACATGGCCTTTATTATGTTGAAGTATGTTGCCTCTATTCCTACTTTGATGATAGTTTTTACAACAAGTGGTGCTGGATTTTGTCAAATGCTTTGTCTGCATCCATTGATATGATCATATGATTTTCATCTTTCATTTTATTTATGTGGTATCACATAAATTGATTTGTGAACATTGTACAAATCTTGCATCCCAGAAAAAAAATCCCACTTGATCATAGATATATGATCTATTTAATGTATTGCTGAATTCAGTTTGCTAATATTTTGTTGAAGATTTTTGCTTCTATGTCAAATGATATTTGCCCATTATTTTATTTCTTCATAGTGATCCTTATCTGGTTTTGGAATCAGAATAATGCTGACCTTGTAAAGTGAACTTGGGAGACTTACCTCCTTTTGAATTTTTTTTGAAAACTTTAATAAAGATAGGTGTTAGTTCTTCTTGAAATGTTTGGTAAAATTCCCCTGTAAAGCCATCCAGATTAGTACTTTTGTTTGTTGGAAGTTTTCTGATTACTGCTACAACTCCAATTCTTGTAA
Organism: Plecotus auritus; assembly: GCF_963455305.1. Lineage (NCBI taxonomy): Eukaryota > Metazoa > Chordata > Mammalia > Chiroptera > Vespertilionidae > Plecotus > Plecotus auritus. Next base: position 127,723,575 of record NC_137770.1, on the reverse strand, counting down.
TCATTCTATTTTGGTTTTCTTCTTTCAATTTTGGGACATAGTATGTTCCTAGGTATTTATCCATTTCTTCCAGATTGTCCAGACTTTTGGCTTATAGTTCATAATATTTTGTTATAATAATTTGCATTTCTCTTTTGTCTGCTGTTACTTTTCTTCATTTCTGATTTTATTTATTTGGGTCTTCTGTCTTTTTTTTTTCCTTGATTAGTCTGGTTAAAGATTTATCAATGTTATTTATCTTTCCAAAGAACCAACTCTTGGTTTTATTTACCTGTTATATTTTTTAGATGCTATTTGTTTATTTCTAGTATAATCATTGTTATTTATTTCTTTCTACTCACTTTGGGATTTTTATTTATTTTTTTATTTATTTTACCTTTAGGTTAAATTTTTCTTGTTTCTTGAGGTAGGCCTGTAATGCTATGAATTTCCCTCTTAAGAATGCCTTCTCTTTGTCTTATAGATTTTGGGTTGTTATGTTTCCGTTTTTATTTGTCTCAAGATATCTTTTGATTGTTTTATCTCATTATTACCCCATTCATCTTTTAGTAACATGTTATTACAATCCATGTGTTTGTTTATTTTTCAATTTTTTTGAGTTTATTTCTAATTTTAATATCATTGAAATTGAAGAAAATGCTTGACATGATTTTAGTCTTCTTAAATATTTTGAGACATGTTTGTGTCCCAGCATGTGGTCTATCCTAGAAAATGTTCCATGTATCATTTAAAAGAATGTATATTCTGCTGCTTTGGGGTAAAATGCTCTGAAAATACCAATTAAAACTATATGGTCCAGTGTGTCACTGAAGACTGCTGTTTCCTTATCCATTTTCTATCTAGAAGATGTATCAATTGATCTTAATGGTGTGTAAAAATTTCCTGCTATGACTGTGTTACCATCAATCTCTCCCTTTATGTCTATCAAAATTTTCTTTATATATTTTGGTGCTCCTATGTTGGGTGCAAAAATGTACACAAAGGATATATCCTTTGTTGATCCCATTGTCATTATGTAATCTTCTTCTTTGTATTTTATTATAACTGTTGATTTAAAATCTATTTTGTCTAATACAAGTATTGCTACACTACATTTTTGGGGGTAGCATTTGCATGAAATATCTTTGTCCATCCTTTTACTTTCAGTCTGTGTTTGTCATTCATTCTGAGGCAGGTCTAACAGATTATTTTAAAAATTAGTTTGAAAAATATTCTAACTAGTAAATAATTTCAAACATCATTCATTAATATTATAATGTTTAAAAGTGAAGTTCAGATATTCATGAAAACATTTCTTAAAACAACAAATTAAGAAAAAGCTCATATAAGAGCCATATCCCAGGAATAATTGCATGTTTCAAAGTCCAGGGTTACTTATCTCCAGAACACAGAACAATGAATTTGTTATTCTCTGTTAGCAAACATTTTTGGATAAATGCTCTTATTAATTGATCCCACAAATTAACTACTAATTCGAGCTTTTGATTATGAATTATGCTAATCAATTTATTTGATAACAAGCTTTCAGCAATTTGTAAATTAAAAATGCCTATATTTGGGGGGGGTTGGATTAATTAACAGATTTATCCTAGTTGTGAGAAAGCACTTTTCACTTCCTCTTACCCCCCCTCTCTCCACAGGCCTCCTTCAGAGGATATTTAGAAAGAGATAATTAAATTGCTGTCATCAGATTAAAACACTTTTAGCACAGAGGGATTTATTGTCCAGGTCTGCACTTTATGTACAGCCGTTTTATGATTGCTCTTATGGGGAAATCTTCTTCCAGGTTGTGCTTCAAACAAGCACAGTGGATAAAAATTGTGTCCTATGCCTAGTCAAAATGCTGACATCGTGATTGCTGAATGCATTATCTTTTTGAGAACCACAGAGTTTCTCACAAACCTGCTGACTCTGGTTAATTTGTTCTTTTGGTTAAACACTTCCATATGCACAGAGGGAAGACCCATAACAACACTCTTATTAAATTGTTCAGTCACTTGTCTTCAGGAGGATTGAGATTTTAGAGAGCTGTAATAGTGAATCCATATCTATCATTTCTATCTACCACAGAGCTATATTTGACTTCCTCTTATGCTATTAGAGTCAGCAGAGCTTAAGAACTTCTTGTTGGCTGAAAATTACACTTAGAATTTTCAACCTGTCAATATATATTTATAATTGTATGTGTGGTATAGTGAATGCATATTCACTTTTATCATACAGATTAAATTTTTACATAATTTTAGATGGATGATAGTTGGGACCCTTGAACCAAATATTAAGAACTCTTGCCATAGGCTTATTTCTGAAATCTGAAATAAAAAATATAAGAGCAATTGCCATAAGGAAAACTAATAAATTAAAAAACATAGCTTTCTAGACCTTTAACAAAATACAGGCAGAATTATAAGATGATCCTGAGACTCCTATCCCCTGGTGTATATGTACCTTCCTCAGTTATTCAGGAAAAACCTATCTGTTCATGATCATCAAGGCATCCACATTAATGCAAGCCTGCTTTGTAGAATTAGTTTTAATTTGTCTACAATTGTCTAAATTCTCCTTAGTGTGTGTATGTACAATTAGTATAAATGCTTCTTCAGCTCCATAATGGAATTCTGCCTAATTTACCTAGAAAGTTGCATAAAATTAGAAAGAAAATAGTTGAATTTTTTGAATAGTACTTTGAATGATAAATCACATCATAGAGTTCTATGTTGGCTTATGAAATTATAAAAAAATGAAACATAAAAGAATGAGTAAATGAAGGTAAAGATTTTAGTTTTTGGAGGGTTATAAGTGTTCAAAGTGTCTTTCTTTCTATAGTGGTTTATCTGAAACAAATATTTGCACATATTCTAATGAACGGATTCTTTAAGGAGGTATGATGCTGCAGCTGTCTCTTTCTCAAAGTCATAAAGCTTATCTCCACATCTGTGCTGCCATTAGGATAATTACTAAATATACCACAACAAACCCTTATCCAGAACTAAGGTTATTTTAAAATAATGGCATGTCTAATATTATGTAGGATATAAGGAAAATTACCTTGAAAATGTACATTTAGAAAAATGAGAATGGTGATTAGCTCCATTCTCTACTCAGTTTTGTCTCTATTTTTAAGGAGGGATGGGTTATAACCACCTGCACACCTGTGCCCTTCCCCAGTAGAATATGAGATTCTTGCATACTTTATTTGCTTTTATATTTATAATCAATTGTGTCATACACAGTATTGAATACAGAGTTTAAGCTATGTTTTAATGGAAAGTTATGAGTCTAATTTAGATAGTTTGGTTTTTATGAACAATTTCAGGAAATAAAGGATTATCTGAACACAGACCTAGAACTTCAGAGATGCAGGTGTATGTCCCATGCAGAATTAGGCCACTGGTATGCATAGACCCAGAATATATCAATTGACTGAAAAATGGTTGAGAGAGTTGCAAAAAAGATGTGCTACTATTTCTGGAAGCTGCAGCTCAATCACTGGGACACATTTTGTTATTTTATTAAAATTAATGATGAATAAAGGCCAGAAATGAAGATATTAGTTATAACCACAATAATCACTCTTGAACCTGAGAATGACATCAATAATATAAAGGCAGTGTTTTTATTTGCTCCAATTTTTTAAAAATCTATAGAATTATATTAGATAGTAATGAGTTTGGCTCTAATCCTATATAATAAAGAGGTAATATGCAAATTGACCATCACACCCTTACACAAGATGGCTGCCCCATGTGGTCACAAGATGGCCCCCACACAATGGCTGGCAGGGGAGAGCAGTTGTGGGCAATCAGGCCAGCAGGGGAGGGCAGTTAGGGGTGACCAGGCCAGCAGGGGAGGACAGTTGAGGGAAACCAGGCCTGCAGGGGAGGGTAGTTGGGGGGGAACAGGCCTGCAGGGGAGGGGAGTTTGGGGGGACCAGACCTGCAGGGGAGGACTGTTGGGGGGACCAGGCCTGCAGAGGAGGGCAGTTGTGGGGGACTAGGCCTGCTGGGGAGGGCAGTTTGGAGAACCAGGCCTGCAGGGGAGGGCAGTTAGGGGCGACCAGGCTGGCAAGGGAGGACAGTTCAGGGTGGCCAGGCCAGCAGGGTAGGGCAGTTAAGGGCAACCAGGCTGGCAGGGGAGGGCAGTTAGGGCTGACCAGGCCAGCAGGGGAGGGCACTTAGGGTCAATTGGGCTGGCAGGGGAGCAGTTAGGGGTCAATCAGGCTGGCAGGGAGTGGTTAGGGGGTGATCAGGCTGGCAGGCAGAAACAATTAGGTGCAATCAGGCAGGCAGGCAGGCGAGTGGTTGGGAGCCAACAGTCCTGGATCATGAGAGGGATGTCCGACTGCCTGTTTAGGCCCAATTCCACTGGGATCAGACCTAAATGGGCAGTCAGACATCCCTCGAGGGGTCCCAGATTGGAGAGGGTGCAGGCTGGGCTTAGGGACACACCCCCTATGCACGAATTTCATGCACCGGGCCTCTAGTTATATATAAAAAGACATATGGTTTCTACTATATATGCATGTCTATATCAAGTGTATAACTTATAACACAATCAATTTTATTTTAAAGATTTTACATTGTTTACTTATTTTTCTACATATAATTTACAGATTGATATACGAATACATTATGCTTTTATTTTTAAACAATTCCAAAAATTCCACAGGTCAATGAGGTTATGTCAGATTCTGAAACATTAAAAACTAAGTGTAGATCATTTTAGCATATTTCTATTTCCAATATTAATATCAAGGATAGCTGCATTACTTAAATGTCATCAGCTTCATTTGGTACCAATGGATAATTTTTAATCATTCCATATTCAACTCTCAAAACCTTTAAATACAAACTCCTTGTAAAACATTTTTGCTAAAAATTTGAAAGTCATGCAAGCTATAGCATATTTCTCCTAATTATATTATAATGTATTTCTTTGGGGATTTATTTGTGAATATGTAGTTTTGGTGATTATATATGATTCCAGATAGATTGTATGTAAGAATGCTGGGACACCAATCAGAAATAATATATGTCATCCTATGTTCATAGTAGTGCTACTTACAATAGCTAAGAACAGGAAACAGCCAAGTGCCCATCTGTACATGAGTAGATAAAAATTATGTGGTAAATTTGCATAATAGAATACTGTGCACCTATAAAAAGGATATCTTACCCTTTGAGACAACATGGGTTGGGGCTGGAGGAGTATTAAACTAAGTGATATAAGCCAGTCAGAGAAAGATAAGCATCACATGTTCTCACTTATATGTGGAATTTAATGAACAAAATAAACTGTAGAACAAAATAGATGCAGAGACATAGACACATGCAACATACTGATGAATTTCAGAGGAAAGGGGGAAGTAGGTGGGAAGAGATCAACCAAAGAACTTATATGCATATATTCCTAACTTATGGACTCAGACAATAATGTGATGAAGGCCTGTGGAAGAGGAGGCTCTAGGGGATCAATGGAGGAAAAAAGGGGACATCTGTAATACTTTCAACAATAAAGATATATTTAAAAAGTTGTATGTTAGTTGCTCCTAAGGCAGCTATTTTCTTCATTCTTATCTTTGATAAACTATAAAATTGACTTGTTTGGAGGGAAACCATTAAGGTGTAATTTGATAATTGAGTATGCTTTCTTTATGTTTTCAATTGATTCTTAAGTAATTACTCTTGGTGTATTCACTGAAAACATTTTTAGGAATCATTCTTTGACAAAATGTAATCTAATAGGTCTTTCATCACACATTAGAATTGTAATTTAAATCTATATATCAGATTTTTGTTATTAGTATTGTCTGATCAGGATTTGAGTATGATCAGACAATATGAAGTAGATGGAAAATTCTTTATTGTTATATATATAACAACTAGAGGCCCGGTGCACAGAATTCGTGCACTGGGGAGCGGAGGGGGGCTCCTCAGTCTGGCATGCACCCTCTCCAATCCGGGACCCCTCGGGGAATGTCCAACTGCCGGTTTTTACCCACACTTTTAATAGATGAGAGCTCCATTGTTGTTTCTTTCTTTTCATGCTTAAACCCATTGGAATTAGTAGGTATTCAAAGTGTCTATACATTTTGGAGGGACACACTGTATATCTCTAGTCAGCGGTGAAAGGAACCAATGGCGGATTTGGAACCCCCAGACAAGGAACCTCGCTCACTCCCTGCATGTCTCCCCACTGCACTTTCCACCTTTGTGGGCAGCGGGAAAATCAATGTTTTCTCTCATTAACTCGGAAAAGCACGTCCTGTCACCCGCTGCCTGGAAGGAGTGTGCTAGGCCCCAAGCGAGTGAGGCTCAGTCAGGGCAGCCTTCGCTCCTGGGTGCTGGCACCCAAAGTGCACTGCGCCTTCCTCCTCTGCAGTCGCCCCAACTATCCCACCATTTCACTGAGAGGACAGAACTCCTCGTCTCCTCTGGGTTCCCGATCTTGAAAGCTGACCAAAGGTACTTCTGTCCACACCTGCTACTGCCTCAGTACCTGCATTAGCCCCATGAAGGTGATCTTGTTGCTGCACTGGCCTCTGCACAAACAGGACATCACCACTCTGCCCTCTCACTGTCATCTCACAGGAGCCCACCCTCAGCACCCAGAACACCCAGACACTCTCCAAAGGACATGAGCATGCCTGAGGGGATGTGCGCACATCCTGTGGGGGATGTAGGCATGGTGGGGTTGATGGAAGTGCTGCGGAGGGGTGCGGGGGGGGGGGGGGGAGAACTTGCGCATGCTATGGTCCGGGACTGTTGCAGGTGCATGTGTGTGACAGCATTCTGGGGGACGTTCGCACGCCAAGCGGGGAGGAGAGGATGCGCGCACCGGAGGCCTGCAGCTGTGCAGATCCACAAACCCCCCCTGGAGCAGCCAGGAGGACATCAATCTGGCCCGTCATGGTGGCTGTCCCTGTGATCGCACAGCTTCTGGGCCAGGAGGCAGGACTTGCACAGCCACTCCTTGGTGCTAATGGCCTGCAGGCGCTACTTCACCTCAGCCTGCAGGCTCCGCTGCTCGCTCACGGCTGCCACCACTGCCATGTGGGCAGTACAGGTTGCTCTCTGCTGGCCCACCTCTCCCGCCCAGAGGCTCTCGGCGCATGCTGCCCACAGGCCCGGAGCCACTTGGGAGGGTGGGATGCCTGCGTGCACTGCCCACTGGCCTGGAGCGTGATGCCCACTGGCCTTTCTGTGCCTGTGCACGCTGCCCAACCCCCCCCCCCCTGAGTGGCTGGGGCGGGGCTGGATGCCTACCTTCGTCGCCTTGACGATGAAGCCAGGCATCCAGCCCCGCCCTGGCCACTCTGTGCTGTCATGCCTGTGCACTGCCCACAGGCCCTCTGCAGGTGTGGTGGGGTAGAACGCCTGCGTCCTGGCCCGGCTGCCATCTTTGTCGCAGAGTTATGCTCAATTTGCATATTCCATCCTTATTGGCTGTGGGCGCCACCATCTTTGCCGCAGAGTTATAGTAAATTTGCATATTCCCTCTTTATTAGATAGGATTACCTCATTTGATTCCTCACAAAGTACTCTTGGCTCTAACTTCAAAATGTATCTTGTGTTAAGCTGCTTCTCCTACCATTACTATTCATTCACACAATCAACACCTGACTAGTCTAGATAATAGTATTCTTCTCTAGTTTTTCTACTTATAACTTTCATATATAGCTGCACATGCAAATTCTATATAAACATTATATATATACTAAAGGCCCAGCGCAAGAAATTGTGTGTGGGTAGGGTCCCTAGACCTATCCTGCAATCAGGCCCATCTTCCACCCACTGCCAGTCCCCGGTCCTGCCCCTCCACCCCCGCCAGCCAGCTGGTTCCCCTCCCTGTCCCTAGGTCCCACCCTTCCTCCGCCACCAGCCACCCAACTCCCCTTGCTGGCCCCGGGTCCTGCCCCGCCGCCACCGCCAGCCACCCAGTTCCTTTCGCTGGCCCTGGGTCTTGGCCCATTGCTGTTGCCAGCCACCCGGTTCCCCTCACTGGCACCCAACCTCATAGTGATTGGTTGAGCAGTCCTTCTGGTCATTACACTTATGGTCGCTGGCCTTTTATTATATAGTGCATGACATTCACACACTGAGGGGGTCCCTCAGCCTGGCCTGTGCCCTCTTGCAGTCAGGGACCCCTCGGGGGATGTCCGCTGAGGGTTCCTTAGGGCTGCTGCAGAGGCAGGAGAGGCTCCCACCACTACCACTGCACTCACCAGCCATGAGCCCGGGTTCTGGCTGAGCAGTGCTCACCCTGTGGGAGCACACTGACCACCAGGGGGCAGCTCCTGCATTGAGAGTCTGCACCCTGGTGGCCAGTGCACCTCATAGCAACCGGTCGTTCCTCCATTCAGTCGATTCGCATATTAGCCTTTTATTATATAGGACTATATATATATATATATATACCCACATAAATAGATAATAGATATATGGAAAGATGAAGGAAGGAAGCAAGGGTGGCCTTTATAGTATGTACCCTTAGGTAAATTATGTAATTTGCCCTCTAAAATTATTTTAACTTATTTATTTATGAAATGCGAATGGAATACCTTTTACTTGGGAATTCAATTATCATAAAATTTAAAAATAATAAACACAGTACAGTGCCTGGCATAAAAGCCACACAATAAATGAAGTCTATTTCTAAACAGTATTATACACACACATACACACACGCACGCAGATAACTGTTGAATAATCACAATGATCAAGAATAAAAACTTGTATTTTTTTGTAAAAACTATAAGTTCTACCTAAAATTTTCAGCTTATCTGAATATATCTATATAAATGAAAATACAAACATTTGTACAGATATGTAAAAACATGTACATTTACAAATATTTATTTAACTGATTATCTTACTGTTTTCTAAAATAAATCATAAAAAATGTATATACTATTTATAATGGGCTTGTCCTCTGCCCATTTAAATTTTATAATCTAAAAAAAATTATTATTATTATTTTTTAGAAATTTGGGCCTATCATTTTACTAAAATTTAATCCCTCAATATATATTAAAAAAGGCTTATTCCACAGTACCCTGCCTCCTCTTCCTTAGTTTTAGTTATGCATCTTAACATAATTTGTTGCATAGGATGCAGAGTTTATGGATCTCAACAATTTTAAGTCATACCCTTCCTTTACTGCCTGAGTTTGGACAGGTCATTTCACTTTGCTGAAAATATCTCATCTGTCAAATGGTGGAATTGGATTAAAAATCTGTAAGTTCTTCCTGTTCTAGCTAGAATTTAATAATTATGTTCCCTTCTGCTTACTTATGCCATGCCATACTTGTTTTTATAACATTTAAAGAAATCTTTATGTCTTTTAAATCATTTAATTTGGTCTTCTCTCAATTTTCTCCAGTCTCTTCATCATTTTGCCTACTGTGGTGACTGAAGTTGGCTGCAGAATTCTGCATACGCTTGCTGATTTCTAGGAGAGTGAGCTTCTAAATCAAGTCAGAGGTAACACAAAATAAATATTGGATGGAAATTGTCACTAGCAACTTGAGATTGAGGCTTTTTTGTTAGTTCAATTATGAGTTATTTTAGCATTTTCTTTTCCTGAAATTTTTTGATCTCTCTAACACAAATTTCCTTTCCTTTCATGATAACTTAAAAAAAAAATCCATCACAGTAAAAATTTTGCTTTCAATAGAAATAAATTTGTCCTTTCACTATTTTATTTATAGTCCAATTCTATTTTTAATCAATGGAAAATAGAACATATTCTTTTTTAAGTTAATTAAAATTTAATACATGAGTTTATTGGTATATAGAATTAACTTGCTCAAAAATACCCAATTTTTATGTTTTTTAATAATTAAAATTATTTATGAGAAAAAAGATGACTTTAGGAGATTAACTATGCCAGTTAACAAATAGAAAGCAGAAATATATTAATAAGAAAAACATTAAAAATAAACATTAAAGTAGCACCTAAATGAAAGTGACTAATGAGGATATTTTAAATCTAGTTTACAGTCTAAAGTTAGCAATGTCTACATGTTTTCCAAATCATCTTACCAGAACCCTTCATTGGATTTTGTAAAAAAATGATCTTGCTAGCATTCTAAAGAGGTTTTGCCTTAGGTATATTCTGTCCAAAGATTTCTCAGAAACCTTGAAATGTAATAGAAGGTGGACCAAGATTCTGAGATTCATTGTCTTGTTTATTTCTGATTTTTTTTCACTCAGAGTTGTCAATAATAATTATAATTTTTATTATTCAGTTGTTTACCATTGAATGTTGTATAACTTCTTGAAAGGTAACATACTAATTTGATATTATTGTTTTTTCACTCTATGACTGTATAATTAGACAAAGAAATTAACATAGGAAGCACACTTACTTGTTTATGCCACATAATTCACAATCTGCAGTTAAAATCAAACAGTGAGAGTAAATTACCTGGAATGAAAAACAAGGAGTCTAACACTATCCTTTCCCTCTCAATATGGGATTTTTGTAAAGCCAAATCATCAAAGCCTTGTTGTAAATCAAATCAACAAAGCCTTGATAAACAAATCTTTGGGTACTTGAAAAATTAATAGATGTAATCACAAAGTCATCAGTTATAACTTTGGAGAACTATAGGATATAGCTTAAGTACATAAAACTTGCAAAGAGAAAATAGAAACCATGAGAATTATGTATCAGTTATCGTAATAAATGTGAGATCAATTTTGGAAGCATTGGAAGTACATGGAGTTAACAAAAGATGATACATGAAGATTTTACATAGTATTTCCCACTGTGGCTAAACATCAAGATTATTGTCAAATGGGAAAGCAGAAAAGTCAATCTTTCTGGACTTCATTGAAATTTTGGATTTGATCCTTTACATCATTCTCCTTAGGATATTTCTTTGGGGCTCACTTATAACCTTAAACCACAGAGTATGGATGATACTCTTCAGGGTCTACTGAAAAACATATTACTGTACTATTAGGTAACTAGATGATTGGCTAAAATATATCTGAAACAACATATTAACACTGAACTTCTAATATTCAACCAATCCCTATCTAATCCCTACCCCCAACTCGCACTTATACTGCCATATTATTCTTCACTTTAGTAAATGAAAATTCTATACTTTAAATCAGGGATGGGAACCTTTTTTTCTGCCAAGGGCCATTTGGATATTTATAACATCACTAGTGACCCAGTGCACGGATTTGTGCACATTGAAAAAAAATTAATTAGAAGGTGATTGGTGGGGTGGGACTGGGCAAGATGGGCCAGACACACCCAGGAACCAACCTCCGCAGTCCTTCCCCAGCAGGCCACACCTGGGTGGCGCCATGGCTTGAAGGGTGTCTGTGGAGTAAGCAGGGTACATCCAGCAGGTGGGGTCCCTCTGCCTGGCCTGTGGGAATCAGGCCAAAACCAGCTCTCCGACATCCCCAGAGGGGTCCTGGAGTGCAAGAGGACACTCTGCAATATTGCTGTCGTATAGGGTGTGGAACGCAAGTGCAAATGTGCAGTAAACCAGATTCAGGGCCAACAGTGCCCCAGCAACAACATAACCCACGGCTGAGGGTGGAACCACATGGCCCTGAGAGGAATTGGAATCAGGCTCCCTCCTCTCTGGTTTCCGGGTGCATCACCAGAGAACTGCCACTGCCAAGTCACTGCAGTTCGGCAGCTCCTGTGTTGAGCGTCTGCCTTCTGGTGGTCAGTGCGTATCATAGTGACCACTGGGACAGTCGACACTTTGTCATATTACCCTTTTATATGTAGAGACTAGAGGCCTGGTGCACAAAATTCGTGCACAGAAGGGTGTGTCCCTCAGCCCAGCCTGCACCTTCTCCAATCTGAGACACTTCGAGGAATGTCCGACTGCCCATTTAGGCCTGATCCCTCTCACAATCCAGGACTGATGGCTCCCAACGGCTCTCCTGCCTGCTTTCCTGCTTTCCCCTGACTGCTTCTGCCTGCCAGCCTGATCACCCCCTAACCACTCCCCTGCCAACCTGATTGATGCCTAACTGCTCCCCTGCCAGCCTGATTGCCCCTAACTGCCTTCCCCTGCAGGCCTGATCCCTCCAACTGCCCTCCCCTGCTGGCCATCTTGTGGCAGCCATCTTCTATCCACATGGGGGCAGCCATCTTTGACCACATGGGGGCAGCCATCTTGTGTGTTGGATTGATGGTCAATTTGCATATTACTCTTTTATTAGATAGGATTTGCAAGCCATACAAGATTATCAACTTAAAAATTAGCCTGCTAAATTTGGTCAAACATTTAATTAATTCATCCCTAATGCCATGATAGGGCCAGACCAATGAATTCCCAAGGCCGTATAGAGCCTGTGGGATGGACATTCCCACTCCTGCTCTAAATATCCAGGCTGAAACCTTGGTGTCATCATTATTCTCATCTTCTTGTCACATCCTTTTATTTGTTCCCACAGAAAGTCCTCTTGGCTTTACCTTCAAAATATATCTTTTGTTCAGCTTCTTCTCATCACACCTACCATTACTATTCACACATATAATCAACACCTATGTCGCCTAGATTATAGCATTCTACCGTAGTAATGAGTGTCTTAACTTAGAACATTGATTTCCTCCCTCCTCAGTGGATACATATAAAATGCATTCTAAAATGTATAATGACCCTATCTGATAAGTGGGATTATTAATGTTATGCTCAATTTACATAGGGTAAACTAAAATACAGAGTGTATAAAGCTAGTAAGTGGTCAAACCAAGTAGATTCCATACAGAGAACAAACTTAAAAAAAATGAGTGATTTCAGAGAGGAGAGGAAGAGAAAGATAGAAACATCAATGATGAGAGAGTATCATTGATTGGCTGACTCCTGCATGCCCCACACTGGGGATTAAGCCACAACCCAGGCATGTTCCTGGGTTCATTGGTCAGCGTTCAACCACTGAGCCATGCTGCCAGGCCAGAGAACAAAATCTTAATCATTATTCTGTACTAGAGGCCCGGTGCACTAAATTTGTGCACGGGGTAGTGTGTCCTTCAGCCCAGCCTGCACCCTCTCCAATCTGGGACCCCTTGAGGGCAGTCAGACATCCCTCTCACAATCCAGGACTGCTGGATCCCAAGCGCTCGCCTGCTAGCCTGCCTGATTTCCCCTAACCACTTCTGCCTGCTAGCTGATCACCCCTACCACTCCCCTGCCAGCTGATCAACACCTAGCTGCTCCCCTGCTGGCCTGGTTGCCCCCAACTGCCCTCCCCTGCAGGCCTGGTCCCCTCCCAACTGCCCTCCCCTGCTGGCCTTATCAGCCACCACTGCCCTCCACTGCCGGCCATCTTGTGGTGGCCATCTTGTGTCCACATGGAGGCAGCCCTCTTGTGTGTTGGAGTGATGGTCAATTTGCATATTACCTCTTTATTATATAGGATAGCTCTACAAAAAGATAAATAAATTAATTTAGTCAACTCAAACTCTAATGGAGCACCTGCTATATATATATATTTGCCAGAGTGATTGGATATTTTAAGCTGTATGAGGTAGGTGGGAAGAATCAGGGACCTAATTTTAGACTAGATTAATGATTTGGAAAACATAAAATATAAGAATGTTAAATGAAGCATTCTAGTTGCCAAATGCTATATAATCTCTGATCTCAATTTAAGTTGGCTAATTGGGTCATACAAAGCCATCACTATACCAGACCTTTTAGGAACAAATAGAAATAATTGTAAATTCTTTTCACAATTATAACATATGAACTATAACTTAATAACATTAAAGAAGCTGATATAATTTAATAAAAAGAAAGTGGATTAATACCTAAGGTCAAAACTTATCAGAAATTTTGGAAGCTGGTTAAAGAATCATGCTGCAAATTTTTGGCACATCCAAGGAGGATGATAGGTGTAGGAAAGATATGCTATAAATGGTGAAATGTAAGTAGCTGGGGGGTGAATAAAGACTGGCCAGATATAAGCCATGGAGACAGCTGGTTTAGTTGTTACTCAAGGTCAAGATGGTATCTGGGAATGTGGCTCTTATCATGCCACAAAGGGCATGGATCAGATTACAAAGTTACCAAAGAAGTTATTCAAGCCTGACACAAAATTTAAGGGCTAACTTACTTAACAGAAAGGTACTCTAAATTAATCAGAAATACTTATTCTATGATAAGTAAGATTATTTCCCACCATCCCTAACCTAGGAAAGATATTTACTGAGTAGCTAATCAGTGGTCATGTCATTTTCTAGCACAAAGGAATGATGTATATGGAAAAATATAAAAGTTAATGAGAAAGCCTTTGCATTAAAGATTTCAAGGTTAATTGATATGCTTCAAGTTCAAAATTATCAAAATAAAACTTGGCAAAATGAAGCTATTAGAATTAGATAAAAGTACAAAATGTTAAATTTTAAAAGAGCAACTAGTATTCATGGACATAGACAACAGTGTGGTTATTGCTGGGAAAGGGGTGTGGGGGAGGTGGAGGAAGGTATAGGGGGGATAAATGATGGTGAAAGGAGACTTGACTTGAGGTGGCGAACACACAGTACTATGTACAGATGATGTGTCATAGAATTGTGCACCTGAAATCTGTATAATTTTGTTATCTAGTGTCACCCTAAGTCAGTGGTCGGCAAACCGTGGCTTGCGAGCCACATGCGGCTCTTTGGCCCCTTGAGTGTGGCTCTTCTACAAAATACCACGGCCTGGGCGAGTCTATTTTGAAGAAGTGGAATTAGAAGAAGTTTAAGTTTAAAAAAAATGGCTCTCAAAAGAAATTTCAATTGTTGTACTGTTGATATTTGGCTCTGTTGACTAATGAGTTTGCCGACCACTGCCCTAAGTCAATAAAGAGGAAAACAAAAAAGCAACTGATTAGTGATATCAGAATAAGCCTAGGATAAAGGGTCATCTATTAATGGTCATCTTGGAAAAGGATTATCCTAGGAAAGGACACCTGAAAAAAAATGTAGGACCTATTGGACAAAAGATGAGAAACTGCTATCAGCTTTCAAGTTTGTGAGATAGTAATTTCTTTTAGAAGTTTTGTTTACTTCTATACATTTGGAATCTAATCTGTTTTCAAATTTACTTCAATCTCAGAACTTGAGTTGGACTTAGAAGAGGATTATTAAAAGCCAACCTGATGCTTTTAAGAAGGCCACACCACTAACCTAGAAGTGTGAACTTGAGTGTCTTAGGGCAGACCCAGAGAATTTGCGTCCTAGAATCATCATGGATAGAAGAAAATTGAGGCTTCCATTGCTATAGAACAAACAAATTAGACTTTAGAAGCTTTTGAATTTGAAATGCTTATTTGGTTTTCCCAGGTATAAAATTTACTTGATTAAGCAGAGGTATTGAATTTACCACCTATGTTTGAAGCATGCCTGACCTTCAGTGTATTCAGCTTTAGTGTCTTCATCTCTACCTTCTGACACCATATTCATCTATCAAGAGCCACCCATTTTTTATGAAGCTGTGTTGGTACCTTGGCCATCTTAGGATGTTCCAGCACCTACAGTGAATTAGTTTCTCAGGTGTGCTTGAAACCATACTACTTCACAGCCAAAGATAGGCACTTAGTACTGTTGATGGGGCAACGCTTTGAACTAGTAAGTTTCTGCAGAAGTAGCTTGAGGCTAGAGAATATAGTTTTCTAAGTAGAGGAAAAGAAAGTCAGAGCATGTGTCTTTTACCTCCTTGGTTAAGTTTATTCCAAGGTATCTTTTTGTTGTTGTTGTTGCAATAATATTTTTTTTAAGTTCTCTTTTCATGGACATAGACAACAGTGTGGTGATTGCTGGGGGAAGGGTGATGTGGGAAGGTGGAGAAAAGTATAGGGGAGATAAATCGTGTATAAAAATGCCATCAATTTCTATCCTGCTACTTTGCTGAATTCATTTATTAAATCTAGTAGTTTTGGGTGGAGTCTTTAGGGTTTTCTATGTACAATATCATGTCATCTCTGAATAATGACAATTTCACTTTCTCCTTTCCAATTTGGATGCCTTTTATATTTTCTTCTTGTCTGATCACTGTGGCCAAGACTTCCAGTACTATGATGAATAAGAATGATGAAAGCAGACATATCTGTCTTGTTCCTGTTCTTAAAAAAAGCAAAGCAAAGCAAAAAAAAATCATAGCAAACCACATTTTGGTTTTTAAAACTTCTGATAAGAAGTGACACACACCACCTGTGCTTAGCTATGACTAGCTAAAGCATGCTATTTTCTATACCTGATTTAAACAGAACAGGGATGAATAACCACCCTCTGGGGCAAGCATCACAGATATGGACATTGACTTGGGCCCTTTTCATTCTCTATTGCATCCTTACCCTCTCAAATTAAATAGATATTCCTTAATGGAAGAAAATATATAGTACACAGCTTAGCCACCACCAGACTAATACTTGGTTTCCAATAAATGAAAAAAACAAGACTCCCTGAAAACCTCACACGTCATTCTGGATATCCTTCCAGACTTATAGTATCTGTGCAATGTCATAGCATGTATTTGCCAACTGTATATTTACCACAGATACTTATAAAATGGCACTTTTGTATAATTTAATTAACCAATTAGGAGAAGTTTCTGTTTTAACTTTAATATTGTTTAAATATGTTTATTTAGCCCTAAATAAAATCACTATTATAGAACAAAAGGCACAAAAATATACTTTCGTTCAGTTGAAATCAGAATTTGGATCTAATACAACTATCAACTCTTAATCAGGTCTTGGATATTATGCAATGTGGACAAAAGCAAGATATATTCTTACCCTGAGTAAAGTATATCCAAATGATGGAGAATTTTTGATATTGTTCCCTAATTTAACATTTCCCCTTCATGGATAATTTTGTTTGTTTGTTAATTCTCACCTGAGGATATTTTTCCATTGATTTTTAGAGCGAGTGGAAGAAAGAGGGAGAGAAACATCTATGTGAGAGAGACACATTGATTGGTTGTCTCCTACATGCACTCCAACCAGGGCTGAGGAATAACCCTGCAACTGAGGTATATGCCCTTGACCAGAATCAAACCCAGGACCCTTCAGTCCAAGGGCCTATGCTCTATCCACTGAGCCAAATCAGCTAAGGTTTCATGGTCAATTTTTATTCCTCTCAATATATTACAAACATGGTGAGTTTTAAAATGTAATGTTTCAAAATTCAAAGGGCCATTTTATAGCTATCCTAATACTTCCCGAGCACTGAGCCATGAAAAGGTCTCCAAACTTTTCTGTAGCACAGCAGCTACTGTAATATTGAAGATCAGTAAAAACAGTCACTGATAAACAGAAATCTAACTCTGTAGCCTACAATTTTTATATGTTCTTATTAAATTCAGTTAGTCTGTGCAGAGAGAAGTTTTTATTTATTAATGCCTTAATTATTTTTTTTCCCCTAAGTTTGTTACTTGAAAACTTTTTGTTGAAGTGAAGGTTAAAAATGTTTGCTTTCTTTTATTTTTTTCCTACAAAATAGAATGACTGACATAGCCAAGGAAATTTTAAGCACCTAGAGACACAAAAATGTGAAAGGATATACTTAGAATTGATTAAATTGATGACACATGATACAACAGCACAGTAAAATAGGTAAAAATTGTACTACTACATAAATAAGCATGCATGCAAAAATATATGGAAGCATCTATAATAATATCTATAATAAGAAAAGTGTAATATGCTAATCCGACTAGACAGCTGAATGAACTTCCGGACGTCATTCTGGATATCTTTCCGGCCTAAGCCGACACGGTGGGGGCCAAGGCAGAGGTAGTTAGGGGTGATCAGGCAGGCAGGCGAGTGGTTAGGAGCCAGTGTCCCTGGACTGTGAGAGGTATGTCCGACTGGCAGTCAGACACCCCCTGAGGGGTCTCAGATTGCAAGAGGGTGCAGGCCGGACTGAGGGCCCCCCTCCCGTGCATGAATTTCTTTCACTGGGCCTCTAGTATTATTATAATTAAAATAAAACTCACTTTACCAGCACTTTTCTGGAAGGTGATAATCTGAAAGAAAATTAATAGGAAAAGTGCATCCTGCACTATTTTACATGTATTTTCAAATAATGATAAACTATGAACATTAGTGGCAATAGCTAAATTAATTTCTCATTGCATAAAACTATGCACTTAACTGATGAATACATAGGAAACTCATGCTACAGTTAAACTTTTTTACTGGTGTCATATGAAGAGAGGAGTAAGATACTTAAATAAAAAAATTATTTCATATTTGTTCAACAGCTCTCTGAGTGCCCCATATGCCAGTTTTTGGCCTATGTATACAACAATAATCACACAGGCAAGTGACCTGCCCCCATTGTATGTATATTTTAGTGAGTTAACATTTAACAAGGAAAAACTATAGTCCTCCAAAATTAGTGTTTGAAGTAAAAAGTAAACCCTCTTAATTTTCAAATGTAACACCAGGTAATAGAATAATGAAAGAATATTTTTTTTATTATTATTTACAACATCAAAAAAATGGAGAACATGTCCAAAAAATGTAAATCTATAAAAAAAACCTATAAAGAAAAGTTTATTAGTGATTGCCAGTACTAAGAGTGGGAATGGGCATTGCTTGGTAAAGGCCATAAGGGATACTTTGGGGCGCTGAAAAAATATTAAAACTGTATTGTGATAAAGGTGGCATAACTCTTTACATTTATTAAAAGTCATTGCTTTTCCCTTCTTAAAATGGATTAATTTTATGGTATGTAAGTTACACCTAAGTAAATCTGTTTAAAAAGGAAAGTTGGGAAAGAAAGCATGTCTACTTTTAATTATATAATGCAGTTAGCATAATATAAATTATTAAAAAATTTCAAGGATAAAAGCCCATGAAAAAATCTTATAATTGATCATTTCATTAATATAAAATACAAATAATACAGTAACTATCAAATAGAAAATTCTGATGGCCAAGATATTTGATGATATTTGTTGAAATATTTATCTGGATTTTACATGTTATATATTGCAGTAAATCTTTTTAATTTTATAATGTTATTTAAAAATTGGTATCCAAGCACATATATATATTGTAGTACTTAATATTCTTTTTTCCTATCTCTGACATGACCTAGTTGAAAAAAAATTAGGTTAATATACTAAACAAGAAAGGAAATATCCATAAGTACCAAACTCTAAGTTTATGCTGAAAACATATTAACTTGAATAATGGTTGATGATATGTTACTGCCTTAGTTAATTTGTTTAAGGGATATAAATGGTATATGCTTTGCTGTCATATTTTTCAAACTTAAAAAATATTACAAAGTCACCCAATTTAACTCACTCTTCTAGTTTTTACTCATACTAGAAATTCTTAAATTGTCATTCAGGAAAATAATGACAATGCCTATACTACTGATAATATGTAGTATTTATTTATGGCATATCTATTATGCCAAGAACAATGCTAAGTGCTTTATATGAAGTTATTCACTTAATTTGTATAACATCTTTGGAGGTAGATGATTAAATCAGCAAAATGAGGATTCAATATTTTAAGCAATTCACTGTTCCTATAGTAACAAAGACTTTTAGGATCCAAAGCCAGGTGTGTTTGATGCCAAAACCTGACAGGAAACTCACTACTTACTTCCTATTGAAATCAGCATTCCACTGAATTAGTTAAGGTCTAATAAATTCCAAATTTTCATTTTAAAAAAAGAAATAAAGAAAGTAGATGAGCTCTAGGTTGTTTGTGACATATCTTTGTTATATGATTCATTCAAAAAATAAAGTATCCTAATATATAAAAACCCAGGGTAATAACATCCAAAACGGACAAAGGCTTGAGCAACTGGAAGTCAGTCCTGCAGTCAGTGCTGGGTTGCCATGGTGACCCAGCACTGACTGCCAAGGAGGCTGAGGATCAGGCCCAGAGAGAGGCCTGAAGAAAGAGGCAGGATCTGAACTGCTGCCTCTGTGGCAGCTGTTGATCAGCCGTTGCCTCTCTCTTTCTCTCCAGGTTTCGTCAGCAGCCTTGCCTCTGTTTCTCTCTGGGCCTCCACAGTGTGGGGGGCTGCTGATTAGCCCCACCTCTCTGATCAAGCCAAGAGATAGGCCCAGAGAGGCTGACTGGCATAGAAACCAACCAATCAGAACCAAATCTGGGTTAAATGTGAGGAGCCAATGGCTTCCTAGGAGGAGGAACTTTTGATGCTGACTGGCATAGAAACTGACCAATCAGAACCAAATTGGCCAGCAAGGGAGGGCAGTTGGGGGCAAGATCAGGCAGGCAGAGACAGTTAGGGGCAATCAGGTTGGCAGGGAAAGGCAGTTGGAGGCAACCAGGCCGGTAGGGGAGGGCAGTTGGGGGCTAGATCAGGCCGGCAGTGGAGGGCAGTTAGGAGCGATCAGGTAGGCAGGCAGAGGTGGTTAGGGGTGATCATGCAGGCAGAGTGGGGCAGTTGGGGGCAAAAAGGCTGGCAGGGGGGCAGTTAGGGGTGATCAGGCAGGCAGGCAGGTGGAGCAGTTAGGAGTCAGCAGTCGGGCAGCACATAAATCGGGCCTAAACTGGCGGTGGGACATCCCTCTTGCAATCTGGGACTGCTAGCTCCTAACTGCTCACCTGCCTGCCTGCCTGATCACCCCTAACTGACCCCCGCTGCCAGCCTGATCACACCTAAATGCCTCTGCCTGCTGGTGTGATAACCCCCAAATGCTCCCTCCTGCTGGTCTGCTCACTCCCAACTACCCCCCCTGCCAGCCTGTTCACCCCCAACTGCCCCACTGCTGGCCTGCTTTCCCCCAACTGCTCCCCACACCGGCCTGCTCGCCCTCAACTGACGCCCTGCCAGCCTGCTCACACCCAACTGACCCCACCCCCCGCTGGCCTTCTTGCCCCCAACTGCCCCCCCTGCTGGCCTGCTCACCCCCAACTGTCCCAACCTGCTGGTCTTATCACCCCTAACCATCTCTGCCTTGGCCCTGCCACCATGACTTTGTCTGGAAGGACATCCGGAAGGTCTCCTGGTCTAATTAGCATATTACCCTTTTATTAGTATAGATGAAGTGATCACCCCAATAAGTCTAGTACTCATCTGACACTATACATAGTTATTAAAATGTTATTGACTATATTCCCTATGTTTGATACTACATCCACATGACTGTTTTTATAACTGCCAATTTGAATGTCTATATTTATTTATTTTTCTTTATTGATTAAGGAATTACATATGTGTCCTTATCCCCTATTGCCTCCCTACCCCCCACTTATGCTCTCACCCCTCTGGTGTCTGTGTCCATTGGTTATGCTTACATGCATGCATACAAGTCCTTTGGTTGATCTCTCCCCCTTACCCCCACCCTCCCCTACCTTCCTTCTGAGGTTTCACAGCTTGATAGATGCTTCTTTGTCTCTGGATCTGTATTTGTTAATCAGTTTATGTTGTTCATTATATTCCACAAATGAGTGAGATCATTTGATATTTATCTTTCTCTCACTAGCTTATTGTACTTACCATAATGCTCTTCAGTTCTATCCATGCTGTTGCAAATGATAAGAATTCCTTCTTTTTTACTGCAGCATAGTATTCCATTGTGTAGATGTACCACAATTCTTTAATCCACTCATCTGCTGATGGGAACTTAGGCTTTTCCAAATCTTAGCTATGGTGAATTGTGCTGCTATGAACATAGGGGTGCATATATTCTTTCTGATTGGTGTTTCTAGTTTCTTGGGATATATTCCTAGAAGTGGGATTACTGGGTCAAATGGGAGTTCCATTTTTAGTTTTTTGAGAAAACTCCACACTGTTCTCCACAGTGGCTGCACCAGTCTGCATTCCCACCAGCAGTGCACCAGGGTTCCTTTTTCTCTGCATCCTTGCCAGCACTGGTCATTTGTTGATTTGATGATGATAGCCATTCTAACAGGTGTGAGAATTGTCATTTTGATTTGCATCTCTCAAATTATTAGTAATTTTGACCATGTTTTCATATGTCTCTTGGGCTTCCTTATGTCTTCTTTTAAAAGTATCTATTGAGATCCATTGCCCATTTTTTGATTGGGTTGTTTATCTTCCTTTTGTTAAGTTTTATGAGCTCGCTCTAAATGTTGGAGATTAAACTCTTATTGGTGATAACATTGGCAAATATGTTCTCCCATACAGTGGGCTTTCTTGTTGTTTTGTCAATGGTTTCTTTTGCTGTACATAAGCTTTCTATTTTGGTGTAGTCCCATTTGTTTATTTTCTCTTTAGTTTCCATTGCCCTAGGAGCTATATCGGTGAAGAAATTGCTTTGACATATGTCTGAGATTTTGCTGCCTGTGGATTCCTCTAATATTTTTATGGTTTCCCATCTTATGTTTAAATCCTTAATCCATTTTGAGTTTATTTTTTGTATGGTGTAAGTTGGTAGTCTAGTTTCATTTTTTTTTTTTTTTGCATGTATCTGTCTACCTAAAACCTATCCTTCTCAGACTATTCCAAAAAATTCAAGTGGAAGGAACACTTCCAAGTTCATTCTATGAAGCCAGCATTACCCTAATACCAAAACCAGATAAACACAATGAAAGAGAATTATAGGCCAATATCCCCTCATGAACATAGATGCCAAAATCCTCAACAAAATTCTAGCAAAATCAGATCCAGACTTATATCAGGAAGATCATACACCATGACCAAGTAGAATATCTACAAATCAATAAACGTGATACATCACATAAACAAATTGAGAGAGAAAAATCACATAGTCATATCAATTGATGCAGAAAAAGCATTTGACAAAATCCAATATCCTTTCTTTATAAAAAACCTAAACAAAATGGAAATAGAGGGATCATACCTCAACATAATAAAAGCCTTATACAAACCTACAGCCAACATCATATTCAATGGGCAAAAAAACTAAGACCATTTCACCTAAGAACAGGAACAAGACAGGGATGCCCACTTTCACCATTCCTGTTCTACATAGTTCTGGAAGTGTTAGCCATAGAAATTAGACAAGGAGAAGAAATAAAGGGTATCCAAATTGGAAAAGAAGACGTAAAACTGTCATTATTTGCAGATGACATGATACTGTACATAGAAAACCCTAAAGACTCCATCAAAAATTATTAGACAATAAATTAATTGGCAATGTAGAAGGATACAAAATTAATGCCAAGAAATCTATGGCATTTCTATACACCAATAGTGAACTTACAGAATGAGAGACTAAAAAAGCAACCTCATTTACCATCTCACCAAAATAATTAAGATACCTAGGAATAAACTTAACTAATGAGGTAAAAGTCCTGTACTCAGAAAACTACAGGACACTGAAAAAAGAGGTAGAGGAAGACATAAATAGATGGAAGAACATACCGTGTTCAAGGATTGGTAGAATAAACATCATTAAAATGTCCATACTACCCAAAGCAATCTATAGATTCAATGCACTCCCCTTTAAAATACCAACGGCACATTTCACAGACTGCCTAAGACTATCGGAAAACACAGATATTTACGTTACAATTCATAACAGTAGCAAAATTACAATTATGAAGTAGCAATGAAAATAATTTTATGGTTGGGGTCACCACAACATGAGAAACTGTATTAAAGAGTCGCAGCATTAGAAAGGTTGAGAACCACTGCTCTAATGTGTTCTTCATTTTAATTATTGTATTCCTTATTTCTTACTGGTTCTTTTTTATGTTTTCTATCTCCGTTTTTCTTTTTTTTTTTTTTAATGTTTCCTATCTCCTCACTGAGATAGTCTATTTTTGCCTTTATGTTCATTAAGCAACCTTAAAACCAGAGTTTTGAACTCTGCATCTGGTTGATTCCTTGTCTCCATTTTATTTAGTACTTTTTCTAGAGTTTTGTACTGTTCTTTTATTTGGGACATGTTTCTCTGTCTCCTCATTTTGGCTGCCTCACTTTTTTTTTTTTTTCCATTAAGCAGAGCTACTACATTTCTCAGTCTTGGTAGAGTGGTCTTATGTAATAGGCCTTATATAGTAAGTGTTCCTCTGGGGTTCATTGGTACAGTCTCCATGATCACCTAAGCTGATGCTTCAGGGGTGTCCCTGGTGTGGGTCGTGTATGCCCTTCTGTTGTACCCGAGCCTTGATTGCTTTTGGCATGTCAATGGGCAAGATTAATCCTCAGGATGGTTGGTTTTGAGGACTGGCTATCATTAATACAGTGGAGGAGCTGATGTGCAGGGGCTGACTCTACAGAGAAGGATTTACTTTAGTGAGGATCTGGTGCCTGCTGAGTCTTCCCTTTGGATGTGTCATTTGTGGGGTGCTTGAGTGGTGCTCTGTTGTGCTCTGAAGCTGGCCACAGGGTATGTTGGTTCTGGAGACTCTAGGGAGGGGCTCTGGTGCAGGTCAAGTTTGGACACTGCCTGTACCCTGGGACTACTTGGTAGTAGCTACAAAGTGATCTGCAGATGGTTTCCACTTGTGTTGGGCTTGGAGAGGTTAAACTGTGACTCAAAGCTGGATGCCACTAGAGTCGGGCTTAGGGATACTTAGCAAGAGGTACACAGCATGTTGAGTCCAGATGCTGCTTGTTTGGGGTTTGTGAAACTCTGAGAGATTTTAGGAAAGTTTCACATATTCAAG
This sequence comes from Plecotus auritus, assembly GCF_963455305.1. Lineage (NCBI taxonomy): Eukaryota > Metazoa > Chordata > Mammalia > Chiroptera > Vespertilionidae > Plecotus > Plecotus auritus. Next base: position 127,699,012 of record NC_137770.1, on the reverse strand, counting down.
AGTGTCTTTATATTCCTAGAAGTGAACTGCAGATCAAAGTTTAAGCATATTCAGTCTCATGAGTTAATACCAATTTTTTTCCATAGTGGTTGCATAAACTTGCATTCCTACCAGCAAGGTGTAAGAATGCTATTTGTTTAGTCTCTTTACAAAAGCTCATAATCTTCAGACTGCCTTCAATGCTTTTACTAATTTGCTCTATAGAAAGTGTTTTCCTTTATTATTTTAATTTGAATTATAATGAGATTGAACATATTATCATAGATTTATACTTTATTTCTATTCACTTTTCTATTAAATAATCAATCATATTTTATCTACTTTTCTTTTGGGGAATTTTCTTTTTATTGATATTTTTATTTACTTGTAAATTTTGGATCTCTATTAGTTAAAATATTGTTTTGTTTGTGGCTTAGTGCTTTAACTATTTATCATACTTTCTCAGCAAAAAAAAAAAGGTGTTTTTTCAATTTCAGTTTTAATAATTTTATTAGTAAAGAAGTTTTTAAAATAAAATTAGATTTATCAATATTTTCATTTATATTGCCCACATTTGTGGATGGTTTAGAATATCTCTCATAATTATAAATGATTTATATATTTTTAAGAGTTTTTAATGTAACTATAAGTCTCATTTCATCATAAAGATGATAATTATATGACTATGGTTCAAACGAGGTTACACTTTTTGTAACATTTTGTTATAAAAATTTATAACATTAAAAATGTTGAAAAAGTTTTATAGTTAATATAATCACTAAATATTATATCATATTTTTATTTTTATCACATTTATTTATTACTTATTTTTATTCACCCCATCTTATTTTTTAATGCATTTTAAATATGTTTCAGGTATCAGTATATTTTCCCTTATAGCTTTACCACTAATACCACAAACTATAGTTAATATATTTTACAGGTTTTTTTCCTTTGAGTTAAAACTGACATAAAGAGATTTAGTATATTAATATATGTGAGTATGTTAAATAATTTAGTGAGATTTGACAAATGTAGATACCTACATAATAAAAATACTTTTAATATACAATATTAACATCACCCCAGAAAATGTTTTTTGCCTCTTTATTATCTATCTCTACTCCTAAACAACCACCATTCTGATTTTTCCTACCATATAAGAGGTTTGTCTGTTATGAAACTTCATATGAATGGAATCATACTCTATGAAGCATTTTACATCTATTTTTTACTCAGCATTGTGCTTTTGAGATTAAGACATGTTGCATAAATCAATAGTATTCTATTTTTTATAGTTGAATAAAATTCCAGTGTATGAATTTACTACAATTTGTTTTTCCATTCACCTATTTATGTCTATGTGGGCCATTCCAGTTTTTCAATAGTATAATTTAAGCTCCTAAAAACATTAATATACTGTATGGTGGTAATACCATTTTATAATCCCATCACAAATATGTTAAAATTCAGGTTAGTTCATATGCTTATACTAGGTCTTTAAGTTATGTAATATGTGTTCTCCTTTAGGGAAATTATTTTGGATATTCTAAGTCCATTGGCATTCCATATAAATTTTAGAATCAGTTAGATAATTTCTTCAAAGCAGCCTGTGGGCATTATAACTGAATGTACTAGTATAGATCAGTTTAAGGTGAACTGAATTAATAATTATACTGAGTTCTCTAATACATAAATATTGTATAATTCACAATTTATTTGAATCTTTATATTTTATTAGTGATTTTTTGTTATTTTTGGTGTACAGGACATCATATTTATTTCTAAATATTTTGAGTTTAGGTACTTACATATTCCAAATTTTATTACTAATATATAAGATTACAATTGATTTTGCATCCATCAAGTCTTGAAAAATGACTTATTAGGACTTCTGATTTTCTTATAGACTAGAGGCCCAGTGCACGAAATTTGTTCACAGGGGGCGGGGGGTTGTCCCTCAGCCCAGCCTGCACCCTCTCCAATCTGGGACCACTTGAGGGATGTCCGACTGCCCATTTAGGCCTGATTCTGGTGGGATTGGGCCTAAACGGGCAGTCGGACATCCCTCTCACAATCCAGGACTGCTGGCTCCCAACTGCTTGCCTGCCTGCCTGCTTGATTGCCCCTAACTGCTTCTGCCTGACAGCCTGATCACCCCCTAACCACTCCCCTGCCAACCTGATAGATGCCTAACTACTCCACTGCCGGCCTGATTACCCCTAACTGCCCTCCCCTGCAGGCCTGGTCCCTCCCAACTGCCCTCCTCTGCCAGCCTTGTCACCCCTAACTGCCCTCCCCTGCAGGCCTGGTCCCCCCCAACTGACCTCCCCTGCAGGCCTGGTCCCTCCCAACTGCCCTCCTCTGCTAGCCTGGTCATCCCTAACTGCCCTCCCCTGCAGGCCTGATTGTCCCCAACTGCCCTCCCTTGCAGGCCTGGTACCTCTCAACTGCCCTCCCCTGCAGGCCTGGTCCCTCCCAACTGCCCTCCTCTGCCAACCTGGTCACCCCTAACTGCCCTCCCCTGCAGGCCCAGTCACCCTTAACTGCCCTCCCCTGCTGCCCTGATTACCCACAACTGCCTTCTCCTGCCAGCCATCTTGTGGTGGCCATCTTGTGTCCACATGGGGTCAGCCATTTTTGACCACATCGAGGCAGCCATCTTGTGTGTTGGAGTGATGGTCAATTTGCATATTACTGTTTTATTAGACAGGATTACTTAGGATTTTCTATGTAAACAATCATATCACTTGCAGAAAGAGAAAGTCTTAGTTCTCTATTTCTGAACTTAATTCCTATCATTTCTTTCTACTGTCTATTTTAAGGCTGAATATAAGTGAGATATGGAAGTATTTACATCTTTGCTTTTTCTCATTCTTTTCCTAAAAAGCACCTTCATTGAGGTATAATTGATGTATAAATACCTGTATATACTTAATATGTACAATTTGATGTTTGGACATGTGTAAATACCTAGTATGCTACCACTATCATCAAGTGAAGACATAGTCAATACCTCCCAAGGCTTCTGGTGTCCCCCCTTTTTTTAGTAAAGTCACTTAACTTGAGGTTTATCCCCTTAACAAAATTTGAAGTACACACTATCATATTGCTAACTATAGGCACTGTGTTGTACAGTAGATCTTTAGAACTTATTTATCATGCATAATTGAAACTTTATACCCACTGAGCAATGACTCCCCATTTCTTCCTCTTCCAGGCCTTGGAAACCAGTACTATATTATCTGCTTCTATGAGTTTACTACTTAATATACCTCAGATAAATAGAATCATGCAATATTTGTTTTTCTATGCAGACTTAATTCACATAGCATGATGTCCACCAAGTTCATCCATGTTGTGACAAATGGCAGAATTTCCTTCTTTTTAAAAGCCAAGTAATATTTCACTGTATGCATATGCCACATTTTCTTTATCCACTCACTTATTGTGGAAAGTGAATTTTTTCCCCTTACTGTGGCTATTTCGAATAATGTGTTAATGAACATGGGAATGCAAATGTCTCTACGATTCTGGTTTTAGTTCCTTTGGATTATGCCCAGAAGTAGGATTGCTGGATCATATGGCAGTTTTATATTTAAGTTTTTTAACTCTCCATTCTGTTTTCCATAGCTGCTGCACCATTTTATATTCCCAGCAAAACTGTACGAGTTTCAATTTCTTACAATGATGCCATCACCTGTTATCTTTTTTTTAATCTATAATTAGGTGTGAGTTGATATCTCTGGTGGTTTTGATTTGGATTTTTCTGATGATTAGTGATGTTGATTATCTTTTAATGTAACACTTGGTCACCAGTATGTCTTCTTTGAAGAGATGCTTATTCAGTTCCTTTGCCCGTTTTTAAATTGGGGCATTTGGGTTTGTTTGTTTTATAGCTTCTTATGTATTTTGGATATTAACCCCTTTTAGACATATGGTTTACAAGTATTTTCATCAAGGAGATGTAAGACTTGTACGCTGAAAACTACAAATCACTGATGAAATATATTATAAAATACAAAAAAAAAGCAGAAAGTTATGCCATGTGCCTGGATTGGACATTGTATTTAATATTGTGAAAATGTCCATACTACACAAAGAAATCTACAGATTCATTGTAATTACTATCAAAATCCCACTGGCATTTTGTACAGAAATAGAAAGAACAACCTAAAATTCACATAGAACCAGAGATCCCCAAATAGCCAAAACAATCTTGAAAAATAAGAACAAAGATGGAGGCATCACACTTTCTGATTTCAAAATATATTACAAAACTACAATAAGTAAAACAATAAGTATGGTACTGGCATAACACAGACACATCGAACAATGTGACAGAATCAAGAGCTCAGAAATCTACTCACACATATATGGTCAACTAATATTCGACAAGGATGACAAGAATATAAAATAGGGAATATACGGTATAGTTTCTTCAACAAATGGTGCTGAGAAAAAAAAAGTATATTCACATGCAAAAGGATAAAATTGGACTTATATCTTACACATCCACAAAGATTAATTCAAAATGCATTAAAAATTTAAGCTTAAGATTGAAATCTATAAAACTCCTAGAAGAAAATAATGAGGAAATTCTTCATTACATTGATCTTCACAATGGTTCATGGATCTAATACCCAAGTACAGTGAATGAAACATAAATAAACAAATAGGAGTACATGAAACTAATAAGCTTCTTGTGCACAATGAAAGAAATAATCAACAGTGACAAACCAATCTGTAGAATGGTAATATACATAATTTTGATATTTAGAAAGGAAAAAAAATAAGCTCATAAGAATAGGACAATATACACAGCTGCCATCAGTGAACTCTAGCAGACATAAAATTAAAGATTTTAAGGACTTAATTACATCTTGCCTCTAAAGAGGCAAATTGCTTCTGAAGTCAGAATAAACTGGTCACATAGATTACACAGGTGCAGCAATAATAAAAGGATGACATTTTGAAAAAAAATGTCTTAAAGACAAATTAAAAATTGTTAACTTTAAGTGCATTTCAGAGTATCTTTTCAAAACACTTCCAACATAACAGAAGTAGAAAATGATTATAAGTTCTCTATCTTTGCTTAATATTCTTCACCTTTATTACCATTACCTAGACGTTTAGAAACCCAATCATATATTTAACGGCACAGGTGATTCAAAGTATATTCCACATATCTGACTCTTGCCTTAGGAGAAGTAACTACAGGATGAATACAAGTTTATATATTGTGGTTTCTCATAAGTAGAACTTGCCACTCAATTCCATGAAAGTAGAAAGAGAGAAAGAAAATATATAGCAAGGACTTAGAAGAAGTCAAGGGGAGCAGAAAAGACCTGAGCAGTAAGTAAATAAGTCTGTTAAGTAGACACTGGTCTTTGGAATTAGATACCCATCAGAGAATAGTGTAGGTAGGCCTCTGAGAGGGGAGAAAGTAATAGATTAAAAGAAAAGGAAACTATCTCTGAAAGAAAAATAGCTCCTGAGAGAGAAAACAAAGCTCTGAGAAAAGACACAACTAAAGGGGGTAGGCAGGAATTTGGAGTTGTTCCCAAACTTGCTGCTTTTTATCAGCTTCCAGTTTCCACTGTCCATGAGAGAATCATGGGAAATACAAGAGCAGGAGCTCACTGAGGCATCTCATTGAACTCATGAATTGATGTTAAAATTTCATAGGTTAGAAATTTAAAGATATCATAATTTTAATCTGTCTAACTTGCTTTGACAGTACCACACAAAGGTAAACAGAAAAGAAAAATATCCATTATTTTGAAATTGATAAAAAAGTCTGCAGAGCTATATTGATCAATTTCTACTATGACATAGATATTTATAGGTTTCCTCTTTAAAACAAATAATACCACATATTTTACATAAAAGATTATTTCTAATTTAAGGCCTTACATTTAAGTTTTTAATGTCTTTGAGTTTATTTTTGTATATGGTATTAAAGAGTGGTCCAGTTTCATTTTTTTTTGCATGTATCTGCCCAGTTTTCCCAACACCACTTGTTGAAGATATGGTCTTTACTCCTGTATATATTTTTACTTTTTTGTAGTAGATTAGTTGACCATATAAACGAAGGTTTATTTTTGAGCTATCTATTCTGTTTCAGTGATCTAATATATAGAAAACTCATACAAAACAATAACAAAAAATAAATTGAAAAATGGACATAGGATATGAAAAGACATTTCTACAAAGAAGACATGCAGATGGCCAACAAACATATGAAAAGATGCTCAACATCACTAATCATCAAAGAAATGCAAATCAAAAGCACAATGAGATATCACTTCACACAGTCAGAATAGTTATTATAAAAAAGTCAACAAATAACAAGTATTGGCAAGGATGTGGAGAAGGAAAAAAAAAAACCAAGATGGCGGCATAGGTAAACACCTAAACTGCTGCCTCGCACAACAATTTCAAAACTACAACTAAAAGACAGAACGGACACCATCCAGAACCGCAGGAAAGCTGACTGAGTGAAAATTCTACAACTAGAAGGATAGAGAAAAGCTCACAGAGAATTGGAGGTACGGCAAAGGGTCTTTGTGCACGCAGAGAGGAAGGGCGGCTGAGAGCCTGGCTGACTTTCTCTGGCGGAAGGGGGAAGGGAGCCCCCGACCGAACTGAACCCCGGTTCTGACTGCACTGAAACCCTGTTCCGGGCGAGCCCCTGGGGACCCACGCTCTTGTGGGGGGAGTCTGGACTCTCGGGCGGAGACTCAGGAGCCGGGGAAGGCGGAGGACTGAAAGTCAGCGCGCGCGCCAGTGCGCACAAAGGCTGCGGAGGCTGCCACAGGCTTTCCCTAGCGGAAGGGAGTGAGAGGCTCCTGACGGCACTGAACCTCAGTTCTGACTGAAGTGAGCCCCAGTTCTGACTGCAGTGAACCCCAGTTCCAGGCGAGCCCCTGGGGACCCACGCTCTTGTGGGGGGAGTCTGGACTCTCGGGCGGAGACTCAGGAGCCGGGGAAGGCGGAGGACTGAAAGTCAGCGCGCGCGCCAGTGCGCACAAAGGCTGCGGAGGCTGCCACAGGCTTTCCCTAGCGGAAGGGAGTGAGAGGCTCCTGACGGCACTGAACCTCAGTTCTGACTGCAGTGAACCCCAGTTCCAGGCGAGCCCCTGGGGACCCACGCTCTTGTGGGGGGAGTCTGGACTCTCGGGCGGAGAATCGGGAGCCGGGAAGGCAGAGGACTGAAGGCACACACGTGCACGCAAGGGCAAGGCTGACGGGAAGCCAAGACTGAGACTCCACCCCATCCAAGCTGAGCACAGAGGCTATTGCAATTTGGCAAGTCTAATCCTATAAGGCTGTCTCCAGCACCGGACTTCTCCCAGCATAGACACAGCTGATCCTTACAGCCAACTGGCCTGGAGGTCAATTCTTCCCAGTTACACCAACAACAATCAAGACTTAATTACAACAAGGCTGTACACACAGTCCACAAAGGGGTGCACCAAGAGTGTCCACCTCAGGTTAACTGGGGAGGCAGACCCACTAGGCCAAATTGGAAACCTAGCACACAAATCTACCAACCCAGGGAAGCAGTGAAAATGCGGCGTCTAAGAATCAGATCACAAACAAAAGAAATGGAGGAAAACAAACGACTGGACATAGAATTCAAAACCACAGTTATAAGGCTTTTTAAGAATATCCTAGAAAAGGCCGATAAATATAACGAGACCCTCGAAGAGATGAAAAAGGACCAACTAGAAATTAAACATACACTGACTGAAATAAAAAATATTATACAGAGACCCAAAAACAGACAAGAGGAACACAAAAATCAAGTCAAAGAATTGAAATACAAAGAAGCAAAAAACACTCAACCGAAAAAGCAAAAAGCAAAAAAAAAAAATCCAAAAAGTTGAAGATAATCTAAGAAGACTCTGGGACAACTTCAAGCGTACCAACATCAGAATTATGGGGGTGCCAGAAGAAGAGAGAGAGCAAGATACTGAAAACCTATTTGAAGAAATAATGACCGAAAACTTCCCCCACCTGGTGAAAGAAATAGACTTACAAGTCCAGGAAGCCCACAGAACCCCAAACAAAAGGAATCCAAAGAGGACTACACCAAGACACATCATAATTAAAATGCCAAGAGCAAAAGACAAAGAGAGAATATTAAAAGCAGCAAGAGAAAAACAGTTAGTTACCTACAAGGGAGCACCCATACGACTGTCAGCTGACTTTTCAACAGAAACTATGCAGGCCAGACGGGAGTGGCAAGAAATTTTCAATGTGATGAGTAGCAAGAACCTACAACCAAGATTACTCTACCCAGCAAAGCTATCATTCAGAATTGAAGGGCAGATAAAGAGTTTCACAGACAAGAAAAAGCTAAAGGAGTTCATCACCACCAAACCAGTATTATATGAAATGCTGAAAGGTATTCTTAAAGAAGAGGAAGAAGAAAAAAGGAAAGATAAAAATTATGTACAACAAATACATATCTATCAACAAGTGAACCTAAAAATCAAGTAAATTAAAAACCTGAGGAACAGAATAATCTGGTGAATATAATAGAATCAGGGGCATAGAAAGGGAGTGGACTGATAATTCTCAGGGGGAAAGGGGTATGGGGGGGTTCATAAAGAGACTGGACAAAAATCATACACCTATGGATGAGGACAGTGGGGGGTAGGTAAGGGCAGAAGGTGGGGTGGGAAATGGGTGGAGGGGAGCTATGGGGGAAAAAAGGAGAAATAATTGTAATAATCTGAATAAAGATTTATAAAAAAATAAAAATAAAAAAAAATAAATAAAATTAAAAAAAAAAAAAAAAAAAAAAAAAAAAGGATGTGGAGAAAAGGACACTCTTGTGCTTTCTTGGTAGGACCGCACACTGGTACAACTCCTATGGAAAACAGTATGGAGATTCCTCTAAACCAGCCGTGGGCAAACTACGGCCCGCAGGCTGGATCCGGCCCGTTCGGCTGTTCTATCCGGCCCGCGGAGCCGAAAGAGCGGAGGGTTCTCTTGCTCTCCCCTCTGCTCCTTTACTTTGAATTTATATTAGTTCACACAAACACTCCATCCATGCTTTTGTTCCGGCCCTCCGGTCCAGTTTAAGAACCCATTGTGGCCCTCGAGTCAAAAAGTTTGCCCACCCCTGCTCTAAACACTAAAAATGAATATACCACATGACCCAGTAATTCCACTTCTAGGTATTTATACAGGGAAAACAAATTGGAAAATACATATGTACCCTCATGTTTATTGCAGTATTCTTTACAATAGCCAAGCTATGGATACAACCTAGGTGTCATCAGTAGATGAATGGATAAAGAAGATGTGAAATATATGGTGAAATATTATGTAGCAATAAGAAAGAATAAAATTATGCCATTTGAAACAACATGGATGAGTCTAAAGAATATGCTAAGTGAAATAAATCAGGCAAATAAAGACAAATACTGTATATCTTCACTTACATGTGAAATATAAAAATAAAACAAACAAAACAAAATGAAAATGGACTCATAGAAAAAGAGTCCAAAGGGATGGATACCAGAGGATGGATGCAAATAGGAAGTGGAATTTAGTCCATAATATTGTGATAAGTTTGCATGCTAATAGACAATTACTACAATTAGGGGGATGACCACATTGTAAAGTATAAAAATGTTGAATCATTATACTGTATCCCTGAAACTGATATAACCAATATAAGATTGGATAGCAACTATACTTAAAAAAACTAAAAATACAATTATTAATATAATACATCTGCAACTGATCAAAGAACAATTAAATAATGCATTAAAATTTGTCAAAAACAAAAACTAAAAACTATATCTTGTTTTTTAGCCCCGTGATCGATTGCTCCACAGAGGGAGGCCCAGACTATTGACCAGCAATGCTGTGGTGGGTGTGCGGGGCCAGCAAGCAATCACCCCGCAGAGGGAGGCCCAGGTCAGCCAAGTGATCGCACCCCATTCCTGTCACCCACAGAGGAAGGCAACCGGTGGCAGGGGAGGGTGGGGCAGTGCCACACAGATGGCAAGCAGTGGCATTGGTGGGGGCCAGATGCTGGCAGCTGGGTAAGGAAAGCCCCAATAGGCCCTGATAGCCAGCAAGGCCTAGGGACCCTACCCAAGGGGTCCCAGATTGACCCCCCAACCTCTGTGCCCAAATTTTGTGCACCAGGCCTCTAGTTAGACTATAAAGTATGAGAATTTCCCATCCTTACTTAACTACATAATATTACTCATTACTCATTAATTCATTCATTAAACAGAATGCCAATTAATATCTTTATTAGCTAAGAATTGTCCTGGAATGATATTTGAAAAGAAATGCATTGAAAAGTATGAATTACCATTGATAACAATCATCATTAATCATGAGTCAAGCTTTTTAGCTATGTATGATGGATCATTTCTTTCTTGAATAAAAATGAGAACTCAAATATAGCGATAAATTTTATTTAAAATAACCAGTTTATGATTTGGTTCTTAAGTAATATTTGATTATTTCTAAGATTCGACTGCTTTATTAAAAATATTTTAAATTATAATTCCTTCTATTCAGTGTGTTTGGACAATGCATAGTTTAAAAAGTCAGTTCCTAAAACAAATAAAATCACAACAAAGCAGAAAGGAGAAGCCTGACAGATCTGTGCCAGCAGGTCCAGCTGTCTGAGAGGCACGCTGTGGTTGTGCTGTCCATCACTGCTGCCAACATTGACCTCACCTTCTCCATTGACCTGGTTCTGTTTCCCAAGCTGTTTTTCTATCAAGGAGAGCTGATCCAAGCTGACAACAGGTGCACTGCATTAGATAGTGGAGCTCTGTGGGCATCCACTTCCTTGGGGTGCATGGCACAGCTGCCGATTACGTTTGTTTCCTGATTCAAAAGAAAATTATTAAAGTTCTGGGTAAAGCTGGGCTTCTGCAACCATTTTTTTTTTTCAGAAATTACAAGAGCAGTGACTCTGCGAGGACCCAGAGTGCAAGATCCATTGCCTATCCTGGAAGTCCTTTGAGGAAGACAGAGTAATATGGAGCTTCTGGAGGCAGATAGAATTTGAATTTAAATTTTGCAATATCTGTCTTAGTTAGTAACCCTTTAATTTCTGTATGGGTTGTGATTATCTGATTTAAATGTTGCCAATTAAAAGTGTGAATTAAAACAAGGAGAAATATAAATACTAGGTTATATGATAGAAACCATAGAGAAAATTAACAGGTCAAAAGTTAACTATTAGAAAAGATAAGATTGAGAAACTCTAAAAAGAGTGAAAGAGAAAGAAGAAGAAGAAGAAAAAAGAGAGGAGAAGGAAGAGGAGGAAGAGGAGGAGGAGGAGGAGGAGGAGGAGGAGGAAGAGGAGGAGGAGGAGGAGGAGGAGGAGGAGGAGGAGCGGGAGGAGGAGAAAAACAATATTAAGAATTAAATTGGATCCCTGGTTGGTGTGGCTCAGTTGGTTGAGCATCATCTTGTGTACCAAAAGTCTGCCTGTTTGATTCCCCATCAAGGCACATGTCCAGGCTGCAGGCTCGATCCACTGTGATCTTTAATAACTGTCCCTCAATGATGACTGTTGAGCTTTCATCTTTCATATATGCCAGGTTCCTTTATTTTTGCCAGATTTCAGTTACTCTTGCTTACTATAATTGTCTAATTTTGGTATTTAGAACTCAGTATTTCTCATTAAAAGTTTTCAAGCTTGAAATGGATTCAGAGATTATCACTCATTTTCTACTGCAGCACAGGTCTCTGCATGTAGTATGGCAGAGGTGTGAGTTGGCTCTGAGATGCCCTCACTCCTAACTAAGATCCAGATCTCCACTGTTGAGGCTCTGAAGGGGGATAGTTGAGGCAGAGTGGTCTTCCTTCCTAATCAGCCACTTGGCAGTGGTGAGGAAGTATTCCAGGACCCATATGTTCTTGTCTGCTTGTTTGGTATCCTTGTTGAAGTCATTGTCTCCACATTGATGTTACGTGGGCTTTTCTTGAAAAGGTGTTAGTTTCAGTTCTACCACTGAAAGTTGTTCAGATCTGCCAGTAGTAACTGTCTCAACCTTCTTCCTGGATTGGGTGTTCCATTGACTTTGCAGAGTCTCCTACTCCTGTTGCTCCATAACTTTGTGTTATTAGAGCATGAAAACCACGAGGCTTCTCTTCCACAACTTCTAAGGTACATCTTTGTGGGCTCATTTCTTGTCACAGATTATGTTCCCTGGAAAGCAGACACTGCATGCAGGAAATCTGTTAGAAAGTGTCTCAGGATCATCAAACTATATCAGAGTAGTAACTGTGATTTTCAGATTTATCTGAGAAAATCGGTGCTTTTCATTTCTACTGTGCCACATTGTTCATCAAGTCTTGCTCCTTTTCTATTAAGCTGAGCACTTCCACATTGTTTCTTTGAAATCTGCAATATGTAGCCTGCAAGGTTTTTGCACTGGAGAGTGCATTTCCCAATGATACTTACAAATAGAATACATTTGATACCCAAGCCTAAGACATTACAAGACAAGAAATTATAGACAAATTTCCCTCAGAAATATAGTCCCCAAAAGTCCTTCATAAAATATTGGCAACTAAAATTCAGCAAAATATTGAAAGAAAAGAAATATAATAAGCATTGCAATTTAACCCAAGAAATCAAGATTGTTTTAACATAAAAAATTAATCAGTCTAATTTTCCACAATAACAGTGAAAAAAAGGACAAAAATCAATTGATCATTTTAGACTGAATAAAGATAATTTCATAAAATTTAATCTCTATTCATAATAAAACTTTTCAGGAAAGTAAGATTGAAATAATTTACACAATCTAAAAAAATTACATTTTTAAAAATAAACAAACAGAGGGGAGAAATGGGGGGCATCTGGAATACTGTCAACAACAAAATTTTTTAAAAAATATTCAGAAATGCATATGAATGATGAAAAAATAAACATTGCATTTAATGATGAAATTCTGAATATTTTTCCTTACGATTGAGAATAAGGCAATATAATGTAACTTCTATTAAATATTTTGAGGTATAATAGCTAGTATAATAAGTTAAAGATAAAAAACATAGAGATTGTCCTAACCGGTTTGGTTCAGTGGATAGAGCATCCACCTGCGGACTGAAGGGTCCCAGGTTTGATTTCCGTCAAGGGCATGTACCGTGGTTACAGGCACATCCCCAGTAGGGGGCGTCAGGAGGCAGATGATCGATGTTTCTCATTGATATTTCTAACTCTCTATCCCTTTCCCTTTCTCTCTGTAAAAAATCAATAAAATGTATTTAAAAAAAACTATAGAGATTAAAATGGAAGAATTAAAACTGTCCTTATAACAGAAAACCATTTTCGCACTAAAAATATTTAAGAAACGTACAAAACCATTATTAGAATTAGAGTAGGCAACATTATTAAGAATGTAGGTTACAAAGTCAGTATACAGACATAAATTGTTATATAGTAGTAACAACTAGAATATGCAATAAAATTTTATTTACATCACCAAACGGCATTAAATAAATAGGAATAATAAAACACAAACCTCTAGAGTGGAAGATATAAAATGTTATTGAGAGAAAGACCTAAATAAAGAGTTAGTTATGTTCACAAATCAGAAATTTTAATATTGTTAAGATGTTAATTCTACCCTATTAATTAATAAGATATCTAAATTTCAATAGTTTTTTTAATACAAACTGAGAAATTGATTCTACAAGTTATATGGATTCATGGAATATAGAATAATAAAAGCATTTTTTTAAAAAGAGCAAAATTGGAAGCCATACTTTATGTCAAAACTTAATATAAACAATGTTAATCAATATTGCATGTTAATTTCAGCTCATAGTGTCATACTTTTGATCATATTTTCTTTCCTAGCAGTTGTATTAGATTATTTAAAATCTGATCATTTTTAATATTTCTAATATCTTATAAAAGTCCAAAAACATGCATTTTATATATTTAAATATAGTGAACATTATTATGTTATAGTTATCTAATAATACTTATTTCTAAAATATCTAAAATTTTTGCTGGTCTATTTGTCATCACTGTTATTTGGTTGGCTCTCATAATAATTTGTTAATAAAATTTATTAATATTTTAAAGTTTTTGTTTTCCTTATAATAATATTTGTGGAAATTCATTTAGCATAGACATGCATCCCTTCAGTGCAAAGCAACAAGGTCCATGATCTGAAAGACTTCAGATTACATTTGTGGTTTAAGGTTTTAGAATGCCCAGGTAATGGCAACCTAGGTGGCAAATTCTTGTCAAGGGAGAGTAGGAGTTACAGTTTTGTAGCATTTTCCTAGACTACTTTCTTTGCAGTCCCTTGGGGTATGGGTCTATGGCAAGTTTGCTATCAGGTCACCCTTAACTTGAATATGCAGCCTTTTATACTCCCTATGTAAACACCTTTGCTTATTTCTTTTAATCCAGGCACTCAAGCTAGTAATTTCTGGGTTCTAAAAGTGCTCTTTGGTTAAAGAATTTAACACTTGCCTTACTTCCTAGATTCCTGGTTTAACTTAGATATTGACACAATTATTTTCTGCTGTCTTACATATCCTTTCTATCCTTTGATGCTTTAAGAAGTTTTTAAAATGTCTCATTCAGCTGTTTTAGTTGTTTTCATAAGGAATAGTGCATTCACCATTCCAATGTTATTACTAAACATGTGATTCTTACTAGTATATATTTTATTTAGTTTATGTATGTATGTATTTCTTTATTTTTAGAGAGACAGGAAGGGAGAGGGCTAAAGAGATAGAAACATTGATCGGCTGTCTCCTGTACTCACCCTACTGGGAATTGAGCCTGCAACTGGGCATGTGCCTAGACTGGGAACCAACTTAGCACACTGTCTGGGCTTATATATATTATTTTATTTTTTATTTGTTAACAAGTTTATCTGAAACAAGTAAGTAAATGCATATGTACCAAATTATAAATAGTCATCTACATGACTCTTATTTAATCATTTAGTTTTAAATAGTCAGACAAGATACCCAACATAACAAGATACCCAACATAACAAGATAATGGCTAGACCATATGGTTCAATTAGTTATATCATTTATAATGAATAATTTATATTAAACATACTGAAAATATTTTTTAAGGAAAACAAGTATACTTTATATATTAAGTTATCAGCAGAGCTCTAACTGTACTGTAGAAAGAATACTTTAGTTATATTAATCATTCATTAAATTGTGAAGAGTGTTAATATTTTTAGAGAATCAAAGATGTTTAAATGGGGGTGGAACTGAGATATGAAAGAAAAATTTAATGAAAGTATTTATTCCATTGAAACATTTTTAGCATCATAAACATTAAACACTCACTATTTAAATAGAGTTATAAAAATTTTCCATGAATTTCAAACTTGCATTTTCAGACACCCATTAAGCATTTTTGTTTGTATTTTTCTCAGAAAGTTTTTCTTCACTGACTATTCTGTCTCTCCTGTGTCAAAATTACCTCTTGGTTCTCCTGTTTACTTTCCTAAAAATACAATCCACAGCTAATAATAACTAGCTATTATTACTACATTTTTACTATGTTCCAGAAATTTAGTAAGCATTTCATATGCATTATTTCATTTAAATCTCAAGGAAGATCTGAAACTTAATTCTTTCATTAACCCATTTTAAGTTGATAAAAATGAGTAATACAACAAGCCTAATGTCAAACATTAACTGACTGCAAAGACCAATGC
Source organism: Plecotus auritus (assembly GCF_963455305.1). Classification (NCBI taxonomy): domain Eukaryota; kingdom Metazoa; phylum Chordata; class Mammalia; order Chiroptera; family Vespertilionidae; genus Plecotus; species Plecotus auritus. The sequence goes on along the minus strand of NC_137770.1, from coordinate 127,683,323 downwards.
TCTGCTGCTTCCACAATAATGTATAAATGGTACCTCAGAAGGGAATACATTGTAAGTAAAATAAGTTCAACAGCATTATGCCAATAAGTTTGCCACCCCTCCACCCCATATTCACAAAGACCTGCCTTTTGCATCTATCATCCAACTAAAACTACCAACCAGGGATCAGGGATTCATTTTAGCATAATATTACCTTCAGAAAAACATGGTTCAGCAGCCATAAAGGTAATTTTAAAAGAATTCAATCCTTACACACATCTTCCAAAAACCTTGTTGAAACTCTTAAGTTATAACATTGATAAATACTTCCTATATCCCTTTTCTCTTTTCAAATTCTCGCAGACACTGCCCAGAGTGTCTCTCTCTTCTTGCCCTTTATTATATAGATTAGTATAATTTCACTTTACATTTCCTTGTGAAAGTCCTTCCCTCTCTATGGTCTTTACTTTCTCTATTTGTTTTCTAATTCTCCATGGCAATACTTACCAGTAGGCTGTTAGAGAGGGACTCTCCCTGAGAAATGAGAGAGTCTGAAGATGGATGGACACTTATATGGATGTGTGTGTGTATGTGTGTGTATGTGTGTGTGTGTGTGTGTGTGTGTGTGTGTGTGAGAGAGAGAGAGAGAGAGAGAGAGAGAGAGAGAGAGAGAGAGAGAACAGAACTTGGGCTTGGGCATTGTAATGCCTTAAAATAGAAGAATCTCTAGGGTAAAAAGAGGAAGACAAAAATGAGCTTCAAGTTGCTGGGGCCATAATTGCTTATTTTATAGGGAATCCATATGACTAAATGGAGTTATTTACTCTAAAATTCAATTACAATGGAAGATATGTTCTTTAAGACATTCTCTTATGCTGAAAGCATAATTATTCTTCCTTTTATATTTTAACTGAGTATGAAGTTCCTTAATATGTAGTTACTTCATAGAAATTAAAAATAAATATTTAATTTGTTATTTACATATATATGTCTATTAAAGTATGTTTTCCAACTGTTTAAAAATAGCTTTGAATATCATTTCTACACACATTTTAACGTGCTTGGGAGAATAACTATGATCAACCCCAAAGCCTTCCTCATTGAAAATGCTTCCTTGGGATTACCAGTCAGTTTAGGAAGCTACATTAGTTTTTTGCTCACTTGGGTTTCACTGAATATAATGCTGCCTCAATGCCCTGATGCTGTGAAACTCTTTCGGGTAGAGCTTTATCCTTTTGAATTTTCACAATGAGGAGCTCTGGATGGTGGAGTGCTTTCACAACACAGGGCTGCTGGGGGGCCAGCCCCTCTGGGGTGAAAGCTGGGCTCAGGAGTAGGAGTCCTAGGAAAGGGGAGGCCTCCTTCTGCTTCTCATGAAGAAGAACAGCTGGGAGCAGCTTCAGTAACAAGTAAGGGGGCTTGGAGGGGTGAAAGCAGCTTGTGATTCAAATGTCATAGATTTGCTATCTTTAGCCAGATTTAGATTTTCTTGAAGAAATGTTTCTCAAATTGTTGTATGAATATAGGACCCTTTCCTGATCATTTAAATGGTTACTATTATTTTAAAATATTTTCATGAGATAAATGGTTGTTTTACTGGGAGAGGGTTCACTGAGCTCCTCACACTGCCATTTCAGAAGTCCAGGGCAATATTTTATTGATCTTCCAGAATTTAAAAATTCCCTGATTAGTTTAGTATATATAATATTAGAGAATAATTATAGCAATGATACTAACTAGTTGTCACACATACTCTGGAAAAGTGTTTCTCAATACTTCCCATTTTTCCCACAGTAGAGATTTTTAAACACCTGTTGATGAACAGGTTTTACCACCAAATATTCTGATTCAGTTGTTCTGCATAGAACCTAAGCATTAGTAATTAAAAAAAATCCTGGAAGGATCCTAATTGGAACTAGATTGAGAACCACAGAATCAGACATTTTGCAGGAATTTCATGTGTCGGATTCACATTTGAAACTATATGACTTTTATATTTTCCTTCAACATTTAAAATGGGGATTACAAACTTTCTGAAGGCACTTGTGTGGTGGAAATTTATCCTTTCCTTACACAGCTAAAAATAAATGAATAATGAAAATACCTTAGAAGGTAACATTTTAATTGGTTTTGTTTGATGAAAACATGTCTTGAGCAAAATACAATTTTCTTACTCAAGATTTTTCAGTAGAAATAATATATAGTCATTTGTATAGGCATGCTATTATTTAAAAACTTGGTAAGGGTGACAATTACTAAAGGAAGTGAAATATGTTGTTAAAACTTTAAATTTCATGTCTGCACAATATGGCAATTATTTATTGCTTGGTGGTTTCATGACAAGTATTTTGAAAAAGAAATGTGGAAGCATATGAAAGGTTTGAGGGGAACAAGATAGGGAAGCCATATAATTATTCACATAGAATTATTGTCCTAACTCTGTGTATAAACCTCTATGGTCACCTTGGTGGATTAGTAGCAAAGACAAACAGTAAGAACCTCCCAAATATTATTGTCTTACTGTATCCAAAATGAAAGGAGAAGTAGAAGCAGTATTTTTAGAAACTTTATTCTAATTATTAGGCTATCACTCCATAAAGGATGGACATTTCATTTTACAATTGCTACTATAGTTATTTTCTCCATTGTGATTTTACCTAATTATGCAAGTGGACTGTTGTTTGTATAAGATTATTATCATTAGTATGACAAATTTCTTTGCAAGTTTTAGTTTGTGAAGAGTTCACTATTAAAATCTATTGTCTTTTTTATTCTTCAGTTCTTTTAAAAGTGTTAATTGACACTGTGACAAGATTACATAAAGTACCATTTTTCTGCCATTTGAAAAATTAGCTGTAATAATTTAATTAAAGTTTAAAAAGAAAACCAATGTATTATGACCTACATTGTAAGAAATTATTGAATGTTATGGCAAAGCAAAATATTACTCATCATTTTTGCTACTGTTATTTTGAAAAAAGGAGGTTAAGGTATTTAATATGCTGATATCTTAAGGACACATCTTCACTGGGTTGTTTTTGTTTTTTTGTCTTCTAACCATCCTAGGGCATGGTATGTTGGTAACTAACATATCTATACTAATAAAAGAGAAAGATGCAAATTGACCATACCTTCGTGATGCCCACCCGCCAATCAGGAGTGAGTATTCAAATTAACCCAACAAAGATGGAAGGCTAATTTGCATATGCAGGTGCCAAGCAGCCGGGGGCGGGGTGGGATGCTTGCGTCGTTGTCTTGGCAACGACGCAGGCGTCCCACACAGCCCCAGCAGCTCTGAGCCTCTGGGCAGTATGGGAAGGCGGGAAGGCGGCTCCGGCTGGAGCAAAGGCGATGCCAGCAGCCAGGGGAAGGAAGGCCCATTCTTGCACAAATCTTTGTGCATTGGGCCTCTAGTCTATATATACATATATATATCTACATGCCTATAGATATATCTACATGTAGATATATCTATAGATATATATTAATTTTTAGAGAGAGAGGAAGGGAAAGGGAGAGAGAAAGAAACATCTATATGAGAGCAGAACATCAATTAGCTGCCTCCTGCACATCTCCTACTGGGGATCCAGCCCAAAACTGGAGCCTTTGCCTTGATCAGGAATTTAACTAGTAACCTTTTGGTGCAAAGTATAATGCCCAACCAACTGAGCAACACAGGTCAGGGAAGTAACTAATTTTATAAAATACTAACTTCATAGTAATTAAAACTATATACATCTAAAAGTTTTAAATCATAAAATATATTATTTGAAGCAAAAATAAAAATGGAAACAGAAATAAACAATACCCTCCATCATTTTAACAACTCACAAACTTCACAGGTAGCATTAAAGCTATAGAGCCTTGAGCTGAATGTGACTTAAAGAGGTTGTTTGCCTTCATTCTCTATATTCAGATTGCAAAAGCATTATTATGTCCTTATTTCTTACTTTCTTTTACCTTCACATCCCAAAATAGCCGGTTCTTTTGACTCATTCTCCTGAATCTCTCTTAATCTTCTTTTTCCTAACACCATTAATCCATTCTTCATATAGCAGAGTTACATTTGAAAAACAAGAATTGATATAATCAGTTGCCCCTTTTATAATTTCCTGATGTTGAACTGATCTTTGACAAAGAATAAAGGCAATTCAATGAATAAAAGATAGTCTTTTCCACAAATGAGGCTATAACGTTCATGTGTAAAAAAACAAAATAAAACATGAATGAATATTGGTATTGCCCTTATACCTCTCACAAAAATTAACTCATAATGGATAATAGGTCTAAATGTAAAATGAAAAATAGCAGAAGTCCTAGGAGAAAACATAGGAGAAAATCTAGATGACTTTGGGTTTGATGATGACTTTTTAGATCTAACACCAAAAGCATGATCCTTGAAAAAACAAACTTAAAATTGGACTCCATTAAAACTAAACCCTTCTGTTCTGTAAGACAGAGAAATGAGGGAACAAAAAGACAAATCAGTCATTGGAAAAATATCTTTGCAAAGCACATATCTGGTAACAGACTAGTATAAAATATACACAAATAACTCTTGAACTCAACAATAAGAAGTCAAACAACCCAATAAAAAATAGAAACAATATTTGAGCAGACAGCTCACAAAAAGATACAGAGATGCATACAAACATAAGAAAAAATGCTCAACAAAATATGTCATCAAGAAATTAGAAGTTAAAACAACAAGATTCCAGTACATGTCTGTTAGAATATCTAAAATCCAAAATATACCCAACACCAAATGCTGACAAGGATGCTGAACAAAGAGGAATTCTTATTTATTGTTGGTGGGAATACAAAATGATACAGACACTTTGGATACAGTTTGACAGGTTCTCATTAAACTAATACTCTTTAGCATACAATCTAGTAATTACACTTCTTACTATTTAGCTAAAGAAATTGCGAACTTATGCTCATGCATAAATTTTCACATGATGTGTACAAATAAATAGCTTTATTTATAACTGCCAAAACTTGGATGCAACCAAGGGGTCCTTCAATAAGTGAATATATATAGAAATTGTAGTATGTCATGCAATGTAATATTATTCAGTAATAAAGAGAAATTAGTTATCATACCACAAAAATATATGGAGGATCTGGTAATGTATACTGCTAAGTGAAATAAGCAATCTGAAAAGGTTACATAATGTACAGTTCTAATTATATGACATTCTAGTAAAGTCCAAAACTATGGAGACAGTAAAATGTTAAGTGATTGTTAAAGAGGGGATAAACCTGGAGCACAGGGGGTGTTTTGGCAAAAAAAAAAAAACTATTTTATGTAACACTGTAATGGTGGATACATGTCACACATTTATCCAAGCTCATGGAAGGTACAACAAAAAGAATGAATCTGATTGTAAACTATGGAATTTAGTTAATAATACAATAATTTTGGCTCATCAATTGTAACAAATATACCACATTATAGCAAGTTGTTAATAATAGGGCAAACTATATGTGTGGCAGGAGCAAGACAATGGGTTTATACAGAAACTCTGTACTTTCCACTAAATTTCCCTGTAAACCTAAAACTGCTCTAAAATCTATTAATTTCTATAAAGGAGTTTCTGATGACTTTCATTGTTTTAGAATAAAAGTCAAACCCCATTCACTTTCTTTCATGACCCTACATGTTTCCTTCCTTTCTTTCTCACTTCATCTTCTACCACCTTTCACTGCTGCCAAAGATCTTTCTTTGTGTCAATCCTATATAATAAAAGCCTAATATGCTAAGTGTCTGGTCATCTGTTCAACCAAAGTGTATTATGCTAATGATATATTAATAAGGCTGCTCAACCGCTCACTATGACATGCACTGACCATCAGGGGGCAGTCAATTGGTTGACCAGTTGCTATGATGTGCACTGACCACCAGGAGGCAGGTGCTCCGACTGGTAAGTTAGCTTGCTGCTGGAGTCCAGTCAATCGGACTGAGTGAGATGGGCCAGACACGCCCTGAAGCCCTCCTGCGGTCCCTCCCCAGATGGCCAACTTCCTTTATCCCTTCCCGACCTAGATCGTGCACCAGTAGGATCCCTCAGCCTGGCCTGTGCCCTCTCGCAATCCAGGACCCCTTGGGGGATGTCAGAGAGCCGTTTTCAGCCCAATCCCACAGGCCAGGCGGAGGGACCCCACTGGTGCACAAATTTGTGCACTGGGCCTCTAGTTAAATATAATAAATTATTTTTAACTCAGGACTTATATAATTGCTGTGCCCTTGGTGTTGATTTTATTATAAATTTTCATGCTTTTGCTTTATTCATATGCCTTCAAATAGGTTAATTACCTCTGTATCTAACATTGTTTTTATAGGATTTATTTATTTTTAAATATATTTCATTGATTTTTTACAGAGAGGAAGGGAGAGGGATAGAGAGTTAGAAACACTGATGAGAGAGAAACATCAATCAGCTGCCTCCTGCACATCCCCTACTGGGGGATGTGCCCACAACCAAGGTACATGCCCCTGACCGGAATCGAACCTGGGACCCTTCAGTCCACAGGCCAACACTATATCCACTGAGCCAAACCAGTCAGGGCAGGATTTCTTAATATGTGAAATTTTCTTATGTAGGGTTTATCAGTTTAACATACCATACGAAGAAAGTTTTGGAACATAAGTTAACTCATTTGTCCTGTTTACAAATGTCACTTTACAACTGTTTTACAATCTAGAATAACTGGCATGTAATAGTCACAAAATTAATATTTGTTGAATAAATTAATAATTAGCATTCTATAGGTGACCAAATTAGAACTTGAAAAGTTGATCACTTGTTAATGTCTATCCAGCTGGAATATCATAGGAAGGAAACCTCATTTCCTGCTGTTTCTGAGCAGTGGACACTTCTCTGTAATAGACTATGGAGCAATGCAGCATATGATACTCATATAATCATTGGCATAACTTTAGAAAAGTGGAAGTGGTTTTGTTAATAAGTCACAACTAATATGATAGTAAATAATATATTATTTTAAAGTATATACATTTTTCCTAAAATTGACTTTTAAGAATATATTGTTATTGACTTTGATTTACATATTTTACATGAGTTCCTATCATTATGGTCCACAAGTACTAGATCACCACATCTATTGCTCTGTGCAATGACAGGCTTTTTCTGTAGGCCATAGATCACCTGTAGGCTCTGATCTGAGTTAAAATGTGTTCTAAAAGGAAAAAAAAATAATAATTGAAATTCTTAAATTGTTTTGACCTGAGAATTGAATGGTGTAGTGCCACATATAAATTAACAAATATTTGAGACCTCTGTTGGACAAAGGTATTATATTATGGGCTATACAACTGTGAGCATTTTCTTTCTTTTTCAGGTTTATGCACATTTAGGGACATTCATTTAATGTGAGAATGAGATTGCAGAAGTGAAGGGAAACCATAAAAGTTTGTGTCACTTATCCACTTCTTTAGATTAAATGCCCAGAAATACCTCCTTTAATAGGTCTAAAATAAAAATTTGGGAGGATGTCTCAATCAATGTTTTCAATAAAATTGAACTATGAATAGAAAAAAATATAATTTATATAACCATTTTTTAAAATTTCTTTATTGATTAAGGTATCACATATTTGTCCTCATCCCCCCATTCCCATCCCAAACCCCTCCCCACGCATGCCCCCACCCCCTTGTTGTCAGTGACCACTGGTTAGGCTTATATGCATGCATACAAGTCCTTTGGTTGATCTCTCTCCCTTACTCCCCCTACCCCCACCTTCCCTCTGAGGTTTGGCAGTCTGATCGATGCTTTCCTGTCTCTGGGTCTGTTTTTGTTCATCAGTTTATGTTGTTCATTATTTCCCCTAGATGAGTGAGATCATGTGATACTAGAAATACACTTATAAGAACTGAAAATGAGATAAGCAATAATGGTTATGCTGAGAGGCAAATGAATCAGTCTGTAGTGAGTTTCTTTCTGGGCCAACAGTTCTTTTGAGTCCCAATTTCAATGTCAAACAGTTCCTTATGTGTAAATTTCAGCAATGATATTTCAGTTCTGGATGGTGGACAAATGATGTTAATGCAGGTCCGACCCTCTCTGGTTTGGTCCTGGGCAACCTGTAGCAATGCACAGCTGCTGACTGCTAGTATGGTGAGGCGTTGTCAGCTTCTTCCATCTCTGGACTGTTTCTCTTGTCTTCATGGCTGGAGCAGTCCTGTCAATTCCTCTCTGTTGCAGGAGTCCACATGGTCTTGGAGTTGTTTTCTGAAAATATACAAACATATTCTCAACCAAAAGTTAATAAAGGAATCTTTTCTATAAATTTAACTTGGGATCCTTTTTCATTTTTTGCCCAAACGATTTTCTTTTGGCTTGTTTTGACACCATGTGTGTTTTTCATGGGTGTCTTGCTGTTAGCATTACAAATGAAAGTTAATTTGCTAAAGTAAAAATTTTCTAGATGTAATTTACTTACCGGATATTTTTCCTTACATGATATTCTTCTACTATCCCCCCTTTTTTGATTTAAATATTAGGAGGCTTTTGGAAATTTTATAATGTAGTCTTGATAGCTTTTAAATTTTAATTTTTTGCACTAAAATATGACTGCTTTAGGTTCATTACATGTTACGCAATTTTACCATGAGATGAACTACCAATAAAAAATTTTAGTTAATACTTTAGGAACAGCTTTTTGTCCAGTACCATTAATTTTTCTAGAATATTCGCTTATTTCACTTAGCCAATTTAAATTAGTCTGAGAACTTGACTACTATTTTAATGTCAAATTTAATACTCTAACAACAATCTTATTTTACCCTGTAAATATTAGTGGAAAGGATTATTTGGCTTCTTGAGTAGGCCCTGAGCATTCCTGGTGCTGGGCTGGATTTAGATATCAAAAACCCACTTCCCCACACCATGGATACAAGACACCTCAAACAAGTCTTGTTGCAGTGAAAGGGCAGCTGCTGTCCACCAAGTTTCTGTCTGTTACCTGGGTCTCGATTTGAGCTGGGCATGGGAAGCGAAGCAGCCATGGGGGCAGGAGACCTCCCTCAGAAGGCGTGAGGGTTTAGGCCCCTGCAAAGTTGTGGGGGGTGAGGGTCTGTTCCCCACCTCTGTTGACCCCCAAGTTCTCTCCTGATGGCCCCTTTGTGACTGTGCCTATCTTAGGTTGTTCCTTCCCCGAGGAATCTTACCCATCTCTGGCTAAACAGCCATCCTCCAGACCAAGCAGGGTGATGTGAGGTTCAGTTCTGTCTCCTTGGTAGCCTATGCCCCCATGGCCTCCACGTCCAGCACCTGCCTTGGGATCCCCTGGTAGGGTCCCAGCACTGATTACATATCTTGGGGAACTCAGGTTTCTTCTCCATGGAGGGCCCAGCTCACCCCACTGGGCGAGAGACAGATCCATGGTACCAGACACCATGAGGCTTCAACCTCAGCATGAACAGAAAGCTCAGGCAACAGCTGTGGGCAATTGGATTGTGAGAAGAGTGTCCCTCTTGGCAAAAAGGGCAAGAGGGGCCAATATAGAATGCTCAGGTGCTTTCCCAGGGGGCCCTCTACACAATGTAAGGGATTAAATACTTTCATGTCCTTTTTAAATTGCTGCCAGACATTCAAAGAATTAGTTTGTAAGTTTGTTTGGGATAATTGTACATTATGCTGCTGTAATTCTAAGATATCAAGAGATGTGTTACCTTTGTCTCCACACACCGAAAAGATAATTTTTTATTGATTCCCAAGGGTGCGAGGTACTATTATAGGTAATGGGGGTAGTACAAATCTGGGAAAAATTATAATGACATTGTAGAATAATATCATGTAAGGATATTCTTTGCTCTAGGTCATGGCAATTCCATTTCAAACTGGCTGTCAATTTCTTTTTATATAGACAATGTCTTAGTTATATTTTCTGCACCTATCCCAGGAGGAAGTAGTGATAGTCCCTTCCTCTGATGTCCACGCAAGCCAGAAACCTCTCTTTAATTTTACACACAAAGGAGCAGTGGTTTGATTTTGTGTCATACAAAAGGGAAGCTGGGTGGCGATCCCTGTGTAATTATACTTCCTTGTCCCACCCATGGTCTTCCTGGATGACCAAGGTGTTTGGTATTATTGGTGATTACATTAGGCGGGGGATCAGCCCACATAAGGGCTCTTACCCATGAAAGGTCAGGAACAAAAGTCCAAAATACTTCCCCATTTGCCCCAGGTAATATTACCGTATGGCTGATGACTGCTAGCCTGGCAAGAAAGATGTTCTCAGGCGTTCTTAGGGTTTTGGTTACCTCACAATTTCTTTTCTATTTTTTTAATTTTTATTTTTTTTATTATTACTTTTTTACATATGTGTCCTTATTCCCCCATTATTCCTTACCCCCACTCATGCCCCACCCCCCTGTTGTCTGTGTCCATTGATTAGGCTCATATGCATGCACACAAGTCCCTTGGTTGATCTCTCCCCCTTACTCACACCAAACCCCTCCTTCCCTGAGGTTTGAGGTTCTGATTGACGTTTTTCAGTCTCTGGATCTGTTCTTGTTCATCAGTCTATGCTGTTCATTATATTCCACAAATGAGTGAGATCATGTGATATTTATATTTCTCTGCCAGGCTTATTTCACTTTGAATAATGCACTGAATCTCCATCCATGTTGTTGCAAATGGTAGGAACTCCTTTTTTTTTTACCGCAGTGTAGTATTCCATTGTGTAGATATACCACAGTTTTTTAATCCACTCATCTGCTGCTGGGCATTTAGGCAGTTTCCAAATCTTAGCTATAGTGAATTGCACTGCTATGAACATAGGGGTGCATATATCCTTTCTGATTGGTGTTTTTGTTTTCTTGGGATATATTCCTAGAAGTGGGATTATTGGGTCAAATGGGAGTTCCATTTTTAGTTTTTTGAGGAAATTCCATACTGTTCTCCACAGTGGCTGCACCAGTCTGCATTCCCACCAGCAGTGCAAAAGAGTTCCTTTTTCTCTGCATCCTCGCCAACACTTGTCGTTTGTTGATTTGTTGATGATAGCCATTCTGCCACATGTGAGATGGTACCGCATTGCTGTTTTGATTTGCATCTCTGATGATTAGTGACTTTGAACAGGTTTTCATATGTCTCTTGGCATTCCGTCTTCTTTCGAAAAGTGTTTATTTAGATCAGTTGCCCATTTTTTGATTGGGTTGTTTATCTTCTTTTTGTTAAGTTGTATGAGTTCTCTGTAAATGTTGGAGATTAAACCCTTATCGTTGATATCATTGGCAAATATGTTCTCCCATGCAGTGGGCTTTCTTGTTGTTTTATTGATGGTTTCCTTTGCTTTGCAAAAGCTTTTTATTTTGTAGTCCCATTTGTTTATTTTCTTTTTAGTTTCCATTGCCCTAAAAGCAGTATCAGTGAAGAAGTTCCTTCAGCATATGTCTGAGATTTTGCTGCCTGTGGATTCCTCTAGTATTTTTATGGTTTCCTGTCTTATTTTTAAGTCCTTTATCCATTTTGAGTTTATTTTTGTGTAGGTGAAAGTTGGTGATCTAGTTTCATTTTTTTTGCATGTATCTGTCCAATTTTCCCAACACCATTTGTTGAAGAGACTGTCTTGACTCCATTGTATGTTCATGCCTCCTTTGTCAAATATTAATTGGGCATAGTGGTTTGGGTCAATTTCTGGGTTCTCTATTCTATTCCATTGATCTATATGTCTGTTCTTGTGCCAGTTCCAGGCTGTTTTAAGAACAGTGGCTTCGTAATACAGCTTGAAATCTGGTATTGAGATCCCCCCTACTTTGTTCTTCTTTCTCAGGATTGCTGCAGCTATTCAGGGTCTTTTTTTATTCCAGATGAAGTTTTTAAGGTTTGTTCTAGGTCTGTGAAATATGCCGTTGGTATTTTAATGGGAAGTGCATTGAATTTATAGATTGCTTTGGGCAGAATGGACATTTTAATGATGTTGATTCTACCCATCCATGAGCATGTTATGTTCTTCCATCTGTTTATGTCTTCCTCTATCTCTTTTTTCAATGTCTAGTAGTTTTCTGACTAGAGGTCTTTTACCTCCTTAGTTAAGTTTATTCCTAGGTATCTTAATTTTTTTGGTGCGATGGTAAATGGGATTGCTTTTTTAGTCTCTCTTTCTCTAAGTTCATTATTGGTGTATAGAAATGCCATAGATTTCTTGGCGTTAATTTTGTATCTTGCTACATTGCCAAATTCATTTATTAAGTCTAATAATTTTTTGATGCAGTCTTTAGGGTTTTCTGTGTACAGTATCATTTCATCTGCAAATAAGGAGAGTTTTACTTCTTCTTTTCCAATTTGGATGCCTTTTATTTCTTCTTCTTGTCTGATCGCAATGGCTAGTACTTCCAGCATTTAGTTGAACAGGAGTGGTGAGAGTGGACATCCCTGTCTTGTTCCTGTTCTTAGGGGAAATGGTTTTAGTTTTTGCCCATTGAGTATGATGTTGGCTCTATGTTTGTCATATATGGCTTTTATTATGTTGAAGTATGATCCTTCTATTCCCACCTTGCTGAGAGTTTTTATCAAGAAAGGGTGTTGGATTTTGTCAAATGCTTTTGTCAATTGATATGACTATGTGGTTTTTATCTCTCAATTTGTTTATGTGATGTATCACGTTTATTGATTTGCGAATATTGTACCATCCTTGCATTCCTGGGATAAATCCTGCTTGGTCATGGTGTATGATCTTTCTGATGTACTGCTGGATTCGATTTGCTAGAATTTTGTTGAGGATTTTGGCATGTATCTTCATGAGGGATATTGGTCTGTAATTCTCTTTCATTGTGTTATCTTTATCTGGTTTTGGTATTAGGGTGATGCTGTCTTCATAGAAGGAGCTTGGAAGTGTTCCTTCCTCTTGAATTTTCTGGAATAGTCTGAGGAGGATAGGTCTTAGTTCTTCCTTGAATGTTTGGTAAAACTCCCCTGTGAAGCCCTCTGACCCTGGGCTTTTGTTTGCTGGAAGCTTTTTGATGACTGCTTCAATTTCTTCCATAGTTATCAGCCTATTGAGATTTTTAGAATCTTCCTGAGTAAGTTTTGGAAGGTTGTATTTTTCTAGGAATGTGTCCATTTCCTCCAGGTTGTCTACTTTGTTAGAATAGAGTTGTTCATAGTATTTTTTAACAATCCTTTGTATTTTGTGGGGTCTGTTGTTATTTCACTTTTTTCATTTCTGATTTTGTTTATTTGGGTCCTCTCTGTTTGCTTCTTGGTGAGCCTGGCTAGAGGTTCATCAATCTTGTTTATCCTTCAAAGAAGAAGCTCTTGGTTTTGTTGACCTTTTGTATTTTTTTTTTTTTTTTTGGTCTCTATATCATTCATTTCTGCTCTGATCTTTATTATTTCCTTCCTTCTGCTCACTGTGGTCTTTTCTAGTTTCTCTCTTTCTAATTCCTTAAGTTGTTGAGTTAGATGATTTATTACCTTTTTTTTTTTTTTTTTTTTTTTTTTTTTTTTTTTTTGTGGTAGGCCTGTAGAGCTATAAACTTCCCTCTCAGGACTGCTTTCATTGTGTCCCATAGGATTTGCAATGTTGTGTTTTTATTGTCATTAGTCTCCAGGATGTTTTTAATTTTTTCTTTGATCTCATTGTTAACCCAATCATTGTTTAGTAGCATGCTATTCAGCTTTCAAGAGTTTGAATTTTTTGGAATGTTTTCATTGTAGTTTATTTCTAACATTATGCCATTGTGGTCTGAGAAAATGCTAGATATGATTTCAATCTTTTTGAATTTGGGAAGACTTTTTTGTGACACAATATGTGGTCTATTTTTAAAATGTCCCATGTGCACTTGAGAAGAACGTATATTCTGTGGCTTTGGGGTGAAATGCTCTGAAGATGTCAATTAGGTCCATCTGATCTAGTGTGTCATTTAGAATTGCTGTTTCTTTGCTGATTTTTTGTCTAGAGGATTTATCCAGTGATGTCAGTGGTGTATTAAAGTCTCCTACTATGATGGTATTGTTGTCGATCTCTCCCTTGATATACTCCAGGAGATTTTTTATGTATTTGGGTGCTCCTGCATTGGGTGCATATATGTTTACCAGAGTTATATCTTCTTGTTGAATTGCTCCCTTTAGTATTATGTAGTGGCCTTTCTTAGCTCTTATTATGGACTTACTTTGAGGTCTATTTTATCAGATATAAGTAGCGCAACCCCAGCTTTTTTCTCATTTCCATTTGCCTGAAAAATGTTTTTCCATCCCTTTGCTCTCAGTCTGTGTGAATCCTTTGCTCTGAGCTGGGTCTCTTGCAGAAAGCAAATATATGGGTCATGTTTTCTTATCCATTTGGCTACCCTATGTCTTTTGATTGGTGCATTTAATCCATTTACGTTTAATGTTATTATTGACAAGTACATGTTCTTTATCATATTTTTCCTTAGTTTTTGTGTTTCTTCTTGCCTTTCTCTTTCTTCTTTTTACAGCAGTCTCTTTAGCATTTCTTGCATTGCTGGCTTGGTAGTGATAAACTTTCTTAGTCCTTTTTTGTCTATGAAGCTCCTGATTCCACCTTCAATTTTGAATCATAGCCTTGCTGGGTATAGTATTCTTGGATTCAGTTCCTTGCTTTGCATCACTTTGTATATTTCATTCCATTCCCTTCTGGCCTAGTGTGTTTCTGTTGAGAAATCAGTTGATATTCTAATAGGAGATCCCTTGTAAGTAACTTTCTGTCTCTCTCTGGCAACCCTTAAGATTCTTACTTTGTTGTTGGTATTCACCAATCTAATTATGATGTGTCTTGGTGTCAGTTTTTTGGGGTTCAACTTGTTTGGGACTCTATGTACTTCTTGGACTTGCATAGTTTTTTTTTCTTGCCATTTAGAGCAATATAATATATAAGGATAAATTATCATCTGTTACCTGTATTATAATTTAGTTCTATTCCCCAGAATAATTTAAGTAGATTTTATTGAGATAATAAACATTTATTGATGAAGTGACTGGCCCATAATATATAGTGACATAACATTTCAGTTTCTTTAGAACTTGTTCTCTAAATCTTTAAAGTGACATTTGAGTGTCATTATCATTTCATTAACATTGCACATCATTCTGACTTCAGTAAGAAAACAGATTTTAATGAGATTCTAGTAGTAACAATATGTACTATCATAAGATTTGTGAGCTTTCATGGTGACATTAAGCTCCAATGCTTATACTGAGATGTAAACTTCCGGAGACAGCTCAAGTAAATGAGGACTGGTGCCCGTGGCTAACTAAAGGCAAAATTTCTCTGATGTGGTTTTATGTACTCTTTCTGGATTCTCTGCTCCTTTAAAACATTTGATTCTCACAGTAGCACTTGAGCCACTTAGGGTCCAGGGACTGCCCTCAGGCTTAGATGGACAGGTAGTCTCTAAATAATTTAATCCATTCTCTTTACTTTGTGAAAAGACATTGAAGACAAGAGAGGCCCTGATCAATGATACACAGCTAACATGTTGCCAAAATACACAAAGAAACATAACCTGTATTATTGTGTGGTTTCCAGTTAAAAGTAAGGAATCTGTAACTGTAATCTTGGAATTTCCTGGCCAGAGCCAAAATAAATGAAATGTTAAGGTGATTAATTCAATGTTTTTATAAGGGAGGGAAGGAAATGCTTATGAGACCAATATCAGTGGTCATTGTATGCCAGAATAAGAGGAATGTGATGTGTTGGAAGTGAAATGTGTGTGTGCAGGGAGCGAGGTGGGCAAGGGTGTTCATATGCTTTGCCAAGCTCACCAATAACCTCCAAATTACTCTATCAATATTAACTATTCGTTAAATAACTCTTATTACTTGGAGTACTCAATAGCTCAGTTCAACTTCTCTTTCTACACTCATTCTTCAGATAATCATTTTTAGTATGGAACTTCTGACTCTTACTGTTCCCAAATCTGTTCCACCAGTTTACCTCAATAAAATACCAAACTGTATCTAGCTATTTCAACACAAATTCTTGGCATGATACTCAATTTTTCTCTTTATTTTATAAATTCTATCCAGAGTCATTACTTGACCCCATCATTTAGAATTAAAATTCTTCTTCCCTGGCAGTATCCATCTCTTTTACCTGCTTTAATTTTGCCAACACTACTCAGAATAATCCACTATGCTATATTATTTATTTGCCTTATCTTTTGTCTATCTTTTACTCAAAAGGGTCATCTCCGTAAGCACAGGGGTTTTGTCTGTTTTGTTTATTGTGCTATCTCCAGCACCTAAAATAGTGCCTGGCACTACCTATTTTGGCTATTCTCCATTTTAATCTAGTAAATGCGATTATCAAAGCATTGGATAGGGAATAAAAGGATGGATGCTTATTTTTGAAGCCTCAAATTCTTTACTAACATTTGCTCATCAAAATAAAATTCTTAGATAAATGGCAATGGTTATGTAAGATACTAATATCAGAGGAAGCTAAGTGAAGGACATACCGGAACACTCTCTTTGCAACTCTTCTAAGAATCTAACATTATTTCAAAAAAAAATCAAAGGAAAAATGGAACCAGCTTTGCATTGGTACCTATTCTCAAAGGGGGCTTAATCTCAATTGTGTAATTTCTTGTAAGACAGAATAAAAATGCCTAGCTACTATTGGTTCAGTTTATCTTATCCTATTGGACTAGTAAATAAATCTGACATTTTTTTCTGGATAGGTCATGTTAACAAATACAACTTAATCTTTTGATTCATTATTTTGAAAAATGTACTTCCTCTCTATTATCTAAATATTGGGAAGGTCTTAAAATAATCAACCTGTGGAGGTAAATTTTTAAATACCTTTTAAAGAACTCTTTATCTTTGTCCCTTTTTTTTAAATATTTTTTATTGATTTTTTACAGAGAGGAAGAGAGAGGGATAGAAAGTTAGAAACATCGATGAGAGAGAGACATCGATCAGCTGCCTCCTGCACGCCCCCCACTGGGGATGTGCCCGCAACCCAGGTACATGCCCTTGACCGGAATCGAACCTGGGACCCTTTAGTCCGCAGGCTGACGCTCTATCCACTGAGCCAAACCAGTTAGGGCTCTTTGTCCCTTTTTCATCTCAAGCACAGAGTAAGATCATCTTTAAGACACTTTACAACTTTCATAAAATGGCTTCTGGTTATTTTATAAAGGTCCATTCTTATTAAGTTGACCCTCACATGCCTCAGTTCAGCTAAACTTTCCTAGTAATCTCAAATTCTAGAAGCAATATTTGCCTGCCCTGTGATGAATTCCAAATTTCATTAAGTGCAGCAGCCTTAGGCAATAATCAAAGAATGAAAGGAAATGCCAATAACAAAATTATAATAATTAGCCATTGATTTTTGATAATTATACTTATAAATTAACAGAAAGACTTTAATTATAATGAACAACATAAACTGATGAACAAAAACAGATCCAGAGACAGAGAAACATTGATCAGAACATCAAACCTCAGAGGGAAGGTAGGGGAGGGTGAGGGTAAGAGGGAGAGATCAACCAAAGCACTTGTATGCATTCATATAAGCCTAACCAATGGACACAGACAACAGGGGTGTTGAGGGCATGAGTGAGGGGGGAGGGTTGGGGGGTAATGGGAGGATAAGGACACATATGTAATACCTTAATCAATAAAAAAATTAAAAAATGAAAGTGAAAATGAGCATTTTGTAATTCTAACAATAAAGCTGACAAAGATGTGCAATGAAAATAGTATTAATAATACCTGAATTAAACAATTATGTTTGGTTGTTTTCTGCTGTACTTTCTAGCATGGTTATTTTCTTTTTGTTTTAATTTCTTTATGTTATATTTACCTTTCTCTAACTGGCTTATTTCACTTAGCATAATGCTCTCCAGTTCCATCCATGCTGTTGCAAATGGTAAGAACTCCTTTTTTACTGCAGTGTAGTATTCCATTGTGTAGATGTATCACAGTTTTTTAATCCATGCAGAAGTCATTTTCATTTGATAAATGCAAGTTCTTCATTCCATTTCTATGGGATACTCTCTACTTTAACCTAATGAATGAAATTATCAAAGTAACTTGATAAAATAACTGTCAAATGAATTGATTATAAATACATGTACAATTTATATTTAAAACTCATGTAAAGGGAACCAGCAACAAAGCATGTTCACAATATGTTTTGGGACTGTTTTATAAGAAGATAGAATGGCTAACAGCTCTAGATTAGATACAAGAAATACTTTAAAAATGACTTCTAGGATAATTAAGGTTGGTTTAAAGTCCTTGTACCTTTAAATATTTAAATGTCATATTCTTTGATTTCTCACAAACTGAAGATTAAGTACATAGGTAAACATGACTTATCAGAAAGAGATCTTAATGTCATTAAAGTATATCAGAATGCTGGTCAAACATTTTATTTAAAATGTTCAATACTTTACAGAAGGCATGCTTGATACAGACATTGGCAGGCTGAATAATGAAGGCAGCAATGGCAGGGCCCTTGCATCCTGAGACCTGGCAGAGACCAGGTGCCCTTTTCTGTAAGATCCAAGGCACCCATGAGGAAGACCAGGTCCTATACTGCTTGTAGAAAAAAAAAAAACTCTCCCAATTTATTTTGGGAGACAACAGCAGTAAGAACAGAGGCTTTAGAGGCTGAAAGACTCACTGGGATAGTTGGGTCAAATCAAGTGAAGATGCAGAATTGAGATACTGGTATGGAGGAAAGAAGGAACTGAACAGTTTCAGAGTCAACAAAATTCTACAACTATAAAAGGTAAATAAGACAAAGGCCTGATTACATTAGTTAATAAGTTGTTATAAAGTTAATTATTATTGACCTAAAATATATACATTTGATTATAATTTAGGAGCAGATAAGGTAGTTTAAGGTTTTTTAACATATTTAATTCAGAAGAACACTTACTTAAACAGAAAGTACTATAATAAATTTCTTTGTAACCTATCTGTTCTCTACTCTGAATATGTAACTTACCACTTCTTTACTAAAACATCAGTATTAAATGTTATACTCTCCTATACTTTACCATATTCATTAGTCTTTAAACTTTCATGAGAAGAAATATTTTTCCAAAAGAATTGTATTCCAAAACTCCATACTTAAAATACATAATTTAAATTTAAAAGTACCTAAAATATTATACTTGTGCATACAAATGTCCTGTTGGCAGTTTCCAGCTTTGACAGTTAAGGCAATAAATGATTTAAATGATAAACATTTTACTGTAGTAAATATATTATTTCAACTTATTGGGACAAAAGTATTCATATATATGTGTAATTAAAATAAATTTGAAGAAATCATTATAATAAAATGTATTTTCAAATGAGTGAAGATATAAAGTGTTGTGGAAAAGCAACAGCAAGGGCATCCATCCCAGTTTTGAAGGTTTTTCAGAAGTGATGCATATGTCACAGAGGGAACTGTGCCTTTTCTTAGTAGTCCGTGATCACTTCTACAGATATATCCTCTTACCATCACTTCTTTGAGAAGTTATTCTATTTCTTACAAGGAATTGAAATCAGAATTGACTGCCCAATGGAGGTGGTGTGAGTGTCTACAGCCCTCTGAATATCTTCCTGAGCTCCATCCATCTCAGGTCCTCTACTTTCCTCATTCCTTCTCCTCTCATTCTATTTAGTAAAAGTTTGGAGTTGTTCTGGAGATAACATCACATATTCAGGAAATTATAAGTAATTAAGTCTAGAACTGAGAGCATGAAGAGGCAGTTTTTAAGACATATGGCTTGGTGACTAAGTGGGGACCTGAATAGAAAGGACTCTATAAATTATATTGAGGTATTGAACATTTATTGAAAGCAAAGTGTAAGATTTTAAATTGTTTAAGTAAGGAAATGACATGATCATATTTGTGCCATAAAAAGATACTCAGAATGTAGAAAAGCCATTTAAGAGACTGTGGCAACAAGAGAGAATGGTAAATAATTTAATTTATTGAGTTTGCTACAGGAGAATAAAAGATGACTTCAAGAAAAATTGTAAATCAGTTGAGGTAAAAAGGCATGGATGTGAGTACAAAGGAGTAGAAAAGGCCAGCTAGTTCTTTGTAGGATCCAAGAGTAAAATAATTTAGTCCCTACACCCACAGTGATAGTCTGATAGTCTGTAAACATTAGTTGTCTGGAATTATATATCCCACTAATGATAATTAAGTGAATATAATTATCCCTTTCAACAATTTTAGAATTCTTTTATATTTTTATGCAGATTTGATATTTAACTCAATATTTTACACTAGAGGCCTGATGCATGAAATCCATGCATGAGAGGGGGTCCCCTCAGCCCAGCCCCCTCCCTCTCCAATCCGGGACCCCTCAGGGGATGTCTGATGGCCAGTTTAGGACCAATTCCTGGCAGCTGGACATCCTTCTCACAATCTGGGACTCTGGCTCTAACTGATCACCTGCCTGCCAGCCTGATCACCCCTAACCGCCTCTGCCTACTGGCCTGATCACCCCTAACTGCCCCCCCTGCTGACCTGGTCGCACCCAACTGCCCCCCTGCAGGCCTGGTTGCCCCTTACTGCCCTCCCTCTCCTGCCAGTCTGGTCACCGCCAACTGCCCCCATCTGCCATCCTGGTTGCCCTTACCTGCCTCCGCTGCCAGCCTGGTCACCCCTTACTGCCTCCCCCCACCGGCCTGGTCTCTCCCAACTGCCCCCCCTGCTGGCCTGGTCACTCCATGCAGACTGCTGTTCAGTCGTTTGGTCATCCCTCACTAACCTCCCTGCTGGCCTGGTCGCTCCACACAGCCTGCTTGTTCAGTCATTTGGTCGTCCCTCACTAACCCCCTGCTGGCCTGCTGTTCATTCGTCCATCTGGTTGTTTTGGTCATGATGGCCCCTGGCTTTTTATATATTAGGATACCTCTATGTCTCTTTTAAAGATCTGTGATTTTTATTCTAAGAAACTGTTTACATCAATGAACTGTCATTTCTCAAGCACTGTAATAAATTCTAATTAAAAGACCTGGGAAATAGAATTAACTATTGATATGAAGATTTAAATGACAGTGTACATATTATCTTCATTTACAGCAAGTACAGTTACTGGATTCTATAATTTAAAAATGTAGACAATGATAAATGTAAAATTTTCTAAATAATTTCCAAGAAAGTAACATAAATATTGAAATAATGCTCTTACCAATAATTCTGCTTCTTTCTTTGATTATGAATAGAATCAGAAAAAAATGCACTAAAATTAACAGTTTATTCTTAATTTACTATTTCAGAAATTATTTAAAATATATCTATAAAAAACTCTTTTCATGCAACTAGGTAAAATTGTGAACTATAATAGCTTTCCAAGTTAGATATTTTAGAAAAACATTTGAGTGACATATAAGTTGAACTATGATTTCATAGAAATAATTGCTCAAAGGTAATTCTAGCAATAGTTTTTATAATTTCTCTAAATAACTCCTATTTATCAATGGATGAGTATGTGTAGGTTTATTTATGCATAGCCATAAAAAACAGTTATGGCTGTGAACATAAATTATTAGTCAGAATGTACACATAATTAAAATGTTGGAGAAAGAACTATTTCCAAATACCCTAGCTATTTTAACAGAAATAAGTTACATACAAAATTAGGTGTGCTTAGAGAACTTCAGAAGGGATTAAAGAACAATAATCAGAGAAATATGTTCTTTCAAGAGATTAGGAGGCTGCAGAATATATACAAAACAGATTTTCAGTGAACTCCCCTTTCTGCACCCCCAAAGTGAGTGATTCTTTCACTCACATATTCATACAAATTTTGTGTGTTTTCCCATCACTTCCAGAGGAGGTTAACTGCAGTCTTTCAGATCTTACCTGAGTGCCTCTCAGTGGTATAATCTAACCCAGAATCCTGCTGACAAGAGACTCTGGGAGTGCATTTCCAAGGTTTCCTCCATGTAATTTAGGGAACAATGAAGCAGATTTGATAATTCACAATATAGCATAAATATAAATTATGGTATATTAAATGTCAAAGATTTATATATTTGAGAGGTATTACAGGCAAAAATTTATTTATTCTACCCAACAGTAAAGAATTCCTAAATCCATAAATATTTATTAAGCAACTACTAGGTATTAATCTTAGAAAAACTGTCTAAAGAATAGGCAGTTTAAATAACTTAAAATTGTATGCAAAATAATTTAAAATTTAAATAATTTATTATCATATTTTAAAATTTTAAAAATTTTAATTAAATAATTTCAAATTGTATGCAAAAATAAGGGTGGGGAGAAAACCAAGATGTTTTTATCTATTTTATAAAATGGGAAAATAAAAACAAGATATTCAAGTAATAACAAAAATCACTATACCATGTTACACATTTTAAATTAGCAATGGTGTTTATAGTTTTTCATTATTTGCCTGCAATAATATATTTCTAAGATAATTCTTGTCATGATTCTTAATTCTAAAATAATTGTATCATGATTTAGTGAAATTAAAGTCATGTTTACTTAACACATTTTCTGTTTCTACAGTCTAAAATTATCCTTTTAATGCAGCATTGTATGTCATTGATATGAATTATAAAAATTAATTTGTGCTGCCATTGTTCAACATTTAGTTTCTTTTGACACAGAATAACAAATTTCAGGCATAAAAGTGTTTTATTGCTTAGATAGGTGGGCTGGGAGAAGATCCTAGGAAAGGAAAATAGAACTATTTTAATGACTCTTGAAACATATGCCATTATTTTAATTTACATTTATTACTAGGATGTTTCATCTGAAATTTACATTATGTAATTAAATTTTATATTTATATTATGAGAATTATATTCTGCCTTTTATTATATACATAATGTATATAATTCATACATATGTTTATACATATATAATACTCTCTTTCCATACCTCTCCAAGTATATTTTATGGCTCCTGTCACATCTCAAGGCTCTTGTGGTTAGGATTTTTGCCTTGCCATTTTTTTATCACATGCAGTAACTAAAACACAAATGCACAGAAAATATATATTAAATACTTTTAAATTTTATTTAAATTGTATGACCATCTATAATAATAAAAGCATAATATGCTAATTAGACCAGACAGCCAAATGACCTTCTGTCATTCTGGATGTCCTTTTTGACAAAGCTGCAGTGGTTAGGGGCGATAAGGCAGGCAGGGGTGGTTAGGGGCGATCAGGCAGGCAGGGGTGGTTAGGGGTGATCAGGCAGGCAGGCAGAGTGGTTAGGGGCAATCAGGCAGGCAGGCAATTGGTTAGGGGCAATCAAGCAGGCAGGCAGAGGGGTTAGGGATGATCAGGCAGACAGGCAGGTGAGAGGTTAGGAGCCAGCACTCCCAGATTGTGAGAGGGATGTGATGTCTGACTGTGGGATCGGGCCTAAACTGGCACTTGGACATTCCCTGAGGGGTCCCAGATTGCCAGAGTGTGCAGGCTGGGCTGAGGGACCCCCACTCCATGCACGGATTTCACGCACTGGGCCTCTAGTAAAATATAAAAAACTAAAAAACAAATTCAGATTATTAGGATTAAAAAACATGTCAAGAAACATTTCTCAATCATAATGTATTTTTTACATTATTGATTTTATATGTTCTTGTAGGTACTTAATATTTTATTGCCTAATATATTTATTCCCATATCATTACATTGGGAATCAAAAAATAACTATGAACCTTATCTGTAGACTCAAATCTAATGTGAATAAATATCTTGGAAAGTTAAAAACATATTTTAGATAGATTGGCTTTGGATGTGATAAATTGAAGTCCAGAAAGCTTGTACTTAGCTCCTTCATAAACAGATTAGAGTGCTTCTAGGAAAAAGCTGATGTGTCATGTTCCTAACTTTTAAGAGACTTGTTTAGGCTTATAACATTAAAACAAAGGAATACTTTGTTTTGAGGTATCTATCTATGAGTATCAATGGCTCTGCCATTCGTATATGAAAGCTGATATACAAAATATGACTACTTTCACCTTGAAAGTTGATCCACATATCTCTAATCACTTCTGCTACAGGAAGGCACTACATTTAAAACCTACTTTTCTAATAACTTATAAATATTAAAGTTTTAACACAAAAATCAAAGAAACTAACTATAAAAATTGCAATTTTTTTTCCTTTTGAGTTATTATCTACTAGGGGCCTGATGCACAAAATTCATACAAGAGTAAGCCTTCCTTCCCCCGGATGTCAGCACTGGCTTCCCTCTGGCACCAGGGACCCGGGCTTCCCTCACAGCCCCAGCTTTGTCCAGAAGGTCATTTGGAAGGACATCTGGTATAATTAGCATATTATGCTTGTATTATTATAGATAACTACTTTCTGTTACTTTTTAGAGATAACTTAAAACTTGCACACTAATCACTTATACAAACTGATAATCCTACCTGGTCTATTTTATTATTATTTTAAAATCTTTATTGTTGGGACTATTATAGATGTCCCCCTTTTCTCTCCTTATTAGTCCACATACACAGGGTTCCTCCCCTATCCCAGGCCTTCACCACCCTATTGCTTGGGTCCATAGTAATTCAAGCATATGTACTTTGGTTACTCTCATCCCACCCCACCTAACTTACCTCTGAGATTCATCAGTCTATTCCATGCTGTCATACTCTGGTTTATTTTATTCATCAGTTTATTTTGATTTTTAGATACAATTGTTGTTTGTTTATGTTTATATATAATTATTGATAGATATGTATTTATTGCCATTTCATTTTTATATTTTTTATTATATTTTTATTCTTCTTAAAGAATACTCAAATATTTCATGTAATACTGGTTTGGTGGTGATGAACTCCTTTAGCTTTTTCTTGTCTGTGAAGCTCTTTATCTGTCCTTCAATTCTAAATGATAGCTTTGCTGGGTAGAGTAATCTTGGTTGTAGGTCCTTGCTATTTATCACTTTGAATATTTCTTGCCACTCCTTTCTGGCCTGCAAAGTTTCTGCAAAGCTGAGAGTCATTCATATGGGCGTTCCCTTGTAGGTAATAAACTGCTTTTCTTTTGCTGCTTTTAAGATTCTCTCTTTGCCTTTAGCCCTTGGCATTTTAATTATGATGTGTCTTCATGTGAGCCTCTTTTGGTTCATCTTGTTTGGGACTCTGTGCTTCCTGTGCTTGTAAGTATTTCTTTCACCAGGTAGGGAAAGTTTTCTGTAATTATTTCTTCATATAGGTTTTCAATATCTTGCTCTCTCTACTCTCTTTCTGGTACCCTTATGATGTGAATGCTGGTACATTTGAAATTGCCCCAGAGGTTCCTTAAACTATCTTCATATTTTTTGGATTTTTTTTTTCTTTTTGCTCTTCTGATTGGATGTTTTTTGCTTCCTGATTTGATCCTCAGCATCCACTACTTTATTCTTGATTCCCTGTAAATTATTCTTTATTTACGTTAGTGTATGCTTAATTTTTGACTGGTCCTTTTTCATGCTTTGATATTCATCTAAGATCCTTGAAAGTCTTACTAAGTCCTGTGAAACTCTCATTAAGTTACTTAAGCATTCTTATAACCATTGTCTTGAACTCTGTATCTAGTAGTTTGTTTGCTTCCATTTCATTTGATTATTTTTCTGGAGATTTCTTCTGTTCTTTCATTTGTGACATGGTTCTTTGTCTCCACATTTTGGCTGCTACCGTGTGTTTCTTTCTATATATGAGGTAGAACTGCTATGTCTTTTGGAATTAGTAGAGTGACCTGGTATATTAGATGTCCTGTAGAGCCCAGTGGCTCAACATCCCCAGTCACTTGAGCTGGGCACTCTAGGTGCACCCCTGAGTGGGCTGTGTGCACAGTCTTGCTGTAGTTGAGCCTTGATTACTATTGGTGTCACTGGGAGGAATTGACCTCCAGGCTAATTGGCTGTGAGGATCAGCTGCAACTACAGTGGAAGAGCTGCTGTGCAGGAGACACCCCTATGGGACAGCACTTGTTTCAGTGTGGCTTTGGTGTTCATTGGGTCTGCCCCTTAAGTGTGTCACTTGTGGATGTGTAGAATTGTAATCTGATATGGTCTGAAGCTGTACACTGGGTGCCCTGGCTTTTCCCTGCCTGGGTCCACCAGTCATGAGCTACAGAGCAATCTAAAGATGGCTGGTACCTGTGTTGGGCTAGGAAGTGCCCAGGAGCAGCCAAACTGTGAAACAAGGCAGGTTGCTGCTAGTGTAAGGCCTGGGGCCACTTATTGAGAGGAATGGGCACACTGATCCTACTATTATGTACTAAAATAATTTAGTAGTAAACAGCTTTCAGTTCATTTATAACCAAAATTCTGTATTCATTTAGTTCCATTTCATGTCTTCTTACAGATAAAGAGAAATTTAAACTCTAAGGTCATCACTTTCTGTGGCTGCCTGGTCTTGAATCACATCAGTATCTCAGAGCCACAAAGCAAAGGAGGCTCTTCTGTTCCTTTTAAGAAAATCTCAAGGACATGGACATTTCTGGGATAATTATTGAGACTCAAGCAAGGGGTTGTTGAACCATTTTTAAAATGCTCAGATTAAGTCCAGAAATTGGAGCAGGTGTAATAGAGAACCCAGAGTCTAGCAGGTCATTTCCAAGACTGAAGAAACAGAGTAGAAGACTGTAAAATAGTTATACATAAAAAGACCATAGAAAAGTGAAATACGTATGGATGGCAGGTTAATTCAGGAACAAAGTCTGTGTTTATATTCAGTTTACTATAGCTTCATTCCACTACTAATCCATATAATATTCCAAGGAAACAATGTACTTTTTATCCAAATATATAAAAAGAGAAATAATATTTTAAGTACTGTTCTTATATAACAATTTGAAATAGAACAGATGTTTGTTTATGTAAAATCAACCAGAAGATATTCACAAAAAGAGTAATATATTCCTCCCCTTGCTTATTCTCTGGAATACAGTATTTGAGTTTAATTTATTAATCACCAGTTTCATCTGATTATCAAAACAATAATTGCTTAATTTTCTGACTTTCTCTACTGTGAATTTCTTCTTGAGCCACAGTGTTATATTCTGTTGATTTTTCTGGAAAAGTATAAAGTTTAAGTTAAAAAATAAAGAGTATTTGGCAACCAATTTATGTAAATTGGAGCAATTATGAAAGAATGAGGAATGCAAGAAGAAAGTGAAGGATATAAGATATATAAAGAGACAAATACTTGCTATTAATTTTCAAAGATTATCATGTTGATTTTCCTAGGGAAAATATGAAAGCAAAAGTAAAACCTGAATATTCTATGTATACCCACATATCAATACACAGCTACCTACAGAGTGGCAAAGATTCTCTCTTTAGAGAATTCTTTTAAAATGTTTTCATATATTTTACAATGTATTTCTACTTTTTGATGTATTCCTTGACAGAATAAATATTGGAATGGTTTTAAAAACATTCTACAGTCAGATAATCATTTATTATTATTCCATACTGTAATTAGAGCAAAAAGCTGTCTAACACTTTTCAAATTACATGTGTCATTAAAAAACAAATCCAATCTCTAAAGAAACTTATTAGATCAGCCTAAGAATTAAATCCTTATTGAGTTGAAGCTGATGATGTTCTGTTTAGTGAATCCTGAATTCTACAGATTCTTGAGAAATTGTATTTACTGAAGTCTGAATAGCAAATCAAACCAAGACCCTTTTGTATAGATAATTGAAAATTAGCTGAGTCCAGAAATCTCAGACAAATCTAATATTGAGAAAATTTAGATGGAATTGTAATCTAATTTAAAAATAATTTAAATCTTTTTTTAAAATGGAAGCGTTATTATTATTGTTAGAAGATTGTCCAGAAACTATGTGCTGGGAGCTAATTTTCCAGAGCCCTTTACACGTCTTCCAGAGGCATTAAAACCTTTGTTTTGCATTATCTTTCCACACATGTTTGTATAGCAGACAATATTGGAAGATAGAAGTAGTGCCTCTTCTGAGGCAAAGTCCAGAATTACTTTCTGTTCCAAATAATAAAGACAATGTCATTGGAGGCAAAGGTCAAGTAGATTTGCTAGCAACTCCCTTTAAAATATTGGGATTTTCTAAACTCAGGGTTCCTCTGCTCTCAGGGTTCCTCGAAGACCCACTTTATGTGCAGCATCCACCTGGGCCTATCTCTGCAACACCTTCATGGATTTGGGAGGCAAGGAGAACAAACATGCACATGATGCTCAAATGCTTGCTGTGCTATGAGCAATAAAGACCTTTATTTCTGACCCAGGACTCCTGTGACAACTGCCAATATCCATGAGATCCTAACAGGCCAACCTGTGCATGCAAGCAAGGTAAAATTTCAGACCCTTCAATCTATTGACAATGGACAAAATTTAACTCTGAGACGGTGGAAATAGACTTCTGATTTTAAGAGATTATGTTTTGAGGCTTGCACCTATCTGATGCCCACAGCTTTACCTGATGCCTAGGAGATGCCCAATATGTAAATAAATAAATTCACCTAATCTGTCTCCCCTTTTTAAGTTCTCACGATGTTTCTGTAAACATGCTGTTTCTATAACATGTATACCTATGACATGCATGTTTCTGTAAAAATGTATCCATGTGCATTTTTGTGAGATTTTAGGGATCATTTTAACATATGTTAAATTTATATTCATATTATAGAAAATTTGTGATTAGCACAGATATTTTCATTTATTCAAAGCAACTTGAGGCTAATCCTGAACTATATATGGGCCTATAGATAATCACTTTTGTTATTTTTTTCATAGGAACAAATATCACTTTTGAAAATCCTACAAAGGCTGAAGTGATCTATTAGTCTCGGGGCTGCTCTGTTGCAAAGCCTGCCAACCTGACCCTGACTTCTGCCCCTGAAGAATATTAGAAATAATCCTTTTGTGTTAACATGTTCACATCTATTTTAGAAGTGCTTTAGTCTTAGAAAGCATTTTAGAGTCCTATCAGGATAGGTTCAAGCAATCTTTAAATCTAGTTATGGGCGCTTTCTGTGGATTTACAGAATACATATTTTCCTCATAGTCACCTTCTTTTTTATGATAAAATAATTGTAAAAAGAAAACCCTAATTTTTATTTATATAACAAAAGAAAAAGGAAATATTCCAATTGTTTAACTTTTAATTATTTTTATTGAGATATAATAAACATTACATATTAGTTTCAAGTGTACAGCATACTGATTTGATAAGTGTATATATTCTGAAATGTACAGAATGTTTACTATTATTAGTAATACACCATTATACAGTATATTTGAAAATTGCTAAGAAAGAAACTTTTAATTCTTGAATGATATTATTCTTTTGTTAAAGCTGGATAAATTATGATTTATATTAAAATATTTTAGGAGAGACTAAAACATGAAATAATGAGGCAAATAAAAATTTTTATAAGGTCTTTTATTTTAAAAACTAAATTGTCTACTAATACTTAAACATTTAAAAAATTCAAATAGTAATAACAATAAACATCAGGATCTTATTTCCAACTTTTCACTATTAACAGTTTCTTATTTATCTTACACTCCAAAAAGAAATGAAGCATGTACATATGCCTTTACTATAATAATTGCTTTAGCCTAGAATGGAAACACTCTTAAAGAGAGTATGCATGTCTAGCTTACCAAATGACCCTCAAAATTGATTACTCAGAACCTAAAAGGTTATAAAATTTTATGTGGATATTAAAAATAGAAGTATATAATACTAACTATTCCACATCTTGTTTCTTCCTTCTTCACCTCCCGCAAAATAATACAACTTGGATATATTTATTGACTGCATAATAATTTTTATATAAATGTATTATAACCTATCTAACCAACCTGATTATGTTGTCAACTTCAGTTTTATTTTCAATCCCTTGCTTTTAAAAATAAAGCCAAAATAATTTCTTTACATGTGTTGTTATGAATGTATATTTACATGTGTATTCTTCTGTGTGTCTCTCTCATGTGCACACACATGGGCAAACATTAAATTGTATTTCCATTATATGGCATTATTCCAATTTTTGGTAAAGCAAAAGATCTCCAATTTTGAGATGTGGTGCTTTAGAATATCTTACAAAAGCAATATTTTACATTACATCTATAATCTATACTGATAAAAGGGTAATATGCTAATTAGACCAGACATCTTCCGGACATCCTTCTGGACAAAGCCAGGGTGGTGGGGGCCAAGGCAGAGGTGGTTAGGGGCAATCAGGCTGGCAGGGGAGGGCAGTTAGGAGGAGATCAGGCTGGCAGGGGAGCAGTTAGGTGGTGATCAGACTACCAGGGGAGCACTTTGGGGATGATCAGACCAGGAGGGGAGCAATTAGGGGGCAATAGGCCAACAGGGGATCAGTTCGGGGCCAATCAGGCCATCAGAGGAGCAGTTAGGGACATCAGGCTGGCAGGCAAAATGGTTAGGGGTGATCAGGCAGGCAGGCAGGTGAGTGGTTAGGAGCCAGTAGTCCGGGATTGGAGAGGATGTAGGCCGGGCTGAGGGGTCCCCTCCTTGCACGAATTTCATGCACCAGGCCTCTAGTCTATAATAATAAAAGTGTAATATGCTAATTAGACTGGACAGCCAAAAACCTTCCGGACAACCTTCCAGATGAAGCCAGGGTTACGAGGGCAGAGGCAAGCCACCACAGCTGTGAGGGCAGCCCCTTGCACGAATTTCGCGCATCAGGTCTCTAATATCTATGTAAAAGTATTTGGCAACCATGAAGTAACCTATCTCACTTAATAATCAATTACTGTTCACTTTGTTTTTGTTTTGTGTACTCTGCACTAAAGTTTGCTCTATTTTAAATTTACTTCCTCAAATCAGAATCTGCTCTTAATAGTATCATTCATATTACTAGTAACACTACTTACTCTGCTTTTTCTTTTAATTAAAAAAGCAAAATTTTGGTGTTGTGGTTCTTTGGAAATGTTCTTAATTAAAGGGCAATATGGTACAAAAAGTAAACAAAATGAGCTCTGTGGTACAGCAAGCAATCAAGTATATTTTATGGTATGTGTCATGAACTATAGATACTTTAAAAATAAAAGGTAAAGATTTGAAGAAATCTCAGTTAAATTTTATACTTTGTTTTAAACATAACCTTTTCATATATTTCTTTTTTAAAAATTATTTTTTATTGATTTCAGAGAGGAAGGGAGAGGGAGAGAGATAGAAACATCAGTGATAAGAGGGAATCATTGATTGGCTACCTCCTGCATGGCCTCTACTGGGGATTGAGCCGGTAACCCAGAATTGTACCCTTACCAAGAATTGAACCATGACCTCCTGGTTCATAGATCCCAGCTCAACTATTGAGCCACGCCAGCTGGGCTCATATATTAAAAAAAAAACAAACATATATATATATATATATATATATATATATATATATATATATATATATATATGTTATTGCATATTTAACTTTGTTTATATAAATAATTATACATAAATTAGTCTTAGTGTAAATAAAGTAAAAATAAATATATTCTAAACTATATTATACAAAACATGAATGTTAATTTAAATATGTTTCAGATTTTCCATAGGAACACACTGTTTCAAGAAATTGAATCTTGAATTGTTTTGAAAAGAAAATTAGTTTTACACATGACAATCAGTTATCAGTTATTAAGCACTTACTATATGCTTGACAATCAACATTATTCAATTTAATAAGAATATTATGTTTAAAATTATGTTTTACCATACCCTCTAATTTTTGGTCTTTATCCAATAAGGTACTTTATGATGCAAATATATTATTAATATCTTAATATTTTGTGGGTCAGTAATAGTTCTTATTACCATTTTCTAGTCTTGATTTAAATGTTAGTGTTCTTATTTTACTACTATTAATAAAGTAAGTGTTTTATTTCAGGGTAGTGTTAAACTTGAGATATTTATTTTAGTATTTTTACATGTGTCCCCTTTTTCCCCCATTGACTCCTTCTAGTCCACCCCCAACCCCCACCCCAGGCATTGACCACACTATTGTCTATGTTCATGGGTTATGCATAAAAGTGCATGCAAGTTCTTTGGTTAATTTCTTCTCACCCACCCACCTCCACCTTCCCTCTGAGATTCCACAGTCTGTTACATGCTTGTGTTTCTCTGGATCTATTTTGTTCATCAATTTATTTTGTTCACTAGATTCCACATATGAGTGAGATCATGTGATACTTGTCTTTCTCTGACTGGCTTATGTTGCTTAGCATAATACTCTATAGGTCCCTCCATGCTTTCTCAAAGGGTACGTGATCTTTATACTGCTGCATAGTATGTGATCTTTATACTGCTGCATAGTATTGCAGGGTGTAAATGTACCACAACTTTTTTATCCACTCATCTACTGATTGGCACTTGGGCTGTTTCCAGATCTTAGCCATTGTAAATTGCACTGCTATGAACTTGGGGGTGCATGTATTCTTTCTTATTGGTGTTTCGGGTTTCTTAGGATTTATTCCAAGAAGTGGGATCACTGGGTCAAATGGGAGGTCCATTTTTAGTTTTTTGAGGAAACAGCATACTGTTTTCCATAGTGGCTGCACCAATCTGCATTCCCACCAGCAATGTACGAGGGTTCCCTTTTCTCCATATCCTCACCAGCACTAGTCATTTGTTGATTTGTTTCTTTTTTGTACATGTTGGACATTGAAAGAAGATTCAGTATATTTCAGAGACTCATTCACTAGTACCTGAGTGGTATGGTACTCAGTAATCATCATCATAAAAATAGGATACTTTTGTTAACATTAACACAACTTTAGTCCACTCTGCCCTCCCTCTGCCAGTGCCCAATGTGAGTGGCTCACATGAAATTTTGTGTGTTGGCCCTTTTAGAGGGTGCCTGCATTTCAGCCATCTGTCCCTGGCATATAGCAACCCTGCTGCTTTTCTCAGCCAAATATTGTTTGGGCACCTTTCTCAGTTCTGGTGCTCTGGGCTGGGGAGTTCAGCTTGGGGCTTAGACCACAGAGTTCTCAGTGGGAACCTCCCACAGCTAAGATATCCCTCTGGAAATTCAGCTGCTGTCTGTGGGAGCACAGCCAGCCCCTTTGCACCTCTGTACTTCTTACCAGTCTCTATGCAGTCTCCACTTGACATCCTTGATTATCAGGGTTCTCCCCACTGAGTCTTCAGTTGATTATTCAAGATGGTTTTTCTATATTTTAGTTGTAATTCTAGTTTGGTCCTGGGAGCTTCTCAGTCTAGCTTCCACTTATTCTGTCACTATTTTGGAATCCTGCAATACTCCTTTTAAAAATAATCATAATAACACTCCTTTTATTTGGAACTGAAATATTACTGTGAAAATCCCTGATAGGATCATAAAGAAGTTTTTAATGTTCTCTTATTTGATCATATTAAGATGATGATTTTCATCATGTTAACATGATGAAAATATAATCATCCTTTCACACAGAGATACCTAGATTTGAAGCCATAACTCTTTTTTATATTCTCTTCAGGATGACATAATTCTTTAAAAGTTTATCTCTTTCAGAAAGGTAAGTAATGCACATTATTTTAGAAAGTACTCATTTATATCACAGACCTGTAGTCAAAGTCAATAATTATGTATGGATTGGCATAAAAGGTTGGGTGCTACACGGATGTTTACTTCTGTTGGAATCTTTTGATCACAGCTACATTTTGCAATAGTAGACTTGACTGGTCATAAATAAAATATTCTTACTGTACCACAAAATTCATGTTAATTTATTTAGACTAACTCTAAGCTCATTTGGCACTTGCTAGAGCAATGCTTTTAAAACTGTGAGCCACAGTCTGATGATAGCAACTTAGTGCCTTTATTCTAGCATTTATTTTATTAAAGCATGACAGGGTAGAATAGGATAGGACAGATCAGTTCACTTCCACATGCATTACAAGTAGTAGGCATACATGTTGTTTAGCAAATGTGTGTATTTATGAGTACAGTGGTGTAATATAAAATATCTTACTATTGGTTGCAGTTTAAAAATTTGAAGGCAATGATGTAAGTTTTCATATAGTAAAATAGAGACCTCTTAACTTCAGGAATTGTACAACATAATATCAAATTTTAATAAAAAATTTTCCAAGCATAACAAAATTTAAGTTAAAAATTTACTGAAAATTGTATTTTATAGATAGATTTATTAATATTTTCTCATATTATGTAGAAGAATTAGAAAATATAATCATGAGTCATATTGAGCATCTTATATTCAATAAATGTATTTCTTTTACTGTGGGCTTTTTTATTATTTAAATATATTTTATTAGGCAGTTAATATTATTCTTATTAATCTTTAAAAATTGGATATTTACCTATCATTTATTTTTCAAGCATTTCCTCAATGTGTCTATGGTGTTTTCATTTTGTATACTCAGATATTTTCAAAGTATATGCAGTCAAATTTATCATTATATTGTATGTCTATTTCTCATAGAAGCCTTTTCACTGGTCAGATTATATACAGGAATGGAGAAGTAGGTTAATAATAATAATAAGTATATAAAACAAAAATTAATAAATGAATCAGACAAGAATAAACTCTGTGTTTCGCATTCTCACACCTATTTTTGCCCACCACTGTATATTTTTATCTTTCCATCTTGTCTCTAATACTCTTTCACTTCTATTCTGTACCTAAATTGTGTTTCTCTTAACATACCATTATCATACCCACATAAACCCTATTAAATAACAATAGATTTATAAAATATTTTAAAAACTTATCAGGCTAGTCACCATACACTACTATTTTTCAACATATTTCTGGTTATTTCTGCTTACTTGATTGTTTTTTATTTTCTAACAATGAAAAATATATTTTTAAGTTTAACATAAAAAGTAGACAAACTGTACAAGCTTGATGAATGATTACAATAAAAAAGACAAATAATGCCACAATAAAGCTGAAAATATTTAAAGACTCAAGTAATTAAGCCAACATCAAAAAAAAATATTATCAGCCAGCCTTATCATTATCAGCTCACATGGGAAACATTATAATGTTTATAATGATAGGTTAGCTTTGCCTGCACATGAACTTTACAAAAAGGGAATAATATAGTTTGAGTTGGTCCTCTTCTGCTTAACATGACCTCTGTGGAGTCCACATTAGCTATTGTATCCTGCATGATTTTGCTCATTTTCATGCTTTATGATATTGCATTAAATGACTGTACCAAATGTGGATTAGCATATGGATTGTTTCAGTTTATGAATTTCATGAAAAATATTGCTTTGGACATTCTTGTATATTATTTTATATTTTTATTCAGATACTCTGTTTTTCCTTGTGTTACTTTGGTATTTTGCATTTTTCAAGAATTTACCCTTTTAGATTTAAATATTCAATGGTATTGGCATTTATACAGCATTTTAATTTTTAAATTCAAATGTTTACTGCTTAGACCTCTTCTCTATCTTCACTCATTCTCTTGGTGAAATAATTTTGTTTCTTCTTATA
This sequence comes from Plecotus auritus, assembly GCF_963455305.1. Lineage (NCBI taxonomy): Eukaryota > Metazoa > Chordata > Mammalia > Chiroptera > Vespertilionidae > Plecotus > Plecotus auritus. The sequence goes on along the minus strand of NC_137770.1, from coordinate 127,647,935 downwards.
TGCTAATGACTCCCCAAAGTCCTTTTCAAGCCTGAACCCTTCTTTGCAGTCCATCCACAGATGACCCATCTGTTTATTATGAATATCTACTTGAATTGCATAATAAGCATCTCAGACATAACAGCACTGAATCCAAACTCTGATATCTCCCTACAAACCTTTTTCTACCTGAGACTTCACCTCAGCAAATGGCAACATCCTTGCAGTTGTTCAAAACCCTTGAGATCATCTTTTTAAACATTTCTTATACCTCTCAGCAATCCCTCAGCAATTTCTGTTGACTTTTTATTTTCAGACACCATTCAACACTTTTTCCTCCATTGCAGCCACTTTGATCCAAGTCAATGGTCCAACTTTTTGTTGTACTTACTGTGATAGTCTCTCCTCATTCTCCTCCTCTATTCCCTCCCCTTCTCTTCTTTTCCATGTACTTCTTTACCTTATCCTACTCTCCTTCTTCTCTTTCTCTACCTTTTTCCCTTTCTCATTGTTTTGTTTTCTTTCCTCCCTATCTCTACTCATAAAAGGCAGGTAGATTAATTGGCAAATCTCAGATCATGTATTCAGCCTTTTACTCAAAACCCTTCAAAAGCTTTTCATCTTAATTATTTTAAAAGCCAAAGCCTTCAGGTGGTCTACATAGAGCTGTATTATTTCCACCCTTCCTTTATTACATTGCTCTCATCTTTTCTAACGGTTCTGACCTTAAGATTTCTCAAAAGATAGGGCATGTCCCTATGTAGGAATCTTTTCACTTGTTTTCCTTTTGCTCAATTTTTTTTCTTTACATATCCATATGGTTCAAATATTTTTCAATGAGTTTTTCTATCATTTAAAAACCACAGTCCTACCCTAGCCACTCCATATTTCCTTCTCTGATTTATTTTTGTCATTATCTATAATATATATTTAATACTCACCCAAGGATTTTTTTTCCCATTGATTTCTTGAGAGCTGAAAGGAGGAAGGGGGAAGAGAGAGAGAGAAACATTAATGTGAGAGAGACTCATCGATTGGTTGTTTCCTCCCCTCCCCCGCCAAAGGGGGCTGGGGAACCTGCAACCAAGGCATGTGTCCTTGACTGGGAATCAAACCCGTGACCCTTTAGTCTGCAGGCCAACACTCTAACCACTGAGCAACCGGCCAAGGCTGTACAATATATTTTAACATGGTATGTATTTTTTATATATTATGCTTGGATGTATATTATCACTTGTTTATTTTTTATTTATAATTTTATCTCACAAATAGACTATAAAGAAGGCTTTTAGTTTTGTTTTCAGGACATAGAATAGCATCTAACACAGAGTAGACAATAAATATGTGGTAAATGAATGTTTTTAATTAATAAAGTACTTCCTTTATAATTATCTATGGTATAGAACATTTATGATAAATTTCCCATATTTTAAAATTTAGAAATGTCTGTTTTACCCCAAATTGTAAAAAAAGTTTTTCTGTGTAAATAAAGATTGAGATTTACTCTCAGCACTTTGAAGATTATATTCTACTCTTTTCTGAATTTCTTTTTATTTTTTGGAGCTTTCTGTGAGCCTGGTTGTTTAACTGTAAGACATCTGTCTTTTCTCTCTGGGTACTTTTAAGATAATCTTTATTTTATTTGATATATATTTTTAATATATTTTATTGATTTTTTACAGAGAGGAAGGGAGAGGGAGAGAGAGTTAGAAACATCAATGAGAGAGAAACATCTATCAGCTGCCTCCTGCACAACCCCTACTGGGGATGTGTCCGTAACCAAGGTAATATGCCCTTGACTGGAATCGAACCTGGGACCCTTGAGTCCACAGGCCAACGTTCTATCCACTGAGCCAAACCAGTTAGGGCTTTATTTGATATTTTAATAATTCCATGTCAATGTGTTAAAGAATGAATTTTAATTTATTTTTAAATACACTGTGTTTCCAGTTTCCTCGTAGTTATATCATTTTTATAACCTGAAAAATGCACAGCTATGATCACTTTAAATTTTATATTTTCTTTCTCTCTGTTTTATATTCTTTCTAGGTAGTTTGATTATGTATACATTAGAATTTTTCAATCAGTATTTCACATGCATTAAAATGATGTCAATATTATACATCTCTGTGTTTATGTGTTGTGTTCTATGATAGCTTACAAAATTTATAAACTCTCCAGCAGTATCTAATGTTTTTTTTTTATTTTCAAATTTACTTATGCTATTTAATGTTTTATTGATTATTACTTTTTTAAATACACCTGATCATGTTTGTCTTTTGTTGATTTCTCATTGCCCTGATTCCAAATTTCATTTTATTGAACACTTAATATATAATATTTTTGTATTTCTTTTGCTACTTTTTATATTTGAAATTCTTGTGAGTTTATAATTGCATTTCATTCTTATCTTCTGACTCTCATTTGTGGTTATTTGTTTCACTACCATTTTTAAAGATCTTTGTTTATTATTTCTCTAGTGGCCTGGTGCCCAAAATTTGTGCACATTAAAAGGGAATTAATTAGAGGAAATATTTTATATTGCTATTTGCCCTTTCTCTATAGTAGAAGTGTCATAGACTAAAGAAAATTAGTACACTGTATATGAAAATCTCCCTCCTGTCAGAGTCTGGGGCACGCTACTGTCTTGGTAGAGAATACTCACTTAATCATGGGTCGTGGTTACCATGAGACTTAATCTGCCCATCGTGAACTTCGTGTTATATTACCATGAAGTTGGGCATTCACTGCAGCACTCCATAATTAAGTAGAAGTGCTATATAACATTATCTGGCCTAAGCATGACCTGAAGGCACAAGTAAGTTACATAAAAAGGTTCCAAAATGCCCATGGTTCCCTTCTACTAAACTGCCCTCTCCTCTCAGCCTGTACCCATGCCTCCTGGAGATTTACCTATGGTCAATTAATGTAGAAAGAGACAACTTGGGTTGGCTTACAGGTAGTTCTGCATAGTTAGTCATCACCTGAAAGTGAATACCTCGAGAACTATGGCGCCTTCTTAGACATGCCTGAAGGACAGTGGGAAAGGGAAAACTTCCCAGTGGGCAGTTTAACTAGTTCTAAGCACTAAACATAGTTGTCATCTTTGCTTAGAAGGAGAAATGGCCAGACATGCAATTATATATTGATTCATGAATTGTGTTCAACATCAGCTGAATGTCAGTGACTTGAAAGGGACATGTATCTAAATGTGGATAGACCATTATTGATGGGCAAAAAAAACCCCATCCTATCTAATAAAAGAGTAATATGTAAATTGAGCATCACTCCAACACACAAGATGGCCGCCCCAATGTGGTCAAAGATGGCTCCCCCCATGTGGACACAAGATGGCCACCACAAGATGGCCGGTAGGGGAAGGCAGTTGTGGGTGATCAGGCCAGCAGGGGAGGACAGTTGGGGGTGACCAGGCCTATAGGGGAGTGCAGTTAGGGGGGACCAGGCCTGCAGGGGAGGGCAGTTGGGGGGAATCATGCTTGCAGGGGAGGGCAGTTGGAGGGACCAGGCCAGCAGGAGAGGGTAGTTGAGGGGACCAGGCCTGAAGGGGAGGGCAGTTGGGGGGGACCAGGCCTGCAGGGGAGGGCAGTTGGGGGGGGACCAGGTGTGTAGGGGAGGGCAGTTGGTGTGGACCAGCCCTCAGGGGAGGGCAGTTGGTTACAACCAGGCCAGCACGGGAGGGCAGTTAGGGGCAACTAGGCTGACAGAGGAGCAGTTAGGTATAGATCAGGCTGGCAGAAGAGTGGTTAGGGGATGATCAGGCTGGCAGGCAGAAGCAGTTAGGGGCAATCAGGCAGACAGGCAGGCGAGTGGTTGGGAGCCAGTGTCCTGGATTGTGAGAGGGATATCCGACTGCCTGTTTAGGCCCGATCCCACCAGGCCTAAACATGCAGTAGAACATCTCTCAAGGGGTGTTCCAGATTGGAGAGGGTGCAGGCTGGGCTGAGGAACACACCCCCCCTCCATGCATGAATTTTGTGCACCGGGCCTCTAGTATGAGTATATTTGTGTTACATGTGAACACACATCAGAGAGTAAGCTCAGCAGAAGATGATTTTAATGATAAAAGTACATCGAATGACCCATTCTGTAGATACCAATCATCCTCACTCTCCAGCCACCCTTGTCATTGCCCAAAGGGCTTAAGAACAAAATGGTGATGGTGACATGGATGGATGTTATGCATGGGTTAGCAACAAAGACGTCCACTCACCAAGTATGAATGATTTCACTATGGCTTCTGCTGATTTAAACTCTGCCACCAACAGACACTAATACTGTGTCCCCTATATGGAACCATTCCTTAGGGTGATCAGCCAGCTCTCTGGCCATCGGTTGATCACATTGGACAGTTGCATCATCAGAAAGGGCGGCAGTTTGTCCTTATTGGTGTAGACACTTATTCTGAATATGCATTTGCCTTCTCTACATGCAATACTCTGACAAAACTATCATCTGTAGACTTACATAATTCCTATTCACTGTCATGGCATTCCACACAGCATTGCTTCTGATTTAAAAACTCACTTCACAGCAAAAGAAGTGAAGAACTGATCCCATTTTCATAGAATTCACTTGTCATGTCATGTTTTCTGTCATCTGCAGCTGGCTTGATAGAATGGCAAAATGGCTTTTGAAAACTCACTTATAACCAGGGGGCAATAACTTGCATGGTTTGAGCAAGATTTTATGAATAATTGTACATGCTTTGAATAGAATCCAATATATGGTGTTTTTTTGTTTGTTTCACACATACCCAGGATTTAAAGGTCTAGGAATCAAGGATGACAAAGGGGAATGGCACTACTTACTATTACTTGCAGTGATCCACTAGCAAAATGTTTGTTTCCTCTGTCCACAAATTTATGCTAACTGGCCTAGAGGTCTCAGTACTAATATGGTGAACTAGAGGCCTGGTGTACAAAATTTGTGCACAGGTAGGGTCCCAAGGCCTGGCCAGCAATCTGGGCTGAGCCCCTTCTCTCACCTGCCTTGGCCGGCCTGATGCCATCCACTCACCAGCCCCACCCCTTGCCATGACCACTGGTCACATCCCTCTGTGGGCTAGGGGCAGCTCCTGTGTTGAGTGTTTGCCCCCTGGTGGTCACTGAGCATCATGGCGACCAGTCGTTATGCTGGTCATTCAACTGCTCAGTTGATTTGCATATTAGGCTTTTATTATTATAAGATGTTTCCAACAGAAGACACAACAATGATTTTCTTGAACTGAAAGTTGACTGCTACCTAGTCACTTTGAACTCCTTGAATCTCTGAATCAATTAGCAAAGAAAAGATTGAATGTGCTATCTTGGATAATTGTTCCTGTCTACCAAGAGGGATTTGGACTATTGCTCCACAAAAGAAGTAAGGAAGAGTATGTCTAGACAACAGGATATCCCTTAGGGAGTCTTTTGATATTTCCATGTCCTGTAATTAAGATGAATGGAAAACTACAATAAACTAATCCAGGCAAAACCAATAATAACCCAGATTTTCCAGGAATAAAGGTTTAGGTCACCACACTGGTTAAAAAATCCCATTTAGCCTAGGTGCTTTCTGAAGACAAAAGGAATACAGAATGTATTCATAAGTGAAAATGGCATTTATGAATATCAGTTATGATTATATGATAAGTTACAGAAACAAGTTACAGAAATGGACTGTAATTCTCATTAATATTTTCTCCTTAGTTTGTTGTGAATATTCATGCTTGTGTGTGTGTGTGTGTGTGTGTGTGTGTGTGTCTGTTTGAGTGTTTATCAAATATTGTTTTTTGTTTTCTTCCCTTTCTAATATCCTTATCAGGTAACATAAGATATATTGAATTATATCATAATATTCAGTATTGTACTAGTATATTTTACATCATAATTTTTATATGACATATGGTATCAAAGGGAAGACTGAACATTATTTTATTTTTCTATCTTTTTTACTGTATTTTAAATTTTATTTTCGATTACAGTCCACTTTCAATATTATTTTGTATTAGTTTCAGGTGTACAGCATAGTGATTAGATAAATTATATGCTGTACAGTGTTCCTCCCAATAATTCCAGTACCCAACTGACACCATACATAGTTATGACAATATTATTTTTGTCATTTTATTTTATTGTTTAAAGTATTACATATAATAGTATATATATCTCTTTTTTTCCTCATTGACATTCCCCCAGCCTCTCCTACCCCCTGTCGTATGCCCTCATCCCACACCGCCCCCAGTGTCTTGTGTCCATTGGTTGTGCATATATGCATGCATACAAGTCCTTCGGTTGATCTCTTTCCCTCCCTCCCCAACACTCCCCAGCCTTCCCGTGGTAATTTCACAGTCTGTTCAGTGCTTTACTGCCTCTGTATCATCAGGTTATAATGCTCTTTATTTTCCATAAATAAGTGAGATCATGTGGTATTTTTCTTTCATTGCCTGGCTTATTTCACTTAGCATAATACTCTCCAGTTCCATCCATGCTGCTGCAAATGGTACAAATTCCTTATTTTTGATAACAGCATAGTATTCCATTGTGTAGATGTACCACAGTTTTCTAATCCACTCATCTGCTGATGGGCATTTAACTATGGTGAATTGTGCTATGGTGAATTGTGCTGCTATGAACATAGGGGTGCATATATCCTTTCTGATTGGTGTTTCTAGTTTCTTGAGATATATTCCTAGAAGTGGGATTACTGGGTCAAATGGGAGTTCCATTTTTAGTTTTTTGAGGAAACTCCACACTGTTCTCCACAGTGGCTGCACCAGTCTGCATCCCCATCAGCAGTGCACGAGGGTTCCTTTTTCTCTGCATCCTCACCAGCACTTGTCGTTTGTTGATTTGTTGATGATAGCCATTCTGACAGGTGTGAGATGGTACCTCATTGTTGTTTTGATTTGCATCTCTCAAATAATTAGTGACTTTGAGCATGTTTACATTTACCATCACACTAAAAAAATTAAGATACCTAGGAATAAACTTAACTATGGAGGTAAAAGACCTATACGCAGAAAACTACATGGCACTGAAAAAAGAGATAGAGGAAGACATAAACAGATGGAAGAACATACCATGTACATGAATTTGTAGAATCAACATCATTAAAATGTCCATACTACCCAAAGCAATCTATAGGTTCAATGCACTTCCCATTAAAATACCAACGGCATATTTCACAGACCTAGAAAGAACTCTCCAAAAATTCATCTGGAATAAAAAAAGACCCCGAATAGCCACAGCAATCCTGAGAAAGAAGAACAAAGTAGGTGGGATCTCAATACCAGATTTCAAGCTGTATTACAAAGCCACTGTTCTAAAAACAGCCTGGTACTGGCACAAGAACAGACATATAGACCAATGGAATAGAATAGAGAACCCAGATATCGACCCAAACCACTATGCTCAATTAATATTTGACCAAGGAGGCGTGAACATACAATGGAGTCAAGGCAGTCTCTTCAATAAATGGTGTTGGGAAAATTGGACTTATACATGCAAAAAAATGAAACTAGACCACCAACTTACACCATACACAAAAATAAACTCAAAATGGATAAAGAACTTAAACATAAGATGGGAAACCATAAAAATATTAGAGGAATCCATAGGCAGAGAAATCTCAGGCATATGCTGAAGCAATATCTTCACTGATACAGCTCCTAAGGCAATGGAAACTAAGGAGAAAGTAAACAAATGGGACTACATTAAAATAAAAAGCTACTTCACAGCAAAAGAAACCATCAATAAAACAACAAGAAAGCCCACTGTATGGGAGAACATATTTGCAAATGTTATCACTGATAAAGGATTAATCTCCAACATTTACAGGGAACTCATACAACTAAATAAAAGGAAGATAAATGATCCAATAAAAAAATGGGCAACAGACCTAAATAGAAACTTTTTGAAAGAAGACAGAAAGAAGGCCAAGAGACATATTTTTCTATCTTTTAAAAAAAAATTTATTGTTTAAAGTATTACATAACTCTCCTTCTTCCTCCATTGACCTCTCCCCAGCCGCTCCCACCCCAGCACATGCCCTCACCTCCCAACTGTCTGGGTCCATTGGTTATGCTCATATGCATGCATACATGTCCTTTGTTTGATCTCTTATCCCCGCCCCTGACCCCCCACCATCCCTCTTAGGTTGGATGGTCTGTTCAATGCTTCTATGACTCTGCCTCTATTTTTGTTCATCAGTTTATGTTGTTCATTATATTCCATAAATGAGTGAGATCATGTGATATTTATCTTTCCTCGATTTATTTATTTCACTTAGCATAATGTTCTCCAGGTCCATCCCTGTTGTTGCAAGTTTCTTCTTTTTAACAGCAGCATAGTATTCCACCATGTAGATATACCACTGTTTTTTTTTCTTTGTTTTTTTTTTAATATATTTTATTGATTTTTTACAGAGAGGAAGGGAGAGGGAGAGAGAGTTAGAAACATTGATGAGAGAGAAACATCAATCAGCTGCCTCCTGCACACCCCCTACTGAGGATGTACCCGCAACCAAGGCACATGCCCTTGACCGGAATCGAACCTAGGACCCTTGAGTCCGCAGGCCGACACTATCCACTGAGCCAAACTGGTTAGGGCTATACCACTGTTTTTTAATCCATTAATCTGCTGATGGGTACTTAGGCTGTTTCCAAATCTTAGCTATTGTAAATTGGGCTGCTATAAGCATAGGGGTGCATATATCCTTTCTGATTGGTGTTTCTAGTTTCTTGGGATATATTTCTAGAAGTGGGATCACTGGGTCAAATGGGAGTTCCATTTTTAAATTTTTGAGGAAACTCCATACTGTTTTCCACAGTGGTTGCACCAGTCTGCATTCCCACCAGCAGTGCACAAGGGTTCCTTTTTCTCCACATCCTTGCCAGCACTTGTCGTTTGTTGATTTGTTGATGATAGCCATTTTGAGGGGTGTGAGATGGTACCTCATTGTTGTTTTGATTTGCATCTCTCAGATGATTAGTGACTTTGAGCATGTTTTCATATGTCTCTTGGCCTTCTTGTATGTCCTCTTTTGAGAAGTGTCTATTTAGGTCCTTTGCCCATTTTTTTTATTGGATTGTGTATCTTCTTTTGTTAAGTTGTATGAGTTCCCTCTTTGTCACTGATGTTTGCCAATTTAATTATGATGGGTCTTGCTGTCAGTCTTTTTGGGTTCATTTTGTTTGGGGCTCTGTGTGCTTCCTGGACTTGTGTGGCCATTTTCTTCCCAATTTCAGGGAAGTTTTCTGTCATTATTTCTTCAAACAGGTTTTCTATTCCTTGCTCAGCTTTCTCACCTTTTGTTACCCTTATTATGCGGATGTTGTTTTGTTTCATGTTGCCCCAAAGCTCCCTTAATCCATCCTCCTGCTTTTTAAGTTTTCTTTTGTGTTGCTCCTGTGCTTGGTTGTGGTGTGTTTTTTTTTTCCCTACCTTGCCTTCTTATTTGCTGATGTGGTCCTGACCTTCTTCTAGTCTACTGTTGAAACTTTCCAGTGTGTTCTTTATTGTGGCTATGTCATTCTTCATTTCCTCCTGATTCTTCTTCATTTCATCTTGATTCTTACACATGTTGTTGTCTTCCATCCTTTCAGTGTTCTTATAACCATTGCTCTGAATTCTTTCTCTGACAAATTGTTTGCCTCCATTTCATTTATTTCCTTTTCTGGTGATTCCTCATTTTTGTTCCAATGGAGGTTGTTTTGTTGTCTCCCCACTTTTGCTGTTTCTATCTGATTTTTCTATGTCTTAGGTAATTGCTATGCTACCCTGATTTTTTGAGTTTGTCTTATATAATTGACAAGTGTTTTGAAGGACCCAGTGGTGTAATCTCTCTGGCCTTCTGGGCTGGGTAATCTAGGGATGCCCCCTACTTGGGATATTTGGGTTCTCTTGGTGTAGTTGGGTCTTGAGTATTATTGTCCTGTTCATGGATGGAGTCTCCTCTCAGGCTGTCTGGTTATGTGGCTTGCTCTCTACCATGTTGACTGAACAGCACAGAATACAACTTGAGAAGACACAACACAAAGGGAACAAAACACAAATGTACCCATTACACTTATAACCCCAATATAAGTGAGCACCAGAGAAAAGAATATTAGGAGAGAGAAAATAGAGCAAAAATAATATCTAGAAAAGAAAAAAATAAGGTATGAGAGCAAAGAAAAAGAAGAAAAAGGGGAAAATATATATGGGGAGAAAACACCACAAAACAAACAGATAAACCAAAAAGTGTGAGCAACAGACACCCAGAAAAAAGTGGTGGGGTGGGGGAGGGGGGTGGCAGAATCTGTAGGCAGTTCTTATATACAGATAGTAAGTGATAGTAAGGTTAAGGAATTGAATGAATAATGGGAGGACCTTGGTTCAGTATAGAGGATGTAGAAAGAGAATGAGTGTATAAGAAGAAAAAACAGAAAATAAATAAATAAATAAATAAGATACAATAAAATAACATGAAAAAATAAAAATAGAATGAAGAAAATAATGTAAAATAAAAGAAAAAAAATTAAATAAAAGATAAAAAGAAATTAAAAAGTGAAGTGTTGTTCAATTCAGCTGAGTTTTAATGACCCACTGGGGCTGGTTTTACATCCTTCTCTTCTATTTTGTCAGCCACTTTTCAGTTTCCTGTTAGGTAGTCGGCACTGTATTGAAGTTCCAAGCGATCCACTGCTCCTCTGTTTGTTTCTATCTCCACAGACTTGCCTGCAATCAGGTGGGACCAATCTGCCCACTTAGCCTATCTGCCTGCTGTCAATCTTAATTTCTTAAAATACTGTTTCTGACAGGGCTATAGTTAGGGAGGGTGCTGAATTGCATTCCAGGACTGAAAGGCCTCTCTTCAACCCAGTCTAGGAAGGCTCTTTGGGGCTATTGAGAGTTTTTGTGTTCATTGTACATCTCCAGGTATAGGCTGGTATGGCTGTATTAGCTGGCTTGAGGCTGCTGGGAGGGGGTGGCTCTTCAGGAGAAAAATAGCTGCTCAGGTCTGGAGTGTCAGGAATGTCCCAATGCCAGACTCCTGGTCACCTCTCCCCCATCCACTTTCCTCCACAGCCTCTCCCCAGACTCCATAAGTCTGCACCTCCACCTGCACCTCAGCCATGGGTGTGTGTTTGTATTTGAAAGGTCCTATGAACTGGGTTTAGCAAATAAAAGCAAAAACCAAATAGGCAAAACAATCGTGAGACTGCTGGTCTCTCCCCTCTCCATGCCCCTGGCACAACGCGGTTCAAGCAGTACTTCAGGCCACCTCTTTGTGCTCAGCCTTTCATGGCTATGTATTTAGATCTAGAATCCCCTACTGTCAGCAGCCCTGTGGACTTCCTTTCCACAGTCAAATGTTATGCCTGTTCCCAAGGGACACGAACTTGATGTTGTGCAGCTTCCTTCTGACCCTTTCAGCTCAGTGGTCTCGCAACTCTCTCCAGCCCGGATCCCTGATCCTACTATTCTCCAGGCGTCTTTTGACCTTCCTGGCTGCAAATTGTCTCACCAGCTCTGTCTACTTTGCCAATTCCAGGTGGATGTTATTTGATTTAGATGCTCCTTCTATCTGCTCTGGGAAAAGGCTTAGAACACATCTTCCTATTTGGCTGCCATTTTTTCCCCCTCAAGAGTGAACATTATTCAAGCACTTTATTCTTCTGGGGAAGGGTTAGTATATTTTTGGCAGTATGCAAGATAGTATGATTTTAGTGTCACCTTAGGGATGGCCTTGTAATAGTAAATTTATGGGTCAGCTTGACTGAGCCAAGGGGAGCCCTGACATTTGGTCAAGCATTATTCTGAGTTTGTCTGTGGGGGTGTTTCTAGATGAGACTAACATTTGAATTGGCAGTCTGAGTAAGAATGTATTGCCCTCCCCAACGTGGGTGGGTTTTACAGAGTCAGTTGCATACCTGAATAAAGTAAAAATGCTAATTCTCCAATGGGTAAGCGAAAAGTTCTCCTATCTAACTGCCTTGACCAGGGCTTTGGACTCTAACTGAATATTAGCTCTTATTGCCTTCAGACTCAAACATTAATATCATCTCTTACAGGTTATGAAGTAGAGTGTGAGCCTGTTGGCACTGAGACTGGAACTACACCATTGGCTCTGTTGGTTCTCTGCCCTTCAGCATCTAACTGAAATTACACCATAGGGTCTTTGGGTTGCCAGCTGGTTAACTGAAAATGTTAGCACTTACCAGCCTCCATAATTATGTGAGTCAGTTCCTTACAGTAAAACTTTTTCTCTCAGTCTCTCTCTGTAAATATTCTTTTGGTTCTGTTTCTTTGGAGAACCCTGATTAAAATATTAGGATATCAATTACATGTATTTGAGTCATATGAAATTGTTCTATTGGCTGATGATATATACAAAAACAAAAAAAATATTTATTTTATATATTATATATTTACATTATTATATTTATACTATACACACGCATGTATTCTATTCTTCATATGATGTCATTTCTAATGATCTCTCCTCAAGTTTACTGATTCTTTCCTCAGTCATTACTATATTTTTTATATCATCCAATGAATTTTATTTCACATTTCATTTAAAAAAATGTTTTTATTGATTTCAAGAGGAAGGAAGAGGAAGGAAGAAGAGAGAAATAGAAACATCAATGATGAGAGAAAATCATCGATCAGCTACCTCCTGCTTGCCCCCTTGTCAGAGATAGAGTCCACAACCTGGGGCATCGAGCCATGACCTCCTAGTTTATAGGTTGATGCTCAACCATTGAGCCACACCAGCCAGGCTTATTTCACATTTGTTTTTGAGTTATTTTTACGTTTTCCTAGTGGTTGATTTTAGTCTCTATTTCCTTATTCAGAGTTACTATCTATTATTAATCATAATCATATTTTCCTTTATATCTTCTTTTTAGAGTCTATATATTTACTTATTTATTGGCTTTTTTTCTATTTTTAAATCAATTAATGCATTTATTTTAAAAATCTTTATTGTTGAAAGTATTACATATGTACCCTTTTTTCTTCTATTGACCCCTTACAGCCCACTCCTGCTCCCCATCCCAGGCCTCCATCATCCTATTGTCTGTGTCCATGGGTTATACATATATGCAAACAAGTTCTTGGGTTGATCTTTTCCCATCCATCCTCCCACCCCCACCTTCCCTCAGAGATTCATAATTATACTAGTTTCTTTAATTTTCTTGTCTACAAGTTTCAACACCTAGTTCTCACAGTCTTATTTTTTGTTTGACCTTTCTTTTTCGTATTGAATATGTTTTCCTATTTCTTTGGATATTGACTAATTTTTTATTTTGTCTTAGACATTGCAACTAAGTATTTGTTAGAAACCTCTAATTTTATAATCCTCTCAAGGCTATTTTTTAAAGACTTATTTTTAATGACATGGAACTTAGCTGAAATTAAAATATGAAAATCCATTCTCCCCAACCCCCCCTTTTAGCCATAACTTGGCTGTTTGGAGTTTTCCTTATGTATGTGTATGCAGAGGTTAGACATTTGGGCAAAGAGTTGCCCAAATGTCAATTTAGGAATCTCCTATCACTTTTCTTTCTGGAATTTTCTCCCTTACTTTAAGTGGCTGCAGTTATCCTAAAACCTGTCCCATGGTCCCTCATGCCAGTAGGACTGCAGGGTTTTTGTTAAATTTTAGCCACATTGGATAATGAAGACTTGAGGCTTCCCTCAGAATTAGTCATAGTAATTTAATCCATGTCATTCCCTTCTTCCTTGTGTCAACTACCATGGAATATCTGCGTGATTCTGTCTCCAGTTCCTTAAGGAAATTATGTTTTGTTCAGATTTTATAATTGTTATCTGCAACAGTGTTTTTCCAATGAATATTACTGGTGATGCCAGAGAAAAACAATTTATAGGAACCAAATGGTTGTTCAGCATATAAAATAACATGGACGTGATCAGATCTAGAAAATGAAATCCATCTTCTGTTGTTCACATTGTATGGGTCTACATTTGAGAGAATTTTTTTTCAACATCTATTTCTTTTGAACAGATTTCTAAATTTTACTACCACTTTATACACTTCCAAAAATTAAGATTTGATATGTATTATAAAAAGAAGATTTTCAGACCAGGCTTAAGAGGCCTTTTATGAAGTGTAGGAAAAAACTGTCAAGAATTGATAGATTAATGGAAGTGGTAATACACAATACACACAACTTTGAGGCTAGCTTTTAAAGAGCTTTGCTTTTGGCATCAAAAATAAGTCACTTCATTGTAAGCATTTCTGTTTACTGTAAATTTACTATATTGCACAAGTTAGGCAAGAAAGAAACATAACAATATACACACTATAGTCCTAGAAGGAATAATGTACTTTTAAGCCTTATTATTATTACTAGGGGTCCAGTGCACGAATTCGTGCACTTTGAAAGCAACTGTGTGCTGTGAGGCTGTGGTAGGCACATGGGCGGGTCTTGACCCATCCTCCATGTCCCTGCCTGGCCCCTCCTTCCATGGCCTCCATCCCCTGTCTGCCAGCAGCCCCACTCCCACCACCACCACTCCCACGCACTGATGGTGCCAGCCCCACTCACACCTGCTGATGGCACAGAGAAATTGGGGCCAGCACCATCAGTGGGTACGAGCAGGGCCAGCACTGTCAGTGGATACAAGTGGCGGCTACTGTCAAAATAGCCCCTCAGGAGCAGGGGGAGGTAGAGAAGCCCTCAGGGGCAATCAGGGCTGGCAGCTGCTGCTCACACCTGCTGAGTGTTTGGGTCTGGTGCTGGGCACTGGCAGTGGGTGTGAGCAGCGGCTCCAGCACTGGCATCAGGTGCAAGTGGGGCTGGCACCAGCAGCAGGTGTGAGCGCTGGGCAGGACCGCAGTGTGCGGGAGCAAAGAATTTTCAGTAACCATCAGAGGCTCGCCCCAATGACAGTGACCAGTGCCCTGCCTTGGTCTGGTGCCCCTGCTCACCTGCTCCACCATCCCGTTGCAGCCACTGCATGCCATGTTCTACACACGACCCTTGGTGGTCAGCGCACATCATAGCGACTGGTTGTTCTGCCGTTTGGTCTATTTACATATTAGCCTTTTATTATATAGGATTATTGCTTCATTTATATTCCTGGTATGTATGGTCTTCAACATTTTATTTTTGATTCTCATTATAATTATAATGAATGAGTTTAGTAAAAGAGTGTATTATAGTAATATTTTAAAAATAATTTATTACTGATAAATATTGAGTAAGTACCAAATATACTCACTATACTATTTCTTTTACATGCATTTTGACCACCCTAAAACTTAGAAAGTACAGTTGTATCAATTTATCAACTTTTCAAACAAAGTCAAAACAAATAGAACAAAAAATTAACATTTACAGAAATTTAGCAACCTGTCCAACTTATGTAGCTAGTAAGTGGTGAAATCTTATTCACAAGAAGACTATGGCATTTCAATAGCAATTTTCCAGATTCCATTCCCAGTACTATTATTTTCTTTTTGGTGAGACAAGAACGCAGAAGTGCAAGAATTAAAAAATAGAGAATAAAATTCAACAATTCACTTTATAAAAAGTCAACAGATTATTTGGGTTCATAAACCTTACATTTTAAATTGCTAATCTCAAATTAACAAAATGCTTAAGTCTGTGTAAGAATAATAATAATATTAATTCAGGGGGGAGGGAAGATGGCTGCAGATGGGAAGGCAGACTGCATGATAGTGTGTGAGTGAGAAAACAAAGGAAGAGTGTGTGGTTGCACGGGTAGTATTTGTTGGTGAGTTGAGGGACAGCTATACTCCAGGAGACCGTGGGGGACTGCTGGATGGGGCTCCCCTGTCCGGGCAGCCCCCACTGCTGCTGGGTTCCCTCCCGGAGTGACTGGCTCAGATGCTGAGACTATGCCATCTTGAAGGGGAAAATGGATGTTATTGGAAAACTGAAAAACCAGGGGAATCTACAGCACCCACTGAACAGCTGTGAACCCAAGAACACCAGTCCCAAGTGAAGCAAGCACACGGATTCAGAGGAGCTCTACACTCCCTCACAGAAAGGTTATATTTCTCCTGGGAGAAGGAGAGAAAGAACTACATAACCAGACATCTGAAGAAGAGAGGTCATGGGGAGACAAAGAAACAGCCCCCATATGAAAGAAAAGCAGGCATCACTAGAAAAAGAAATAAACAAATGGAAGCAAGCAACCTGCTAGATAAAGAATTCAGAGAAATGGTCATAAGGTGGATTAAAAGAATGATAGACAAATTTGACAATATGTCTAAGAACCAAGAGGAAATCAAGAAGAACCAAGAAGAAAAGAAAAATGACATCGCGGCTGTAAAGAACTCAATGGAAAGCATCAAGAGTAGACTAGAAGAAGCAGAAGACCGCATCAGTGAGCTAGAAGACAAGGTAGGAAAAAATACCCAAGTAGAGCAGCTTCTAGAAAAAAAAATTAAAAAGCAGGAGGAGAGCCTAAGGGAACTTTGGGACAACAAGAAACAAAACAACATCCCCATAATAGGGGTGCCAGAAGGAGAGGAAACTGAGCAAGGAATAGAAAACCTGTTTGAAGAAATAATGACAGAAAACTTCCCTCATATAGGGAAGAAAAACCCCACACAAATCCAAGAAGCTCACAGAGTCCCAAGCAAAATGAACCCCAAAACACAGATGCAAAGGCACATTATAATTAAATTGACAAAATAAGACCTTAAAAGCAGCCGGATAGAGACAGAAAATTACCTACAAAGGAACCCCCATCAGACTAGTGACTAATTTCTCAACAGAAACACATCAGGCCAGAAGGGAATAGAATGAAATATACAAAGTCATGCAAAGGAAGGGTCTGAATCCAAGAATACTGTACCCAGCAAGGTTATCAATCAAAATTGAAGGTGAAATCAGGAGCTTCACAGACAAAAAAAAAAAAAAATACTTAGGGAGTTTATTACCACCAAACCAGCAATGCAAGAAAGGCTAAAGGGTCTGCTGTGAAAAGAAAAAATAGGAAGCGAAGAAGGAACACAGGGGTAAAGAATAAAAATGGTGACAAATAAGTACCTATCAATAATAACTTTAAATGTAAATGGATTAAATGCACCAATCAAAAGACATAGGGTAACGGATTGGATAAGAAAACAAGACCCATATATCTGCAGTCTACAAGAAACCCACTCAGAAAAAAAGACGCACACAGACTGAGGGTGAAGGGATGGAAAAAGGATTTTCAGGCGAATGGAAATGAAAAAAAAGCTGGGGTAGCAATACTTATATCTGAAAAATTAGATCTCAAAGTGAAGGACATAACAAGAGATAAGGAAGGCCACTTCATAATACTAAAGGGAGCAATCCAACAAGAAGAAATAACTCTGGTAAACATATACGCACCCAATATGTGAGCACCCAAATACATAAAAAAACTTCTGGAGGATATCAAGGGAGAGATTGACAGCAATACAATCATAGTAGGAGACTAAATACCCCACTATCACCATTGGACAAATCCTCTAAACAAAAAATCAGCAAAGAAACATCAATCCTAAATGACTCAGTAGACCAGATGGAATTAATTGACATCTTCAGAACATTTCACCCCAAAGCCACAGAATATACATTCTTCTCAAGTGCACATGGGTCATTTTCAAAGATAGACCATATATTGGGTCACAGGCAGTCTCTTCAAATTCAAGAAGATAGAAAACATATGAAGCATCTTCTCAGATCACAGTGGCATAAAACTGGAAATCAACTGCAATAAAAACAATCTAAAAAAATCAAACACATGAAGACTAAATAGCATGCTATTAAACAATGACTGGGTTACTGGAGAGATCAAAGAAGAAATAAAAAACATCATGGCAACAAACGACAATGAGAACACAACAATCCAAAATCTATAGGACACAGCGAAAGCAGTCGTGAGAGGGAAGTTCATAGGTCTACAAGCCTACTGCAAAAAACAAGAAACAATGGTAATAAATTTCCTAACCCTACAACTCAAAGAGTTAGAAAGAGAGCAATAAGAAAAGCCCAGTGTAAGCAGAAGGAAGGAAATAATAAAGATCAGAGAAGAGATAAACAACATTGAGGCCAAAAAATCAATACAAAAGATCAACAAAACAAAGAGCTGGTTCTTTGAAAGGATAAACAAGATTGGTGAACCTCTAGCTAGGCTCACCAACAAGCAAAGAGAGAGGACCCAAATAAACAAAATCAAAAATGAAAGAGGAGAAATAACAACAGACCCCACCAAAATACAAAGGATTGTTTAAAAATACTACGAACATCTCTATTCCAACAAACTGAACAACTTGGAGGAAATGGGCATATTCCTAGACAAATACAACCTTCCAAAACTCAATCAGGAAGAATCTAAACATCTTAATAGGCCAATAACTATGGAAGAAATTGAAGCAGTCATTAAAAAGCTTCCAGCAAACAAAAGCCCGGGGCCAGACGGCTTCACAGGGGAGTTTTACCAAACATTCAAGGAAGAACTAAAACCTATCTTCCTCAGACTATTCCAAAAAATTCAAGAGGAAGAAACACTTCCAAACTCCTTCTATGAAGCCAGCATCAATCTAATACTAAAATCAGATAAAGACAACACAATGAAAGAAAATTACAGACCAATATCCCTCATGAAGATACATGCCAAAATCCTCAACAAAATTCTAGCAAATCGGATCCAGCAGTACATCAGAAAGATCACACACCATGACCAAGCAGGATTTATCCCAGGGATGCAAGGATGGTACAATATCCACAAATCAATAAACGTGATGCATCACATAAACAAAGTGAGGGAGAAAAATCACATAGTAATATCAATTGATGCAGAAAAAGCATTTGACAAAACCCAACACCTTTTTTTGATAAAAACTCTCAGCAAGGTGGGAATAGAAGGATCATACCTCAACATAATACAAGCCATATATGACAAATCCACAGCCAACATCATACTCAATGGGCAAAAACTAAAACCATTTCCCCTAAGAACAGGAACAAGACAGGGATGCCCACTCTCACCACTCCTGTTCGACATAGTACTAGAAGTATTAGCCATTGCAATTAGATAAGAAGAAATAAAATGCATCCAAATTGGAAAAGAAGAAGTAAAGCCGTCCTTATTTGCAGATTACATGATAGTGTCCATAAAAAAACCAAAAGATTCCATCAAAAAACTAATAGACTTAATAAATGAATTCGGCAATGTAGTAGGATACAAAATTAAAGCCAAGAAATCTATAGCATTTCTATACACCAGTAGTGAACTTACAGAAAGAGAGACTAAAAAAGCAATCTCATTTACCACTGCACCAAAAAAATTAAGATACCTAGGAAT
The DNA here is from genome assembly GCF_963455305.1 of Plecotus auritus. Classification (NCBI taxonomy): domain Eukaryota; kingdom Metazoa; phylum Chordata; class Mammalia; order Chiroptera; family Vespertilionidae; genus Plecotus; species Plecotus auritus. The sequence continues at coordinate 127,628,640 of NC_137770.1, read as the reverse complement.
AAGCTTAACTAAAGAGGTAAAAGACCTATACGCAGAAAACTACAGGACACTGAAAAAAGAGATAAAGACATAAACAGATGGAAGAACATACCATGTTCATGGGTTGGTAGAATCAACATCATTAAAATGTCCATACTACCCAAAGCAATCTATAGGTTCAATGCACTTCCCATTAAAATACCAACAGCATATTTCATAGACCTAGAAAGAACTCTCCAAAAATTCATCTGGAATAAAAAATACCCCGAATAGCCACAGCAATCCTGAGAAAGAAGAACAAAGTAGGTGGGATCTCAATACCAGATTTCAAGCTGTATTACAAAGCCACTGTTCTAAAAACAGCCTGGTACTGGCACAAGAACAAACATATAGACCAATGGAATAGACTAGAGAACCCAGATATCGACCCAAACCACTATGCTCAATTAATATTTGACAAAGGAGGCATGAACATACAATGGAGTCAAGGCAGTCTCTTCAGTAAATGGTGTTGGGAAACTGGACAGATACATGCAAAAAAAGGAAACTAGATCACCAACTTACACCATACACAAAAATAAACTCAAAATAGATAAAGGACTTAAACATAAGATGGGAAACCATATAAATACTAGAGGAATCCACAGGCAGAGAAATCTCAGACATATGCTAAAGCAATTTCTTCACTGATACCACTCCTAGGGCAATGCAAACTAAAGAGAAAATAAACAAATGGGACTACATCAAAATAAAAAGCTTTTTCACAGCAAAAGAAACCATCAACAAAACAACAAGAATGCCCACTGTAGGGGAGAACATATTTGTAAATGTTATCACTGATAAAGGTTTAATCTCCAACATCTACAGGGAACTTATACAACTTAATAAAAGGAAGATAAATGATCCAATTAGAAAAATGGGCAATGGACCCAAATATAATCTTTTCGAAAGAAGACAGAAGGCAGGCCAAGAGACATATGAAAACATGCTCAAAGTCACTAATTATCTGAGAGATGCAAATCAAAACGACAATGCATTACCATCTCACACCTGTCAGAATGGCAATCATCAACCAATCAACAAAGGAAAAGTGCTGTTGAGGATGTGGAGAAAAAGGAACCCTCATGCACTGCTGGTGGGAATGCAGACTGGTGCAGCTACTGTGGAAGACAGTATGGAGTTTCCTCAAAAATCTAAAAATGGAACTCCCATTTGACCCAGTAATCCCACTTCTAGGAATATATTCCAAGAAACTAGAAACACCAATCAGAAAGCATATATGCACCCCTATGTTCATAGCAGCACAATTTACAATAGCTAAGATTTGGAAACAGCCTAAATGCCAATCAACAGATGAGTGAATTAGAAAACTGTGGTACATCTACACAATGGAATACTATGCTGCTATAAAAAAGAATGAATTCTTACCATTTGCAGCAGCATAGAGTGAACTAGAGAGCATTATGTTAAGTGAAATAAGCCAGGCAATGAAAGAAAAATACCACATGATCTCATTCATTTATGGAAAATAAAGAACATATAACCTGATGAACACCAAGATAGATATAGGGGCAGTGAAGCACCAAACAGACTGTTAAATTACAGTGGGAAGGCTGGGGAGTGTTGGGGAGTTGGGGGAAGAGATCAACCAAAGGACTTGTATGCATGCATATAAGCACAACCAATGGACACAAGACACTGAGGGGTTGGGGGATGGGGTGAGGGCATGTGACAGGGGGTAGGGGTGTTTGGGGGAAGGTCAAAGGGAAAAAAAGGGAGATATGTACTACTATATGTAATACTTTAAACAATAAAAAAAGAAAAAAATAATATTAATTCAGTTATCTTGAATTTGGAAGGCATATACGTTTATACTTTAGATTTTCTATCTTTATATAGTATATACAGATTTATTGTGCACAGCTAAAGAACTGAATTTAAAATGAGAACATTTTAAGATTTAATAAATATAGACAATTGAGAATATAATCTTTCAGCTCAGCAAGTTTTACTACTCATTGCTTTAAAAGAAAGTACTAGTGTAATGATTCATTTTACATTGGGTATAATTTAATTTTTTCAACTTGATAATTTATCAAAACATTAAGTATTCATTTTATTAAGGAAGAAACTTGTCTTCTGGGGCAGAATTTTCTAAGCAGGGCCTCTGGCTATATATGCAAGAATTGCTTGGTATCATTTTCTTTCTATGGCCATATCTTTTTTATATGGCCAGATAATTATATATACACTTTAACAGTTGATAGCTCAATTTTGAAAATGAAATGTATTTTAATAAGCACTAACTTTATAGTTATTCAAAGTGTGTGTATACACATATATACATATGACTAATTTTTGAAGAAGCTTTCTAAAGTTACTTAAGTAAAAAAAATTCTAAAAGTATATTCACATAAATTTTGGTCATTTAATATTGAACTGATTTGATATTTTCATTTTACTGAACAAAAAGACAGTGTTACAAATTTGATATAAAATTTTCTTTTCATTAAGGGACCTGGGCAGATAGATGTAGTATTTTATTGAAAATAAATAAAATATGGGATCAACTGTCAAACTGGCCTGTAGATTTATTATTATTTTTTTACTTATGCTGATACTACGAAGTCCAATGTGTAATAGCTAACTTGTGATTAATTCTGTGAATTAAAATTTTGGAAAGAAAGCATATATTGATTTCTTATTATGTAAATGACAAAGAAGTGCTGGTGGATGGGAAGAGATAAAGAGTATGAAATACAGTGAATTTTATCACTACATGAAGAGAAGAGACCCCAGGTAATTCATATATCAGTAAGACATTTCTTCAAAATTGCATTACTTCAATATTTTATTCACATATAAGTTAAACTACTTTACAATTATAAAAAATAGGTATATAGATAATTTATATAAGAAAATAATATAAAATATGTCAGATTTGAATGGAGATAAAATAGTTTGTAATTATTTACTGGGTGTACCAGTTAATAATTCGGATTTTGTAATTAAGAGAAAACATGATAATTTCAAGAGAAACTTCATAAGTGCTTTATTCAAAGTAATGTCCATCTCTAGCTACATAATCACCCTCATCTTTCAGGTAAAATGTGGATACCGTCCCAATAGGACTTTTCTTGTTTTGAGGCAAACCATTCAGAGACCCAATTTTCCACTTCTTCGTATGTTTGAAGTCCTGCTCAGAAAGTGCATGTGCCATCGATCGGAACAGTGGTAATCTTAAGGAACAAGGTCTGGTGAATACAGTGGGTGGGTTAATACTTCCCAGGCAAGATCTTTTAACTTGTCTTCAACTGGTTTTGAAGTGTCTGATGGTGTGTCATCATGAAGCAAAATTACTTTGCCATGTCTTCTGGCACATTCTGGTCATTTCATGATCAAAGCATGGTTCAAATTGATTATTTATTGTCTGTAGCAATCAGTATAAACGGTTTCACCTGGTTTTAGAACCACAACTTCCTGATCCCACCAAACACAGAGCATTGTCTTCTTTCTGAAGCGATTTGGCCTTGCAGTTGATGTTGATGGTTGACCCGGATCAACCCATGATTTTGTGCATTTGGGATTCTCAAAATAAATCCACTTTTCATCGCCAGTCACAATTCAATGCAAAAAAGACTTTCTTTCCTGTCATTGAAGCAACATTTTACTGCTGACTTTTTGGTTTTCCATTTGTCTTTCGTTTAGTTGATGTGGCACCCATTTTCCTTCCTTTAAAATCTTTCCCATTGCTTGTAAACGATTGGATAGGAAATTGTTTGCTGAGTAACTTTTAATCTTTCTGCAAGTTGTTTTTGAGTTTGACACGCATCTTCATTCAATAATGCTTGTAATTGTTGGTCTTCAAACATTTTCGGTTGACCTGGACGTTCTTTGTCTTTCACATTGAAATCATCACTTTTAAAGCATTCACAAGTATCTTGAGATGGATCATGTTCACCATAAGCTTCCTGAAGTGTATGATAACTTTCAGCAGCACTTTTCTTCAAAATAAAGTAACCAATTAAAACTTCCCGCAAATGCTCTTTTTTTTTGGCATGAAATTCAACATTTTTAAGTGTAAAAATATCTATGATGTTAACACCTTCAGCAAATTTGACAAATGAAGTTTTGAAACTTGCTGTCAATACAGCAAAATAGCATACATATCAAATCGCATATATATAAACATATGTATAGCTCCAGCTATTGAAAAAAATCCGCATTATTAAACGGTACACCTGGTAGCTTAACATTAAATACTAATAAAATATATTCAGTGTATTTTATTACATGGGATCTTTACAATGTAGCATTCTTTTATTATGCATGCTTCTCACTTATCCATAATTACCATTTTGTTAAAATTAACCAGTAAGAAAACTAAAGCTATTAGAAAATAATACTTGTGAATTATTTATTATTAAAGTAATTGAAAGCTGTTTCATGAGGAGATCAGGTAAAGAAAACAAATGCTTGCCCAAACTAGTTTGGCTCAGTGGATAAAGTGTCAGCCTGAGGACTGAATGGTCCCAGGTTCGATTCCGGTCAAGGGCATGTACCTTGGTTGTAGGAACATCCCCAGTATGGGGTGTGCAGGAGGCAGCTGATTGATGTTTCTCTCTCATCAATGTTTCTAACTCTCTACCCTTCTCACTTCCTCTTTGTAAAAAAAATCAATAAAATATATTTTTTTAAAAAGAAAGAAAATGAATGCTAATAATAGTAGTTGGTCATATTACTTATTTCTAAAATCTTAGCATAACCTGACTATTTTTGTGTTGCCTCATTCCATATTGCAAACTAAACTAAGTCCAACACAATTAAACTACTATTAACAGTTTAACAAAATCTGTTCAAGCAGAAAATTTTATCAACAATTTTCAATTTATTTTTAGCTCCCAAAAATGTTTGAATATTGTGAATAATCTTGATCTGACACTATTCATCATGCTATGTTTTATTTAATAAGCATCCTATATAATAAAAGGCTAATATGCAAAGTGACCGAAAGGCAGAATGAGCAGTTGCTATGATGCGCACTGAACATGAGGGGCAGACACTCAATGTAGGAGCTGCCCCCTGGTAGTCAGCGCTGCTCAGCCAGAAGTCAGGCTCATGGCTGGCAAGCACAGTGGCGGTGGTGGGAGCCTCTCTTGCATCTGTGGCAGCGCTAAGGATGTCTGACTGATAGCTTAGGCCCACTCCTAAGCTGTCAGTTGGACATCCCCCAAGGGCTCCCAGACTGTGAGAGGTTCAGGCCGGGCTGAAGGACCCCACCCCATGAGTGCACAAGTTTCATGCACTGGGCCTCTAGTTTATTAAAAAAGCATAGATTTCTTTAAGAAAAATATAAATATACATATAGAATTGAATACATAAATTGTACATAACAAATTATATAATTAAAAGAGTGAAACAATATATTTTTATACTCCTATGTTCAATGTAGAAGATGGAAAATAAATTGAATATAGTAAAAAAAAAATGCCATAATTCTCTTTGTAGGATAAAGCTGGCTCCTTTGGAAAACATAGGAATTTTCTCAGGAAAGAGATTGTTGTAAACTCCACATCTTGAAGTCTTTTCTTATTCTAAAACTAGAGTCCCGGTGCCCAAAATTCATGCATGGGTACGGTCCCTAGGCCTGGCCTGCTATCAGGGCCATCTTCCTCGGCTGCTCGCAGCTGGCCCCACACCCTATTGCCACCCCACCCCCGGTTTCCCCATTTGCCATTGAGCGATTGGAGCCTGACAGCTGGGGGAAGGGACTGAGAGGTCGGCTGTTCCTGCCTGCTTGCTGTCGCTGCAGGTTGCCCTCTGTGTGTGGGGCGACTGGCTCTGCCCATGACCCCACCTCCCACCCCCCATTCCCTGTTCACTATCAAGCAATCAGAGCTTGCCAGCTGGGGGGAGGGATTGAGAAGTGGTCAGTGCGCCTCATAGTGACTGGTCAAGTTGTGTTCTGGTTGTTCCGCTGTTAGGGTCAATTTGCATATTACCCTTTTATTATATAGGAGTAGAGGTCCAGAGCATGAAATTTGTGCATGGGGGGGCGTCCCTCAGCCCGGCCTACACCCTCTCCAATCTGGGACCCCTCAGGGGATGTCCGACTGCCCTCTCACAATCCGGGCCTGCTGGCTCCTAACTGCTCACCTGCCTGCTGGCCTGATCCCCCTAACTGCTCTCCCCTGCTGGCCTGATTGCTGTAACTGCTCTCCCCTGCCAGCCTGATCCCCCTAACTGCCTCTGCCTCAGCCCCACCACCATGGCTTTGTCCAGAAGGATGGCTGGAAGGTTGTCCAGAAGACGTCTGGTCTAATTAGCATATTTTCCTTTTATTAGTATAGATAGAGGCCCAGTGCATGGGTAGGGGGCTGGCCTGCCCTGATGGGGGCCCCGGATCAGGGTGTGGGTCCCCGCTGGGGAGTGGGGCTGCAAATGGTTGGCAGGCTGGCCATGCCCCCGATTCAGGTGGGGGTCCCTGCTGGGGGGCGGGTCTGGCCGGGGTGATGGGCAATGGTCATTCTGGTCTCTAGTTGTTCTACCATCTAGGTCGCTGGGCTTTTCCTATATAGGATAATAGGTTAGTAAAGAAAAAAAGTGGTATGTGTAAAAGAATCTCTGGATAGTTTAACTTACAAAATAATTTTTAAATATTAATTGTCTTTAAAGAAAATGTTTTTGCATTATATGTGCATATTCATGCAGGCAAATTAGAGAAGCCAACTGGAAATTAAATCAGTGATAAGCTAGCTATAAAGCAATCCTTTCAGCTGGAACAAAATCTGCTCTTAGGAACCAACTTCCTAATTAAGAGCATTTATTAGCCTTCTATTTCATGGTTTTATTTATTAAATTTCAGGAAATCTCAGTTAAAATATTGTCAATTATGTATTGAAAGGTTATTTAGCAACTAAGACTGAAATAGTGAAAGAAATGTATGTTAGGTCATCTTAACATTTATTTTGTGAAAAGATAGCATCCAAATAGCCTAGAGAGAATTAACCCTTTTTATTTCCAAGTTCTCCAATAATGTTGTGCACATAATATAGAATTTTAATACTTCCAGGTACTTTAAAATATTTTCTTTTAAGTTGCTGGCATAAGGAATAAAATACCTCATCAAGATTTTTGTGAATTCTTCAAAGAGAACACAAAATAGGAAACATTGGATATTGCTTATTTTGGTTATTAATGTGCATTCATAATGATAAAATAATTAAACATTAAAATAATAAAAAAAACAGTAAATGCATTAAGAGAAGCCTCTTAATGTATAAACTTGAGTCTCTTAAATTCTTCTCACAGTAAAAGATTTGAAAAGCTAAGTAGGTAGAGTTTTCTCTGAAATTTTCAATTTAAAGGCACAGTGACTATACTTACACAATAATGGCTTCCTTAATCCATGGAGACTATCCCTATCCCTAGTCAATATAAATACTAGAGGCCTGGTGCATGAAATTCGAGAGGGTCCCTCAGCCCAGCCTGCACCCTCTCCAATCTGGGATCCCTCGAGGGATGTCCGACTGCCCGTTTAGGCCCGATCCCACTGGGCAGTCGGACATCCATCTCACAATCCAGCACTGCTGGCTCCCAACTGCTCACCTGCCTGCCTTCCTGATTGCCCCTAACCGCTTCTGCCTGCCAGCCTGATCACCACCTAACCACTCCCCTGCCAGCCTGATTGATGTCTAACTGCTCCCCTGCCAGCCTGTTTGCCCCCAACTTCCCTCCTCTGCTGGCCTGGTACCCCTAACTGCCCTCCCCTGCAGGCTTGATCTCCTCCAACTGCCCTCCCTTGAAGGCCTGGTCCCTCCCAACTGCCCTCCCCTGCTGGCCTGATTGCCCACAACTGCCCTCCCTTGCAGACCTGGTCCCTCCCAACTGCCCTTCCCTGCTGGCCATCTTGTGGTGGCCATCTTGTGTCCACATGGGGGCAGGATCTTTGACCACATGGGGGCAGCCATCTTGTGTGTTGGAGTGATGGTCAATTTGCATATTACTCTTTTATTAGATAGGATAGAGGCCTGGTGCATCGGTGGGGCCAGCTGGTTTGCCCTGAAGGGTGTCCTGGATCAGTGTGGGGGTTCCCTTGGGGCGTGGGGCGGCCTGGGAGAAGGTCCTGTGGTGGTTTGCAGGCCAGCCAGGCCTCCTGGTGACCCAAGTGGAGGCCCTGGTATCTGTAATTTATTTATCTTCTGTAATTGAAACTTTGTAGCCTTATGTGGAGGCCTGGGCCAGCCAGGGTGTGCGGAAAGCTTGGCTTCCTCCATCATCGCCGGGGAAACCCAAGCCTCCCTCCTGCTCTCTCCGTGGCCGCAGCCATCTTGGTTGAGTTAATTTGCATACTCGCTCCTGATTGGCTTGTGGGTGTGGCTTGTGGGCATGGCTTGTGGGTGTGGCGGAGTGATGGTTAATTTGCATATTACTCTTTTATTAGATAGGATATTGTTGCAGTCTTCAAAATTTCCAACTTTGCATATGTAATTGTGTAACTCTGATTGTAACAGGGACTGAACCAAAACAACTATGTAGTAATTGAATAACTGTGTGGCAATTAACTGAGTGGAAGATAAAAATCAAGTGCCTATCAGTAGATGAATGAATAAAAGCAATGGTCTACTGTTATTTTCTTCCAGGGTACTTTTTATTTCAAGGGAACATATATGCATATATGCATAGCCCATGGACACAGGCAATAGTATGGTGAAGGCTTGGAGGAAGGAGGGAGCCAGGGGCTCATGGATGGTGAGGCTTCACCTACTTAGGACATTAGTGGAAGTAAAAAGGAACATTTCCATAACTGACATATTTTGGCTAAATGGAACCAGCTTGAGACATCACACCAAGATGGAGGAATGACGGATCACATGTGTATTCACAGAAACTATCTGGTCCATTGCTAAGATTTAATAAATTGAATTTTGAATGCATAAATAAAAATAAATATAAAAAATACAAAATACAGATATGAAAAGAAATGTAATATTGTAAACACTTAAAGCAAAACAAAACTAACCAACTATTACTATTAGACAAGATGCTTCTCAGTGTCTATTAAACCTCGTACTATAAAATCATGCAAGTAATGCCCAAAGGAAGTTGCAATACACAGTATAAATTAAGAAATTTGTCTTCATGGTGAACGTGAGCCTTCTGTTCAACCAACAGCCATCGTTCATTAAACAGTGAAGTACATTAGACAGCATGGGAAAGTACCGCTATTCATGAAGGATTCCCAAACCCTGTGAACTGTCACTTTACACATCACCTTGTTAGTAAGGAAGTCCATTTATATTATCTGCTTGGCTGAATTAGGAAAGATGCTTGGAGAGCAAATTTGGGACATATCCAGAATCATAAGATAATCGTCTGTGTCTGAAAAAAAAATTATAACTGTTTGCCAAGGAGTAACATCTGGGGTGTCTCACAGCATAATCCCCATAACAGTGAAAATGGGTACAACATCCAATTTTCATCCATTATATGTGCTAATGCTTCAAATACATGTGGCCTCATTTGCTGCTTCAAATAGAAGTACCAGTGCATCATTTCAGGCAATTCTACACCCATTGAAGTTAAATGTGTGTTTTGGAGCCAGATATCATGTTCTTCAAATAAATATGATTCCTGCTTTAGAGAGCCTTTTATCAACAATATTGGAAGATTTTACTTTGTGAAGAAATTATTCATAAAAATTATGTCCTAAAGAATCATTCAATACTGACAAGTAAAGGCCTGTTCAAATATTTCCTAATTGCTTGTTCTTTTTGTTCCTCCCTCAGGTTTTACAAAGTCTCAGGTCCCTCTTTCACTATAACCATAATTATTCTTGACTCCTCTTTCTCAACAGACAATATCAGAAATTAAATTACAAGACTAATAAATGTATTGAATTTATTCAGTTAAGATCTACATATATTTAATTTTTTTGTCACAAATCATGTAGCACTGTCATTAAAACCATCCTTCCAATAGCTCAACCTGTCAATTGCTGGACCTTCTCACTACCAATGATCTTATCTCTACCCCATCTTAACTGCCATTCACTAGTTTGTATTGTAACTGTATCACCTCAATCTCAAATAAGGTCCTTCCTAGTATTTTTCAAAAATAATTTAGATTACACCTCATCTCATAAACTATAATTTTGTCATATCAAGCTTCCAAATACCCTATAGATTTGGGAAGATTTATAGCAATTTTGTTAAATACAGGATCACACATAGAGATGATTAGTGACTGTTTATTGCGTACCTAACATAAGCCAAGCTTTGTATGTTAGGTTCAGAAAAACACAGAGGTTTTTTTTTTTTTTTTTTTTTTTTTTACCTTTAGCCTTGAGTATGCAGTAAAAATACTTTCATTAAAGTTACTTAGGTCATTTGTAACACAGACACATTTGTCACAGTTAGCATTCTATCTTGTGTCTAGTCCTAGTTTGTTTTTATTGATGTTTTTGTTTGTTATTTACATATACAAAAAATTACTCTGTGGTGTACAATTCCTTGGATTTTGACAAAGGCGTAAAATCTTATGTCACCACCACAGTCACTTTGATAGCAGTCCTATAATAAAGGATGTGCCTTTATAAACAACTAGAGGCCCGGTGCATGAAATTCATGCAAGGGGTGGAGTGTGTCCCTCAGCCCAGCCTGCACCCTCTCCAATCTGGGACCCCTCGAGGGATGTCCAACTGCCCACTGGGATAGGGCCTAAATGGGCAGTCGGACATCCCTCTCACAATCCAAGACTGCTGGCTCCCAACTGCTCACCTGCCTGCCTTCCTGATTGCCCCTAACCGCTTCTGCCTGCCAGCCTGATCACCACCTAACCACTCCCTTGACAGCCTGATTGATGCCTAACTGCTCCCCTGCCAGCCTGTTTTCCCCTAACTGCCCTCCCTGCAGGCCTGGTCACCCCTAACTGCCCTCCCCTGTGGGCCTGGTCCCCCCCAACTGCTCTCCCCTGCAGGCCTGGGTCCCTCCCAACTGCCTTTGCCTGCAGGCCTGGGTCCCTCCCAACTGCCTTTCCCTGCAGGCCTGGTTGCCCCCAACTTCCCTCCTCTGCCAGCTTGGTCACCCCTAAGTGCCCTCCCCTGCAGGCTTGATCGCCCCCAACTGCCCTCCCTTGCAGGCCTGGTCCCTCCCAACTGGCCTCCCATCCTGGCCATCTTGTGGTGGCCATCTTGTGTCAACATGGGGGCAGGATCTTTGACCACATGGGGGCAGCCATCTTGTGTGTTGGAGTGATGGTCAATCTGCATATTACTCTTTTATTAGATAGGATAGAGGCCTGGTGCATCGGTGGGGCCAGCTGGTTTGCCCTGAAGGGTGTCCTGGATCAGGGTGGGGGTTCCCTTGGGGCATGGGGCGGCCTGGGAGAAGGTCCTGTGGTGGTTTGCAGGCCAGCCATGCCCCCTGGTGACCCAAGCGGAGGCTCTGGTATCTGAGGTTTATTTATCTTCTACAATTGAAACTTCGTAGCCTGGAGTGGAGCCAAGCCTTCTGCTTGTTCCGTGGCGGCAGCCATTTCTGTTGGGATTTATGTATCTTCTATAATTGAAACTTTGTAGCCTTAAGTGAGGCCTGGGCGGGCCAGGGTGTGTGGAAAGCTTGGCTTCCTCCATTGCCGGGGAAACCCAAGCCTCCCTCCTGCTCTCTGTGGCCATAGCCATCTTGGTTGGGTTTATTTGCATATTCGCTCCTGATTGGCTGGTGGGCCTGGCTGGTGGGCATGGCTTGTGGGTGTAGCAGAGTGATGGTTAATTTGCATATTACTCTTTTATTAGATAGGATTCTGTCTGCTACTCCCAACCCTTTTTCACCACCGTTTTCTTGCTTGCATCATTTCTCATGAGAAATATTCCCTCATCTTCATCTTAGCTTCTCTGTACACATGTCTTTTTTTCTCTGGTTGCTTTAAAATTTTCTTTTCATTACTGTTTTTTAGCAATTTGACTATGACATGCCATAGTATAGTTCTTCATATGTCTTGTGCTTGGTGTTTATTCGGATATATATGGGTTTATAATTTCCATTATGTTTGGGAATGTACTGCCTATTATTTTTTCACATTTTTTTCTGTCTCATTCCTCTCCACTGAAGGTCTATATTTATATATACTATATAGTAGTCTGCTTGCAGATGACCTGCCAATTACTGATGCTGTTTTAATTTCTCTAAGTTTTCTCTCTCCGTATTTTATTTTAAATAGTTTCTATTAATATGACCTCACAATCATTAATATATTTGTCTATATGATCTGATATGCCATTTATCCTATTGAGAATTCTATTGAGAAGTTTTTCATCTCAGATATTATAATTTTCCTCTTCAGAAGTTGGATTTTGATCTTTTAAAAGTATTTCCCGGATCTTGACATTTGAGTTGCAATATGATAGCTGTTTAAATATATTTTTCTGATGATTCAGGCAACTGTATAATGTCTATATCCTGATTGATTGATTTTTTTCCTTTCATTATGTTTTATCTTTTCCTGTCTCTTTGTGTACCTGGTAATCTTTGAAGGTTTTCTGACACTGTGAGTTATACTTTGTTCCAAGCTGTATAATTCCTAAAATTCTTGAGTTTTGTTTTGAGGAGCAATTAGGTTGCATGAAGATGGTTTACTCTTGCTGCTTCACCTCACACTTTTATGTTTTGGAATTGGCTTCTTTCCTTAAACCTCATGAACCAGCCTCTGCCAGCTTTAAACTTTTCTTTTGTAGCTTCTGTGCCTCTCTCAGCCTTCATAGAATTGAGGTGAGTTAGAGCCTTGCTCTGGATTAAGCTTTGGCTTAGTTGAACAATGTGGCTGGTTTGATCTATTGAGACCACTAAAACTTTCTCCATATCAGCAATAAGGTTGTTTTGTTTTCTTATTCGTGTGTTCACTGGATAGCACATTCAATTTCCTTCAAGCATGTTTCCTTTGCATTTGCAACTTGGTTAAATGTTTGGTGACAGAGGCCTAACTTTTGGCTTGTCTCAGCTTTAGATCAGTCTTGGTTTTTAATATGCCTTCCTCACTAAGTTTAATAATTTCTAGATTTTGATTAAAAGTAAGAGATGTGTGATTCTTCCTTTCACTTGGAACATTAGAGGCCATTGTTGGAGTTACAAATTTGTGTAATTTCAATATTATTGAGAGAAAGAGAGAGAGAGAATATGGCTGGTCAGTGGAGGCTTTAAAAAACACACAATTTATCATTATGTTTGCTGTCTTATGTGGTATGGTTTGTGGTTCCCCAAGATAATTACAAAGATCACCATAACAAGTATAATAATAATGAATATATTTAAAATATTGCAAGAATTACATCATGACACAGAGATAGGAAGTGAGCAAATACTATTGAAAATATAGTACCAATGAACACTGGGTTGCCACAAACCATCATTTTGTAAAAAAAAAAAACAACACAATAAATTAACATACAGTATACCAAGGTATGCCTGTAATTATCAACTAATTCCTTATCTTTAATTTTACTAATTATTAAACCCTGTTTGCATATAAAAACATATAAACAAACAATATATGAATTGGACTAAAATGAGTCTAATTTTAATAAATAAGTTCACATTTTTATATTTATTTACTAAGAGAAAAGAATTGTGAGGCAGTTTTTATAACACCATTTTTTTAATATAGATTTTAATGAATTTCAGAGAGGAAGGGAGAGCTAGAAACATCAATAATGAGTGAGAATCATTGATCGGCTGTTTCCTGCATGTCCCCCACTGGGGATAGAGCCCGCAACCCAGGCATGTGCCTTGACCGAGAATTGAACCATGACCTCCTGGTTCATGAGTGGATACTCAACCACTGAGCAGCACCAGCCAGGCTGGAGATCTAATTTATGAAATATCTGTGACAGCAACCTCAATCTAGCCAACAAACATTGGCATGGAAATGAAAATACTAGAGTTCACTAACCACATCATTGTGTGTTAGCTGGTCAGTCTACAGTTGTAAATATTTTCTAAAAAATGATAGTCTATGTGGCATTATTCAGTAGTTTCTAAATGATTCCAGCATTTTTTGTTGTCAATTCTCATAGTGAGACAAGAAAGCTTTGCAACAACAACTTTGATATGAGCAGCAAACTCCATTTTTCTTTTCCATACCATTGTTTCGTTTGGCCTTCACTGTAGACCTGCTCTGGCAGCCACGAGACAGATGTGGCTATTGAGTACTTGAATGTGGCTAGTCTGAATTGAGATGTGCTATAAGTTCTAAATATACACTATTTATAACAGTATAAAAAAGAATAAAAACTCTCTTACTATTAATTTTTGTAATTATTACATTTAAAAATAAAATTTTGAATAATTTTGATTAAAATGTGTTTAATATATCTTAAATATATTTTTATTGATTTCAGAGAAAGATGGGAGAGGGGGAGAGAGATAAAAACATCAGGGATGAGAGAGAATCATTGATCAGCTGCTTCCTGCATGCCCCCTCCTGGGGATAGAGCCCTCAACCCAGGCATGCATCCTGACCAGTAATCAAACCATGACCTACTGATTCAATCACTGAGCCATACCAGCTGGTTATGTTTTATTTATTTATTTATTTATTTTTATCTGGGGCTTCTAGAAAATATTTTAAGATTTGGGCAAATGTTCTCAAAAAGGGTGGATAATAACGGCAAATAATTTTTATTTAAATTATCTCCATGTATGAAGCACATTATTACAATTTGTCTCTTGTCAGTATGGTTCAAGTCAGTTAAAGTATTATTGAAAATACTGTTATTTGTCCCATCCTTGCAGCTTAAAATTCCATTTCTTTCTTGCTGCTTTAAAGATATTTATTTATCTTTAGCTCCCATAATTTTGATTATGAAGTGTCTTGGTATGAATTTCTTTGGATTTATCCTGTTTTGAATTTGCTCTGCTTTTTGAATCTATAGATTTATATCTTTTGCCAAAATTGAGGATTTTTTAGCCATTATTTCTTCAGTCATGCCTTCTTTCTCCTCTTCTGAGTCTCCAATGACTAGAATACCAAATTTTTATTATAGTTCTTCAGGCATTCTTGTTCAGTTTCTTTTCTCTGTTTTTTAGATTAGGTAATTTCTATTGTTCACAGATTGTTTACTTTGCTCTTTCAATTCTCCTTTTGAGCCCAACATTGTGAGAGGTTTTTGTTGTTGTTATTGTACTTTCAGTTTTGAAATTTCATTTTGATTCTTCTCTATAACTAATTTTTCTTTGTTGAGGCTTTCTTTTTTTTTCTCATTTGTTTGAAGTGTATTTGTAGTTGCTGGTTGAAGCCTCTTCTGATAGCTGCTTAAAAATTTTTGTCAGGTAATTCTAACATCTGGATCATTGTTTGTGTTTATTGATTGTCTTTTCTCATTCAAGTGAGATGTCCCTGTTTTTTTTGTATGATTCACTTTTAATTGAGTCTTGGACATTACATGTATTATAAGATTCTGGATTTTATTTATAGCCTCTGTGATAGCAGGTCTCTCTGACACTGTGCTGGCAACAGAAGGCAGAACTTACCTCATGACTGCCCCCTGGGGGTAGAAGTCCAGGCTTCCCACTGGGCTCTCCCCTGATACCAAGTGATGGAGTGTGTAGCAGGTTGGGGTAGTGGGCGGCGGGCACTTGTTACACTCTGGAGATGATGATTGCCCCAGTTCTCCAGTTGACTTCTGATACCACCCTGGCAGGGATGGGGCCTTATTACAACTATAGGTTGGGGGTGGGGTGGGGCAGGGAAGGTTGGATCTAGGCTTCAGATTAGAGGATGAGAGAAGCTGTAGTTTTTTTCTTTGGTGTCTGGCTAGAGGAGAGCAATTATTTGTCCTAATGTTTTCTGTGTTGCCAAAAGTCACTTTCCTGGTCATTTGGCTAAAAATAGCAGGCTACTTTTAAGGCATTTTTTTAAGGGTCTGCTCTTTATATACTTTTATGCACAGTAAACTCAATAAATATGTATATCCCTTATCGAAAACTAGGCTGTCATTGGAAAAGTGTTTTCTTTCATTCATAGTCAATATCTACTTACAAAATAGTTTCCAAAACCCTATCTGTTGTCCTTTGAAATGTTTCTATTGCCCTTTCTTTTCCCCAGACAGCACTTACATTTATTTTTTGTTTTCTATTCTCCTTCCTGATTAATGTTTGAAAAGAATATTTTGAATATGTCATCTATGTGCCAACAGCAGCAGCAAACATAAATCAACCACTTGCAACCTCTTTCTTATATGACAACTAGGAGCCAAGTGCACAAATTCATGCACCTTGAACTGTGGGCCGTGTGGCTGTGGTGGGCACAGGGGTGGTTCTCAGCCCATCCTCCGCGTCCCCACCTGGCCCCTCCTGCCGCAGCCCCCGGTCCCCTGTCTGCTGGCAGCCCTGCTCCCACTGCCACTCCCACACGCTGACTGCACTCCCACACACTGATGGTGCCAGCCCTGCTCGCACCTGCTGATGATGTGGAGTGATTGGGGCCAGCCCCAGCAGCCGGTGCAAGCGGGGCCAGTGCTGTCAGTGGGTGTGAGCAGCAGCTGCTGCCCCAATCACCCCTCAGGAGCAGGGGGAGGTGGAGAAGCCCTCAGGGGTGATCAGGGCCAGCAGCTGCCACTCGGCCCCACTGACAGCGCCAAGCATTCAGGGACAACACCACCAGCACCAGCAGCAGGTGTGAGCACCAGGTGGCACCGTGGCACGCAGGAGCAAAGAATTTTTAGTAACCACTAGAGGCTTGCCCTGATGACAGCTACCCGTGCCCCACCTTGATCTGGCGCCCCAGCTCAACTGCTCCACCATCCCACCATGGCCAATGCCTGCCATGTTCCTCGCTCTGCCTCCTGCTGCCAATGCCCTCCATGTTTTGCACCCGCCCCCTGGTTGTCAGCACACGTTATAGCAACTGGTTGTTCCGTTGTTCCACTGTTTGGTCTATTTGCATATTAGCCTTTTATTATATAGAAGGCCTGATTGTTGGTTTTCCAAGCCCCTGGATTTTATTCTATTCTTAATTTTCCCATAAGATCTCTTCATCCAGTGGAACCATCTAAATAAGCCCTGAATATACTAGGTGTACCAGTTAATAATGTGGATTTTTTTCAATAGATGGAGTTACAGATATGTTGATATATATGTGATTTGATATGTATGCTATTTTGTTGTTTTCACGGCAAGCTTCAAAACAACAAGTTATCGTATACTTCAAGAAGCTTATGGTGAACATGCTCCATCTCAAGATACTTGTGAATGATGATTTAAATGCTTTAAAAGTGATGATTTCGATGTGAAAGACAAAGAACGTCCAGGTCAACCGAAAAAGTTTGAAGACCAACAATTACAAGCATTATTGAATGAAGATGCATGTCAAACTCAAAAATAACTTGCAGAAAGATTAAAAGTTGCTCAACAAACAATTTCTGATCATTTACAAGCAATGGGAAATATTTTAAAGGAAGGAAGATGGTTGCCACATCAATTGAATGAAAGACAAATGGAAAACCAAAAAGTCAGCAGTAAAATGTTGCTTCAATGGCATGAAAGAAAGTCTTTATTGCATTGAATTGTGACTGGCGATGAAAAATAGATTTATTTTGGGAATCCCAAATGCACAAAATCATGGGTTGATCCAGGTCAACCATCAACATCGATTGCAAGGCCAAATCGTTTCAGAAAGAAGACAATGCTCTGTGTTTGGTGGGATCAGGAAAGTGTGATATACTAAGAGCTTCTAAAACCAGATGAAACCGTTTATACTATCACTACTGACAAGAAAAGTTCTATTGGGACAGTATCCACAAATTACCTAAAATATGTGTAGCTAGTGATGGATATTACTTTGAATGTGTAGCTAGCAATGGATATAACTTTGTATGTGTAGCTAGCGATGGATATTACTTTGAATAAAGCACTTTTGATATTTCTTTTGAAATTATCATTTTTCTTTGATTACAAATCTGCCATTATTAACCAGTACACCTAGTATTCTGGCACTCCTAACCCAATCACTAAATTCATATAGTTGGTCTACAATGGACTTTTCTCCTTTCTGAGTAGTCACATTCCATCCAGTTCTGAAGAGTCAGTTCAAATTTCTGTAATGTCTTTTCAGCTCCCTCTGAAACCACAGAGTTTCTTTGCTCTGGACATAGGAGATACTTTATCTCTAAATGTAATGATCTGTCATTTTAGACTCAAACTCCACTTTTATATAAAACCTAGAGGCCCGATGCATGAAATTCGTGCACTGGGGGGGGGGGTGTTGTCCCTCAGCCCAACCTGCACCCTCTCCAATCTGGGACCCCTCGGGGGATGTCCGACTGCCTGTTTAGGCCCGATCCCTGTGGGACATCCCTTTCACAATTTACAGGCGCTTCTGAGGGTGAGACCCTGAAGCTATAGGTGTGTGTGTGGGGGATCACTCAATGGGGGCGTAGGCACTTTCGAGGCTGAGACCCCAGGCTGCCGCTGGGAGGGGATTGCTCCATGGGGACTGCTGGCTCCCAACTGTTCACCTGACTGCCTGATTGCCTCTAACTGCTTCTGCCTGCCAGCCTCATCACCCCCTAACCACTCCCCTGCCAGCCCGATCGACACCTAACTGCTCCCCTGCCGGCCTGATCATCCCCAAATGCCCTCCCCTGACAGCCCAGTCACCCCCACATGCCTTCCCCTGCATATTCCCTTTTTATTAGATAGGGTTTTTTCTTTAAAATACTGGACAGCCCTAACTGATTTGGCTCAGTGGATGGAGCGTCCGCTTGCAGACTCAAGGGGCCCAGGTTCGATTCTGGGCAAGGGCATGTACCTTGGTTGGGGGCACATACCCAGTGGGGAGTGTGCAGGAGGCAGCTGATCGATGTTTCTCTCTCATGGATGTTTCTAGCTCTCTATCCCTTTCCCTTCCTCTCTGTAAAAAATAAAAAAATATATATTAAAAAAAACTTACTGGACAGTGTACCTGCCTTGATATTGACAAACCAGTAAAAATGTAAACCCAAACTAAAAGTGTCATAAAATAAACTCCTTAAACAGGAATTTCATGAGACTTGGAAAGGTGATATCATGTGACTGTTTTTCCTTCTCTTTCTTTTTCTTGATGTTTCATCTTTTGTTCTTTCTTTCTTTACTCCTTTTATTCCTTTTCTGTCCTCTCTTTCTCTTAACTTTTCCATTGTTAGAATCGTCAGTACTTGAATCTGTCTGGCTTCCAGAAGATGAAGAAGAAGGAAACACACCATCATCTGAAGAAAAAGATGATCTATGTTGGGTGTTGCAACCTGTTTTAATAAAATGAGGGATGACAAAATGACAGACAACATACACACAGACAAGACAGACGCTGAGCTCAGTGAAGACTGCAGCAAGTTTATTAACTGCTTAATGGCTTTTATACACAAAACACTGAATAGGAGGTCTGTCAAGAGGAATGTATTCTTTGTTCCTCTTAATCTCTAAGGGAAAGACAGAGCAGAAGGACAAATTCTCAGTACAGCAAATCTCAGTAAATAGTTACAGACTTCTTGGTAAGCTATGAAAGGTTGCTCTCATTCTACTGATAACCGCCATCCAAACAAGCCTGAGAAAACTGTGTGGGCAGGGGACCCATAACTTTAAAGAATAGCTTTAAAGGTCATTCCCTTGTGGCCAAACCCACCCTCCCTGTTTGCAGGCAAGAGCGAGCACATCTGTTTGCAGAATGTGCTTCTTTGGCACGTACACAGTTGGGAATGTTTCCAAGTTATGCTGTTTGCAGCTTTTCCTCGGTTGATCTCTTCAGTTGGGATTGGTGGTGTTTCTGGTTTTGCTCTTTTCCCGGTTTGTCATTTCTGCCGACCCTGGCATCTTCAGGACTTGTGCGTGGGCACTTCTTACTCATGTCTACAAAACCTCCCTGCCTTGGTGAAAACTGTAGGGGAAAAGGCCTTCCTGGGTGGGCTCAAGCCCTGCCCAAGGTGCTGAGGAACCAGGGCGGGGAGCACCTGCCACCACCATTGCAGAGCCAACATCCGGACCACGGGGTACTCCCAGTAATGTAACTGCAATGTCCCCGTTTGCCTTCAGAAATTAGTTGTAAGTTACTTCCGATGTAAAACCCTACCTCATACAGTTCCTTTATGGTTTGTAAAGATTTTAAACAAAACCCATTATCTCCCTAACCTGGTCAGAAGTTTCTACCCAATGGGAGAGGTTTGCTGGGCAGATATCCCCCTCATTTCCAATCACTCGGCTGTGGGCAAGGGAAGTTCCAAGGCGGACTCCCCTAGGCTGCCAGTGGGGCAGGATCACTCGCCCAGTCGCAGGCGCTTCTGAGGCTGAGACCCTGAAGCTATAGGTGTGTGTGAGGGGGGGTGATCACTCCATGGGGGCGTAGGCGCTTTTGAGGCTGGGACCCCAGGCTGCCGCTGGGAGGGGATCGCTCTGTGGGTGTACGGGTGCCTCCAAGGCTAATACCCGAGGCTGCAGGTGTGTGTGTGTGTGGGATCACTCCATGGGGAGTGAATTTGTTTTTGTTTTTTATAAAAGGTCAGGAGGGCCTCTGGGCAGCATTCTGCTAGGCTGCTTATGCTGCCAGCTCTCAGTGGCAGCCCTCCCTGGGACTGGGGGACTCTGGTGGGGCTGAGAGGACTGGGCGCTGCCATCTTGTGGCTATGGGCACTGCCATTTTGTTGCGGAGTGATGGTTAATTTGCATATTACTCTTTTATTAGATAGGATTATATCCCTTGTACTATATATTATTTAAAAATGATATAATCAAACTATAAGCATAATTTTAAAAATAATATAATTTTCTAGTTGAATTATACAAGATAAATAAAAAGCACAAATCATTTTAAAATATAATCTGTGCTTAATATGTAATTATCTTGATACTTTAATGCTAAAAAAACACTATGAAACAATCAGAGCTTTGTAAACTTACTCTGAATAAGATAGCAAAAATTACAGACCAATGCAGATGCTTTGCATTTGTGACTCAATTGGATTAAGCCATAATTGCAACTAGTTTTGCATTCAATGACAAGATTATCTAATAGAGTGGGTAATTCTTTATAACATTATAACCGAATTATTATATGTTCTTTTACTTATTTTACACTAATATGTTTCTTGAGTGTATATTAATTCATACACAAAATATGATGTCCTTTATGTAAACTAGATTCCATGCTCAGCTGGCTGTAAACAAAATGTCTTCTCCTTTGGTCACTAAGTATGTCATCCTCCAATAACTGATAATCACAAATGGTCCTACAAATATCCAACACCAGTAAGGGGAATGATATTGTAGAGTCTATAATTACAAAAAAAACAAAAATCTGTAGTTTTGAAGTTTTATTAACTTGCATGCAATTTTTAATTTTGTCTTAATTTGTGAAATCTTATATATAAGTTTCTGAAAGTTCTTGTAAAATTGTTGTATCATCCACAGCATCAAGTACTATGCTTTAGTGAGCAAAGATTTTTCAATACATAGTTGGCAATTTAAAAGTTGCTAAAATTGATGAATTCACCTGTAGAGGAGAGGATATTTACTTGGAAACTCTTAATTATTAGCAAAAAAGTATTTAATTTTTTTAAGAACTTATGAGACAAATAATACTGTGTAGCTAAGGAACTATTGAAAATTTGGTAAGTAAAGGTACTTACACATGATGGTGAGAACCCTGAATTCTGAGATTCAGAGAAATTAGGAGTAGAAGCTTATTTAAAGTAATTTAAAATACAGTTTTTTCTTAGGTCAATTTATAATTTCAGAATATGATGCCAAAACTAAGAAAGCATTCCATTAAAGTACCAATTTTGTATGTTCCAAAATCTTTTCCTAACATTATCAAATTAGGATTCTTCTGAATTCAGTGTTAATCAGAAACTTGTCAATAACCAAAGCTGTTAAGAATAAATAAAACCTACCAGCCCTGAGGAAATCTATATCTCTAAAAATACTGAGCTTTAGCACAGCGTTTTTTGATTACTGTGGCTGCTTTAACAAATGACACACAAACCAAAGTTTATTTGTCTGTATGGTTGCTATTGATCATAAATTGGGCACAATGATTGGCTCAGTCACATGCCAGACATTAAGAATACCATTATTCCTTGAGAAGAGTAGTTCCAGAATAACATTAGTGAATGTTGTAGGAAGCAATGAAGCATATTTAAAGGTAACACACCCAGCTGGTGTGGTTCAGTGGTTGAGCACCAACCCAGTTTGATTTCTAGTCAGTGCACATGCCCGGATTACAGGTGCGATCCCCAATGGAGGTCGTGTAGGAGGCAACCAATTGATGTTTCCCTCTTATCCATGTTTCCATTTCTCTATCCCTCTCCCTTCTGCATGCTCTAAAAAAAAAATAATTAAACACATATTAAAAATAAATAAAGGTAATACAAACATTGGGGTTGACATAAATATTTTTTGGTTACAGTCTATACAATTTATGGATTTTGACATTGGGTAATTTACTTAGGCACTCTCAAACTTTGTTTAATCAATCTATCCTATCTAATAAAAGAGTAATATGCAAATTAACCATCACTCTGCTACACCCACAAGCCACGCCCACCATCCAATCAGGAGCGAGTATGCAAATTAACCCAACCAAGACGGCTGCAGCCATGGAGCAAGCAGGAGGCTTGGGTTTTCCAGGCAATAGAGGAAGCCAAGCTTTCCGCACACCCTGGCAGGCCCAGGCCTCCACTCAAGGCTACAAAGTTTCAGTTATAGAAGATAAATAAATCCCAACAAAAGTGGCAGCAGCCATGGAGCTGGAGAGAGCAGGAGGCTTGAGTTGCCCCCGCTGATGGAGGAAGCCAAGCTCCCACAGCCCTGGCCTGCCTTGGTCTCCGCTCAAGGCTACAAAGTTTCAATTATAGAAGGTAAATAAATCCCAGATACCAGGGCCTCCACTTGGGTCACCAGGGGGCGTGGCTGGCCTGAAAATCACCACAGGACCCTCGCCCAGGCCGCCCCATGCCCCAAGGGAACCCCCACCCTAATCCGGGACACCCTTCAGGGCAAACCAGCTGTCCCCCACCTGTGCACCAGGCCTCTATCCTATCTAATAAAAGAGTAATATGCAAAATGACCATCACTCCAACACACAAGATGACTGCCCCCATGTGGTCAAAGATGGATACCCCCATGTGGACACAAGATGGCCACCACAAGATGGCCAGCAGGGGAGGGCAGTTGGGAGGGACCAGGCCTGCAAGGGAGGGCAGTTGGGGGCAATCAAGCCTGCAGGGGAACGCAGTTAGGGGTGATCAGGCCAGCAGAGGAGGGAAGTTGGGGGCGACTGGGCCTGTAGGGAAGGGCAGTTGTGGGGGACCCAGGCCTGCAGGGTGAGCAGTTGGGGGGGACCAGGCCTGCAGGTGAGGTTAGTTAGGGGTGACCAGGCCTGCAGGGGAGGGCAGTTATGGGTAAATAGGCTGGCAGGGGAGCAGTTAGGCATCAATCAGGCTGGCAGGGGAGTGGTTAGGGGGTGATCAGGCTGGCAGGCAGAAGCGGTTAGAGGCAATCAGGAAGGCAGGCAGGTGAGCAGTTGAGAGCCAGCAGTCCTGGATTGTGAGATGGATGTCCGACTGCCCGTTTAGGCCCTACCAGGATCGGGCCTAAACGGGCAGTTGGACATCCCTCAAGGGGTCCCAGATTGGAGAGGGTGCAGGCTGGCCTGAGGGACACCCCCCCATGTACGAATTTCATACACCGGGCCTCTAATATATATATAAAAGCCTAAGCAACCATCCAACTGTTCAACTGTCCCACCGGTAGCTATGATGTGCAATGACCACCAGAGGGCAGGCACTCCTACCAGTAGCTATGATGCACACTGACCACCAGGGGGCAGACGCTCAGTGCAGGAGCTGCTGAGTTGCAGTGACTTGGCAGCTGTGGTTCTCGATGACACATCTGGAACCAGAGAGGAGGGAGCCCAATTCCATGGTGTGTCACTTGAGAACCACCCTCTCGCAATCTGGGACCCTTTGGAGGATGTTGGAGAGCCAGCTTTGGCCCAATTCACCACAGGCCAGGCCGAGAGACCCCACCAGTGCACAGTTTCATGCACCGGGCCTCTAGTCCCATCAAATAAAAGAGTAATATGCAAATTAACCATCACTCCGCTACACCCACAAGCCACGCCCACCAGCCAGGCCCACCAGCCAATCAGGAGCAAATATGCAAATAAACCCAACCAAGATGGGTACAGCCACAGAGAGCAGGAGGGAGGCTTGGGTTTCCCCGGCAATGGAGGAAGCCAAGCTTTCCGCCTGCCCTTGCCAGCCTAGGCCTCCACTCAAGGCTACAAAGTTTCAATTATAGAAGATACATAATACCCCCAAAAATGGCTGCCGCCTTGGAGCTAACAGAAGGCTTGGGATACACTTCAGGGCAAACCAGCTGGCCCCCAACCATGCACCAGGCCTCTATCCTATCTAATAAAAGAGTAATATGCAAACTGACCATCACTCCAACACACAAGATGGCTGCCCCCATGTGGTCAAAGAACCTGCCCCCATGTGGACACAAGATGGCCACCACAAGATGGCCAGCAGGGGAGGGCAGTTGGGAGGGACCAGGCCTGCAAGGGAGGGCAGTTGGGGGCAATCAAGCCTGCAGGGGAGGGCAGTTAGGGGTGACCAAGCCGGCAGAGGAGGGAAGTTGGGGGCAACTAGGCCTGCAGGGAAAAGCTGTTGGGAGGGACCCAGGCCTGCAGGGGAGAGCTGTTGGGGGGGACCCAGGCCTGCAGGGGACTGCAGTTGGGGGGACAAGGCCTGCAGGGCAGGGCAGATATGGGTGACCAGGCCTGCAGGGGAGGGCAGTTAGGGGTGACCAGGTCTGCAGGGGAGGGCAGTTAGGGGTGACCAGGCCTGCAGGGGAGGGCAGTTAGGGGTGACCAGGCCTGCAGGGAAGGGCAGTCAGTGGCAAACAGGCTGGCAGGGGAGCAGTTAGGCATCAATCAGGCTGGCAGGGGAGTGGTTAGGGGGTGATCAGGCTGGCAGGCAGAAGCAGTTAGGGGCAATCAGGAAGGCAGGCAGCTGAGCAGTTGAGAGCCAGCAGTCCTGGATTGTGAGAGGGATGTCCAACTGCCAGTTTAGGCCTGATACCCAATGGGCAGTCGGACATCCCTGAAGGGGTCCCAGATTGGAGAGGGTGCAGGCTGGGCTGAGGGACACACACCCCCGTTCACGAATTTCGTGCACTGGGCCTCTAGTTATAAAATAAAAACCAAATATATTATTCATAATTTTTAAGGATAAAAAAAGAGTAGGAAACAACATACAATATAACTGCAGCATTTCACAAGATATCTGAAAAAACATAAAAGGTAGGGTGTGGTCAGTAATAAAATTATCAGGGTACATACTTAATACACATAAAACATCTGTGACAATAATAAACCTGTTATGAAAAATCTAATTATATCTTGAACTTAGGCTTTGCTGACAACATAGTCCAAGGTCTTCAAATCTTTCTGTAAAAGATCACATAGCAAGTATTCTAGGCTCTGTGATGATTAGGGCTGTTGTAGCACAAAAGCAGCCAAGGGAAACGTGTGAAATAATGAATATGACTGTGCCCCAATAAAACTTATTTGTGGACACTGATATACTAATTCTTATATTTTTATGTCTAACAAAATAATATTCTTCTTTTTATTTTTCAAAATATAAAAGTGATTTTTAAAACATTTTAAAATGTAAAAATGATTCTTAAGTCATGGTTTGTACAAATCAGGCTGTGGGCCAATTTTGGCCTGTAGAAAAGTTTGCAGCTGGTGTAGATTAAGAGAAATATGTATATCTAACTTTGTAAAAGATGTTCTGGAATCTTTCATTTCTTAAATTATGAAAAAGAGACTAAAATAAGACTTACATCTTCCAGTTCATTTTATCTCCAGTGACCTTTATATACTTACTAGAGGTCTGGTGCATGAAATTCGTGCCCAGGGTGGTGTGTCCCTCAGCCCAGCCTGCACCGTCTCCAATCTGGGACCCCTCGAGGGATGTCTGACTGCCCATTTAGGCCCGATCCCAGTAGGTCCCCCCAATTGCCCTCCCCTGCTGGCCCAGTCACCCCTAACTTCCCTCCCTTGCCAGCCTGGTCACCCCCAACTGCCCTCCCCTGCAGGCCTGGTCCCTCACAACTGCCCTCCCCTGTTGGCCTGGTTGCCCCCAACTGCCCTCCCCTGCAGGCCTGGTCCCCCCCAATGGCCCTCCCCTGCAAGCCTTGTCTCTCCAACTGCCCTCCCATGCATGCCTGGTCCTCCCCAACTGTCCTCTCCTGCAAGCCTGGTCACCTCTAACTGCCCTCCCCTGCTGGCCTGGTTACCCCCACTGCCTCCCCTGCAGGCCTTGTCTTTCCCAACTGCCCTTCCCTGCAGGCCTGGTCACCCACAACTGCCCTCCCCTGCTGGCCTGGTCACCCACAACTGCCCTCCCCTGCTGGCCATCTTGTGGTGGCCATCTTGTGTCCACATGGGGGCGGCCATTTTTGACCACATCGGGGTGGTCATCTTGTGGGTTAGAGTGATGGTCAATTTGCATACTACCTCTTTATTAGATAAGATTGTTCCCAAAATATCTCATTCCATGGCCACACTTTGAATCTAACCATTACTGAAAAGCACTCTGCTTCAGAAATATAAACTTTTAACATCTCATTCTCTGATCACTAACAGCCCTATCTCTCTCTTTTCATTATGTTCTCTTACTTCATAAGGCACTTTGTTTTCTTCATAGTCTAATTATCAGCAGATTCTTATCTCTTCTTCTTTGTTTTATTAACTTAAATCTCATGTTCCTTTTTAAAAAGTACTCTTTGTCCCTTCTCCATTATCCTTTCTCTGAAATTGTGTAGAAAATATAATCCTAATCCCTTATTAGTACAAGAATCTTCCTTTATTTACTCACTAGCTTGGATACTAGAAGCAGTTGGAAATAATAAATTGCAAGCATAATAAAAAACATAATAATAAAAAACCATTATAAAAATTAAAAATATGTAATAAAAGATTTATAATAAAATAACATATTTGAGTACAGTGACATACTAAAATATGCCATTCTGTAGCTAAGAAAAAAGGGAGGCAGTGGATTAGGAGTTCCAAGGACAGGAAGGCCATACACAGGGAGATGGAAAAACAAATGTTTGGTAAACAGATGTTTGGTAAACAAATGTTTGCTTGGCCATCTTTAACAATGGGACACGAAAAGGGCTTTGAATAAATAGGCTTTGATAGTTACTTCTTATCTACATACTGGTTCATATTGAACTATCCTTATCTCTCTTCCTATATCAGATCCTCTATCTAAATTCCTTTTATTAAGTTGGGGTGGAGGTCAAAGGTTTTTCCTAGGTCTTTTGTTCCTTAATAACCAACTTAAAAATCAATAACGCAAACAGTATATTTGGGAGCGGGGGATACAAATACTACTTCCCTTTAGGAGACAGGCCAAAATATTTAAAAATTTTCAGAATGTTCTTGGTAACTAAGCCATGGGAGTGGGAGAGACTTTTGGATATCAATATGTGCAAGACTGTGTGGAAGCAAGGACTATGCCTACTTTGTTCTTGTTGTAAAGGTATATCCCAGAAGAGCATCTAGCACACCCAGGTACTTAATATAAATTTATAATTTTTATAACAGAGAGAATAAATAAGATGTAATGATGCATTGGCTATATGGGAATAAGAATGAAAGAAAAAAAAGCAGTTCTTAGAAAACCTCCAAAGTAAGTCTTGCTTTCACCAAAAATTCCTTTTTTTCTTTATTGATTAAGGTATTACATATGTGTCCTTACCCCCCATTGCCTCCCCACCTCCTCACTCATGCCTTCATCCCATGGTGTCTGTGTCTATTGGTTAGGCCTATATGCATGCATACAAGTCCTTTGGTAAATCTCTCCCCCTTACCCTCACCCTCCGCCACCTTCCCTCTGAGGTTTGATGGTGTGATGGATGATTCTCTGTATCTGTTTTTGTTCATCAGTTTATGTTGTTCATTATATTCCATAAATGAGTGAGATCATGTGACATTTATCTTTCTCTGACTAGCTTATTTTGCTTAGCACAGTGGTCGACAAACCGCGGCTCGCAAGCCACATGCGGCTCTTTGGCCCCTTGAGTGTGGCTCTTCCACAAAATACCACGGCCTGCGCGAGTCTATTTTGAAGAAGTGGTGTTAGAAGAAGTTTAAGTTTAAAAAATTTGGCTCTCAAAAGAAATTTCAATCGTTGTACTGTTGATATTTGGCTCTGTTGACTAATGAGTTTGCCGACCACTGGCTTAGCATAATGCTCTTCAGTTCCATCCATGCTGTTGCAAATGGTAAGAATTCCTTCTTTTTTGCTGCAGCATAGATGTACCACATTGTGTAGATGTACCACAGTTTTTTAATCCACTCATCTGCTGATGGACACTTAGGCTGTTTCCAAATCTTAGCTATGGTGAATTGTACCGCTATGAACATAGGGGTGCATATATTCTTTCTGATTGGTGTTTCTGGTTTCTTGGGATATATTCCTAGAACTGGGATTACTGGGTCAAATGGGAGTTCCATTTTTAGTTTTTTGAGGAAACTCCATACTGTTTTCCACAGTGGCTGCACCAGTCTGCATTCCCACCAGCAGTGCAGGAGGGTTCTTTTTTCTCCACATCCTCGCCAGCACTTGTCGTTTGTTGATTTGTTGATGATAGCCATTCTGATGTGAGGTGTGAGGTGGTACCTCATTGTCATTTTGATTTGCATCTCTCTGATGATTAGTGACTTTGAGCATGTTTTCATATGTCTCTTGGCTTTCTGAATGTCCTCTTTCAAAAAGTGTCTGTTTAGGTACTCTGCCCATTTTTTGATTGGCTTGTTTATCTTCCTTTTGTTAAGTTGTATGTGTTCCCTGTAAATGCTGGACATTGAAACCTTATCATAGATAAAATTGGCAAATATGTTCTCCCATGCGGTGTGGGCTTTCTTGTTGTTTTGTGCAGAAGCTTTTTATTTTGATGTAGTCCCATTTGCTTATTTTCTCTTTAGTTTCCATTGCCCTAGAAGCTGTATCAGTGAAGATATTGCTTCAGCATATGTCTGAGATTTTGCTGCCTGTGGATTCCTCTAATACTTTTATGGTTTCCCATCTTACATTTAAGTCATTTATCCATTTTGAGTTTATTTTTGTGTATGATGTATGTTGGTGGTCTAGTTTCATTTTTTTGCATGTATCTGTACAATTTTCCCAACCATTTATTGAAGAGACTGTCTTGACGCCATTGTATGTTCTTGCCTCCTTTGTCAAATATTAATTGAGCATAGTGGTTTGGGTTGATATCTGGGTTCTCTAGTCTATTCCATTGATCTACATGTCTGTTCTTGTGCCAGTACCAGCAGTTTTGAGAACAGTGGCTTTGTAATACAGCTTGATAACTGGTATTGTGATGCCTCCTACTTTGTTCTTTTTTCTAAGGATTGCTGCAGCTATTTTGGGTCTTTTTTTTTTATTACAGTTGAATTTTTGGAGAGTTTGCTCTAGGTCTGTGAAATATGGGTAGTGCATTAAATCTATAGATTGCTTTGGGCAGTATGTACACTTTAATGATGTTTATTCTCCCAATCCATGAACACGGTATATTCTTCAATCTGTTTATGTCTTCCTTTATCCCTTTTTCAGTGTCCTGTAGTTTTCTGACTACAGGTCTTTTACCTCCTTAGTTAAGTTTATTCCTAGTTAAGTTTTTGGTGCGATGGTAAATGGGATTGTGTTTTTTTTAATCTCTCTTTCTGTAAGTTCACTATTGGTGCATAAAAATGCTATAGATTTCTTGGCGTTAATTTTGTATCCTGCTACATTGCTGAATTCATTTATTAAGTCTAATAATCTTTTGATGGAGTCTTTAGGATGTTCTATGTACAGTATCATGTCTGTGCATAAAACAGTTTTACTTCTTTTCCAATTTGGATGCCTTTTATTTCTTCTTCTTGTCTAATTGCTATGGCTAGCAGTTCCAGTACTATGTTGAACAGGAGTGGTGACAGTGGGCATCCCTGTCTCATTCCTGTTCTTATGCAAAATGGTTTTAATTTTTGCCCATTGAGTACAATGTTGGCTGTAGGTTTTCATATAAGGCTTTTATTATGTTGAGGTATGATCCTTCTATTCCCATTTTGCTAAGGGATTTTATCAAGAAAGGGTGTTGGATTTTGTCAAATGCTTTTTCTGCATCAATTGATATGACTATATGATTTTTATCTCTCAATTTACTTATGTGATGTATCATGTTTATTGATTTGCAGATATTTTACCATCCTTGCATACCTGAGATAAATACTACTTGGTCATTGTGTATGATCTTTCTGATGTGATGCTGGATCTGATTTGCTAGAATTTTGTTGAGGATTTTGGCTTCTATGTTCATGTGGGATATTTGCCTGTAATTCTCTTTCATTGTGTTATCTTTATTTGTTTTTGGTGTTAGGGTGATGCTGGCTTAGTAGAATGAGCTTGGAAGTGTTCCTTCCTCTTGAATATTTTTGGATAGTCTGAGGAGGATAGATTTTAGTTCTTCTTTGAATGTTTGGTAAAATTTCCCTGTGAAACCATCTGGCCCTGGGCTTTTTTGTGCCTGAAACTTTTTGATGACTGCTTCAATTTCCTCCATAGTTATTGGTCTATTGAGATTTTTAGATTCTTCTTGATTGAGTTTTGGAAGGTTGTGTTTTTTGAGGAATATGTCCATTTCCTCCAGGTTGTTTATTTTTTTGGAATAGACTTGTTCATAGTGTTTTTTTTTTTTTTAACAATCCTTTGTATTTCTATGGGGTCTGTTGTTATTTTGCCTCTTTCCTTTCTGATTTTGTACATTTGTGTCCTCTCTCTTTGCTTCTTTGTGAGCCTGACTAGAGGTTCAGCAATCTTGTTTATCCTTTCAAAGAACCAGCTCTTGGTTTCATTGATCTTTTGTATTTTTTTTTCAGTCTCTATGTCATTTTTTTTCTGCTCTGATCTTTATTATCTTTGTCCTTCTGCTCACTCTGGGCTTTTCTTGGTGTTCTTTTTCTAATTCTTTAAGTTGTAGAGTTAGATGGTTTATTACCATTTTTTCTTGTTTTTTTGAGGTAGGCCTGTAGAGCTATAAACTTCCTTTTCAGGACTGCTTTCACTGTGTCCCATAGATTTTGGATTGTTGTTTTTTTAATTGTCATTTGTTTCCAGGATGCTTTTAATTTCTTCTTTGATCTCTTTGGTAACCCAATCATTGTTTAATAGCATGCTATTCAGCTTCTAGTTGTTTGAATTTTTTATTGTTTTTACTGTAGTTTATTTCTAATATTATGCCATTGTGGTCTGAGAAGATGCTTCACCAAAAATTCTTTTTTTTTTTATTTCTTTTTTTTTTTTTAAATAAATTTTTATTCAGATTATTACAATTATTTCTCCTTTTTCCCCCCATAGCTCCCCTCCACCCATTTCCCACCCCACCTTCTGCCCTTACCTCCCCCCAACTGTCCTCATCCATAGGTATATGATTTTTGTCCATTCTCTTCATGAACCCCCCATACCCCTTTCCCCCTGAGAATTATCAGTCCACTCCCTTTCTATGCCCCTGATTCTATTATATTCACCAGATTATTCTGTTCCTCAGGTTTTTAATTCACTTGATTTTTAGGTTCGCTTGTTGATAGATATGTATTTGTTGTTCATAATTTTTCTCTTTACTTTTTTCTTCTTCCTCTTCTTTAAGAATACCTTTCAGCATTTCATATAATACTGGTTTGGTGGTGATGAACTCCTTCAGCTTTTTCTTATCTGTGAAGCTCTTTATCTGCCCTTCAATTCTGAATGATAGCTTTGCTGGGTAGAGTAATCTTGGTTGTAGGTTCTTGCTATTCATCACATTGAAAATTTCTTGCCACTCCCGTCTGGCCTGCATAGTTTCTGTTGAGAAGTCAGCTGACAGTCGTATGGGCGCTCCCTTGTAGGTAATTAACTGTTTTTCTCTTGCTGCTTTTAATATTCTCTCTTTGTCTTTTGCTCTTGGCATTTTAATTATGATGTGTCTTGGTGTGGTCCTCTTTGGATTCCTTTTGTTTGGGGTTCTGTGGGCTTCCTGGACTTGTAAGTCTATTTCTTTCACCAGGTGGGGGAAGTTTTCGGTCATTATTTCTTCAAATAGGTTTTCAGTATCTTGCTCTCTCTCTTCTTCTGGCACCCCCATAATTCTGATGTTGGTACGCTTGAAGTTGTCCCAGAGTCTTCTTACATTATCTTCAACTTTTTGGATTTTTTTTTTTTTTTTTGCTTTTTGCTTTTTCGGTTGAGTGTTTTTTGCTTCTTTGTATTTCAATTCTTTGACTTGATTCTTGTGTTCCTCTATTCTGTTTCTGGGTCTCTGTATAATATTTTTTATTTCAGTCAGTGTATGTTTAATTTCTAGTTGGTCCTTTTTCATATCTTCGAGGGTCTCGTTATATTTATCAGCCTTTTCTAGGATATTCTTAAAAAGTCTTATAACCGTGGTTTTGAATTCTATATCCAGTCGTTTGTTTTCCTCCATTTCTTTCGTTTGTGATCTGATTCTTTGACCCCACATTTTCATTGATTCCCTGAGTTGGTAAGGTAGATATTTGTGCTAGGTTTCCAATATGGCCCAGTGGGTCTGCTTCCCCAGTTAACCTGAGGTGGACACTCTTGGTGCACCCCTTTGTGGACTGTGTGTACAGCCTTGTTGTAATTAAGTCTTGATTGTTGTTGGTATCACTGGGAAGAATTGACCTCCGGGCCAGTTGGCTGTAAGGATCAGCTGTGTCTATGCTGGGAGAAGTTCGGTGCTGGAGACAGCCTTATAGGATTAGACTTGCCAAATTGCAATAGCCTCTGTGCTCAGCTTGGATGGGGTGGAGTCTCAGTCTTGGCTTCCTGTCAGCCTTGCCCTTGTGCGCATGTGCACTTTCAGTCCTCCGCCTTACCCAGCTCGAGTCTCCGCCTGAGAGTCCAGACTCCCCCCACAAGAGCGTGGGTCCCCAGGGGCTCGCCTGGAATTGGGGTTCACTGCAGTCAGAACTGGGGCTCTGCAGTCAGAATCCTCTGACTCCCTTCCACTAGGGAAAGCCTGTGGCAACTTCCGCAGCCTTTGTGCGCACTGGCACGCGCACGCGCACTTTCAGTCCTTTGCCTTCCCCGGCTCCCGAGTCTCCGCCCGAGAGTCCAGACTCCCCCCACAAGAGCGTGGGTCCCCAGGGGCTCGCCTGGAACTGGGGTTCACTGCAGTCAGAACTGGGGCTCTGCAGTCAGAATCCTCTGACTCCCTTCCACTAGGGAAAGCCTGTGGCAACTTCCGCAGCCTTTGTGCGCACTGGCCCGCGTGCGCCTTCAGACCTAACTGGGATTCAGTGCGGTCGGAGGCTTCCTTCCCCCTTCTGCCAGAGAAAGTCAGCCAGGCTCTCAGCCGCCCTTCCTCTCTGCACGCACAAAGCCCCTTTGCCGTACCTCCAATTCTCTGTGAGCTTTTCTCTTTGCTTCTAGTTGTAGAATTTTCACTCAGCCAGCTTTCCTGTGGTTCTGGATGGTGTCCGTTCTGTCTTTTAGTTGTAGTTTTGAAATTGTTGTGCGAGGCAGCAGTTTAGGTGTTTACCTATGCCGCCATCTTGGTTTCTCCTCACCAAAAATTCTTTATGGTGATACCAAAATGATGATTCTAAAACCCAAGTTGCACCATGCCAGTCTCCTACTTATTGCACCTCAGTTACTCCTCATTGTTCACTCTTGAGATGTAGATGAGCCATGGCAACTTTCTTCCTGCTCACCTGCTCCTGTATCTATTTCTCTCATCTCCCATTTTAGTTGTATGGGATCAATCCCAGTCTACAATATGGAAACTGCAAGGGAAGACAGTACTTCTTAACCAACCAGTACAACCTCATTTGTTTTAACATCTTGTTCAACATGTGTTCTTGTTAGTCCAGTTGGAATGATTCCCCAGGTTTTAATGCAATAGGTCATTTTTTGTAGATCATATTAAATACACAACATGTACCTACTGCAGCTCTCTTGTGTCCATACTAAGAGTAAGCTTTCCCATGATTTAAGCTCACAGATTAAGGTGAGAATCACCATGATATAAAAATCATACCCTCATCAAAATTTGACTAAAGTTTGCACTCAGCAGCATCTCAAATGATTATGGAAGGATGGGATAAATTCCTTAGTGTGGCATTTAAAGCAGGCCCTTCTCATTTCTCCTATTTTTTTTTTTTTTGTTGTTGTTGTTAAATCTTCACCCAAGGAGTGAGGATATTTTTTTCTATTGATTTTTAGAGAGAGTGGAAGGGTGGTGGGGGAGAGAGAGAGAGAGAGAGAGAGAGAAAGAGAGAGAGAGAGAGAGAGACATTGACTTGAAGAAGACATATTGATTGGTTGCATCCAGCACATACCCCTACCCCAGTCAGGGAGCAAACCTGCATCCCAGTTCTGTGCTCTTGATAATGAATTGAACCCGAGACCCTCCAGTGTGCAGGCTAATGTTCTAACCACTGAGCACGCAGGCCAGTGCTCTCCTATTTTACTTCTGGGCTTCACATCCTCTTTCCCAGTTTTGCTTTTCTTGTGTGTCATGTGAAACATTTTTTATGTCCCCTATCTCCTGAGAAATAAGAAAAATAAAACTAAAGAGTTAATTGTCATAAAAATTTTAGTTGAAGAAGCATGACAAAACAGATTATTTTTAAAATTACTGTTTCCAATATATCCTCAATATAATTACTATACATAAGAAACTAGTTCTTCCCTTGTTGAGGTAGACAGGAGTAACTCACTCACTTAAGGCTTTTCTTTCAATTCTCTTTTGATGTAGATACACTGATGAGGAAACATTTGAGCACAATCATGTCGATTCATAAACAAGTTTGCCTCTAAAAATGGATTGTTTTACACATGCAGCTTCTATTTTCCTAATTTTAATGGCAAAAAAATATAGATTATGTGGCATTGCTCACAAAGCATAACCATAATTGGTGCTTTGCTGCATGAACAATTGTTAAAAAAATAAGTAGTAGTATTGTACTGCTGATAGCTGTAATCAGAATGCATCTCTTTTAGGTCCTTGCTATAGTTGTTTGTTAAGAGATTGAATATTAATATCAATCTCCCTTATTTTTTGTAAACATATCTAGAGCTATTTAATTTTATTAAATCACCTCATTCGGTTCAATTTATTGGATCTTCATTCTTCCATTTTCTTTTTTATGCTTTTAAATTTTATTTTAGAGAGAGGAAGGGAGAGTGAAGGAGAGATAGAAACATTGATGAGAGAAAGAAACATCGATCAGCTGCTTCCCTGCACACCCCCTCCTGAGGATCCTGCCAGCAACTTGGGCATGTGCTCTGACCTGGAATCAAATCCGTGACCTCCGGGTGTATGGGACGACACTCAACCAACTTAGCCACACTGTCCTGGCTCCCAGTTCTTTTTGAGGTAGTTCCGAGCTTACCATCAGAAGCTTTACTCTAAGCTAAACATGAACGTTAAAATATTTAGTCTAAACTGATGAACAAAAACAGATCCAACGACAGAGAAGCATCGATCAGACCATCAAACCTCAGAGGGAAGGTAGGGGAGGGTGGGGGTAAGGGAGAGAGATCAACCAAATAACTTGTATGCATGCATATTAGCCTAACTAATGAACACAGACACCAGGGGGTGAGCGCATGAGTGAGAGGTGGGCAATGGGGAGATAAGGACACATGTGTAATACCATAATCAATAAAAAAGATTTAGTCTAAGATTATACTAGTACAAAATCATTTCCAAGGGATAGTTAATATTTCTGAAGCTCTATTCCTATTTTTTAAAATCCTAAAACATAATTTGACAAACAGAAAGAAATATATTAGTATAAGATCAGGAACCCTGTATCTATGTGTCATATAGAACTTTATTCCCTAGAATGTAGTAGATTGCCTATTTGTAGAAACATTATATTATTTTTCTTCACTTTTAATGAGTCCTGAACACTTGATTTGAACCAATTATAAAAGTAACACTTTATACAAGTCTTTGAATAAGCAAAGTTAATATTTGAATAAACAGTGACCAATCTGTTTAGTTATCTAAAAGTCTTTAAAATCATAAGCATATAAATTTTAAATGGAATAATATAATTAGTAGGTAGAATAAAGTTAAAGAGTGATTTTTAAATAGTACAGATTATATGAATGCTCAATTTTGTTTAGTAGACATTGGAAGAGTCACATAGATTTTGATCACAGGTGAAATAAAACAATAATAAAAACTCTATTGTAGTGTTAAATCTGTGAAATTACTTTCATCATCATCAACTCAGTAGCATCATTAGTATTAAAAGCACTTGAATGCTTAGTTGTGCACTAATTAAGACAATAAGGTTCGGTGGTAAAGTGCTCAGTATCTAGAACTAGAGCATTTACATATGGATCCCAATTGTTTTGCTTGCTAGCTGTGAGATCTTGGATAAAAGTCTCCTGGGGTCTCATTTTCTCCACCAGAAAATTGGGAGTAATAAATAGTAGCTACTAATTATATTTTTATGGGGGAAAAAGTTAGTATAGATGAATTATGTAGTATACTAGTAGTTACTGGCATATAATTAGCACTCTACAAATGTTTAATACTCTTTTATTGTCATTGTTGTTATTTTATTCTTATTATTTCTTGCATACACAGAATTTTTTAACTTAAAGTCTTAATATCAGAAACTGAGATTTTGCCCTACTTTTAAGCTAAGTTATTAGTCTGATACTATTTCATGGGCCTTGGCAAAATACATAAGACTCCCGTGACAGAGACAAACAATTTTATTACAGGAAAAATAATGTTCCAAGTTTGATGTTCATTTGCTTTGGTTCTGCATGACCCCCAAGTCCCACTGGTAGGCAACACTAACAGCTCATGATAAATGTCTGTACTCTCAATGGTTGCATTACAGTAGTGGAATCATGAACATGAGGCTCCACTACTTTTATGGTGTGTGGAAATAGGCCTGCTCTTTATCCAGGGTAAAATGTACCTCATCTCTCAAATTTTCTGCAAACACAACCATGAGAAATGGCTTGAATAAAGTGTTTTCTGGGCCCTTAATTCTTCTCATACTCAGTAGTAACATTAGGGATATTCAGGATCCATGGTGGTTTTCCTCTCCCTGGTAGAAACTTAAAATATTTGGTTCTATAATTAGCATCTTTGGGACTGTGATGTCCATTGGGCCCACTTCTACAAATAAAGATATAATGCTCATTTAATATTGCCATGGTCTATGTGTCATTATTACAGCTCTATGAGAAGTTTAATCTTCTTGCATTTATTTTCACTTCTTTGTTTTAATTTTTTTATTAAAGTATAGCTGACATACAATATTATGTTATTCTCAGGTGTACAACCTAGTGATTTTACATTTATATGTCATGCAATGTTGTCATCACTGCAAGTTTAGTAATCATCTGCCATTGTAAAAGTTATTATGATATTATTGACTATATTCCCTATATTCCCCATCACTATGACCTGTTTTGTAATTGGAAGTATGTATTTCTTATTCATCTTCTTTTCACTCATCCCCCCACCTTACTCCCTTCTGGAATCCATCAATTTGTTCTCATTTTCATTATTAATCTTAACCCTCTTTTATTTTTTTCTTTTAATTATGCCTTCTTATCTTGCAAGAGTACATGGAAATTTTTCTATTCTTGGCTTCTCTTTTATTAATATTTTATATATGTTTCTTCTAGTTACAGGTAAGCATGCTAATTCATAGTTTAAAAAATAAAGTGCTCTTAACTATATATATTAATATTTGGGGGTGAATTAGACCATTTATACACCTATAGTTAGATAGTTACATCATTCTAGGTAACATTTAATGGGTGAAATTACTATGTTCTTAAACTGCTTTAAACTATTCCCCTAAGTCTATCTTATCTGTCTTTAAAGATATATCTGAAGTCTATCATTACCCAAGTGGCGTACTGACTTGATTATTCTGGGTTACATTAATGTCTCCTATATTTTATCTTCCAACATTCTACAATCTAAAACTATATTCATTCCTTATGCTTAATTGTGCTTTATATTACCCTTTATAGTTTCCAGAAGTACAAGTTTTTCTTCCTAGCTAGATTGTAAATAACTTCAAGTAGAGAATGGTATTATGTGTTCTGTATCATTCATAGTTGTTACTGGGCTATCACCCTAAAGACCCTAATATTTCTTAATACATAAACTGTCACAAGCTGTGTTTTCTTACAGTAAATGAAAAAGATTACCAACCACAGAGACCAAGGAGCCCAGTACAAAACCTAAGATGGTGATAAGGCATTGAGTGCAAAAGGGCCAAGTGCAACAGGGTCATTAAAATAGAATAACTATGTATACTTAAAAGAATTTAATCACTTCTTGCCACATCCTATAATACAGAAGGCTCATCTTCAGTCAGGGAGAAGGTGCCATTAGAGTATGGGCTCACGCTTCTGCATTCCTTGATCAAAGAATAAAGTTTCTGCCCTGCTTTACCAAACTCAGTCTTGTTCTATTGGCAGGAATGGCACTGGACAGAAGGACCTTGTTTTGGGTTCCTGGCTTGGGAGGGTCACCAACATAGTGTCTGATATATTTTAAACACAAATATTATTCTGAATTAAATTATTTCATGTTACTGAAGTACTGTAATACCAGTAAATAACATAACAAAAAGCCATCTATACTAATAATAGAGGAATATGCAAATTGTCCAGGACACTGTCACAGTAACACCCAAACAGCAGGCTGTGTGGGGTGACAAGGCTGGCATGGGGGGTAGTGAGGGAAGGCCAAACAACTGAACAGCAGGCTGCGTGGGGCGACCAAATGACTGAACAGCAAGCTGCGTGGGGTGAGCAGGACGGCGGGGGAGGGGCAGTTAGGGGAGACCAGGCTGATGGGGGGTGGAATTGTGGGCAACCAGGCTGGCAGGGGGGCAGTTGGGGGTGACCAGGCCAGCAGGAGGGCAGTTGGGGGTGACCAGGCCAGCAGGGGGGCAGTTGGGGGTGACCAGGCCAGCAGGAGGGGCAGTGAGGGGTGACCAGGCCAGCAGGGGGGGCAGTTGGGGCAACCAGACTAGCGGGGGGGGGCAGTTAGGGGCTACCAGGCCATCAGGGGGGCAGTAAGGGGCAACCAGGACAGGTGGGGGGGGGACAGTTAGGGGTAACCAGGCTGGCAGGGGGTTGCATTTGGGGGTGACCAGGCTGACAGGCAGAGGCAGTTAGGGGTGATCAGGCTAGCAGAGGAATGGGCAGTTATGGGGGATCAGGCAGGCAAGCAGGCGAGCAGTTAGGAGTTTAGGCCCAATCGCTTGCTTGGGGATTGGGCCTAAAGTGGCAGTCAGACATCCCCCAAGAGGTCCTGGATTGGAGAGTGTGCAGGCTGGGCTGAGGGGACCCTGCCCCCTCCTCATGCATGAGTTTTGTGCACTAGGCCTCTAGTTGTTCTATAAAGTCTTAATTCATCAACTCATCACTTCCATTTATACAGGTTTATATTTGATGTAAAAATATATCTTCTTAAAGAAATAAATACACATATTTGAATTTGTATCAGCAATATGGTACACCTACAAATACAAACCTGATTCTTTTTCTTTTATAATTTTTTTAAATGTTTTATTGATTTTTTACAGAGAGGAAGGGAGAGGGATAGAGAGTTAGAAACATCGATGAGAGAGGAACATCGATCAGCTGCCTCCTGCACACCCCCTACTGGGGATGTACCCACAACCAAGGTACATGCCCTTGACTGGAATCGAACCTGGGGCCTTTCAGTCCACAGACCGACGCTCTATCCACTGAGCTAAACCAGTCAGGGCTTTATAATTTTTTTTTATTGTCTAAAGTTTTACATGTTTCCTTTTTCCCCAATTAACCATCCCCCGTCTAGCCATTCCCAGCCTGGGCAAGCCCCCACCACCCCAGTGTCTGTGTCCATTGGTTAGGCTTATATGCATGCATACAAGTCCTTTGGTTGCTCTCTAAGCCATTTGTCTCCCCTGCCATTTGTCTCTGAATCTGTTCTTGCTCATCAGATTATGTTGATCATTATAAACCCACATATGAGTGAGAACATGTGATATTTATCTTTCTTCAACTGGCTTATTTCACTTAGCATAATACTCTCCAGTTCCATCCATGCTGTTGCAAATGGTAAGAATTCCTTCTTTTTTATAGCAGCATAGTATTCCACTGTGTAGATGTACCACAGTTTTTTAATCCACTCACTGCTGATGGGCACTTAGGCTGTTTCCAAATATTAGCTATGGTAAATTGTGCTGTTATGAACATAGGGGTGCATATATACTTTCTGATTGGTGTTTCTGGTTTCTTGGGATATATTCCTAGAAGTGGGATTACTGGGTCAAATGGGAGTTCCATTTTTAACTTTTTGAGAAAATGCCATACTGTCTTCCACAGTGGTGGTACCAGTCTGTATTCCCACCAGCAGTGCAGGAGGACAACCTGATTCTTTTTTCTTCTCTGTCCTGATACTTATTATTTTTACCAAAAATTTTCTTGGACTTTTGATAATTTTTACAACAAGATAACATGAAAAATATATATTATGTACATTATTCATTTAAGTGAAATGCTTTTTAAAACTTAGAAAGCTGCAGTCTGTAAATTTTTTTATGAGAACAGTTAGAGTAAACTTTTGGTAACATTTTACTTTTGAAGCAAACCTATTCTTGATTGTTTATATTATAAAAGTTGTGATATGAACATGGGGATAATTAATTATGAGTTCTGTCCCCATGTTTTTTTTTTTTAATTTTAAATTCTCTTTCATTTTTTATACTTATAGAATTGTTATAGATATGTTGCATTTTTTAAAACAATGGCATTAGGAAACTATAACACTAAAGAAAACCATTATCAAACAGTAGAAATTTCTTTCTAATTGATTTTATGAATGTTTATGTGAAAGAGTAAAAATCTTCATACTAAGGAATTCATTACTACCCAATAATGATGATGATCACAGGGAACTTACTCTTTGTACTACACATTTGTAATGACTTTAGCAAAAATTCAGTATGTTCTTATTTGACCAGAGGAGACAAAATAATTACCCTTTACTTGTCCCTTGTAATAGTAAAGTTTATTTTCACATCTAATTAAATAATCCTAGTGCTTGTTAATGTATTGCTTGACAAATGTTTTATTCTGACATGAATAAATAGTAAGGGCTCAGTAATTTGTTTTTGTCATTAGAATATGAAGATTTTTTTTTTTTTTGGTCACTCCAGAACTTGGGTCTCTGTTTTGATGTAAAATCATCAAAATAATGATATCTGCAAAATTTTTATTTATACTAGTATCTCAGATTAAATAACAGAGATTTAGTTGTGCATTTTAGAAATAAGCATGGCCACACATTATTATATTATCCAAATGCAAACATTTGTACTGCTTGCAATACTGGGATAT
Organism: Plecotus auritus; assembly: GCF_963455305.1. NCBI lineage: Eukaryota > Metazoa > Chordata > Mammalia > Chiroptera > Vespertilionidae > Plecotus > Plecotus auritus. Next base: position 127,587,188 of record NC_137770.1, on the reverse strand, counting down.
TATCTTGTTCAGAAGTCATTTGTACTTACTTAGAGAAGGTGAATTCTTACAAAAATTTTTGTGCATAACATATATTTTTAAATAAAATTGAAATGACTTTTTCTGAAAATGATTTAAATATCTTCATAAAACATGCCTGTAATCATTTTAATCTGAGAAATAAATAATCTATAGAATTAGCAGAAATAACTGTTTCTCTCTGTCAAATATAATTACATTGATATGTTAGAAACTAAATCTAAAACAAATGTTTTGTATTCCCATATTTAACTTTGTTTTAGAATCTAGATATCATAACATCTGATTATGGATCAGAATGAATTCTCTCACCCTGGGTACATCTAAAATTCAAAGTAGAGTAAAAATGTTATTAATTGCTTAATAAGTGAGTTTTAGAGTTTTTGTTCTTGGAATTAACCAACAACAGACAAATTGGCATACTAAAGATTTATTTTAATCTAAAATGATATGTATCATTTGTCTAATTTTCCACTTACATTTTAATTGTAGATTTAACCACTGTGATATGATCTGCTCTGCTTTTGGTCAAAAGAAATACCCACCCTCTCTTAATTACCCAAACCTTGAGTGCATGCATCATTTGAGTCCAACGATCCATATTGTTCAAGGGTCTGGCAAACTGACAACTCTCTCCCAAAGCTTTCCTTACTCAGCAACTTCATTTACACTTCTCTTCTCTAAAAATGTATTACTTAATTATATTCTGGGTGTATCTGGTGTTATTTTCAAATTATTTCATGTGGTAGATTTTGCTTTTAGTAAAAATTGTAGCCTAATTGGATAGACAGAGTTTCCTAATTCTTCTGCATTTCTGACTTCAACAAACATGGTAGTAAACAATATCAGCATAATAATTGATATTTTCCTTTATGGAGGGATTTAGCTTAAATGTTGAGCAATAAGCAATTTTAAGAAATATTTGTTTACTGTTGCTCCAAGAACTAAGATATAGAAGTATTGTAATTGATATGGCATAATTGAAGAAGAGAAAGAAAAATGTAGAATTTGCACTCGGTTGGTAGAAAGCCTGTTTAGTAGGTTAGGAAATTTAATAACTAATATGTGGGATGAATTTAATTACCTAATGTATTTTAAGATCATAAATAAGAAAAAATGCTAAAAGCATTACTAGAATACTTGAAAACTGAGCAGAGAGCATTCACTTTGCTACTGCGTCCCTGATGTTACCACACTTTTCCCAAGGGTAGTAGAGACAATTAGAGTTCGCATATATCACTTCTTGGGAATTTTGGAAGACTAAGCTACCTAGCCTCTCTTGAAAAGAAAAGGGTGTCACTAATTTAACGTAAAGCTCTGTGGATGGAAATGTAGTGTGTCATCCAGAACAATTCTCCTTCCCCAACACTGTAAATTGGAAGGCCATGTGTTGAGATGGCAAGAACAGAAGATACAGGAAGCTTATGTCCCAGATTGAGGAGAATCTGCCCCTTTGCTCCTGCAAGTTCATATTAAATTGAGCATAAAGGAATACTGGACTTCTTTTGTGTAAAGTCACTGATCATTTAAGATTTGTGTGCAATGCAACTAGTAATTACTCACTCACTAAGCAAGTTCTTAGCATTAATCTAAATATCTTTTGACTCTAGGCTTGGAAAAATAAAAATCCCATGAGGATTCCAGTCAAATGAAATTTCCCAACATTTAAGATGGCTATGTGAAAGAACGTTAATATTCATGATGTATTTTTACTAGTTAATTATCTTTTTAAAATAGTTATTTAAATAGAATAACTTCTCAGAATTTAAGAAACATTTCACTTAGTTGGTTAACCTGAAGCTAAACTCCATTAACTACAAAGTAAGAGAATTCTTTTCCACTGTATCAATCAAATCATTATTTATTAAACCATATTTTTACTTAGAAAGGAGAAACCAAAATGAAAGTTTCTGATGTTATATTTTTAATTCTGTTTTTATAAAATGCTTTTTAATAGTGACATAATAATTACAAACTTTTAGAAGCTTAGTAGTTCTGCCACAAAAGGGATAATCTAAAACAACTAATATAAAGTCTTACTCAGTTACTATATAGATTTTCATACAGAAAGATGTATCATATAAGGGTGGGTTTATAGTTATATGTGAAACAGAGTTTATCCTTGTATTATTATTTATTAATTATTGTATTATTTTCCATATGAACAACTGTAAATCTACCATATCTACCATAATATATTATGCATTATATTTTATATTGTGATATATTAAATATTATAAATGTTAAATAATATGTTGGAGAATAATCCTTTTTTCCTCCTGAAGTTGCTTTTACCAAGTCATAAGATCTCATAATTTCTAAAGATGGTGAAAATGTTGATTATATTTTCTTTTCTTCCATGCAGCTGGCTAGAAAGTCTTTTTTTGCTGTCATTTCTAACTACTGCTCTACCCTTTCTTCAAAACCTAGCTTAAATGCCATCTTCTCTATAAAGCCTCCTTGATGTATCAACCCTTGCTAGTGGCTCTTCATTCATTCAACATTAATTTGATAAGTGGTCATTGAGCTTCAACCATGCTCCAGGTAGTAAGATGAGGACATAGCAGTGAATGGAAATGCATGGAGACCTTCCTGTTATGGAGTGACATGAAGGAGTATAGGAGATCCAGAAAGTACTGAATATATATTTCAGATGATGATAAGAATTACAAAGAAAGAGAAACCAGTATAAACTGTAGAGCATGCAGGGTGGAGGGAGCTACTTTGCAGGAAGAGACAAGGGAAGGCAAATTTCTAATTAATTTGATCATGGACCTAAATGATGTAAAGATACCAGCCATTTGTATATATACAAATAAAGAGTCCAAATAGGAACAATTTTAAAGATCAAAGGCAGGAGCATGCATGGTACACTTAAAACACTAAAGATACTGTTAAAGTTTTAATATTTATACTTATTAAAATTATCTGGAATTGACATGTAAGGTTTCTGGAACAAAATGGATTATTATTTGTTTATTATTTTGATCAAATAATTACTGTACAGTTTCTTTTTTTTATTTAATACTAGTGGCCCGGTGCACGAAATCCGTGCACATGAAAAGGGAATTAATTAGAGGAAATATTTTAATATTGCTACTTTCCCTTTCTCTATCATAGAAGTGTCAGAGATGAAATAAAATTAGTAAAGTGTATATGAAAATCTCCCTCCTGTCAGAGTCTGGGGTGTACCACGGGACCTAGAGTCAAGTCCCCGCCCACCATCTGCATGCACTTTGAAAACACAGGAGACCCAGACCCAGCCGGCACCACCCCAGTCAAAGCCCCTAGAGGCAGGGGGCACAGCCTCAGGTCCCCAGCCTGGCGCTGGGTGAGGGGCACAGCCTCAGGTCCCCCGGCCCAGCTCCGGGTGGGGGGGGGGCAGTCTCAGGTCCCCTGTCAAGCCCCGTTGGGTGGGGGGCATGACCTGAGGTCCCTTGGCCCAGCACTGGGGTGGGGGGGGGCATGGTCTGAGGTCCCCTGTCAAGCCCCGCCAGGCATGGGGCCCAGCACTGGGGTGGAGGGGGGGTTGGGTATGGCCTAAGGTCCCCTTCAAGCCCTGCTGGGCAGGGGGCATGGCCTGAGGTCCCCCGTCCCAGCGCCAGGTGGGGGGCGCAGTCTCAGGTCCCATGTCAAGTCCCACTGGGTGGGGGGCGTGACCTGAGGTCCCCTGGCCCAGCACTGGGGAGGGGAGGTCACGGTCTGAGGTCCCCCGTCAAGCCCTGCCAGGCAGGGAGCACAGCCTGAGGTATCCCAGCCAGGCGCCAGGGTGGGGGGCACATCCTGAAGTCTCCCTTCAAGCCCCATCAGGTGGGGGGTGTGGCCTGAGGTCTCCCAGCCTGGTGCTGGGGCAAGGGGCATGGCCTGAGGTCCCTCACCCCAGCCAGGCTCCATGCAGCCTCAGGTCCCTGCTGTTCAGTCATGACATTACAGCATCCCAGCTAATTTGCATATTCCTCTATTATATAGATAGATATTTTTATTGATTTCAGAGAGGAAGGGAGAGGAAGAAAAAGACAGAAACATCAATGATGAGAAAGAATCACTAATCGACCGCCTCCTGGACGCCCCCTACTGGGGATTGAGCCTGCAACCTGGGCATGTGCCCTTGACTGGAATCAAACCTGGGACATTTCAGTCCGCAGGCCAATGCTCTATCCACCGAGCCAAACCAGATAGGCTGTTCAGTTTCTTTGTCCCTCAGTTCTTACCCTTGAAATGGTGAAATGAAAGGCAATTATCTTACATAGTAGAGTCCTGGTGCACGAAATTCTTGCACAGGGAGGGTACAGCCCTCCCTGTACCTTCTCCAATCTGGGACCCCTCGGGGGATGTCCAACTGCCGGTGTAGGCCTGATGAAATGAAAGGCAATTATCTTACATAGTAGAGTCCTGGTGCACGAAATTCTTGCACAGGGAAGGTACAGCCCAGCCTGTACCTTCTCCAATCTGGGACCCCTCGGGGGATGTCCAACTGCCCGTGTAGGCCTGATATTGGGCCTAAACCGGCAGTCGGACATCCAGCTCACAATCTAGGACTGCTGGCTCCTAACTGCTCACCTTCCTGCCTGCCTGATCACCCCTAACTGTTCCCCCTGCCATCCTGGTCACCCCTAACTGCCTCTGCCTGCTGGCCTGGTTGCCCCCATGCCGCCCCGCCCCCGCTGGCCACATCGCCCCTAACTGCCCCCCCTGCCATCCTGGTCACCCCTAATTGCCCCCCTCTGCCAGCCTGGTCACCCCACAAAGCCTGCTGTTCAGTCGTTACTGTGAGGGTGTAGTGACCAATTTGCATATTACCCTTTTATTAGTATAGATATGCACATCTGGATTATACATGAGAAACACTAAATTAAAAAAAAATCTGAATGCTGTTAACAGGGGAGAAAGAAGCAATACAATCCACCTCTTTCATCTTGTTAAAGAATTTCCTTTTAAATGTTATGGTAAAAAGAACCTGTGTTCCATTTCTAACTCTTTAGAACACAAATAAATCTCTCCAGGAGAAAGCTAAGACCAGTGTACATTCCAGGGGAGTCCCTAGGGTTCTGGGTCTTACTTCCTTGAAATGCAACACACACTTATAGAGAAGTTAACCTATCTGTATTTCTCACTAGGCAATTAATGGTCATTTGAAAAATAATTTTATTGAGACATTTTATATGTCATAGAATATACCCATTTCAAAAGTATACTTCAATAATTTTAAGCAAATTTACCAAGTTGTTCAACCATCAACATAAATCAGATTTAAACATTTTTATCACCCCAATAAGATTCTTTATGAGCATTTATTAATATATTTTCCTTACTCCCTCACTCCAACCACTATTCACTTTCTATTTCTATAGGTTTGCCTTTTCTAGGCTTCATATTAATAAAATCATACAATCTGTGCTCTTTTGTGTCTGGATTATCTCACCGAGAATAATATTTTTATGGTTCATCAATGTCATAGCACTCATCAATAGTTTATTCCTTTTTTGCTGAAAAATACTCTATTGTGCTGATATTTTGTCCACTCACCACTCAATTGAACATTTTGGTCATTCCCAATTTTGGTCTCTCTATAATAATAAAAGCATAATATGCTAATTAGACCTGATAGCCGAACAACCTTCTGGAAGACCTTCTGGATGAAGCCAGGGATGCGAGGCCCAAGATTCTTGCATGAATTTCGTGCATCGGGCCTCTAGTTATAAATAATGCTAGTGAGAACATTTGTGTGCAACAGTTTCTGTGGATATATGTTTTCATTACTTTTGGATAGATAACTAAAGATAGACTTACTGGGTCATATGGTAACCCTATGTTTATTTAAACCTTTAAATAACTGCTAAGCTGTTTTCCAAAGTGAATGAATCATATTACATTTCTACAGCAGTGTATGAAAATGTTTTGTCCTCCCCATCATCACCAACATTTGTTATTTTGTATTGCTGTTATCACAGCCATTTTAGTGAATATAAAGTGGTATCTTATTTTGGTTTTTATTTACATTTCCTTAATGAGTAATGAAATCCTAAATCTTCCCATGTGCTTAATATTCATTTATATATCTTCTGTACTTAAATGTTTACTCAAATCCTTTGCCTGTTTTCTTTTTAAATTGGGTTATTTCATTTACTTATTAAGGATTAAATACCTCCCTTTTATCAATATTTTGCAAATTTTGTTTTCTACTCTATGGCTTATCTTTACATTGTCAATTGGTGCCTTTTAAAGAACAACATTTAATTTTTTTTTTTTTTTTAGTTTACCAATTTTATTTTTCACCGACCATTATTCTCATGTCATCTCTAAGAAAATTCTGCCTAAACCAAGAAATATTTCCTTCAAAAATATTATTGCTTTACTCTTACATTTAAGGTTATGATCAACTTTGAGTTAATTTTATATATGCTGTGAGGTAACAGTCTAAGTTCAACTTTTTGCATGTCAATGTCCAATTGTTCCACTATCATTTTTTAAAAGGCTCTACTCTCCCCTAGTAAATTGACTTAGAGCATTGGCCAAAATCAGCTGACCACAATATAAGGATTTATTTACTGATTCATTAGTCTATGTTGTTCTTATGCCAGTGAAAACACTATCTTACAACTGATTTATAGTAAGTTTTGAAATTGGAAATTGAAAGTGCTCCAACTTTAAGATTCCTTTTCAAAATTGGTTTGGCTATGTGAACTTTGTGCTTTTATACATACATTTTAGGATAAACTTGTCAATTTTCACACACAAAAATAGCTTGCTGGAGTTCTGATAAGTTTTGCAATGAATGTGTAAGTCAATTTTGAAAGAATTGCCTTCTTAAAAATATTGAGTCTTGCCCTAGCTGGTTTGGCTTAGTGGATAGAGCATCAGCCTGCAGACTGAAGGGTCCTGGGTTCGATTTCAGTCAAGGGCACTTGCCTGGGTTGTGGGCCCAATTTCAAGTGGGGGCATGCAGGAGGCAGCCCGGTGATTCTCGCATCATTGATGTTTCTATCTCTCTTTCCCTCTCCCTTCCTCCCTAAAATCAATAAAAATATAATTTAAAAAAAGATGACTTTAAAAAATATATTGAGTCTTCAAATCCATGAAAATAAAATGTCTCCCCATTTATTTAGGTCATCTTTAATTTTCTCATCAGTGTTTTGTAATTTTCAGTGTACAAGGCTTGCATTTCTTTGGTTAACTTTATCCCTAAGTATTATTATCTATCAGAGGCCCAGTGCACAAAATTCGTACATGGGGGGCGGTTCCCTCAGTCTGGCCTGCACCCTCTCCAATCCGGGACCCCTTGGGGAATGTCCAACTGCCAGTTTAGGCCCAATCCCACAGGGACTGCTGGCTCCTAACTGCTCGCCTGCCGGCCTGATCACCCCCAACTGCTCCCCTGCCAGCCTGATTGCCCCCAACTGCTCCCCTGCCAGCCTGATCGCCCCTAACCATTTCTCCCTCAGCCCCCACCACCATGGCTTTGTCTGGAAGGACATCCTGAAGATGTCCAGTCTAGTATATTACCCTTTCATTAGTATAGATGATGGTATTGTGAAAGGAATCTTACCTAGTAATAGACAAACATGTAAATTGACCGTACCTCCGCTACGCCCACAGCCAATCAGAGTGAGTATGCAAATTAGAAGGCCAAAGATGGCGGCCACCCAGCTGCTCCAGGCGTGGAGTGGCCAGGTGGGGCAGGACGCCTGCTATGAGAAGGAGGGCAGGGGGCGAAGGGATCTATAGGAGTGGAGTGCTGCAGCGAAGACAAGACTGCAGACTCTGGAGTCTGCAGCGAAGACGAAGATGGCAGACTCCAGCCAGAGTCTGCAGCAAAGACGAAGAAGGTAGGCTCTGGCCAGAGCGAAGGCCTGGGTCCCAGGTGCTGGAGGAAAACCGGTGCTGGAAGCGAAGGGAAGGAAGGCCTATTGCACGAATCTCTTCATGCAATGGGCCTCTAGTTATATATAATTATATATCTATAGATATTAATCCTCACCCAAGGTTACATTTTTATTGATTTGAGAGAGAGAGAGGAAGGGGGGAGAGAGAAAGAGATGGAGAGAGAGAGAGACATCAATATCAGAGAGGAACATTGATCTGTTGCTTCCCATTTGCACCCTGACTGGGGTCGAACTGGCAACCTGGGTAGGATTTATTTATTGACTCATTAATCTATGTTGATCTTATGCCAGTGAAAACACTGTTTTACAACTGATTTATAGTAAGTGCCTTTATTAGAATCAAACCCACTACCCTCTGGTGTACAGGAAGACATCCAACCAACCAACTCACACCAGCCAGGGCAGGAATTATATTCTTAATTTCACTTAAGGATCATTCATTTCTCCTATCTAGAAATACAATTCATTTTTTTTTTTGTATATTGACCTTTTATTAGGCAACCTTGATGTAATTGCTTATTAGTTTGAATAATTTTCTTTTGTGAACTTCTTAGAACTTTTAAATATGAAATCATATCACCTACAAATAAAGTTTTTCCAATCTGATGTATTTTATTTAATTTTTCTTGCCTAATACCCAGTACAATGTTAAAAATAATAGCAAGAACAGGTAAGAGGGACATTTTATGATGGTTTTCCTTAGATGCCTTTATGAGGGTGGAAAAGTTCCCATCTATTCCAAGTTAGTTGAGAGGGTTTTTGTCATTAATTAATACTGGATTTTGTCAAATGCTTTGTTTGTGTCCTTTGAAATAATTGTTTTGTCTGTGTCCATTGAAATAGTTTTGTAATTTTTTTCTTTGTTCTATTAAAATGGTTTATTATATTAATTAATTTTTGAAAGTTAAATTTACCTTGCATTCTTGAAGTAAGTCTCACTAGGCCATGGTATTTAATTATTGTTATGTGTTGTTTGATTTAATTTGCTAATTTAAAGTGAATTTATTTGAGTGATATTGGTTCACAAAACCATATGGGTTTCTAGTGTACAACTCAAGAAAACATCATCTACACACTGCACCATGCGCCCATTGCCCTATGCAAGATTTCCTTAGGTCTTCATTCTCCCTCCCTTCCTTTGCCAACCTCCCCCTACCCCCACACCCCTTTCCCTCTGGCTACCACCACACTGTTGTCTGTATCTATGTGTTTTTGTTTAGGATTTTTGCATCAATAGTCATGAGGTATATTGCTCTGTGTTTTGTTTGTTTGTTTTATGTCTTTGTCTGGCTTTTGTATTTTGGTATAACAGGTCTCATATAATGGGTTATGAAGTGCTCTTTCCCTTCACTATTTTCTGGAAGAATTTGTGAAACATTAGCATTATTTCATTTTTAAATATTTGGTAGAATATTTAAATGCATTTGGGCCTGCACTTTACTTTCTGGGGAGATATTTAAGTGTTAATTTAATTTCTTTTCTTGTTTTAGGCACATCTGATTTAATCAGTTGTAATTTTTACTTTCATATATATAATTTAGCTAAGGTCCTAAGGTTCTGGCAAATTTGTTTTGTAAGTCCTAAAGTACAGGAATATATTTTTTCTGTGGTCATATGAACATTAAAGTAGCTGTGTGAAGTAGCAAGTTGAAGACTATTAAGAGATGATATTATATGAAGTTAGTGATGAACCTTAAAGCCATTTTATGAACATTGGAGTTTACTCTGAATAAGATAGAAAGCCTTTGAAAGATTTAAGACAAAGATGTGATATAATCAAATTTAGTTTTTACAGTTTATTTATACTTCACAGACATATATTTTAAAAAATATATATTTATTGCTTGTTGCTTGAGTATATAAACACAATTGACTTTTCAATATTGAATTTTTAAACACTAATTGTAATGAAACACTTAGATTGCCAACATATTTACCAACTCCTTTATTCACCATCCTTGTAGGATTTCTATGCTATCCTTCTACCTTCTTCTTCCTTAGGGAAACTACCTAAAGTAGTTCTCTGTTAAAATCTTTAAGGGATAAAATTGTCAGTTTTTATGATTAAGTCCTAAGCCTCATTCTAACACTACTTGCACTCCAGATATAGTGAGAGATGATTAGGATTTCCATAAATGCAGTCAAGGGGGTCCTTTGGCTTTAACATTTTAACTTGCATTAGTGATCCTATGTAATAAAACCCTAATATGCAAATTGACCGAACAGCTGAATGACTGCTTGCTATGATGCACACTGATCACCAGGGGGCAGATGCTCAGGGCAGGAGCCAGAAGCTGGGCTCACAGCTGGCAAGTGCAGTGGAGGTGGCAGGAGGCTCTCCCACCTCTGTGGCAGGCAGACATCCCCAAGGGGTCCCAGACTGCAAGAGGGTGCAGGCCGGGCTGAGGAACCCCCCTCCAGTGCATGAATGTTGTGCACCAGGCCTCTAGTTAATAAATATGACTTTGTCAATCTCTCTCTTCAATAAACCAATGGTACATTATCACAGTCACAGAATTCTTTAACTCTTTTAGTTACCATTTTTCTTCTACATCTCAATTGTCAAAGATGTTACACAAACCAGCATATCCCCTTTTACCTTTGTCACATGCCAGTTTACTACCAATGGAAATTTTGAAAAATTGCACTGTATTGATGTGCAATTTCATGCCAGGACTATTCATACTCCATCTTCTAAGAATGTTGAGTTCCTCATTGACAGATAGCTAGTAGTGATCAGTCTCCAAAAGTTCCATCTAAGAATTTGCTTTAAAGCTTTACTTCTGGTACTAGTGCTCTTAGATTTAATTACAGACTCTGAATAAAAGAGTTGTGTGCAGAAGTTTTACTTGTAATAGCTCTTAAAATATGTAATATCTTGTAATAAAGTAAGGAAGGCAAGACTGATCAGAGAGGGAAGCAGACCTGTGATGTCTAATCTATTAACAGAAATGAAATCAAGTATGAATAATTAGGATGGCAGCTACCTCAATAACAACTCATGTTCTTTTGTTCGGTTTCTGGATGGAGCTCCTCCTTAAGTCTTTTTAAAATATATATTTTTATTGATTTCAGAGGGAAAAGGAGAGGTATAGAGGGATAGAAACATCAATGATGAGAGAGAATCATTGATTGGCTGCCTCCTGCACACCCCACACTGGGGATGAAGCCTGCAACCATGGGCATATGGCCTGACTGGGAATAGCACTGTGATTTCCAGGTTCATAGGTTGATGCTCAACCACTGAGCAACACTAGCCAAGCCTTCCTTAAGTCTTTCTTTTTAAATCTATATTGTTGAAAGTATTACAAATATCCCCTTTTTTACCCCATTAATCTCTTATAGCCTGGCTCAGCCCACACCCAGGCCTTCACCCCCTATTGCCTGTGTCCATGGATTATATATATATGCATACAAGTTTTGTGATTGACCTCTTCCACCCACCCACCCTCCCCCACCTTCCCTCTGAGGTTTGACAGTCTGTTCCATGCTTCTATGTCTCTAGATCTATTTTGTTCAAAAATTTATTCTGTTCATTAGAGTCTACATACCTCCTTAAGTCTTAAGCATCCATCCTACAGCACTGGTCATATTATATTCAGAGGGACTACAATGTCATCATTCACTAGGAATTGTGCAGTCTGCAGGGAATTAGCTCACGCAAATTTCTATCTCTTTGACAACGGGGTGTGGTGGGGAGGAGGCTCAAGGTCAGTGAGTGACTAATTAAAGAATATAAATCCATATCCTCTTTGCCTTAATTTTTGGCAACTCTGTCATTCCTCTCCAAAGCTCTGTATATGATTGTGTGAAGCCTCAGTTACAACTATATTGCAGGTCAGTTTTCCTGCTGCCTAGCCTTGCTTCTTACTTTATTTTAAAGTTGTATCTCCAAAGAGCACTCCACAATAAACTGTCTACAGTTCTCTATCCCAGAGTCTATGCCCTAAAATAAGTGGAGTATTCCAATATAACTCAGGGTGAATCGCCCTGAGCACCTTAAGGGCAAAACAAACAAAACAGCGATGCTCTACTTCTGACACATCTCTAGCATTGATTTTTTTTAGTACACTGGATACCCTAACCTCCCTCACAAATTTTGTTTACATTCATTTCTCAGTTTTCCTACTTTAGCATGCTTAATTTCCTTCTTGCCTCAAGGGTCATTTTTGGTTGTCTTTTGTTGTCTTAACATTGTAAAATCTCTTTTAAAATTAGTGTATAGGAAGAAAATCAAGGAGAGTAACCTTCAATTTTGAACTATTTTTGCTGTAGCATTTTATACATTGGGGTAATTAACTTAAATGTTTTAGTGAATTAAGCAGAACAATTATAGTTGTAATTGAGATCTATGTCTAAAAGATTGTTACTATAATAAATCTTCTTGAGAACTAGTTATCAGGCAGTGTTGATCATAACATGAATTTGGAAGCTGTAATGAAGATGGTATGAACAAAGATGGGATATCGCAGAGAAACAAGAAAAGTTGCTCTCTTAAAGATGATTCCATTTATTAATTATTTTAAATCCTTTACTGGCAAGACAGAGCTTAATTAGAAGGGGGTTAAAATATATCATAATGTTATTAGGTAAGTAATGTCTATAAATTTTTGGAAATGTTCAAACCTCTGAACTTGTCTTAATATTTTGCAGCAGGCTTACACAATGCTGGTAGGCATCTTGAGGTCAGTAAAGTCTGAATTTTCTATGCCCAGTTGATTTTGATTTCCTAGAAGTTATCTGAGGACTTAAATGAGGTTGCAGATAGGTGACAGTTATTAAGGTGTGTGGTAGAAGGGAGAATGATAGGGGCAAAGAAGGGTCTTACAACCCAAACATATAAATTGGTTGCATTTAACAATTCTAAACTTTGCCCAAGATATAATGTGCAAATCAACTCAAATAAAAATAAAAGAAAAAACTGTGAGTTCATTAGGCTGTTATTTTTCAATTTTGCAATAAACATAAAAATTTTCTAGGCCACAGTTGTTTTTAGATGATGTTCTGTGTTTTGTTTTTGCAAAGGAAAAAAGAACACACAGGTAACCTTAAATAGTGAAACAAGTTAAATCAATATAATTTTCCACTTGCTTGGCAGAAATTCTCACTAACCTTAGGAAAGTTAACTGTTTAGAAGGTTAATTTAAGGTCTTGGACTATTTTAAAAAGTCATCACAGTAAAGTGGAAAAGGTTGAATGGGAATCAGGAGTCCTGTATTTTAGTTTCAACTCTGTCACTAACTAGCTGTGTGACTTAACCTCTAAGATCTCTGTTTTCTCATGTGTAAAATGAGGAGGTTGAACTACATGATCTCTAACAGTGTTCAACTAAATTTGCAACTAAATCAAAATATAAAGAACTTGATAGAAATAACTCCTACGAATTGTAACACATTGAAAAGAGAGCAGATCCTCTATGTTCGCCATCTCTTTTAACCCTTACAGTTCACTGTAGGCCATTCCTAATAATTTTTCAGCAGGGGAAGGTTCAGTTAAAGTAAATAAAGCACTACTATTTGGTATATTTTAATATATTTAGAGAACACAATATGCTACAAGTGTGTCTTTATTGACATTTGTCTGACAAACAGAGTGTAGTCCTTCCATGTTGGTCTTATATTTTATTTATTTCTGGCATCTCATTGATAAAGTGTATATTCTAATAAGAAAAATATTACCAATATATTTCTATTAATACTTGGCAGCAAGTAATCAAATAGCAGTGTCTATCTCTGTTAGAACAAAAAGGTAATTTTTTACATTTTATCTGCTTCTGGGGCCTTTCCTCTTACCCAAACTGAGAAAGCAAATGGATACACCCCAAGTTAGCTTTACTACTCAAGTAAATGTCACTGACAGTGGTCAAAAGCATCTTAACTGTGTGATTGAAAGTTAGGTAGGATTTTTCCGTGTGCCACAGAAGTGTCTCCTCCTGATGGTGCAAGAATATCACAAGAACATTCTGAGATTCTGGGACTATCACATTTACTACTTCATGTAATAGGTTAATTCAGACATGCAGGTCCCCTCAGTTGGACAGTTGCTAACAAATTGTTTGCTTGTAAAAAATGTCCTCCTACTTGAGGTACTTAATAGATGCTCATATATCTCATCTTAAACACCATTACAATTCCTAATCAAACTATATACTTTTGGCTATTCTACTATATGGAATGGTGTCTATCATACATTTAAATGCTTCCTCCATTGGAAAGTTGTATTTTTAAAAATATATTCTTCTTCATTATACTGTAAAATGGATTTTTCTCAGTTCTGTCAAGGTTTTATTTTCCCCCCTAAAGCTCAACTTTACCAAATAACTAGCAAAAGAATTCAGTGACAAAATGCTACCCTTGAGCTAAACTGTCAACCTATACTTAGAATAAAGACCCAGAAAAATGAAAAGGGAAAATGACACATTACCTAAAACTTTAGTGCAAGGTCTTGTAGAAGAGCTGAAAAATTAAAATAAAAACATTCTTCTTATGAAATACTTTTTATTAGTAGTATACTAGATTTATATGTGAAGTATATAAATATTAATTAATAAAACATTTTTACAAATTTAAAAGACCCCAGTAGGTAAATTCTAAAAGGACATGCATGAGCAATACATAGAAAAAGAAATTTAAATATCTAAAAATGTATGAAGATATAGAGAGGCTCACTAATAAACCAAGAAATAAATATAAAAATGTTAATGAGCTGCCACTCTGAAATGAACAAATCATCAAGAATTTTATGAATGATAACACTCAATGTTCATAATGATGAAAGAAAGTGGAAAATATCATATATTGCTGCTTGGAGAATGAAGTAGTATAAGCTTTCAATAACACAGTTGGATAATAAGCACCAAAAGCTTGAAAATGGCTACATACATCAATTCTCATTCTATAAATTAACCTTGTGAATTACTATAGAAGTGAGTGAAAATTTAATTTCAAGGATCTTTATCCTATCTAATAAAGAGGTAATATGCAAATTGACCATCACTCCAACACACAAGATGGCAACCCACATGTGGTCAAAGATGGCCACTCCCATGTGGACACAAGATCGCCGCCACAAGATGGCCAGCAGGGGAGGGCAGGAGTGGGTGATCAGGCCTGCAGGGGAGGGCAGTTGGGAGGGACCAGGCCTAAAAGGGAGGGCAGTTGGGGGTGATCAGGCCTGCAGGGGAGGACAGTTGGGGATGACCAGGCCTGCAGGGGAAGGCATTTGGGGTCAACCAGGCCAGCAAGGGAGGGCTGTTAGGGACAATCGGGCTGCCAGGGGAGGGCAGTTAGGCTGGCAAGGGAGGGAAGTTTGGGGTGACTGGGCCAGCAGGGAAGGACAGTTAGGGCCAATTGGGCTGGCAGGGGAGCAGTTAGGCATTGATCAGGCTGGCAGGGGAGTGGTTAGAGGGTGATCAGGCTGGCAGGCAGAAGTGGTTAGGGGCAATCAGGAAGGCAGGCAGGTGAGCGGTTGGGAGCCAGCAGTCCTGGATTGTGAGAGGGATGTCCAACTGCCTGTTTACGCCCGATCCCTCTGGGGTTGGACCTAAACGGGCAGTTGGACATCCCTCGAGGGGTCCCAGATTGGAGAGGGTGCAGGCTGGGCTGGGGGACACACACCCCCGTGCATGAATTCTGTGCACCAGGGCCCCTAGTTATAAATAAAAAACAATGTAGGAAACAAACCTTATGCACCAAAAAGATGGTGATTGCTTTATATATACATATTTTATATTTTCATATATTAATATTTTACATATATTATTTCACATATATATTCATGTCCAAGATAAAACTGTTAAAACCATAGTGATGTACTTATAAATATGGGAAGGTATTAATAATGTATTCAGTGAAATAAGACTATAAGATTACAGAGCAGTATTTATTTTTATATATTCTATTACCTAGCAAAGTGTTTTCCAAAACATATGCAATATGTTTTTTGCATGAATGTATGAATGTAACTCTTGTAATTTTTAAATGATTCTTGACCATTTGTGCAGCATGATACTCATGTAGCAGTAAATGTCAATATACAGATCCCTTTTGCTTATTTTATTTTTGTTAACTTTTACATTATGTCTAGATTCTGTATACAGAGTTATTTTTGAAGTCACTTTCAATCTTATTTACTCACGTATTCCCTTACTGTATTCATGAAATATCTTTGGTTTTATTTCAATAAATTATTCTTCATACATTTTAATATATTCTATGTTTAAGTGGAATATTATTGTGATAATCAATAAAGAAATGATCTGATGATTAAAATTTAAAGGGACGAATTTTTAATGTTGCTCTTGGATTCACCTTTAGCCACCATAAAATACATATTTAAAGTGCTCTAGAAAATTACAAAAGGTCTCTTTGTCTAAGGAAAATCATTAAATTCCTCTAATTTCTCCTTATTAACAGCTTCTCTGCTTGGCTACCATGACAAAAAAACAAAATAAAATTAGGTGACCATTCCCTAGGCCAAGTGATCTCAGCCTGGCAATCCCAGGTCACCAGCACAGCACATAGCCACTGACTTCTAGGGCTGTTTTCGCTGCTGCTCTGACTGTTTTCTAGAGTTTTTGTATGTGTAATGATCATGCATAGGATCTAATTGATTTTGGGAGAACTGTATCTATCTGAATCTTTAATGAGGCTGTTCTGTCAGTTTCTTGACTAAACAGAAAGGTGAGAGGGACAGAAATAAAATCTATTGTGAGTAAATAAAAAAGTCAAGGTTTCTATGTTCTATGAAAGCATAGTTTAAGTTTTCCTCCATTCATTGAGATGTTAGCTAAATGGCATACTGATGCTGGCACTAAAGAAGGAGGGTGAGGTAGAAATTAAGCCTGGGAAGGAGAGTTACTGTGTATGGTCTGAGTAAGGAAAAGTGTACTTGGAACTATCAAAGAATATGCATAAAGCTGTAGAAGAATGCCAGGGGATCATCAGAGTCTAACTTACAATTACTCACTTATCTTCCTTTCAAAGTTTCCCAAATGCTTTCCCCCCCCTCCCTATTTGGTATTCTGTGCCTCCCCATCTGTCCTGTGATTTATGGTCAGCCTGGACACCTTATTGGTATATCCAATGCCTAGAAACTTTTCATCCATTTTTTGAACTGACTCACCTGCCATTTCACTTTTTAGCCCTTGGAATCCATGTTTAGAGTTCATGCTAATTGATTTTAAGATGTTGAACATTGCTCATGAATGTCACAACAGAGTGGCATGTAGGTCCTCTAAAAACTTTGTCATCCAACCCCTAATGGTACTTTTCATTAATTAATTCTTTCATGACTCTATCACATCTATACTAATAAAAGTCTAGGTGGCCCTCACGTCCTTGTGCCCTTACATCATCACATTTTTCTCCCTCACTTGGTTTATGTGATGTATCACGTTTATTGATATGCGGATATTGTATCATCCTTGCACCCCCGGGATAAATCTTGCTTGGTCATGGTAAATGATCGTTCTGATGTACTGTTGGATATGATTTGCTAGAATTTTGTTGAGGATTTTGGCATCTATGTTCATGAGAGATATGGGCCTATAATTCTCATTCATTTTGTTGTCTTTATCTGGTTTTGGTATTAGGGTAATGCTGGTTTCATAGAATGAGCTTGGAAGTGTTCCTTCCTCTTGAATTATTTGGAATAGTCTGAGGAAGATAGGTTTTAGTTCTTCCTTGAATGTTTGGTAAAACTCCCCTGTGAAGCCATCTGGCCCTGGGCTTTTGTTTGCTGGTAGCTTTTTGATGACTGTTTGAATTTCTTCCCTGGTTATCAGCCTATTGAGATTTTTAGAATCTTCCTGATTGAGTTTTGGAAGGTTGTATTTTTCGAGGAATATGTCCATTTCCTCCAGGTTGTCCATTTTGTTGGAATAGAGTTGTAACGATCCTTTGTATTTCTGTGGGGTTTGTTGTTATTTCACCTCTATCATTTCTGATTTTGTTTATTCAGGTCCTCTCTCTTTGCTTCTTGGTAAACCTGGCTAGAGGTTCATCAATCTTGTTTATCCTTTCAAAGAAACAACTCTTGGTTTCATTGATCTTTTGTATTGTTTTTTTCATCTCTATGTCATTTATTTCTGCTCTAATCTTTATTATTTCCTTCCTTCTGCTCACTCTGGGCTTTTCATGTTGCTCTCTTTCTAATTCTTTGAGTTTTAGGGTTAGATGTTTTACTACCATTTTTTCTTGCTTTTTGAGGTAGGCTTGTAGAGCTAAAAACTTCCCTCTCAGGACTGCTTTTATTGTGTTCCATAGGTTTTGGATTGTTGTGTTTTCATTATCATTAGTTTCCAGGATGTTTTCAATTTCTTCTTTGATCTCATTGGTAACCCAATCAATATTTAATAACATGTTATTCAGCTTCCAAGTGTTTGAGTGTTTTGGTTTGTTTTTACTGTAGTTTATTTCTAATATTATGCCATTGTGATCTGAGAAGATGCTTGATTTCAATCTTCTTGAATTTGGGTAGACTTTGTTTGTAACCCAATATGTGGTCTGTTTTTGAAAATGTCCCATATGCACTTGAGAAGAACTTATATTCTGTGGCTTTGGGGTGAAATGTTCTGAAGATGTCAAATGATCTAGTGCAGTGGTCGTCAAACTCATTAGTCAACAGAGCCAAATATCAACAGTACAACAATTGAAATTTCTTTTGAGAGCCAAATTTTTTAAACTTAAACTTCTTCTAACGCCACTTCTTCAAAATAGACTCGCCCAGGCCATGGTATATTGTGGAAGAGCCACACTCAAGGGGCCAAAGAGCCGCATGTGGCTCGCAAGCCGCAGTTTGCTGACCACGGATCTAGTGAGTCATTTAAGATTGCTGTTTCTCTCCTGATTTCTTTGTCTAGAGGTTTTTTCCAGTGATGTCAGTGGTGTATTTAAGTCTCCTACTATGATTGTATTGTTGTCGATCTCTCCCTTGATATCTTCCAGGAGTTTTGTTATGTATTTGGGTGCTCCTGTATTGGGTGCATATGTGTTTACCAGGGTTATACCCTCTTGTTGTATTGATCTCTTTAGTATTATGAAGTGGCCTTCCTTATCTCTTGTTATGTCCTTCACTTTGAAATCTAATTTGTCTGATATAAGTATTGCTACCCCAGCTTTATTTTCATTTCCATTTGCCTGAAAGATATTTTTCCATCTCTTCCCTTTCAGTCTGTGTGAGTCCCTTGTTCTGAAGTGGGTCTCTTGTAGACAGTATATATATGGGTCATGTTTTTTTATCTATTCAGCCACTCAATGTCTTTTGATTGGAGCATTTAGTCCATTTACGTTTAAAGTTATTATTGAAAGGTACTTGTTTGTAGCCATTTTTATTTTTTTGAGCCTGTGTTCCTTCGTATCTTTTTATTTCTTCTTTTTACAGCATTCCCTTTAGCACTTCTTGCATTGCTGGCTTGGTAGTGATAAACTCCCTTAGCCTTCTTTTGTCAGCGAAGCTCCTGATTTCCCCTTCAGTTTTGATTGATAGTCTTGCTGGATAGAGTATTCTTGGACAGTCCCTTGCTTTGCATCACTTTGTATATCTCCTTCCATTCCCTTCTAGATTGATGTGTTTCTGTTGAGAAATCATTTGCTAATCTGACGGGGGATCCTTTGTAGGTAACTCTCTGTCTCTCTCTTGCAGCCTTTAAGATTCTCTCTTTGTCGTTAACATTTGCCAATGTAATTATGGCGTGTCTTGGTGTGGGTCTTTTGGGATTCATCTTCCTTGAGACTCTCTGTACTTGTGTAACTTTTTTCTTCCCCATATTAGGGAAGTTTTCTGTCATTATTTCTTCAAATAAATTTTCTAATCCTTGCTGCTCTTCTTGTCCTTCTGGAAGCCCTATTATACATATGTTATTTAGTTTTGCATTATCCCAAAGCTCCCTTTGGCTCTCCTCCTGCTTTTTAATTTTTTTCTCTAGTAGCTGTTCAGATTGGGCTTGTTTTTGTACTTTATCTTCTAACTTGCTGATTCGGTCCTCTGCTTCTTCTATTCTACTATTGAAGCCTACCATGGTGTTTTTGATTGTAGCTATATCATTTTTCATTTCTTCCTGATTTTTTCATCAGTTGTTGATTTTCTCTTCCATCTGGTGTATGAAGTGTATGACCATTACTCTGAACTCTTTTTCTGTCATGTTGCATGCTTCCATTTCACTCATTTCCTTTCTTCGTGATTACTCCTTTTTTTTCCTCTGGGGATTGTTTCGTTGTCTCCCCATTCTGACTACCACCAGAAGGCTCGAATGTCGAGTTGTGAGGGCCTGGGCCATGTGCAGTGGGAGTTTTGCACCCCCCAAGTGTCAATGAAGAGCTCTGACAGAAAGACATGTAGCTGCTATGGGTTGGCTGGAGCCACGTTCGCCATGGGTCAGAGTCACAGGCGCTTAGTATGGCCTCCTGTGCGCACCTAGAATCAGGGACCCTGCCTGTGCCACGTTGAAACAGAGAACCCGCTGGGGTGTGCCAAAAATCAAAGTCTCCTAGTGTGTGTCAGGAGTCAGAGGCCCCCTGTGTCCATGCCGAGAATCGAGTATGAGAGTCTCTGTTGCTTGGTGCTACCTCACACCGAGAATCAGGGTCCCTCTGTGCACATGCACCAAGAATTGGAGTCTCTGGCTCTTAGTGTGAATGTACTGGGAATCAGGGATCCCAGGTGCATGCAATGAGAAACAGTCTAGTCACTGGTGCTCATTGCTGCCTATTGCATGGAGATTCAGGGTCCCCGATCTGCTAGGGAGACCAGGTTGCACAGTCGCACTGTGTAGGCAGGAGGTCCACTCCTGCCCTGTGGAAAACAGCCTTCTGTGTGCGCTTGCCCTGAATAAAATTCAGGTGGCACTGCTGCTCAGCGTGGGTGTGGGGTCTGGTCACACGGGTGTGCACTTGTGGGAAACAAATTCCCCTTGTCCATGCACCCAGGCTCAAATTCAGTGCTGTTCCCCTGTGTGAGCAAGGGGTCTGGCTGTGGGGAACAAACTCCCTGAGTTTGCACAGTCAGGTTCAAATTCAGCACAGTCTCCCTGCTTGTGTGCAGGGTTTGGTGATGGGAAACAAACGCCCGGGTTCACACCCCCAGGCTCAAATTCAGTGCTGTTTCCCCATGTGGGTGTGGGATTTTGTCACGGAAAACAATCTCCCCAAGGTCACGTACCTAGGCTCAAATTCAGCACATCCTCCCTGCCTGGGCTCAGAGCCTGAGTGAGGGAAGCAAACTCCCTGGGTTTGCACATCCAGATTCAAATTCAGCACAGCCTCTCTGCTAGTTTGCAGTGTCTGGTCATGGGAAGCAAATTCCCTGGGTTTGCACCCCCAAGTTCTAATTCAGCATTGTCTCCCTGCGTGGGCACAGGATCTGGTCGCAGAAAGCAATATCCCCAAGTTTGTGCATCTATGCTCAAATTCAGCACAGCCTTCCTGCCTGGGCTTGGAGCCTAGTTGCGGGAAACAAATTCCATGAATTCACACTTCCTGTCTCTAATTCATCGCTGTCTCCCTGCCCTGTGTGGGTGCGGGTTCTGGTTGCAAAAAACAATTTCCCCAAGGATGCACACTTAGGGTCAAATTCAGCACAGTCTCCCTACCTGGGCACAGAGTCTAGTCCCTGGAAACAAATTCCCCAAGTTCTCAAGTCCAGGATCAAGTTCAGCGCTGTCTCCCTGCCCTGTATGGGCGCAGGATCTGGTCGCAGAAAACAATCTCCCCCAGGATGCACACATAGTGTCAAATTCAGCACAGTCTCCCTGTCTGGGCGTGGAGCCTGGTCATGGTAAACAACCTTCCCGTGTCCGACACCAAGGCTCAAAGTCAGGTAGAGCTGCCACTGCTGTGTGTGTGCAGAAAGCCCTATTGTGTGGCCCAGGTCTGGCAGTTCCTATGCCGCTGCTGTGGGGCAGTGGGGAAGGGGGATTCACTTTGTGATTAACAGAAATCTGTGGCTGGGGTGCCTGGAGTCTTGGTGTCCCTGGGTCTGTAGCTGTGGTCGCAAGTCTTCTGCCAGAGTGGCTGTAGGGTCCCGATTTGCTACTGAGACCAGACTGGGTGGTGGTGAGGCTAGGATCCTAGTCTCAAGCAGTTATGTTCTTCAAGACGGTGTGGTCTCTGTGCCGCCGATGTCCTCCCTGGAGTGTTTGCAGCAGCAGCGGGGTTTTGCCTCTAAGACTGCCCAGATTGGCAGCCCCTTGGAAGACCTGCAGGATCTAACTGTCCCTATTTCACTCACACACACACCCACACATGTCCACACACTGCTCTATCACTCCCTCACTCTCTCACACACTCTCCCTCCCTACCTTCCTGCCAGTCGCCATCTTTTTTCCTAAAATCTATCCTATTAAACTTTTCAAAAAAATTGAAGAAGAAAAAATATTTCCTAACACATTTTATAAAGCCAACATAACCCTGATACCAAATCCTGGTAAGGATAACACAAAAAGAAAATGACAGACTAATATCTCTTACAGATAAAGACTCAAACATCCTAAACAAAACACCTGCAAATTGAATGCAAACAAACAAACAAAAAATACATCACAATCAAATGGGGTTTATTTCAGGGGTACAAGGATGGCTCAATGCACACAAATTAGTCAACATAATACATCACATTAACAAAATAAAAGGTAAAAATCATATGATCTTATCAATAGATACAGAAAAAGTGATTTAATAAGATATAATAGCCATTTATGACTAAAACACTCAATAGAACAGGAATATAAGGAAAGTACCTCAACATAATAAAGGCCTTCTATGACAAACTCTCAGCTAATGTTATACTCAATGGGGAAAAACTGAAAACTTTTTCTAAATTCAGGAACAAGACATGAATGCCATTCTCACCCCTTTTTTATTTTCAATTTTGGGAATCCTCACCTAAGAATATTTATTCCATTGCTTTTTAGAAATACAGTGGAAAGAGAGGAGGGAGCAGGAGAGAGAGAGAGAGCAAGAGAGAGAGGGAGAGAGAAAGAGAGATCGACATGAGAAAGACACATCAACTGGTTGCTTCCCACAGACAACCTGACTGGAGTGGGGAGGAAACCTGAAACCTAGGTATGTGCTCTTTCCTGGGAATCAAACCTGAGACCCTTCAATGTGTGGGTGGGCTGTTGTTCCAACCACTAAGAAATAGCTACCAGGTCTACTGTCATCACTCTTATTCAACATGGTGCTGGAAGTCCTAGCCAGAACAATAAGGCAAGAGAAAGAAATAAAAGGCATCCTAATAGGGAAAGAAGAAGTAAAACTGTCACATTTTGTAAATGATGTGATTCTGTATATAGAAAACCCTAAAGACTCCACCCAAAAAACTATTAGAAACAATAAACAAATAGAGTAAAGTTGCAGGATACAAAAATAAATGTATAAAAAACTACTGCCTTCCTGTATACTAACAACAAAATGTCAGAAAAAGAAATGAAGAACACAATTCCTTTTGCAATTGCAACCAAAAAATAAATTCCTAGAAATAAACTTAGCACATGAAAAACCTATATACTGAAAACTACAAATCATTATTAAAAGAGATTGAAAAAAAAAAAAAAACACAACAGAATGAAAAAATATCCTGTGTTCATAGATGGAAAGAATCAACATAGTTAAAATGGCCATATTACTCAAAGCAATATACAGATTTAATGCAATCTCTATCAAAATTCCAATGTCATTGTTAAAGCAATAGGACAAAAAAATCTTCAGATTTTTTATGGAACCACCAAAAGATACTGAATAGCCGAAGCAATCCTGAGAAAAAAAAAGAACAAAGCCACAAGTATTACACTTACAAAATGATAGTAATCAAAAGGAGGCAAGAGCATATAATGGAGTCAAGACCGTCTCTTCAATAAATGGTGTTTGGAAAATTGGACAGATACATGCAAAAATATGAAACTAGACCACCAACTTACACCATACACAAAAAATAAACTCAAAATGGATAAAGGAGTTAAACATAAGACAGGAAACCATAAAATCTTAGAAGAATCCATAGGCAGACATATGTCTGTCATAAAATCTTAGAAGAATCCATAGGCAGACATATGTCTGCCATAAAATCTTAGAAGAATCCATAGGCAGACATATGTCTGTCATGTCAGACATATGTCGTAACAATATTTTACTGATATAGCTCCTAGGACAATGGAAACTAAGGAGAAAATAAACAAATGGGACTACACCAAAATAAAAAGCTTCTGTACGGCAAAAAAATACATCAACAAAACAACAAGAAAGCCCACGGCATGGGAGAACATATTTGCTAATGTTATATCTGATAAGGGTTTAATCTCCAAAATTTATAGGGAGCTCATAGAACTTAACAAAAAGAAGATAAACAATCCAATAAAAAAAAATGGGCAAAGGACCTAAATAGACCCCTTACAAAAGAGGACATACAGAAGGCCAAGAGACATATGAAAACATGCTCAAAGTCACTCATCATCCGAGAGATGCAAATCAAAATGACAATGAGGTACCATCCCACACCTATCAGAATGGCTATCACCAACAAATCAACAAAGGACAAGTGCTGACAAGGCTGTGGAGAAAAAGGAACACTCCTGCACTGTTAGTGGGAATGCAGACTGGTGCAGCCACTGTGGAAAACAGTATGGAGTTTCCTCAAAAAATTAAAAATGGAACTCCCATTTGACCCAGTAATCTCACTTCTAGGAATATATCCCTATGCACCCCTATGTTCATAGCTGCACAATTTATAGTAGCTAAGATTTGGAAACAGCCTAAATGCCCATCAGCAGATGAGTGGATTAAAAAACAGTGGCACATCTATACAATGGAATACTGTGCTGACGCAAAAAAAGAAGGAACTCTTAATATTTGTAACAGTATGGATGGAACTGGAGAGCATTATGCTAAGCAAAATAAGCCAGTTGGAGAAAGATAAATATCACATGATCTCACTCATATATGAATATAATGAACAACATAAACAGATGAACTAAAATAGATCCAAAGACATAGAAGCATGTAACAGACCATCCAACCTCAGGGGGAAGGTGGGGGGTGGGGGAAGCAGTGGAAGGTGTGTGTGTGTGGGGGGAGGGGGAGAGATCAACCAGAGGACTTGCATGCATGCATATAAGCATAACCCATGGACATAGTAGAAGGGGAGGGGTAAAGGCATGTGCTAGGAGGGGAGGAATGAGCAAGGAGAGGTCAATGGGGGGAAAATGATTCATGTGTAATACTTTAAACAATAAAGACTTAACAAAAACAGCATGGTATTGGCAGTAAAGGACACACAGATCAATGGAACAGAATTGAGAGCTGAAGTATAAAACTAGATGGATATGGGCAGATAATTTTCCGCAAAGGTGCCAGAAACACACAATGGAGTAAGGAAAGACTCTTCAATAAATGGTGCTAGGAAAATTGGAAATTCACATGCAAAGGGATGAAAGTAGATTATAGTTTTTCCCCATGTACAAAAATTAATTCAAAATGGATCAAAGATCTAAATATATTATCTGAAACAATAAATTACATAGAATAAAACATAAGAACTAAACTTTTGGACCTTGGTCATAGAGATTATTTTATGAACCTGACCCCAAAGGCAAGGGAAGTAAAGGCAAAAATAAATGACTGAGACTGTCTAAAATTGAAAAGCTTCCGCATAGCAAAAGAAACCAACAACAAAACAAAAAGGCAGCAAACCAAATGGGAGATGATATTTGAAAGCAGTAGCTCCAGCAAAGGTTTAACATCCAAAATATATAAAGAACTTGGCCTTTTTAGCTAATGCCTGCATGAGGAAGATGGCTTCTGCAGCATGAGGAAATGTCTCAGCACAGGTAACCAGGGTGTCTACATCTGAATTCTAACCCCAGATTCCTGATCCTGGATTCTGTTCACTCAGCTCTGTCCACTCTGCCCTCCCTCTGCCAAAGCACAAGGCCGTTCTTAACTACAAGCTTGTATTGCTGATTAGCCTAAGAATGAAGACCACTGTGCAGGTATAAAAGAAACATCCTCTTCAGAAATTCAGAAGACTTCTTTAACTTCTTCAAGTTCTCAGAAAGATCAGGATTATTAGAGAACTTTTGATAAGATCAAGAAACTGAGGCTGAGAGAGAGGGGACTCTCAAAGAGTCACTCAGCTTGTCAGTGACCCACAACAGTGGAACCTGTGGATATTAAAAAAAAAATGGCGGCAGAATAGACAGACATGTCTTGAGCCTTGTCCTGGAGCAGATAGAAAGAACAGCTGAGGGTCGCACGGGGAGTGTTTGTTGGTGAGTTGAGGGACAGCTGTGTTCCAGGAGATGGTGCGGGAATGCTGGACAGGGCTCCCCTGACCAGGCAACCCCACTGCTGTTGGATTCCTTTCTGGAGCGACTGGTCAGACACAGAGACCGCGCCATCTTGAAGGGGAAAGTGGACGTTATTGGAAGCCTGAAAATCTACAACTACGGAACCCACCAAACAGCTGCGAACCCCAGAACACCGGTTTCCAATTGGCGCAAACACGCAGATTCAGAGGAGCTCTACACTTCACCATGGAAAGTTCAGATTTCGCCTGGGATAAGGAGAGAGAGAACTACATAACCAGACACCTGGAGAAGAGAGACCATGGGGAGACAGAGAAACAGCCCACATACAAAAGAAAAGCAGGAATCACCAGAAAAGGAAATAAACAAAATGGAGGCAAGCAACCTGTCAAAGAAAGAATTCAGAGAAATGGTCATAAGGTGGATGAAAAGAATGGAAGACAAATTTGACAATATGTGTAAGAACCAAGAGGAAATGAAGAACCAAGAAGAAATGAAAAATGACATCGCTGCTGTAAAGAACTCAATAGAAAGCATCAAGAGTAGACTAGAAGAAGCAGAGGACCGTATCAGTGAGCTAGAAGACAAGGTAGGAAAAAATACCCAAGTAGAGCAGCTTCTAGAAAAAAAAAATTAAAAAGCAAGAGGAGGGTCTTAGGGAACTTTGGGACAACAAGAAACAAAACAACATCCGCATAATATGGGTGCCAGAAGGAGAGGAAACTGAGCAAGGAATAGAAAACCTGTTTGGAGAAATAATGACAGAAAACTTCCCTGATATAGGGAAGAAAAACCCCACACAAATCCAGGAAGCTCACAGAGTCCCAAGCAAAATGAACCCCAAAAGACTGACACCAAGGCACATTATAACTAAATTGGCAAACACCAATGACAAAGTAAAAATCTTAAAAGCGGTCAGAGAGAGACAGAAAGATACCTACAAAGGATCCCCCATCGGACTAGCAACTGATTTCTCAACGGAAACTCATCAGGCCAGAAGGGAATGGAATGAAATATACAAAGTCATGCAAAGGAAGGGTCTGAATCCAAGAATACTGTACCCAGCAAGGCTATCAATCAAAATTGAAGGTGAAATCAGGAGCTTCACAGACAAAAAGGTCTAAGGGAATTTATTACCACCAAACCAGCAATGCAAGAAATGCTAAAGGGACTGCTGTAAAAAAAAAAAAAGAAAAAGAAATAGGAAGTGAAGAAGGAACACAGGGGTAAAGAATAAAAAGGGCGACAAATAAGAACATATCAATAATAACTTTAAATGTAAATGGATTAACTGCCTCAATCAAAAGACATAGGGTAACGGATTGGATAAGAAAACACGACCCATATAAGAAACGCACCTCAGAAAAAAAGACACACACAGACTGAGGGTGAAGGAACGGAAAAAAGTTTTTCAGGCGAATGGAAATGAAAAAAAAGCTGGGGTAGCAATACTTATATCTGACAAATTAGGTTTCAAAGTAAAGGACATAACAAGAGATAAGGAAGGCCACTTCACAATACTAAAGGGATCAATACAACAAGAGGGTATAACCCTGGTAAACATATATGCACCCAATACAGGAGCATCCAAATACATAAAAAAAACTTCTGGAGGATATCAAGGGAAAGATTGACAGCAATACAATCATAGTAGGAGAGTAAATATCCCACTATCACCATTGGACAAATCCTCTAAACAAAAAATCAGCAAAGAAACATCAATCCTAAATGACTCACTAGACCAGATGGACTTAATGGACATCTTCAAAACATTTCACCCCAAAGCCACAGAATATACATTCTTCTCAAGTGCACATGGGTCATTTTCAAAGACAGACCATATATTGGGTCACAGGCAAAGTCTCTTCAAATTCAAGAAGATAGAAATCATATGAAGCATCTTCTCAGACCACAGTGGCATAAAACTGGAAATCAACTACAATAAAAACAATTCCAAAAAATCAAACACATGAAGACTAAATAGCATGCTATTAAACAATGACTGGGTTACTGGAGAGATCAAAGAAGAAATAAAAAACATCATGGCAACAAACGACAATGAGAACACAACTATCCAAAATCTATGGGACACAGCGAAAGCAGTCGTGAGAGGGAAGTTCATAGGTCTACAAGCCTACTGCAAAAAACAAGAAACAATGGTAATAAATTACCTAACTCTACAACTCAAAGAGTTAGAAAGAGAGCAATAAGAAAAGCCCAGTGTAAGCAGAAGGAAGAAAATAATAAATATCAGAGCAGAGATAAACGACATTGCAAAAAAAAAAAAAAAAAAAAAAAAAAGCAATACCAAAGGTCAACAAAACCAAGAGCTGGTTTTTTGAAAGGATAAACAAGATTGGTGAACTTCTAGCCAGGCTCACCAAGAAGCAAAGAGAGATGACCCAAATAAACAAAGTCAGAAATGAAAGAGGTGAAATAACAACAGACCCCACCGAAATACAAAGGATTGTTAAAAATTACTATGAACAACTCTATTGCAACAAACTGGACAACCTGGAAAATATGGACATAGTCCTAGAAAAATATAACCTTCCGAAACTCAATCAGGAAGAATCTAAACATCTCAATAGGCCAATAACTATGGAAGAAATTGAAGCAGTCATCAAATAGCTTCCAGCAAACAAAAGCCCGGGGTCAGACGGCTTCACAGAGGAGTTTTACCAAACATTCAAGGAAGAACTAAAACCTATCTTCCTCAGATTATTCCAAAAAATTCAAGAGGAAGGAACACTTCTAAGCTCCTTCTATGAAGCCAGCATCACCCTAATACCAAAACCAGATAAAGACAACACAATGAAAGAGAATTACAGACCAATATCCCTCATGAACATAGATGCCAAAATCCTCAACAAAATTCCAGTAAATCAGATCCAGCAGTACATCAGAAGATCTTACACCATGACCAAGTAGGATTTATCCCAGGAATGTAAGGATGATACAATATCCGCAAATCAATAAACGTGATACATCACATAAACAAAGTGAGGGAGAAAAATCACATAGAAATATAAATTGATGCAAAAAAAAGCATTTGACAAAATCCAACACCCTTTCTTGATAAAAACTCTCAACAAGGTAGGAATAGAAGGATCATACCTCAACATAATAAAAGCCATATATAATAAACCCACAGCTAACATCATACTTAATGGGCAAAAACTAAAACCATTTCCCCTAAGAACAGGAACAAGACAAGGATGCCCACTCTGTCCACTCCTGTTCGACATAGTACTGGAAGAATTAGCCATTGCAATTAGACAAGAAGAAGACATAAAAGGCATCCAAATTGGAAAAGAAGAGGTAAAACTGTCCTTATTTGCAGATGACATGATATTGTACATAAAAAACCCGAAAGACTCCATCAAAAAACTAATAGACTTAATAAATGAATTTGGCAATGTAACAGGATACAAAATTAACACCAAGAAATCTATGGCATTTCTATACACTAATAGTGAAATTACAGAAAGAGAGACTGAAAAAGCAATCCCATTTACCATCGCACCAAAAAAAATTAAGATACCTAGGAATAAACTTAACTAAGGAGGTAAAAGACCTATATGCAGAAAACTACAGGACACTGAAAAAAGAGATAGAGGAAGACGTAAACAGATGGAAGAACATACCATGTTCATGGATTGGTAGAATCAACATCATTAAAATATCCATACTACCCAAAGCAATCTATAGATTCAATGCACTCCCCATTAAAATACCAATGGCATATTTCACAGACCTAGAAAGAACTCTCCAAAAATTCATTTGGAATGAAAAAAGACCCCAAATAGCTGCAGCAATCCTGAGAAAGAACAGAGTAGAAGGGATCTCAATACCAGATATCAAGCTATATTACAAAGCCACTGCTCTCAAAACTCCCTGGTACTGACACGAGAACATGCATATAGATCAATGGAATAGAATATAGAACCCAGAAATCAAGCCAAACCACCATGCTCAATTAATATTTGACACAGTAGGCAAGAGAACACAATGGAATCAAGACAGTCTCTTCAATAAATGGTGTTGGGAAAACTGGACAGATACATGCAAAAAAATGAAACTAGACCACCAACTTACACCATACACAAAAATAAACTCAAAATGGATAAAGGACTTAAACATAAGATAGGAAACCATAAGAATACTAGAGGAATCCATAATCACAGAAGTATCAGACATATGCCAAAACAATTTCTTCACCGATATCCCTCCTAGGGCAATGGAAGCTAAAGAGAAAATAAACAAATGGGACTGCATCAAAATAAAAAGCTTTTTCACAGCAAAAGAAACCATCAACAAAACAACAAGAAAGCCCACTGCATGGGAGAACTTATTTGCAAATGTTATCACTGATAAAGGTTTAATCTCCAACATCTACAGGGAACTCATACAACTAAATAAAAGTAAGATAAATGATCCCTAAAAAAATGGGCAACTGACCTAAATAGAAACTTTTTGAAAGAAGACAGAAAGAAGGCCAAGATACATATGAAAACATGCTCCAAGTCACTAATTATCCGAGAGATGCAAATCAAAACGACAATGCGGTACCATCTCACACCTGTCAGAATGGCAATTGTCAACAAATCAACAAACAGCAAGTGCTGGAGATGATGCGGAGAAAAAAGAAACCCTCGTGCACTGCTGGTGGGAATGAAGACTGGTGCAGCCACTGTGGAGAACAGTATGGAGTTTCCTCAAAAAACTAAAAATGGATCTCCCATTTGACCCAGTAATCCCACTTCTAGGAATATATCCCAAGAAACTAGAAATACCAATCAGATAAGATATATGCACCCCTATGTTCATAACAGCACAATTCACCATAGCTAAGGTTTGGAAACAGCCTAAATGCCCATCAGCAGATGAGTGGATTAGAAAACTATGGTACATCTACACAATGGAATACTACGCTGTTATAAAATAGAAGGAATTCTTACCATTTGCAGCAGCATGGATGGACCTGGAGAGCATTATGTTAGGTGAAATAAGCCAGGCAATTAAAGAAAAATACCACATGATCTCACTCACTTATGGAAAATAAAGAACATTATAACCTGATGAATAAAATGATAGATTCAGTGGCAGTAAAGCACTGAACAGACTGTCAAATTATAGCAGGAAGGCTGGGGTGTGTTGGGGAGGGAGGGAAATAGATCAACCAAAGGACTTGTATGCATGCATATAAGCACACCAATGGATACAAGACACTGCGGGGGGGGGGGTGGGGCATGAGGGCATGCGACGGGCTAGGGGATGCTGGGGGAAGGTCAATGGGGAAAAAACGGAGGTATATGTACTAATATATGTAATTCTTTAAACAATTAAAAAAAGATGTAAAAAATTGACATTTCATAAGGGATATATATGTGAAATTTCAAACTTTGTACCCCAAAATTTTGAAAATCAGTAAAATTAGTTTAACCATTATATTGAACTAATATAAACTGTGGATGCAAAAAATATAAAGAACTCATAAAACCCAATACCAAACAAACAACCCAATTAAAAATGAGCAGAGGATCTGAACAGACATATCTCATAAGAAGACATAAAAATGGCCAACAGCTATATAAAAAAATTTTCAACCTCACTAGCAATTAGGGAAATACACATCAAAACTACAATGAGATACCACCTCACACCTGTTAGAGTGGCCATTATCAACAAGACAGGTAATAAGTGTTGGAGAGGTTATGGAGAAAAGGAAACTCTCATTCACTGCTGGAGAAAATTTAGAGCCACTATGGAAAACAGTCCAGCAATTTCTCAAGAAATTAAGAATAGAGTTACCATATGACACAGAAATTGCCTTCCTGGGTATATACCCCCCCAAAACAACTGAAAAGCATGTATTCACAAAGATATATGCACCTCTATGTTCATTGAAGCATTATTCACAGTGGCTAAGACATGGAGACAACCAAAGTGTCCTGCAATAAAGGATTGAATAAAGAAGATGTGGTACATGGAATACTACTCAGCCATAAGAAAGGAATGAATAGCGCCATTTGTAACAACATAGATGGACCTTGAGAATATTATGCTAAGTGAAATAAATCAGTCAGGAAAGCTAAGAACCAAAAATAAAAAATAAATAAAATAGCTAAGAACCATGTAACTTAAATCATATCATCATCATACCTAATAATAGACAAACATGTAAATTGATTATACCTCCGTTATGCCCACATCCAATCAGAGTGATTATGCAAATTAACCCAACAAAGATGGAGATTAATTTGCATATGTAGGCGCCCAGCAGCCTGGGTCCCAGGAACTTTCTTAGCACCCAGGTCACTCCGAGGTAGGCCTCCGTGGGTCCTGAGCAACCTGGGAAGGGCCTGAGCCAGGGGATTCCTGGGCAGGTGCGGAGCCAGGTGATTGGGGGATCCAAGGGAGCCGGGGGTCCCCTGCCCTGGTCCCAAGCCCCGACCAGAGGCTTGGGGCTTGGGCAGGGGTAGAGCCCGGCAATCGGAGTGAGCTGGGGGGCCCCATCCAGGCCCCAAGCCCAGAGGCTTGGGACCTGGGCAGGGGCAGATCCAGCGATTGGAGGAAGCTGGGGGTCCCCTATCCAGGCCCCAAGCCTGGGCCAGAGGCTTGGGACCTGGGCAGGGGTGTAGCTGGCGATCAGAGGGAGCTGGGGGTCCCCTGTCCAGGCTCCAAGCCCCGGCCAGAGGCTTAGAGCCTCGGCAAGAGCGGAGGCGGGTGATCGGGCAATCAGAGGGAGCTGGGAGGCCCCTGCCTAGGCCCCGAGGCTTTAGGCCTTGGCAGGGGTGGAACCAGAGATTGCAGGGAGCTGGGGGGCCCCTGCCCAGTCCCTGAGGCTTTAGGCCTTGGCAGGGGTGGAGCTGGCGATGGGAGGGAGCTGGGGGGCCCCTGCCCAGGCCGGGAGGCTTTAGGCCTTGGCAGTAGCGGAGCCAGAGATTGGAGGCGATTGGTGTGAACTACAGAGAAAATACCTTTTCTGACCACTCATTGGCTAAGCTCCCTGTTTGCCACTGGTAATATTCTTAGTAACTTGGGTATAAGAATCCAAAAAGGTTATCTAGGGTTTTTCCACCACACTCCTGGAGGAAAAAATGAAGGTCTGCTGCTGGAGGGCTAAGAAATGTCATATCCTGCCCTAGCCAGTTTGGCTCAGTGGATAATGCCTAGGCTTGCCGACCACAGGGTCCGGTTGGATTCTGATCAAGGGCAGGCTCCTCCCTGGCTGGGGCCCAGGTCAGGGCTCATGCAGGAGGCAACCAATCAAAGTGTTCCTCTCACTTTGATGTTTCTCTCTGTCTTTCCCTTTCTCTTCCACATTCTCTAAAAATCAATGGAAACATATCCTCAGGTAAGGATTAAAAAAAAAATAAAGAAAGAAATGTCATATCCCATGAAAGACACATCTTGAGAATGCCTAAAGAAAGTTGTCATTTTTTTCATGGTGAAAGGACTGGAGTCTGTGTTGATGAAAACACCTTGGTGGCTGCGGTGACTGGCAGTGGCTGCAGCAGTGGGGTGATGGAGCTGGTGCCTTCCCCTGATCAGCCCGGTCGCCTCAGTAGGACTTCCCCTGAGAGCTCCCAGTATGTGAGAGGGGGCAGGCTGGCCTGAGGGGGCAGGCTGGCCCCCAAGTGCATGAATTTCGTGCACCGGGCCCCTAGTGTAGAATATAACACTGAAACTCATGGACACAAATAGTAGTGAGGTAGTTGCCAGAGGAAAGGGAGTTGGAGGTAGAGGGGAAAGGGGGCCTAATAAAATGGTGATGGAAGATTGTTTGACTTTGGGTAGTGGGCACACAGTGCAATATACAGATCTTGTATTATAGAAATCTACACCTATATGATCCTATTAACCAATGTCACCCCAATAATTTAATTTTTTTAAAACATGCTTGAGACTCTCAAAAGTCTTTAGTGTATAGTTCCTATACTCGCTAATTCACCAATATGGGTAAAAAATTAGTGTCATTCTCATATATGTACTCTCAAAGATAGCAATTCTGAGCTCTTACTTGTCTCAAATAACAAGTAGTATTTTCCTGCCTTCTGCCCCATCTCTTAACACCTGATTCTTATGAGACAGCCCAGTTCTGTTCTTCCATCCCGTGAGCTAATATAGAAACTTTAATAATCTAGTGCCATTGACCAAATTGTTGGTAGAATGTGAAGATACCTCCTGGACATCAGTAGAGAGATAAATGAATCACAGGTCTTTTCTAATCACAGGTATTTGCTTGACAGGAGGGAGGAGTTTCCAGGGATGGGTTTAGGGCTTAGGAGTACAGGTGATGAAAGTAGTAAACTGAGTCTCCAAATTAATTTTCTTGGAGTGAGCCTCTGAAGTTATTAGCCATATAGTGAAATTGTTCTTGCTCTCAGCACTATTCCTAGCCATTATACACATGAGGTAACATTAAATAAATAAAATAAAAAAGATATACTCATCCCTCATCCTGACAGTGTTGCTACTTCAGCTGCTGAATACAGAATCCCAGCATCAACCCTGGTGGACAGGCAACAGTGCGTGTAGGTGAGACACTGACACTGTCTTTCCCAGTGGGACGTGCTAGCTATTGTCAGGAAGGATTTCTATGACATGTGAGGGAAGCTGCTCCTTTCTAATTTGTTTTGTCACCAGAACTCTTCTAAGCTAGGAAAGGCTTGCAGTTGCAATTGAGAGTGATGCCTTTTGGAATCTCTCACAGAGACATTTCCTTGGACATTGGTCTGCATGCAGGATGGCTGGCATAGGCAGGTGCAGAACTGGCATCAGTGCTCCTCTGAGACCTTATTTCAGAGTCCAGTCCTGGCCCTATTTCCTAACGCCCTCATCATAAATTATTTTTTAGGAGTCCAATTGCCCTTTCAGAAACCTGCTCTTGGCTAGGATCCTCCAGTCCCCTTCTATGGTTATGATTTTCATTTAAATCTGTCTCTCTTTCTGGCTTTACTATAGATCCACACAGCTGGCATTAGAGCCTGACATAGTAAGACTATTTTTTTAAGTAACTGAATATTTGATCCCAAAATGTACTCTGCATTCTTTGAATCCAAATATAACTTTAGTTAATACTCATAAGTAGAAAAGAAGTGAATTTGTCACCTTTCCTTGTTAACTTCTTTACTGGGAAAGGAAATTGGCCATAAGCTGGTAATATGGACTTCTCTGCATTTAACTCTCTCTATATTTTCTATCATAAATGTATACCAACTCTTTGATCTAACTGGAGAGAGCTAATAACTGATTATTCTGTCTTCTGAAACTATATAAATCTAGTTTTCTGCTTCTTTACAAATTTACATAAATGACAGGATTTTAATTGCTAAAGAGATCTTTGAGACCAGTTGGTAGAGTCAAGTTAGTTTAAAAATGAGAAAAGAAAGTGCATATCCTGGAAAGGATTACTGAAGGTCATATTAGCTTTGAAGTTGGGTCTCTGTATTTAATGGCAAATATTTCCCCTAATTTACTAACTTTAAAAATATTTAGGCATATTTTAATAATTGCACTTAATATATGTCATATTGTTATGTGGACTATTTCTGATATGGCCAAGAATCATGTTGAATTTTAGGTGAAAGTTAATGTCAGTTCATTTCATGTGAAACTCAGAAAATTTTTGCTATAATACTTGATATGAAAATTTTATTTTTGAAAGAAAGATTATCATTTCCAAATTTTAATGGAAACACTAACATTATATATATAATATACTAGTGGCCCAGTGCATGGATTTGTGCACATTGAAATAAAATTAATTAGAAGAAATATTTTGATATTGCTATTTGCCCTTTTTCTATAATAAAAATGTCAGAGATTAAAAAAAATTAATAAAATGTATATGAAAATAATATATAAATAGATTAAATAAACAATAATAACATGATATAACAACAACAAAGACATGATATAAAAACAAAAAAACATGATATAAAAACAACATTGATACAAACAATAACTGATAAATTGATTGAACTTATTCTAATATCTCCCTGTATACCACATTAAGAGTAAAAACACTTTCAGAGTGCTTGACTAATTTCGCTTGTAATGAAGTATTTACAACTTTGACTTTAATGTCACATGCTCTTCACACTCAAGAGAAAGCAACATATAACTGACCATGTCCGAAAACGGGTTCAGGTAGGAATATTCTTACTCTGTCTAAAGTTTGTCCTTATGATTTATTAATAGTAATCACAAATTCTGGCATCACAGGAAACTGTCTTCGAATTAATTTAAATGGGAAGCCAGTGTCAGACAAAGACAAATATTGGGCATGCGCGAGTCAATGTTTATTTTTAAATTACCAGTGTGCATCATATGTACTGGCCAGTCGGTTGGTCGGATGGCCGGATGGATGGACAGTAGGACATTTAGCTTTTTATATATATAGATAATTAAATTTCCAGAATTAGTGGAGAAGAGTTTATAAGTGCTTTTAGCATTCAAAGAAATAAACAGCAAATATTTTAATTGGCTGTGGAAGGCTGCTTACACATTATAATTTAAACTAGAGGCCTGGTGCATGAAATTCATGCACGGGGGGGGGGGGGGGGAGGGAAGTGTTCCTCAGCCCAGACTACACCCTCCTCAATCTGGGACCCCTTGACTGCCCATTTTGGCCTGATCCCAACTGGATCGGGCCTAAACGGGCAGTAGGACATCCCTCTCACAATCCAGGACTGCTGGCTCCCAACCACTTGCCTGCCTGCCTGCCTGATTGACCCTAACCGCTTCTGCCTGCCAGCCTGATCACCCTGTAACCACTCCCCTGCCATCCTGATCAACACTTAACTGCTCCCCTGCTGGCCTGATTGTCCCTAACTGCCCTCCCTTGGCAGCCTGGTCACCCCCAACTGCTCTCCCCTGCAGGCCTGGTCCCCCCCAACTGCCCTACCCTGCAGGCTTAGGTCCCCCCCAACTACCCTCCTCTGCAGGCCTGGTTCCCCCCCCCCCCTACAGCCCTCCCCTGCAGGCCTGGGTCTCCCCAACTGTTCTCCCCTACAGGCCTAATCGCCCACAACTGCCCTCCCCTGCCGGCCATCTTGTGGTGGCCATCTTGTGTCCACATGGGGGCAGCCATCTTTGACCACATGGGGATGGCCATCTTGTGTGTTGGAGTGATGGTTATTTTGCCTATTACCTCTCTATTATATAGGATTATTATGTAGGATAGAATTCAAAGGCCTCTAGCCTGAATACAAATATCTCCTATACCAACTAGCCATATGTCTTTATAAACAACTTAAGTTACTGCCCTCAGAAAGCTCCTGTTAAATACAATCTTTCTACCCCAAACATATAGAATGTGTTTTATTATCCAATTCTTATTATCAGCCAACATTATATTAGCAATAACATGTCACCAAGAGAAGGGAACACAAAAGTCTATATTGTTATAGGAAAATAAAAGTGAGAGTATCAATGTGGGATAGCTGGATGGGAGGGAGACAAATTAGAATGTTGCCTCCAGGGACTAATGACAGGAAGACGCTGAGGATGACAGAAGGAGGAATATTGAAAAGGACACTAAAATCTAACTGCTATACAGATTTGCCAATGGCAAACCATTAAAACAACAGCACAATAATTGAAAATAGTGAGTGGAAAAGCATCTATTTAAGAATTACGAAGTTATTCAAAACATTCTTAAAGGAAACGTGACAACAATTGTTAACACTGTCTCTACTGTCAGAGTGAAGTTTTATCAGAATCCCAAGCTCCACCATGATTATTAACAGAGCAAAGAGACAGATGTTTCAAGAAGCCACCTGATTCTTAAGTGCTAATAATTAATTGTTAATCAGACTTCTTAGTTGAGTGTCAGATCTCAGTCAAATTTGGCCTAGCAGGAAAGTGAAAGGTACAATGGGCTATGGGACACATTTACTTTGAGGAACACCACATTATAGTATTTATGTTGTAAAAGCCCCATTATTTCTCAAAAAAAAATCACACATATAAATAGCATGGTTATCCACGGAGTTTTGGAAAAAGTACCTAGTCATATAAACATGTTTCAAAATTGATGACTTTATGGCTTATCAAAATATGCCATATAATTAATATTTGGATCAAAATTATATGTATGTAACTCCAAATATGGTTAGTCAGTTATTCCTTAACAATACTGCAGAACTTCACATTTTTCTAACATGCAAATATATTATTCTGGGGCTTTATTTCTTGAAGATTATGGAGTGGAATGATATTTTTGTTCTTATTGATTAGGTAAATTTCCAGTACTCTGTATTAGGATGCCAGTTTATATAGAATACATTAATAAATGCATTTAAAATCATGAAAGGGGGATGGAGGAGAAAATGTATATCGTCTCCTCTTGACATTAAGCATTATGCTTTTACTAGGTTTAGCTTAGCTCTTAGCTCATGTTGGGTTAGTGGCTCCAGAGGAGAATGTGACCTTGGGCAGATCAGGAATATCCTGAAAGCAAGCTTACAACCTTGCAAGTCTAGTAACCATTCTCGCTTAGTTCTAACAAAGGTCAAAATACAACAGACAAAAGGTTAAGTAAAGTTTCTTTATGCCAGAACACTAAACAGTTTCCCCAAGTGAAAACTTCCTGTTTATAGTTTCTTTACCTTTCTCTTCCACTTCATAGGAAATAACTGTAAAACAGAGAACTCCTTGACTGAGAAGGAGTTTATTCTTGATTCCCCCTTAGAATGAGACTTCCTCATTTCACTGCAACTTCAAAGAAAAGTAAAGCAAACTAACTTTGCTATTTTCCAAAGTAATTTATTTTATATACTGTAAATTATTAATGTATTTTAGTGTAGATACATTTTCCTAAAATTTAAGACATCTTAAATTGCAAATCCTCTTTTTATTTTTTTATTGGACAGGTCAGTTATTTACTGAGATATTCCAATCTCTCCTACCTTCTGAAGAAGGATTAGCAGAATTGTGCAGAGTGATGCATTGTGGCATTATCAAACTGCATTGATCTGAACATAAGAAAGGAGGAAAAATTCTTGTAGGATGCAATTTGCAATTTGGAGCACAGAATAAAATAGCAGTCTCATCAGGATGGTCTTCCTGGAGCCATTGTGCTGATTAGCCACAGTGAAAACCCCTATCTGAGCATTATTCAGAGTATTAGCATATTCCAACATTAGTACACTTCCACTCTTCCTCAGCTCATTACCACAGCTGAAGGGCATGGGCACTTTTTTATTTCATTTTTTTTTCTAAATTCTCTCTTCAATCAGGTTAATACTGAAGTTTCAAGCTTTCGCTGGTAATGGTAGTCAGAAATATGGCTGTGCAAACTTACTAAGAAAATGCCAAGAGTATTAAGCAATAAAAGAAAATTGCCTTGCATTAGTCAATTACTTGAATATATGTAATATTCTTCTCTTTTTTTTTTTTTTACCTTAAGGTCTTTTTATAAATGTGTTTCTTTGACTGTTATAAAGGTTACTATAGCCACCAGATTTATGTATTTCTTACATATTATCACAAATATGTAGGAACAAAGTTTAACTCATTTATATGACTAATTTGACAGATGTAAATGTAATTTTATTGATATGAATGAGTATATCATCTCATGATAACACATTTTTCTGTATTTTTAACATACATAATATTTTTAATTGGGAAAAGTCAAGAAATTTCTTTAAATAATAAGAAAATACCACATCTCGATTGAAGATAATTAGAAAACCAGTATCATTATGCAAGCTCTGAGGAAAATTAAATTAGAAATAATTAATTCATCCCAATAAACAAAAATTACTGAATCACTGGATGGGAGGAAAGAAGGAAGACAAGAGAGGGGGGAGGAAGGAATGAAGGAAGGAAGGAAGGAAGGAAGGAAGGAAGGAAGGAAGGAAGGAAGGAAGGGAAGGAGGAAAGGAGAGGAAGGAACAAAAAAGAAATAAGGAAAGAGGTTGGAAGAAGGGAAGGAAAGCTAATCAGGCATTAATATACAATTTGGGGGAAGAATATATAAACTTCAAATGGAATCAGTCAAGATACTTATCTGAGCTAGAAACTGAGAAGGAAAATATGTAGGTGCAAGCTAATTATTAATTGACTATAATTTTAAATTTCTAGAGATCAAGTTCAGTGCCCACTTCATCTTTAAAGCCTTAGGATCTGGTTTAGATAATCAATAAATATTAGAATAAAAATATTACAAAGTAATATAAAATCTGCCTTAGACAGATTAAACAGCTAATACATTTATATGGTGAAGGCATAAAATTAATGGCTATAAACTTGATAAATTGCTTTTAGCTTAATTTAAAGAACTTTCATTCATAATCAAAGGAAAAGAATCTACTTTATAAGTAGTAAGTTTCTTATCCTAAATTGAGCAATATGTGTAAATAAAAAGGGGGAGTGTAATGAGTGTTTAGATTTACTCAAACCTTTGGATTATAGTTCTTTAATTAAAAGTTACACAAAAATATATAAGAAATTTTATAAATAATCCTATCTAATAAAAGAGAAACATGCAAATTGCCCATACCTCCGCTACGCCCACAAGCCATGCCTACAAGCCAATCAGGAGCGAGTTTGCAAATTAACCCAACCAAGATGGCAGCTGCCACGGAGTTGGAGCAAGCAGGAGGCTTGGGTTGCCCCCGGCGATGGAAGAAGCCAAGCTTCCTGCCTGCCCTGGTCGGCCCTGGCCTCCGCTCAAGGCTACAAAGTTTCAATTATAGAAGATAAATGAATCCCAGATACTGCTTCCAGCAGGCCCTGGCCTCCGCTCAAGGAGGCGCTGAAAAAAAAAAGGCAAGAAAGGAGGAGCTGGGAGCTTGAGTGGCTGGGGGACATGGCCAGCCTGCAAACAGCCATCAGCCCCTCACCCAGGCTGGCCAGGCACCCCAGCAGTGACCTCCACTCTGAAGGGGGTGTGGCCAGCCTAAAAACAGTCCTCAGCCCCTCACCCAGGCTGGCCAGGCACCCCAGTGGGGACCCCCACCCTGAAGGGGGTGTGTCCAGCCTGAAAATGGCCCTCAGACCCTCACCCAAGCTGGCCAGGCACCCCAGCAGGAACCTCCACCCTGATCCTGGACACCCTTCAGGGCAAACCAGCCGGCCCCCACCAGTGCACCAGGCCTCTATCTATACTAATAAAAGGGTAATATGCTAATTAGATGGGGAGACCTTCCAGGAGACCTTCCGGACATTCTTCTGGACAAAGCCATGGTGGTGGGACCAAGGTAGAGGCGGTTAGAGGCCAAGAGGGGAGGGCAGTTGTGGTTGATCAGGCCAGGATGGCATGGCAGTTGTGGGTGATAAGGCTGGTGGGAGGCGGAGCTGTTGGGGGTAAGCAGACCAGCAGGGGGGCCAGTTGGGGGTGAGCAGGCCATCAGTGGGGGTCAGTTGGAGGTGATCAGGACAGCGGGGAGGGCAGTTTGGAGTGAGCAGGCCAGCTGGGGGGCATTTGGGGGTGAGTAGGCCAGTGGGGAGGGAAGGTGGGAGTGAGCAGGCCAGCAGGGGGCCAGTTGGGGGTGAGCACACTGGCACAGGGGGCAGTTGGGGGCAAACAGGCCAGCAGGCAGAGTGGTTAGGGGCAATCAGGCAGGCAGGTTGGCAGGTGAGCAGTTAGGAGCCAGCAGTCCCAGATTGCAAGAGGTATGTCCAACTGCCAGTTTAGGCCTGATCTCTGTAAACCAGCAGTAGGACATCCTTCGAGGGGTCCCAGATTGGAGAGGGTGCAGGCTGGGCTGAGGAACACACCCCCCCCCCCCCACCCCGTGCACAAATTTCATGCACGAGGCCACTAGTATAGCAATAAAATTGTATCTAGGATGTGA
Source organism: Plecotus auritus (assembly GCF_963455305.1). Classification (NCBI taxonomy): domain Eukaryota; kingdom Metazoa; phylum Chordata; class Mammalia; order Chiroptera; family Vespertilionidae; genus Plecotus; species Plecotus auritus. The sequence goes on along the minus strand of NC_137770.1, from coordinate 127,545,177 downwards.
ACATGCAATGTCATAATATGTAGATTTAAATAATATTTTCCTAAAATCAGTATTTCTAAAGTTTAAAAATTCAAAAAACTATTTTAGCATAATCAATGCATTATTTTTATAGTTTACATCTGCTAGGGTCATGGAGGGAGGTAAAGAATTATGAATTTATTAAGTCATCTGGAAAAGCAGATGGGCTGAGACCCCAAATGGCACCAACACTCAGGGACCGGGAGTCAGAGATTCTAAAGGACTGTAGGTGGGCTTTTTCTTGGCAGCGAATTCTCTGGGCCAGTTCTGAGGGGAAAGATAATGGTCTTAGCAAGTGGAATGTGGTCTAAGCAAAAGGAAATGTCAGTTGTGAAGTGGTCTAGAGGTCAGTTTCCAAGGGAGGGGATGTTGCTTCAATTATTTGATCAGACCTAACAACATCCATTTAACACATTTTACCATGTATTAAAAATCACAGAAATATATATTCAGAGGATGTACTAACTGTATATGAATGAGCAAGTTAGTAGTATAACAGCTTTTATGATTGAAATACATTCTGAATGGCATTAGTTTCTACTAATTAGAAACTAATATTTTAGGTAACACTAATGTCCTTGAAGTAAAAGTTGTTTTCTCCTGCATGACAACAGTGATTACAATATCACATGATTCCATATCGGACTTTTACATCATTAACAGTGAAAATAACTTTCTTTAGATCTAGTAAAAGGAAGTTCCACTTGTCACCCAAGGCATCATATTCTCAGAAATACAGTTTTCCATTACCAGACTTCATAAAGATTATCCCCAGGCTAAGCTGCTATTTTGGGACTTAATGTTTTCTGCCATTACAGATTTTGTAAAATTTCCATAATGTGAATTCTCAAAAAATCTTGCAATATTTCTTGGATCATATCTCTAAAATTTACAGTAAGATAAATAATTTGTTAATTTATGCCCTATTAATTTGTAACTGCCAAAATATGTGAAATATAAGAATCAGAAGTAATTGATTTTCATTATTGAGTCCAAGAGGTCAGGTAATTCACACACCTAAAGACACAGCAGAAAACAAATATAAAAATATATGACCACCTTAGGCACTACATAAGAATGTTAAGCACACTGAGATATTTTGAAAGATCAAAGACATAATGATAAGAATGTTAAGGCAACTCATTGCCTCTAACAATTAGTAAATGTGTCCTTCATTCACTGGTTTTTGATTATTCAATCTGATATTCAAAAGTGCTTTGTACTCATGCTGCTGTTCAATGTTTTATGAAAGTTAAAAAAAAAAATGTAATTTTGGCAGCAAAATGACAGCAGCAAGGAGGATGGCAGGATACCAAAGGCTTTTCTTTTTGTGGAAAGATCAAACTAATTGCTCCAATATTTTAAGAAAAGTACATAAACATTATAAAAGAAAGTTGTAATGTTCCATGCTTAAATCCTTCATGCTTCCCTACTGCTTCCATTAGAAGTGGCTGTTATGGAAATTTTGCTGTTAAATAAATGTTTCCATAAGAAATTGTGCCCAGGCAGAAAATTAGGAATATATACAACATATTTAAAAATGAGGGAATCTCAGAGGGAAAGTGGGGTGGGTGAGTGGGTGGGAAGAGATCAACCAAAAAAACTTGTATGCATATATACCTAACCCATGGACACAGACAATAGGGTGATGAAGGCCTGGGGAGGAGGCAGTCTAGAAGGGGGCAATGGGGGGAAAAGGAGGCATATGTAACACTTTCAACAATAAAGATTTATAAAAATAAATAAATAATAAGGACAAGAAAAAACTTTAAAAATACTCAGATGTACTTAAAATAAGTTTGTCCTCAGATTTCACAGATTCTTTGAAAACAGAGGGGAAAGGGAGGCACTGATCTATTACCAAGCATTTAGGAGACCCTAAGTTCAACTACCATCAGCTCTCATCATTCACAGGAAACTGTAAAGTTTGGTAACCCTGTTTTGGTTGCCTTTATAATTTCCATTTTTTTCTAATATCATTTTTATAATGCCTATGATACTCTCTATAATTCCCATTAACATACTTTTTGTTACTGATTAGGGTTACCAGCTAGGACATTGGTTCTTCTCACCAACATAAACAAAGATTTTAAGGTGAATGAAAATGAAAGTAAAGCAAAGTGGGGTTTAATGAAGATATACTCCAAAGGAGTGGGTCAGTCAAGAAAGCCAAAGGTGCCAAACTCCTGGGTAATATGGTTTAAAAGAGAGATTTTCTGGGTGGAGACTTTCATTTGCATTTTGAGATGACTGACAGAAAAGAGTTACATAACTATATTTTTTCTGCACATGCCCTTACCCATAATGCATATGGGTAAAAACTCACTGGGGTGTCTGTGTGTGTGTGTCAAAATCGCAATGCAAATTTTATTATAAAAAGTGCAGGACTCCAGTAAGGTGGCATTGAGGATTGAAGTCATGTTGCTTTTCTCTGAGCTTGCACCAAGGACCAGCTGGTTCTGAACCTGCCCACTGGTGATCTGCTGGCTGCTGGATTGCCTGTAGAGAGGCAGTCTGAAGGCAATGTTGGTCCAATCCCTGTTCAGGACCTCAGGGAAGGCGCACCCTAGTCGCTCATGTTTAACTTCCTAACATTTAGACATTGTAAAACTCTATGGCTCCATTTAATAATTTAATATTTCTTTTTCACAATATTCAAGAACAGGTTATTTACTGAAAAAACAAACAAACAGTGACCTAATTTGATAAATAACTTGTATTGTTTCCATAATATAATTATGTCAGGTGTCATTTAAAAATTTTAATCTGCTCCTTATGGAAAATTTTCACAAATCTTATTAATCACTAGGATCCCAGTGCACAGATTTGTGCGTCTTGAAAGGAACTGTGAGCCACAAAGCTGCGGTGGGCACAGGGGTGGGTCTCAGCCCATCCTCTGTGCCCCCACCTGGCTCCTCCTGCCACGGCCCCCAGTCCCTGTCTGCTGGCAGCCCCGCTCCTGCCACCATGGCTCCCTCGCCCTGATGGTGCCAGCCCCACTCACACCTGCTGATGGTAAGGATCAATTGGGGCCAGCACCAGCAGCGGGTGCGAGCAGTGGCTGCTGCCCCAATCACCCTTCAGGAGCAGGGGAGATGGAGAAACCCTAAGGGGCAATCAGGGCTAGCAGCCTTGCACCCACTGATGGTGTCAAGTGATTGGGGACTGGCGCTGGGCATCGGCAGCGGGTGCGAGGGGGGCTGTCGCCAGCAGTGGGTACAAGTGGGATCATCGCTGGCATTAGGTGTGAGCTGCGGCTGCCGGCCTGATCGCCCCACAGGAGCAGGGGGAGGTGGAGAAGCCCTGAGGGGTGATCAGGGCCGGCAGCTGCCACTCACATCTGCTGAAGGTGCTGAGTGATGGGGCCAGCACCGGGCGCCCGCAGCGTGTGTGAGCAGGGCCGGCGCTGGCAGCAGGTGCAAGCACCTGGTGGGACCCCAGTGCGTGTGAGCAAAGAATTTTCAGTTGCCACCAGAGGCTCGCCCAGTGACAGTGACCAGCACCTCACCTTGGTCTGGCGCCCCTGCTCATCTGCTCCACCATCCCGCCACGGCCAATGCCCGCCATGTTCTACTCTCTGCCACCTGCTGCCAATGCCTGCCATGTTCTGTGTGCGTCCCCTGGTTGTCAGTTCACATCATAGCAACTGGTTGTTCAGTTGTTCCACTGTTCAGTTTATTTGCATGTTAGGCTTTTATATATAGATAGATTATGGTTGGAACCAGATGGTAGGATAGACCAGTTTAGCAATGTATGTGAGGTCTTACTTTTTGGAAGCCCTTAAAAGGTATTTGTTGATTTCACTTATTTTTTTCCTCTCCTAACATGCTTTACACTTATGCACTCACTGATTTAAAGGGCACAGAATTTGCCACAGGACCAGATTCCTGAGTTGTTGGGTATTTAATTTATAGGAAAGATGAAATGCCTATGGTGAATAGGGTTGAGTAGCAGTGGAGAGAGGGTGCTATTATGGGCTGAATTTGCCCCTCCCACCCAAATAATATTTTGAAGTTCTAGCCTCCAGTACTTCTGATGGTAATTGTATTTAGGGATAGGGTATTTAAAGAGATAATTAAGGTTAAATGGAATCATTGTGGTGGGCCCTAATCTAATTTGACTGCTGTGCTATAAAAAGAGGACAATACCACAGTAACATGCACAGGGGAGTGACCATGTGAAGACACAGCAAGAAGATGGACATCTATAAGCAGAGACATTCTGTTGTTAGAGCCACCTAGTCTATGCTACTTTGTTTGAGAATTCCTAGTTAACTAATACAATAGCCTTTTGGAACTAAGTATTATAATGCAATTAGAAGTATTCCCTTTTTTTATTTTAGTTTATCTTTATTGTTGAAAGTATTACAGATGTATCCATTTTCCCCCCCTTAGCCCCCTATCCACCCTGCCCCTACCACCTCCAAGTCTACCACACTATTGTCTACGTCAATGGGCTATGCATATCCTATATAATAAAAGGCTAATATGCAAATCAACTGAACTGCAGAATGACCGGTCACTATGATGTGCATTGACCACCAGGGGGTAGATGCTCAATGCAGGAGCTGCCCGCTGGTGGTCAGTGAACTCCCACAGGGGGAGCACCACTCAGCCAAAAGCTGGTCCTCATGGCTGGTGAGCATAGCAGCAGTGGCGGGAGCCTCTCCCACCTCCACAGCAGCACTAAGGATGTCTGACTGACAGTTTAGGCCCATTCCCTGCAGGGAGTGGGCCTAAGCTGTCAGTTAGACATCTCCCGAGGGCTCCCGGACTGCAAGAGGATGCAGGCGAGGCTGAGGGACCGCCCCCCCCCCCCCCCCCGGAGTACACAAATTTCATGCACTGGGCCTCTAGTATGCATATAAGTTGTTTGGTTAATCTCTTCTTGCCCCTTCTCCCCCCTTCCCTTTGAGATTCCACAATCTGTTCCACACTTCCCATGTCTCTGGATCTATTTTGTTCCTCAGTTTTATTTTGTTCATTATATTCTACATATAAGTGAGATCATGTGATACTTGTCTTTTTCTGACTGGATTATTTTGCTTAGCATAATACTCTCCAGATGTATCCTTTTATAAAGAGGTAGCTTACGATTCAAATAAACTGCTGCTTTTATGCACAATAAGTATACAGTTGGTGAGCCTAGGTTTGAAATAGAAAATAAAATGGACAGAAAAGGAAGCATAGACAAACATTTAGACGTCTCACACATAAAATCTTTTCAATGTGATTCAGTGATTTCCTTCAGCCTAACATTGTGCCTGCTTTTCCATTTACTGGCCTTGAAAATGTCGAGCCTCACCAGTAAAAGTCATGGAGAGATATCACTATCCTTTCTGTTGACACTGAGGCCACATGAAATCCAAACACCAATACTGTGTCTCTTGTTCACCCTAGGTCTCCAATCATAAATCTGCATTCAATAAACATTTAACCTTTGATGCCTAAAGAGCAGACAATCTATGAAGCACTATACAGATTTTATTATCTATTAATAAAGGATCACGGTAGGTGATGGGACTTGATTTTTTGTAATTCCCTAGGTACATATTACATATCCTGCAAGTTTTCCAGGATTTCATTTAATCTTTGCATTAAATAACAATGGCAACAACAAAATAAAAGGAGCTTCTTCTCTCAAGACATATGGAAATGATGATTAAAAGTTAAACTGACATAGAAGTGCTTTGAAGACTTGTCAGCTTTTGTATCTATCATATCAAGTGTGTGCTACTGAATGTATTCTTAATTTTTACTAACAAGACATATAGTCTCCAGTACAACAGGAATACTTTGTGTGTGTGTGGTAAGAACGCTTAACATAAGATCTATACTCATAACCAATTTTCAAGTGCACAATACAGTATTGTAAGCTATTATAAGCTACTTTATTTCTATGAGTTAGACTATTTTAGATAACTCATATAAGTGGTATCATGTAGTACTTGTCCTTCTGTGATGGCTTATTTCACTTAGCTTAAAGTCCTTCATATCCATCCATATGGCAGCATGTTTCTCTTTTCTAAGGCTGAATAGTACTCTAATATATATGTATGTCACATTTTCTTTGTATATTCAACCACTGATGGTTATGTAGATTGTTTCCATATATTGGCTATTGTGCCTCTCAATTCCCAAAAATTAATACTAGTGCCCTGGCCAGGTGGCTCAGATGGTTGGAGCATTGTTTGGTAAACCAAAAGATTGCAGGTTCGATTCCTGGTCAGGGCATATACCTGGGTTTCAGGTTTTTTTTTTGTTTGTTTGTTTTGTTTTGTTTTTCTAACTATATATTTTATTGATTTTTTACAAAGAGGAAGGGAGAGGGATAGAGAGTTAGAAACATCGATAAGAGAGAAACATCGATCAGCCGCCTCCTGCACACCCCCTACTGGGGATGTGCCCGCAACCAAGGTACATGCCCTTGACCGGAATCAAACCTGGGAGGGACCCTTCAATCCGCAGGCTGACGCTCTATCCACTGAGCCAAACCGGTTTCGGCTGGGTTTCAGGTTTGATCCCTGGTTGGGGCACATACAAGAGGCAACTGATCCATGTTTCTCTCTCACATCCATGTTTGTCTCTCTCTCTTTCACTGTCCCCCTTCCTCTTTCTCTGAAAATTAAAAAATAAAAAACATATCCTTGAGTGAGGATTAAACAATTAATACTTGTACTTTGTGATGCTCCCAATCAATTTTTATTTATTTTTATTTTTTATAATTTAAAATTTACAAACCCTTGTATGAAAGGCTGACTTTCAATAGATCACAGCAAGAAAGAATCTCTGCTACATATGAAACCCCCACCAGAAGCAGGTCCTCAAGAATGGTTTAGCATCAGGTTCCCCACAAATATGCATTGTGTGACAGGCAGGGGGCTGTCCCACTCTGAGTTTTCCAGGACGAGGCGCTCTCTGTACATACCTGATCCTCACAGCAGTGGGGCACACCAAGCCATGTGGTCCAACCAATTTAAGAGAGCCAGAACTTTTGTTTTAATTAACATTACAACATATTTGGATGGCACAGTATACACTGCTTAAATATACAGACTGCCCTAGAGCCAGATTGCCTTTGTTCAAAGTCTGATTCTATCACTTAGTAATTGGGCAAGATATTGAATATATTTTTAAAATTCTTTCTTTTTTATTGATTTCAGAGAGAGGAACGGAAAGAGAGAGAGAGAGAGAAAACAATGGTGAGAGAGAACCATTGATCGGCTGCCCCTTGCATCCCTCTGTTGGAGATTAAGCCCAAATCTGGGAATTGAACCTTGACCTCCTGGTTCATGGGTCGATGTTCAACCACTGTACCACATTGGCCAGGCTTGACTATTTTTATGCCTTAAATGCTTACCTGTAAATGTTGCTGAAAATAGTTTCTGTCATAGGAGTGTTGGACGAATTTAATGAGATATATAAAAAAAGCACTTAGAAAAGTGATATAAATATAAATAACACTCTTACTTTATTGATATTATTGTACATCAGCAGATTCATTTCCTGTTCTAGACTGAAAAAAATGTTTCACTTCAATGGTAAAGATATACCATCAATATGTTAACTATTTCTATAGTCTTTTTGTTGTATTTGTTCTTTTGTTTTTTAAATTCCACATATAAGTGAAATTATATTGTTTTTGTCTTTCTCTGAATTATTACACTATTTTCTAGTCTTTCCATGCTGTCACAAATATTAGATTTTATTCGTTTTTATTTCTGAGTAATAATTTATCTATTGATATACACCTAGGTTGCTTTCATATTTTGGTCATTGAAAATAATGCTACCATGAACATAGGGGTGCATACATCTTTCTGAATTAGTGTTTTTGTTTTCTTTGGCTAAATACCCAAAACTGAAATTGCTGTGTCATATGGTAGTTTCATTTTTAATTTATTGAGAAATCTCTATACTGTTTTCAAAAGTGGCTGCACCAATTTTGAATCCCACAAACAATGCACGAGGGTTTCCTTTTCTCTACATCTTTACCAACACTCGTTATTTTATTATAGCCACAACAAGTGTAAGGTGGTATCTCATTGTGGTTTTGATTTGCATTTCTCTGATGATTAGTGATGTTGAGTATCTTTTTCATATATCCTTGTCCATCTGTTTGTCTTCTTTGTAAAAATGCCCATGCCCGTCCTCTGATGGTTGCCACCAGCGTGGGGGAGCATAGAAAAGGTGAAGGTGAATGAAATGTACCAACTTCCTGTTATAAAATAAGTAAACCAGGAGATACAGTATACAGAGCAGAATTTAGTGTCAATAATATTGTAATAACTGCATGGTGACAGATAGTTACTAGACCTAGTGTGGAGATTACATCATAAGTTATACAAATGTTGTATCATTATTCTGTACAATCCAAATTAATATACTATTGTATGCCAATTACAATAAAATTTTAAATAAATATATAAAACACAATGCCATATGTGAATTCATTATCAACTAATAAACTTTGCAAATTATAAATGCTATTAAGGGGCATTGCGATTTTCAACCGATATGCCACAAGAATTTTTAAAACATGCAATACCTGACTATTTTAGACAGGGGCACTGACCTCTTTTCCATTAATTGTCAAATAAAAAAATGACAACAGCCAGTGCAACAATAGCCATCCAGTGTGAATGAATCAAAATTATACCTATTTCTGTTAGATTGGCAAAAAATCTATTTCTTGGTGTGCCACAGAATTTTAGTAATTAGTGTTCGTGTGCCATGAGATGAAAAATGTTGAAACTTGCTGCTTAGCTACTTTGATAAAGACACGATCCAAAGCTGTTAGATTCATATTGATCTGAGATAAAGCTCATTCTTACTTATTGCTGGGACCTACACCGAGTTACAAAAACTTTTTAAGCCTACATTTTATTATTTATTAAAGATGAAAGTATGATGTACATGTCACAGTAGCTGGAAATGACATTAGTTAATGTTTGTAAAGTCCGTATCATGTCTGGAATATAATAAATCCTCAATATATATATTTTATTGTGTTACTATTATTATTATTTTCTGGTTACCTATTAGTGTTTACAGACACCACAAAACTTGGTGGCTCAAAACAATGATTTATTTTTTATCTCTCAAGGTTCTGTGTGTTGACTGAGCTCAGTGAAGTAATTCTCACTTGAGTCCCCTCATGCAATTAGTTGGTAGCTAAGCTAAAATTATCTGAAGGCTCAACTGGGTTGGACATATAAAATGACTTCTTCTAGATTCACATGTCTTGTACCTCATATATATCAGGTATAATTTGGTACTAGCCAAGTGTCTCTCTCTCTCTCTCCGTTTGAACTTTCCACTTGGCAGTTTGAACTTGCAACATAGCAGTCTCAGGATAAATGGTTTTCTCGAGTGGTTGCTGGGTTCCTGAGGACAGGGAATAAGCTATGACAATATTTTAAACTAGCCATTGAAGCCACACATCATCATGTGAAATATATTCCCTTTGTTACAAATGAGTCATAGATTTAAGGGAAGAAACTATATAAGACTGTGAAAACTAGAAGGTATGATTCAAGAGGGTTGGGTAATCTTGAAAGTAGAGCTACTACAGTATTATCTCTATAATCACTATTATCATTGTCCACATAGTCATACTATCACAATCTATTCTTGATTTAACTACAACTTATTTCAATCTATTTAAGAAAAACATAAGGAAAAATATTAGTATGCTTAAATTATCAATTGTCTGTAACCAAGTCATTCTACTTCTGAGACCTATTTATGGGGGGAAATCCAAAGAATGAGAATTTATTTATTTCTAGAGATGTTTGTCCTGCAGATATAAAGTTGAAAAAAAAAGAGAATTACAAACAAACAAAAAAAGAACAAAATAAATTAAGACACGTATTCAAGAAAAATATCAAGTAAACATTAAGATGTTTTAGAGGATATTTTAAAATATCTGCTTTGTTACCACATTATGTGTGTGTATGTATATATATGTATATATGTATATATGCATATACATATATACATATATATATTATGTAAATTATACATACCATTAGAATGATATAATGACACATTACAATGATATATTTTTGCAAATGTAAGGAAGGATTTTGAGATGGGAAGATTATCCACGATTATCTAGGCATGCTCAGTGTAATTTCAAGGGTCCTTATAAGTGGGGGCAGAAAGCAGAGAGAGATTTGAAAATGTTAACTCTGCCCGCTTTGCAGTTTGCAGGTGGAGAAAGGGTCAAGAGCCAAAGAAATGCAGGTGGTCTCTAGATGTTGGAAAAGGCAAGGAAGCAGATTGCCCCCTAGAACCAAAGGAATGCAGCCCTACTGACTCATTTCAGACTTCTGACCTCCAGCACTGTTCAGATGAGAAATTGGTGTTGTTTTGGCCCACAAACTTTGAGTAATTTTTTAAATAGAAGCAATAGGAAACAAATGGAACCAATAAATGTTTCATAGGGCCTAACAGACAATCTTCCAAACTGAATGTGATATTATAGCCAACCTGTATATCAAGATGTTCTCATCCTCTATTTTCAAAATATCCTTATAATAAATATATACACAAGCATAGATTCTTTATTAGCATAAATGCTATTCCTTGGTTTTCTCTTTGTAGTATTATTTTTCTTAAGTACCATGTTAATATTTTTAGTACCTTCCTGTCCTAGTGCAGACTTGAAAAATTATGCAAGGGCTCTTCTGATATTCTTCCAAGTCTACCCATCAAGCTGGTGAAGGTTAACCTTTCATTTGAGAAAGTAGTATAATGAGAAAATCGGATTAGATAAAATAAGCCTGATTAAATCCCAATGGTCAAAGGATATTCATTGAACCAGACAGACTTTAGTAAAGCCCTTGGTTAAGTTGTGTTTGAAGGACAACAGAACCCCTGTGACAAGTCCAAAGAAACTGCTGTCACAGATTCTATTTTTCCACAATGTCTTCCATCAGGTAAATGAATCTTTGCTAAAGAATTACCAAAGGAAGATATAGGCCATTATACACTGTCCACTGATACACCTCAGAGCTACTTAATATTTCTTTTAGAGTTGGAAAGTTAGATTTGTTGGTTGACTGAATAGGGTGTAGCAAAAAGTTGAAGCATTCTTCTGTTGTTTTTCAAACCAGAAAATTACTGTCTCACTTGATTCTAAGTGGCAAGTGAAATAATAAGAAAATAGGGTTGCTATCCTATCAGTTGTCACCATAAAGGGAAAAGGAAACAGCTTAAATCTTTGTTACTCTAACACCGAACATCTTCAGATTCTAGACATTATTTTTATTTCCAAGAGGGGAAAGGGCAAAGCTGTGGTGGACTGCAAGAGAACATAGCTTTTCATGTTAGTAAACTCCCTTACTTGCTTATAAATAACTGAAAATTCCCCTTATGTGAGGAATCCTTAAGTGATTCCATAAAATTGACATTCATCTAAACCATTGGCTATTAGTTTTTTCTATATCTATCTATCTATCTATCTATCTATCTATCATCTATCTATCATCTATCTATCTATATACATATACATATATATATATATATACATATATATATATATATATATATATATATATATAGAGAGAGAGAGAGAGAGAGAGAGAGAGAGAGAGAGAGAGAGAGAGAAAGAGAGAGAGAGAGGCAGAGAGAGAGAGAGAGAGAGAATATGAAAATTAGGCCAGGACACCGTAACTGGTCACGACCTGACAGGAGGAGGTTGTACGCACAGGTGAAGCCCGGTGTGGAGACAGACAGAGACAGAGACAGGGGGGCCTGTCCGAGCCAGCATGGCAGCTCTGGCAGCCTGGAGCGGACACAAGCAGGGGGCCAGGGGGTGTCTGGAGTGGAAATCAGGTGTGGGTTCTGGCCGCTGGTGGTGCCAGTCAGGCCTGACTCCCACAGCAGCCTGCGGGGTGCCTCCTCACAGGGCAGGAGGCGGGGCTCCTCCTCAGGTGATTTCAATTGTGCACTGGGCCTCTAGTACTGAAATAAGAACGAAATGTCTAGGTTGGCCTTTTAACACTTCCATTGTGCAATTAAGCCTGAAATTCATGTACTTGTCATCATAAAGAAACAGTCCCACCAGAATTAAGCAGCTAAGGTTCTATGGCTCAGAAAACCAAGTTATTGAGAAGCTCAAATTATTTGTGATTTAGATGCTTGATTAACTTGCTTTTAAAATGAATTTAAAAATAATGCATTAAGTAATTTCCAATAAGTGAAATGTCCTCTTGCCACTCACTTGCTGAGGAAATGAATATGTTCTGATGAATGTATATACTCCATATTGGGGATGTCTGGTCTTCAGAGACCTGAAAGCAGCATACTCTAATTTGTAGATTTCAAATTATTTCTTCTTGTGAAAGTATGCATGCATACTCACACACAAACCTACACACACCAGTTGCTATATAGAGAGAACAAGGCAGGCCACTCAGTAGCTTATGCTGATTGATGACAGTAAAGAAATGAATTAAAAGGATAGTAAATGTCTGCTTAATTTATTCTACAAAATTAGTCATTAGGTTTTGTAATCTATTTGATCATTTTTAGAAAATCTATCAGAAACCTAGAAATAAGGCATAAAGGTGGTGGCACCTCTTTATGATGTCATTGTGGGGGCCCAGAATGAGTCAGTCCACAGTGTGCCTCTGTGATATGCAGATTGTTTCAAGCTAAAGGAAATATTAGTCTCCAGCTGAAGAGAAAGGTTTGCCCCTTCCTTAACCACCTAGAACAGAGTTGGGGAACCTTTTTCTGCCAAGGGCCATTTGGATATTTATAACATCATTCGTAGGCCATACAAAATTATCAACCTAAACATTAGCCTGCTATATTTGGTCAAACATTTAATTAACTCATCCCTAATGCCTTGGCAGGGCCAGACCAAATGATTCTGTGGGGCTCATATGGCCTGCAGGCCAGAAGTTCACCCTTGACCTAGAAAAACTTGAATTAAAGGCATTGACCATAATAAACCATTGTCAGAGATAATCTCTTTTGACCTATCTGTAGGGCAGGAAAAACTTCTATTTACTGAGCATCTGCAATGAACCTTTGAAGCCCCTGAGGCAATTTAAGTGATCTCTAGCTCAACCTGTCTTATATACCCACTAGAGGCCTGTGGGTACATATTCGTGCACTGGTGGGGTCCCTTGGCCTGGCTGGGGATTGGGGCTGATTGGGGCCATTTCGCCCAGTCCCGATCAGGCCGATCAGGGTGGCCAGACTGGGGGAGGGACCGTGGGAGGTTATCTTTCTCTTTCTTAACCTCTCATGCCTACTGGGTCTCTGAGTCTCCCATGTATGTGGGATTCACATACATATGTATGTATTAAATTTGGTTATTATCTGTTGCTAATCTTTCTCATGTCTATTTGATTATTAGAACAGCAGAAGTACATTGAGGGTAGAGGAAAGTTTGTTCCACTCCCACATCATACAAGGGCAAAGGTTTGATTAAAGTTTTCAGACTTAGTGAAACTACAACTCAACTAGCAGAATTTTATCAGGAGGAAATGCAAATAACTTCTATCTAATAGAACACATAAAACCAAAAATTATATAGTTTACAGGCCTATTTGACATAAAAGAGTTGCAGTTAACTCAGCTATCTTATCCAAACATTTATTTGTTAAATTATACATACCTCTACCTCTATCTCTATATCTTAGCCTCCTTTCTTTCCTCTCTTCCTCTCTTCCTTCCTTCCTTCCTTCCTTCCTTCCTTTCTTCCTTCCTTCCTTCCTTCCTTCCTTCCTTCCTTTCACTTTCTTTCTTCCTCTCTCAATCATCTATGCATCTATGTATTTATCTATGTATCTATCTATCTAAACTTGTTGAATGCTCTTTTGATCAGTTTTAATATATTCTTAATGGTTCACCTCATTAATTAAAGAGTTAAAATATGTGAAATGTTCATTTTATATTTACATGGAAGTCATGTTATTGAATCTTTTGAAAATTAGAGTTTAGCACATTTGTAGGTCATCCACTAAAACATGCAACTGAGCACACCTGATGGGGCCAAGTACACTACCATGCAGAAAAGTGTTTGTATTTACTGGGCTATTTAATCTTGAGCACATCTTTATTTAGTTTGATGATTCTGGGAATCTCAAAGTTTTGTGTGTGTTTTTAGCTTATGATTTTTGTTTGTTTCTGATTCATGCAGACTGAAAATGTATTTTTTATCTGTGGGAACCATAGATGGACACTGGGTATTATGGTTGATCATTTGATGATCTTTGTCAATAAATAATGAAGATCAATCCTCTGTCACATGAAAGATGACAGAGAATCTAGTCTGTATTTATTATTCTTTGGATATTTGCTTGTTAACTAGGAAAAAGAGCAAGTTTTTAAGGTCTTGACTAGGTTTACCTTTTATTAGTGGCTAAAGCTGCAGCTCTGAAGCCAAGGGATCTCTACACTATTCTGGGTGTGTCATTGAGGAAAGTGTTTACCTTTCTTTAGGTGAGTGCGAATAATTTTGCTATATTTGAAGAGTATTAATAAATTAGATTATTATATATTTTAAATTAAAAGAGCTCTATTTATACTGATATATAAAGAGTATGTATTTTCAAAATTCACAGGAATGAAAGAAACATAATCTTTAATATTATAAAATGATTGACTAAAAAATAAAACTTTCTTACTGAAACTGCTTGCTCAGAAACATTCTATGTTGGTAGTTCCAAAATAGTCACGAGGATATAAAGTACAGCATAAGAAATATAGTCAACTAGAGATCCGGTGCACAGCGTTCGTGTACTGGGCGGGGGTGTCCCACAGCCCAGCCTGTGCCCTCTCACAGTCTGGGACCCCTCAGGGGATGTCTGCCTGCCAGCTTAGGGGAGCGGGCATAAGCCAGCAAGTGTACATCCCCCAGGGGTCCTTAGCGCTGCTGGAGGCAGGACTCCTGCCACCGCCACTGTGCTTGCCACGAGTCCTGCTTCTGGCTGAGCAGCGCTCCCCCTGTGGGAGTGCTTTGACCACCAGGGGCCAGCTCCTGCATTGAGCATCTGCCCCCTGGTGGTCAGTGTGTGTCATAGAGACTGGTCATTCTGTCGTTCGGTCGATTTGCATATTAGGGTTTTATTATACAGGATAATATTGTAATAACTATATACGGTGCCACTTGCATATTAGAAATATCAGGGGGTACACTTTGCAAAGTATATGATAGTCTACCTGACACTAATGCAAAATAATAATGATTGTAAACTATAATTTTAAAAATTTAATTTAAAAAGATAACATGTTATGAATTCAGATTAACATAATTAAAATGTATCTTTGGACAAATCAGAACGGTTTAATAATTTTGGTCTAAGTAAATAAAAAAAGTAGCATATGTCTTTTATCATCTTTATTATTAATAAAGTATAACACTAGTTTTTATATTCATAAGATTTGCTTGTTTTACCATAAAATGTCCTCTTTAGACTGAATGTCAAAAATATTTTATATGGGCTTATTGATCAAATAAGCTGATAGTTATTTACATAATTTTTGAGAATTTGAAAAAGTAAATCAGTGTTCAACAAAATTGGATAATAATTCTAATAAACATTTTATAGCATTAATTATATTTGTTATGTATTAGCTTAAACATTATTTCTAATATTTAAAATAACCTAAAATATGAGTAAATGTTAAATAAGGTTAATATATAAATATTCTTTGGATATCTGTTTAATTTCTCAGTAATGGTAGATACTAAAACATTGATTACTAAGTATAATTGTAAACATAAATTTTGCTTCTTATTTTTATGTGTTTCAAGAGACTATCCCTTTGGGTCACCTAAATAAAGATGCTTATTTTCTACTTTAAAAAGACATATAAAAATGTATGTAGCGGTAGAAAATTGTGTTATCCATATTCATAAATTTTGATAGTCTACTAGGATGCATGAATATGATAAACATTTTGTAACAAACCATCTCTAAGCATTTTCTCTGAAATTGATATAATTTCTTTTGGTTAAAAGTTATAATTAACATGAATAGTTGAGATTATCCTATGGAAAATGATGTTCCAGAAGCATAAATATGGACAAAAGTAATAAAATGTGTTTTTTAATCAATTCATATAAAAAGAGTAGTCTAATGTGTTTATTTCATAATTTGAAAGAGGATAGTGAAAAGCAAAAGCTGAATGGTTATAAAAATGTTTCCAATACTCACAGAAAGGGATTTTTACTTGTCTTAGTTTAAAATATCTGGATCTGTAAAGACTCAAGGGTTGTGTAAATAGTTTTGCCAAAGTTGGCTCAGTTTTATGTGCTTATTTTTTAAATGCCATGAAGAGTTTACTGCCAAATATTGATGCCAAACTGGAATTTGACTTTCACACTGTTAAAATGATAAATGATCCTCTTTTACCTTCTGTGCAATCTGCCCAGAAATAGTAGAGATTCCATGGCCTACCAAAATGATTTTATCTTTTTGAGATAACTTTATCATTCCTTTTATTTTAAAAAATACAATAAAGTTTCCTAACATATAAAAGAGATGTTTCCTTCTAATTTGTTCCCCAGGTATCCATGTTCTATCTTAATCTAATGGCCAAATGTCTTATGTAAATATTTTTTTAAAATTTGTCTTTATTGTTGAAAGTATTATATAATACGTTCCCTTTTTCCCCCATTGATCCCTTCTAGCCTGCACCTGCCCCCCAACCGAGGCCTCCACCACACTATTGTCTGTGTCCATGAGTATGCATATATGCATGTAAGTTCTTTGGTTAATCTCTTCCCACTCACCCACCCTCACCTCCCTTTGAGATTCCTCAGTGTGTTCTATGCTTCTGATTTTATTGTCAGAAGAGCAGGCCCTCCACTTCAGAAAAAAATAAAAACTGTAAGTAAAATGTTTACACCAAAACATCTATGTTTCCCAGAAACCCCCATGAAGTGATATAGAACTCCTTTTTCACTTTCAAAAAGTGATACTAGAAAAAGATTTGTTTGTTGTCTTCCATGGTTTCCAATTAGCAAAATACAATTTAAGACCTGCATAGGAATTGTCAAATCCAAAAAGATGCTGAGGCTACCAAAGCTAAGTTTGAAGAGTTATAATATTATTAATAAAAATCTTTCTATAAAAATACCTTGAAGATTTGTCAATGACTTTGTAATCCATGGTTTGTTCTTAATTTCATGGGAAACATGGATCAAATTCTTAGGACATATCTATATACTGCACCCCAATAAAATTTTTCACTCTTCTATGTTTTTATATTGTTGGCAAGAATTGACCACAGTCATTTATTATCATTATCAAACAGGTTTTTGCTTCCTTCTGATGGTGGCCTGAAGGCTCTGCTATAAGCTGCATCTAGAATTTGTATATTAAACAACAAAAGGACAATCACATTGCATTATGGAAAGAGCAGTATTAAGATACTTTGAACTACTGATACTGCAAAGAGCAGGCTGTTGTATACAGGTTTCCAAGCTGACATGACTTAGACAACTTTCAGACTATACCAGTTGAGTGAGACATTATATAGAAATTTCTTTATTGTCCAGAAATGAACGCAAACACAATGCTGGTGCCCAATCCAGTAGAATTAATTACCCAGGATTAAATAACTGACAAGTGCAATTTAACTGTGGTTATTTGTGTGGAATATTATTGATGATATTTTCAATATTCTATTTTTATGGATAGATGAAGTCACTATCTCTGAGCCTCAATTTAGTGGACTATATTTTTTTAAACGGAAATAAAACAGTTTAATGGTATCTGGTTGTCACTGACCCCTACCTCCTCTTGTCCTTGCCCAGAATTCAGAAACAAGCAACCTTTTTTGAGTTTCCTTACATTTTAGGGGAATATAGTCATTTGCATCCATTCAGTGAAACCTGTCTTCTTGTTTACCAGTATATGATTGGACGAATTGTATAGCCAAGGCCTCACCTTAGTGTCACATTCGAGAATGATTCTCATGTAATCAGGCATGGCAATCCCACTATTAAGAAATGTGTTGACTTTATATGTGAATCTGGTGCTTTGAGCCCCTACTCACCAAGGATATTGTGAATTATTTTGCCACATAATATATGAAAATGTCACTAAATCTCTCAGCTCTCACCTAATACCTGGTTTGCAGAGTGCCATTCTCAGGGGCAGTAAGGAAGTTGTCTCCTGGCAGGGAAGGGGTGGGTAGTACCTGAAGAAGAGAGGGGCGTGGCCGGCCGCGGGGGAGGGGCGGGGCTTTGGAAGATGGCTGCGGTGAGTCAGAGCATGGAGGGCCTTGGTCGCCTTAATCACCGGAGGTGCCTGGGGCCTCGGTCTGGCCACAGCGGAGCGACTGGTGGGACAGGGAGCCAGTGCTGTGCTTCTGGACATGCCCAGCTCGAATGGGGAGGACCAGGCCAAGAGGTTAGGGAAGAGCTGCGCCTTTGCCCCAACCGACGTGACCTCAGAGGAGGACGTGCAAGCAGCTCTGGCTTTAGCAAAGGAAAAGTTTGGCCGTGTCGATGTGGCCGTCAATTGTGCAGGCATCGCGGTGGCCTTCAAGACCTACAACCTGAAGAGGAGCCAGGCCCATCCCTTGGAGGACTTCCAATGAGTTATCAACGTGAATCTCATCGGCACCTTCAACGTGATCCGCCTCGTGGCTGGGGAGATGGGCCAGAACGCACCAGACCAGGAGGGCCAGCACCGGGTCATCATCAACACGGCCAGGCCAGCGTGGCTGCCTTCCAGGGCCAGGTGGGGCAAGCCGCATACTCTGATTCCAAGGGAGGAGGCGTGGTGGGCATGACACTGCCCATTGCTCGGGACCTGGCTCCCCTGGGCATCCGGGTGACAACCATCGCTCCAGGTCTGTTTGGCACCCGCTGCTGACCACCCTCCCAGAGAAAGTGTGCAACTTCCTGGCCAGCCAGGTGCCCTTGCCCCGCCGCCTGGGCCACCCTGCTGAGTATGCGCACCTGGTACAGTCCATCATCGAGAACCCGTTCATCAACGGAGAGGTCATCCGGCTGCATGGGGCCATCCACATGCAGCCTTGAAGGGAGCGGGCAGACGAAACACATATTCTCCACCCGTCCTTCCCTGGCACCCTGTGCTCCAGCTTGGGAGGAAGCCCAGGAGCCATTTTGTAACTCTGCCCACTAATCACCTTCTGTGCCTAACAAAGTCTATTTCTTACAGGGAAAAAAATGAAAAGAGGAATTTACCCAAATTCATGAGGACCGCACATGAAATCTGGCAGAGAAAATGTCTTGTAGTTGGTTTTCTAGCTTTGGAATAGATGATCAAATAAGAAAAACTTTTCCAAACCCAACCTGAGATTCGGTATCAGAATTTCGGGACGGTAGTTAGTCCTCTGGCATTTGTACTTGGCCAATATGGAATGGCTCTAGCTTTACAAAGCAAACTCAAGAAGACATGTATGGTTAGTGAATACTCTTATAACACTCATTTGTATATTAAACAGTAAAAGGACAATCACAATGCATTGTGGAGGTATTAAGTACTTGAAACTAATCAGGTCAAATTTAAACCCACAAACATTTTTGTGAACAAAAATAATCTTTAAAGATTACTTATTATCTCAAGGTGATAAAAAGTAAAAAAAACCAAACAAACAACAACAACAACAAAAAACAAACAACAACTCTGAAACTTAAAGGAAAAAAAGTTATATTTTTTGATGTTTTATATTGAAAGGTAACTGAAGGATTATCTAGGAGAATAACTTGTGCATGACATTGTTTACTACTGATTTGTAGTCCCAGACTTGATAGGAGATTTTCTCAGTAAAGGAATTAATTCCTGTTAGGTGGAACAGGTAATCCAAATGATTATAGATTATGGCCTGTTGGACTTCAACTAGTTTTGTATCTAATGGAGCAATTATATAGTAATAGCTCTTCATTAATTTATTCAATGCATATCTCACATTCCCTATCATTTAATTATTTGAATAAGTTTTCATGAATCAATTTGTAGGAGATATGTTTCTTAATATTTTAAAAATTATACTTTAATAAATATATTTAGTATACATATATGGAACTAAAAAGAGGGAAACATCATTAAAACATCCCAAATTATGCCAACTTCCCACCACCAGCTATCAATGGAATATGATTTTAGACATCTATCCAGCTATATGTCTCTACTAGATATATACTGAAGGCATTCATGGCAAAGATACGTAAACCTGGAAATTTTCCTACTAAAACTCTTTTAGGAGAATAATTTTGGTGGGAAATTTTTTTACTAAGTGTAATTTATAGTTATATGAATTAATATATTTCTAGATGATTTTTGTTTAACAAATTCTTTCTCTTCCGAGCTTTAGAAGTTTATATTTACTCTCTAGAATTTTAGGTTTCTGGAGCTATTTGGGGTAATATTTGATACTTGAAAACTCACATACAAATGTAAATTATTTTTAATTTATCTTATCAAGTTGATAACTGAATCTTTTTTTCTATATCAATATGCTCTATTTTTTCCGTTACCTTACTGTTGTATTGATGGTATGCTCATATTTCAGTTACTCTGATGGCCTGCCATCCATTTTCAGATACCCAAGAAAAAATTGTCAACTAATCCCCAAAGGCTTTCATTTTAAGAATGAAGTGAACTCATTCTATCTTCAGTCCTTGAGCCTTTTGAAGAATTGCTATAGAAAGATAATTATTTCCTCTTATACTAATTTCAGTTTTTGTCCCTGTCCTTTTTAATCTTGCATTATAAATTTTTACTTTGTCTGTAATATTATTTTAAATGCCAAAAAAATATGCATTTGAGGATAGTCATCTTCATCTTAGTAATAAGCTAAATATATTCATATTGACATTGGGCAATGGCAAAAACATTATTCAGTATACTCAATATTCACTAACTCAGTAATTACATAATTTTTATAATGAAATAAAGTAAAGGGTTTCTTTTAAAACCACAAGACAAGAATTATGGTCTATTTAGCATAACCTCAAGTTTGAGTCTATTTTCCATTCATAAAAATGAATCTCTTGAATGTCATAATTCCAGCATATTTCTTTTCTACATGTTGTGAAAACACAGACATTTGTTTTAATAGTATTTCAATACAATTATTAAAATTTCAAAATGAGTCATCCATCAAATTTTTTAAAAAGGTCATAAATTCTGTTCACTAATGTTGACAATGGCTTGCCCTAAAAATGATCATAAAACTATAACTATATTATCACTCCATTAATTTAATCTTATAAGTAGTGGTTTATTAGAATGAAAAATGTTATTGGAAAAATGTGTATTTTTTTTCAAGGTTCCTCTAACAAAGCTGTATCCCTTACTGATAGTAAGCATCTTCATCATTACAAGAAGACAACAGTACTTCCTTTACCCTTTATAAAGGCATTTATTTATTATCTGAATGACATTATACTTAATTTCCAGAACAATTAAATAAATAATTTTATTTATAAAGTTTTTCAGCACCATATTTTAATAAGATGTAGTATTTGAATTGAATCAACCTGTTGGTAATCAGTGAAGATAGGAAACCATGTTGATACAAATGATTATTCTAACTTAAGTGGTTGGCAACCTTTAACACTTGTGCCAGATGGTGGCACACTGGGACATTGGGAATGGCAACCAGCTTCTGGCAGGAGCTCAACCCCTTTGGACTTTACTATTTGGAGTTATTGTTACATCGCTGTCCACTGACATAGGCACAATCAATACCAATCTTGAATTTCACAACATTTTCCTGCCCTTCGGGTCACTAACCCATCTGTTTTAAACTCTATAATACAAATAAAGGAGAGGATAATATTTTAAAATCTTGAAAAGGATGATTTTATTAAATATTTTTATTCTACTGTAGATTATCATAATATTTGAGATGTAAGAACTTCAGTGTTTCATCAAGTGATATCCTCATCAAGTGGTCATCCTGCTTTAGTGTGACAGCCACAATAATGGGAAACTCACTATGTTTTGAAGACAAGAGTCTATCGTTTTATAGTTGAAGGCATAAGCAAGTAAAAGAATTGAAGTATGGCTTTAGGTCTACACCATATTGGCTGTGGTGATGTAAATGAAAACATTTGTAGCTGTGAAAATTCTATAAACTTACTCATTGTTAAAATTAAATAGAATAAAAAGAGAAAAACAATTTCTGTATTATTTCAGGCTCATTTCTAATAGTTGTTGCATTTATTAATCTATAAAAATGTACAAAGTAGGTAATGAATGGTAGAATTAAAGTTCCACTACATACCCTTTAATGTCTGCCATGTCAGCACATTCATTTTTTCCATTACTACTTCTCCAAACTAGCCCAAACCATTAAAGTATTTTGCCTGTACAATTTACAATTACACATCTACTTGTTGATGGATTTCTCTTTCTATTGTTAAACAATCAAACAAAATTTCTCATGAACAAGTAATTAATTTCACACTAAAGAGTTATTCTTAAAAAGAAAAAAAAGTTCAGTCTCCCATGCAGAAGAGCCAATAGCGCCAGTGGTACCTAAACCTCTAGTTATTTCAAGACAGCCATTATTATTAAACACTATTTGGGTCAGTTTTTTATTCTAAAGAAAAAGATCCCATGTTCAATTGAAAAATAGAGGAATATTCTTACTTTATCCTGCTATTTAAGAAGGATTTTGGACTTATTTGTAATTTAAGAGACCTTTTGGAAGATTCTGCTATTCTAGGTTTATCTTGAAACATAGGCCTACTAGAAATATTAAAGTTTCCACTGTGCATAATGCTGCCATGAACATAGGGGAGCACATAGCTTTGTGAATAAATGTTTTCAAATTTTTCAGGTAGTTACCCAGAAAAGGGGTTGCTGTTCGTATGGTACCTATGTTCTTATTTTTTGAGGAACCTCCATACTCTTTTCTATAGTGGTTGTACCAGTTTACATACCCACTGTAAGGTTTAATCAGAGATGTAAGACTTAATCCGACCGAAACCAATAAGTTGACCAAGACAAGCAGGTTAAAGCGAAAAATCGCGTTTATTGAAAGCTCTCGGGTGAGGTCCCGCGGTCCGAGAGCACAGGCTGGGGGAGTCACACTTATTCACCGCGGTGGGCTTAGAGAAAATGAATTCAAATTCTAAGCAAGGCTACAAGCAGAACTTCCCTTTTTATTAAAGAGCCAGCCCTATGTGCACTTAGTGGTTATCTCACTGCTGGCCTTGAAAACAACACAGTTCTATCCAATTAAAAAATGCACCTGGCATGGCATTGAAATTATGGGCATATCTAGTCTCTGGCCTACAAGGTCAGACAGCTTAAGTTTATCTTCCTCATTATTCAAGCAGGCTAAAGCAGGCTAGAAAGCAAAGTTTGTAAAGTTCCTGCTTTCCCAGCCCCAGACCTTACACCCACCAACAGTGAATGAGGGTTCCTTTTTCTCCACAACTTCTATAACATTTGTTATTACATATCTAAAATGGATTACTACTCTGCCATAAGAAAAGATGAAATACCTCCATTTGTGACGAGGATAATCCTTGAGAATATCATGCTAAGCAAAATAAGTCAGTCAGAAAAAGTTAAGAATCATATGATTTCACTCATATGTGGTATGTAAAAATGAAAGCAACAAATGAACAGAGGAGGAAAACAAAAAAACAAAAAACTGTCTTAGACACAGACAACAATATGATGGTTACCAGAAGGAAGGGGGTAGTGGGTAGTAAAGGGGGCTG
Source organism: Plecotus auritus (assembly GCF_963455305.1). NCBI lineage: Eukaryota > Metazoa > Chordata > Mammalia > Chiroptera > Vespertilionidae > Plecotus > Plecotus auritus. Next base: position 127,521,478 of record NC_137770.1, on the reverse strand, counting down.
AATATATGGTGATGGAAGATGATTTGACTTTGGATGGTAGACATACAGATGATGTATCATAAAAGCGTTCACTTGTAACTCATATACTCTTATTAACTAATGCTACCCCTATAAATTTATTTTTTTAAAAAAAGAAAAGAAATTCAAAAGTTTTTTTAGAAATATGGAACTCATAGGTTGAGAAATTTAATATGTTCAATCCAGTGTACAACTAGACTTAAGGACAAAATGTCACACTTGTTTTTGTTTGTTTGTTAGTTTTTCACTCTGATTCAATCTCTACCCAAAAGCTAGGATAATAATTCTAGAATATAAGCAAGTTCATTATTCTTATTACAACACAGCAATGATGTCTTCATGGCCTGGACATGTATTCCACCATGCTCTATGGGGTATTATATAGATTCTGGCCTTTTACTTTTCTAACCTTAACTCATAGTAATAATTGAAACTATTATAAATAATTATGTGAATAATTATAATGATAATGGACAGAGGACTTAAAAAGACAAAAAATGAAGACTGGCATCATAACCATAATTTCACCATGCAGGGAATTCTTTCCAAGGAAGAAAAATAGCTTTCGGTTTCAAAAATTTCTAAAACGGAAAAACAGGTTCCTCAAATTGCCCTCATCACATTAAGGCTCCTCTGTAAGAGTGATAGGTCACTCAACTATGTTTATCAAACAACTATTTATTCTTTAAGGATCATTTTGAACCATCAACTCTGTTTTCATCAACCCTAAAATTTTATATAAAGAACTTTATTCATGATCATAAACCCCCACATTGAAAGTTTTGCCTTAAATCAGAGCACAACAATATCAGAAATATATTGTCCTTAACTTAGACCTTCAGAAATGATACAAAGAGTTTATCAAGGTTGGTGTCTCTCTTTATGAAATGATTAATCAACAAGGCTTGGCTTTATCAACAGGTTATTTTGGTGTTCTTTAAGGAAGTTGCTCTTTAAGCAGCAGTCATAGTATCCTTTTTCATCTCTGGCTTTTTTCTCTGGCTTTTCATTTGTTTGGATTATCCCCTTTCTGGAGAAGTCCATTTAAAAATTTCTTTCTCAGAGAGGTTTTCCTGTCCCACCATGTACATAGGACCTGCATTTTCTCTATTACAATGCTCTGTCCATTATCTTTATAATTATTTATAATTTAAAATGATGTATTTGCTTACCCAATTGTTTATTACTTATTTTTCTCCATTAGATTGAGGAACTCAGAGATGAACAGGCTGTTCTCAAATATATCCTGAATGATTGTGAAATGTATGCTAATGTATCTATTTCCTGCAGTAGTTTGCAGGGAGGATTTCCTAGAGAGAGCCACAAGACAGTATTTCTTTTACTCAGGATATTTAGATCTTAAGAGAAATCTTTACAATAAACCACAGGGTGTTTTTCGGTGAATATCTTCCTGTTCAAAGTATTCACCAATTATCTGTGACCTCAGCTGATGATGATATCATTGATATTATTGTTATTGTTTATCTTTCATTTCTGGCATTTCCATTTGAGTCTTTCTTTTACTTTCCTTCTCTATGTTCTTAAGCATGCTTTTTCTACTAGATCCATTAATATATTAATAATAGTTATTTTAAATTTCTCCTAAGGCTGTTCCAACATCTGAATCAGCTTCAACACCATTGATTTATCTCTTAATAATGATTTTTGTTTTCATTTTTTTATGTGTATCCCATAATTTTTATTTTATGAGAGACATTGAGAATAAAACAGTAGAAATTGAGATAAATAGTATTTATATATTCTCTTCTGTTGGGCTGTTTGTGCAGGAATTTGTGTCAGTCTAGTTAGAAGATGATCTGGGTTTCGGTATCATTGTTGCTATCATCACCTTAGGTGCACTACAATTTTCATACTCTTCTAGTTTAGGGTGGGAGCTGGGATTAAATCTTATGTTTAGGGTGGGAGCTGGGTTTCAGAAAGTTTTTCCTTGTATTCATGCTCCATTCTCTACTTTCAGTGATCTATCTGCCAGAGAGAGCTCCATCCCCATGCTCTTGCCAGTCCCTAGTGGCACAATGTTGATGTTTGCTACTTGGTGCTAGGCATGTGAAAGTCAGAGTAATTATCTGATGCCCTAGTCCAGTCTCAGTCTAAGGCATACCCTGTATACCACATATATATCCTATCTAATAAAAGAGTAATATGCAAATTAACCATCACGCCACTACACCCACCAGCCACGCCCACCAGCCAATCAGGAGTGAGTATGCAAATTAACCTAACCAAGATGGCTGCGGCCACGGAGTGAGCAGGAGGCTTGGGTTTCTCTGGCAATGGAGAAAGCCAAGCTTTCCGCACACCCTGGCAGGCCTAGACCTCCACACAAGGCTTCAAAGTTTCAATTATAGAAGATAAATAAATCCCATCAAAAATGGTGGCAGCCATGGAGCTGGAGAGAGCAGGAGGGTTGAGTTGCCCCTGGCAATGGAGGAAGCCAAGCATTCCACACACCTGGCCGGCCTTGGCCTTCACTCAAGGCTACAAAGTTTCAATTATAGAAGATAAATAAATCCCAGATACCAGGGGCTCCGCTTGGGTCGCTGGGGGGCATGGCCAGCCTGAAAACCACCACAGGACCCTTACCCAGGCCACCCCACACCCCAAGGGAACCCCCACCCTGATCTGGGACACTCTTTAGGGGAAACCAGCTGGCCCCCACCTGTGCACCAGGCCTCTATCCTATCTAATAAAATAGTAATATGCAAATTGACCATCACTCCAACACACAAGATGGCTGCCCCCATGTGGTCAAAGATGGCTGCCCCCATGTGGACATAAGATGTCCACCACAAGATGGCCAGCAGGGGAGGGCAGTTGGGAGGGACCAGGCCTGCAAGGGAGGACAGTTGGGGGCAATCAAGCCTGCAGGGGAGGGCAGTTAGGGGTGACCAGGCCTGTAGGGGAGGGCAGTTAGGGGCAATCAGGCTGGCAGGGGAGCAGTTAGGCATCAATCAGGCTGGCTAGGGAGTGGTTAGGGGGTGATCAGGCTGGCAGGCAGAAGCGGTTAGGGGCAATCAGGAAGGCAGGCAGGCGAGCAGTTGGGAACCAACAATCCTGGATTGTGAGAGGGATCGGGCCTAAATGGGCAGTTGGACATCCCTCTCACAATCCCATACTGCTGGCTCCCAACTGCTCGCCTGCCTGCCAGCCTGATCACCCCCTAACCACTCCCCTGCCAGCCTGGTCACCCCTAAATGCCTTCTCCTAATGGCCTGGTCACCCTTAACTGCCCTCCCCTGCCGGCCTGGTTGCTACCAACTGCCCTCCCCTGCTGGCCCGGTCATCCCCAACTGCCATCCCCTGCAGGCCTGGTTGCCCCCAACTGCCCTCTCCTGCAGGCCTGGTTCCCCTCAACTGCCCTCCTCTGCAGGCCTGGTCACCCTCAACTGCCCTCCCCTGCAGACCTGGTCCCCCCCACTGCCCTCCCTTGCAGGCCTGGTCCCTCCCAACTGCTCTCCCTTGCAGGCCTGGTCCCTCCCAACTGCTCTCCCCTGCTGGCCATCTTGTGGCAGCCATCTTGTGTGCACATGGGGGCAGCCATCTTGTGTGTGGAGTGATGGTCAATTTGCATATTACTCTTTTATTAGATATTAATTTATGCAATAGAGGCCTGGTGCATAAATTCGTGCATGGGTGGGGTCCCTCGGCCTGGCCGGCAATCAGGGCTGATATGAGCTGGCTGGCCAGGGGGAGGGACTGCAGGAGGTTGGCCGGCAGTGGGAGGTTGGCTGTGGGAGTGCATTGAGCACCAGGGGGCAGATCCTACATTGAGCGTCTGCCTCCTGGTGGTCAGTGGGCATCATACATAGATACCAGCTGGTTGCCCAGTCATTCAGTCATAACAATCTTTGAGGCATCCTATCTAATAAAGAAGGAATATGCAAATTGACTGTCACACCATCACAAAGATGGCAGTGCCACAAGATGGTAGCACCAGTCCCCTCAGCCCTGCCGGAGTGCCCTAGTCCCAGGGGGCGGCAGGTGCACTGCAAGGCCAGACCCGCCTTCAGGCAGGTATGCACCGCTTGCCTGCCACCGGAGTCTCCCAGTCCTTTCAGCTCCGATGGGGGGAGGGAGTGTGGCAGGTGCCAGAATCCCTTAGTCCTTTCAGCTCCTCCAGGGGGGTGGCAGGCACACAGAGTGGCCTGACCCACCCTCAGGGTGGTCCAGCCACACCACGCACCTGCCACAGGAGTCCCAGTCCTTTCACAGCAAATGGGTTGCCTCAAAAGTTGGTTAAGCTTCTTAGGACAAAAAGCATTCAAAATCTTTGAAAAGTGAATTCTAATATTTATAAAAGTTTGGACTCCACAATTCAAGGTTATTTCCACTACAACCTTCTATGATTTTGTGATATTAACATTCTGAATTCACATAGTACCAGCTGTATTTTATGTAAGCAGATATTATTTAAAGGAATGGCCATTATTATTAAAACAACTCATAAAACCACACTGTTTGTATGTCAAGGACATTCTGTGTGATTTTCCAAATGGCTGGAGTTAATGCCCCTAAACTGGCGGTCAGACATCCCTGAGGGGTCCCAGATTGGAGAGGCTGTAGGCCAGGTTGAGGGACACTGCCCCCCCCCAGGCACGAATTTCATGCACCAGGCCTCTAGTATATATATAAGTATCTATAGATATATATAAAGTGGTAATATGCAAATTTGTCAGGGACACCTTTATAGTCACGACCGGCTCTAAGCCTTAACAGTCACGACCAGAGTGGCTCAGAGCATGCCACCACCCCAGAAGACACACACAGGGGTGGGGACCTGCTCTCAGTAGCCGTGGCATGGCTCAAAGCATGCCCCCACCCCAGTGCCACCCCAGCGCACATACACAGGGGTGGGGGCCTGCTCCCAGCAGCCGCAACGCAACTCAGAGTACGCCTTCACCCCAGCAGACACACACAGGGGGGCCTCTGCACCTTTTCTGACTGCTCATTGGCTAAGCTCTCTGTACACTGCCACTGGCAGTGTTCTTTGTATCTTGGGTAATAAGAATCCAAAAAGGTGATCTAGGGTTTTTCCACCTCACTCCTGGAGGGAAAAATGAAGGCCCGCTGCTGGAGGGGCTGAGTGGGACTTTCTCAGCATTTGTGCTCTTCGCCCTGTGGCAGCCATACACTGTCCAACTGCAATTAGTTTGGGGCAAGATTTTTCCATTTTACAAAGCTCAACAGAAGAAGACCTCTGCTTGTATCACTATAGATCCCGATCCCAAGCTGTTTCCTAACTTCTATCTGTAGGAGAGGGATGAAGAGTATTTGTCTAGTTCAGCCGTGGGCAAACTATGGCCTGCGGGCCGGATCCGGCCCATTCGGCTGTTCTATCCGGCCCGCGGAGCCGAAAGAGCAGAGGGTTCTCTTGCTCTCCCCTCTGCTCCTTTACTTTGAATTTATATTAGTTCACACAAACACTCCATCCATGCTTTTGTTCCGGCCCTCTGGTCCAGTTTAAGAACCCATTGTGGCCCTCGAGTCAAAAAGTTTGCCCACCCCTGGAGATGAAAGCCATTGCTGGCCCTCCTTCAATAGTTCATCGTTTTTGCTTCTTTAGGAGTTAAAAGGAAATATATGCACCTTTAATCATTTCTCCCTATAATTGCTGATCAACTCTTCCAGGCAATTCCAAGAGGAGCTTTCATCTGCATTTGTCCTTCCCTCAAACCTTTTCATGAACTTCCATTGGAGGGTCATGGAAAAGTGTGAACTACTCTTATCTCGGAGCCACAACTACTCACCTTTGAAATTTCAGTTCAATTTTGGCCTTAAAAATGTTAAAATATTAGCGGGTTTATTTTTTTCCTACTTGTCTTATAATCAGCATTTCCTTTTATGATCTGCATAAGTGAAAAAATTCATGGATTTCATGTGTCATGGATGGTCTTATGAATTAGATATTATTATCACCAAAAATACATGTTTAGGGGATAAATCCTAAATCCTAGTACATGTACATATGACCTTATTTGGAAATAGGTATTTGTAAGATGTAATGTAGATAAGGTCATGCTCAAGTAGAGTGGGCCCTGAATCCAAAGTAGCTGGTTTCCTTATAAGAAAGAAGAGACAGACATAGAATTAAGGTGGTCATGAAAAGACAGACAGAAATTGAGTTGATATTTAATCCAAGCAACAACATACATCTTTTTTTTTTTCTTTATTGATTAAGGTATTACATATGTGTCTGTGGGAACCCTTTTCACATCCTGCGTGGTTCAGGGTTCGGGTTCTGGAGAAGGCCGCACACAAATGAAAGAAATTAGAAAAACATTAATTTGGGAAATGGGAGCCAGGAGGAAGCCCAAATCTAGTGGGAGGACTACTCTTTGCTTTGGCCTTGCCATCCCTTTTATTCAGGTTTGGGATACACTCAATTGCCCTTAGGCAGGCAATTCCAGTAACAGGCAGATTATCTTATCAGTAAGGATTTGGTGATTTGTTGGTGGGGAAGTTGCTTCAGCTACCATTGTCTCAATTAGATAGGGAGTGGTTGGCTCTGACCTTTCAGAGCTTCAAGGTTGACCAGCCTTCTGGGTTCCCTGTCCACATCTTTCTAATTAGTGAGACAATGATCGGTTTCTGGCATGTGTCCTTATTGCCCTCACTCATGCCCTCACCCTCCTGTTGTCTGTGTCCATTGGTTGGGCTTATATGCATGCATGCAAGTCTGTTGGTTGATATCTCCCCCTTACCCCCACCCTCCCCTACCTTCCCTCTGAGGCTTGACGGTCTGATCAATGCTTCTCTGTCTTTGGATCTGTTTTTGTTCATCAGCTTATATTGTTCATTATATTTCATAAATGAGTGAGATCATGTGATATTTATCCTTCTCTGACTGGCTTAATTCACTTAGCATAATGCTCTCCAGTTCCATCCACACTGTTGCAAATGGTAAGAATTCTTTCTTTTTTACCACAGCATAGTATTTCATTGTGTAGATGTACCACAGTTTTTTAATCCACTCATCTGCTGATGGACATTTAGGCTGTTTCCAAATCTTAGCTATGGTGAATTGTGCTGCTATGAACATAGGGGTGCATATGTCCTTTCTGATTGGTGTTTCTAGTTTCTTGGGATATATTCCTAGAACTGGGATCACTTGGTGAAATGGGAGTTCCATTTTTAGCTTTTTGAGGAAACTCCATACTATTCTCCACAGTGGCTGCACCAGTCTTCATTCCCACCAGCAGTGCACAAGCATTCCTTTTCTCTGCATCCTCACCAGCACTTGTTGTTTCTTGATTGAAATATAATTACCAAATCAAGCAAAATTATATAAGGGAAATATTTATATCAGAGGCCTGGTGCACAAATTCATGCATAGGTAGGGTTCCTAAGACTGGCTGGCAATCAGGGCCTATTTGGACCTTCCAGCTGCTGGCTGGGGCCTCCTTTCCCCAGCTTCTGGTTTCAAGCCAAGGCCTTCCTTTGTTCTGTGCCCTGCCCCCTCTGGTGGTCAGCACACGTCATAGTGAGCAATTGAACTCCTGAGGGGACAATATGCACATTAGGCTTTTATATATATATAGATGGGGTAAGAAAGTCTTTTCAAAACTTATTTTATGTATCCATGATTTAGTATCCTAATATATAAAAACCCTGGGCTGTAACGATGCATAACGACTGAGGCTCAACCTACTGGAAGTCAGTCTTACAGTCTGCTTTTGCTGCAGGTGCAGGGCTCCAGCACTAACTGCCTAGGGGGCCGCAAATCAGGGCCAGAGAGAGGCCTGAAGAGAGAAGCAGAACTGATCCATTTCCTCTGAGGCAGATTTTGATCAGCACTCGTCTCTCTCTTTCTCTCCTAGTCTGGCCAGCAGCCACACCTCCCTTTCTCTCCAGGCCTCCACTGGGCTGCTGATCAGCTCCGCCTTTTTGATCAGGCCCCATTGATAGGCCCAGAGATGCTGACTGGCATTGGAACCAACCAATCAGAACCAAATGTGGGTGCTGTGAAGAACCAATGGCTGCCTAGGAGGTGGAGCTTCTGATGCTGTCTGGCATAGAAACCGACAAATCAGAACCAAATCTGGGTGCTGTGGGGAGCAATGTCTACCTAGGAGGTGGAGCTTTTGATGCTGACTGGCATATAAACTGACCAATCAGAACCAAATCTGGGTGCTGTGGGGAGCCAATAGCTGCCTAGGAGGTGGAGCTTTTGATGCTGACTGGCATAGAAACCGACCAATCAGAACCAAATTGGCCAGCAGAGGAGGGCAGTTGGGGGCGAGATCAGGCTTGCAGGGGAAGGCTGTTGGGGGTGAGATCAGGCCATCAGAGGAGGGTAGTTGGGGACAACCAGGCCAGGAGGGGAGGTCTGTTGGGGCGAGATCAGGCCGGCAGGGGAGGGCAGTTAGGGGCAATCAGTCAGGCAGGCAGAGGCAGTTAGGGGCAACCAGGCCAGCAGGGGAGGGCAGTTAGGTGTGATCAGGCTGGCAGGCAGAGGCAGTTAGGGGTGATTTGGCCAGGTAGGCAGGTGAGCAGTTAGGAGCCAGTGGTCCCAGATTGCGAGATGTCCACAGGGATCAGGCCTAAACTAGTTGGACATCTCCCAAGGGGTCCCCAATTGGAGAGGGTGCAGGCTAGGCTGAGAGAACCTCCACCTCTGTTCACGAATTTCATGCACCAGGCCTCTAGTTTTTAATGTTAGAATATAAGTGTATTTAAAATCCTGAATAACAAAATGAAATCAAGGTATGGGTACTATTGTGAGTGGGGCTTGATGGATGTTAAATCAATGACTGTTACTAAGTATATCATTTCAGTAGAATCCATAATTAGTGGAACCTTAACATATCCCTCTTAAACTAGACTCAATAAATTCATGGTGTGAATGAATAAATATGAGGAGCAATAAGTCTAGGAATGGCAATAGCAAAGAGTCTATTGCAGCTGTGGGCAAACTACGGCCCGCGGGCCGGATCTGGTCCGTTCGGCTGTTCTATCCAGCCCGCGGAGCCGAAAGAGCAGAGGGTTCTCTTGCTCTCCCCTCCGCTCCTTTACTTTGAATTTATATTAGTTCACACAAACACTCCATCCATGCTTTTGTTCCGGCCCTCCGGTCCAGTTTAAGAACCCATTGTGGCCCTCGAGTCAAAAAGTTTGCCCACCCCTGGTCTATTGCAAAAAGTTCTGAAAATGTGCCTCCTATGACTCAAAAAACAACGTTAATAAACTATAGCTACAAATAAATGGATCTTGAGAATATCATGCTAAGGCAAATAAGGCAGGCAGAAAAAGAACCATATAATTTCACTCATGTGTAGTATATAAAACTGTAAACAACAAATAAACAAATTAAAAAAATGAATGAACAAAAACTCCTAGACACTGACAACAGTATGGTAAAGAGGAAGGGGGATAGGGGAGTTTTAAGGGTAAAAGGGTTTCAAATATATGGTTACAGAAGAAGATTTGACTTTGATTGGTGGGCACACAATGCAATATACAGTTGAATTATCATATAATTTTACAGTTAAAACCTATATAATATCAACTAATGTTATCTAATACATTTTATTTAAAAATAACATATATTTACAATGAAAAAATATGTATTTGCAAATAAAGTTATAATACTTTGGTTATAAATATTGATTTTAAAACAATCTCTTTCTTGAAATATATAATGGAAATGAGGTGAATAAAAGCATTCACCAAACTTTTTCTCATTATCCAGAATAATGAAAATATGTTAGCAGTTTGTTATTTGCCAGCATGTTGTTTTTTTTCAAATTTTGAATTAACAGATAAAAAGGAGAGATACTGTCTTAATCAGCATTATCCATATGCTATCTGATTGACATAATTTGAGGACACTGCAATTTTATTTGATACACTCATTGCTTTTTGTCATAGGAATAATATATTGTTTTACAACACAGAATTGAACAGAGATGAGACTTTCACTAACATTAAAAAAAAAAGTATCTTACCTGTCAGGGCCACAGAGAATGGAAGAATGTTTGAAAAATAAGTATATGGATTTATGCAGATATTAACAGTAAATCCCTTTTCATTTTATGATTTACTGTCATATTCTACCTAAGGAAGCATTTGTAGAAAATAAGAGTAGATTGATACATTCTTCTCAAATTAAATGATTTTAAAGAAAAATAACCTCATTAAGTACATTTTTAATCAGAGAATAATGGATATAGATTTTTTAACGTACTTCTTAATCTCAAGAAAATCACTAGATAAAATTCATTTTGTTTTTGTACTAGGATTTGCTGCCAGTTCCTAGGTTACTTCAGGAAATACTTATCTCTAGAGTACAATTGTTTTAATGTTTTGATCATTCTATAATATGAGGACAAAATTTAATTCAGATATCACAGAAATAATACTTTTTGATACAGATATAAAATTTTCCTTCTATTTATAAGTCCACTGCTATTTTTGGTATAAAAGCAAATAAATTTCAGTTCTATAGCCTTTTAATCTTAAAAATGGATTTTCAAAACATGTAGCAGCTGAAAGCTTCATTGTGCAGCCTCCTATATAATCACATAATCCATTGGTAGAGACATTGGAAGTGGAATTGAAATAGTTTTGTAGATTTAATTTGTTTTCTAGTAAAATGCTGAAAATTATAAGTGGTTTTCTTTCATGACTATTTTGAGAATACAATTCTATGTGATAGAAACAAATTCTTCACTCTTGTACAATAAAAATACCTTAGTATCCCAATGAAAAAGACGATCACATCTTTATTTAGAATAATAAATTCATTTTTTTCTCCAGATTCCTAATGGGATAATAGTATCTGTATAAATCACACAGAATCAATGCACCTAGAGTCAGAAAGAAGTTATTGTCACCGACTGCTTTTTTCTCTTACTTCAGTTATCTGTCTCTCTGTTTTTCTCTCATTTCTGTTTTTGTTTCAGTGTACCTCCTTCCCTATCTCTGCCCTCATGGTTTCTTATATGATTTATGGCAAATTATATTTGCCCAAATTTTAAAATGGTACTAGTGAAAAACATGATTACGGCATATAAAAACTCAAAAATATAAAAAATATGTGTTACAAAATGTCTCCCGATTCTAGACTAAAATTTGAACCTACCCCAGGAAGTAACCACTGACAAACACTTGTTATATGAAGTTCCAAACGTTTTATTTTATAATATTTAAAATTTACATGTAGTAAATTTACATGTGTATTTATTTTAGTATATGTAATTGGTTTATTCCACTCATCGAAACATCATTAAATGTTTAACATCAGCATACATATATATTATACTAATATACTTCATGCTTGTATAGAATTTTATTACTCTTATGAATGTTTAAATTATTTCATAATGTTTATAAAAATGCTGAAAAAAGGTTGTGTATATGTGTCTTGGCACACATATGAAAGTACAGACATCTACTGCTTAATGATGGCGATATGTTCTGAGAAATGCACCATTAGGCAATTATGTCATTGTGCAAACATCATAGAATGCATTTCCACAAGCCAACTGGTATATAGAGAGGTATACATCAAAGCTATATGGTACAGCTACAAACCTGTATGTTACTATACTGAAAGTTGTAAGCAATTGTAACACAATTTATATACAAATAGCAAGTATTTGTATATAAAATATAGAAAAGGTACAGTAAAAATATGGTGTAAGATAAAAAATTATATACCTGTATAAGGTAGTTACCAAGAATGGAGCCGAGAGGTCTGGAAGTTGCTCTGGGTGAGTCAGTAAGTAGTGAGTGAATGTGAAGGCCTAGGGCATTACTATACATCCTTGCAGGCTTCATAGACACTGTACACCTAAGTTACACTAAATTTTTCTTCAAAAATAAATTAACCTTAACTTACTGCAACTTTTTATTTTATAAACATTTTAATCTGTTAATTTACTATTTTCTAAGAACACTCAGCTTAAAACACAAACACATTGTACAGCTGTACAAAAAAAGTATTTTCTTTCTCTAAATCTTTATTTTGTAAGTTTTTATTATTTTTTTAATAATTTTTAAACTTTTTGGTTAATAACTGAGAAACAAAAACATATTAGACTTACACAGGGTCAGGATCATTATAAACACTGTCTTTCATCTCCACATTTTGTCCCACTTAAAAGTCTACAAGGGCAATTACATGCACAGAGCTCTCATCCTCCATGATAACAATGTCTTCTTCTGTAATACTTTCTGAAGGACCTGCCAGAAGCTTCTGTTAAGGCTGTGTCACTCTTCAGAAATATGTCCATGGTCGTTTGCTTGGTTTGTTTCTTTTTTTCAACATAGATTCCCAGATAATGCACCATGAAATTTCTCTCTATTAATTAAAACATTTGGTGTTGGGACCCATGTCTTCAAACATTTTAAGAAGCTTCTTAAGGTTTGCAAAAGCTGCTGCTAACTTCCTTCTGTAGATTTTCTAGGGGTTCTTCTTTTTCTTCACCTTCAGTTTCTTTTTCTCCTGCCTCTTCTTCAGGTATGTGGGTTTTTTTATTCCTAGTTCAAACAACTTCTCACTAGTCAATTCCTTAGGAATCATCTCTATGAGCTCCTCAGTGATGTATTCATGTACACCCAGGTTAAAGTTGTTTGCCATCTCAACAACAGCCTTGACTTTTGCAAACATCTCATCCTTTACAAGTCCTTAGAAGTCATGAGCAACCCTCTTGAGTGTCTTCTTTCAGATGCAATTCATACTCTCCTTGGTGACATTACCTCAATCTCAATGCAGTCATAGATGTTTGATCAGTGTCTTCCTCAGTTCCAGCAATAGTCTGGGCAAAGATCCTCCTCAGATAGTAAGTCTTGAAAGCTGATTAAAATCCTTGATGCCTTGGTTGGATCAAAGAGGTGGTATTTGAAGGGAGAAGTACCACCTTGACATTGAGATAAAATTAATTATAGCTCTACAGGCCTAACTCAAAAAACAAGAAAAAAAATGTTAATAAATCATCTAACTCTGCAACTTCAAGAATTAGAAAGAGAGCAACAAGAGAAGCAGAGTGAGCAGAAGGAAGGAGATAATAAAGATCAGAGCAGAAATAAATGACATACACACACACACAAAAAAAAAAAACAAAACACAACAACACAAATAAACAACAACAACAAATAAAAAACCACACAATACAAAATATCAATGAAACCAAGGGCTGGCTCTTTGAAAGGATAAACAAAATTGATGAACTTCTAGCCAGGATCACCAAGAAGCAAAGAGAGAGGATCCAAATAAACAAAATCAGAAATGAAAGAGGTGAAATAACAACAGACCCCACAGAAATACAAAAGATTAAAAAATACTATGAACAACTCTATTCCAACAAACTAGACAACCTGGAAGAAATGGACATAGTTCTAGAAAATTACAACCTTCCAAAACTCAATCAGGAAGAATCCAAAAATCTCAATAGGCCAATAACTATGGAGGAAATAGAAGAAGTCATCAAAAAGCTTTCAGCAAACAAAAGCCTGGGGCCAGAATGGTTCACAGGGGAGTTTTACCAAACATTCAAGGAAGAACTAAAACCTATCCTCCTCAGACTATTCCAAAAAATTCAAGAGGAAGGAACACTTCCAAGCTCATTCAATGAAGCCAGCATTATCCTAATACCAAAACCAGATAAAGACACTACAAAGAAAGAGAATCACAGGCCAATATCCCTCATGAACATAGATGCCAAAATCCTCAACAAAATTCTAGCAAATCAGATCCAGCATAACATCAGAAAGATCATACACCAGACAAAGTAGAATTTATCCCAGGAATGCAAGGATGGTACAATATCCGCAAATCAGTAAATGTGATACACGACATAAACAAACTGAGAGATCAAAATCACATAGTCATATCAATTGATGCAGAAAAAGCATTTGACAAAATCCAACACCCTTTCTTGATAAAATCCGTTAGCAAAATGGGAATAGAGGGATTATACCTCAACATAATAAAGGCCTTATATGACAAACCTAAGCCAACATCATACTCAATGGGCAAAAACTAAAACCATTTCCCCTCAGAATAGGAACAAGACAGGGATGCCCACTTTCATCACTCATGTTTGACATAATACTAGAAGTGCTAGCCATTGCAATTACACAAGAAAAATAAATAAAAGGTATCCAAATTGGAAAAGAAGACGTAAAACTGCCATTATTTGCAGATGACATGATACTGTACATAGATAACCCTGAAGACTCCATCAAAAATTTATTAGACTTAAATGAATTTGGCAATGTAGCAGGATACAAAATTAACACCAAGAAATCTATGGCATTTCTATACACCAATAGTGAACTAACAGAAAGAGAGATTAAAAAAAAAATCCCATTTACCATCGCACCAAAAAAATTAAGATACCTAGGAATAAACTTAATTAAGTAAAAGACCTATACTCAGAAAACTACAGGACACTGAAAAAAGAGATAGAGAAAGACATAAACATATGGAAGAACATACTGTGTTCATGGATTGGTAGAATCAACATCATTAAAATGTCCATACTACCAAAAGCAATCTATAGATTCAATGCACTCCCCATTAAAATGCCAATGGCATATTTCACAGACCTAGAATAAACTCTCCAAAAATTCATCTGGAATAAAAAAAAGACCCCGAATAGCTGCAGCAATCCTGTGAAAGAACAGAGTAGGAGGGATCTCAATACTGGATATCAAGCTATATTACAAAGCCACTGTTCTCAAAACAGCCTGGTATTGGCACAAGAACATACATATAGACCAATGGAATAGAATATAGAACCCAGAAATCAAGCCAAACCACTATGCTCAATTAATATTTGACAAAGGAGCAAGAGAATACATTGGAATCAAGACAGTCTCTTCAATAAATGGTGTTGGGAAAATTGAACAGATACATGCAAAAAAAATGAAACTAGACCACCAACTTACACTATACACAAAAATAAACTCAAAATGGATAAAGGACTTAAATGTAAGACAGAAACCATAAAAATATTAGAGGAATCCACAGGCAGAGAAATCTCAGACATATGCTTTAGCAATAGCTTCACCGATACAGCTTCTAGGGCAATGGAAACTAAGGAGAAAATAAACTAATGGGACTACATCAAAATAAAAAGCTTCTGCACAGCAAAAGAAACCATCAACAAAACAACAAGAAATCCCACTGCATGGAAGAACATATTTGCCAATGTTATCACCAATAAGGGTTTAATCTCCAACATTTACAGGGAACTCATACAACTTAACAAAAAGAAGATAAATAATCCAATCAAAAAATGGGCAATGGACTTAAATAGATACTTTTCAAAAGAAGACATATAGAAGGCCAAGAGACATATGAAAACATGCTCAAAGTCACTCATCATCTGAGAAATGAAAATAAAAACAACAATGAGGTACCACCTCACACCTGTCACAATGAGTATCATCAACAAATCAACAAACGACAAGTGTTGGCAAGGATGCGGAGAAAAAGGAACCCTGGTGCACTGCTGGTGGGAATGCAGATTGGTGCAGCCACTGTGTAAAACACTGTGGAGTTTCCTCAAAAAACTAAAACATGGAATTCCCATTTGACCCAGTGATCCAACTTCCAGGAATATATCCCAAGAATCTAGAAACACCAATAAGAAAAGATATATGCACCCCTATGTTCATAGAAGCATAATTTACAATTTACAATAGCTAAGATTTGGAAACAGCCTACTAGTAAGTGCCCATCTCAGATGAGTGGTTTAAAAAACAGTGGTACATCTACACAATGGAATACTACACTGCTGTAAAAAGAAAGGAACTCCTACCAATTGCAACAGCATGGATGGATTGGAAAGCATTATGCTAAGTGAAATAAGTCATTTGGAGAAATATATTCCACACATGATCTCACTCATTTGTGGAATATAGTGAACATAAACTGATGGACAAAACAACAACACAGATCCAGAGACAGAGAAGCATCGATTAGATGGTCAAACCTCAGAGGGAAGGCAGGGGAGGGTGGGGGGAAGTGGGATAGATCAACCAAAGGACTTGTATGCATGCATATGGGCCTAACCAATGGACACAGACACCAGGGGGGTGAGGGCATAAGCAGGGGTGTGGGGGCGTAATGAGAATAAGGACACATATGTAATACCTTAATCAATAAAGAAAATAAATAAATAAATAAATAAATAATAAAATTAACAATAAAAAATTATCAAGAAAAGGAGGATGTTCTGAGGCATTATCAGCAATAAGCAAAATCTTGAAAGGTATGTTGCCTCCAAAAAGTACTCCATTTTGTTGTCATAGCAATTCAGTAGGGCATCTTGGAAGAGGAGTTGAGTCATTGATAACTTCTTAGGGTTCCTGGAGTACACTGGCAGTGCATAAAGGCCATGGGATCCTCACCATGCCAGATCACAGTGTTTCAATTTGTGGTTTGCAACACTGCCCCAAGCAAAACTATTATCCTGTCCTTAAAACCTTGAAACCTAGCATTGACTTGGGTTCTTTATGAATGAAAATCTTTTTGGGAATCAGTTTTCAGAAGAGGGAAGTGTTATCCATATTAAATACTTGCTCTGGCAAGTAATTTTTCTCCATAACCAGTTTATCTCATATTTTCAAAAATTTTCAGCAGCCTTCACATCAGCACTCAGAGACTTACCACTTACTTTCACATTGTGTAATTAGAAACAATTCAACCACCCAGAGCTAGCAGTAAACACAACATTGTAGTTGGATCCAACCTTTCCTTTTAACCTGGCAAATAAAATTTTTGCTTTGGTTGTGATTATCATGGTGCTTACAGGGGTATGATTCTGTGGCTGGTGTTCAATCTAAGACATTAGTAGAAATTTCTCCATGCTTGATAGGCCCTTCTCAAAAAAATTTCCCCAACAAATCCTTTAAAATAAATCTGTATTTCTGTTTGTCTCATGGCCTTCAATCAAGCAGATCCTTTAGCAGCTTCCATCACTTTGTTCTTGTTCTTCAGGATCATAGCTATCATGGAATGGGACATGCCTAACTGGTGAGCAATAACTATTACTGATTTTCCATCTTAATCACTTTAATTTTGTTTCCAGACCAATCACTTGACATGGTCTCTTACTGGCAACATTAGCCAGTAGATTTTGTATACTTAGGAGTGATGATGAACAAAACAACATAAGATTAACTCAGGTACAAAGGAATATGATGCCATCAAGAGCTGATGTAAACAGAAGATGTATGAGGTTGCTGCCCACTTAACACAGCATAAACATTTTTTATAATAAGAAAGAATACACTAAAAAATAATAATAGAAAGTATAGTATAATAAATACATTATCATTAATATAGTAATTTATTATATTAATACTAGAGACCTGATGCACGAAATTCATACAAGGGGCTCAGTCTTCTCAGCCCCTCACAGCCCCTCTCAGCCTCGGCTGGCCCTTGCAGCCCTGGCTTCATCCAGAAGGTCATCTGGACAGTCATCCAGAATGTCGTCCGGACAGTCATTCAGCTTTTTGGTCTAATTAGCATATTAGTTCTTTATATTATATAGGATTGTGTTATATACTATATACAGATGTATGTTCTATATTTTTATACAACTGGCAGTGCAATATATTTGTTAACAAGCATGAGTAATGGATTGCACTATAACATTATAATGGCTACAATGTCACCAGGTAATAGGAATTTTTCAGGAGCATTATAATCTCATGGGAACATCATCACATATGTACTCCATTATTGATCCACATGTTATGTGGTACATAACTGTATATATCAACAGTTTAAAATTATTCTAAAATTTTGGAAAATAAGTGTGTTTTTTATCTTTATTATTCTGTAAATTCAAATTTATTCAAAAATATCTAAAAATTTTTATGTATGTAAAATTTTAAACATCATTATTATTTTTCATGTGTAAAGTAGCAAATAATGTTATTCACTATTTTGGCATTATAATTTTCCACAATCCCAAAAAGGAATGTCTATTATCCTAGTACATATTAATAACCACTATTAACATTTGAATGACTATCTGACCAGAAATTTTATAGAAAATATATTTATTGACATGTAATCAAAACTCACTGAAGGTGAGTTTGACTTCATAAACTGAAATGAATTTATTTTACAGATACTAGGTTTTTATTGAGTTAACCTTAATGCTGCAGCTGGGTCTTAGATACGGCAGAGTCACAGACTGAAAGGCTGCAATTTCTCTGTATACAACCTCTGATCTTTTTTCTCTTTGAGTGTTGGCTTTGTCAATCTCTTTTCCTAAAGAATATCTTTCTCTGCTTTCCAGACCACACAGCAGATATTATTTCTGACATCTCACAAGTTTATACATTACATATGTAATTATAGGTAATATTTTTTCTCTCTCAGAAGACATTTTGAGAAACATGTAATTGGTCCAGACTGGCTGCCTAGATCAACTAGTTGTGGTTAGGATAAGAGGGAGGTTTTATGATTAATGAAAAGACATGCTGAAATGAATCCTGAGGATTTGGGTGGAGTGATATTTAACTAAAAAAAAAAAAAAAACAGGTAATTTTCTGCTAGAAAATAATGCAATATATACCTTCTGTAATTATTTAATTTTTAACAACCTCAAAAATATGGTTATAAATATTGTACCTTTTTAACCTCACACTATTTTACTGTATAAATATATTACATTATTTAACCAAATCTATATTTGGCATTAGGATTACTTAAAATTTACATCCTTGTAGGTAATGTTTGTACCTAGCCATGAGTATTTTCTTAAGATAAATACACAGAGGATGAAACTGATCAAAGTATATACATATTTTCACAGGTTTATATATCATAAAATATCTTCCCTCCACCAGGAATGTTATAACAATTTGTTTTCTTACCAATATTTAGTAGAATACTTATTCTCTACCTATACACTGACACTATTATTAAAAATATCTCTCAAACTTAATGTCTAAACTAAATATCTTTGGCACTATCTAATTGAAGCAGACATATCCTTATTAGTTGGCCTTGAAAATGTTCTGTTATTTTTCTCAGAATCTAGAGAAGAGGTATTTTTCCTAAGTTTTATTCCTGCAGCCCAATAGAATGTAACTATTTGGACAAAATGTGTGCATTTAAATAATTGGACTTTTGCAGTACTTCCCAAGATGTAAATATTCAGAAGTAAACTTTCTCTCTGCTCTACTATCAATCTGTTAGAGATAAAATAACTTTTATAAGCTTCCTGAATTATTAAACATCTTTGTTAAAATACACAAAATCAGCCCTGGTAGGTGGGGCTCAGTTGATTGGAGCATCATCCCATGCACCAAAGGGTCACGGGTTCAATTCCAGTTGAGGGCACATACCCAAGTTTTAGGTTAGATTCCTGGTCAGGGTGAGTAAGGGAGGCAACAGATTGATGTTTCTTTCTCACATTAGTGTTTCTATCTCTCCTTCCTTTCCTCTCTCTCTAAAATCAATAAAAAAAATCCTTGAATGAGAATTAAATGTATATAAACAAAAGTAATTAGTCATATACATATGCCTTAGTCTCAGATATTTTTATAGCAAGTACATAATCAGATTTATTTACTCTTGTCATCATTTGCATTGTTTTATCTGGAGATATGATCTTTCTAATTATTGATTTAACAACTTAGTACATTTTATTCTGGAATTGGTTTAGAAAAAGAGTCAGACAAAAGGAATATAGAACTACCCTAGGTTTGGCTAAGTGGATAGAGCCTTGGCCTAAAGACTGAAGGCTCCCAGGTTCAATTCTCTTCAAGTGCACATGATCAGGTTGTGGGCTGGATCCCCATTAGGGGGCATGCAGGAGGCAGCCAATCAATGATTTTCTCTTATCATTGATGTTTCTGTCTCTCTCTCCCTCTCCCTTCCTCTCTAGAATCAATAAAAAATATCCTATATAATAAAAGGGTAATATGCAAATCAACTGAACGGCAGAATGACCAGTCACTATGACATGCACTGATCACCAGGGGCAGACACTCAACGCAGGAGCTGCCCCCAGCCCACAAGCCCCAATTGCCCGATTGGGGCCTGCCGGCCAACCTCTTGGTCCCTTTCCCCAGCCGGCAGGCTCCGAACCCTGATGGGAAATGAAGAACCGGGGGTGGGTAGTGGTGGGGGCGGGGCCAGCTGCTGGGAGCTGGGGAAGATGGCCCTGATCTCAGGCCAGGCTTAGGGACCATACCCATGCATGAATTTCATGCACCAGGCCTCTAGTACATATATAAAAAATATAAAACTTCTAATTTAATAGACACATGGTAGATTGATTTAGTGCTATGTTGATATTTCCCCATTTTTGAAATATTATTATTCAAAATTCATCATAATATCTTTATATTCTGATATACATATATACATTTTCAACGTGTCTGTAAGGAAAACAAACATTTGGCATAAATAAACATTATATGAGAGACAATGAATTTAATCTAAAATCATTAATATTTTAAAAAATTGATATGTTAAGATTACTCTTTAATAGTAAAAATATTAGAAACATACTTAATAATGATTATTTTTATTTAATTAAAATAGCTATTTTAAGGTTTAAAACTGAACAACTCATAAAATATTAGATTTTGAATATCAAGATTCTCAATGAGATTGCAAATGTTAATACATTTCCAAAGATTTTGAATTCTAAGTTCATTGTCAATATGAATTGTAATTTTTATTGTTTTGGCATCATAGAATGCTTCTTTTAAAACAGATTTCACAAAAGTTCCATGAACTTAAACCTCACTATAGAATTTTAAAAAGAATAATTCCAGACTTTTCTGGAAACCTCATAAAGCTGATAGACATTTATCTCCATAGGTTTCTAAGAAAGCTCTCCTATACAATGTACTGATATGAAATGCAGTTTCAAAAGAATTTGATTTGTTGTAAGTCAGAAATTTTACTTTGTAAAACATCTGAAAAAATTGCTTTAATTTGTGAAATACATCTAAACACAAAACCTCAGTTAAATCTCTTTCCAGATCATTTGGGCCTGGCCTCATTTTAGTGAATAAGTAGTCTATTAAATGAATTCAGAAGAAAATCTAATACTTGAGTTTGATTGAGTTTGGTAGAAAAGTTGACATCTTGGCATTTATTTTTTATTCCCTGCCCCTTTAAAAATATATCATGAGCTTTTGTCTTCTTTCTGAATCTTCCTAAGAATGTTCATTGTTGGCGTATATGTGTGGTGAGAGGGGCAGGGGCATGGGGACAATACCAGTGAAACTAGCCATGCAATTGGAGAAAATGTAGGTTTTATCATCTATGCTTCTCTGGAAGACCAAAATGTTAATACTCAATCTAGACTTTCTGTTGCTTTTCCAGGTTACAAAACTGACTGGTAATATGTTGGCTAATTTATATAATCTCTGTGCATCATATCATTCATTCCTACAGAGACCAGTAAACCCATTACAACTACATTTGTGCTTACCTGCAGAAAAGGTATTACACCCCTTTGTTAAATAGCAAGTGAGGGAAACTGGAGAGTGAAGAATTCAAAAGTTGTTTCATCTCATTTTAGTTTTTATTTCATTTCCCTAACAGCTAGTGAAGTTGAGCATGTATCTGTTGGACATTTGTATGTCTTCTTGGGAGAAGAGTCTGTTCAGATCCTCAGTCCATTTTTTAATTGGATTGCTTTTTGCTGTTGTTGTTGAATTCCCTGAGGTCTTTATATATTTTGAATATCAATCCCTTATCAAATGTGTTGTTTGCAAATATCTTCTCCCATTCGGTTGGTTGCCTTTTTTTTGTTGTTGATTACTTCATTTGCTGTGCAGAAGCTTTTTAGTTGATATAGTACCATTCATTTATTTTTGTTTTCACTGTCCCTGTTTTTGAGGTCATATTCATAAAATCCTCTCTAAGAAGCAGTCCCATTTTTAATTTTTTGAGGAAACTTCATATTGTTTCCCACAGTGGCTCCATCAGTCCACATTCCAACCAACAGTGCACTAGGGTTCACTTTTCTTCACAAGGTCCCTAAGCTTAGTGGCTATGTTTTCTTCTATATAATATATTGTTTCCAGTCTTACATGTAGGTATTTGATCCATTTTGAGTTAATTGCTGTGTATTATGACAAATAGCCATCTAGTTTTATTTTTTTGCATGTGTCTTTCCAATTTTCCCCAGCACCATTTATTGAAGAAGCTCTCTTTTCTCCGGTAAGTTTTGGCTCATTTATCAAAGATTATTTATCCATATTTATGTGGATAAAGGGGGCTTTGACATACTGTGAGTTTGTGAATGGTCATATTTTGTGTTTTGGAGTCAGAGATCATGCCCTGAGGCATTCATAGCAAAGAATGACAAAATAGTGTATGATATTTATACTTTATTGAACTATCAGGCAAGCATCTAAAAATCGACGTGGATCATTACTCTGATGTTCTAAAATTGGATGGAAAAAAATAAATGTTTGGTTATTTACCATTTGTGAGTTAAAATTCTTAGTAATGGGGCAGCCACCACATGTACATTTTATGTAAGGGACATTTTATGTAAGACCTATTTAAAGAAACTACATTCTCACTATATTACTTCTTAATACTTTTTACAAGTGTAAATTTTTAATTAGAGAGACATGATCTTCCCATCTGATATACAGGGTGATTTCAGTGTGCCATGGAAACAAATAAGAAACAAAAGTCATTTTAAAGATCCTTTAGACAAACAGCATAGACAATGAAGGAAGTGAATAAAAAATGCTTCTAGCCCCCAAATAAGTAAAATTTTGACTAAAGTAAAATCACGGTACTATCAAATGCAAGGTTCCAATGCCTTTATCTATACATAATTTAAGCATTTGCAAAGTATATTTTGCAGGCTAATATTTGTTTTAATTATATTATTTTCTTTGTGTGTTGTGTGTATATTCCCATTTTATCAAAGGAACTTTTCTGATAGCATTCTCTTTTGTTTTCTTTGGGATTTGAACTTCAAAGCTTTATACTGTTAAAACTGTAAGGCAGCTTTTATTTTTATTTATTTATTTATTTATTTATTTATTTATTTATTTATTTATTTTTGTTAATCTTCAACTGAGGATATTTTCCATTGCTTCTTAAAAAGAGTGGAAGGGCGGGGTAGAAACAAAGAGAGAAAAATATCAATCGGTACCTCCCACACACGTGCCACAACCCATAGCCAAAGTACATGCCCTTGACTGGAATCAAGCCAGGGACCCTTCATTCTGCGGGCTAATGCCTTATCCACTGAACCACATCTGCTAAGGCTCAACTTATTTTTTATTTTGTTTTTTTGTGTGTTTTGTTTTGTTTTGGTTGTTGTTGTTAATCCTCACCAGAGGATATTTTTCATTGATTTCTAGAGAGAATGGAAGGAAGAGGGACACACAGAGAGAGAAACATCTATGTGAGAGAGACACATCAATTGGTTGTCTCCAGCATGCATCCTTAACAGGGCCCAAGATTGAGCCTGAAATCAAGGTATGTGCCCTTGACCAGAAATGAACCCTTCAGGCCACCAGCCAATGCTCTATCCACTGAGCAAAACTGGTTAGGGCTTCATCTTATTTTGAAAGATATTGAAAAGGGTATGCATTTTAGATTGTCAGGTTTGTTTTTCTTTCAGCATTTTATTTATTTTTTAAAATATATTTTTATTGATTTCAGAGACGGAGGGAGAGGAAAAGAGAGATAGAAACACCAATGATGAGAGATAATCATTGATCAGCTGCCTTCTGCACACCCCTTTTTGGGGCTCAAGCCCACAACCCAGGCATATGCCCTTGACCAGAATTTTACCTGGGAGGCTTCAGTCCGCATGCCAATGCTCTATCCACTAAGACAAACTGGCTAGTGCTCTTCCAGCATTTTAAAGATGTTCTGTTTTCTCTCTTTCATGTTCATGGTACTTCAATAAAACTTTTCTTGCCAAGAATATCAAGGTCTCTCTCTCTCTCTCTCTCTCTCTCTCTCTCTCTCTCTCTCTCTGTGTGTGTGTGTGTGTGTGTGTGTGTGTGTGTGTGTGTGTGAAAGGGTCCCAGGAAGTAGACATTGGGAGCAGGGAGTGGGGAGACTAGACGGAAGGTGCTTTGGGGGAGGTGAAGCAGGGTCTGAGACAGCAGGCAGGGTGAAGGGAGGAGAGGAGGGGCTGATCATCAAGGTCTTTTTACTCTTGTGTCCATTACATAGTTTATCACATTATATATGTCTTGCCCTTAAAGCATTGCTTGGAAAATAGAGAACTTTGTGCTCCTTGATATCCCATGCTCCTGAGTTTTTTCCCGATTTCTCTGGTTAATCCTACCCAATTTTTTGGTGGATGATTCATCCTTCCCTTTCCTTCTTTACTAGGTACTCCTTATACCTAGTAAATCTTCCTTTCTCACTCTGATTATTCTTTCTGATCTCCATTGTCTTCTTTTGCTTTGTCATTTAGATACTGATGGTTATTTCAGATAACTCCGCTAAACTCCAAATAGACATATCAGGTTATTTATTGTATATTTCTACTTGCATGTTTTCTAGCATTCTCAAATTTTGTCATAGTCTTTAAATTCTGCCATATTCTCTTCAAACCCTGCCAGTATCACACAGAGAACACAATCATTCTACTAATTTTGCCAATTCTCCAATGTGTTGTTGTTGTTGTTGTTTCTGAGTGCTAAGTGTATGTAATTACTTTCTGTCCTTAATTATTTTTCTGGGCTTGCCCATTAAACTATTTAATTTAATGTATCTGTTATACTCTTTTATATTTGGCCTACTTCCCAGCTCCAGTTTCTGTTGGCTAGTACTGTACGTCACCACCCATAGTCTGCATGTGACCATGAATAACTTCTATGTTTCTATGTAAGTCTGTTATTAATATTGGATAAAATAAAAAAGTATGTAATATATCTTTCAAATTTATTATGCTTATCAGAATAAAGGTTTTATAAAAATTATAATCTCATGTTTAGAAGGCATGTTAAAATCTTAATAATGATTTCTAGATAGTATAATTTAGAAACCCATACATAGTTACAGATGGTTTAAAGTTTTCAGGATATATATTTCAACTAACTAGCAAAATATTAAGTAGTTTTGAAAATTCCTACTATTATATCATTCCTCATATATTTTCATTTTAGTCGAACTAGGCTATTTTATTTTTAAGTAAAAAGTTATTGTTCGATTTAATATTATTAACCCTCCACTAACATAAATGATATTGCTTGCTTTTCAAATATGATTAATTTAATTTTGTTTAAAAGCACATTTTATGACATTTAAGGATATTAAATGTGTGCATGAATTCTGTTTATAATTATACTAGAGGCCCGTTGCAGAAAGATTCCTGCAATAGGGCTTCCTGCGGCGGTCTGCTTCCCTCCCTTCTCCCCTGCCCCGCCTTCTTCCCTCCCTATTCTGCAGCCCCACTTGCTTGCTTCTCTGCAACTTTGCTCCCTTCTGAAATGCTTGAATGCTTGGCTTCCTTCTTCTACGCTGTCTTCAGTCTTTGCCCTACTCCTGGATATGCAAATTGACTGCCATCTTGGTTGGGTTAATTTGCATACTCGCTCCTGATTGGCTGGTGGGTGTGGCTGGTGAGTGTAGCAGAGTGATGGTTAATTTTCATATCACTCTTTTATTAGATAGGATTGCAACAAAGAAACTTGAATTTTAATAAGTATTCCAAATTGAGTACTAATGGATTTCAATACTTTCATATCATCCTTAAAGCATTTCTTTCATATCTTTGTTGGTTCACAAAAGTTTGTGTTCTTCACTGGTAAGCAATTGTCTAAAAAAAGTTAATGTCTCTTTCTTTGACTATTTTTTGCTTACTCTTTTTACAAATAATTTAAATTCTCATATAGTATTAGTTGCAAGAAATGATAAATGTCTATACTATATTTCTACCACTGCAATACATAATTAGCCTTGAATAAATATAATAAGATTTATTTATTAATATATTATGTTAAATAATGGAAACCTACTTTAATACCAGTTTTTCAAAAGAAAACACACTGTGAACATTAAAGACTCATTTATTCTATATTGATTTGACTTTGAAGATTCTTCATAGTAGCAAAATATTGAAACAAAACTCATAAATACTTTTCTTTCAAATAACTTACAATTTAGAAGTTAGGTAGGATGAGAGAGAAAACAAATATTGATATCTAAAAACACATGTTACATTGTTGTCAACTTAAACTTGTGGATTTAATATAAGTAAATTAAAATGAAATAATGTAAAATTAAAAGGACTCTCATGGGCCATTAATATGGTGTAGCATAAACAACATAGTCTGTGATAAGAGCTATATAAACAGTTAAAGATCTAGGCGACAGAGAAAAAACTTCACAATGGATCACATTTAATTAAATTCATCAGAGAAGAAATCTTCTGGAATAACATTTAAGATAAATCTTAATTATGGTTTTATTAGGTAAAGTTTGGGGGTTAGAGGAAAGAATATATATGCCTAAGCAACCAAACAACTGTTCTACTATTTGACCAGTAGCTATGATGTGCACTGACCACCAAGAGGCAGACGCTTAACACACAGGCATGGAAACATGAAACAGATTGATAAATCTCAGAGGGAAGTGGGGAGGGCAAGAACAGATTAACCAAAGATCTTATATGCATACTAGAGGCCCAGTGCATGGATTCATGCACTGGTGGGGTCCCTCGGCCTGGCCTGCGGGGATCAGGCTGAATCCATGCACAGGGCCTCCAACATCCCCCGAGGGGTCCCAGATTGCAAGAGGGCACAGGCTAGGCCGAGGGACCCCACCAGTGCATGAATCTGTGTACCAGGCCTCTAGTATTTATATAAACAGAAATGTGAACATAGCAAGTAAAATTTAGGAGAGACAGGTATATATTAAAATAGATAGATTTTTTAAAAATATATTTTATTGATTTTTTACAAAGAGGAAGGGAAAGGGATAGAGAGTTACAAACATCAATGAGAGAGAAACATTGATCAGCTGCCTCCTGTACACCCCCTACTGGGGATGTGCCCGCAACTAAGGTACATGCCCTTGACTGGAATCGAACCTGGGACCCTTCTGTCTGCAGGCCGATGCTCTATCCACTGAGCCAAACCAGTTAGGGCTAAAATAGATAGATTTTTAATTGTTGAATAAATGGAAATAAAGCAAGAAAAACAATGTTTAAAGATATTGGGATGGACAACTCAAATGATACTTAAAGTTTGTTGGAAAGTGGAGAATCGACCACATAGTATTTCTGAATTTGTGAAATAAATACAATAAAAAAGTGGTACTTTGGGCAAAGTTCACTGAAGCATGTGAGAGTGAAAAATAAAGGAAATCTCAGTGAGAGTAACTTAATAATCAACAATTAATTACAGATATAGCCTTCCAAAAAAGTGAATGTCCACAAACAAAAAGTATGTCTGAGTGCCATTGAATCAAAATCCCTATGGCATTGAATAAATTTCCTTCTGTGTATTACCTGATACCTCAACTAATCCAAAATATTATTTTTAGAGATATATGAATATGTATTTATTAATGATATTTATAGCACCATAAAATGAATTATAAACACATTATGAACATATTTAGATATATGTCTTATACCAGTGGTTGGCAAACTGCGGCTCGTGAGCCACATGTGGCTCTTTGGCCCCTTGAGTGTGGCTCTTCCACAAAATACCATGGCCTGGGCAAGTCTATTTTGAAGAAGTGGAGTTAGAAGAAGTTTAAGTTTAAAAAATTTGGCTCTCAAAAGAAATTTCAATCATTTTACTGTTGATATTTGGCTCTGTTGACTAATGAGTTTGCCGACCACTGTCTTATACTATAGGAAACAAAAAAATATTTGTCAATTTTTTTCAATAAAATATTAGGGAGTATTTTAAAAAAAGATAAAAACACACTCAATCATGTATGCTGCATGATTAGGCAAATCACATATTCATCTTTTAGGAGGCTGAGCTTTGACTGCTGTGCCTTTGTGGAGCTGTGGTCACTAACTTTTTTCCATTCATCATTATTACCAAAAGACTCCCCACTGAATTCTCCAAGTGTTAAACACAATCTTCCCTGCCCCTACTAGCAGAAATTATATCTCCTCATAATCATGAGACTACAATAATCCCACCAGTATAACTTCTTCTTGACCCCAGTGATCTAAAATCCTCAGGTTCAAACTTGTGTTCTCTGATAATAATGTTGCTCTGTTAAGAACCAAGACCCCATTCATCAGGGTTCAGTTGTAGAGAAACAGAGAAAAATTTCTACAGGTGGATCCCTAAGAGTAACAGATAAAAAAGCCAATCTTAATTCCATCATTTGGGTCCCAGACCATGTCTTCTAAGTATAGAGGACATAATACTATATTGGATTTTGCCTCAATGAATATATAACAGCCCAGAAAACAGCATATAGGATGGATCCCCAAGTTACTGCCCTAATTGAATGTCAGTCTTAGCCCAGGTATGTCCTTGTATTTTGATATGTGCTAGAAAGAATTGATCATTTAGACCTCTGTCCATTATGGCACATACTTTACAACTCATTTAGTTTCAGGCTGAATTATTTTGGATGTCATGTTAGAATATTTGTCATTTTCTAAGTCCTTGCATAGTGGTGACTGATGAAACATTTGGAGTAGAAGAGTAAGTTCATGTTTGGAGTGAGGCATCAGTTTCAACAAGGACATTTGCTACCCATGCCAGAGTAGAAGGGATCTAGTATATTCAACTTTCTACTAAATACCTCATTGTTCTCCTTCAGGGCTCACTGCTGATTAAACATCTAATACAATAGTAGTTAGATTAGCATTGATGAGAGAAAAGACATGCTGTTGACTATCTGTATAGTCTCCATCTTTAAAAACATGGCCACTGTATTCATGAGTCCATTTTATAATCAATGGTATAGCTGGGTATAAAGTATGGCCAGCATCTACTGAATATGTCATATACCCACCATATTGTCAAGTACCCTTCTGCACTGGATCCTCTCTACTAGGTCATCACATGCCCTATTCTAGAATCACTTTTCTTTGATCTTTTAGTTTTGTTCTTCTGTGTTCTGACCAGCCAACCATTTGTACTACCTCATAGCACATGTATATTTTTATAGGAGGCCATATCTGCTCTCTGTGAATCAGGCCTGGGTTTTTTCCCATGAGGCCATAGGTTTAAGTTATGGAAAAGAGATCATAGCAGCAAAGATAATGGAGTTCTGAACCATTTGTTCATGTAATTTTCTGGCCCCTCTGGAGTCCCAGAAAAGTGCTTGAGACCAATTCTAATAGCACAATTTTCATCATACAATGTATTGTTGATGCTCCTGCCCAAAACCTGGTGAATCTGACAATATCTATTTTGTGATGAGTAACTCTGGTCACATGGCCACTTAGGTCTCATGGCCAGGCTTTCAGTCTCAATTTATGCTCAGTAGTATGACCGAAAGTGGTTTTCAAATAGTGAGTGGTTTTCTCTTGAACAAGTCATTTTCTAGAACTTAGAAGGTCTCTGTTGTGACTCTCCAATTGGGTTTTGTCAAAGACTACACAGAGAATACTTATTAAACATGAATATTTCTTGTAAGATTGATTGTTATTTTGCACCACAGTTTAAACATAACTGCTTAAGCCTCCCTTTATTAAAGTTATGGCCAAAATTTTCAAGCTTTCAATTCACCTGAAATATGCTTTTCAAAATCCATAGAAGCTCACATACTGCTCTGTCTTTTAATAGTTAATAATTCAAAATGCAATAATTTGGGGATTTTTTTTTATAAGAATTCCCTCTATGTTTAGAATAAGAGATATTATTGTAGAAATGATCAAGTGGAAGTCTCTGTAACTGCCCTTTCTGCTAAGCTATCAAATCAAATGTTAGATAAATATTTCAAGAAAAAAACAAACATTTTTCAAAGGGTCATCATTATGTCTGCATTTTAAGGATTCATACAATAAATATTAGTACCATGTCCAGGTTTCTTGCTAAGACATTACATTCTTATATATTAAGTAAAGAATCTTTTTTGTAATTTTATTTTATTGTTTAAAGTATTGCAAATAGTGGTACATATGTTATCAATGTTTACTACTAATCATAACTGAACTTCTGGTATTATTTTAGAAAATATACAAACTAACATTCAAGCAAAAAATGTCAAATAGAAACATAAGCAAATATCTATGATGTAATATATGCATTAATTAATATCAAAATTTAATATAAAATTCAAATTTGGATAAAGTTAAAGAAAATATGCCAGAAGAAGTTCAAGATGGTGGTATAAGAAGATCCTGAGATTATTTGCTCTTATAGACACAAGAAATCTACAGCTATATATGGACTGATTTCCTCTAAAAAGAACCTGGAAACTGAATAAACAGAACCTCCACAATAAAAGGACAGTACTGAGAAGAATAAGAAAGGCAGAGATAAGGTCCCCCTAGGAAGAGAAGCAAACATCTCAGTTATGGCATTTCACTGTCAGGAGATATTTCAAATGTACAGAACTCTTCTCTGCACAAGGGATTCAAGCTCCACAAAAGGCCCTTAGAACCTTAGAACAGGTGAGATGAGTGCCTAAAACATCCTGGCTTTGAAAGTCAAAGTAGAATATGCCCATGGAAACCTTATCACTACAGGGAAAGCAAAACTCGCTCTTAAAGAGTTCACACACTGACTCACTAGACTTCAAAAATAGAAATACCTATATATACATAAAGCAAATATTAACACACATAAACAAATAAATTGACAGTTTAACAATAAAAGTAAAGGACCCCCTACCTCATTGGCTGGATCATCCAACTAATCAATAAATGAACATTAAAGGAGATGTACTTAATAGATCTATATAGAACATGTCATCAAAGCAGCAGAATACACATTTTTTCAAGTATACATGAAGGATTCTCCAAGATAGATAACCTATTAAACCACAAAATAAGTCTTAATAAATTTAAGGAGACTAAAATCATACAAAGCATCTTTATGCCCACAGTAGTATAAAACTAAAAATTGATCACACAGAGAAAACTGGAAGAAATACAAACACATGTAGGCTAAACAGCATGCTGAACAGCCAATGGGTCAATGGAAAAATCAAAGAGGAAAATAGAATTACCTCAATACAAATGAAAATGAAAACACAATGTTCTAAAATCTATGGGATGCGGCAAAAGCAGTCCTAAGAGGGATGTTTTTATGGTAGGGATGTTCTACCATAAAACATGAAAAATATCAAAATAATTTTTCTAACACTTCAAAGGATTAGGGAAAGACAAAATATACAATGTCCAAAGTTAGAAGAAAGAAAATAAAGTTCAGAGTAGAAATCAATAAAATAGAGACTAAAAAAACAAAGGAAATGATCAATGAAACTAATACTGGTTCTTTCAAAAGTTAAACAGAATTGATACACTGTTATCAAGATTAAACAAGAAAAAACATGCAATCAAATATACAAAATCAGAAATGGAAGAGAGAACACCACAAAAATACAAGGAATCAGTAGAAATTACTATGAACAATTACATGCCAAAAGACTGGGCAACTTAAAGAAATGAATAAATTCCTAGAAACATACAATCAATCAGAAAAAAACAGAAAATCTAAGAGACTAATTTTTAATAATAAAATTGAATCAGTAATTTAAAAACTACCAAAAAACAGAAGTCCAAGAATATACAGCTTCACAAGTGAATTCTACCAAACATTTAAAGAAGGGCTTATAACTATCCTTTTCAAATTAGTCCAAAAATTGAAAAGGAAGGAATTATTCTAAACTTATTCTAGGAGGCCCTAATACCAAAACCAGACAACACTACAAAAAAAATTACAGACCAATATCTCTGATATACATGGATGACAAATCCTCAGCAAAATATTAGCAAACCAAATTCAACAATACATTAAAAAGATCATACAATGTAATGAAATAGGATTTATTTCTGGGATGTAAGGATGTTTCAATATTGACAATTTAATGAACATAATATACCACATTAACAAAACAAAAGTAAAAAAATATATATGATTATCTCAATAGATACAGAAAAAGCATTTAACAAAATTCAACATCTGTTTATGATAAAAACTATCAACAAAGTATGTATAGAGGAAATATACTTCAGCATAATGAAGGCTTTATATAACAAATACACAGCTAACATCATACTCAACAAAAAAAAGCTACAAGTTTTTTCTCTAAGCTCAGGAATAAGATAAGGATGCCCATTCTCACCACTTTTCAAGATAGTATTAGAAGTTCTAGCCACATAAACCAGACAAGAAACTTTAAAAAGGCATCCACATTGGAAAGGAAGAAGTAAAACTGTCACTATTTGCAGATGGCTTATTACTATATATAGAAGACCCTAAAGACACCACCAAAATCAAGGGGGGTGAGGAAAGACGATGGATGGGGGGGATAAAGGGAAGGGGAAGGGGAACATCTGTAATACTGTCAACAATAAATATATATATTTTTTTTAATTTTCAAAAATTTGCAGAATACACATTTAATATATGGAAATCTATTGCATTTCTGTACACTAATGAAGAACTAGTCGAAAGAGAAATTAAGAAAACAATACCATTTAAAACTGCATCAAACAAATAAAATAACTGGAAATAAATTTATTCATGCAGGTGAAAGACTTGTACTTTTAAACTATAAGACATTGATGAAAGAAACTAAAGACTCACAAGTAAATGTACAGATATACCATGCTCATATTTTGGAAGAATTAATATTGTTAAAATATCTATGCTACCCATAGCAATCTACAGATTCAGTACATTTCCTATTAAAATACCAGTGGTATTTCTCACAGAACTAAAACAAATATAAACAAAATTTATATGAAATCACAAATGACCTTGAATAGCCAAAGCAATCTTGAAAAAGAGAAAACAGAGGTATTATGCTTCTTGTTTTCATACTATACTACAAAGCCATCCTAACTGAAACAGTATAGTACTGGCATAATAACAGACACATAGATCAATGGAATGAAACAGAGAGCCCAGAAATAAACCCCTTTATGGTCAAATAATCTATGACAAAAGAGGCAAAAATATATAATAGGTAAAAGGTAGTCTCTTCAATAAATAGTGCTGGAAAAACTGGATAGCTACATGCAAAATAATAAAACTGGACCACTTTCTTATACTATATATAAATTAGACTTAATTGGAACTGTCTCATTAGACAATGGCAACAGAAGAAACACAAACAAGTGGGAGTATATCAAACTAAAAATCTTGTTCACAGCAAAAAAAAAATCTAAAAAAAACATAAAGGCAACCTACTAAATGGGAGAAAAAATTACAAATCATATATTCATCAAGGGGTCTATTTTCAAATATATAAAGAATGCACGCAACTCAACAGCAACAAAACAACCCTCATCTGGGAAATTAAAATCAAAACAGTGATATATGACCTCACACCTGTCAGAATGGCTATTATCATAAAGCCAACAAACAACAAGTGTTGACCATGATGCGCAATGGTGGGATTGTAAATTGGTGGAGCCACTTTAGAAAACAGTAAGAAGGTGCCTCAGAAAATTGAAACTAGAACTCCCGTATGATCCAGCAGTTCAACTTCTGTGTATTTTTCCAAAGATTCAAAACACTAATTGGAAAAAAAATATATACATCCCTATGTTCATTGCAGTATTATTTACAATAGCCAAGATATGGAAGAACCTGAAATATCTATTGATAGACAAATAGATAAAAAAAGACCTGGTACATATATATGATGGAATAAAAAAAGACCTGGTACATATATACGATGGAATATCACTCAGCCATAAAAAAAGAACAAAATCTTGCAATTTGCAACAAGAGGGTATTATGCTGAGTGAAATAAGTCAGGCAGAGAAAGACAAATACTGTATGATTTCACTTGTAAATCTAAAAAAAAAAAAAAAACAACAAAAAACAAATAACTGAACAAACAGATCATAAAAAACCTCATAGATACAGAGATCAAGTAGATGGTTGCCAGATGGGAGGATAGGGAGATAGGCAAAAAATGTCAAAAGGATTAAGTATAAATTTCCATTTATAAAAAACGTCATGGGGATTTAAAGTGAAGCATAGGGAATATAGTCAATAATGTTGTAATAACTATGTATGGTGCCAGGTGGGTACTAAATTTATCATGGTGATCACTTTGTAGGTATATAAATGACTAACCCCTATGACATAAACCTGAAATTAATATAATATTACCATCAATTGCAATACAAAAATGAATTTTAAAAGAAAACAATTAAAAAATGATGTAAATAGACATTTTTCAAATGCAGATGTAGAGATGCACAAAAGACACATAAAAAGAAGCTTACCATCACTAGTCATCAGGAAAATGGAAATCAAAACCACAATGAAATATCAACTCACACCAGTCAGAATGGTTATTTTCAAAAAGACAACTAATGACAAGTATTGGTGAGAATATGAATAAAATAAAACCCTTGGACACAGTTGGTAATGTAAATTGGTTTAGCCACTATGAAAAATAATATGGAGGTTTATAAAAAACATTAAAAATAAAGGAACCATACGACTCCACAAAACCACTTCTGTGTATTTACCCCCAAAAAACTAAAACATTAATTTGAAAAGATATATATGCACCCCTATGTTCATTGCACTATTGTAGATCACAGCCAAGATAGAGAAGCAATCTAAGTTGTTCACTGATAGATGAATATTTAAATAAGTGAGATGGATAGGTGATAGATAGATAGATAGATAGATAGATAGATAGATAGATAGATAGATAGATGATAGATAGATAGATGATTGATAGATAGATGATAGATAGATAGATAGATAGATAGATAGATAGATAGATAGATAGATGCAATGAAATGTTACTCAGCCATAAAAAAGAATTAAATCTTGTCATCAAGATGGATAAACATAGAGGATATTATGCTAATTGAAATAATTCAGACAGAAAAAGATAAGTACCATATGATTTCATTTATATGTGGAATCTTAAAAACAAGTATAATAAAAAAATGAACAGACAAAACAAAACAAAAATAGACTCATAGATATAGAAAACAGATTGATGGTTGCCAGAGTGAGGGACATGGGGGGAATGGGCAACATAGGAGAAGGGGATTAAAAAGTACAAAATTCTGCTAAACGTATCATACATGATGAAAAGGAGGCCCACACCAAGATACATCATATTTAAGATGGCAAAGATTAAAGGCAAAGAGGAAATCCTCATAGAAGCAAGAGAAAGATAGTTACTTAAAAAGATGCTTCCATATGACTGTCACCTGATTTCTCAACAGAAATTTTGCAGGCCAGAAGAGACTGGCATGAAATGTTCAAAGTGATGAAAAGCAAGGACCTTTAGGACCTATAACCAAGTTACTCTACACAACAAGGCTACCACTGAGAACTGAATGACAGATAAAGAGCTTCCCAGAAATGCTTCTCTGCCTCTGTATCTATTTTTGTTCATCAGTTTATAATGTATATCAAACAGACTGTCAAACTACAGCGGGAAGGCTGGGGAGGGGGCGGGGGAGGTAAGAGATCAACTGAAGGACTTGCATGCATGCATATAAGCATAACCAGTGGATGCAAGACAGTAGGAGGGGGGTGAGGGCATGTGACAGGGGGTAG
Organism: Plecotus auritus; assembly: GCF_963455305.1. Lineage (NCBI taxonomy): Eukaryota > Metazoa > Chordata > Mammalia > Chiroptera > Vespertilionidae > Plecotus > Plecotus auritus. The sequence goes on along the minus strand of NC_137770.1, from coordinate 127,485,820 downwards.
GGGAGGCTGTGGGAAGGTCAAATGGGGAAAAAAAGGAGACATATATACTACTATTTGTAATACATTAAACTACATATATATATATATATATATATATATATATATATATATATATATATACTATCTATAATAATAAAAGCATAATATGCTAATTAGACTGGACATCCTTCCGGATGAAGCCGGGGCTGTGAGGGAAGCCCAGGTCCTGGGTGCCAGAGGGAAACCGGTGCCGGCAGCCAGGGGAAGGAAGGCCTACTCTTGCATGAATTTCGTGCATCAGGCCTCTAGTATATATATATATTTATAGTTTAAAATATATATATGTTTAAAAAAAGTGCTTCCCAGAGACAAAAAGCTAAAGGAGTTCATCACCACCAAACCAGCATTACAGAAACTGTTATAAGAACTTCGTTAAGAAGAGGGAAAAAGATTTAAAATATGAATAATAAAAATGACAATAACTACATACCTCTCAATAATTATTTCCAATGTAAATGGATCAAATGTTTCAATCAAATGACATAGGTGGACTGAATGGATAAGAAAACAAGACCCATACACATTCTGCCTACAAGAAGACCCATTTCAGATCAAAAGACACACACATACTGAAAGTAAGGGGATGGAAAAGTATATTTCATGCATATGGAAACAAAACATAAATCTGAGGTAGCAACACATATCAAACAAAGCAGACTTTAAAACTAAGGCTATCACAAGGGCCAAAGAAGGACCCAGCAATTACACCTCTGGGTACTTATCCAAAGCAATCCAAAACACTAATTCAAAAAGACATATGAACCCCTATGTTCACTGCAGCATAAATTACAAGATAGGGAAGACCCTAAGTGTCTATCAATAGACAAATGGTAGAAGAAGATGCATATATGCATAACCAATGGACACAGAGAATAACGCAGCAAAGGCTTGGGGAAGATGTGGGAGGCGGTGGAGGGGACCAATGGGGGAAAAGGGGAAACATTTGCAATACTTTCAACAATAAAGATTAAAAAAGAAAATATTGCCATAAAAAAAAAATGAAATCTTGCCATTTGTGACAACATGGATGGACCTAGAGGGTATTGTGCTGAGTAAAATCAATTGAACAGAGAAAGACAAATACCATATGATTTCACTTATATGTGAAATAAAAAAATTAAAGAAAAGGAACAAACCCAGAGAACATTTTGATAGTTGTCAGATGGGAGGAAGTTTGGGAGGATATGTGCAAAGGGGAAAATATTAAAGATGTACCAATTTCTAGTTATAAAATCAATGACAGGATGTAAAGAATAGCATAAGGAATATCCTATATAATAAAGAGGTAATATGCAAATTGACCATCACATCCTTGCACAAGATGGCCACTCCTTTGTTGTCACAAGATGGCCAGCAAGGGAGGCAGTTGTGGGTGATTAGGCCAGCAGGGGAGGGCAGTTAGGGGCGACCAGGCTTGCAGGGGAGGGCAGTTAAGGGTGACCGGGCCTGCAGGAGAGGGCAGTTGGGGGGGACCAGGCCTGCAGGGGAGGGCAGTTGGGGGTGATTGGGCTGACAGGGGAGGGCAGTTGAGGGCAATCAGGCTGGCAGGGCAGCAGTTAGGCGTCAATCAGGCTGGCAGAGGAGTGGTTAGGGGGTGACCAGGATGACAGGCAAAAGTGGTTAGGGGCAATCAGGAAGGCGGGCAGGCAAGCAGTTGGGAGGCAGCAGTCCTGGATTGTGAGAGGGATGTCCAACTGCCGGTTTAGGCCCCATCCCAAATGAGCAGTTGGACATCCCCTGAGGGGTCCCAGATTGGAGAGGGTGCAGAATGAGCTGAGGGCCACCCCCTCAGTGCACAAATTTCCTGCACCAGGCCTCTAGTAGTCAATAATATTATAATAATTATGTATGATGTCAGGTGTGTACTAGATTTATCAGGATGATGCCTTTATAAGTCATACAAATGTCTAATCACTATGTTGCACATCTAAGATTAATATAATATTGTATGTCGACTGTAATCAAAAAAATTAAATTATTAAAATATAAAAACTTCCAGCCTGGCTGGTGTGGTTTAGTTGGTTGGAGTATCATCCAGTACACGAAAAGTTGCTGGTTCAATTCCAGGTCAGGGCACATATCTAGGTTGCAGGTTTGATCCTCCATGGGGGCACATACAGAGGCAACCTCTCATACATGGATGTTTATCTCTTTCTACCTCCTGTCTTTCTTAAAAATAATAAAATAATAAAGTAAAATAAAATAAAATAAAAATAATTAAAATTTGTTTTTTTAATTAAGAAAAAAGGACAAACATTAGTTATAAAATAATAACTCATTGGAATGTAATATACAGCATACACAATATAGTCACTAATATTGTAATAACTTTGCATAGTGATAGATAGCTATTCGACTTACTAGTATAGTGGAGATCATTTCATAAGGTATATAAATGTCAAATAACTATGTTGTACACAAAAAATAACATAATACTATACATCAATTATGCTTCATAAGGAAAAAGAAATACAGAATTGAGAGCTAGGAGAAACAAGAGTAATGGTTATGAATGCAGATGGTGGCATCTGACAGACAGGCTTGAATCCCAGCTCCATTACTCATCAGCTGTGCATAGCTAAACTAGTTCTTTAACCTTAACAAGGTTTACATAAATAAGGTGTCTGTGTATCACATTTAGCTCAATGTTAAAAAAAAAAGAAAAAAAAGCCTCATATCTCTTTTAATTTATACAAAACATTAATCATGTAGGACAATTTAAAATGCAAAATACATAGGTGTATGAACAACCTAAAACGAATTAAATAAAATTCATATCTAGAGAGTAATGTCTCAAAAGACAAATGTCAAAATATAAATGGTGTTATTTTTAGGTACTTAGATTATAATTTCTGTGAACCATTGACTTTTCTCAATTCTGGTCATAAAATATTTTTAGAAAAAAATAAATATATTAGTATATAAAGTGAAATTTTCACTCAAATATAATGCATTATGCTTCAAGGGGTCAAGCCTAAAATATTTTTGTTAAAATATGTCACATGCAAAAATTTTTCAAAGTACATCTTAAATAATTTTATTTTAAGAGGATGTATTAGCAAACAAATGAACAAACCAGATCGAAGAACTTTTGAAAATACCAAAAAATGCTGTTTAATTTTTCCGATTCAAAAAATGATTCAACATTTGTTTTCAATACAACCTGATTTATATCCAGTTATCATCCACTAATTTTATTTATGCTTACTGACTTTAACATGTTCTTTTAGATATTATTTGATAGAAAAATTCAGCTCTTATTAGATAACCAAGGCAGCTTGCATGAAGAAAATGTAAAAGGTGCAGTACTATTTATTTTTAAAAAGCTTACAATAAAAATTCAATAAAGCATTAAGTTAATCAGTAATTGAATTAAATGTTAAAAACTTTAAGATAATTGAACTCATTATCTTTGGAAGAGTCCAGCATAAGATATCATTAGATTATCCACCCTGCAAAAAACGACAACCAACTCCAACTCCCTAGTAATAGAGAAGCAATTATTCCCAAGTGCTAATGAGGGTTAGACTTTACTGCTTTCAATATGCTTATTGAAGGAACTTACTCTCCTGACTATCCTCTCGGTTACATTAGGTATGTGACAGTAATTTGAAAAGACAAAGTGAATATCTTTTTAAATTTAACATAGTGCTGTAACTGTTAAATTGACTTTATAAAGTGGCCAGATGGCAGAATTTTCTTAGAGTGATAGGTAAGTAACTGAATACTCATAAAAATGAATGGAAGTGATGTCATGAATGATAAAACGAGTCAGACTGATTATGAAGAGTCAAGGTCATTTGTGCTGCTATATGCCACAAATATAGGTCCAATCAATGAGGGCCTTGGCGAGATGAGTGAACATTTTGGTAAAACAAAAGAAGCTAGATTTAAGGCTTCAATAGTCTCCAATCAAGATGTGGCAATGTCCCAGTCAAGTGTGGCTCAGTGGTTGAGGGTCGACATATGAACCAGGAGGGCATGGTTTGATTCCCAGTCAGGGCACATGCCCAGGTTGCAGGCTTGATCCCCAATAGGGAGTGTATGGGAGGCAGCTGATCAATAATTCCCATCATTAGTATTTCTATATCTCTGTGAAGTAAAAACATATTAAAAAAAAAAGATATGGCATCCCTGATGGCCCTGGTCTGGTGGCTCAGTTGGGTGGAGCATCATCCTGTACACCAAAAGGTTACTGGTTCAAGTCAGGTCAGGGCACATACCTAGGTTCAATCCCTAGTAAGGGCACACATGGGAGGCAGTAGATTGATGGTACTCTCTCACATCAATATCTTTCTCTCTCTTTCTGAAAATCAATTAAAAGTATATCCTCAGGTGAGGATTAAAAAAAATAAGAAGTAGCAATGATTTCTAATAAGGTTCTTGGATGATTTAAAATATCTTCTCAGATCACAGTGAATACTAACAGCATTATAAAAATAATACCGAGAAAGTAGGGTCCTGAGGTAAGGAAAATATTTCCATTTACCTGTAAAATGCCTCTGGAGTTAGTATTTGTTAAAAGTTGTTCACTCCTGGAAAATGCTAAAGTTTGTTTACACATGGCCTAGGACTCTGAGATGATTTCCAGAGTTAAGCAGTTGAGAGCTGGTCAAGAGGTCATGCCATCCTCAAATATGAATCAGTCACAGCCTCCCGTGCCTTTAGGTCTGGATTTGGCTTCTCCTGGTCCAGTGATTTATAAATTAATCATTTATTACATCCAGTGATATGAGATAGTGGGGGAAAAACAGTATAATCACCAAAACAAACAGAGAAACAAAAACATAAATAAAAAGAAAACAAAACTTTCTCTTTTAGAAAAAAGAAAGCTTTTAAATGGTTATTAATGGCAGATAACATACAGAGCAGAACCATGAGTCCCTTCTTCCATGGCCATGGAGTGAAGTTCCTTTTTGAGACTCCAGTTCTGCTTTCAGGGAGGGGCTTTTTTATTCACTGTCCTTTGTAATCTTAGATACAAAGATTTGCAGCTGGATAAATCTTCCTTTGCTATTACTTCACATATAACACAAGACTTGGACATTATACAATACTAGAGGCCCGGTGCATGACATTTGTGTACTGGGGTGAGGTCCCTCAGCCTGGCCTGTGCCCTCTTGCAGCCTGGAACCTCTAGGGGGAGGTCCAATTGCCGGCTTAGGCCTGCTGGCAGTCAGATATGCCCCAAGGAGTCCTTAGCACTGCCACGGAGGTAGGAGAGACTCCTGCCACTGCCACTGCGCTCGCCAGTGTGAGCCTGGCTTCTTGGGAGCACACTGACTACCAGGGGGCCGCTCCTGCATTGAGCATCTGCCCCCTGGTGGTCAATGCGAGTCATAGCGACTGGTCGTTCCACAGTTTGGTCCATTTGCATATTAGCCTTTTATTATATAGGATGACCCTCTTTACCATATTGCACATTTCACACTTTGTTTTCGTGAGCTTGGGACCTGAGGTTATAGTAGGTGTGGGAACTATTAGATTTCACATACCAAATTTCTGGTATGATTGGCAATCTACTGCTTTTGAAAAGTTAGAAGCTTTACATTTTATATTGTTTTCAATCAGTTCTTAGTGAATGTAACCTTAGCTCAAGATTTATTTGCACATAGATTTTAAGCCAACATTTTCACCATTTGTCTTTGTCTTTAAGCTAGCATTACTAGGCACCCAGTTAAAGACCTTCTAATCTTCACAATATCTGTGAAGCAATATGTGTCACGTGGGGAAATTACCCTCAGAAGAATGGCATGTTTTCTTCTCTGGTTCTCCCCTCCTCCTTCTGGGTATGAGATGGAAATTGGACTGCTCTTTCCCTCCGCCCCTGCCACCAGGTTCAGATACAAAAACCATGATTATAGAATGATCATATCACTCTACCTGGGCTGGCATGCTTACTTCCTACTGGTTATAAGAGAGAAAATTAAATGGCTCTTTTGGTTAAATCACTGAATTTTGGGGATCTATTTTTATAGCCAGCTAGCCTCTACTTTAACAATAAAGGTTGCTATTGCTGTTTTATGATTTCTTAGCCAACCAATTGTTTAATAATCTGTTCACTTAATACAAATTGAGCCTCAAACTGTATTATTAATAATCCAGGGATGTAGCTGCCAAGGGAATTATATCAGAAATGCAGAGAAAACTAGTTTGCTATATTTGTTTATAATGTTTACAACAAACATTAATGTATTTATGTTTCAAATAGTCTTTTTATATGTAGCACTCTGAATTTTCAACAAAATTCTTCTGAAAGCACTATAATGAGTTGGGAGTTTCTGAAATTATAGAAAGACTTATATCCATCTACTTCTAATATTCTTCAAAAACTAATTGAAGCTAAAAACCACAAACACAGCATGAAAGAAACCTATGCTCAGATTCTGTGTATGTGAATATTATGTATTAAAATTATATATTGACATTCTAATATTTACAACTAATTTTTGAGGATTTTCTATGTGCCATATTCTATAGCAAATAATTATAAGATAATTTAAAAGGAAATGAAACTAAGCTCAAGTTCACACAGCTAGAAAATAAGCAGAACTTACTAAATTTTTAACATTTATGATATGAAAAAATTGAGTTCACTCAAGTCAAGGTAATGGCAACCACGATGCATAGAAGGGTTTTTCATCTTAAAATAATTTCTCAAGATTAGCTACTTCTTCATTCAGATTGCAAGTTCATTAATGCAGCTGATTTCGTTTGAAGGATTTTTTTTTTTTCTCACCAGATTCAGTGTTGCAACTGGGTATCCAAGTTTAGTTAATAATAATAAGTTTCTACTATGACTTTTCTATATTTAAGAAAATTTTTATATCTTTCTTATTTCTGATTTTTAAAAATAATCTTTAGATTTAAATGTTGAATATAAGATCCTGTATTGATTAAAGAAGCAGTCAATATTGTCATTTCTCTGTTTCCTGAGTCCTATTCCCTTATGGGGACCCATGAGTTATGTTATATTAAGCCAAAGAATGTTCTTTAAAACACAAAGTAATGAGTCCAAGTGTGGTAGTGAACTTGAGCTATAAGTATACAGATTTCAGTCTGTGTGAAATTAGCATGAAAATTAAACAGAGTTCACTTCTAAAATCCAAGTGTAACCTAGAGTAGTAAGTCAATGGGTGCGCTCCCTCATGTGTGAGACCTGCTATTTCAAAATTGGTTACAGACCAAGTACAATCATCTAGTTGACAGGAAAATTGGAAATGAAAGCAGATGTCTAGAAAACTAGAAGAAAGGATTATTTACCTATAGATTTAGAATTAAAATTAAGAAACTTTACCGTGTTTCAATAAATAATCTGTATCTCATTCGTACCTTTCTTTGTCTCTGAAATTTTCAAGAGACAGAATTTGGGGCAACTGTGAGACACTGAGAAATTAAAAATACATTCTGTAGTGTAAAAGTAGTGAGTTTCATTCCACCTGTGTTCTATGCTGAGTAAAGGGAAAGGCTGACTCTTTCCTTGGATTTGGACGAGTCTCAACTATTGAGGATATGAATTTTCTTTTTTATTAACTTTCTCCAAATATATTCTGATGAATTCTCCTTTCACACTAGGAAGGCATCAAGCCGTCTTGGCTCCACTCTGAAATTTTTATCTCCTTGTGTTAATGGGACACCATTATTTCAGTAGCTGTTTGGTTATTTTCATATAAAGACTTGGTTATTTTTATTTTTAAAACTTCATTCTCAACTCAGTTTAAAGTTTGATCTTTCCCCTTGCATGAGGGCAGGCCATGTACCTTGTAGTGGCTCTCAGAAATAGAAAAGGATCTGGTCTGGTTTTAAGTCACTTCCTCCCTCTCTTCTGGTCTCAAGAGGAGGAAGAGGGGCTAGGCCAACCCATGATCTTCTGACATGTCAGTAAAGTCCTCTCTGAAGTCATCTGTTCTTATTAATATTCAGCACTCTACTGATGTAGTAGTCTTCACATGAAGATGCCCTTGGTCTATACCAAGTTGTACATGTCTTTACTTAGCTCAGCAACTGCCCACAGCCCCTCCCCTTTGGTAAGCTCACCGATCTTGGGTGAGAAATCACAGGGGCAGCTGAAGTTTTGATTCACCACCATATTAGGCCCCAGACATCTTATCTGGATGTCTGGGGTTAGCAGGTTCCAAAGCTTGGCTAGTGTCAAGCTGGAGAACAAGATTGCCAATGACACTTTTTCAACTACACTTAGGTTTTGCAAGTGATTTTTGTGGGTCATTTGCTTTAGGCCTCTCATCCATGAACCCTGAACTTCCTATGAGGCTGATAACATTCTCAGCCATCTTCTTATGTTAGATTGAGAGTGGAGGCAGAAGCAAGATGCTGAATTACTCAACCTGTTAATTAACCCTGAGGACAACTGACTGATCTCACATGCTCAGAGAGTTTTCACCTCAGACCTTGGGGTACATAATAATTTTGTTCTGAGCTTTGGGATATGTCATCAATTCTAGTCCAACAGAAAAAGGGCTATTTGATATTCTAGGATACCACATTAATCACTTTGAGATAGAATCCTGATATGATTCACTCATTCAATTAGCTATTATAGATGGCCAGGGAAAACAGATATCTATTATCTCATTCTAATGCCACAAAAGCATAATTCTCTTGTTCTCCTAAGGGCATGCAGAGCTCCTTTTGATTAGAAGGGAAGACAGACCTCCACACTTTAAATGTAACGGAGAGAAGAGAAGGGTAACAGAACAAATCACTGTAATGAGTCCAAAAGGAAAAGACAATTCTTTTGACAGCTGAGAGAGATTGCATCCTTAAAATCATGCCATCCAACATCCACAGTGGGAGGGACTGTAGGGACTAGGTAAGTCAAGTCTGATTTTGCACTGGAGAAAACCAAGGTCTAGAGTGGGGAAAGGATGTGCCAAATGTTCCTTGGCTTTTTTGAAAGACAAAGATTAGAGATCAGATTGCTTGACAACAAATTATTTACACAGAACTGCTAACGTTGTTTTATAACACAGACAGATAGGATTGTGCACACTTCACTGGAATAACACACCCATAGTTATGGTGAGAAAAATATTAATGCATTTGTTGGCACCAGTACTGAATACCCTGAATACCATGCAGTTAGGGGAATTCCCTTCAGTGTCTCTGCCAGGATGAAACAAGTGTCATGTCCATCACCTGCCGGGCCTCCCAGGCTTACTGATGGGCCCTCAGAATTGCTCAGAGGTATGTGTCATGTATGTTCCAGATGGAAAACACTACATGATTTTCATTTCCTGAGTATATGTGCCCAATAGTACCCATCCCCTCTCGGTACTAATAGTCAAAGATATTTAAATATTTGCAGTGAGAGAAAACCACTGCCTAATTGAAATACTACCCAGCACAAGCAAAACTTCAAAATACATAGATAAAGTAAAAGAGAACTTAAGGTCTTTGTAAAATGAAGGCTTATGTTAATTTTTTTTAAATTAGGAATTTGAAATTATCCTATTAAACACTTTGGCATAACTTAGATTTACTTTATTTTCTTATCCTTCACATTGTTCCCATAGGAATACACCTCATCCAGAATTAGTATCAATGCATATTTTAAAACTTGGAAATAATAATTTAGGAAATATATCCCATCATAAAAAAGAGCTAACTTTAAGAAGGCACCTTTTATGTTGGTTGTAGTCTGCTTCAAATAATAAAAACTGTGTTCTAATGAGCTGACATTTCCATCGCCCTGAAGAGGTTCTGTAATTAGGCATCTGAAAACAGTGGAGCAGTTATGCAGTTGCCGTTATTTTTAATTGCTTTATTCCTAAGGAGGCAGCATTTTGGATTAAGTTGCTATATTTGTAGTGAGTGAAAAAAACATCTTGATGAAAATAATCCTATCAATAAAAAAGTAATATGCAAATTGACCATCACACCAAGACACAAGATGGCCACCCACATGTGGTCAAAGATGGCTGCCCCCATGTGGACACAAGATGGCCACCACAAGATGGCCACCACAAGATGGCCTGCAGGGGAGGGCAGTTGTGGGAAGTTAGAGGTGACCAGGCCAGCAGAGGAGAGCAGTTGGGGCTAACCAGGCTGGCAGAGGAGGGCAGTTGGGGGAGACCAGGCCAGCAAGGGAGGGCAGTTGGGGGGGACCCAGGCCTGCAGGGGAGGGCAGTTGAGGGGTACCAGGCCAGCAGAAGAGGGCAGTTGGGGGAGATCAAGCCAGCAAGGGAGGGCAGTTGCAGGGGACCCAGGCTTGCAAGGGAGGGCAGTTGGGGGGGACCGGGCCTGAAGGGGAGGTCAGTTGGGGGGGACCAGGATTGCAGGGGGGGGCAGTTGGGGGGGACCAGGCCTGCAGGGGAGGGCAGTTGTGGGCGATGAGGCAAGCAGGGAGGGCAGTTAGGGGTGATCGGGCTGGCAGGGGAGGGCAGTTGGGGGAGACCAAGTCAGCAGGAAAGAGCAGTTGGGGGGGACCAGGCCAGCAGGGGAGGGCAGTTGGAGGGGACCAGGCCTGCAGGGGAGCGCAGTTGGGAGCCAGCAGTCTTGGATTGTGAGAGGGCTGTCGGACATCCCTCAAGGGGTTCCAGATTGGAGAGGGTGCAGGCTGGGCTGAGGGACAACCCCATCCCCCGTGCACAAATTTCATGCACCGGGCCTCTAGTGTTCTGAAATATTTGCCACCATCCCTAAATAGTAAAAGGACATTTTTTTCTTTCTTTTATTTTGTTAACTGAAGGTAGTCTGCCATCTTCACTTGGCTACTCAATAAAATTATGCATCTAAAAGTGGAAACTGCTCAATCTTTTTCAGAGATCACTGGGAGCATTTTGGATGGCTGCATCATTGACAGAGAAATGGCAGGAGGGCACATACATTTCAAGTGAAATAGAATAAGCAATTAGTCAACTAAGTTCAAGAATATTGTGTGACTGTTACGTACAAATCAGTACACTTAAGTTGCACTTATGTTTATACTCTAAATATAAAAAATTATTAAACTACACATAGATGCTGGTGGCCTTCTAAAAGACTTCCAGTTTGTATTGAGTCCCTGAATTTGTATCTCAGTAACAAACCCACTTAAATATGTCTGACCAGGTCTTTTCTTTAAGCTTTCAGGTATCTGGTGCTCCCTCCACTGCTCTCTGTGAGAATGCCTACTTGAATGCCAAGCGGGAAGTCTCTCAATTCCCTCAAGACCATCATTGCAATGAATGCCATGGTTGTGTTAACTTTTGCAAAAATGTAGAAAAATGAGTCTTTTCCCAATTTTGTCACTTGAGTTCTAAAGGAAACACTTTTGTGCAAGGGGTTCTGTATTAGTCAGGATTCTCCAGAGTAACAGAATTCATAGGAGGTGTGTGTGTGTGTGTGTGTGTGTATGTGTGTGTGTGTAAACAGATTTATCATAACAAATTAGCTTATATAATCATAGAATCATAGAAGTTGAGATGTCCCCAAATTTGTAATCTAAGCCCTAGGAACCAGGACAACTGGTGGTATAAATAGTAATCTGATGCTAGAGTCAAGAGGGGCCTGCTGTGTGCCCGCCCACAATGTGACTATTCTGTGATTTGTTGAGTGAGGCTCAAGGGGAGTAGGTAACTTGTTTTTTTTTCAACCATCATGGCTTATCTGTTCTGTTTTTCTCAGTGTTTTTAACTTGTGAAATAGATGTTTATGGCAAAAATCGCATGCAAAAAAAAAGAGAAAAAACACAACCTATTGTATAAAAATTACTATTGTACCCGCAGTGCTGCAAGATTTTGAGGTGGCCGCCCACTTCCCTCCATGTCCTCTGACCTCTCCTCCCAGCAATGAAAGTGTGTTAGTTTAGTGTACCAATCATTTTCTACCTTTTTGTAGTCTTATTGCTTATTAAAACAAAAAAATCAGCTGTGGGGAAAAAAAAGCAATCCAAGTCTGAAGGCAGGAAAAGACTGATGTGCCAGTTTCAAGACCTTCAATGGACTGGATGAGGCCTACCCACATTAGATAGGGCAATCTGCATTAGTCATTTACAGATTCAAATATCAATCTCATCTTCAAAAAATCCTCACAACCATCCAGAGTAATGTTTATACAGAAATCTGGGCATTCTTGGCCTAGTCATAAAATTAACCATGACTTTGTCCTTGAGTTACTGGCCTTCTGCTTCTTATACCATGTTAGCAACTCTTGGACCTCAACCTTCCACAACTCCATGAGAACAAGACATGTCTTTCTCTTTTCTGTGCGTAGAGAAATCTTCATGCTTATTCTATTAGCTGGAAAATTATTTTATTTCCTTAAGAAGCACTCACTAAAAGGATACAATTCTATTTCTAACTTGTAGATATGTGACCACATCCTACAGAGGCACCTGGAGTCAAGAAGGTAGATGTCTCAGTAAAATTTTATCTCTAAAAGATCCTAACATGGTTTCTCCAGAACAAAGTTGTACCTAAAGTTGTAATAATACCACATCTCTTTGGAGGATAGTTTAAATGGAAGTCTTTACCTCTTGGCACTACATTTCCTGGGACCCAGAATTCAGGTAATAAGACACAGGGCTTTACTTAAATAGTTTCTTCGAGAAGAAAATACTCTCATGGTAAATCCTAGGAGTGGGAATTTACACCTGAAACAAGAGGAGAGGTATTTTATTTCCTTCCTATAAAACTGATGCAGAGGCCAAAAATTTATATGGAACCAAAAAAAGACCCTGAATAGCCTCAACAATCTTGGGGAAAACAAAGTTGGAGGCCTCACACTTCCTGATGTCAAACTATACTACAAGGCCATAGTAATCAAACCAGCATGTAATTCGTACAAGAACAGACATATAAAACAACGGAAAAGTACAGAGAGCACAAAAATAAACCCACATCTTTATAGTCAATTAATACTTGACAAAAAAGGCAAGAATAATAAAGTAAAGACAGTCTCTTCAATAAGTGGTGTTGGGAAATTTGGACAGATACATGCAAAAAAATAAACTAGACCACCAATTTACACCGCACATAAGAATAAAGCCAAAACAGATAAAAGGTTTAAATGTAAGTCTCAAAACCATAAAAATCCTAGAAGAAAATGTAGGCAGTAAAATCTGACACATCTCTTGTAGCAATATTTTTGCCAATATATCTCCTTGGGCAAGAGAAGCAAAGGAAAAATAAACAAATGGCACAACATCAAACTAAAAAGCTTCTGTGCAGCAAAAGAAATCATCAATAAAAAGAAAATACAACCCACTCAATGGGAGAACATATTTGCCAATGATACATCTGATAAGGGGTTGGTTAATTTACAAAATTTATAAAGAACTTATACAATCAACACCAGGAAGACAAACAATCCAATTAAAAAATGTGCAAAGGTCCTAGCTGGTTTGGCTCAGTGGATAGAGCATCAGCCTGCGGACTAAAGGGTCGTGACTTCTCCTGTCAAGGGCACATGCAAGGGTTGCAGGCTTGATCCCCAGTAGGGGGTGTAGAAGAGGTAGCCGATCAATGATTCTCTCTCATCATTGATGTTTCTATCTCTCTCTTCCTCTCTGAAATCAATAAATATATATTTTTAAAATGTGCAAAGGACCTTATGTCTCCAATGAGGACATACAGATGGCCAATATACATATGAAAATTTTCAATGTCACTAATCATCAGAGAGATGCAAATTAAAACCACAGTGAGATATCCACCTCAAGTTTGTCAGAATGTATATCATCAATAAATAAAGAAACAAGGGCTGGTGAGGAGGCAGAAAAATGGGAAAATTCATGCACTGTTTGTGGGAATGTGGATTGGTGCAGCCACTGTGGAAAACAGTATGGAGTTATCTCAAAAACTTAAAAATGAAACTGCCTTATGACCCATTAATTTTACTTCTTGGAATTTATCTGAAGAAACCTGAAATACTAACTCAAAAAAGAATGTATACACCTTTATGTTCATAGCAGCATCCTATCTAATAAAAGAGTAATATTCAAATTGACCATCACTCCAACACACAAGATGGCTGCCCCCATGTGGTCAAAGATGGCTGCCCCCATGTGGACACAAGATGGCCACCACAAGATGGCCAGCAGGGGAGGGCAGTTGGGAGGGACCAGGCCTGCAAGGGAGGGAAGTTGGGAGGGACCAGGCCTGCAAGGGAGGGCAGTTGTGGGTGATCAAGCCTGCAGGGGAGGGCAGTTAGGGGTGACCAGGCCGGCAGAGGAGGGCAGTTGGGGGCGACTGGGCCTGCAGGGAAGGGCAGTTGGGGGGGACCCAGGCCTGCAGGGGAGGGCAGTTAGGGGTGACCAGGCCTGCAGGGGAGGGCAGTTGGGGGGGACCAGGCCTGCAGGGAAGGGCAGTTAGGGGTGACCAGGCCTGCAGGGGAGGGCAGTTAGGGGCAAACAGGCTGGCAGGGGAGCAGTTAGGCATCAATCAGGCTGGCAGGGGAGTGGTTAGGGGGTGATCAGGCTGGCAGGCAGAAGTGGTTAGGGGCAATCAGGAAGGCAGGCAGGCGAGCAGTTGGGAGCCAGTAGTCCTGGATTGTGAGAGGGATGTCCGACTGCCCATTTAGGCCCGATCCCAGTGGGCAGTCGGACATCCCTCGAGAAGTCCCAGATTGAAGAGAGTGCAGGCTTGGCTGAGGGACACACACCCCCATGCACGAATTTTATGCACCAGCCCTCTAGTTATTTATAATAGTCAAGATCTGAAAACAGCCCAAGTGCCCATCAGTAGATGAGTGAATAGAAAACTATAGTACATTTACACAATAGAACTGTACAAAAAAATAATGGAAATTTACCTTTTGCAATATCATGGATGGAACTGGAGATTACTATGCTAAGTGAAATAAGCCAGTCAGAGAAATATTCCATATTGATACCAGAACTGGTGAGCAGGAATTTTTCCCGGGATCTTGTCTCATGGAATCAAAGAATGAAGCCATGGACCAGAAGGTGTTCAAACAAGGCAGGGTTTATTGAAAAAAAAACACAAGACTCCATGCTCAGGGTTGGAATTCAAATGGGTTGCCCCAAGCAATCTGCTGTTCCCTTTGAATCTGCTAAAGGCCCGCTCTTGGTCTGTGCCGTTTTCTGATTGGTTCCTGCTATTTTTGCAACATTTTATTTTGCACTTTCAAGAAAAACATCCTTGTTTCAAAACACCGTGTTTTTCTGCTGTCCATCCTGTTTTTCTGCAAAACATTTTGTACTTTCAGCTAGCTCCACAATTCCTTCTTCTTCCACCCTTTACACACTGTCTACCTAATTCTGCTTTAACTCCTTTCAATATGATCTCATTTATATATGGAATCTAATGGGAAAAAAAAATAAGCTGACAAACAAAATAGAAACAGAGGCATACATGCATAGATACATGGAACAGATTGACAATTGCCAGAGGGGATGGGGTTGGGGGTCTGGATGAAAGAAGGTGAAGGGATTAAGCCAAAAAACACATAGTTATAGACAATAGTGTAGTGATAGCCAGATGGAAAAGGAGATGGAGGTGGGCAAAGGGAGGGGAAATGGGGACAGAAAGAAAATTTGTTTGGGGCCGTGAGTGCACAATGCAGTGTACAGATGATGTTTTGTTGAGTTGTATATTTGAAATCTGTATGATTTTGTGACCAATGTTACCCAAATAGAGTCAATTTATATTTAAAAAACGATGAAGAGATTGGACAAAAATCTTACACCTATGGATGAAGACAGTGGCGGGGGGTAAGGGCATGGGGTGGGGTGGGGAATCAGGTGGAGGGGAGCTATGGGAGAAAAAAAAAAGAGAAACACCTGTAATAATCTGAACAATAAAGATTTATTTAAAAAAAAAAAGATGGCCGAAACCGGTTTGGCTCAGTGGATAGAGCGTCAGCCTGTGGACTGAAAGGTCCCGGGTTCGATTCCAGTCAAGGGCATGTACCTTGGTTGTGGGCACATCCCCAGTGGGAGGTGTGCAGGAGGCAGCTGATAGATGTTTCTCTGTCATCGATGTTTCTAGCTCTCTATCCCTCTCCCTTCCTCTCTTAAATATCAATAAAATATATCTAAAAAAAAAAATAAAAAATAAAAAAAGATGAAGAGGGTTTCATGACATTATCCTAACATCTCTAGATTATGACTTCAATGTACATAACATTTTTAAAAGAATTTTAAAGTCTACTTTTAGAGAGAGATGAAGGGAGAGAAAGAGAAAAAAACATGGATGTGAGAGCGAAACATCTGTGGGCTGCCGCCTGCACGCCCATAGATAAAATAAAGAACATAAAGTAAATCCTCCTCAGGATTGAGACTGCAGCCCTTGTACATGACATTTTAATTTTGAAATCCATGGTGTCCTGAAATGCATACATAACTTTTAAAAAGAGAATGCAAAAATTAAGAAAATGAAACATTACAGGATTTGCTTATCCCATGCAATATCTCTTCTCTTTGCTAATTAACTCCAGAAGCCAAGCTTGAATCCAATCTTTATTTTTAAGCAGTTTATTTCTTAGATAACATTTTTGATAATTAATCCTCACCCGAGGATGTTTTTTCCACTGAATGAGAGAGAGAGACCTCCATTGAGAAAGGCAAAGTTTTCTATTTCAATTCTTTTTTTTTCTGAAATGTAATAACATGCAAGGAATAGAATATTTTCTTTAGAAGAAATCATGATTATTTTTCTGAATACTTGGATATCCATTGGTTGCCTCCTGCATGTGCCCCAGTGAGGACCATGGATCGAACCTGGAACTCTATCTTTGATCAGAAATTGAACCGGCATCACTTTGGTGCTCAGGCCAGCACTCTACCCACTGTCCTATAGCTTCAATTTTATTTTTTTTATTTTTTATTTTTTCCTTTTTATTTTATTTTATTTTATTTTATTTTTACATTTTTATTAAGGTATTATATGTGTACATATCTTACCATTGTCCCCCCAACCCCACTCCCATACATGCCCTCACCTACCAATGTTTTGCATCCATTGGTTATGCTTATATGCATGCATATAAGTCCTTTGGTTGATCTCTTATTTCCCCCATCTCTCCCTAACCTTGCCGCTATAATTTGATAGTCTGTTTGATGCTTTACTGCCTCTGTATCTACCTTTTGCTTATCAGTTTATACTGTTTTTTATTATCCACAAATGAGCGAGATCATGTGGTATTTTTCTTTCATTGACTGGCTTATTTCACTTAGCATAATGTTCTCCAATTGCATCCAGGTTGCTACAAATGGTAAGAATTCCTTCTTTTTTATGGCAGCATAGTATTCCATTGTGTAGATGTACCATAGTTTTCTGATCCACTCATCTGCTGACGGGCACCTACGCTGTTCCCAAATCTTAGCTATTGTAAATTGTGCAGCTACGAACATAGGGGTGCATATATCCTTTCTGATTGGTGTTTCTAGCTTTTTGGAATATATTCCTAGGAGTGGGATTACTGGGTCAAATGGGAGTTCCATTTTCCGTTTTTTGAGGAAACTCCATACTGTTCTCCACAGTGGCTGCACCAGTCTGCATTCCCACCATCAGTGCACGAGGGTTCCTTTTTCTCCGCATCCTCGCCAACACTTGTCGTTTGTTGATTTGTTGATGATAGCCATTCTGACAGGTGTGAGATGGTACCGCATTGTTGTTTTGATTTGCATCTCTCAGATAATTAGTGATTTTGAGCATGTTTTCATGTGTCTCTTGGCCTTCCTTCTGTCTTCTTTCGAAAAGATTCTATTTAGGTCCGTTGCCCATTTTTTTATTGGATCATTTATCTTCCTTTTATTAAGTTGTATAAGCTGCCTCTAGATGTTGGAGATTAAAACTTTATCAGTGATAACATTTGCAAATATGTTCTCCCATACAGTGGGCTTTCTTCTTGTTTTGTTGATGGTTTCTTTTGCTATGCAAAAGCTTTTTATTTTGATGTAGTCCCATTTGTTTATTTTCTCTTTGGCTTCCATTGCCGTAGGGGAAGTGTCAGTGAAGAAGTTCTTTCGGCATATGTCTGAGATTTTGCTGCCTGTGGAGTCCTCTAGTATTTTTATGGTTTCCCGTCTTATATTTAAGTCTTTTATCCATTTTGAGTTTATTTATGTGTATGGTGTAAGTTGGTGGTCTAGTTTCATTTTTTTGCATGTATCTGTCCAATTTTCCCAACACCATTTATTGAAGAGACTGTCTTGACTCCATTATACGTTCATGCATCCTTTGTCAAATATTAATTGTGCATAGTGGTTTGGGCCGATATCTGGATTCTCTATTCTATTCTACTGGTCTATATGTCTGTTCTTGTGGCCAGTACCAGGCTGTTTTGAGAACAGTGGCTTTGTAATGCAGCTTGAAATCTGGTATTGAGATCCCTCCTACTTTATTCTTCTCTCTCAGGACTGCTGTGGCTATTCGGAGTCTTTTTTTTTTATTCCAGATGAATTTTTGGAGAGTTCTTTCTAGGACTGTGAAATATGTCATTGGTATTTTAATGGGGAGTGCATTGAATCTATAGATTGCTTTGGGTAGTATGGACATTTTAATGATGTTGATTCTACCAATCCATGAACATGGTATGTTCTTCCATCAGTTTACATTTTCCTCTATCTCTTTTCTCAGTGTCCTGTAGTTTTCCACGTATAGGTCTTTTACCTCCTTGGTTAAGTTTATTCCTAGGTATCATAATTTTTTTGTTGTGATGTAAATGGGATTGCTTTTATAGTCTCTCTTTCTGTAAGTTCACTATTGGTGTATAGAAATGCCATAGATTTCTTGGTGTTAATTTTGTATCCTGCTATATTGCCAAATTCATTTATTAAGTCTGTTAGTTTTTGATGGAGTCTTTCGGGTTTTTTATGTACAATATCATGTCATCTGCAAATAAGGACAGCTTTACTTCTTCTTTTCCAATTTGGATGCCTTTTATTTCTTCTTCTTGTCTAATTGCAATGGCTAATACTTCCAGTACTATGTCAAACAGGAGTGGTGAGAGTGGGCATCCCTGTCTTGTTCCTGTTCTTAGGGGAAAAGGTTTTAGTTTTTTCCCATTGAATATGATGTTAGCTGAGGGTTTATCATATATAGCTTTTATTATGTTGAGGTATGATCCTTCTATTCCCACCTTGCTGAGAGTTTTTATCAAGAAAAGGTGTTGGATTTTGTCAAATGCTTTTTCTGCATCAATTGATATGACTATGTGATTTTGATCTCTCAATTTGTTTATGTGATGTATCACGTTAATTGATTTATGGATATTGTACCATCCTTGCATTCCTGGGATAAATCCTACTTGGTCATGGTGTATGATCTTTCTGATGTACTGCTGGATCCTATTTGACAGAATTTTGTTGAGGATTTTGGCATCTACGTTCATGAAGGATATTGGCCTGTAATTCTCTTTCATTGTGTTGTCTATCGGCTTTTGTAAATAGGGTGATGCTGGCTTCATAGAAGGAGCTTGGAAGTGTTCCTTCCTCTTGAATTTTTTGGAATAGTCTGAGGAGGATAGGTTTTAGTTCTTCCTTGAATGTTTGGTAATACTCTCCGGTGAAGCCGTCTGGCCCCGGGCTTTTGATTGCCAGAAGCTCTTTGATGACTGCTTCAATTTCTTCCATAGTTTCTGGCATATTGAGCTGTTTAGATTCTTCCTGATTGACTTTTAGAATGTTATATTTTTCTAGAATGTGTCCATTTCCTCCAGGTTGTCCAGTTTGTTGGAATTGAGTTGTTTGTAGTATTTTTAACAATCCTTTGTATTTCGAGGGGATCTGTTGTTATTTCAACTCTTTCATTAGTGATTTTGTTTATTTGGGTCCTCTCTCTTTGCTTCTTGGTGAGCCTGGCTAGAGGTTCATCAATCTTGTTTATCCTTTCAAAGAAC
The DNA here is from genome assembly GCF_963455305.1 of Plecotus auritus. Taxonomy (NCBI): domain Eukaryota; kingdom Metazoa; phylum Chordata; class Mammalia; order Chiroptera; family Vespertilionidae; genus Plecotus; species Plecotus auritus. The sequence goes on along the minus strand of NC_137770.1, from coordinate 127,465,978 downwards.
CAGCTCTTGGATTTGTTGATCTTTTGTATTGTTTCTTTGGTCTCTATGTCATTTACCTCTGCTCTGATGTTTATTATTTGCTTCCTTCTGCTTACACTGGGCTTTTCTTGTTGCTCTTTTTCTAACTCTTTGAGTTGTAGGGTTAGGTAATTTTTACCTTTGTTTCTTGTTTTTTGCAGTATGCTTGTAGAGCTATGAACTTCCCTCTCAAGACTGCTTTCACTGTGTCCCATAGATTTTGGATTGTTGTGTTTTCATTGTCATTTGTTGCCATGATTTTTTTAATTTCTTCTTTGATCTCTCTGGTAACCCAGTCATTGTTTAATAGCATGCTGTTTAGTCTCCATGTGTTTGATTTCTTTGGATTGTTTTTATTGTAGTTGATTTCCAGTTTTATGCCACTGTGGTCTGAGAAGTTGCTTGATATGATTTCTATCTTCTTGAATTGGAAGAGACTTTGCCTATGTCCCAACATATGGTCTATCTTTGAAAAAGACCCTTGTACACTTGAGAAGAATGTATATTCTGTGGCTTTGGGGTGAAATGTTCTGAAGATGTCAATTAATTCCATCTGGTCTAGTGAGTCATTTTGGATTGATGTTTCTTTGTTGATTTTTTGTTTAGAGGATTTGTCCAATGGTGATAGTCGGGTATTTAGTCTCCTACTATGATTGTATTGTTGTCAATCTCTCCTTTGATATCCTCCAGGAAATTTTTTATGTATTTGGGTGCTCCTGTATTGGGTGCATATATGTTTACCAGAGTTATTTCTTCTTGTTGGATTGCTCCCTTTAGTATTATGAAGTGGCTTTCCTTATCACTTTTTATGTCCTTCACAAATTGAGATCTAATTTGTCAGATATAAGTATTGCTACCCCAGCTTTTTTTTCACTTCCCTTTGCCTGGAAAACCTTTTTCCATCCCTTCACCATCAGTCTATGTGTGTGTGTTTTTTTTTTTTTTCTGAGGTGGGTTTCTTATAGACAGCAGATATATGGATCTTGTTTTCTTATCCAATCCATTACACTATGTCTTTTGATTGGGGCATTTGATCCATTTACATTTAAAGTTATTATTGATAGGTACTTGTTTGTCTCCATTTTTATTCTTTACCCCTGTGTTCCTTCTTCACTTCCCACTTCCTATTTCTTTTTCTTTTTTTTTTTTTTTTTTTTACAGCAGACCCTTTAGCATTTCTTGCATTGCTGGTTTGGTGGTAATAAATCCCCTTAGTCCTTTTTTGTTTGTGAAGCTCCTGATTTCACCTTCAATTTTGATTGATAGCCTTGCTGGGTACAGTATTCTTGGATTCAGACCCTTCCTTTGCATGACTTTGTATATTTCATTCCATTCCCTTCTGGCCTGATGAGTTTCTGTTGAGAAATCAGTTGTTAGTCTGGTGGGGGTTCCTTTGCATGTAACTTTCTGTCTCTCTCTTGCCGCTTTTAAGATTCTTACTTTGTCATTGGCGTTTGCCAATTTAATTATAATGTGCCTTGGTGTCGGTCTTTTGGGGTTCATTTTGCTTGGGACTCTGTGAGATTCTTGGATTTGTGTGGGTTTTTTCTTCCCACTATCAGGGAAGTTTTCTGTCATTATTTCTTCAAACAGGTTTTCTATTCCTTGCTCAGCTTCCTTTCCTTCTGGAACCCCTATTATGCAGATGTTGTTTTGTTTCGTGTTGTCCCAAAGTTTTCTGAGGCTCTGCTCTTGGTTTTTTAATTTTTTTTCTAGGAGCTGCGCTACTTAGGTATTTTTTCCCATCTTGTTTTCTAGCTCACTGATGCAGTCCTCTGCTTCTTCTAGTCTACTCTTGACGCTTTCTATTGAGTACTTTACAGCAGCGATGTCATTTTTCATTTCTTCTTGGTTCTTCATTTCTTCTTGGTTCTTACTCATATTGTTGAATTTGTCTTCCATTCTTTTCAGCCACCTTATTATCATTTCTCTGAATTCTTTCTCTAGAAGTTTGCTTGCCTCCATTTCGTTTACTTCCTTTTCTGGTGATGCCTGCTTTTCTTTCATATGCGGGCTGTTTGTTTTTCTCCCCATGGTCTCTCTTCTCTGGATGTCTGGTTATGTAGTTCTCTCTCTCCTGCATTGATTTAAAGGCACCATATACAACACAATATATCCCAAGAAACTAGAAACACCAATCAGAAAGGATATATGCACCCCTATGTTCGTAGCTGCACAATTTACAATAGCTAAGTTTTGGGAACAGCATAGGTGCCCGTCAGCAGATGACTGGATCAGAAAACTTTGGTACATCTACACAATGGAATACTATGCTGCCATAAAAAAGAAGGAATTCTTACCATTTGTAGCAACCTGGATGCAATTGGAGAACATTATGCTAAGTGAAATAAGCCAGTCAATGAAAGAAAAATACCACATGATCTCACTCATTTGTGGATAATACAAAACATTATAAACTGATGAACAAAAAGATAGATGCAGAGGCACTAAAGCATCAAACAGACTGTCAAATTATAGCGGGATGGTTAGGGAGAGGTGGGGGAAATAAGAGATCAACCAAAGGACTTATATGCATGTATATAAGAGTAACCAACAGATGCAAAACATTGGGGGGTGAGGTCATGTATGGGAGTTGGGTGGGGGGGGGCAATGGTAAGATATGTACACATATAATACCTTAATAAAAAAATTTAAAAAAAGACTAAACCTTAGCTCATTTTACATACAGAAACAATTTTAGATTCAAATATTTCTTAAATATTACTGAAATATTTTTAAAACAATAATTCCATCAATGTAGCATATATAACTGGAGCATAAACTCTGGAAATTTCTGTAAATGTGTTGATATAAATCCATTCTTATTTATAAAATAACAAAAATAAGTGAAATGGGTTATTCAATAGCAAATATTTACATTTTTATTAAAAATTTTCACCCCTCAATTACATATCATTTTCATTTAATGCAATCCTAATATATAAAAACCCAGGGACCATAACATCCATAATGACCGAAGGCTGGACTGGATGCCAGGCTGCGCGCACAGCATGCTGAGCGGGTTGGACTGCTGACCTCTTAGAGAGAGAGAGGCGGGGACTTGCAGTATCGGGGACTTGCAGCATCGGGGACTTGCATGAGGCTGCCTCATGTCACCTTGCATCCCTCCCTGACCAATCACCGTGACGCCAAGCCAGCGAGGGCTGTCTCCAGGCCACAGCCCCAGGTCCTTCACCCCCACCCCAAGCCGTAGAGTGCGGTGCCAGGCAGGGGCGCCCGAGAGTCTGGGAACGCATGGGGGGGCTGTGTTTACACCACAGTTCCCCTCTTCCACCCCGCCCACGTATCCCTCCTTCCTCCCCTTGGCAGCCCAGCTCCTGCCTACATGCATGCTGGGCAGGCCCGAATGCACCGGGGAGTGAGCCATGGCAATTAGGACAGCGACTTCTTCAGACAGGACAGCCCGGCCGCAGCGATTCACAAGGGCGATGAGGCCCCCAGGGCAAGCGCAACCCTCAGGCGGTGGGGTGGTTAGCCAAGCCGAGTCTGGCTTTGGTGGGGCCAGCATGAGCTCCAGGCCACCCCAGCTCCCACAGGTCCCAGGCTGGACGGGGCTCAGTGATGAGTGGTGTCTCCATGACAGCGCCCAGGGTCAGCCACAGCTGCTGCAACCCAGCCCCATGCTTCAGGGAAGGGGAGGAGGCTGTGGCCACCTGCGCCCTAGGCCACACCACCTGCATCGCTGCTCCCGCCCCTGGTGGTGTAATGGGGAAGAGGGTGATGGGTGCAGGGAGAGGACCTCAGCTGGGGTCCTCCTGTCACAGGGAAGGGGCCCAGCCTGGGCCCAGTGGGGAGCTTAGGAAGTCCAGCTGAACAGGTGCTGGTTCATACCAACTCTTACTCTGCCATCTTCCTCCAGCCCTCCAAGCTAGCCTCCCTGCCCCACCTGCCCAGGGGAACAGGCTCCAGGCAACCTCCCTGAGCCGCAGACTGTGGACCCGGAGACCTTGAGGAAGAGTGCTCAGTGGGGCCCCGGTAGGGGCCGGTGCAGAACTACCAGTGCAGAACTGCTTCGGTGTCTCCATGAAGTTTGCAACCGACCCAAGGAAAAAACTGAGAGGGGAGAGACCAGGAGCCGTGAATTTCAACCCTACTCCTTATTTCTGTATTTTATGTTTTTGTTCTTTGTGCCTAGTCTATTTTTAATCATTACTTCCCAATATTGATTTTCCATTTTGATTCATTTTTTTCTCTGATATCTAATAACATGCAAGGAATTGAATATTTTTTAGAAGAAATCATGATTAGTTTTCTAAATACTTGGATATCTAAAAATATCTTTATATTTGTTTCTACAAAAACTACAGAGTAACTTCCACACAATCTTAAGCTTTTTAAATATTAGAGGTTACTCAGTGTCTTCTGGCTTCTGGCTTTTAATGTCATTGGATACTCTTCAATCAGTTGGACTGATCTTCCTACATAAGATTTGTTTGGTATCTTTGCATGGTCATTTTTCTGTGTGTGCATGAAGAATTATTGAATTATTTCTTTGTGTTTGAAAGTTAAATATGTGTATAAATATGAACTTCTTTTCATAAAATTTATATATATATATATATATATATATATATATATATATATATATCCAAACACACACTTCTCTTTATAAACTTGTGTGCTAGTTTCAAACTTTTTTAGATAAGGAAAACTTTGTCATATCATGTCTTAAATTGTTTTACCTGTTTGATTCTCTTTTTCAGGGACATCAAATATTCTCTTTTAAAAAACATGATTTGTTCTCATATATTATCTTTTTTATATATAAATTCTACCTTTTAAGCTTTTTCTTCCTTTTCTGGAAGTGTTTATCAAATCTGTCACCTGCTTACCTATTTCATTTTCTGCCATATCAAATACTATGTTTATTTTACTATAATTTAGGTTATATTAATCTTCACATTTCATATATTGATGATGTATTTTAAAAAAATACCGTTCTGGTCTCTGACATCTTAATCAGAACTAGAGGTTACAACTTTTCATTATCATTGTTTCTTAGACCTCCCTGGTTTCACTGGTATCAGTACAAAAAGGGAAAATAAAAGAAGGAAAGTTTGTTCTTCCAAAAATTATTGAAAGTTGTCCAAAAAGAGTAAACTTTCCTCTAAAAAAAGCTATAATGTAAAGGCTTAGAAGGGAGTTAAGCAATTGGGTATAAGGAGAAAAGAGGACACAATGTGAGAAGAAAAAGTGGTAGATGGAAAGTTCTAGCTTCTTGTTTAGTGTAGTAAGCCCATGGTAGTCAGTTTCCATTTACAGAAATAAAAAGAAATATATGTGATAAGCCTTCTTTAGGGTTCAAAATCACCCAACTCCATTCCCTCCCCACAACAAGCTGACTTTTCAGGTTATTGAACTTTAGTGTTTCCAATTTAGAAGACAGACATTTTTGCTTAGGATTTTTTCCAACTCCTTTCTTAATTTTGCAGTTTTCTTACCCAGAGAGGAAATTTATATAAATCCTGGTAGAAAATTAGGAAAATAGGTCCTAAATATGTTTTATCATATTACCATCTTATCTAGAATTTGCTTCTTTTATGACAATGATGAACTATTTTAGTTGGGGGGGGGGGCGGAATGATTACACAAAAACTGTGCTAGCATTGTAAGTTTAGGTGTCTCAAAATACTATAGTGCAATATACATGAAAGCAACAAGTTTATGTTAATCTTTATACACAGGCTATTCATTATGATCACTGTGTGAATACAATGAGCAATCAGCTTCTGTGATGGTGGGCTGCTCAGGAGATGACTCATTTGTAAATACTGCAAGCAATTGTTAGAACACTGGCAAAGTCACATCAGCCCTTCTTGCCAGTCAAGTCTATAAATATCTCTGGCATTCTGGAGAAAGTCTCCTGAACATATCATCATGGAGTGTTGACAGAAAACCCAGATTGCTACCCAAACTGTACGGAATACAAATGAATGATTTCCTATCTGGTTATGTTGGAAAGAAAGAGTTTGTTGCATGATGCATATCAATGAATCAAAGGCTGAAAACATAAAACAATTTGAACTAGCTTAGTGCCAAATCAGATTGTAGCAACACAAAATACAGTGAGACAAGCATGTTTAATTACAAAATTAATGTCATGAATTTCAGGCTGAAGGCAACAAACATGGTACTCAGGAATTCTTAGATTCCATTGTTGATATGGGGGTAGCCTTGAATTTTATATTCATATGGGCTTATGAATTTATATTCTCAGTATTTACTACTATCACTGATTATTTAGAATTTAATTTCTATTAAATATGTATTTGGCTGAAATTAGAGCTATTCAATTTGGAAAGATGTACTACAAATAAACCCAATATATAATCTGTTTATGTATAAAAATTCAGTAGTGTATCTTTGAAGGTTTTCCACTATTTTTGGCTTTGTGAAGACATTACTCATTCAGAATTCAGCAGTTATGCTTTAATAACTGTATTAGTCAGCAGTAGCTAGAAAAACCAAACCAATAGTATAGAGACTCATTCTGAGGGATTGGCTCAGATCCTGGAGGCTGAGAAGTCCATGGTCTTTTAGAGGCCCAGGGTAGCTGGTGCTACAATTCCAGTCTAAACCTAAGACCTGAGATGGAGGGAGCCAATGGTACAAGATAAGGTCTAAAGTCCTGAGAATCATGAGCAACATTGTACAAGAGCAGAAGATAAATGTCCCAGCTCAATCAGAGAAAACTAATTAGTCTTTCCTCTTCATTTTTGTTCTATTTACCTATCAATGGATTGAATGATATCCAGCCATATTTGTGAATGTGATCTTTATAGTCTACCATTTCTGTAGGTTGTCTTTTTCTTTGGCTGATGCTATCCTTTGTTGTGCAAAAAACTTTTTATTTTTGACATAATCTTATTTCTTTATTTTTTCATTTGTTTTCCCTTGCCTGAGGAGACAAATCAGAAGTAATATTGCTAGGAGAAATTTCCAAGATTTTACTACCTATGTTTTCTTCTAGGATTTTTGTGATATTGAGTATAACATTTAAGTCTTTAATCCATTTTGAGTTTATTCTTGTAGATGATGTAAGAAAGTGGTCATTTTATTTTATTTTATTTTTTGCACCTATCTGTCCAATTTTTCTAACCCATTTATTAAATAGACTATCTTTACCCCATTGTATGTTTTGCCTCCTTTGTCAAATATTAATTGACTATAAAAGCCTGCATTTATTTGTGGGATCTCTATTCTATGCCATTGATGTATATGTCTGTTTTTATTAAAGTATCAATCTGTTTTGGTTATGATGGCTTTGTTGTATAGTTTGGTATCAGGTAGAGTGATTCCTCCAACTTCGTTCTCCTTTCTCAAGATCACAGTTGCTATTCGTGGACTTTTGTGGTTCCATATAAATTTTTAGAATACTTGTTCTGGTTCTGTGAAATAAGCTATTGGTATCTTGATAGGAATTTTATCAAGAAAATTTTATAAATAGCTTTGTGTAATATGGGCATTTTAATTCTTCCTATCCATAAACTCTGTATATGCTTCCACTTATTTTTATCTTCTTCCATTTCTTTCTTCTGTGTCATATAATTTCCCAAGTACAGGTCTCTTACATCCTTGGTTAAATTTATTCCTATGTATTATATTCTTTTTGGAGGAATTTTGAATGGCATTGTTTTCTTAATTTCCCTTTCTGATAGTTAATTATTGGTATATAAAAATGCAACTGATTTCTGGATATTTATTTTGTATCCTGCTACTTTGCTGAATTTATCAGTTCTAGCAGTTTTTGGGTGGAATCTTTAGTTTTTTATGTACATTATCATGTCATCTGCAAATAACAACAGTTTTACTGCTCCCTTTCCATTTTTGATAACTTTTATTTCTTCTTCTTGTCTGATTACTGTAGCTAGAACTTCCAGTACTATGTTGAATAAGACTGGTGAAAGCAGATGTCCCTATCTTGTTCCTGATCTTAAAGAAAATACTTTTAGGTTTTTTTCACAATTGAGTGATGTTGGCTGTGAGTTTGTCATATATAGCCTTTATTACATTGAGAAGTTTGAAATTTATTCCCCCTTTGCTCAGAGTTTTTAATCATAAATGAATGATGGATTTTATCAAATGCTTTTTCTGCATCTATTGATATGATCATGTAGTTTTCATCCTTCATTTATATTATGTGGTGTATCATGTTTATTGATTTGCATATATTGTACTAACCATGGATCCTGGAAATCCCACTTGATCAAGGTGTACAGTCTTTTCCATGTGCTGCTTGCTTTGGTTTTGTTGAGGATTTTAGCATCTATGTCTACAGACATATTGTCCTATAATTTCATTATATTTGCCGATACATCTGATAAGTGGTTAATATCCAAAATTTATAAAGGACTTATAAAACTCAACAGCAAAACAAAAACAAAAACAAAAAACAAAAACAAAAAACAAACAAACAAAAAATCCAATTTAACAAAATGGGCAAAGAACTTGAATAGACACTTCTCCAAAGGGGACATACAGATGACCAATGAACATATGAAAAGTTGCTCAATGTCACTAATCATCAGAGAGATGCAAATTAAAACCACAATGAGATAATCAACTCACACCTGTCAGAATGACTATCATCCATAAATCAACACACAACAAGTGCTATTTGAAAGGATGAATCAAGATACAGGGCTCTACTTTAGTAGGGGCTAGTAAAAGAAAGCTCATTCTTCTAGCCTAAGCCTTGCACAAACATGCTCCCCTTAAGTGGTTATTTTACAGAAATTCCTGAAGACCATAACCCCTATACAGCCCCCTGAGAAAGGACATCTGGCGCCAGCAGAAGGACAAAGGGCAAGGTCATAAAACTACAATGGGGGCACGGTCCTGATACCTAGGTCAAGCCGAAGCCCCTTCTGCAGCTCTCCCTTGATGCATAAAAAGCCTGCTCCCTCCCCCATTCACCACTGACTATTTCCCCAGATCAGTCCACCTGCACCCAGGTGCCTGGAAAAAATATTATTTTTATTACACTGAGCCCTGAGTCCGTTCTGTGTGACCCCAGCACAACCCAAACCTTTCAGTAGTGATGATGTGGAGAAAACAGAACCCTTGTGCACTGTGGGTGGGAATGCATATTGGTGCAGCCACTGTAGCACGCAGTATGGAATTATCTCATAAATGAAAAATGGGCCCTGGCTGGTTTGACTCAGGGGATGGAGCGTCAGCCTGTGGACTGAAGGGTCACGGGTTCAATTCTGGTTGAGGCCACATGCCCAGATTTCAGTTTGATCCCCAGTGGGTGGTGTGGGGGAGGCGGCAGATGGGTGATTCTCTCTCATCATTGATGTTTCTATCTCTCTCCCTCTCCTTTCCTCTCTGAAATCAATAAAAAATATATTTTAAAAAAAATGAAAAATGGAACTGCCTATGACTCAGCAATTTCACTTCTGGGAATTTATCTGAAGAAATTTGAAACACTAATTCAAAAGAATATATGCACCCTTATGTTCACTGCAGTGTTATTTACAATAGCCAAGATTTGGAAGCAGCTCAAGTGTTCATCAGTAGATGAATTGCTAAAAATGCTGTGGTATACTGACACAGTGGAATACTACTTTGCTGTAAGAAAAAAAAATAAGAAGAAGAAGAAAGGAAGGAAGGAAGGAAGGAAGGAAGGAAGGAAGGAAGGAAGGAAGGAAGGAAGGAAAGAAGGAAGGTAGGTTTACCTTTTGCAACAGCATGTGTTGATCTGGAGAGCATTATGATAAGTGAAATAAGCCAGTCAAAGACAAGTATCATATGATTAAAATATATAGAATCTAATGAACAAAATGAACTATAAGCAAAATACACACAGATAGAGAGTAAGTTGACAGCTGGTGGTAGGGTGTGGTGGTGGCTGGGTGTAGGGGCCTGAGGGATTGAGCAAAAATATAAAATAAAAGGAAGATAAAAAAACTCATGGACATGGACAACAGTGTTGTGTTTTCTGAGGGGAGAGGCAGGGAGGGAAATGGAGGAGGTTATATGGCTGATAAATGCTGATGGAGGGAGACTTGACTTGGGGCAGTGTAAAGGTGATATATTATAAAATTGTGTACCTAAGACCTGTATAATTTTGTTAACCAGTGTCACCCCAATAAATTAATAAAAAGGGAAAAAAAAACATAAATTTTACAATTTAAATGCTGACCTCTTCTAAAAATATTCTCATAGACACACCCAGAAATAATGTCTTTTAAGCTATCTGGGCATTCAGATTCATTTGAAGCCACTTCACTATCCTAATGGGTAAACTTTCCATAGAGACTCACTTGAACTGCCAAATCACAGCTATTGTCCGATGTTAAATTAGTGTGTCCATTTATTTAACACAGATTTATTAAATTTCATCTGTATGTCTGACCTGTGTTAGATCAGATGGATAGTGACCCATATAAAATGTTATCTATCTTCATAGAGCTTAAAGATGATTATATTTAATTTCACATTATTAATTCATTTGTTTATCTTCTTTTTCATATATTTATTAATTTATTTAAAAATGTAATATTGAATTTCTCCAAGTGTCCAGGCCTGAAGCATCCTCCAAGTACCTGCCCCTCCCAGCACCTCAAACGGCAGACCAGTCACCAAGGATTTTGTATCCAAGGTCCAAAAGTTTGTTACCCAAGATGATGAATGCTGACATCATGGATACAGTTGGTGCTCAAAATCAGGTGGAACTGGAGGATAAAGCACGACTTATTAATCAAGTGTTGGAACTCCAATACAAACTTGAAGATTTCTCTGCACTGGAAGATGTAGTTAAGAAAGAAAATATGGAGCTAAAATCAGAAAACCAAGTTCTTGGACAATCGATAGAAAAACCTCATGTCAGCTTCTAGTGATTTTCAAACTGACACAAAAAGCAAAAGAAAGTCAGAGATTGATATCCTTTCTGTGTTATAGATTGATGCTGAGCATTCTTTTTTAAATTTGGATAGATTCCAGAAGTTATAATACTTTTGTTTGTGGCTTCATTGAATATTTATGAAGATAATGTCAGATCTAGGCAAAATTAAGAGCATAACTGAGACTTCCAGGAGTTAGTGTATTATGTTAGTCTATGAAAACGTGAAAATGTAGAGACTTTGTAATTAGAAATGCATATATTTATGAAACTTGATGTTTTATAAAATTTAGGTTCAGCACTGTCTTTTATTATATAGTAGGAGATACAAGAAAATAACCATATTGTGAAAAGTGACCCAGATCATGTACTGAATGCCAGCTTTATTTATCCTACCATCTTGTTCTTCATTTGCTTCTTCCTCCCCATTTCCCTTATCCTGAAGAAAAAACTGCTTTCACATTTGTAAGAGTAATTTTAGTAGTTAATCATTTATGAGAGTAACCTGAACAGTACTGTTGAAATTTAACCAAAAGTTAGGGCTTGTTATTTGTAATACAGCCATGTGCTTGAAGATGACCTCTGGTTGTATGGATGCTTGAAATAGAAAATTTTGAGGAAAAATAGAAGTAGGATGGAAATAGTACTTGGTAAATAGTAGTTTACCAACTACTATTGTTGGTAACTCCAGATGTTTTTACATCAGATTTGTGTTACCTCTGGCACAGATTAGATCTTTTGCGGAATATATATGAAAGTGGATTAAGTTTGACTCACCTATGTAAACCACATCTAGAATAGTTACAAAGAGTTTGGTCTCAAAGTATATTTATAGTATCTAGCAGATCAATTTTTGCAAAATATTTGAGTGTATTATTATCAGAATCGTGAATAAAATGGGAGAGTTTTACATGTATACTAATTGATAATGTTCTCAGTATTTTATCTCACTACTTATTCCAAAGTTTTCTGTAAGCCCAGCTACTTGTTATGCAGAGTTTTAGTCATTCTTTAACAATTTTTTAAAATGTAGTTTGTAGATTACATTTTCTAAGGAAATTAATATCAAAAGTAATATTAAAGTTTTAAATAGGAAAAGAGATTCATTAATATAAATTATAGTTATTAGATTTGGGCTACCTTTAATTATGGAATAATATTATGTTTGTATTTGTGAATGATTCAATGAATAACTTTAGCTGTATGAATATATAATCATACTGCAAAACATTTTGCATCCCTTTTGTGACCTAATTTACAAATGTTTAAAATTGTGTTGCAGTTTTGCTTTACTGTTTAATAAAAGGCTGTTTCATAAAAAAAAGTCTACACTAATAAAAGAGTAAGATGCAAATTGACCGTACCTTCGTGATGCCCACCAGCCAATCAGGAGTGAGTATGCAAATTAACCCAACAAAAAATGGTGGGTTAATTTGCATATGCAGGCGCCGAGCGGCTGGGGCGTTCCACACTGCCCCAGCTGCTCCGGGCCTCTGGGAAGCCTGGGATGGCGGAAAGGTGGCTTTGGGCCAGAGCGAAGGTGGTGCCAGCAGCCAAGGGAAGGAAGGCCCATTCTTGCACAAATCTTCATGCATTGGGCCTCTAGTATATATATATTATTAAACATCTATCATGTTTAAATTACTATGCTAGAAAAATAAGGTATAAGGCAAAGTTCCTTTTCCACACAGATTTTAAAAATTCGTGATGCAGATAGACAAACTGGCCATTCTAAAAAAGAAATGCAATGTGTGTGGATGGATAGATAAAGAGCTCAGAGAAAGTTACTAAAATAAAAGATAAGAGGCTGAGGTTTCAGTGGTGACTAGGAATGTGTTGCACAAATCTGGGAGAGGTAAGAATCACAAGGATGTTTCAGGCAGAATAAATAATATGTGCAGATATACAGAGACAAGGCAGAGAACAGTCATTAGAAAGATGTGGCTTGAAGTAGGGCATATGAGGGAGAAAGGTTCAAGTCTTGAAGAGATTTTTCACCACAATAAGGACTTTGTCCTTGGAATGACAGGTACTATTGATTTATCTTACTAAAGGGACAGATATGATCAGCTCTGCATCATTGAGGAGATTGAATAATATTCAAGGAAAGAGTTGAATATTATCCAGACTGGAGTTCTAGAGACAGGAAGAGACTTATTGCAATTAGACCAAGTGAAAAAGGACAAGGTTTTAAAAGCATTGCAATTAATTTATCATTCATACCATTTCATGGGCCTAGTACACATATGGATAGACAGTCTGACATGGAAATAAATCAAGCAAATGTTAAAATTGCATCTGGCAATGATGATTGCATTTATCCAGTTAAATTTATTTGTGTATAATATCATCCTATTGTTTTCAGATTTAAAAAATAAAACCATTAGATCAGGCATTTATTTATTAAACAGCTTTAATGTGTTAAAGAGTATCTTACCAAATTCTTTTGGAATTTGGGAGAAAAAACGAAACATTTTTGAAATAGCTCTCAACTAAGTGTATCCTAATATATAAAAACCCTGGGTCCATCACATCCACAACAACAGGAGGCTCAACCAACCAGAAGTCAGTGCTGCAGTCAGTACTGGGTTGCCGTGGCGACCCAACACTGGCTGCTGTGATGGCAGGCACGGTGACCCAGCACTGACTGCTGAAGGGGCTGAGAATCAGGCCCTGAGAGAGGCCTGAAGAGAAAAGCAGGGTCTGATTCATAGCCTCTGTGGCAGCTGTTGATCAGTACTTGCCTCTCTCTCTCTAGGCTTAGCCAGCAGCCGCGCCTCCATTTCTATCCAGGCCTCCACTGGGGCTGCTGATCAGCCCTGCCTGTCTTATCAGGCCCCATTGATAGGTCCAGAGACGCTGATTGGCATAGAAACCGACCAATCAGAACCAAATCTGGGTACAGTATGAGGAGCCAATGGCTGCCTATGAGGCGGAGCTTTTGAAGCTGACTGGCATAGAAACCGACCAATCAGAACCAAATTGGGTGGCAGAGGAGCAGGGGAAGGCAGTTGGGGGCAACCAGATCAGCAGGGGAGAGTCGTTGGGGGTGATATCAGGCCGACAGGGGAGAGCTGTTGGGAGCAAGATCAGGTTGGCAGGGGAGAGATGTTGGGGACGAGATCAGGCCAGCATGGAAGGGCCATTGGGGGCAAGATCAGGCCAGCAGAGGAGGGCAGTTAGGGGCAACCAGGCCGGCAGGGGAGGGCAGTTGAGGATGAGATCAGGCAGGCAGGTGAGGACAGTTGGAGGTGAGATCAGGCCGGCAGGGGAGGGAAGTTAGGGGTGATCAGGCAGGCCAAGGCAGTTGAGGGAAAGATCAGGCCAGCAGGGGAGAGCAGTTGGGGGTGAGATCAGGCCAGCAGGGGAGGGAAGTAAGGGGCGATCAGGCAGGAAGGCAGAGGCAATTAGGGGTAATCAGGCAGGCAGGCAGAGAGGTTAGGGGTGATGAAGAAGGCAGGCATAGGGGTTAGGGGCAATCAGGCAGGCAGGCAGAGGCAGTTACGGGCGATCAGGCAGGCAAGCAGGTGAGTGGTTAGGAACCAGCAGTCCCAGATTGCGAGAGGGTTATCCAACTGCCGGTTTAGGCCACATCCCACAGGGATCAGGCCTAAATCAGCAGTCAGACATCCCCCAAGGGGTCCCCAATTGGAGATGGTGCAGGCTGGGCTGAGGGAACGCTCCCTCTGTGCACGAATTTCATGCACCAGGCCACTAGTAAATTTATAATAGCTAAAGCTTTGTGTGGAATTAAAATAGCATGGAATAATTTGTAGATAACTTTGAAATATGTTGAAATATCACATCTTATTTGAAAATATTTATGAAAAATCATATATTTATCATAACTTTATGAAATCATTCCATTATTCAGCTGCATTTAACAATTTTATTTCCATTAATTTCTTTATTCAAAATAATAAATCCTTATCAGGGTTAATTGTTCTAGCAAATATCAGATATGTACATGATCCCATGTGTGTATGTTTATGTGTGTATAAAAATATATGTATTTCCAAGTTATTTTTTTATATTATTTTATTTTATTTTATTTATTTTATTGATTAAGGTATTACATATGTGTCCTTATCTCCCCATTGACCCCCACCCCCCACTCATGCCCTCACCCCCCTGGTGTCTGTGTCCATTGGTTAGGCTTATATGCATGCATACAAGTCCTTTGGTTGATTTTTCCACCTTACTCCACCCTCCCCTACCTTCCCTCTGAGGTCTGACGATCTGAAAGATGCTTCTCTGTCTCTGGTTCTGTTTTGGTTCATCAGTTTATGTTGTTCATTATTTTCCATAAGTGAGTGAGATCATGTGATATTTATCTTTCTCTGACTGGCTTATTTTGCTTAGCATAATGCTCTCCAGTTCCATCCATGCTGTTGCAAATGGTAAGAATTCCTTCTTTTTTACTGCAGCATAGTATTCCATTGTGCAGATGTACCACTGTTTTTTAATCCACTCATCTACTGAAGGGCACTTAGGCAGCTTCCAAATCTTAGGTATGGTAAATTTTGCCACTATGAATATAGGGGGCATATATCCTTTCTGATTGGTGTTTCTAGTTTCTTGGGATATATTCCTAGAAGTGGGATCACTGGGTCAAATGGGAGTTCCATTTTTACTTTTTTGAAGAAACTCCATACTGTTCTCCACAGTGGCTGCACCAGTCTGCATTCCCACCAGCAGTGCACTAGGGTTCTTTATTCTCTGCATCCTCGCCAGCACTTGTCATTTGTTGATTTGTTGATGATAGCCATTCTGACAAGTGTGAATGGTACTTCATTGTCATTTTGATTTGCATCTCTCAGATGATTAGTGACTTTGAGCATGTTTTCATATGCCTCTTGGTGTTCCTTCTGTCTTCTTTCAAAAAGTGTCTATTTAGGTCCTTTGCCTATTCTTTCATTGGGTTGTTAATCTTCCTTTTGTTAAGTTGTATGAGTTCCCTGTAAATGTTGAAGATTAAACCCTAATTGGAGATAACATGGGCAAATATGTTCTCCCATGCAGTGACTTTCTTGTTTCGTTGATGGTTTCTTTTGCTGTGCAAAAGCTTTTTATTTTCATGTAGTCCCATTTTTTTTTTTTCTCTTTAGTTTCCATTGCCCTAGGAGCTGTATCGGTGAAGATATTGCTTCAGCATATGTCTATGATTTCACTGCCTGTGGATTCCTCTAGTATTTTTATGTTTTCCCATCTTATGTTTAAATCCTTTATCCATTTTGAGTTTATTTTTGTGTATGGTGTAAATTGGTGGTCTAGTTTCATTGTTTGCATGTATCTGTCCAATTTTCCCAGCACCATTTATTGAAGAGACTGACTTGACACCATTTTATGTTCTCACCTCCTTTGTCAAATATTAATTGAGCATAGTGGTTTGGATCGATTTCTGGGTTCTCTATTTAGTCCATTGATGTTATGTCTGTTCTTGTGCCAGTACCAGGCAGTTTTGAGAACAGTGCCTTGGTAATACAGCTTGATATCTGGTATTGAGATCCTACCTACTTTGTTCTTCTTTCTCAGGATTGCTGCAGCTATTCGGGGTCTTTTTTTATTCCAGATGAATTTTTGGAGAGTTTTCTCTAGGTCTTTGAAATATGCCGTTGGCATTTTGATGGGGAGTGCATTGAGTCTATAAATTGCTTTGGATAGTTTGGACATTTTAATGATGTTGATTCTACCAATCTACAAACACAGTATATTCTTCTATCTGTTTATGTCTTCCTCTTTCTCTTTTTCCAGTGTACTCTAGTTTTCCAAGTACAGGTCTTTTACCTCCTTAGTTAATTTTATTCCTAGGTATCTTAATTTTTTGGTGCAATGGTAAATGGGATTGTTTTTTTAGTCTCTCTTTCTGTAAGTTTACCTTTGGTGTATAGAAATGCCATAAATTTCTTGGCATTAATTTTGTATCCTACTACATTGCTGAATTCATTTATTAAGTCTAATAATTTTTGATGGAGTCTATAGCATCATGTCATCTGCGAATAAGGACAGTTTTACTTCTTCTTTTCCAATTTGGATGCTTTTTATTTCTTCTTCCTATTTGATCACAAAGGCTAATACTTCCAGTACTATGTTGAACAGGAATGGTGAGAGGGGGAATCCCTGTCTTCTTCCTGTGCTTAGGGGAAATGATTTTAGTTTTTGCCTATTGGGTATGATGCTGGCTGTGGATTTATCATATAAGGCTTTTATGATGTTGAGGTATGATTCTTCTATTCCCACCTTGCTGAGGGTTTTTATCAAGAAAGGGTGTCGGATTTTGTCAAATGCTTTTTCTGCATCCATTGATATAACTATGTGATTTTTATCTCTCAATTTGTTTATGTGATGTATCACATTTATTGATTTGTGGATATTTTACTCTTCTTGCATCCCCTGGATGTCCTACTTGGTCATGGTGTATGATCTTTCTGATGTACTGTTGGATCTGATTTGCTAGAATTTTGTTCATCAAGGATATTGGCATGTAGTTCTCTTTCTTTGTGGTGTCTTTATCTATTTTTGGTATTAGGGTAATGATGTCTTCATAGAATGAGCCTGGAAATGTTCCTTCCTCTTGAATTTTTTGGAATAGTCTGAGGAGGATAGATTTTAGTTCTTCCTTGAATGTTTGGTAAAACTCCCCTGTGAAGCCATCTGGCCCCGGGCTTTTGTTTACTGGAATTTTTTTGATGACTGCTTCAATTTCTTCCATAGTTATTGGTCTATTGAGATTTATAAATTCTTTCTGATTGAGTTTTGAAAGGTTGTAATTTTCTAGGACTATGTCCATTTCTTCCAGGTTGTCTAGTTTGTTGGAATAGAGTTGTTCATAGTATTTTTTAACAATCCTTTGTATTTCTGTGGGGTTTGTTGTTATTTCGCCTCTTTCATTTCTGATTTTGTTTATTTTGGTCCTCTCTCTTTGCTTCTTGGTGAGCCTGGGTAGAGGTTCATAAATCTTGTTTATCCTTTCAAAGAACCAGCTCTTGGTTTCATTGATCTTTTGTATTGTTTCTTTGGTCTCTATGTCATTTATCTCCGCTCTGATCTTTATTATCTCCTTCCTTCTGCTCACTCTGGGCTTTTCTTGTTGCTCTCTTTCTAATTCTTTGATTTGTAGTGTTAGATGATTTACTACCATTTTTTTCTTGTTTCTTGAGGTAGGCCTGTAGTGCTATAATTGGACATCCCCCAAAAGGCGCCTGATTGGAACCCTTGCTCCTCTTCCCTCTCAGGATTGCTTTCATTGTGACCCATAGATTTTGGATTGTTGCTTTTTCATTGTCAGTCATTTCCAGGATGTTTTAAATTTCTTCTTTGATCTCTTTGGTAACCCAATAATTGTTTAATAGCATTCTATTTAGCTTCCAAATGTTTGAATATTTTTATTGTTTTTATTGTAGTTTATTTCTAATATTATGCCATTGTGGTCTGAGAAGATACTTATAATTTTAATCTTCGTGAATTTGGAGACACTTTGCTTTTGCCCCAATATGTGGTCTATTTTTGAAAATGTCCCATATGCACTTGAGTAGAACATATATTCCGTGGCTTTGGGGTAAAATGTTCTGAAGATGGCAATTAAGTCTATCTGGTCTAGTGAGTCATTTAGGATTATTGTTTCTTTGCTGATTTTTTGTCTAGAGTATTTATCCAGTAATGTCACTGGGGTATTTAAGTCCCCTACTATGATTGCATTGTTGTCGTTCTCTCCCTTGATATCTTCCAGGAGTTTTTTTTTTTTTTTCTTTTTATGTATTTGGATGCTCCTGCGTTGGGTACATATATATTTACCAGGGTTATATTCTCTTGTTGTATAGATCCCTTTAGTATTATGTAGTGGCCTTCCTTATCTCTTGTTATGTCCTTCACTTTAATGTCTATTTTGTCAGATATAAATATTGCTACCTCAGCTTTTTTTTCACTTCCATTTGCCTGATAGGTAATTTTCTATACCTTCACTTTCAGTCTGTGTGAATCCCTTATTCTGAGGTGGGTCTCTTTTAGACAGCATATACAGTATATGGGTCATATATTTTTATCCATTCAGCCACTCGATGTCTTTTGATTGGAGCATTTAGTCCGTTTACGTTTAAAGTTATTATTGATAGGTACTTTTTTGTAGCCATTTTTAATTTTTTTGAGCCTGTGTTTCTTCTTCCCTTTTTATTTTTATTTTTTATTTTTACAGCATTCCCTTTAGCATTTCTCGCATTGCTGGCTTGGTAGTGATAAAGTCCCTTAGCCTTTTTTTTGTCTTTGAAGGTGCTTATTTCCCCTTCAACTTTGAATGATAGCCTTGCTGGATAGAGTATTCTTGGATTCAGTCCCTTGCTTTGCATCACTTTGTAAATTTCCTTCCATTCTTTTCTGGCCTGATGTGTTTCTGTTGAGAAATCATTTAATAATCTAATGGGAGATCCCTTGTACGTAACTTTTTCTCTTGCAGCTTTTAAGATTCTCTCTTTGTCCTGAACATTTGTCATCATAATTATGATGTGTCTTGGTGAGGGTCTCTTCAGGTTCATCTTCTTTGGGACTCTGTGTGCTTTTGTGACTTTTTTCTCCCACATATGGGAAGTTTTCTGATTTTACTTCTTCAAATAGGTTTTCTCTTTTTCGTTCCTCTTCCTGTTGTTCTGGCACCCCCATTATTCATATGTTGCTTCGTTTATGTCCTCCTTTAGGCTCTCCTCCTGTCTTTTAATTTTTTTTCTCCTATTGTAGTTCAGTTTGGGTGTGTTTTGCTTCCCTGTCTTCTAATTCACTAATTCAGTCCTCCGCTTCTCCTAGTCTAATGTTGAAACTTTCCATGGTGTTTTTTATTTCAGCTATAGCACTCTTCATTTTTACATAACTTGTTGGTTTTTTCATCCATCTCATTTATGAACTGTATGATCCTTAGTCTGAATTCCTTTTCTGACATATGGCATGCCTCCGTTTCACTTAGCTGCTTTGCTTTTCTGGTGATTCTTTTTCTTTCCTTTGGGGGTTTCTTTGTCTACCCATTTTTATTCTCACTGCAGTACCTAGGTGTCGATTCGCTCAGGGGCTGCTCCTTGGGTGGCAATGTCTTTTCAGCCAGCTGCTCCTCAGGTGGTCGCAGCAGTGGCTGCTCCTCATTTGTCATCAGCTCCTCTGGTGGGCACTGTTCGCAGCAGTGGAGGCTCCTCTGGTTGGTTGGGGGAGGCTGCTCCTTGGTTGGGGGTGGGCTGCTCACAAGGCTGCTGCTCCTCAGACCGGGGAGGGCTGCATGCAGCTGCTGTTCCTGGAACGAGGGCGGGTTGCTCATGCGGCTGTTGCTCTACAGACGTGGGCAGGCTGCTCACGGGACTGCTGCTCCTTAGATGGGAGCTACCTGCTCCCAGGGACTACCTCTCCTTGGACTGGGGTGGGCTGCTCGCACGGCTGCTGCTCCTTGGACCTGTTGGGATACTCACGCAGCTGCTGCTCCTTGGAAGGGGGCAGGTTTCTCATGAAGTTGCTGCTCCTCAGATGGGGGTGAGCTGCATGTAAGGCTGCTGCTCCTTGTATGAGGGGGAAGGGGCCACTCGCACAGCTGCTGCTCCTCGAACGGGGTCGAGCTGCTCATGCGACTGCTGCTCCTCAGATGGGGATGGGCTGCTCATGCAGCTGCTGCTCCTCAGATGGGCAAGGGTTGTGTGTGGCTGCTGCTCCTTGGATGGGGGCGGGCTGCATGGGGCTGCTGCTCCTCAGACATGGGCGGACTGCTTGTGCGGCTGCTGGTCTTCGGGTAGGGTGGGCTGTGCGCATGGCTGCTGCTTCTCGGATGAGGGCAGGCTGCTTGCATGGCTGCTTTTCCATGGACGGGGGCAGACCATGTGAGGCTTCCATTCCTCAGCCTGAGGCAGGCTGCTCTTGGGGCTGCTGCTCCTCAGACAGGAGTGGGCTGGTCACATGACTGCTATTCATGTGGTCATAGTGCCCTGGACTAAAACTTTGGGCCAGTCAGTGGGGTGTGCTTTCCGGAACTCACAGGATCCTGTGCCTGGTGTGGCTGGAGTCTCAGTGACTGTGGGACCACAGCCAAGACAGGAGGTCCCTGGCAGGAGTGGCTGTAGAGTCCTGGGTAATATCTGAGGGCACCCTGGGTGGAGGTGAGGCTGGGTGCCCAGTCATAGCAGCTCTCCCTTTCAAAAAGGCAAGGCCTTTGAGGAAGAGCCAGCTGCTCAGGGACTGTTTGCAATGGTAGCAGAGCCTTCCTAGTTAGGTGAGCCTGGTCAGCCTGCCCCTGAAGGTCCTGCAGGATCTATCTGTGCCTCACTCCCACACACACACACCCCACAAGACCACACACTCCTCTTTTGCTCCATCACTCACTCATGCTCTCTCCCTCACTGCCACCTTCTTCTTGCCTCTGTAGTTGCGTCTGGAGTGTTATTGACCCATTCGTGGATGGAGTCTCCTCTCCAGGTGTCTGCTTATGTGGCTCACTCTCTAGCACATTGTCCAAAGAGGATAAAATTCACCTTGACAAGACACGACATAAAGAGAACAAAACGCAAATGTACTTGCAACACCAATAACACCAATGTAAGTGACAACCAGGAAAAAAGAGATAGTGGAGAGAAAAGAGAGCACAAATGATATCGAAGAGAAAAAAATGGTATGAGAGAAAAGAAAAAGAAGAAAAAGGAAGAAAAAGGAAAAAAAATATTTTATATATATATATATATATATATGTATGGAGAAAATGCCAGAGAACAAACAGGTAAACCAAACCATACAAACACCAAATTCCCAGTAAAGAGAGTGGGGACAGAATCTTATATACAGAAAGTAAGGTTAAGAATTAGATGAATATGGGGAGGAACTCAGTTTAGTATAGAGAAAATAGAAAGAGGATCCTATCTAATAAAAGAGTAATATGCAAATTGACCATCACTCCAACACACAAGATGGCTGTCCCCATGTGGACACAAGATGGCCAGCAGGGGAGGGCAGTTGGGAGGGACCAGGCCTGCAAGGGAGGGCAGTTGGGGGCAATCAAGCGTGCAGGGGAGGGCAGTTAGGGGTGACCAGGCCGGCAGAGGAGGGAAGTTGGGGGCGACCGGGCCTGGAGGGAAGGGCAGTTGGGGGGACCCAGGCCTGCAGAGGAGGGCAGTTAGGGGTGACCAGGCCTGCAGGGGAGGGCAGTGAGGGGTGACCAGGCCTGCAGGGGAGGGCAGTTAGGGGCAAACAGGCTGGCAGGGGAGTGGTTAGGGGGTGATTAGGCTGGCAGGCAGAAGCAGTTAGGGGCAATCAGGAAGGCAGGCAGGTGAACAGTTGGGAGCCAGCAGTCCTGGATTGTGAGAGGGATGTCCGACTGCCCATTTAGGCCTGATCCTACCAGGATTGGGCCAAAATGGGCAGTCAGACATCCCTCAAGGGGTCCCAGATTGGAGAGGGTGCAGGCTGGGCTGAAGGACACACCCCCTGTGCACGAATTTCGTGCACCGGGCCTCTAGTGAGTGTATAAGAAAAAAGAGAAAGAGAAAATAAAAATAATAATAATAAAATTTTAAAAATTGATTAAAAAATAGGATAAAACAAATAATTTAGAATGATGGAAAATAATGTGAAAAGAAATAGAAGATAAAGAAACAAATGAAAAAAGGAAAATAAAAAAGAGATAACAAAATAATAATAAAATGAAATAAAAATAAAAATGAAAAAGTGAAGTGTCGTTCCTTTGGCCGGTTTAAGATCCCACTCTTCTGTACTGTCTGTGGCTTCTCAGCTTCTGGTTGCTGGGACTGAAGGCCTCTCTGTAGGCCAGTCCCTATGGACTCTCAGGGACTATTCAGGTTTTTTTTCGTTGTTTTTTTCCTTTGTATCACTCAGGGTGTAGTCTGGGTGTGGCTTTATTAGTTGCAAGGAGACTGCAGGGCGGGGCTATCTCTTCAAAAGAAAATGTCAGGTATGACTCAGTGCCAGACTCACCACCACCTCTCCTGGGCCCTCTCCTCACCTCAGCCTCTCCCCAGACCCCACAAGTCGGCACCTTCTCCTGGACCCCAGCTACTGGTGAGTGTCTATATCCGAAAGGTCCTATGAACTAGGTTCAGCGAAGAAAAGCAAAGACCACAGAGAGGGGAAAGAGCTGCACCCCTGCAAGCCCCTCTCTTCCCAGCACCGCCTGGTCTGGGCAGCTTTCCTGAATGCCCCCTCTGGACTCAGTCTGTCATGACTGCGGACCCAGATCTAGAATCCCCTGCCACCAACAGTCCCGTGGACCTCCTTTCCACAGTCAGACGCTGTGCCTGACCCAAGGGATGCACCTCAGTGCTGTGTGGTTTTCCCCTGACTCTCTGGGCTCGGAGGTTCTGCAGCTCTCCCCAGCCCAGATGCCTAAATTTTAGCGTTCTCCAGGTGTCCTCTGCCCTTCCCGACTGCTAATTGTCTCACCAGCTGAGTCTACTTAGCCAAATCAGGGTGGATGTTATTCGATTTAGTTGCTCTTTCTGTCTGCTCTGGGACAAGGCTTGGGACACTCCATCTATTCTGCCGCCATTTTGTCTCCTCTCTCCAAGTTATTTTTATATGCTCATTTTTATTGTTAATTGTTTTATCCTTAAAACAATTATCTAACTCTATTACCAAAATACATTTTAATTCATCTCATCATAATCTCAGGATACTACACAAAATCTCCTTAGGTGGACAAGGGGAAAGGAAATTCTTTTTGCTTCTCTCTCACATTCTTACTTGCATCTATGCTTGTCACTTGTCAAAGGACAATATTGTTTTACTTTCTTAACAGCTGGAGGAGCTCAGATGAGAAGCAGATCTTAGGTCCTCTCCATGCTGAGTGTGGCTCCTATTCCTATTCTCAGGACACCCTCCTACACCTACACTTTTAGATTTGACATGTGTAATAATACAACTGCAATTGTGTCTTAGGCAGCCAACACTTAGCAAGTATAAAAAGACACAAAAACACTTTTTTTCTACTATCAAGGGTGCAGCTGACCAATTATGCTGCCCTTTATGACATCTATGGCCCACCCCTGAGTATTCTGTCTCGCCCTACCCCTGATTATAGTTCTCCCAGGCAAGGGAACAGCAGCATGGGAAGGGAGCAGGGAACACCCATTTCTATTTGCCTTAATTTTGCTCATTCTCTCAGCTGTATCATATACAGAATAGGAGAGTGCATGCTGCCTTTCTGACTGAGATAGATTGTCATATCCTTCCACTGTGTGCTCAATCAGAAAATGACATGGAGAGCATTATGCAAAGCAAAATAAGCCAGTTGGAGAAAGATAAATATCACATGATCTCACTCATTTGTGGAATATAATGAACATAAACTGATGAACAAAAATAGATACAGATACAGAGAAGCATTGAACAGACTGTCAAACCTCAGAGGGAAGGCAGGGGAGGGTGGAGGTGGGTGGTAAGAGATCAACCAAAGGACTTGTAAGCATAACCAATGGACAAAGACACTAGGGGGCTGAGGGCATGTGCTGGTGGTGGGGGTTGCCGGGGAGAGGTCAATGGAGGGAAAAGGAGACATATGTAATATTATATGTAATATTTTAAACAATAAATAATAAAATAAAAACACAGACACACACACAAACAAAAAGAAAATGACTAGAGTCATCAATTACATTTGTTATTATAAGAAGACAACTTAACATTCATCCTTGTGACTCTAAACTGAATAGTAAGTGATCCAGTTTACATAGTCTTAATTCAGCAACTCTAAAAATGCTAAGGAAATTATCCTAAAAATGAGTTTTGTGCAAACATGTTCTACCTATCATTTTCTCTATGTTTTCTAAATAGAAAATGCAGATACTTTATTATCACTATTATTAATATCAATATTATCAGTACTGTATACATTTTGTTTCATTTAATTATAATTTTAAATATGAAATATTTTTTAAATTATAAAATACATTTATCCAGAAAGTCCTGCTATTTTTTTATGTATAAAAAATACATCTGATTTGCGCTTTTTGCTCATTCAGTGAAATGGGGTTGATTTTCAGAATAGTTCTGATAAATTTAAATATTTAGTTTTTAAAACATTTTTGTGTAAGTTGGGTGAACTATACAGTTATTTCCTTTCTTAGAATCATAAGAGAGTGAAAATTCAGCAATAATATGATACTTAGGGCAAGCTAATTAAAGCTGGTTACTTTGTACTACCTACTTAAAATTCTAAAGCCTAAAAGTGAGTTTTTAGGAGCACAAAGAATTTTAAAATGTACCTGGTATGGTGTTAGTCTAGATCAAGTAAATTATAACTTTTTTTCCCATAGAAAGTAATTGATGGGGTCTACAATATAGAAGATAATTTTGTATTGTATTTTATTCTTTTATACATTATTATACTTTTTAAAGAAAATATGAAAGTATAATTTTGATTCTTCAGAATTACAATAATTGCATTTGGTCAAAGGACTTTTTAAGTTTCATGAGCTTGATATTACTTTTACTTTTATATTGAAATTAAAATGAAATGTACTGATCTAGAAATTTTGGGTGACTAATTCTTGGTCCCCCAAAAAGGTCATGATTGTCAAGTTTAGTCAGTCAGAGTGCCTTTGTCAAGAAGATATTCCTAGACACAAGAGACACAAAAATGTTATTAAAATGTTTCTGTATATGTTTAAGCATAAGTGGGATGCACCAAGAACATAATGCCTTATCAACAGAGACAGCAATGCTTTGCCAATCACTACACTTCACATAGCAGCTCTTGGTTAGAGGATATTGTGGTCTTCCCCTCATGTCGATAAAATAATGAGAAAAATCCTCATATAAGTGATATAAATAGTAACCATAGGTGAAGCAGTAACATTATCTTGGCTGCTTCAGCTGAGAAAAAGATCGAGATAGGAGTTTGCACAACAGACAAAAGTTGAGAATATAAGCTGGTTTAAGATTATGGGTGAAATTGATAACAGATGGAACCTGTTTTATTAATCCTACTGGCTTAGCTGTTCTTAGTGCCAATAAATCAAAAGTTTGAAAACCACATTGCTTCACTTCCTCTAATGTCAGCATGTCTATCAGAGAGATCGTCAAGTGGAAAAAAATACTAATAGGTATGTGTGAGTGGGCTGGAAATTCTAGTAATTATAGTTGCATGCACCTTAGTGTAGCTTCCTACCTCTTACTATGCTGATACCATCCAGTGGGAGTAAATCAAGGGGTCAATAAGTTGAACCTCAGAGTTGTTATCACAGAAAACTAAGAACATCCTATCTAATAAAAGAGTAATAGGCAAATTGACCATACCTCCACTATACCCACAAGCCACGCCCACCAGCCAATTAGGAGCGAGTATGAAAATTAACCCAACCAAGATGGCTGCAGCCATGGAGAGAGCAGCAGGCTTGGGTTTCCCCTGCAATGGAGGAAGCCAAGCTTTCCACCTGCCCTGGTGTTCCCAGGCCTCCGCTCAAGGCTACAAAGTTTCAATTATAGAAGATAAATAAATCCCAGATCCCAGGGCCTCCACTTGGGTCGACAGGGGGTGTGGCTGGCCTGCAAACCACCACAAGCCCCTCACCCAGGCCGCACCATGCCCCAAGGGAACCCCCACCCTGATCCGGGACACCCTTCAGGGCAAACCAGCTGTCCCCCACCCGTGCACCAGGCCTCTATCCTGTCTAATAAAAGAATAATATGCAAATTGTCCATCACTCCAACACACAAGATGGCTGTCCCCATGTGGTCAAAGATGACTGCCCCCATGTGGACACAAGATGGCCACCACAAGATGGCCAGCAGGGGAGGGCAGTTGTGGGGGACCCAGGCCTGCAAGGGATAGCAGTTGGGGGTAACCAGGCCTTCAGGGGAGGGCAGTTAGGGGCAATTAGGCTGGCAGGGGAGCAGTTAGGCATCAATCAGGTTGGCAGGGGAGTGGTTAGGGGGTGATCAGGCTGGCAGGCAGAGCAGTTAGGGGCAATCAAGAAGGCAAGCAGGTGAGCAGTTAGGATCCAGCAGTCCTGGATTGTGAGGGGGATGTCCAACTGCCCATTTACTAAATGGGCAGTTGGAAATCCCTCGAAGAGTCCCAGATTGGAGAGGGTGCAGGCTGGGCTGAGGGACAACCCCCCGTGCACAAATTTCATGCACCGGGCCTCTAGTATTCATATAAATGATAAAAATTGTTGAACAATGAAGAACACTTACAAAATTGAGATTGAAAACTAGTTCATGTATTGCAATATTATGTTCATAGACTATTT
Source organism: Plecotus auritus (assembly GCF_963455305.1). Classification (NCBI taxonomy): domain Eukaryota; kingdom Metazoa; phylum Chordata; class Mammalia; order Chiroptera; family Vespertilionidae; genus Plecotus; species Plecotus auritus. Next base: position 127,438,876 of record NC_137770.1, on the reverse strand, counting down.
AGAAATCTCTATTTTTTATTTCAGAATACAATGGTGTTTCACCATAAGTCTTTGAAATAAAATGCATCATTAAGCCTCATACTCAAGGTGAAATGTCTTATTGATGATAACACACATCATTTTAAATTGTCATGATGTACCTTGCTGGTAATGGGATATTAAAACAAGAACCAAGAAAATTTGTCTGGGATCACACCAATCAGTAGAAATTATAGGGGAAATCCTATGTTTTGCTGCTCAGTATTCAGTTAGAACCATAAAAGAATGTTCTCTCCCAAATCATTTTTACTAGGATGTAATAAATATATTCCTACTTTATACACAAGCTAAATTCTTGATGAGGTTAATATTCTTCACTACATTAAATCCTTTGTAAATGAGCTGAAGTCACTGCTCTCTGACAACAGTTCAGTACTTTATGTCAGTGATCACAGTCCAGTTCCTAGTATTAATGTGTCCACATCATGAAATCTGTCCGGAAAATTGATATTAATGAGAGCCCTTGCTGGAAAACTCAGGACAAAGGCCAAATGTAAAATTCTATGGACAGTGAACTCTTTCTTAACTTCCATAGGCTATATATATCTTCTTATTGGAATCAAAGTACACCATCAGAAATATTTCACCATGAACACATATCATATAGTTGAGAAACCAGAATATTCAAACCTGTAGTGCCAGAGGTTTTCATCTCTCATTGCGTGCTTCACTCAATACATTCTTCTGTATAAACTTGGTTAAACTATTTAAACTTTACTGGTTGCAGAAACAAAGAGCAATTTTAAGAACACTTTGTTTTGTTTGTTTTAAATCTTTATTATTGAAAGTATTACAGATGTTCCCTTTTATTCCCCATTGACCTGCACCTGCCCCTAGCCCCAGGCCTTAAATTCCTTGGTTAATCTCTTCCCACCCATTCCCACCTTCCCTCTGAGATTTGACAGTCTGTTCTATGCTTCCATGTCTCTGTATCTTTTTTGTTCACAATTTATTTTGTTCATCAGATTCCACCTACGAGTGAGATCATGTGATACCTGTCTTGTTTTGACTGACTTATTTTCCTCCGCATAATACTCTCCAGGTCCCTCCATGCTGTTTCAAAGGGTAAGAGATCCCTTTATCAGATGTGTCATTGGCAAATATGTTCTCCCATTGAGTGGGTTGTCTTTTCTTTTTGTTGATGGTTTCTTTTGCTGTGCAGAAGCTTTTTATTTTAATGTAGTCCAATTTATTTATTTTCTCTTTTGTTTCCCTTGCCCTCAGAGATGTATTGACAAACATAATTGCTTAAAGAGATTTCTGAGATTTTGTTGCCTATGGTTCCTTCTAGGATTTTTATAGTTTCATGACTTACATTTAAGTGTTTTTATCCATTTTGAGTTTATTTCTGTGTGTGGTTTAAGTTGGTGGTCTAAGTTCTTTTCTTTTCTTTTTTTTTTTTTGCATGTACCTATCCACTTTTCCCAACACCACTTATTGAAGAGGCTGTCTACTCCATTGTGTGCTCTTGCCTCCTTTGTCAAATAGTAATTGAGCGTAAAGGCTTGTATCAATTTCTGGAGTCTGTTCTGTTCCATTGTTCTATATGCCTGTTCTTTTGCCAATACCAGGCTTTTTTTTAAATTACAGTGGCTTTGTAGTATAGCTTGACATCTGGTATTGTGATCCCTCCAACTTTTTTTTTATTGATTTCAGCATGGAAGGGAGAGGGAGAGAGATAGAAACATCAATGATAAGACAGAATCATCAAACAGCTGCCTCCTGCACGCCCCCCCACTGGGGACCAAGCCCAAAACCTGGGCATGTGCCCTGACAGGGAATCAAACCGTGACCTTCAGATTCATAGGTTGATGTTCAACCACTGAGCCATGCTGGCCAGGCTGATCCCTCCAACTTTGTTTTTCTTTCTCAAGATGGCTATGGCTACTTGGGGTCTTTTTTGATTCCATCTAAATTTTTGGAGTATATGTTCTAGATCTGTGAAAAATGGGTAGCAGGATGCAAAATTATTATTCATAAATTGATGACATTTTATACACCAATAATAAATTATCAGAAAGAGAAACTAAAAATAAGCAATGCATTTACCATTGCAACAACAAAAAAATAAGATACTTAGGAATAAACTTAACCAAGGAGGTAAAAGACTTGAACTCAGAAAACTATAGGACATTAGAGGAAGATTATAAATATGTGGAAGAATATACCATGATCATAGAATATGATTAGAGGAAGATTATAAATATGTGGAAGAATATACCATGCCACAGCAGCCCAGCACTGACTGCAGGACTGACTTCTGGTGTTTGGTCGAGCCTTCAGTGGTTACGGTCACAGCCTTTTTATATATATAGATATATGTACTAGAGGATCAGTGAAAGAAATGTGTGCACAGGGGTAGGGGGTTCCCCTCAGCCCAGCCGGCACCTTCTCCAATCTGGGACCCCTTGGGGGATGTCCAACTGCTGGTTGATGCTTGGGATTGGACCTAAACTGGCAGTTGGACATCCTTCTCACAATCCTGGACCGCTGGCTCCTAATGGCTCACCTGCCTGCCTGCCTGACTGGTTGCCCCTAACTGCCCCCCCCTGCTGGCCTGATTGCCCCTCACTGCCTCTGCGTGCTGGCCTGATCTCTCCTAACTGCCCCCTCTTGCCAGCCAGGTTGTGCCTAACTGCCCCCCCCCCCCACTGGCCTGACCACCTCTTACTGACACCCCTGCTGGCCTGGTCACTCCCAACTGCCGCCCTCTGCTGACCTGGTTGCCCCTAACTTCCACCCCCTGGGGCCTGGTTGCCCACAACGGCCCCCACTACTGGCCTGGTTATCCCTCACAGCCCCCCCATCCACGTGGTCGCCCCAAGCAGCCTGCTGTTCAGTCGTTTGGTCATCCCTCACTAACCCCCCTGCCAACCTGGTCGTAGGAAGCATCTTGCGAGGGTGTAACAGTCAATTTGCATATTACCTCTTTATTATATAGGAGATATATATATATATATATATATATATATATATATATATATATATTCCATTGAGTGGGAGATCATCCTATCAAATAAAACAGTAATATGCAAATTGACCATCATACCAAGACACAAGATGGCCGCCCCCATGTGGCCAAAGATGGCTGCCCACATGTGGACACAAGATGGCCACCACAAGATGGCTGGCAGGGGAGGACAGTTGTGAGCAGTTGGGTGAGACCACGCCAGCAAGGGAGGGCAGTTAGGGGGGACCCAGGCCTGAAGGGGAGGGCAGTTGGGGGAACCAGGCCTACAGGGGAGGGCAGTTGGGGGAACCAGGCCTGCAGGGGAGGGCAGTTGTGGGGGAACCAGGCCTGCAGTGGAGGGCAGTTGTGGGGGACAGGCCTACAGGTGAGGGCAGTTGGGGGGAACCAGGCCTGCAGGGGTGGGCAGTTGTGGGCAATCAGACCAGCAAGGAGGGCAGTTAGGGGTGACCGGGCCAGCAGAGGAGGGCAGTAGGGGGGGACCAGGCCTGCAGGGGAGGGCAGTTGAGGGGGACCAGGACAGCAGGGGAGGGCAGTTGTGGGGGGACCAGGCCTGCAGTGGAGGATGTTGGGGGGGGGACCAGGCCTGCAAGGGAGGGCAGTTGGGGGGGCAGGCCTGCAGAGGAGGGCAGTTAGGGGTGACCAGGCCAGCAGGGGAGGGCAGTTGGGGGCAACCAGGCCTGTAGGGGAGGACAGTTAGGGGTGCCCAGACTGGCAGGGGAGGGCAGTTAGGGGAAATTGGGCCGGCAGGGGTGCAGTTAGGCGTTGATCAGGCTGGCAGTGGAGTGGTTATGGGGTGATCAGGCTGGCAGGCGAAGTGGTTAGGGGCAATCAGCTAGTGGCAGGCGAATGGTTGGGAGCCAGCAGTCCTGGATTGTCAGAGGGATGTCCAACTGCCTGTTTAGGCCCAATCCCAGTGGAATTGGGCCTAAACGGGCGGTTGGACATCCCTCAAGGGGTCCAACACTGGACAGGGTGCAGGCTGGGCTGAGGGACAACCCCACACTGTGCATGAATTTTTGTGCACCAGGCCTCTAGTATATATATATAAATATGTATATATTTATATATCCTATGTAATAAATGAGTAATATGCAAATTAATCATCACTCTGTTACACTCACAAGCCACACCCACCAGCCAATCAGGAGTGAGTATGCAAATTAACCCAACCAAGATGGCTGTGGCCATGGAGAGAGCTCGAGGCTTGGGTTTTCCCAGCAATGGAGGAAGCCAAGCTTTCCGCACATCCTGGCTGGCCTGGGCCTCCACTCAAGGCTACAAAGTTTCAATTATAGAAGATAAATAAATCCCAACAAAAATGGCTGCAGCCACGGAGTGAGCAGGAGGCTTGGCTCTGCTCAAGGCTACAAAGTTTCAATTGTAGAAAATGAATAAACCCCAGATACCAGGGCCTCCACTTGGGTCGCCAGGGGGCGACCTGCAAACCACCACAGGACCCTCGCCCAGGCCGCCTCACACCCCAAGAGAACCCCCAGCCTGATCCAGGACACCCTTCAGGGCAAACCAGCTGGCCCCCACCTGTGCACCAGGCCTCTATCCTGTCTAATAAAAGAGTAATATGCAGATTGACCATCACTCTAACACACAAGATGGCTGCCTCCATGCGGTCAAAGATGGCTGCCTCCATGTGGTCAAAGATCCTGCCCCCATGTGGACACAAGATGGCTGCCACAAGATGGCCAGCAGGGGAGGGCAATTGGGAGAGACCAGGCCTGCAAGGGAGGGCAGTTGTGGGTGATCAGGCCAGCAGGGGAGTGCAGTTGGGAGGGACCAGGCCTGCAAGGGAGGGCAGTTAGGGGCAAACAGGCCCAGGGGAGCAGTTAGGTATCAATCAGGCTGGCAGGGGAGTGGTTAAGGGGTGATCCAGCTGGCAGGCAATCAGTAAGGCAGGCAGGTGAGCAGTTGGGAGCCAGCAGTCCTGGATTGTGAGAAGGATGTCCGTCTGCCCGTTTAGGCCTGATCCTACTGGGATCGGGCCTAAATGGGCAGTTGGACATCCCTCGAGGGGTCCCAGATTGGAGAGGGTGCAGCTTAGGCTGAGGGATGCCCCCCCCCATGCACGAATTTTATGCACCGGGCCTCTAGTATATATATATATATATATATATATATATATATATATATATATAATCTCCTGTACATTCTACTCATTTCACAGCTACCAAAACAGCTAAGCAGTCATTCTCCTTCTCCTGTAGGGGATGCAGTATGTTTCTGGCCTTCCAATTGGGATTTTAGAAATGAATTGTTCAGGAGGTATATAAGTGTAATTGCCTGTGTAACAACCTAACCTGTTTATAACCATACCTTGTATTCATACGGTTTGCTTCTAAGACAGTGTTCTGGATACTGAGTTATAAACTTGTTTGTGTACAGGTGGATGTTTTAGGGTAGGAGTGTTAGGGGAACCTCACGTTAAAAAAACCCTCAAATTCTTATATGCAACAGAAATTGTCATTAGAAAAAATTTACTATAGTTCACATTTAATTCCTTTACTAGTTTCAAAGTATATTTAGGTTAATTCAATACAAATGCATGTAACGATGTTCAAGTTTTTAGCAATACTTTACTGTAGCAAGAGTTTATATTAATGAGGTATTTTTATTGAGATCTTTAACACATTTTGACTTTATCCATGTTTTAAGACATTTGGGGAACTCCTGGTATATTTATTTCAAACTATGCCTTCTAAATTATACTCCAATTTCCCTAACCTGATATTCCATTTAAAATGTTCTATGTATGAACATTTCACTATATTAGCATCCCTTCAAAATTTTAATTTGGTTTTGGGTTTACCATTATACTAGTACTAGAGGCCCAGTGCATGAAATTCATGCACAGGAGTGGGGGTGTTCCTCAGCCCGGCCTGCACCCTTTCCAATCTGGGACTCCTCAGGGGATGTCTGACTGCCTCTCACAATCCAGGACTACTGACTCCTAACTGCTTGCCTGCCTGCCTGATTGCCCTGAACCACCTCTGCCTGCCTGATCACCCCTAACTGCTCCCCTACTGGCCTGTTTGCCCCTAACTGCTCCCCTGCTGGCCTGATCACCTCTAACTACTTCTGCCTCGCCCCACACCCAGGACCCAGGATATTCTCCTCCGGCCAGTTGCAGGCATTTGGGACCCAGGATTCCCTCCCTCTGGCCAGTTGCAGGCACCCAGGACCCAGGCCAGCTTCGCTCGGGCTGGCCGCAGCCACAGGGCTCCATGGGCAGGCGGCTTTACCGAGGCTGCAGCTGCAGGAGTCCAGGACCATGGGGCAGGTGGCTTGTCCCTCTCCCAGGCCACAGCCCCAGCCACTGGTGTCCAGGACCATGGGGCATGCAGCTTGTCCATCTCCCAGGCCACAGCCCCAGCCACTGGTGTCCAGGACCATGGGGCATGCAGCTTGTCCATCTCCCAGGCCACAGCTTAGCTGGTCCCCATTCCTCTTTCATGAACTGATTTGTGCCTGGCTGGTCCCCATTCCTCTCTTGTGAGCTCATTTGTGCCTGGCTGGTCCCCATTCCTGTCTCCCCAGTGTTGAATGTCTGAGCCATTACAGCGTGACAGCAAGATGACGTGACAACCATTTGCATATTAACTCTTTAGTATATAGGATATTCAGGTGTTTTCTAATCTGACTTTGAAATGTTATACTGATTTAGGTAAGAATTTATTGTTCTAACCCTTTTAAAAAGCAATTGCCCTTAGGAATCCTATATAATAAAAGGCCAGCAACCATAACAGTGTAACAACCAGAATGACCGATCGACTAGTCGCTATGAGGTGCATTGACCACCTCTTGGTCCCTCCCCCCAGCCCACAGGCTCTGATTGCTGGGTGGGCAATGGGGATTTGTGGGGAACCAGGGGGAGGGTGGCAGTGGGGCAGGACTGGGGACTGGTGAGCGGGTGGAACAGCCGACCTCTTGGACTCTCCCCATGGCCCGCAGGCTCTGATTGCTTGATGGTGAATGGGGAACCACGGGGAACCGGGGTGGGCGGTGGCAGGGTGGGACTGAGGACTGGCGAGCAGGCGGAAGATGGCCCTGATTGCAGGCTAGGCCTAGGGAACCTACCCACACATGATTTCATGCACTGGTTCTCTAATAGTCATCTAATAAAGTCCTTAACATCACTGCATTCAAAATTTTTTCTTCTTCCTTAACATTAATAGGTACAGTATGGAAGGAAGATGGGCCCTAAAATAAAGAAAAACTATACAGAAAGTAGATATGAGACTTCTAAAGTGTTGAGAATACTATTCTGAAATTATTTTTCTTATTCTAAAAAGAAATATTACAAAATAGTATTTTCAACACTTTAGAAGTCCAAAGAACTTGTGTGCATATATGCATAACCCATTGACACAGACAATAGTGTGGTGAAGGCCTGGGGTGGAGGATGGTTGCTGGCTAGAAGGTGTCAGTGGGGAAATAAGGGGGACATCTGTAATACTTACAACAATAAAAATTGTTTTTTAACTCTCTACAAAGTTTAGAAAAACTCTCTGAGTCTTTAGTCTTGAAAATTAAAGAAGTTCTCAGGGGAAGAAAACATTGGTTTTACCTACAACTATCTTAGTCTTTTGGTAATTAACCAGAGGCCTGATACACGAAGATTCATGCAAGAATAATCCTTCCTTCCCCTGGCGAGCCATGCAGCGGCCGCTGGGAGCAGGCCCCCAGCCCTGTGTGTGTCTGCTGGGGTGGGGGTGTGCTCTGAGCCACACTGGTCGTGACTGTTAAGGCTTGGAGCCAGTCGTGACTGTTGAGGCATCCTGGACATATTTGCATATTACCGCTTTATATGTATATATTATATATATAGATTAAGTAATTTTAATTTTTTTATTTCATGGTTTATTTTCATTTTTTAAATATGTTTTTATTGCTTTTAGAGAGTGGAAGGAGGAGGGAGAGAGCCCATAACCCAGGCATGTGCCCTAACCAGAATCAAACCAGCAACCTCCTATATGAGAGAGCAGCAGGTCATCCAAGAAAATCTGCTCTGCAATCCCCTACAAGCCAGTTGCTTATATGGGGTAGAAGGACAAAGATTACATGGGAAAGTAGGCAAAAGGAATAAGAAAGGGTATGCAGAACTAGAAATGAGTATCACCGGCATAGGGAAGTAGGCAAAAGGAATAAAAATGGGTAGAGTCTTGGCTGGTCTAGCTCAGTGGTTCAAGTGTGAGTCTGAGGACCAAATGACCATGGAATCAATTTCCAATTAAGAGCACTGTTCCTGGGTTTCAGGTTCCCCAGCATTGGTCACATGTGGAAGGCAACCAATAGTTGTGTCTCTCACTTGTAAGTTTCTCTCACTCTCTCTCTCCCCTTCCTCCCTCCCTTCCACTCTCTCTAGAAATCAATGGGAAAATGTCCTCCAGTGAGGATTAAAAAGGAATAATAAAAATGGGTATAATGGGTACAAGATTACAGGCAATGCAGGCTGGGAGTTTGCAAAGGTCAGGTGCCTCCAGTTTCCATAACAAGGTTGTTAATCCCTCAATAAAAATAGGCAGCTCTCAGATGAGGAGGATGAGCCACATTTCCAGGTTAGTTCCCAGGTCCCAGAACATACAACTCCCAGCCAGGTTAGAATGTGTGTTCTTTAATCAGAACAAAACAATCACTGTTAACAGAACATGAATAATATTTCTGTCCCTAACACTTTTGTTACAGAGCAGTAAGGAGCTAGGAAATTACATAGCAAATGAAATAGGGAAACTGAGACAGGAAAGTTAAAACAAGACCAGACAGTATGGGCAATTGTGAGCCAGCTTGTAACTAACATGCCATTATCTTCCCCAGCCAAGGACACTTAAGAGCAAATGTTGAAACCTCCCTAAGGAGAGCATGCAGAAAAGGAAGCAGGAACGGGAAGTAAAAAGAGCAGTTTTACTCCTTAATCAGAGAATCCAGCAGCTCAAGTCTTGGCACGATAAAGTTGCCAGGTGCTTCTCATGAATTCTGGGAAGGTCACAACAAAGTAAAAAGGGAGCTTGAGAATTAATCTGTTCCAAAATAGTCAGCGGAGGAATTTTGAAACCTATAGACAGGAACGTATATAATGCCTTGAACCCCCACGCAACTTGCTCTTCAGATAGGGTGAGAGCCCATCTGTGCTTCATAAGCCAGATGTATGAGTTTACTTGCTTTGCTTCTTTAAAAAAAAAGTGCATACTCTAATTGATTTATGAAATTGGTTTCATCACAATACAATCAAGGTCTCTCATATAAATGCATTCATATGAGAAGAAGACAAGAATTGAGTTTGGGGAAAGCTCTCTCCCTCTGACTCAGGGGGCTGTACTATATATAACACCTCTGCTGTCAGTGAGAGATACCTCTAACACTTCTGTTTGAGAGAATTTTTGTCTCTATATTTACCACTGTCTATAAGTCACTTAAGAGAACTAATTTTTTAACAGTCTCTAATGTAGTTACAGTTCTGTTCTCAAGGCCACAGCACAAGAGTGCATGTATTACTTCTCACAAAGGTCAAACACAGAACAAGTGTAATAAGGACACCTTGGGATTGTCCATTACACAGGAACCCTTTTTTTCTCTTAACTTTATACTTCAAAATAATTATAGATTCACAGGAAATTGCAAAAATAATAGAGTCCTATCTACTCTTCACTTACTGTCCCCATAACTATAGTGCAATATCAAAACCAGGAAATTGATATTGGTACAATATACGAGTATAGTTCTATGCCATTTTAGCAAATATGTAGATTTATGTAACCAGCACTGCAATCGAGATACAGAACTATTCCATTACCACAAAGATCTCCCCCATGCCCTGACCGGTTTGGCTCAGTGGATAGAGCGTCGGCCTGCGGACTCAAGGGTCCCAGGTTCGATTCCAGTCAAGGGCATGTACCTTGGTTGCGGGCACATTCCCAGTGGGAGGTGTGCAGGAGGCAGCTGATCGATGTTTCTCTCTGATCGATGTTTCTAGCTCTCTATCCCTCTCCCTTCCTCTCTGTAAAAAGTCAATAAAATGTGTTTTAAAAAAAAAAAAAAAAAAAAAAAGATCTCCCTCATGCTACCCCTTGATAATCATATCTACCTGACATTCCACCACCATTTCTTTTCTTTTTTTAAATTTATTTTATTTGTTGAGAGTATTACAGATGCCCCCCCCTCGTATTCCCCCTTTGGCTTTCTCCACCCATCTCCCACCCCATCCTAGGCCTTCACCTGTCTATTATCTGTGTCCATAGTTTGTCCATATGCTTATAAATTATTTGGTTAATCTCTTCCTGCCCTCCTTCCTACCTTCCCTCTGAGATAAGGACTGGAAATAATGGTGACCATTCCCAACAGTGCCTGCTGTGAGCTACACAGAGATGCCCAAATACTTGTTGTCTAATTATGAGGCAGGGCAAATGCCACTAAGGAGAATGGTAATGAAGTCAAAACATAAGTTCCAACTATGGATTTGGGATGATGAATAGGGAGCCTTGATTTCAGGGGTAAAATGTCTTGGCTGATACAAGAAAGTGGCTTGTAAAAATTTAAAAAAAAAAACAGATTATATCTTTACAAGATGACAAATAAGCACTTTACAAATCTACTTTCAGGAAATAAGATAATGAAATGAGCTTTAAAACTTTCATTTTTTTTTTATTCTTCCAATCTTTCTCTAATTCTTTGACCATCAGATGGACTATACATTTTCCCTCATCTTGCTTTCCAATGTAAACATAACAACAAGAAAACATTGAGTATAAACATATCCAAGCCCCTCAAACATACATGGTTTGGTGATTATAAATATTAATGAATGATGTATATGACAACATATTTCTGAAATGATGAATTGCTTTCTAAAAGGACAAGTATAAATGTCTTCACAAATGGAAGTAAGTCAGCTTTCTCTCTTTTATTTGCTGTACTCAGTCTGTGTCAGAGTGACTCAAATTTAGGTTCCACTTAAATAACATTTCAGGAAAGAATTCATGTTAAGTTGATGAGATTTATTTTTACTTCATACTACTGTTTTTCAAAATTATGAATTGCCTATCTTGACACTAAGTCATCCATGATGATTAACTTGGCTGTTTACTCAATTATTTCTTTCTAAAATTAGAAACTTCAAAGCGCTTTTATATTTAAATGACTAGCACTCCAGTAACACTGTTGATCAATCATTTTAAGCTAATGATTAAAAACAGTAAATGTTCCTCTACTCTCCATCGCTGCTCTATATGTGTCAAACATAGCAGACTCTATTTATTATGACTACAATTGAACACATGCCAGAAAGTATGAGGCAGCATGGATAAAACACTAGTCAGGGATTTATATTCTTAATATCTGTTTTAAATGGTTTTTAAAATGGCTATTCTCAATTGAAATGTTATTTAGTGAGCCATGTTCTTTTATGATTTGTTATGTCCTAGAAAAAATTTTGTATTTTAAAAAACGATTTTCATGATTAGATTATAGCAGATAGAACATAACAATTTCCTAAATGTTTCCAAAATCACTTAATTACTCATAAAAAATTATTTGTGTAGAACAAAAAGTGAAATGTTAATACTTCTTACTGTAGCAGCTATAATTTAGATATTATACAGATTAATTTGCCTAAAAATTGAAATTATTAATTCAATAAAAAATAATAATGCTTATTTGTTCAAAGGATGCAAAATAACAATGAGCTACCTAGCTTGAACAATAAATTTCACAATATATTGTGTTTTTTTATATTAATAGCTTCTTATGTCCTTGTAATTTAAGGACTCACTTCTGAGTCATTTCTTGATATTACGATGGAAAAAGAAAATAGATATACATAATTTGCTCATCAACTGGATGCTCTTTCTCACTAACCAGTCTTCATTCCTTTTTTTTCCCCACCACCAGTTGTCCTAGGTCTCCTCTCTACACTCTTCCTAAGTGACTTTACTCTATTTCATAGTTGTATATTTCAACTAGCTTTCAATTTACAACACCTATGTTCAATATATAACTCAATAAGGTTTGTTGGCACTTTGTCCTTCAACTTTTAAGAGTTCTTTTGGTAAAGCTATCAGTTCTTTGTTTGTGGCATAAGATATACTGATTGTCAATTGCCTTTTGATTTTATTTATTATTATTTTTTAAAATATATTTTATTGATTTTAGAGAGGAAGGGAGAGGGAGAGAAAGATAGAAACATCAATGATGAGAGAGAATTATTGATTGGCTGCTTCCTACACACCCCCTACTGGGGATCCAGCCTGCAACCCAGGCATGTGCCCTTGGCCAGAATTGAACCTGGGACCCTTCAGTCTGCAGGCCGACACTCTATCCATTGAGCCAAACCAGCCAGGGCTGATTTTATTATTAACTAGAAGCCTGGTGCATGGATTCGTGCAACAGTGGGGTCCCTCAGCCTGGCCTATGTGCACCCTCTTGCAATCCAGGACTCCTCAGGGGATGTTGGGGAGCTGTTTTTGGCCTGATCCCCACAGGCCAGGCCAAAGGACCCCACTGGTGCATGAATCTGTGCACCAGGGCGGTTTCAGCCCGACTCATGTGAGCCAGGCTGAGGGACCTGACCGGTGCACAAATCCATGCACCTAGTCTCTAGTATGCATATAAGATCTTTGGTTAATCTCTTCCCACCCTCCTCACTTCCCCCTTCCCTCTGAGATTCATCAGTCTGTTCCATGTTTCCATGCCTGTGATTTCTGCTTGTGTTGAGCATCTGCCCCCTGGTGGTATGCATCATAGCTACTAGCCAGTCAGCTGGTTGGCCAGTTGGCCAGTTGTTTAGGCTTTTATCTATAACTAGAGGCCCAGTGCACAAAATTTGTGCATGGGAGGGGGTGTCCCTCAGCCCGACCTGCACCCTCTCCAATCTGGGACCCCTTGGGGGATGTCCGACTGTGGGTTTAGGCCCGATCCCACCTGTCAGTCAGACATCCCTCTCACAATCCACAGGACTGCTGCCTCCTAACCACTCACCTGCCTGCCTGTCTGATTGCCCCTAACTGCTTCTGCCTGCCACCCTGATCACCCTCTAACCGCTCCCCTGCCAGCCTGATTGATGCCTAACTGCTCCCCTGCTGGCCTGATCACCACCAACTGCCCTCCCCTGCCAGCCCAATCCCCCCTACCTGCCCTCCCCTGCTGGCCTGGTTGCCCCCAACGGCCCTCCCCTGCCAGCCTGGTCACCCCCTACTGCCCTCCCCTGCTGGCCAGATCACCCCCAACTGCCCTCCCTTGTTGGCCTGTTCGTCCCCAACTGCCCTCCCCTGCTGGCACAATTGTCCCCAACTGCCCTCCCCTGCTGGCCTGTTCAACCCCAACTGCCCTCCCCTGCCAGCCATTTTGTGGTGGCCATCTTGTGGCAGCCATCTTGTGATGAAGTCGTGCAAGGGCGTTGCACGAAGACGTGACGCCACCTAGACTTTTATTATATAGGATAATAAAAGGGTAATATGCTAATTAGGCCAAATGTCCTTCCGGATGAAGGCAGGGCTGGAGGGAAGCCAGCCCATGTTCCGGGTGCCAGAGGGAAGCCAGTGCTGGCAGCCAGGGGAAGGAAGGCCTACTCTTGCACGAATTTCGTGCATTGGGCCTCTAGTGTGTGTATGTATATATATATTTTTTCCATACATTTCAATGTAATCAAATTTATCACTCTTTCTTATGTTGCCCCAGGATTTATTTTTATCAGAATTAGAAAGTCTTTCTCTACATCATGTTTAAAGAGCAATACATTCAGTTTTCTTCTGGAGTTTGTATGATTTTATTCTTACTTTGAGATCTCTAGAATAATTAGAGTTTATTCTGTGTATGGTATGAGATATGGGTCAAACTTTATATCACTGCACAGTTATTTATTTAAAAGTCTATCTTTACCCCAGGGGTTTGAGATGCCATCTTTACCATATACTAAATATCTGTACGTTCTGAGCTTCAGTTTTGGACTTTCCATTCTAAACCAATAATGTGTGTGTCTATTTCTCTGTCTGTGCCTCCTGGCTCTAATTTTAGAGATAGTATAGCATGTTATAATATAGGGCAGGGATAACCGTGTCTCAGTGTTTACTTTTAAAATTTTTCTTGATTATTCTTTATTTTTTAAAATAATTTTTAGTGTTGCTTTATTTTTTGATTGATTGCTTGGTTTAAATTTTACTGAGAAGGGCTTTTTACAGCTCTGAAGGAAGCCCCTCCTTCTTAGGGCCTCTTCCTCAGACACTGGACTCTCCCTCTATCCACTGCATAAAGCCTAACTGAGCCTGAAATTCCTGCAGACTTCAGATCCAATCCTAGGTAGAGACCTATAAGAAAGGCACACCAGGTCCACCAAAAGACACAAGAATGTTCACAGCCGCTCTGTTCGTAATAGTAGCAAACTGGAAACAAGTAGGATAGACAGAGGAGGAAGCCCCTGCAGTGGCCTCCAGGCTAGGCTGAAAGCTTATCACCAGAGAACTTAGAAATGTTCATAGGCACATGTGAGAGAAAAGCAAGAGTTGGCTTGCCTTGAGCTCTGCCCTCTCAGTTAGGAAATGAGGAACCTGGAGCCATGAAGCTGAGAAAGTCAAGTTCACAAACTTCCCTCCCTTTTTTAGCACAGGGTCTCTCTCCCTACACTGCCACAATGCACTGGAACCTCACTCCCCCCGCCACCCCCACCCCTATCCCCGCTCACAAGGCACTTCCGAGAGGCAACCTTCAATGAGGATGATTCAGAAGAGTTTCAGTCAGCAAAAATGGCAGGTGAGGCCCTAGCCGGTTTTGGCTCAATGGATAGAGCTTTGGCCTAAGGACTGAAGGGTCCCTGGTTCCATTCCAGTCAAGGGCACATGTCTGGGTTGCAGCTAGATCCCCAGTAGGGGGCAAACAGCAGGCAGCCAATTGATGATTCTCTCTCATTAATGTTTCTCTATCCCCCTCTTCCTTCCTCTCTGAAATCAATAAAAATATATTTTTAAAAATGGCAGGTGAGGATTAGGTAGATGGTCTGGAGAAATTGACCCACAGGCTCTCCTGAAAACTGAGGCAGCTCCATTGTTCTTTACAAGTCCAGGGAACCTTGTGGGCCAGATGAAGGAAGCTTTGGCTCAGGGTTTTGTCATCTCTTCCTGCTGGTGGGAAGAATAGGAGCCTGCAGGAAGGGAAACCCACTGAACAAAGAACCAGAGGCAAATCCGAGGTTGCCTGCAGAGAAGTTACAGCTGGCCCAGGAGCTCATTGTACTGAGTGGGAGCCACCTGGATGAGAATAAGCCAATGCCTGGGTTATGCCTAAAAGCCCAGGAGAGCCCCATGCTGCCACCACCAAACCAGGCTCTAAACCCAGAATTTGACTATCCAGATCTCAAAAGGGACTTAAATCAGAGTTTTGAAAACTGGATCTTTTCCATATGCATGTAAAATAAAACTCATGTTAAAAAGCAAGTAAACAAACAAAAACAA
The DNA here is from genome assembly GCF_963455305.1 of Plecotus auritus. Taxonomy (NCBI): domain Eukaryota; kingdom Metazoa; phylum Chordata; class Mammalia; order Chiroptera; family Vespertilionidae; genus Plecotus; species Plecotus auritus. Next base: position 127,423,420 of record NC_137770.1, on the reverse strand, counting down.
AACAAATGAGAAGAAATGTTTCATGCCATAAACAGCATTCATGTTACAATAGGATATTCAATTAGATGTGGAGTGTATCAAGAAATCTCAAAGGAAAATTTGTGGGGTTTTTGTTTTGTTTTGTTTTTCTAATCCTCACCTGAGGATGTGTTTTTATTTATTTTAGAAAGAGAGAAAGGGAGAGGGACAGAGAGAGAAACATCAATGTGAGAGAGAAACATCAATTGGTTGCCTTCCAAACATGCCTCTTCTAGGGATGGAACCTGCAACCTGAGTATGTGCCCTGACCTGGAATAGAACTCACAACCATTCTGTGCATGGAGGACACTCCAACTAACTGGGCCACACCAGTCAGGGCAAAGAAAAAGTATTTTTAATAAAATGAAAATGTAATTGTCCCCAAATGAGTTAGGTTTATGTCCCCAAAATTGCTCCTTCACAAAAAGGATCTATGGTCAGAATTTCCCAGATTCCATTTGAGAAAATACTATGATGATGGAGTAGCATAGACACTAGTAATTCCATTGACAGTCTTATTAATAACAGAGCTCCATAGGAGGTGCAGATAGCAACCAAGACATCTGCCTACATTTAGCCTTGTTTTGCCAGGTGTCATTAGATTTTTGCTTTGTTATTGTTTTTTTTTGTTGTTGTTGTTGTTGTTGTTCTTTTAAAAATCCACTTTGGAAATCAGTTTTGTTTTTCCCTTTGATAAGGTTAGAAATATTGTAACCTTACAAGCACCTTATTTCTCTGTGAGTTCAAATTTTAATTCCTCAGTATCACTGTTATTTGTAGTAGGCAGATTTAATTGCTCCATTAGTTGCCCATGGAAGCATCAAATGGAGCAATTTAAACCAGACCTTATTTCCTAGTATCAGATTCATAGGAATACCTTTAAGGTCTGAAAAAATTATATACTTTTCTATTCAGCAATATTGATACCACCCATGATGGTTCTATACAGAAAACTGTATCAATATATTTTGAAAAAAGATATGTAATTTAAGCCCCCTGACAAGGGCAGTTAGGAAAAAACAGTTCATTTGCTGGTTGGATAAGATTATATATTTTGGTGATGGTGGAATCTGATTTATCAGTGCCCACTACTCCTCATTACCATTTTAGAGACTTTCCTGATTTTCTGATGGTCTGCCCAATTGGGCAGCATGTCTTAGAAGCTTAGCAAGGCTCAACTGCGAAACAAACAAAAAAGTTTCTTGTGTCGAATGGCCACATTTTCAGATGTGATATTTTACCTCCCAATCTATTTTATTCTCAAGAAAATAAATCTAAAATTTAAAAAATGCTAGTTTGAAAGAGATTTTTATCACAACTGCCTTGAATTATGAGTTCAGTAACATTTTCAAGTATTATTATTTCTTTGTTTCAATTACAAATGAGATTTAGAATGAAATATCCAGAAACTAATGATTCAATACAAAATTAAAAAGAGATTTGGTGAAATATTGTCCACCTCTAAAATACTCATGAGGGGGTTGGAGGTCTGGGTGAAAGAGATGAAGGCATTAAAAAGTACAGTTTGGTAATTGCAAATAGTCACAGGGATATAAAGTACAGCATAGAGAATATAGTCAATAATACTGTGATAACTATATATGGTGGCAGGTGGATATTGGAAATATTGGGATAAATACTTTATAAAGTATCTGATTGTCTAACTACTATGCTGTACACTAGAAATCAATACAGAATAATATAAAAGTATACTGGAGTTGGAAAAAATAAAAACACACTAAAAATAATCTTAAGTTTTATTTTTTATGTATTTTTATTGTTGATAATATTACAGGTATTTCACATCCTTTCCTCTCCTCCCAGTCCCTACCCACCCTAACAAGTTCTTCACTACCCTATTACCCGTGTCAATGGGCTATGCATATCTACATTATAAAAACCCAGTGGCCCTAATGCCGTAATGACCAAAGACCAGTCACCGGGAGGCTGCGTGCACAGCGAGGTGCATGTGGTTGGGCGGGGACTTGACGCTGCATCTGGCGGCATACCAGGTCTGGGTCTCATGCGATTTCGTGTGCTGGGCCCCTAGTAAGTATATAAGTTGTTTGGTTTACCTCTTCTTGTCCCCGAAATGTGGCCATTTGACGCAAGAAACTTTTTTGTTTGTTTCAACAGTTGAGCCTTGCTAAGCTTCTAAGACATGCTGCCTAATTGGGCAACCCCACATTGAGGTATGTCAGTCTGTTCCATGCTTCCATGCTTTGGGTCTTTATTTTGTTGGTCAATTCATTTTGTTACTTAGATTCCACTAATAAGTGAGATCATGTGATATGTGTCTTTCACAGTTTGGCTTATTTCACTTACCAAAATATTTTCCAGGTATATCCATACTGTCTCAAAGGGTAAACAATCCTTATTTTTTTTACAGCTGCATAGTGTCCCATTGTGCAAATGTCCCACATCTTTTGTATCCATTCATCTACTGACTAAGGGCCCATTGCATGAATTTGTGCACCTTGAAAGGAACTGTGGGCCGTGAGGCTGCAGTAGGCACAGGGGCGGGTCTCGGCCCATCCTCTGTGCCCTGCCCAGCCCCTCCAGCCACGGCCCCCAGTCCCCTGTCTGCCAGCAGCCCCATTCCCACTGCCGCCACTCCCACACACTGACGGCACCAGCCCTGCTTGAACCCACTGACAGCGCGGAGCGATTGGGGCTGGCACCAGCAGTGGGTGTGAGCAGAGGCTGCTGCCCCAATTGCCCCTCAGGAGCAGGGGGAGGTGGAGAAGCCCTCAAGGGCAATTGGGGCTGACAGCCACCGCTTGCACCCACTGATGGCACCAAGTGATCAGGACAGCATGGGCACTGGCAGTGGGTGTGAGTAGTGGCTCCAGTGCCGGCTATGGGTCCGAGCGTTGAGCGGGACCACAGCATGCGGGAGCAAATAATTTTCAGTAACCACCAGAGGCTCACCCCAATGACAGCACCTTGGTCTGGCACCCCTGCTCACCTGCTCCACCATCCTGTCATAGTCAACAACCGCCATGTTCCACACACGTCCCCTGGTGGTTGGCACACATCATAGCAACTAGTTGTTCAGTTGTTCATTGTTCTGGTTGTTCCGCAGTTTGGTCTATTTGCATATTAGCCTTGTATTATATAGGATGGGCACTTGGACTGTTTCCAAATCTTAAGTATTTTAAATAATGCTGCTATGAACATAGGGTGCACATATTCTTTCTGATTGGTGTCCTGGGGTTTTTAGGATATATTCCCAGAAGTGTGATCACTGGGTCAAATGGAAGTTCCATTTTTACTTTTTTGAGGAAACCCCATACTGTTTTCCACAGTGGCTGTACAAGTCTGCATTCCCACCAGCAATGAACTAGTGTACCCTGTTCTCCACATCCTCGCCATCACTTGCTTGTTGATTTTTTGATGATAGCCATTCTGACAGATGTGAGGTGATTTTTTCATTGTGGTTTTAATTTGCATTTCTCTGATGATTAATGATTTTGGGTAATTTTTTTCATATGTCTCTTGGATATTTGTATGTCCTCTTTGGAGAAATGTCTATTCAGGTCTTCTAAACATTTTTAAAAATTAGATTGTCATCTCTTTGTTGAGTTGTATGAGTACTTTATAGATTTTGGATATTAACCCCTTATCAGATGTATCATTGGCAAATATGTACAGTGGGTTTCCTTTTAATTTTGATGGTGGTTTCTTTTGCAATGCAAAAACTTTTTTTTTTTTATGTAGTCCCATTTGTTTATTTTCTCTTTAGTTTCCATTGCCCTAGTAGGTGAATCCATTAACATATTGCTACGTGAGATGTCTGAAATTTGACTGTGTATGTTCTCCTCTATGATTTTATCCACCTTAATTTTATTCTTTTATCCACCTTAATTTTATTCTTTTATTCTTGTGTACGGTGTAAGTTGGTGATATGATTTCATCTATTTGCATGGGTCTGTCCAGTTTTCCAGAATTGAAAAGACAATCTTTACTCCGTTGTATGTTCTTGCTTCCTTTGTCAAATATTAATTGACCATAATAGTATGGGGAAATTTCTGGGGTCTATGTTCTGATTCATTGGTCTACATGCCTGTTCTTGTGCAAGTACCAGGGTGTTTTGGTTATAATGGCTTTGTAGTATAGTTTGCATTTTAATTTAGACCCCCTTCTACTTCTTTCTTCTTTCTCAAGATTGCTGCAGCAATTTGGTATCTTTTATGGTTCCATAAAAATTTTTGGAATATTTGTTCTACTTCTGTGAAGTATGGCATTGGTATTTTAATAGGGATTGCATTGAATCTGTAGATTGCTTTGGGTAGTATAAACATTTTAATGATGCTAATTCTTCCAATCCATGAACATGGTATACACTTCCATTTGTTTGTATCTTCCTCTATTTCTTTTTTCAATGTCCTATAGTTTTAACAAGTACAGGTTTTTTACCTCCTTGGTTAAGTTTATTCCTAGGTATCTTATATTTTGTTGATGCAATGGTAAATGGGATTGCTTTTTTAGTTTCTCTTTCTAAGAATTATCAGTGTATAAAAATGCTATCAATTTGTGGATGTTGATTTTGTATCCTGCTACCTTGACAAATTAACTTATTAAGTCTTGTAGTTTTGTGGTGGAGTTTTTAGAGTTTTATATGTACAATAACATGTCATCAGTTAATAATGACAGTTTTACTTCCTCCTTTCCAATTTGGATGTGTTTTGTCTCCTTGTCTGATTGCTATGGCTAGGACTTCCAGTACTATGTTGAATAACAGTGGTGAAAGCAGATATCCTTGTCTTGTTCCTGTTCTCAAGGGAAATGCTTTTACTTTTTGCCCATTGAGTATTATGCTAGCTGTAGGTTTGTCACATATGTCTTTTATTATGTTGAGGTGTGATAACTCTCTTCCCACTTTACTGAGAGTTTTTATATATTAAAAAAGGTGCTGTATTTTGTCTAATGCTTTTTATGCATCTATATATATGATCTTGTGGTTTCTATCTTTCAATTTGTTTATATGATGTATCACACATATTGGTTTGTGAGTATTGTACTAGCCTTGCATCGCCAGAATAAATCCCACTTGTTTGGTCATGATGTATGACTCTTTAATGTATTACTGGATGCAATTTGGTAATATTTTGTTGAGGATTTCAATATCTGTGTTCATCAGGGATATTGGCTCATATTGAATGTTCAGTAAAATTCACCTGCAAATCCATCCAGGCCAGGACTTTTGTTTGCTGGGAGCTTTTGTTTGTTTGTTTGTTTATTACTGCTTCAATTTCATCAGTTGTTATTGGCTTACTCAGGTTTTCTAATTCTTCCTGATTGAGTTATGGAAGATTGTGTTTCTAGGAATTTGTCCATGTCACCCAGGTTGTCCAGGTGTTGGCATAGTGTTGTTCATAGTATTTGCTTACAATCCTTTCTATTTCTGTGGTGTCCATTATTATATCACCTTTTTCCTTTCTGATTTTATTAATTTGGGTCCTCTTTCTTTGTTTCTTGATGAGTCTGGCTAGGGATCATTAATTTTGTTTATCTTTTCTTTTTTTAATTTCTTTATTGATTAAGGTATTACATATGTGTCCTCATCCCTCCATTAACCCCCCAACCCCCCTCCCCCAAACATGCCCTCATCCCCCTGGTATTCATGTCCATTGGTTAGGCTTATATTCATGCATACAAGTCCTTTGGTTGATCTCTCCTCCTTACCCCCACCCTCCCCTACCTTCCCTCTGAGGTTTGACAGTCTGATCAATGCTTCTCTGTCTCTGGATCTCTTTTTATACATCAGTTTATGCTGCTCATTATATTCCATAAATGAGTGAGATCATGTGGTATTGATCTTTCTCTGACTGGCTTATTTCACTTAGCATAATGCTCTCCAGTTCCATCCATGTTGTTGCAAATGGTAAGAAGTCCTTCTTTTTTACCGCAACATAGTATTCCATTGTGTAGATGTACCACTGTTTTTTAATCCACTCATCTGCTGATGGGCACTTAGGCTGTTTCCACATCTTAGCTATGGTGAATTGTGCTGCTATGAACATAGGGGTCCATATATCCTTTCTGATTGGTGTTGCTAGTTTCTTGGGATATATTCCTAGAAGTGGGATCACTGGGTCAAATGGGAGTTCCATTTTTACTTTTTTGAAGAAACTCCATACTGTTCTCCGCAGTGGCTGCAGCAGTCTGCATTCCCACCAGCAGTGCACGAGGGTGCCTTTTTCTCTGCATCCTCGCCAGCACTTGTCATTTGTTGATTTGTTGATGATAGCCATTCTGACAGGTGTGAGATGATACTGCATTGTCATTTTGATTTGCATCTCTCAGATAATTAGTGACTTCGAGCATGTTTTCATATGTCTCTTGGCCTTCCTTATGTCTTTTTTTGAAAAGTATTTTTGAGATCCATTACCCATTTTTTGAATGGGTTGTTTATCTTCCTTTTGTTAAGTTGTATGAGTTCCCTGTAAATGTTGGAGATTAAACCCTTATCGGTGATGATATTGGCAAATATGTTCTCCCATGCAGTGGGCATTATTGTTGTTTTGTTGATGGTTTCTTTTGTTGTGCAAAAGCTTTTTATTTTGATGTAGTCACATTTGTTTATGTTCTCTTTAGTTTCCATTGCCCTAGGAGAAGTATCAGTGAAGAAATTGCTTCGGCTTATGTCTGAGATTTCGCTGCCTGTGGATTCCTCTAGTATTTTTATGGTTTCCGGTCTTATGTTTAAGTCTTTTATGCATTTTGAGATTATTTTTGTATGGTGTAAGTTGGTGGTCTAGTTTCATTTTTTTTTGCAACTATCTGTCCAATTGTCCCAACCCCATTTGTTGAAGAGACTGTCTTGACTCCATTTTATGTTCATGCCTCCTTTGTCAAATATTAATTGTGCATAGTGGTTTGGGTCGATTTCTGGGTTCTCTATTCTATTCCATTGATCTATGTGTCTATTCTTGTGCCAGTACCAGGCTGTTTAAGGAACAGTGGCTTTGTAACACAGCTTGATATCTGGTATTGAGATCCCACCTACTTTGTTATTCTTTCTCAGGATTGCTGCAGCTATTCAGGGTCTTTTTTTATTCCAGATGAATTTTTGGAAAGTTCGTTGTAGGTCTGTGAAATATGCCATTGGTATTTGAATGGGGATTGCATTGAATATATAGATTGCTTTGGGTAGTATGGACATTTTGATGATATTGATTCTACCAATCCATGAACACGGTATGTTCTTCCATCTATTTATGTCTTCCTCTATCTCTTTTTTCAGTGTCCTATAGTTTTTCGCATATAGGTGTTTTACCTCCTTAGTTAAGTTTATTCCTAGGTATCTTAATTTTTTTGGTGCGATGGTAAATGGGATTGCATTTTTAGTCTCTCTTTCTGTAACTTCACTATTGGTGTAAAAAAAATGCCATAGATTTCTTGTCATTAATTTTGTATCCTGCTACATTGCCAAATTCATTTATGAAGTCTAATAATTTTTATGGAGTCTTTAGGGTTTTTATGTACAACATCATGTCATGTACGAATAAGGACAGTTTTACTTCTTCTTTTCCAATTTGGATGTCTTTTATTTCTTCTTCTTGTCTGATTGCAATGGCTAATACTTCCAGTACTATGTTGAACAAGAGTGGTGAGAGTGGGCATCCCTGTCTTGTTCCTGTTCTTAGGGGAAATGGTTTTAGTTTTTGTCCATTGAGTTTGATGTTGGCTGTGGGTTTGTCATATATGGCTTTTATTATGTTGAGGTATAATCCTTCTATTCCCACCTGGCTGAGGGTTTTTATCAAGAAAAGGGTATTGACTTTTGTCAAATGCTTTCTCTGCATCAATTGATATGTCTATGTGATTTTTATCTCTCAATTTGTTTATGTGATATATCACAGTTATTGATTTGTGGGTATTGTACCATCCTTGCATCCCTGGGATAAATCCTACTTGGTCATGTTGTATGACCTTTCTGATGTATTGCTGGATCCAATTTGCTAGAATTTTGTTGCGGTTATTGGCATCTATGTTCATGAGGATATATTGGCCTGTAATTTTCTTTCATTGTGTTGTTTTTATCTGGTTTTGGTATTAGGGTGATGCTGGCTTCATAGAAGGAGCTTGGAAGCGTTCCTTCCTCTGGAATTTTTGGAATAGTCTGAGGAGGATAGGTTTTAGTTCTTCCTTGAATGTTTGGTAAAACTCCCCTGTGAAGCCATCTGGCCCTGGGCTTTTGTTTGCTGGGAGCTTTTTGATGACTGCTTCAATTTCTTCCATAGTTATCAGCCTATTGAGAATTTTAGAATCTCCCTGATTGAGTTTTGGAAGGTTGTATTTTTCCTAGAAATATGTCCATTTCCTTCAGGTTGTCCAGTTTGATGGAGTAGAGTTGTTCATAGTATTTTTTAACAATCCTTTGTATTTCTGTGGGGTCTGTTGATATTTCACCTCTCTCATTTCTGATTTTGTTTATTTGAGTCTTCTCTCTTTGCTTCTTGGAGAGCCTGGCTAGAGGTTCATCAATCTTCTTTATCCTTTCAAAGAGCCAGCTCTTGGTTTCATTGATCTTTTGTATTGTTTTTTTGGTCTCTGTGTCATTTATTTTTGCTCTGATCTTTATTATGTCCTTCCTTCTGCTCACTGTGGGCTTTTTTGTTGCTCTCTTTCTAATTCTTTGAGTTGTAGAGTTAGATGATTTACTACCATTTTTTCTTGTTTTGTGAGGTAGGCCTGTAGAGATATAAACTTCCCTCTCAGGACTGCTTTCATTGTGTCCCATAGATTTTGGATTGTTGTGTTTTTGTTGCCATTAGTTTCCAGGATGCTTTTAATTTCTTCTTTGATTTCATTGGTAACCCAGTCATTATATAATAGCATGCTATTCAGCTTTCAAGTGGTTGAGATTTTTGGATTGTTTTTATTGTAGTTTATTTCTAATTTTATGGCATTGTGGTCTGAGAAGATGCTTGCTATGATTTCTATCTTCTTGAATTTGGGGAGACTTTGTTTGTGACCCAATATGTGGTCTATTTTTGAAAATGTCCCATGTGCACTTGAGAAGAGCGTATATTCGATGGCTTTGGGGTGAAATGTTCTGTAGATGTCAGTTAAGTCCATCTGATCTAGTGAGTCATTTAGGATTGCTGTTTCTTTGCTGATTTTTTTGTCTAGAGGATTTATCTAATGATATCACTGGGGTATTAAAGTCCCCTACTATGATTATATTGTTGTCAATCTCTCCCTTGATATCTTCCACGAGTTTTGTTATGTATTTGGGTGCTCCTGCATTGGGTGCATATATGTTTATCAGGGTTATATCCTCTTGTATCGATCCCTTTAGTATTATGAAGTGGCCTTCCTTATCTCTTGTTATGGCATTTACTTTGAGGTCTATTTTGTCAGATACAAGTATTGCTACCCCAGCTTTATTTTTCATTTCCATTTGCCTGAAAGGTATTTTTCCATCCCTTCACTTTCAGTCTGTGTGAGTTCCTTGTTCTGAGGTGGGTCTCTTGTAGACAGCATATATATGGTTCATAATTTTTTATCCATTGAGCCACTCGATGTCTTTTGATTGGAACATTTAGTCTGTTTACGTTTAAAGTTATTACTGAAAGGTACTTGTTTGTAGTCATATCTATATTTGTGTTTGTGTTCCTTCTTACCTTTTTATTTCTTATTTTTACAGCATTCCCTTTAGCATTTCTTGCATTGCTGGTTTGGTGGTGATCAACTCCCTTAGCCTTTTTTTGAAGCTCCTGATTTCCCCTTCAATTTTGATTGATAGCCTTGCTGCATAGAGTATTCTTGGATTCCGTCCTTTGCTTTGCAACACTTTGTATACCTCCTTCCATTCCCTTCTAGCTTGATGTGTTTCTGTTGAGAAATCACTTGATAATCTTATGGGGGATCCTTTGTAGGTAACTCCCTGTCTCTCTCTTGCCGCCTTTAAGATTCTCTCTTTGTTGTTATTATTTGCCATTGAAATTGTGACGTGTCTTGGTGTGGGTCTTTTGGGATTGATCTTGCTTGGGACTCTCTCTACTTATATAACTTTTTTCTTCCCCATATCCGGGAAGTTTTCTGTCATTATTTCTTCAAATAGATTTTCTAATCCTTGCTGCTCATCTTGTCCTTCTGGCAGCCCTATTATACGTATGTTACTTCGTTTCATGTTGTCCCAAAGCTCCCTTAGGCTTTTCTCCCACTTTTTAATTTTTTTCTCCAGTTGCTGTTCAGATTGAGCTTATTTCTTTACCTTATCTTCTAACTCACTAATTCGGTCCTCTGTTTCTTCTAGTCTACTATTGAAACTTTCCATGGTGGTTTTGATTGTAGCTATATCATTTTTCATTTCTTCCTTATTCTTGCATAGGTAGTTGATTTTCTCATCCATCCGATGTATGAATTGCATGACCACTACTCTGAACTCTTTTTCGGTCATGTTGCATGTTTCAATTTCACTAATTTCCTTTCTTGGCAACTCCTCATTTTCTTTCCTCTGGGGATCGTGTCATCTCCCCATTCTGACTATCACCAGAAGGTGCAAACTTCGAGTTTCATGGACCTGGACCGTGTGCCGTGGGAACTTCGCACCACGCGAGTATAACTGAAGTGCTTTGACACTAAGATGTGTGGCTGCCATGGGTTGGTGGGAACCAGGCTCTACCAGGGTCAGTGTTCCCAGCATTCAGTGTGGTCTCGTGTGTGCACCTAGAATCAGGGATGCCTCCTACACTGCGCTGTTGGCATGTGCCAAAAATCAGAGTCCTCTAGCACGTGCCAGGAGTCAGAGTTTCCCTGTGTCTGCACCAAGAATCAAGTATCAGAGTCTCTGTTGCTTCGTGTGGCTTCTCGCTGAGAATCAGGGTCCCCTTGTGCGCATTCACCAAGAATTGGAGTCACTGGCTCTTAGTGTGAATGCGCTGTGAATCAGGGATCTTAGGTGCACACGTTAAGAAACAGAGTCAAGTCAGTGGTGCTCAGTGCTGCCTCTTGCCAGGAGAATCTGGGTCCCAGTCACCATGGGGGAATGGGTTGCACAGTAGCACTGTGGCATGCCTGCGCTGCGGAAAACAGACTTCCGTGTGCGCTGTGGAAAACAGACGTCTGTGTGCACTGCAGAAAACAGACTTCCGTGTGCGCTTGCCCAGAATCCAAGTCAGGTGGCACTGCCGCCCTGCGTGGGCTTCACGTTTTGTTGCCCGATTGCGTTGCAGGGAGTAGATTCCCAGTCTCTGTGCATGAGCAGGCTCAAATTCCTGTAGCAGCACTGTGGCCCGTGCACGTACTCCCAAGCTCAAATTCCCATAGGGGTGCTGTGGCCCAAGCAAGGGGCGGGTCTATCAGTTACTATGACGCTATTCGCAAACCTGCAGGGAGGGTTATAGGCTCTTTGACTCACAGAAATCTGCGGCCGGGAAGTCTGGATTCTTGTTGTCTGTTGGTCTGAAGCTATGGTTGCAGTTCTCTGTTCCCAGTGGCTGCAGGGTCCTGTTTTGCGTTTGAGACCAGACTGGGTGGTGCTGAGGCCAGGATCCTAGTCTCAAGCAGCTTTGTTTCTCAAGATGGCATGGTCTCTGTGTCTGCACTGGCAGCCCAGAAGTGTCCGCGTTGTGCACGGGGCTCTGCCGTGTAAGACTGCCTGGTTTGGCAGCCCCTTGGAGGACCTGCAGAATCTAACTGTCCCTAGCTCATACACACACACACCACACACATCTACACACTCCTTTATCACTTCCTCACTCTCTCACACTCTCTCCCTCCCTACCTTCCTGCCGGTCACCATCTTCCCAACACCATTTATTGAAGAGACTGTCTTGACTCCACTGTATGCTCTTGCCTCCTTTGTCAAATAATTTGGTTTGATATCTGGGTTCTCTATCCTATTCCATTGGTTTATATGTCTGTTCTTGTGCCAGCACCAGGCAGTTTTGAGAACAGTGGCTTTATAATACAGCTTGATATCTTGTATTGAGATACCTCCTACTTTGTCCTTCTTTCTCTGGATTGCTGCAGATATTCGGGGTCTTTTTATTATTGCACATGAATTTTTGGAGAATTTGTTCTAGGTCTGTGAAATATGCTGTTGGTGTTTTAATGGGGAGTGCATTGAATCTATAGATTGCTTTGGGTAGTTTGGACATTTTAATGATGTTGATTCTACCAATCCATGAACACCGTATGTTCTTCCATCTGTTTATGTCTTCCTCTCTCTCTTTTTTTCAATATCCTGTACTTTTCTGAATACAGTTCTTTTACCTCCTTAGGTAATTTTATTCCTAGGTATCTTAATTTTTCTTTTTTTGGTGCAATGGTAAGTGGGATTGTTTTTTTTAATCTCTCTTTCTGTAAGTTCACTATTGGTGTATAAAAATGCCATAGATTTCTGGGTGTAATTTTGTATCTTGCTCTATTGCTGAATTCATTTATTAAGTCTAAATTTTTTGATGGAGTTCTTAGGGTTTTCTAAGTACAGTATCATGTCATCTTTGAATAGTGACAGTTTTACTTCTTCTTTTCCAATTTGGATACCTTTTATTTCTTCTTCTTGTCTAATTGCTATGGCAAGCACTCCCAGTACTATGTCGAACAGGACTAGTGAAAATGGGCATCCTTGTTTTGTTCCTGTTCTTAGGGGAAATGGTTTTAGTTTTTGCCCATTGAGTATGATGTTGCCTGTCATATAAGGTTTGTAACCCCCAAAGGAAAGAAAAGGTTTGTCGTATAAGGCGTTTATTATGTTGAGTTATGATCCCTCTATTCCCACTTTGCTGAGGGTTTTATCAAGAAAGAGTGTTGGATTTTGTCAAATGCTTTTTCTGCATTAATTGATATGACTATGTGATTTTTATCTTTCAATTTGTTTATGTGATATATCATGTTTATTGATTTGTGGATATTGTACCATTCTTGCATCCCCAGGATAAATCCTACTTGGTCATGGTGTATGATCTTTCTGATGCAATGCTGGATCCAATTTGCTAGAATTTTGTTGAGGATTTTGGCATCTATGTTCATGAGGGATATTGGCCTGTAATTCATTGTGTTGTTTCTTCTGGTTTTGGTATTCGGATAATGCTGGCTTCATAGAATGAGCTTGGAAGTGTTTCTTCCTCTTGAATTTTCCAACAAAACATTTTCAATGTACTCCTATCACTAGGATTTACCTAGAATAACACTATTAGCCCACACTAATAAGTTTTTAAACATTAAAAACTTAAAAAGTTAGGAAATTTTGGTAAATACTTTTTATAATTTATGCTGTTCACAATGGGCAGCAATCACTCTGAAATGTCTGTGCCAACAAACACAAATTTGGAATATCTAAGCTCTGTCTACCGGCTGAAATCAGATGCCAGCAAGAGTTTGGAAGCATGTGGGTCATGCACTGTGGAGAGTGTGGGCAGAGTAGAGCACATTCAGGAGAGAGGTTACTGGTTGAATAGAGGCCATACTACAGGGAGAGTGAAGTCAATAACAAAGCTTAGATAGGACACACTCAAAGCTAAACTGAGTTCTTCAAAGCAAAGCAAATAACTCAGTTAAAAGGAGAGCCCACAAATCTATGAGCTATGCACAAGAAACAAAGACTGGAGAGTTTATACAAAACCAGATAAAAATCAAAATGGGAAAACTAAACATGTCTTAGAAATGATCCAGATAAAATGCTGATAGATTATGGTAGAACCTATCCTAATGACCCACAGCTATCACCCCCACACAGCTTAGAGAGAGGACACACTGATTCCAAGGGCTGACAAAAGTGATGGTCTACTCTGGATTATTTAAATAATGTTATGACTTGTTTATTAGTTTTCTAGAGTTGCTATAACAATGAACCACAAACTGGGTGGTTTAAAACTACGGACATTTATTGACCTATAAGGGAGGCTAGAAGCCCAAAATCAAGATATCAGCAGGACCATATTCCCTCTGAAACCTGCAGGAGAGAATCCCTCCTTGCTCAGTTTCTGGTGGTTTTCCAGCAATCCTTGCATTCCTTGGCTTGCAGCTCCAACACCTCAATCTTTGCCTCCATCCTATATTATAAAGAGCTAATATGTAAATGGTCGTCATGCCCTCAAACCATCACACCATAATGGCTCAGACACTCAACAGTGGGGAGACAGGAATGGGGACCAGCCAGGCACAAATGAGCTCTTGAGAGAGGAATGGGAACCAGCCAGGCACAAATGAGCTCGCAAGAGAGGAATGGAGACCAGCCAGGCTGTGGCCTGGAAGAGGGACAAGCCACCTGCCCTGCGGTCCCAGGCACCAGCGGCTGGGGCTGTGGCCCCAGAGAGGGACAATCTGCATGCCCATGGTCCCCACAGTCCCAGGCACCAGTTGCTGTGCCTGTGGCCCAGGAGAGGGACAAACTACCCACAGCGTGGTCCTGGGCACCAGCAGCTGTGCCTGCACCTATGGCCCAGAAGAGTGACAAGCTGCACACCCCATGGTCCTGGGCACCAACAGCTGGGGCTGCAGCCCAGGAGAGGGACAATCTGCATGCCCCATGGTCCCCATGGTCCAGGGCACCACTGGCTGCGTATGCAGCCCAGGAGAGGGACAAGCAGCCTGCCCCATGTTCCCGGCACCAGCAGCTGGGGTTGCAGCCTGGGAGAGTGACAATCTGCACGCCCCATGGTCCCCACGGTCCAGGGAACCACTGGCTGTGTATGTGGCCCAGGAGAGGGACAAGCCACCTGCCCCATGGTCCCAGGCACCAGTGGCTGGGGCTGCAGCCTGGGAGAGGGACAATCTGCCTGCCCCATGGTCCCCATGGTCCTGGGCACCAGTGGCTGTGCCTGTAGCCCAGGAGAGGGACAAGTTGCCTGCCCTGTGGTCCTGGGTACCTGCAGCTGCGGCCCAGGAGAAGCCGCCCAGATCCCGGGTGCCTGCATCTGGCCAGATGGAGGGAAGCCCAGGTCCCAGGTGCCTGCAACTGGCTGGAGGAGAGAATCCTGGGTCCCAGGTGCAGGGCAAGGCAGAGGTGGTTAGGGGTGATCAGGCCAGCAGTGGAGAAGTTAGGGGTGATCAGGCAAGTAGGGGAGCAGTTAGGGGTGATGAGGCAGACAGGCAGAGGTGGTTAGGTGCCAAGAACCAATTCCAGCATGTCATAATTACAAGAGTTTCACCAAAAGGTTGGTGAAGCTTGGGGAGCTCAACAGGGTTGAGTCATATTTAGTTTACCTGTTGGAAACGGCTAAATGGCACTTCCCCCAAACCTGAATAGGATTGTTAACTGCCAGACAGCTCAGGGCATTTTATTGCCTCCTGTTGGCCAAACACCTGAACAGCTGTAAGCTATTCTCCAAACTGATAATGCTTCTGCATTCTACCCTTTGATACTCTACCCTTTGAAGTGTATATTTCCACCTTGCCTTGGGACAAATTGTGTTATAATAAAAGCACAGGGTCCTAGACAAGGAAAGAGTCTTCCAGTCTCTTCAGCTGAAGATCCTCTGACCCCCAATACCTTTCAAAATTATCTTTCGTCACCAGACTCTTTAATCATCTACACGCAGCCCCTTTCTCCAGAATGCTGAACCTTTTGTAAGGCTGGGAAAAGAACCCCAGCAATTAGGGGCAATCAGGCAGGCAGAGGTGGTTAGGGGTGAGCAGGCAGACAAGCAGAGGGGTTAGGAGCAACCAGGCAGGCAGATGGGTTAGGGGTGATCAAGCAGGGAGGCAGGTGAGGGGTTAGGATCCAGCAGTCCTGGATTGTTAGAGGCAGTCAGTCATCCCCTGAGGGGTCCCAGATTGGAGAGGGTGCAGGCCGGGCTGAGGGACACCGCCCCATGCTTGAATTTTGTGCACCGAGCCTCTAGTCATTTTATATCCATTTTCTTCTTATTTGTGTCTGTCTCTGTTTCATTTCCTCTTCTTATAAGGAAATCAGTCATATAGAATTAAAAGTTTACCATAATCCTGGATGACATCATCATAACTTGTATGTTACATCTGCAAATACCCTATTTCCGAATATTCACAAGTACTTAAGCATATCATTTTGGAGGACAAAATTTAACAATGTTTTTGACTAATTGAAATAGTGGTGTGTATGTGAACCTTAGATTTAAAAAATGTATGAATAATTTCTTTAAGGAAAAAGTCAAACGCAAGATGCACTGATTGGTACAATTCTAGTAGCTAATTTGAGAAGTCACTCTATTTATTGCAGAAACCGTTTTAACCACTTTAAAATATTGACATATTTTTGCCTCACTACGATGATATGAGGTTGTATTTTTCTATTCATTTAAAGATGAGGAAACTAAAGCACAAGGGAATGAAATTGCTTTGATGTGTCAAAGCTGGAATTTAAACTCAGATAGTCAGGCCCAGAATCTATGTGCTTAACTAGAATATGATTTCAAATAAAACAAGCTGGTTCCTTGGATACCTATGAATTGTTTGTCATCAGCTCCATATTCCTCCTTTCTCTTGATTAGCAGCATGGTGAGGTGCTAATAGGTGAAGGTTGAATCTCACTTGGGAATGGCCACAAAAGGATTACCAAAGTTAAAAAATATAGGTCTCAGCTCCAGCCCTATACTAAGGTATGATCATACTTATATGCATGCTTAAATCTCTATTTGTTCTTATGACAATACATATATCTATCTATCTGAGATAGGGATCTGACTGAATTATAAACTTATATATACCCCCAACTCCCCTACACATATTTTCTAGTCATTACCTACATTTTATTTAAGCTCATGTTAATGATCAAATTTGATTTTTTAAAATAATGTTTGTCTATTTTTGGACTCCTAAAATTTTTCTTTACACACAGCAGAAGAAATATTAAATCAGAAATTAAATATTCATTTCACTCTTTTTTTCTATCCCTTTTAACACCTTAAAATCATTTGTAAGTATTAAAAATGAAAATACAATTATTTCAAACACTGCAGATTGCATCTACACCATGAGAGACTAGATAGTTTCCTGAGCCCTTTTGCTTACATGGTCAGACTCTAAGCAAAAGTGATACAATAACAACCATAAACAGGAGAGTTTCATAACTTTCTTGTGGGTTCACTTTATAAAAGAAATACACACTAAGTGTGTAAAATTTTTTAAAATACAGAAAAAATCCGTTCATTCCTACAACAATCTTTAACTGAATGACTACCACGTCTGCCCAAGTCCTTGTAATGACAGAAGTGAGTAAGTCATATGAGGTTCCTGTTTCCATGATAATTATCTTGTGAGCAATGAGCTCAGACGTGGAGACTGCGCCATCTTGAAAGGGAAAGTGGAGCTTATTGGAAGCCTGAAAATCCAAAACTGTGGCACCCACCAAACAGCTGCGAGCCCCAGAACACCAGTCCCCAATTGGCGCAAACACGTGGATTCAGAGGAGCTGTACACTCCACCACAGAAAGGGCAGATTTCGCCTGGGATAAGGAGAGAGAGAACTACATAAACAGACATCCAGAGAAGAGAGACCATGGGGAGACAAAGAAACAGCCCACATATGAAAGAAAAGCAGGCATCACCAGAAAATGAAGTAAACAAAATGGAGGCAAGCAACCTTCCAGAGAAAGGATTCAAAGAAATGGTCATAAGGTGGCTGAAAAGAATGGAAGACAAATTTGACAATATGAGCAAGAACCAAGAGGAAATAAAGAAGAACCAAGAAGAAATGAAAAATGACATCGCTGTTGTAAAGAACTCAATAGAAAGCATCAAGAGTAGACTAGAAGAAGCAGGGGACCGCATGAGTGACCTAGAACACAAAATGGGAAAAAATACCCAAGTAGAGCAGTTAATAGGAAAAAAAAATTAAAAATCAGGAGGAGAGCCTCAGGGAACTTTGGGACAACACAAAACAAAACAACATCTGCATAATAGGGGTTCCAGAAGGAAAGGAAGCTGAGCAAGGAATAGAAAACCTGTTTGAAGAAATAATGACAGAAAATTTCCCTGATATAGAGAAGAAAAAACCCACACAATCCAAGAAGTTCACAGAGTCCCAAGCAAAATGAACCCCAAAAGACCGACGCCAAGGCACATTATAATTAAATTGGCAAACACCAACGACAAAGTAAGAATCTTAAAAGCGGCAAGAGAGAGACAGAAAGTTACCTACAAAGGATCCCCAATCAGACTAACAACTGAATTCTCAACGGAAACTCATCAGGCCAGAAGGGAATGAAATGAAATATACAAAGTCATGCAAAGGAAAGGTCTGAATCCAAGAATACTGTACCCAGCAAGGCTATCAATCAAAATTGAGGTGCAATCAGGAGCTTCACAGACAAAAAAGGCCTAAGGGAATTTATTACCACCAAACCAGCAATGCAAGAAATGCTAAAGGGTCTGCTATAAAAAAAAAAAAGAAATAGGAAGCGAAGAAGGAACACAAGGGTAAAGAATAAAAATGGCTACAAATAAGTACCTATCAATAATAACTTTAAATGTAAATGGATTAAATGCCCCAATCAAAAGACATAAGGTAACAGATTGGATAAGAAAAAAGACCCATATATTTGCTGTTTACAAGAAACCGACCTCAGTAAAAAAGATGCACACAGACTGAGGGTGAAGGGATGGAAAAAAGGTTTTCCAGGTAAATGGAATTGAAAAAAAAGCTAGGGTAGCAATACTTATATCTGACAAATTAGATCTCAATTTGTGAAGGACATAAGAGATAAGGAAGGCCACTTCATAATATTAAAGGGAGCAATCCAACAAGAAAAAATAACCCTGGCAAACATATATGCACCCAAAGCCAGCATCACCCTAATACCAAAACCAGATAAAGACAACACAATGAAGGAGAATTACAGGCCAATATCCCTCATGAACGTAGATGCCAAAATTCTCAACAAAATTCTATCAAATCAGATCCAGCAGTACATCAGAAAGATCATACACCATGACCAAGTAGGATTTATCCCAGGAATGCAAGGATGGTACAATATAATATCTGCAAAACAATAAATGTGATACATCACATAAACAAATTGAGAGATAAAAATCACATAGTCATATCAATTGATGCAGAAAAAGCATTTGACAAAATCCAACACCCTTTCTTGATAAAAACTCTCAACAAGGTGGGAATAGAAGAATCATACCTCAACATAATAAAAGCTATATATGATAAACCCACAGCTAACATCATACTCAATGGGAAAAAACTAAAACCATTTCCCCTAAGAACAGGAACAAGACAGGGATGTCCTCTCTCACCACTGGAAGTATTAGCCATTGCAATTAGACAAGAAGAAGAAATAAAAGGCATCCAAATAGGAAAAGAAGAAGTAAAGCTGTCCTTATTTGCTGATGACATGATATTGTACATAAAAAATCCGAAAGACTCCATCAAAAAACTAACAGACTAAATGAATTTGGCAATGTAGCAGAATACAAAATTAACACCAAGAAATCTATGGCATTTCTATACACCAATAGTGAACTTACAGAAAGAGAGACTAAAAAAGCAATCCCATTTACCATCACACCAAAAAAATTAAGATACTTTGGAATAAACTTAACCAAGAAGTTAAAAGTCCTATATGCAGAAAACTACAGGACACTGAAAAAAGAGATAGAGGAAGATGTAAACAGATGGAAGAACATACCATGTTCATGGATTGGTAGAATCAACATCATTAAAATGCCCATACTACTCAAAGCAATCTATAGATTCAATGCACTCCCCATTAAAATACCAACGGCATATTTCACAGACCTCAAAAGAACTCTCCAAAAATTCATCTGGAATAAAAAAAGACCCCGAATAGCCACAGCAATCCTGAGAAAGAAGAATAAAGTAGGAGGGATCTCAATACCAGATTTCAAGCTGTATTACAAAGCCACTGTCCTCAAAACAGCCTGGTACTGGCACAAGAACAGACAAATAGATCAATGGAATAGAATAGAGAATCCAGATATCGACCCAAACCACTATGAGCAATTAACATTTGACAAAGGAGGCATGAACATACAATGGAGTCAAGAAAGTCTCTTCAATAAATGGTGTTGGGAAAATTGGACAGATACATGCAAAAAAATGAAACTAGATCACCAACTTACACCATACACAAAAATAAACTCAAAATGGATATAGGACTTAAATATAAGACGGGAAACCATAAAAATACTAGAGGACTCCACAGGCAGCAAAATCTCAGACATATCCGGAAAGAACTTCTTCACTGATACTGCCCCTAGGGCAATGGAAGCCAAAGAGAAAATAAACAAATGGGACTACATCAAAATAAAAAGCTTTTCACAGCAAAAGAAACCATCAGCAAAACAACAAGAAACCCCACTGTATGGGAGAACATATTTGCAAATGTTATCACTGATAAAGGTTTAATCTCCAAAATCTACAGGCAGATTATACAAGTTAATAAAAGGAAGATAAATGATCCAATAAAAAAATGGGCAACGGACCTAAATAGAATCTTTTCGAAAGAAGACAGAAGGAAGGCCAGGAGACACATGAAAACATGCTCAAAGTCACTAATTATCTGAGAGATGCAAATCAAAACGACAATGCGATACCATCTCACACCTGTCAGAATGGCTATCATCAACAAATCAACAAACGACAAGTGTTGGCGAGGATGCGGAGAAAAAGGAACCCTCGTGCACTGCTGGTGGGAATGCAGACTGGTGCAGCCACTGTGGAGAACAGTATGGAGTTTCCTCAAAAAACTGAAAACGGAACTCCCATTTGACCCAGTAATCCCACTCCTTGGAATATATCCTAAGAAACTAGAAACACCAATCAGAAAGGATATATGCACCCCTATGTTCATAGCAGCACAATTTACAATAGAAAAGATTTGGGAACAGCGTAGGTGCCCGTCAGCAGATGAGTGGATCAGAAAACTATGGTACATCTACACAATGGAATACTATGCTGCCATAAAAAAGAAGGAATTCTTACCATTTGTAGCAACCTGGATGCAATTGGAGAACATTATGCTAAGTGAAATAAGCCAGTCAATGAAAGAAAAATACCACATGATCTCGCTCATTTGTGCATAATAAAAAACATTATAAACTGATGAACAAAAAGATAGATACTGAAGCAGTAAAGCATCAAACAGACTCTCAAATTACAGCGGGAAGATGAGGGAGAGGTGGGGCAAATAAGAGATCAACCGAAGGACTTATATGCAAGCATATAAGAGTAACCAACCGATGCAAAACATTGGGGGTGAGGGCATGTATGGGAGTAAGGTGGGGTGGGCAATGGTAAGATATGTACACATATAATCCTATCTAATAAAAGAATACTTTGCAAATTAACCATCACTCTGCTACACCCACAAGCCACGCCCACTAGCCAATCAGGAGCAAATATGCAAATAAACCCAACCAAGATGGCTATGGCCACAGAGAGCAGGAGGGAGACTTGGGTTTCCCTGGCAATGGAGGAAGCCAAGCTTTCCGCCTGCCCTTGCCGGCCTAGGCCTCCACTCAAGGCTACAAAGTTTCAATGATAGAAGATACATAAACCCAAACAGAAATGGCTGCAGCCACGGAGCTGGAAAGAGCAGGAGGCTAGCGTTGCCTCCGGTGATGGAGGAAGCCAAGCTCTCCGCACACCCTGGCCGGCCCAGGCCTCTGCTTAAGTCTACAAAGTTTCAATTATAGAAGATATATAAATCCCAATAGAAATGGCTGCCACCACGGAGCAAGCAGAAGGCTTGGCTCCGCTCCAGGCTACAAAGTTTCAATTGTAAAAGATAAATAAAAACCAGATACCAGGGCCTCCGCTTGGGTCGCCAGGGGGCGTGGCCGGCCTGCAAACCACCACAGGCCCCTCGCCCAGGCCCCCCCACGCCCCAAGGGAACCCCCACCCTGATCCGGGACACCCTTCAGGGCAAACCAGCTGGCCCCCACCCGTGCACCAGGCCTCTATCCTATCTAATAAAAGAGTAATATGCAGATTGACCATCACTCCAACACACAAGATGGCTGCCCCCATGTGGTCAAAGATCCTGCCCCCATGTGGACACAAGATGGCCGCCACAAGATAGCCAGCAAGGGAGGGTAGTTAGGGGTGACCCAGCCAGCAGAGGAGGGAAGTTGGGGGTGACTGGGTCTGCAGGGAAGGGCAGTTGAGGGGGGGACTCAGGCCTGCAGGGGAGGGCAGTTAGGGGTGACCAGGTCTGCAGGGGAGGGCAGTTAGGGGTGACCAGGTCTGCAGGGGAGGGCAGTTAGGGGTGACCAGGCCTGCAGGGGAAGCCAGTTAGGGGCAAGCAGGATGGCAGGGGAGCAGTTAGGCATCAATCAGGCTGGAAGGGGAGTGGTTAGGGGGTGATCAGGCTGGCAGGCAGAAGCAGTTGGGGCAATCAGGAAGGCAGGCAGGCGAGCAGTTGGGAGCCAGCAGTCCTGGATTGTGAGAGGGATGTCTGACTGCCCATTTAGACGGGCAGTCAGACATCCCTCGAGGGGTCCCAGATTGGTGAAGGTGCAGGCTGGGCTGAGGGACACACACCCCTGTGCATGAATTTCATGCCCCGGGCCTGTAGTACCTTAATAAAAAAAATTAAAAAAAAAATGAACCTTGCAAAAAAAAAAAAAAAAGAAAATTATCTTGTGAGTGGGGAGATTAATAAGAAACAGGGACACTGTTACATTAGATTGCATTAATTATTTCAAATGATAGGTAGTGGCAACACTATTACTAAGTTTCATGGTTTTTAAATGTATGAGATTATGAATTCTGGATTCCATCATGATTTGATTTATACCTGACTCTTAAGCCCTCTCCTCCATATGGTAGCTCCATAAACCCACTTGCCCTGAATGTAGTACCATTTTCTGGTTATGATTCTTCTAACAATGTTACACATCAAAGCAGAACTCATTTTAAAGTCATTGAATTAAATTAAATATTGAAGGCACTACAAAAAAATGTTGTCCTAAAATTAATCTATGCTTACTGAATTTCTTTCATCTAGTGCCATTTTCTGACAATAAGGCAATCAAGATTTTCTTGCATGACTTCTTCTTATACATATGCCATGTTATTGGTTATGGCTCTGCCAAACTCTCGCTGCTTCCCTTCTCCCATTTTTTATTCTATTAGTTGAAACAGAATTTTATACAGGTGAATATTAACATTGATATACTATAAGATAAGCCAAACTTTAGAAAAGACTCTAATTACTTTATTTAGTAACTATATGTTTTACACAGAACAGGGTATAAAGCAAAGAATGAAGGAAAATCATACATAAATATAATCTTAAGTTAATTTTTAATATATATGAAAAATATATTAACATATGTTTTTAAAGATATTTTTGTGTAATCAAAACCTATTGTAGTTATTTTACCTGTTGGATAATACTTGCCACCCCAGTGTCATTTGTTAGTGACCAGGAACTATCATGAAAACATCACCATCCTATAAAGGCTTGCTGTGTGTCAGAATCAAAGAGCCTGTCAGATAAAATTTCCAGTCGCTAATGAAAAATTTCTAATCACTGATTGAAAACAACAACAATAGAAAATACACACATTGTGCTGACAGGATATTGTCATCACCTTTACATGTAATAAGAAATTTATATAAACCATAATTCTTCATTATATTTATACACTTTAAATATGCAACAGGATCATATCTATGAATACTCAATTGAAGAAGTATTTTTCATATTATTAAAAAAATGATGTCAGACCTAGATAATAGTATGCAAAGTGAAATAAGCCAGAAAGGGAGAAAGACAAATACCATATGTTTTCACTTATATGTGTAATCCAAAGAATTAAATAAACAAAACAGAAACAAACTCATAGATACAGAGTACAAAATAATGGTTACCAGATGGGAGGGGGGTTGGACAGATGGGTGGAAATGGTGAAGGATTAAGATATACAAATTGCTAGTTACAAAATAATCATGGGAATGTAAAGTACAACATAGGGAATATAGTAAATAATAAGAAGAAACTATGTATGGTGCTAGGTGGTACTAGATCACTTTGTAAATTATATAAATGTCTAATCAGTATACTATACACCTGAAACTAATCTATATTAATAAAAGGGTAATATGCTAATTAGACCCGATAGACCGGACATCTTCCAGACGTCCTTCTGGACAAAGCCGCAGCGGCTACGAGGCCCTAAGAGGGCCGGTAGCCGTGGCAGCCGGCAGTGCCAGCAGCAGTGGAGTGATGGGGGCAGTGCTGTCCCCTGATCGGTCCAGTTGCCTCCCACAGAGGGAGGCCAGAGGCAGCAGCAGCAGCAGGGTGATGGGGGAGGTGCCTTCCCCTGATGGGCCTGGTTGCCTGCCGCAGAGGGAGGCCAGTCAGTAGGACATCCCCTGAGGGCTCCCAGACTGTGAGAGGGGGCAGGCCAGGCTGAGGGACCCCACCCCAGTGCATGAATTTTCATGCGCTGGGACTCTAGTATAAAATAATATTGAATGTCAACTGTAATTGAAAAAAAAACGTAAGTCAAAGATAGGAACCCAATATTAAGTTAATAAGTAATATGAGTTAATGCCTGAAAATATTTGTGATTATAAAAAATGTTGATAGTATATATAAATTCTTACTATAAATAAGTATATTATATATATACTAGAGGCCCGGTGCATGAAATTCGTGCATGGTGGGGCATGTCCCTCAGCCCAGCCTGCACCCTCTCCAATCTGGGATCCCTATTACAATCCAGGACTGCTGGCTCCCAACTGCTCACCTGCCTGCCTTCCTGATTGCCCCTAACTGCTTCTGCCTGCCAGCCTGATCACCCCCTAACCACTCCCCTGCCAGCCTGATTGATGCCTAACTGCTCCCCTGCCAGCCTGGTCACCCTTAACTGCCCTCCCCTGCAGGCCTGGGTCCCTCCCAACTGCCTTTCCCTGCAGGCCTCGTTACCCCCAACTTCCCTCCTCTGCCGGCTTGGTCACCAATAACTGTCCTCCCCTGCAGGCTTGATCGCCCCCAACTGCCCTCCCTTGCTGGCCATCTTGTGGTGGCCATCTTGTGTCCACAAGGGGGGCAGGATCTTTGACCACATGGGGGCAGCCATCTTGTGTGTTGGAGTGATGGTCAATCTGCATATTACTCTTTTATTAGATAGGATAGAGGCCTAATGTATGGGTGGGGGCCAGCTGGTTTGCCCTGAAGGGTGTCCCAGATCAGGGTGGGGTTCCCTTGGGGTGTGAGGCAGCCTGGGCGAGGGGCCTGTGGTGATTTGCAGGCTGGCCACCCTCCCCGGCAACCCAAGCGGAGGCCCTGGTATCTGGGGTTTATTTATCTTCGACAATTGAAACTTTGTAGCCTGGAGCGGAGCCAAGCCTTCTGCTTGCTCTCTGACGGCAGCCAATTTTTTTTTGGATTTATGTATCTTCTATAATTGAAACTTTGTAGACTTAAGCGGAGGCCTGGGCTGGCCAGGGCTGCAGAAGCTTGGCTTCCTCCATCGCTGCGGGTAACCCTAGCCTCCTGCTCTTTCCAGCTCTGTGGCTGCCACCATTTCTGTTTGGGTTTATGTATCTTCTATCATTGAAACTTTGTAGCCTTGAGTAGAGGCCTAGGCCGGCAAGGGCAGGCAGAAAGCTTGGGTTCCTCCATTGCCAGGGAAACCCAAGCCTCCTTCCTGCTCTCTGTGGCTGTAGCCATCTTGGTTGGGTTTATTTGCATATTTGCTCCTGATTGGCTAGTGGGCGTGGCTTGTGGGTGTAGCGGAGTGATGGTTAATTTGCATATTGCTCTTTTATTAGATAGGATACTGTATACATATATACATATATATATTTATATATATAATACTTAAAAGCTGTTACCTTCTGTCTAACTTATTTTTTAATGCCTTGATATTTTAGGAAAAAAATGTATACCTAATATTTTTAAGTAAACAAATCTAAAAGTCTAATCAAGGTCTTGCTATAGCTACATCAAAGCCATTCACAAAAAAACCAAGTCAAGAAATCTTCTACTCTGCTAAATGTATCTTATTGTTTGAAAACTGAGCCTTTAATCCTAGGATATAGTTATATCTTTTGTTTAAAATTAGTACCTATTAACAAATACTACAATTTGCTTTCTGCTTAAATGTGTCACCGATTTGCCATTGATGGTTTGGAAAATTTTAAAACTTTAGTAATATCTTGTATAATTTTCTTCTCTTAAAAATGAGGTTAGATTATATTTGACTTATCAGTATTCTCAATATACTAATGGTCTGATTGTTTTGAGTATGCACATGATTCATGGGTAAGCATCTGCATTTGGCCCACTAGAGTTAATGCCAAAAATGGTTCTAGGATATTCAGAATAAACCTACAATAGGCTGGAAATTAAAAGGCATGCCATGTTCTTGGCCTGAGGTGAATAAATAATGACTTTACCTTTACAGAAATGTCAGCATGGAGCTTGCCATGGCAGTAAATTAAAGGTGACATACAATATTCACTTTGCATGCAAAATATCCTTCTACCAATTAAAGTCTTACCTGTGTTGCTAAATGCTAATTTTAAGTGATTTTAAGGTCTTGTACATTTTTATTGATGAATCTGTTAAAAGGATGCAAGTTCTGAATAATTATACAAATTTCACTGCATTACAAACAAAAGCTAGTAAAGGGAACTATAGAGCAGAGATACTAAATGTCAGTTCTGCCTCAATGCACCAGCAAGAATGGATTTCTAGTACACTGCTGGTAGAAATGCAGACTGGTGCATCCACTATGGAAACAGCATGGGAAGGAGGGGGAGAAAATGGCAGCTCAATAGACAGACCTGTCGTGCACCTCATCCCAGAGCCAGACTGGAAATACAACTAAATTGGAGAATATCCCCTTGGAATTAACATGTGAGGCCCAGCTGAGGAGGAAACTTATAGCAAGGAAGGATAGAAAACACCTGGGGACTGGTAGGAAGGACATTGAGATTGCAGAGGGGTTGCAGGCCAGTGGGCCGAGAGGAAGAGGAGGAAGCTGCATTACAGGAGAATCTGTTCCCTCAGAAAAAATAGAACCTGGGCCCAGGATGAGCACCAGAACCCAGTCCCATGGTGTAACATCAACTGTGTAAAGAAAAAACTGCAGGTCTGTTGGCTGCTGAGGAGTCATCTGGACCTGAGAGCACAACTGAAAAAGGCTGTGTGGCAAAGGCAGCACCCCAAAAGGTGGCCCCTGAGAAAGGATAAAGCATCATGATGTTGATGGGAGAGAAAGCCACAGTTTCTTGGAATGTAGACTTCCAAACCTAAAAACAGCCATTTCTCTGCAAAGGAGTTAGCCCCTCCCAGTAGCCTCAGGCAGGGCTGGTGATATAGCCTGCCACACCCTGCGTTTTGAGCTTTAAGGAGTAAACAAAGGCAAAAGACAAGCTTAGGGCTCTGAATACCCTCAAGGAGCCCTCAGTGACTGGAATGGAAGAGGGGCTGCCTGCTCAGCTATTCTGGGAATCAGAGTGATAAAAACTCCAGGGTCCCAGCTGACTCCATTAGTCTCCATACAAGGATCTCTGTTCAACCAAGTGCAGAGTAATATTTGGGGCCACTAGTGGAGGAATAGCTCTGGGACAGGAAAACACACCCATCATGAAAGTGAAATAGCACCAACCCCAGCTAAAGCTCTGTCAGAAATAGTTAATTAAGATTGACAGCTGGCAGACAGGCAAAGAAGGCAGATTGGCCCTGCCTGCTTCCAGCCAAGGCCTGTGGAGACAGACACAAGCATTAGACCTGTGAATGGTTTGCAGCTTTAAGCAGGGTGCTAAAAGCCAAAAGACAGTGCCTGACAGTGGTTAGCACCTAAGTATCTAACAGGAAGCCCAGAATTCGGAGACAGAACAGAAGAGTGGGATTCTAAGCCAGCTTCAATGGGGCATTAGAATGCAGTTGAAGCAAACAGCACTTCACTTTTTGTTTTTTATTTTATTTATTATTTCATTTTTTGCACCTTTTTCTTCCTCTCTTCTTTTTTTCCCCTCACACCATTTTTCTTCTCCTTTCTCCTTTTTAGTTTTTCTCTTTCCTTTCTTCCTGCCCTTTTAAAAATTGATCCCCTTTATCTATCTGCTTTATTGATTTGTTATTATTCTAGTTTCTCTTGGTTTAATCATATATCTTATTTCCTCTTTCCTGCTCCTATTTAATTTCCCTTTATCATTTCATTTTCTTCACTACTAAATATTTTTCTCTATCTTCTCATATTCTTTTCTTCTTCTCCTAATTTTTTTTAACTTGTTTCACTTCCAGTATTTAGGCCTATCTGTTCTCTCCTTTATTTTCCTTTTCAAAAATTTGTTTTTCTTATCTTTTCATTTATTTTATCCCTCCTATATTCTAAACTGTGGTTTTCCCACTATTCCTCCAATTTCTTAACCTTATTTTATTTATTGAGGAACTGCATCTGCCCCCACTACCCTTTCTGGGTGTTTTTTTGTTTGTGCTTTTTGGTTTATTGATTTGTTTTATTTTTTTCTCCCCATATTTTTTTTTTCTTTTCTCTTTTCTATAATTCTTGCTCTCTTTTTTATTTCCTAGTTTTATTTTCTCTGGGGGTCATTTTTGTTGGGATTATAGGAGTATTGTATATATTCGTGTTCTGTTCCTTCTGTGACGTGTCTTATGTTGTTGTATTTTATGCTATTCAGTCAGCACCTCCACAAAAACAGGCACAACATGGTAGGGAGTGAGCCACATAATCAGACACACTGAGAAGAGAAACCATCCATCAATGGGATAAAACATTCAAGATCCAACTACATCAGGAGAACCCACATATCTCAAGTAGGGGGCCTTCCTAATACACCTAGCCCAGGAGACCTGAGAAACTGCACCAATGGGTCCCACAAAACATCTACTACATAAGATGAACCCCTAAAATCTGGGTGGCATAGCAGTTTGATCTAATATATAGAAATAAATACCAAGGAACAACAAAAATGGGGATACAAAGAAACAACTCCCAAATGAAAGAAATGGAGGAGTCACCGGAAAAGGAATGAAATGAAATGAAGGCAAGTAATTTTTAAAAGAAAGAATTCTGAGTAATGGTTATTAGGATGCTCAAACTTTTGGATGAGAAATACATGCAACTCAATGATAATTATAAGGAGCTGATGAGTTGAATAATGACATAGGTACAATAAAGAACACAATGGAAGGTTTCAACAGTAAACTAGAAGAAACTGAGGACTGAAGACTGAATCAGCAAGTTAGTAGACAAGGAAAAAAAACACCCAAACAGAGCAGCAACTAAAGGAAAAAAAAGCAGGAGAGTATAAGGGAGTTTTGGGACAACATAACGGGAAACAACGTCCGCATAATAGGGGTGCCAGAAGGAGAGAAGCTGAGAAAGGAGTAAAAAACATGTTTGAAGAAATAATGACTAATAACTTCCCTAACTTCGGAAAGATAAAAATTTACACAACTCCAAAAAGCACAGAGAGTCCCAAACAAGAAGAACTCCAAAAGACCTACACCAAGATACATCATAATTAAGTTGGCAAAGGTAAAGGACAAAGAAAGAATTTTAAAGAGAGAGGCTATACCCAGAAAGGCAGGCTGAAGAGCTGCCTGAGCCGCGTGATACCAGAGGGAGAGAAACTTGCAGTGGGCATGGTTCTTTTGCCTTTATATTTTTTCTGCTTTTATTAGCAAAACCCAATTCATAGGACTTTTCAATTACAAACTCTCACCAAGGCTACGGTGCAGGTGGACATGCAGTATTGTGGAGGCTGGGGAGATGCTGTGGAGAGGAGCAGGACAGGGAGAGGTGAACAGGAATCTGGCACTGGGGCATTCCAGACCCTCCAACCCTACACAGCCATTTTTCTGCTGAAGAGTCAGCCCCTCCAAGCACCTGCAGGGCAACTAGTACAGCTGCACCCAGCCTCAAACTTTGCAGAGTACAAAGAATCTGAATAGCCCCAGGGAGCCCTGGGAGACTGGGTTTAAGGGTAGTTTGATCCTAGAAACCAATACAGCAACACCCCCACCTAAATCCTGTGTCAGAAATAGATGCTTGTGTAAATAAGACTGAAAGCAGGTAGAAAAGCAAAGCTGGCAGATTGGTCCTGCCTGCCTGAAACCAAGGCTATGGAGACAGACAAAAAGGAGCAGTGGATCGTAGGAAACTTCAACATGGTGCTGAGGATCTAACAAAAAACTGAGAAGTAGCAGAAAGAACATTAGAGAGGGATATTAAACCAGCTCCCATGGCACATTAAAACTTGGCTGAAGTGAAAGACACTGCACTTTTTTTATTTTTTATGTTTCACTTAACAATTTTTTTTCTTTAATTTTTTAACCTTTTATTTTTTTGTATTATTTTTCTTCATTCTATTTTTATTTTTTATTATTATTTTATTTTATCTTATTTTTTCTTTTTTCCCCTACCCTTTTCTTCCTCACATCTCCATTTTTTATCCTGTTTCTCTTCTCCTGTCCCTGCTTTCATTTTTCTCTCTCCTTTCTTTTTACCCATAGTTAAAAATGAATCTTCTTTAAACTAATGAACAAAAATAGATACAGAGTCAGAGAAGCATCGAACAGCAAAACTGCATCGAAAAGGTTGGGGAGGATTGGTGGGGTGGAGGTAAGAGATCAACCGAAGGACTGGTATGCATGCATATAAGCATAACCAACAGAAGCAAGACACTGGTGGGGTGGAGGGGGGGGGGGCGGGGAGGGCATGTGCCAGGGGGTAGGGGAGTCCAGGGGAAAGTCAATAGGGAAAAAATGAGACATATGTACTACTATTTGTAATACTTTAAACAATAAAATAAAATTAAAAAAAAGAATCTGCTTTATTGACGTATTATTATTATTAAAGTCTTTGTTAGCTTATTCATATATCTAATTTCCTCTCCCCTGCTCCAAGACAATGCACACTTCTCTTTTCTCTTTCTTAGCTAGCCATTTTTTTTAATTTAATACATCTTTATTGTTCAGATTATTACAATTGTTTCTCCTTTTTCCCCCCATAGCTCCCCTCCACCCGGTTCCAACCCCACCCTTTGCCCTTACCTCCCCCGACACTGTCCTCATCCATAGGTGTACGATTTTTGTCCAGTCTCTTCCTGCACCCCCCATACCCTTTTCCCCCTGAGAATTATCAGTCCACTCCCTTTCTATGCCCCTGATTCTATTATATTCACCAGTTTATTCTGTTCCTCAGATTTTCAATTCACTTGATTTTTAGGTTCACTTGTTGATAGATATGTATTCGTATTTGTTGTTCATAATTTTTCTCTTTACTTTTTTCTTCTTCCTCTTCTTAAAGAATACCTTTCAGCATTTCATATAATACTGGTTTGGTGGTGATGAACTCCTTTAGCTTTTTCTTATCTATGAAGCTCTTTATCTGACCTTCCATTCTGAATAATAGCTTTGCTGGGTAGAGTAGTCTTGGTTGTAGGTTCTTGCTGTTCATCACTTTGAATATTTCTTGCCACTCCCTTCTGGCCTGCATAGTTTCTGTTGAGAAATCAGCTGACAATCGTATGGGTGCTCCCTTGTAGGTAATTAACTGTTTTTCTCTTGCTGCTTTTAATATTCTCTCTTTGACTTTTGCTCTTGGCATTTTAATTATGATGTGTCTTGGTGTGGTCCTCTTTGGATTCCTTTTGTTTGGGGTTCTGTGCACTTCCTGGACTTGTAAGTCTATTTCTTTCACCAGGTCAGGGAAGTTTTCTGTCATTATTTTTTCCAATAGATTTTCAGTATCTTGCTCTCTCTCTTCTTCTGGCACCCCCATAATTCTGATGTTGGTATGCTTGAAGTTGTCCCAGAGGCTTCTTACACTATCTTCAACTTTTTGGATTCTTTTTTCTTTTTTTTTGCTTTTCCGGTTGAGTGCTTTTTGCTTCTTTGTATTTCAAATCTTTGACTTGATTCTTGCATTCCTCTAGTCTGCTGTTGGGTCTCTGTATAATATTTTTTATTTCAGCCAGTGTATGTTTAATTTCTAGTTGGTCCTTTTTCATATCTTTGAGGGTCTAGTTATATTTATCATCCTTTTCTAGGATATTCTTGAAAAGCCTTATAACCGTGGTTTTGAATTCTATATCCAGTCATTTGTTTTCCTCCATTTCTTTCGTTTGTTATTTGTTTCTTCATCTCCCCATTTTTCACTGCTTCCCTGAGTTGGTAGGGTAGCTTTGTGTGTTAGGTTTCCTATATGGCCCAGTGGGTTGACCTCCCCAGTTAACCTGAGGTGGACACTCTTGGTGCACCCCTTTGTGGACTGTGTGTACAGCCTTGTTGTGGTTAAGTCTTGATTGTTGTTGGTATCACTGGGAGGAATTGACCTGCAGGCCAGTTGGCTGTGAGGATCAGCTGTGTCTACACTGGGAGATTTTTGGTGCTGGAGACAGCCTTATAGGATTAGCCTTGCCAGATTGCAAAAGCCTCTGTGCTCAGTTTGGAAGGGGTGGAGTCTCAGGGCGGAGCAGACAGTCTTGGCTTCCCATCAGCCCTGCCCTTGTGCACGAGTCTCTAGACCTCTGCCTTCCATGATTCCCGAGTTTCTGCCTTACAGTCCAGATTTCCCCTGTAAGAGCATGGGTCCCCAGGGGCTCACCCAGAACTGCAGTTCAGTGCAGTTGGAACTGGGGTTCAGTGCAGTCAGGAGCTTCTGACTCCCTTCCGCTAGGGATAGCCTGTGGTAACCTCCGCAGTCAGTCTTTGTGCGCACTCGGGCCTCCAGACCCCTGCCGCCGCAACTTCCCTGAGTCTCCGAGTCTCTGTGTGCCTTTCTCTCTACCTGACAGTCCAAACTCCCCCTGTATAAGCCTGGGTCCTCGGGGTTTCACCCGGAACTGAGGTTCAGTGCAGTCAGAATTGGAGTTCAGTGCAGTTGGGGGCTTTCTTTCCCCTCCCTCCAGAGAAAGCCAGCCAGACACTCCGCCACCCTTCCTCTCTGCGTGTGTGTCTCCGTACCTCAGCTCTTTGCCGCTCCTTCTCCGTGAGCTTTCCTCTTTCCTTCTAGTTGTAGAATTTCCACTCAGCCAGCTTTCCTGTTGTTCTGGATGGTGTCCGTTCTGTCTTTTAGTTGTAGTTTTGAAATTGTTATGCGGGGCAGCAGTTTAGGTGTTTACCTATGCCACCATCTTGGTTTCTACCTAGCCACTTTAATTGCATAATTAGTTTCACTTACTAAACTCAAGGCTATCTGCTCTCTCCTTTATTCTCCTTTTCCAAAAATAGATGAATATATAGATAAATAAAAACTTATTTTTGTGTTTTTAATATATTTTTAATTTTTTTAATTTATTGACTAGAGGCCTGATGCATGAAATTTGTGCAAGAGTAGGCCTTCCTTCCCCGGCTGCCGGCACTGGCTTCCCTCTGGTACCTGGGACCTGGGCTTCCCTCCAGCCACTGGCAGGCACCCACCAGTAATATGGGTTTCCCTCCAGCCCCGGGAAGATACCCAGCCGGGACCCGGGCTTCCCTCCAGCCACTGGCAGGCACCCAACCAGACCCTGACTTTCCTCCAGCCACCAGCAAGCACCTGAGACCCAGGCTTGGTCCAAAAGGTTGTCCAGAAGGACATCCAGAAGGATGTCTGGTCTAAGTAACATATTACACTTTTATTATTATAGATTATTTTGGTTTTTACTTTTCTTCTTATTTACTCATTCTCGTTCTACTTCCTCTATACTGAACCGTGTCCATTCCCCTATTCATTCAATTGCTTTACCTTACATTCTGGATATAAGTTCTGCCTTTACAGATTCTGTCCTCCATCCCCCTTTATTCAGGGTGTTGTTTGCATTTTTTGGTTTATTTGTTTGTTTTGTGGAGTTTTCTCTACATACATGTATTTTCCCCCCTTTTTGTCTTCTTTTTATATTTTCTCTAACATTTTTTTCAATTTCTCAATATAATTTTTGCTCTCTTTTCTCTCTCCTAATTCTCTTTTCTCTGGTGGTCACTTTTATTGGGGTTATTGGTGTCGTGAGTACATTTGTGTTTTGTTCCCTTTGTGACGTGTCTTCACGAGTTGTATTTTGTGCTGTTCAGTCAATGTGGTGACTAGTGAGCCACATAACCAGACACCCTGAAAGGAGACTCCATCCACAAATGATAGAATAACACTCGACTCAACTACACCAAAAAAAAAAACCCTCAAATATCCCAAGTAGGAGACATCCCTAGAATACCTAGCCCAGAAGACCTGAGATATTGCACCACTGGGTCCCACAAAACATCTACCATTTAAGACAAACTCAAAACAATGGGTGACATAGAAGTTTGATCTAATGCATAGAAACAACCACAAAGGAACAGCAAAAATGAGGAGACAAAGAAACAACCACAAAATGAAAGAAAAAGAGGAATCACCAGAAAAGGAAGTAAAGAAAATGGAGGCAAGCAATTTGTCAGAGAAATAATTCAGAGCAATGGTTATAAGAATGCTGAAAAAGATGGAGGACAAATTCAAAAGCATGTGTAAGATTGAAGAGAAAATGAAGAAGAACCAAGAGGAATTGAAGAATGGAATAGATGTAATAAAGAACACAATGGAAAGTATCAATAGTAGACTAGAAGAAACTGAGGACAGCATCAGAGAACTAGAAAACAAGGTAGGATAAAAACACCCAAGCAGAGCAGCAACTGGAAAAAAAACAAAAAACTTAAAAAGCAAGAGGAGAGCATAAGGAAAATTTGAAACAACACAAAATTAAAAAATATCCACATATAGTGGTGCCAGGAGAAGAGGAACCTAAGCAAGGAATAGAAAACCTGTATGAAGAAATAATGACATAAAAATTCCCTGATATTGAGAAGAAAAAACTCACACAAGTCCAAGAAGCACACAGAGTCCCAAACAAGATGAACCCAAAAAGACCAACACCAAGATACATCATAATTAAATTGGCAAACACAAACAACAAAGTAAGAATATTAAAGGTTGCCAGAGAGAGATAGAAAGTGACCTATAAAAAATCTCATATTAGACTATCAACTGATTTCTCAACAGAAACACATCAGGCCAGAAGAAATGGAATTAAATATATAAGGTGATGCAAAGCAAGGGACTGAATCCAACAATACCCTATCCAGCAAGGCTATCATTCAAAACCGAAGGTGAAATAAGGAGCTTCACAGACAAAAAAAGGGCTAAGGGAGTTTATTACCACCAAACTAGCAATGCAAGAAATGCCAAAGGTACTGCTATACAAACAATAAATAGAAAGGGAAAAAGGAACACAGGCATAAAGAATAAAAATTGATACAAATACTTATCAATAGTAACCTTAAATATAAATGGACTAAATGCTCCAATCAAAAGACATAGGGTAGCTGAATGGATAAGAAAACATGACCCATATACCTGCTGTCTACAAGAGACCCAGATCAGAACAATAGACTCACACACACTGATAGTGAAGGGAAGGGTAAATTTTTTTCAGGCAAATGGAATTAGAAAAAAAAAATAGCTAGGGTATCAATACTTATATCTGACAAAATAGACCCCAAAGTGAAGGCCATAAGAAGATAAGGAGGGCCACTTCATAATACTAAAGGGAGAAATTCAACAGGAGGATATAACTCTGGTAAACATATATGTACATAATACAGGAAGACACACAAACATAAAAATATCAAGGAAGAAATCCACAGCAATACAATCACAGTAGGGGATGGTAATATCCCATTGACACCACTGGATAAATCCTCTAAACAAAAAATTAGCAAAGAAACATCAATCCTAAATGACTCAATAGATCAGATGGAATTAATTGACATTTTCACAACATTTCACCCCAAAGCTACAGAATATACATTCTTCTCAAGTGCACATGGAATATTTTCAAAGATAGACCATATATTGGAACACAGGCAAAGTCTCTTCAAATTCAAGAAGATATAAATCATATCAAGCATCTTCTCAGATCACAATGGCATAAAACTAGAAATCAGCTACAATAAAAACAATGAAAACAAATTTCAAACATTTGGCAACTAAATAGCATGCTATTATACAATGATTGCATTACCAAAGAGATAAAATAAGAAGTAAAAAGCATCCTGGTAACAAATGACAATGAAAACACAACAATCCAAAATCAATGGACATAGTGAAAGAAGTCCTGAGAGGGAAGTTCATAGCTCTACAGTCCTATCTCAAAAAACAAGAAAAAAATGGTATTAAATTATCTAATCCTACAACTTAAAGAATTAAAAAGAGAGCAACAAGAAAAGCCCAGAGTAAGCAGAAGGAAGGAAATTATAAAGATCAGAGCAGAAATAAATGACATAAAGACCAAAAAAATAAAATTACAAAAGATCAATAAAACCAAGAGCTGGTTCTTTGAAAGGAAAGTATAAACAAGATTGATGAACCTATAACCAAGCTCATCAAGAAACAAAGAGAGAAGACTCAAACAAACAAACTCAGAAATGAAAGAAGTGAAGTAACAGCAGACCCCACAAAAATACAAATTATTGTAAAAAAAATACGGTGGACAACTCTACTCCAACAAACTGGACAATCTAGATGAAATGGACATATTCTTAGAAAAATATAAGCTTCCAAAACTCAATCAGAAATAATAATAAAAAAAATCTGAATAGGTTGGTAACTACTGACAAAAATGAAGCAGTAATCAATAATCTCCCAGCAAACAAAAGCTCTGGTCTGGATGGCCTTACAGGGGAGTTTTTCCAAACATCCAAAGAAGAACTAAAACCTATTCTGCCCACACTACTCCTAAAAATTCAAGAGGAAGGCACACTTCAAGCTCTTTCAGTGAAGCCAGCATTACCATAATTCCAAAACCAGATAAAGACACTACAAAGAAGGATAATTACAGGCCAATATCCCTGATGCACGTAGATGCAAATATCCTCAACAAAATTCTAGCAAATCTAATCCAGCATTACATTAGAAAAATTATACACCATGACCAAGTGGGATTTATTTTGGGGTTTCAAGCCTGGTACAATATCCACAAATCAATAAACATGATACATCACATAAACAAATTGAGAGACAAAAATCACATATTCATATCATTTGATGCAGAAAAGTCATTTGACAAAATCCAACACCATTTATTGACAAAAACTCTCAGCTAAGTGGGAATACTATAGAGGGATCATACCTTAGCATAATAAAGGTTTTATATGGCAAACCTACAGCCAACATCATACTCAATGAGCAAAAACTAAAAACATTTCTCCTAAAAACAGGAACAAAGAAGGAATGGCCACTTTCACCACTCCTGTTTTACATAGTACTGGAAGTGCTAGCCATAGTGATCAGACAAGAAGAAAAAATAAAGGGCATCCAAATTGGAAAATTAGAAGGTAAACTCTCATTCTCAGATGACATGTTATACTACATAGAAAACCCTAAAGACTCCATAAAAATACTACTAGACTTAATAAATGAATTCAGCAATGTAGCAGTATACAAAATTAATATCCAGAAATCTATGCCTTTTTCATACGCCAATAATGAACTCAAACAGAAAAAGAAACTAAAAAAAACAACCAAAAAAAACAAACAATCCTATTTACCATCGCACAAATAAAATAAAATAAAATAAAATAAAATAAAATAAATCTAGGAATAAACTTAACTAAGGAGGTAAAAGGCCTGTACTCATAAAACTAAGAAAAATGCTCCAAAAATTTATATGGAATAAAAAAATACCCCGAATAACCACAGCATTCCTGAGAAAGATAAAGTTGGAGGGATCACAATACCAGATATCAAGCTATACTTCAAAGCCACTGTTTTCAAAACTGCCTGGTACTGGCACATGAACAGACATATAGACTAATGA
This sequence comes from Plecotus auritus, assembly GCF_963455305.1. NCBI lineage: Eukaryota > Metazoa > Chordata > Mammalia > Chiroptera > Vespertilionidae > Plecotus > Plecotus auritus. The sequence goes on along the minus strand of NC_137770.1, from coordinate 127,385,675 downwards.
AACAGAATAGAGAACCCAGAAATTGACCCAAGTCATTATGTTCAATTAATATTTGACAAAGGAGTCAAGATCATACAATGGAGTCCAGACAGTCTCCTCAATAAATGGTGTTGGGAAAATTGGACAGATATATGCAAAAAAATGAAACTAGACCACCAACTTACACCATACACAAAAACAAACGAAAAAAATGATAAAGGATTTAACCATAAGATGTGAAGCCATAAAAATCTTAGAATACATAGACACCAAAATATCAGACATATATCATAGCAATATTGTTACCGATACAGTTCCTACAGCAATGGAAACTGAGAAAATAAACAAATGAGACTACATCAAAATAAAAAGCTTCTGCACAGCAAAAGAAACAAGAAGGCCCACTACATGGGGGAACATACTTACCAACATTATCTACAGTAAGGGTTTAATCTCATTTACAGGGAACTCATACAACTTAACAAAAGGAGATAAACAATCCAAAAAATGGGCAGAGGACGTAAATAGACACTTTTCAAAAGAGTACACACAGAAGGCCAAGAGACACATGAAAACATGCTCAAAGTTATTAATCATCCAAGAGAGGCAAATCAAAACAACAATGAGGTACTATCTCATACCTGTCGGAATGGCTACCATCAACAAATCACCAAATAACAAGTGCTGGCGAGGATGTGGAGAAAAAGGAACCCTAGTGTACTGCTGGTGGGAATGCAGACTGGTGCAGCCACTGTGGAAAACAGTATAGAGTTTCCTCAAAAAGTTAAAAATGGAACTTCCATTTGACCCAGTGATCCCACTTTTAGGATCATATCTCATAAGTCAGAAACACCAATCAGAAAAGACATATGCACCCCTATGTTCATAGCAGCACAATTTACAATAGCTAAGATTTGGAAACAGCCTAAGTGCCCATCAGCAGATGAGTAGATTAGAAAACTGTGATAAATCTACACAATGGAATACTACACTGCTAAAAAAAAAAAAGAAGGAACTTTTATCATTTGCAACAGCATGGATGGACCTGGAGAGCATTATGCCAAGCAAAATTAGCCAGTTGGAGAAAGGGAAATATCACATGTTCTTACTCATTTGTGGAATATAATGAACAATATAAATTGATGAATACTTACAGATCCAGAAACAGAGAAACACCGAACAGACCATCAAACCTCAGAGGGAAGTCTGGGGAGGTTTGGAGTGGCTGGCTGGTAAAAGATCAACCAAAGGACTTGTATGCATGCATATTAGCATAATGAATGGACAGGTACACTTGGGCGATGGGGGCTTGTCCTGGGGTTGGGAGTGGCCAGGGAGGAGTCAATGGGAGAAAAAGGAGACATATGTAATACTTTAAACAATAAAAAATAATAATAATGGCAATAAACAAGTACCTATCAATAATAACCTTAAACGTAAGTAGATTAAGTGCTCCAATCAAGAGACATAGGGATCTGAATGGATAAGCAAACACGACCCATATACATGCTATCTTATCTATAAGAGACCCACCTTAGAACAAAAGATTCACAAAGTGAAGAACAAAGTGAAGGGATGGAAAAAATTTTTCAGGAAAATGAAAATGAAAAAAAAAAAAAAACAGCTGGGGTAGAAATTGTCAAAAGTGTATAGATAGATTCCTGATCAATTCACCAACTTTAGGATATGGCAAAATATTTAACTTTGATTACCCATAAAGATTCATTATAATCTGGCTATTGATTGGGAGTTCTGAACACAGATAGTGGGCATATCCTTCAGCAAAATTAGAGAATTGTCCTGCTTCTCCCTATTTGCTTCCTGTTGCTTCAGCAGGGTTTGAAGTTGTCTTTTTCTTATAGTACATTAATGAAAGTTTTTCTAAGTAGAAAAGATATTCAGCATTCTAGCATTTTGTGACCATATCCTAGGTGACTCAGCCTCTCTGGACTTGTGGTCTGAGCCAAGAGAGAGCCAGAAATAGTTTAACAAACTGATAACTATTGCCCTGAGGTGCCATTGTTCTTGCTTTCGCTTGCACAACTTAGAGAGTTCCACATTTTTGTTTTCAACAATAATAATGCCATGATTCTGATTATGTATTTCCATATTTATTGACACTAGAAGTCTCAGAGAAAACCAGCCTAAACAAAATTAAATTAAAAGAGAAACTCATTAAATATTTATGTACAAAATCTCTGACAAAGCAGGGGATGTTTTATAACACAGTCACACCCATCGGGAAACCTATCAGTTTCTGTTATGTCTTTCTTCAGACCCCTCACTGCCCCTCCTTGAAGGTACCTTTGCTTCCCTGATCCAGTTGTTTGCTGCCTCCTGAGCTTGCTGCACAGCTAGTATATTGTATCTTCCTTTCTGTAACCCTAGAATTGCCTTTCATTTCTTTCCTACATGAAAGCCTGTTCGTTTCCTGGATATCATGGTTTTCCTTTCCATTGTTTCACTACAGCTTTTGTATGGAACACATTGTCTAGAGGCTTTTTGGGAAATGATATGTAGAACCTAGCTTTTTAAATTCTACTATGTCTGAAAATAGTATTATAACAAACTCAGTATCAGCTTATAGCTTGGTGGATAGTTTTAAATATTCTTTTCACTAAATATGAAGACTTTCTTTCATTGTCTTTTAGCTCATTTTTCTGGTGTTAAGAGATCTGATAACATTGCACTTTCCTAACTTATTTCCTCCATGTATGGTTTAAGCATCATTCTTTGTTTTTCTGATCATCAGTTTTAGATGATGATGAAGAAGATGAAGAAGAAGAAGAAGGAGAAGGAGAAGGAGGAGGAGGAGGAGGAGGAGGAGGAGGAGGAGGAGGAGGAGGAGGAGGGGGAGGAGTGTGTGTTTTGAAAACAAAGTACTTTACTGTAAGGTCCCCAGATATAGGTTTCTGTTCATTTTTTATTTTTGGTCTGTCAGGTTCCCTGAGATGAATTTCCCAGTCTCTTTCCTGGGAATATGAGTCAAGCTGTCTACCATCCTGAAGGAGTATAGGGAAAAAAGTTCAGGTACATTTTCACATAAACTCTCCATGTACAGTACATAAAACTTCTCTATTCTTCCAGTGTCCCTTGGAGCAGAACTTGGTTCAGAGTATCCAATGTCATCCCTGAAATAAGATGGAAAGGTATCTGGGAGTACATTGTTTCCTTACAAGAACTTTTAACCAAAGCTCCATATCTCCAATTTCTAAGCAAATTGGGAGTTCTTGGGCTTGGGTCACCTTGAGCCTAATTGACTCTTTATTCTGCAGTTTAAGATTTGAATGCTTCCCAGTGTCCTAAGTCAAATGTTACTCTTCCATGTACTGTCAGTTTTCCAAAATGTTGTTCTCATATCTGGTCTCCTTTATCTGCTGCTGGCCCTTCTTTCTCCAGTTTGTCCTAGTAAATACTTAGTTCTTTTTATTAGAGTCATTTTAGTGTGGTTCCTAGGGGTGAGCTAAAAGCACATTACTAATGTCCATTTTTCACTGACATCCTTTCACTTTCTATGTTTATGTATTAGTTTGATAAAGATAAATTGAAATAAGAAAATGTCCTTTAAATAATAATTTTAGTGTAGCAAGTATTAAATTATTTTGATAAAAATATGCCTTGGAAAGTGTGAACTTACTATTTTTTTTAAATTTGTCACTGGATTTTCCATATTGGTTCTTCAAGTATTTTTTCTTCACAGTGTAAACACTCAGTCTTCTCTTTGAAAGACAATCAACATCAAAGACACAAACTACCAAATTTTACCCTCGATCTACAAAATTTTAAGAAAATACTTTCTCCCCAAGCCCACAATTAAGCATGTTTCGTTATTACAGGACCCCCACCTCTTTGCCTTTGTTAGCTGGTTGTTAGGATTAAGTATTTCTATTTCAACCATCTGTCTCAACATACACACACACACACACACACACACACACACACACATACAGAACTACACTAACACATTATACACAAATATTCCTTTTCAAAGTATCAAAGAGTGTTATTAAAAAAACTTTCCTGTTTCAAAATATTTGTACAACCTCCCTTTCATTATTATTAGAAAGCAAAGTAAGATTTCAAACAGACACAGAAGTCACTGTGAAGACAGTGATTGGAGTCACATGAAAGCCAGGGATACCAAGGATTGCCAGAAAACAAACCCTAATCAGAACTCCAGGATTGCAGAGCCAAGATGAGGTGTCATGGGAATTAGAATCACCCCTAAAGCCCTCTGACTGATGTGCTATACTAAAGGAGATGGCCTCTGTGATTCAAAGAACTTCTACTTCAGCAAACAGGTGTTATTGGCTGACAATAATAGAATTCTAGGATCAGTAGGATACCACACCCTTAAACCATACTATTAACTCTACCCCATAGAAAATTGCCCTTGTGTCTAAATAATAAAGCTGAGTATTCAAGTATTTATAAAATATCAATTCTATGGTCAATGTGTGAGTCATTTTTTAAAAAAATAATGTTTTAATTCAATCCACTTGGTAATTAAAAATGGGACTATTATAATTTTAAGCAACATGGAACAAATTATATCATTAGTCTTTAAATAGATCATCATGATTTTTTAGGAAATTGTTGATTTGTCAAAGGAAACATCCTAATGCATTATATCATATATAATAAAGAGCTAATATGCTAATTAGACCAAACAGCAGAACTGTCCAGATAACCTTGTGGCCAGGGCTGCGAGGGGCTGCAAGGGCCAGCCAGGGTTGCGAGGGCTGAGCCCCTTGCACAAACTTTGTGTATCGGGCCTTTAGTTTGGTATAATATTCTTCTTTAGATATTTTAGTGCACATTTCTGACAATCAGATAACTAGATAAATGTCCTTCACATTTATAGCAGTTAAATAATTGTGCCATAATATTTAGTAAACTAGAGGCCCATTGCATGAAGATTCATGCAAGAATAGGCCTTCCTTCCCCTGGCTTCGCTCCCGGCCACCCGGGAGCCTGCAAGTCCTCACTCTCTCTCTGCCCCCCGCCCTCCCCCTCATAACAGGTGACCCACCCTGCCAGGCCACTCCGCACCTGTGTATGCAAATTAACCCACCACCTTTGTTGGATTAATTTGCATACTCACTTCTTACTGGCTGATGGGCATCATGGAGGTATGGTGAACTTGCATATTTCTCTTTCATTAGTGTAGATGAGTAAATAATATTTGGTAGGTAGTATACTTTAGTAATTTTTCCCTTCTTTTAATGTTAGCTACAAAAGCATAAGAAATAAAATGGGCATTACTTTTATTCATGTTTAAATATATGTCCCAGCAAATCTTCCCTGCTTTGTTCTGTAAAGTCAGGAATTTTTGGTTTCATAGAGATTTTCTATAATTGCACTATAAGAAAAATTGAAACAGAAATCTAGGGCAATTCATTCAGCAAATAATTATTAAGCATCTTCTATGAGCTCAGCTTTGTGCTCAGTGCTGAAAATCTAGGTTTTATTTTTTTTATTTTCTTATTGAATCAATTTTGAAACATTGATATTAACACATACAAGGATAGCAACAATAAACTTTACAGAAAATTATATCTATCTTCTAAGAACAGTCAGTTGAGAGGATTGCAATGAGCTGTAAATGTTAAGGAGTATTAATTATGCCTAAACATTATACCTTATAAGAACTGAATGTATTAGAATGTATTGAAGTTCTACAACTATATCTGAATTCAAATAAGCAATGATTTAATTAAAAATATAGTGTATAATGGTACAGGTACCATAGCTTAGGAGATATGGAGATGTACTAGTATGACATGGTATAGTCCAATAAGAAATTATAAGGCATAGAATATTATTTCTCTCTTTCTCTTGGAATTTACCTTTAGTTTTAGATATAATTGTTATTTTACATGTATGTTTAAGCATTAGGAAATAGACTATGTTTGTGTTGTATAGATAACTTTTGTTTGGTTGCCCAAATGATGTTTAGTGTCCTCAAACTATTTCCATATCAAAGGTTCTGCTAATTTGTTTTCTGCACCTTTTTAAAATCTAGATTAATGGAGAAGTATTCACTATTCCACAATAAGCCACATATTTTTTAAAAATCTAAAACCTTGGATCTCTCCATCTTGAAGGGGAGAGTGGCTGTGAGTGGAAGCCTAGCCTTACTTTCAATCAGGAAGAACTCAGATACCTCCAAGGACCCTACAACCACAATACCTAGGGACCAGCAGTGAACGCACAAACACCGGGTCTCATGCAGTGTGAATACACGGATGTGGATAAGCCCTGCACCTTCTCACAGAAAGGTTAAATATCACTCAGGGAAAAGTGAAGTCTGTGATCCAGGCTGGAGGGAGAAACATGTGCAGCAGAATCTAGAGTTTCAAAGGAAGACTATGTCCCACAAAATCCGAGGCTGTTGGGGTCAGCGTAGCCCGCGAATGTGGAAGGGCGTCCACAGGGCTGCTGGCAGAAGGGAACTCTAGAAATCAACCCATAACTGGGCTGGGCACAGAAAGGCAGCTGGAAGTTCTACCACTATACAGGTTGCGCAGTCCCAAGGGAAAAAGACGTGCACAGAGATGTGCGCAGAGATGTGCGCAATGCTGGGGGGAAAAGTCGCGAGTCCACACTTACTCTGGCTTTTTTTTTTTTTTTTTAAATCCTTGCTTTTGATTACTAAGCCCAGTACAGAGGATATCCCAATTAAAAACACTCTCAGAGACTGCAGGGGAAAGTTGTTTTTGTGGAACCTGGGAGTCAGAGTGGGGAGAAATGATCAGAAAACCAGCTCTTGGGCAGTCCATTCTCCCAACCCAGTATTAAGTGTGGCAGAGAAAACAAAAAATAAATACTGGGTAGAGAGGACTTATAGCCGCAGATGTCAGTACAGAAACACTGCCACCCATGGGTTGAATCATAAATTGACTCTTGTGTAAATACATCTAAAGCAGGCTGAGAAACAAAGAAATACTGCCTGCTTGAAAACAGGATTGTGGCTTACAACAAAGAGGAGCAGTGGAATGCAGGGAACTTCATACTGTCCTGACTACCTGACAGAAAACAGTCGTGCCAAACAGAACAGTAAAGGAAGTGAATGAAATTCACTAGTGCACATTTTTATTTTTTATCTTTTACTTAAGAAACTAATTTTTTCTTTTTTTCTCACTTGATTTTACCTTTTTAATTATTATTTTTAATTTTTAATTAGTATTACTACTACTATTATTTTACCTTTTTTAAAGTTTCATTTTATTTTTTCTTTATTTTATTTTATTTTATTTTGTGATTAGTGACCTACATTATATTTTCATTTTTCTTTTAGCATCATTTTACTCTATCTCAACTTTACCTTTATGCCAATACTCTCTTCCTCACTTTTCCCCTTTTGTTGTCCTGTTTCTCATACCCTATTCCTTCTTTAGATTTTCCCCATTCTTTCTTTTTATCCCCCATTAAAAATTCATCCTACTTATATATCTAATTTCTGCTCCCACAACTGAGCAAGGAAAAGAAAACCTGTTTGAAGAAATAATGACAGAAAACTTCCCTGACATAGAGAAGAAAAAAACTCACACAAGGCCAAGAAGCCCACAGAGTCCCAAACAAAATGAATCCCAAAAGACTGATGCCAAGGCACATTATAATTAAATTGGCAAACACCAATGACAAAATAAGAACCTTCAAAGTGGCCAGAGAGAGACAGAAAGTTACCTACAAAGGATCCCCCATCAGACTAGTGACTGATTTCTCAACAGAAACACATCAGGCCAGAAGGGAATGAAATGAAATATACAAAGTCATCCAAAGGAAGGGTCTGAATCCAAGACTACCATACCCAGCAAGGCTATAAATAAAAATTGAGGGTGAAATCAGGAGCTTCACAGACAAAAAAGGACTAAGGGAGTTTAGTATCACCAAATCAGCAATGCAAGAAATGCTAAAGGATCTGCTGTAAAAAGAAGAAATAGGAAGGGAAGCAGGAACACAGGCATAAAGAATAAAAATGGCAACAAACAAGTACCTATCAATAATAACTATAAATATCAGTGGATTAAATGCCCCAATCAAAAGACAAAGGTTAGCTGAGTGGATAAGGACACATGACCCATATATCTGATGTCTACAGGAAACACACCTCAGAACAAAGGACTAACACAGACTGATGGTGAAGGGGTGGAAAAAGATTTTTCAGGCAAAAGGAAATGAAAAAAAAGTTGGGGTTGCAATACTTTTATCTGACAAACTAAACCTCAAAGTGAAGGCCATAACAAGAAATAAGGAAGGCCACTTTATAATACTAAAGGGAGCAATTCAACAAGAAGATATAACTCTGGTAAACATATATGCACCCAATACAGGAGCACGCAAATACATAAACAAAACAAAACAAAAAAAAACTTCTGGAGGATATCAAGGGAGAGATTGACAGCAATGCAATCATAGTAGGGGACTTTAATACCTCACTAACACCACTGGACAAATCCTCTAAACAAAAAATTAGCAAAGAAACATCAATCCTAAATGACTTACTAGATCAGATGGAATTAATTGACATCTTCAGAACAATTCACCCCAAAGTCACAGAACATACATTCTTCTCAAGTGCACATGGGTCATTTACAAAGATAGACCATATATTGGAACACAGGAAAAGTCTCTTCAAATTCAAGAAATCATATCAAGCATCTTCTCAGATCACAATGGCATAAACCTAGAAATCAACTACAATAAGAACAATTTAAAAAATCAAACACCTGGAGACTAAATAGCATGCTATTAAACAATGACTGCGTTACCAAAGAGATCAAAGAAGAAATAAAAAGCATCATGGCAACAAACGACAGTGAAAACACAACAATCCAAAATCTATGGGACACAGTGAAAGCAGTTTTGAGAGGGACGTTCATAGCTCTCCAGGCCTACCTCAAAAAACTAGAAACAATGGTAATAAATTATCTAACCCTACAACTGAAAGAGTTAGAAAGAGAGCAATAAGAAAAGCCCAGTGTAAGCAGAAGGAAGGAAATAATAAAGATCAGAGTGGAGATAAAGGACATAGAGACCAAAAAAAAAAAAAAAAAAGAAAAGAAAAAAGTAAACAATACAAAAGATCAACAAAACCAAGAGCTGGTTCTTTGAAAGGATAAACAAGATTGATGAACCTCTAGACCTCTAGCCAGGCTCACCAAGAAGCAAAGAGAGAGGACCCAAATAAAATCAGAAATAAAAGAGGTGAAGTAACAACTGATCCCACAGAAATACAAACTATTATGAAAAAATACTATGAACAACTCCATTCCAACAAAATGGACAACCTAGATGAAATTGACATATTCTTAGAAAAATACAAGCTCCAAAAACTCAACCAAGAAGGATGAAAAAACCTGAATAGATTGATAACTACCAAAGAAATTGAAACAGGGATCAAAAATCTCCCAGCAAACAAAAGTCCTGGTCTTCATGGCTTTACAGGGGAGTTCTACCAAGCATCCAAAGAAGAACTAAAACCTATCCTTCGCAGACTATTCCACAAAATTCAAGAGGAAGGCATACTTATAACCTCTTTCTATGAAGCCAGCATTACCCTAGTCCCAAAACCAGATAAAGATACCACAAAAAAAGAGAACTACAAGCCAATATCCTTGATCAACATAGATGCTAAAATCCTCAACAAAATTCTAGCAAATCAGATTCAGCAATACATTAGAAAGATCATACACCATGACCAAGTGGGATTTATTCCAGGGATACAAGGATGGTACAATATCTGCTAATCAATAAATGTGATACATGACATAAACAAACTGAGAGACAAAAAATCACATAATCATATCAATTGATGCAGAAAAAGCATTTGACAAAATCCAACACCCTTTTTTGATAAAAACTCTCAGCAAAGTGGGAATAGAGGGATCATACCTCAACATAATAAAAGTTTTATATGGCAAACCTACAGCCAACATCATACTCAATGGGCAAAAACTAAACTCATTTAACCTAACAACAGGAACAAGACAAGGATGCCCACTTTCACCACTCCTGTTCGACATAGTACTAGAAGTACTAATAGTGATCAGACAAGAAGAAGAAATAAAAGGCATCCAAACTGTAAAAGAAGAAGTAAAACTGTCCTTATTCACAGGTGACATGATACTATACATAGAAAACCCCAAAGACTCCATAAAAAAAAACTACTAGACCTAATAATGAATTTGGCAGGATACAAAATTAACTCCCAGAAATCTATGGCCTTTTTATATGCCAATAATGAACTCAAACAGAAAGAGAAATGAAAAAAACAAAAAACAAAAAACAATCTGATTTACCATTGCACCAAAAAAATTAAGATACCTAGGAATAAACTTCACTTTGAATGTAGCAGGATACAAAATTAATGCCCAGAAATCTATGGCCTTTTTATATGCCAATAATCAACTCAAACAGAAAAGAGAATGAAAAAAAAAAAAATCTGATTTACCATTGCACCAAAAAAATTAAGATACCTAGGAATAAACTTAACTAAGGACGTAAAAGACCTGTACTCAGAAAACTACAGGACATTGAAAAAAGAGATAGAGGAAGACATAAACAAATGAAAGAACATACCATGTTCATGGATTGGTAGAATCAACATCATTAAAATGTCCATACTACCCAAAGCAATCTATAGATTCAATGCAATACCTATTAAAATACCAATGGCATATTTCAAAAATCTAGAGCAAACTCTCCAAAAATTCATCTGGAATAAAAAAAGACCCTGGATAGCCACAGCATTCCTGAGAAAGGTAAACAAAGTTGGAGGGATCACAATACCAGATATCAAGCGATATTACCAAGCCACGGTTCTCAAAACTACCTGGTACTGGCACAAGAACAGACATATAGACCAATGGAACAGAATAGAGAATCCAGAAATTGACCCAAGCCATTATACTCAATTAATATTTGACAAAGGAGTCAAGAGCATACAATGGAGTCAAGACAGTCTCTTAAATAAATGGTGCTGGGAAATTTGGTCAGATACATGCAAAAAAATGAAACTAGATCACCAACTTACACTATACACTAAAAGAAAACTCAAAATGGCTAAAGGACTTGAATATAAGATGAGAAACCATAAAAATCCTACAAGACTCCATAGGCAGCAAAATGGCAGACATATGTCATAGCAGTATCTTTACAGAAACACAGAATCTAGGGCAAGAGAGACTAAGGAGAAAATAAACAAATGGGACTACATCAAAATAAAAAGCTTTTGCACAGCAAAAGAAACCATCAACAAAACAAGAAAGCCCACTGCATGAGAGAACATATTTGCCAATGTTATCTCTGATAAGGGTTTAATCTCCAGCAGGGAACTCATACAACTTAACAAAAGGAAGATAAACAATCCAATCAATAAATGGGCAAAGGACCTAAATAGACACTTTTCAAAAGAGGACATTCAGAAAGCCAAGAGACATATGAAAACATGCTCAAAGTTACTAATCATCCAAGAGATGCAAATCAAAACAACAATGAGGTACCACCTCACACCTGTCAGAATGGCTATCATCAACAAATCAACGAACGACAAATGCTGGAGAGGATGTGGAGAAAAAGGAACCCTCGTGCACTGCTGGTGGGAATGCAGACTGCTGCAGCCACTGTGGAAAACAGTATGGCATTTCCTCAAAAAGTTAAAAACGAAATTGCCATTTGACCCAGTAATACCACTTCTAAGAATATATATAAAAACAAAACAAAACAGAAACACCAATCAGAAAGGATATACGCACCCCTATGTTCATAGCAGCACAATTTACAATAGCTAAGATTTGGAAACAGCCTAAATGTTCATCAGCAAATGAGTGGATTAGAAAACTATGGTACACCTACACAATGGAATACTATGTGCTGCACAAAAAAAGACGGAATTGTTACCATTTCCAGCAGCATGGATGGAACTGGAGAGCATTATGCTAAGTGAAATAAGCCAGGCAGTGAAAGAAAAATACCACATTATCTCACTAACTTATGGATAATAAAGAACATTATAACCCGATGAACAAAAGGGTAGATACAGAGGTGAGAAGCATTGAACAGACTGTCAATTTACAGCGGGAAGGCTGGGGAGGGTTGGGGGGCGGGGTAGGTAAGAGATCAACCAAAGTACTTGTATGCATGCATATAAGCATAACCAATGGATGCAAGACACTGCGGCAGGCGGGGGGGTGAGGGCATGTGCTGGGGGGTAGGGGGGGCTGGAGTGTAGGGGAGGCTGGGGGAAAGTCAATGGGGAAAAAAAGGAGACATATGTACTACTATTTGTAATACTTTAAACAAAAAATAAAATTTAAAAAAATCTAAAACCTTACTTTATAAATATAAATTCTCAACATTTTTGAAGTCTCAATAGGAAATACAATTACCAGAATGCTGAGATAATAATAGGTAGGTAGAACTGCCACCCATTGTCTAGGAAGACAAAGCTACCAATTCAGATGATCACAAGAGAGTGCATTGCTTGATACAGCATTAATTAATTTTTAGTTAGTTTTTTCCTGTGAAGCTGTGAAAGGACATAAAGCCCTCAGGAGTAGCAAGCCCAGAAAATAATCCTCAATCAGTGGCTAGGGGAATATATAAAGACCATTGGCCCCTTCTCTCTTGGGTGGCTTAATGCTGAAATGTGGGTTTTACTCTGTTTCTCAGTTCCCCATGTGTTAACTTCTATCACCCCTTAATAACGGACCCTTTATTGGCAAACTTTCTTCCTCTGTATGACTCCCCACCTTTTCTACAAGGTTTTCTTCTACCTCTCAAATAAACTTATTGCACTTAAATCCTGTCACAGATCTGGTTTTGGTAGATATTTGATAATACTGGTACACCTACAAATTGTCTTAGAAAACAAATTCTATGAATTAGACCAGCCGTGGGCAAACTGTGGCCAGCGGGCCAGATCCGGCCTGTTCGGCTGTTCTATCCGGCCAGGTGGAGCCGAAAGAGTGGAGGGTTCTTTTGCTCTCCCCTCCGCTCCTTTACTTTGAATTTATATTAGTTCACACAAACACTCCATCCATGCTTTTGTTCCGGCCCTCTGGTCCAGTTTAAGAACCCATTGTGGCCCTCGAGTCAAAAAGTTTGCCCACCCCTGAATTAGACACTGCAATTGAAAAAATTATCAGACAAATGACAAACTCATGCCCTTTGAAAATAGCCATAGAGGAATGGTAACACCTGGCATGCTAGAGTGTCACATTCTATGATTCCCATATGTGGTGAACTGGGACAAGATGCAGGTAGGGGAGCAAGTACTAGCTTATGCAATATCTCCAGTACTTGAGAGATGTGATGAGGATGGAAATTCTAAGTATTTGGAGTTGATTGTTTTTGGGAAAGTAATGCACTGCAGGGGAGAGGGACATGTTTAAATCAGCCAATTATTAACTCAAGGCATAGTGTGAAGCCCAGGAATTATTTATTTCAGCAATTAAGGAAAGCCTTATCTCCCATCAGCAGATGGAAATCTGGACTAGGAACCAGGTGTAAAACTCGAATCACAAAGAAAGTCAAGTTGAAACCCCTGAAACTGTTGCCCCCTACAAATTCCCGTCAAGGTCATAAAAAATGCCACATATCAGATGGATTAATGCCATACTCAAAGTCTTAAAAATTGCCCCAAACCAAATTGATTATGAGAGATAACCTTACTCAAATGAAAGCCACAATCACTTTATCATGATTGATATGGTATTTTGTTTTGTAAATATAAGTTGTATAAATACAAATTTTGGAGTTCTTCAGTAGATTGAATAATGCCTCCAACCCAAGAAGACATTTCTAAATCATATTCCTTAGCACACACAAATATAATTAATGTCAGATGTAATTAAGGTAAATATTGGGATATGATTATACTGGATTAGAATGGACTCTAAATCCAATAAGAATATCCTTAATAAGTGACAGAGAAGGACAAACAGAGATTAAGAAGAAACCATATAAAGGCATAGGCAAAGACTGTAGTTATGCTGCCACAAACTAATACATGTACAAGTGATCTTAGTAACCACCAGAAGCTGGAGGAGGTAAGGAAAAATTCTTTTCTTGAGCCTTTAGCTGGAGTATGGTTCTGCCAACACCTTGAGTTTGGTGTTTTGGACTCTAGACTGTGAAAGAATAAATTTTTGTTGTTTTAAACCAATATAGAAACTTTTCAAAATCCCCACAATGAAAGGGCTTCCTCCAACTTTATTGATATCAGTTGGTTCTTGTGAATGCTGAAAGAAACCTAAAAATGATCAGTTCAAGTGTGTGTAGATGGCTTGAGCAGTGTATGCATTTAAAAAGTGGGGGTGTAGCACATGTTTTAGGGCATAATTACAACTTGAAATGAAAATCTGTCTCTTTTGCATTTTTAAAAATTAGAATACTTTGCATCCATACAGAATTTTAATTTAGTTTTAGAAGTTAATTGTAGTACTTTTGACACAACTAGTTAACCAGATATAAATTAACTTCTTTGAGCCTTAGTTCCTTGATACACAAAACAAAGGATTTAAAATTGCAATACACACTTTTTTGGTTCTAAAATAATCTCATTCTAATTTTCTAGTAAATTTTAAACAAAATCAATTAATTTTGTCATAAAATTATGTTAATCAATAAAACTACATATATAGCATTGATTTAATTACTGAAAGATTTATCAGTTAGTTGTCTGCATTTTAATCTATTTATCCTTCATTTGTGAAGTATTATAATGCTTTAATCACCTGGATTTAGTTAGCACTAGCAAAATCAAGCTTTGATTTAATTCTTCCAACTCAGTGGTACAACTGTATAACATTCAATAGAATTGAATCTGTGACCTATTTTACATACTAACTAATTATTATTATGTATGCTTAATGTTGAGTTGAGAAACTTATCTATAATAATTAAACTTTTATTGGAACCATTACAATCTCATTATTTCTTTCTTATTATAATGATGTAATGTAAGTTAGCATTTATATTTGAATACAAAAGCTGACGTATGATAAATAAATTGGGGATTTAATGGATGCAATTTACACAAATACACATCAATATGTCCAGTATTATTTTAATTTACTGTTTATTTCTTGTACAAGATTTTTATCTACAAACTAGAGGCCTGGTGCACAGATTCGTGCACCGGTGGGGTCCCTCAACCTGGCCTGTGGGGAATGGGGCCAAAACCAGCTCTCTGACATCTGAGGGGTCCCAGATTGCAATAGAGCAATTCTTGGGTGACGCACCCTGAAATCGGGCTCCCTCCTCTCTGGTTCTGGGTGCATCACCCGAGAACCGCAGCTGCCAAGACACCGCAGGTCAGCAGCTCCTGCATTGAGCGTCTGCCCCCTGGTGGTCAGTGTGTGTCATAGCTACTGGTCAGATGGTCACTTAGGCTTTTATATATATAGATGTGTACCAAATATTTCTTTTCACCCGTTCTAACTCATCAAAGAGCAGTTTGTTTCCCTAATGCATATATAATTAGAAAGCTTTTTAGATATAGCTTATAAATATTCAGTATTAGTTATAAACATTAGGATTATTTTTTGTTAATTATCACCTGAGGATATTTTTCACATTAATTTTTTAGACAGAGTGGGAGGGAGAAGGAGGAACAGAGAGAGAGAAACATAAATGTAAGAGAAACACATCAATTGGTTGCCTCCCTCACATGCCTCGACCAGGGCCTGGGAATGGATCCTGCAATGAGGTACATTCCCTTGACCAGAAACAAACCAAGACCCTTCAGTCTGTTGGCCAGTGTTCCAAACACTGAGCCAAACTGGCTAGTGCAGGATTTATTTGTTTCAAGTAAAATCTTAGGGTATAGTCACCAGCCATATGTGACTACTGAGACTCAAAATGTGGCTAGTCCATACTGAGATAGGTTATATATCTAAAATGCATAGCAAATTTAAAAATTTACTACATAAAAAATGAAAGTTACCTCAATAAGTTTATATTGACTTTATATAAAAATGATAGTATTTTGACATTATAAAATTAAATAAGTATCATATTAAACTAATTTTATTCTATTTAATTTTTAATCTGGATTCTACAAAATATATACTTAAATATAGTCATACTTATGACTTACGGTTTTTCTATTGAACAGTGGTGGCCAATCCTATCTAATAAAAAAGGAATATGCAAATTGACCATCACGCTGTCACAAATATGGCAGCACCCATAGCCTCAGGATGGTGGCACCCAGACCCCTCAGCACTGCCAGAGTCTCCCAGTCCTTTCAGCCCTGCCGGGGGTGGAGGGGTGGCAGGTGTGCAGTGCAGCTGGACCCGCCCTCAGCCCCCTAGCTGCCCAGGGCTGGCCTGAGGTGCAGGCAAGCCTCGAATGTTGGCTGCCCAGCTGCCTAGGGCTGGCCCAAGGCGCAGGCAAGACTCGGATGGTGGCTGTCCTTCCGCCCAGGGCCGCCTGAGGCTCAGGTAACCAGGGCCGGCCGAGGCTTGTGCTGCCAGCAGTGGCAACAGCAGAGGTGTGATGGGGGCATAGCCTTCCCCTGATCGCTGGGTCGCCTCCAGCCCCTGAGGGCTCCTGGACTGTGAGAGGAGGCAGGCCAGGCTGATGGAACCCCCTCTCCAGTGCATGAATCTTCACGCAATGGGCCTCTAGTTTTTATATAATCGTTAAATCTCCTGTAGGACTATAGACTAGCTTACATGGAAAGAAGTTATAAGAAAGGGAGGATAACACTTACTGAATAGATGTTATGTATATGGCTTTAACCTATTCCTTTTGTACATGATCAATCCTCACAATAATCTTCTGAAGAAAATGTCATTATTTTTCTATTTTACTGTTAAGACTTCTAAAGCTTATAGTGGCTAGTTAGCTTACCTTTTTTACAGGGCTAGTTAAAAATAAAATCAGAAGCCAGATCATTTATTATCTGCCACTCGCAAATTCTTATATTTAACAAATTTAATTTGTAGTAGACTATCTCAGAGATTGCTTATTGTCTTCAAAATATATTTCCCCTTTATCATAGTAAAATAATTTTCTTTTTTAGTCAAGCCATGCATTTCTCAACCACTAGCAGTTATGTATATGTACAGCTAAGGTGTAGCCAGTGCCATATTAGCAGATGGAAATCTTCCTCAAAAGACAGAATGTGTTATTTGACCCCTCTTCTTCAGCCTTTCCCCTTTAATGGGTGTGATGTGTGGAGTCAAAATAACCATTTTGGACAATAACACAGCTTTAGGGATAAAACCCACAAGATAAAACAACTTGTTTCCAGAGATTTCATACAGGAGACTTGATATAAACACAGTTGGATGGTTTATCTCAAGACGTCCACATGTGAAAAAAATAAAAGCAGACATCATTTAAGCCACTAATGTGTTTGGTCTTTGTTATTTTAAAATAAATTCAGTCCTGCTTGAACCAATAGTAACTAGCCTTTAAAATGGAATGAAAAATGTTTCTGTAAAAGGTTTTACATTTTTTGATAAACAGTAATTGAAAAGCCTGAAGTATAATGACAAATTGGCAGTAGGAAATAGTATTATTTTAACAAAGGGATTTGAGGGTTTTCTGGCCATGGTAAGAAGCCGAGGTATAGAAAAGGGATGAAGGAACAAAATGTAAATGCCAAGAAAATACAACCTGATATACTTTCTCTATAATTGTGCACAAAGCC
Organism: Plecotus auritus; assembly: GCF_963455305.1. Taxonomy (NCBI): domain Eukaryota; kingdom Metazoa; phylum Chordata; class Mammalia; order Chiroptera; family Vespertilionidae; genus Plecotus; species Plecotus auritus. The sequence continues at coordinate 127,368,028 of NC_137770.1, read as the reverse complement.
CATTTTGCTTTTATCTCAGGGATACCTTTCACTCTTAACTAGTACTATGTGGTATTCAGATCTATTTTCAAGCACCATCTTGAGAGCAGAGATGGTACAAATTTTCTTTTAAATTGTAGAGATACACTAAAAGCAGGAACTTTTGGTACTTTCCTGATTTACCTAAAGTCATTGGGATGATAAAACTGGCTAATCCTGAGGTCAGGGACAATGCACAGTACATGAGAGCAGACTATCTTTGAATACCACTGCTATCTAAATGCAGGGCTGGAAAGCAATACACAGTGCAGACAACCACTGACACCTCCAAATGCAAAGTAGAAAGCTAGAACCTGGGATTGCTATTTATTTTATTACTAGAGGCCCGGTGTACAAAATTTGTGCACGGGGGTGTGTGTCCCTCAGCCCAGCCTGCACCCTCTCTAATCTGGGAACCCTTTCACAATCCAGGACTGCTGGCTCCCAACCACTCACCTGACTGGCTGCCTGATTGCCCCTAACCGCTTCTACCTGCCAGCCTGATCACCCCCTAACCCCTCCCCTGCCAGCCTGATCAACACCTAACTGCTCCCCTGCCAGCCCGATTGCCCCTAACTGCCCTCTTCTGCCAGCCTGGTAACCCCCAACTGCCCTCCCCTGCAGGCCTGGTCCCCTCTAACTGTCCTCCCCTGCAGGCCTGGTCCCCTCTAACTGCCCTTCCCTGCTGGCCTGGTCCCCCCCACAACTGCCCTCCCCTGTGGGCCTGGTCCCCCCCAACTGCCCTTCCCTGCAGGCCTGGGTCCTCCCCAACTGTCTTCCCCTGCAGGCCTGGTCCCTCCCACCTGCCCTTCCCTGCTGGCCTGGTCCCTCCCAACTGCTCTCCCCTGCAGGCCTTGTCCCTCCCAACTGCCCTCCCCTGCAGGCCTGGGTTCCCCCCAACTGTCTTCCCCTGCAGGCCTGGTCCCTCCCAACTGCCCTCCCCTGCTGGCATGGTCCCCACCCCCCCAGCTGCCCTCCCCTGCTGGCCTTGTCCCTCCCAACTGCCCTCCTCTGCAGGCCTGGTCCCCCCAACTGCCCTCCCTTGCAGGCCTGGTCCCCCCCCCAACTGTCCTACCCTTCAGGCCTGGTCACCCCTAACTGCCCTCCCCTGCTGGCCTGATTGCCCACAACTGCCCTCTCCTGCAGACCTAGTCCCTCCCAACTGCCTTCCCCTGCTGGCCTGATAGCCCACAACTGCCCTCCCCTGCAGGCCATCTTGTGGTGGCCATCTTGTGTCCACATGGGGGCAGCCATCTTTGACCACCTGGGGGCGGCCATCTTGTGTGTTGGAGTGATGGTCAATTTGCATATTACTCTTTTATTAGATAGGATGCTACATGCTCAAGGCTTGATTTTCATTTTTCCTACTTTCAAATTGTCATTATGCCCATGAATCTTCTCATTAAATTTTCAGCTGGCAGGCAAGTGATAGTCTTCAAACCTGGGATTCAGTAATAGGTATCTTCTCTTGAGGCTCAATCTGCATTTCCAAGGCAGAGCAGTGTCCAGGAGGTCTGGCAGTGGGAATATTTACAGGTGGGAGCAGATTTTAGATTGAGGATTATCTCCTAGTATGTTCCCTAAACCCAAACCCTTCCATTCAGCCTTACTGAATTTATTTAAACAGTCTTGACCTCTTGGAATTCAAGCTGAGGAAGAACAGGCAAACATAGAAATTGACCACCAGAGACAGTGCTGCCTGTCATGACTATTGAAATACAAATCAGTATGAAGACTAAAGAGCCAGATTTTAAGAAAATTTAGTAAATCTATCAACTGAGTTCAACAATAAATCTCGGTGTCCTGCTGAAATTGTTTTTCTTGTTGACATTTTTATTATTCTAATTACATACTTTTATTTGGTTTATATATATTATGTACTAAAACAAAACTTACCCTTTAAAAATTATTGGAAACTAAAAGTAGATAAAATGAAAAGTTATTTAGGTTATTGTTCTATACCAAATAATGTGTTTAGGGCTGACATATTTAAGAAATGGAAATGTTGCTTTAGTAGAATAGAGTAAGCAAAAATCCAGCAAGGTGTGAATCTGTAACTGAGAAAAAAATGGGTTAAGGATTTAAAACTAAGGAGCAAACAAAATAAACACAATAATTTAGAAAATATTTATTTCCCTTCCTTATCTTAGTGTTTTAAAGGCATTGCCTCTATAAAGAAAGTGCCACTGAAATGATTCAGTTTGCTTAAGGATTTAAAATAATTGTCAAGTTTTATCATGCCTGGGATGTAACTAAATTTCTCAGATAACCTATAAATATTTCTCTGATGACTTTGAATATATGATGTGACTATATATAAGCTAATAAAAATTGAATGAGGGTTGGTGTTTTTCCCCAAATTCGAATGTTTAGAATTTTAATTTACCATATTTAGTCATCCCTAATTAGAGGACTTCAGCACATCTATCACCATGATGTGACTCTGGGGAGGCATGTGTGTGATTAATCACCAAGAGTCCCTGCTGGCTTCTCTTTTCTCTTGTGAAGATCAGAAGGTAGAGAGACCAATAGAGTCACTGGATTGTGTAAACAACTCCACATTTAATTGGTTCAATTATTCTACTTTTTTAAAAGAAAGGCCTTTTAAAAAATTTTACTAATGTCTATTTTTTTTTAGTATTTTAATGTATATATTCATGAGCATTTTCTTCTCACCTGAAAAAGAAACAAACAGAGCTGTTTCACTGAGAGAGGGTGGGGGAGGGGGTTTCCAGCTGTCTTATAGAGTGTGCTATTCTGTTGCCAAGGACAGAGTTCCTCCCTGTGAATCCATGTGCTTATCCATGAAACACTTGGCTTTTCCTTGGAGATTTCTATCCAAGAACTCTGAGAATCTGACCTTTCTTAACTCTTGAGGTAATGATAAAACTGTCAAACTTGTGTTGTCTCATAATTGCTTTTACAGATCTGCGCCATTAGCTATGATTAAACACTAGGCAAAGGTCACTAAAAGATAAAATAAAGAAAATGGTTTATTTATGAAAATTAATGAATTTACAATTCTGTAGCACCTATGTATAAACCACATATACAGTGAAACAGTAAGTATTATTGAACTTTAAATGTTGAAGAATATTTTTCTGCTGGGCCACCAACAGTTTAAGTATGAGTGGAAGCTTTTGCATATTAAAGATTTACACTCTGCAGGACAGTAAGGAGAAAGCAGGTGGGAGTTGTCTTTCACTATAATAGTAAAGTTACTCAGCCCAAACTTAAGTGTGTCACATTCAAAATGTCAAATTAAAAAATTTTGAACAAAATTTGCTTTGTGGCAACTCTTCTCATTAGATAAAGTGATGCATCTTGAAGACATGATGTTTACATTTGGGGCCATTGGTTTGAAGACAACTCAAGAGGTTCTTAGAGCTTTGAGGAACAGCTGATAAAGCAGGAAGCTTATATATGAAACAAAAACCCCTCCAGTTAAAAAGCCCCAAGATGAATGCAATGAGAGCAAATGTAACTCAGACAAAAATGACGGCTGTAGCAGAAGCAGAGTACCGGAACTTGATTGTGTATTAGACTTTGGACTTAATAAACAAAGACAGAATTAAATGAGCTGTCTCCACGCAAAGAGAAGCAACATTTTAGAAGAGGCTTTAAAAATCAGAGTAGGATAAGAGCTGATATTCTGCTTCTACCAGTCTTAAGCTAACTTAATACCTAAACTTCCTAATTGGAAAAAGTGTATCTATGTTAGCAAGACCCTTGACATGGCCATTTTAGCAATTTACAATCCAAGGAACAAGTCAAAAAAGAAAGCACTAGTCCAGGGGTGGGCAAACTTTTTGACTCGAGGGCCACAATGGGTTCTTAAACTGGACCGCAGGGCCGGAACAAAAGCATGGATCGAGTGTTTGTGTGAACTAATATAAATTCAAAGTAAACATCATTACATAAAAGGGTACGGTCTTTTTAATTTTATTTCAATAGTTTTATTCATTTCAAACATTTTAACAAGAAGAATGTAAACACTAATTATTATAGTTTGAAACTTCAAAAAATGGAGGAATCATAGCACAATAACATACCTTATATTGAAGATGGCAAAGGCAAAATAAAATTGCCTAACAAAGGAAAGGTACAAAAGCCTTTCAAATTAAACTTAAATATAATAAAATAATTTAAAACTAAAACAAATAGAAAAGAACAAAATGTGTAAACAGTAAATTAAACATTTTCTTTAGTGCAACTTCCAAATTATGCCCGGGACGTAGATGTAGATGGCAATGTAGACTGGGTTGAAAGGTTTTTGGTCTTTAAAACATCAACTTCAGTGGGAAGAGTGTTGTTGGTCTCCTTTTTAGCTAATGCTCTGATACTGTGCTCTCCAGGGGCGTGTCTCCCTACATCACCAGGATAACGTGTCTACGCATTCCCAGGATGATGTCGGGGGACGCGTCCGTGGGCATTACAAGGAGCCTCTGGAAGATTGAGAGGTTGTTCCTTCTACTGAATGGGCGGATATAAATCCGCCCACTCAGAAGAAGGAGCTGCGGCCTTGTTTCCTGACGTTGCCATGTTAACACTGCTGCTGGTGAAGGAGTGGAGGGGAGAGCAAGAGAACCCTCCGCTCTTTCGGCTCCGCGGGCTGGATAGAACAGCTGAACTGGCCGGATCCGGCCCGCGGGCCGTAGTTTGCCCACGGCTGCACTAGTCACTCAGTCTTACTGAGTTTTATTTAAGTCTTGGCTCCAACCCTTACCAGGGAAGCAGATTATGACCAACCTGAAGTTTGTCTCAGGCAGGAAAATATTTGGGAAGATCTATTTTTATAGGTTTTAAAGTTTTTATTATTCCTTCTTCTACCACATCCCTTCAGTTTAGCCCTCCACAAATGCTCTGATTAATGATGATTATAAAACTATTATTGGTAAGAAAGTTGGTATTTTGGGGAGTCTTTCTCTTCTTTTTGTTTAGTTATGTTATTCTTCACATTGTTCCAGACACTCAAGATCCTGATTTTCTCTCTGCTATGTTACCTGTCAAAGATTCCATATTATGTAAATATTTTTCTAATAGCTAGTGATGTCAGAGCTACATTCAAGCAGATTCTAACCAAGTCAAAGACATAATGCACCAGGCAAAGGAAAGCCACAGAGAAGAAAAGAAAACCATTCAATCAACAAAACAAAACAAAAAGGAAAAAATACTAACTGATTACTAATCTGGGTAAAACATGTTAACTATTATTGCCTTTATTTCCAAAATTTCAAGTGAAAAAAAACTGAAATCCATCTTTATGTATGTAAAAACCTTAACCCCATGTGGAATATTTCCTTGTGACTGACAGAAAAGCCATTTGTTAATATAGTCATCTTTTATGAACTGGCATCTGGTCAGGATTGTCCCTAATTTTGATATTTTCAAATTATTTCTAACTAGAATAGCAAAACCTCAGTTCTAGAATGTCTCCCATATCAAACAATGCAGTTCTCAACCAATTTATTCATGGAAACAATGTCTTGGTTATCAAATAAAACTTTGGTTCTTGACCCAACACCCTTTCATGCTGATACCTGTATGATCAGTCACGTGTCTCTCAGGCAAGAAAGGAGAGAATGCACAAGTATGAATCAGTTTACTGTTATACTTTGAATTGTTAATATCTTGGGAAATTGTACTGTCAATATTTTCTGTTTTGTTTTTTTTTGTTTTGTTTTTGTGTTTGTTTGTTTGTTTTTGCTTTTGTTGTGGCTGATTCTGTTTTCAAACTAATTGCTTCTCCAACAGTTTTCTGGAACAAATTAACTTAGAAAACCTAGATTACTCTGTAGTGTTTTCTTTACCTATCCTCTATTAGGGATCAGGCAAAAAGTAACATTTTCCTAGTGGTAGTGTTTTCAACGAGGGCCTGAACCTTCAGAGCAGGTCAGTAACTAGTATAAACAATGAATACAATACTTTCTAGCACCTTGGACTTATATCTAGCTCATTATAATTTGAATTGAATATTTTCAGATCATACTAGCAATAAAAAGATACAGATAGTATCAGACATTTATTTTTTACAGTTAATCTGAATTCAAGTATATATCAAATATCTAGCAAAAGGAGGGATGATACAGTCTAATCACAACATAGTGATAACCCCAAATCTAGTACACTTCTACCATCATATATAGTTATTACAACATTTTTTAATATATTTCCAATGTTGTACTTTTCATCCCCTTGACTACTTTTATAATTGGAAATTTGTACTTATTAATTCCTTTGACCTTTTTTGCCTATTCTACCACCTTCTTCCCATCTGTATACACATCAATGTGTTCTCTGTATCTGTGAGTTTGTTTCTGTTTTATTTGTTCATTTACTTGGTTTTTAGATTGCAAATAAAAGTGAAATCATAAGTTATTTGCTATTCTCTGTCTGATTTATTTCACTTAGTATAATATCCTAAGGTTCATCCATGTTGTTGTAAATGGTAAGATTTCATTCTCTTTATGGCTGAGTAATTTTCCATTGTACATATGTACCACATATTTTTTATTCTTTCATGTATCAATGAGTTGTTTTCATATCTTGACTATTGTAAATAATGCTGCAATGAACATAGGGGTATGTATTTTTTTTTTTTTCAGTTTAGTGTTTAGGTTTCTTGGGATAAGTACTTAAAAGCAGAATTGCTAGGTCTTATGGTACACCTAACGTTTAAAGCAATTCTCCCCCTTGAATTTCTGAAAAAGATTTAGAAAGAATATAATTCCAAAGGTTATTTTTAATTTAAAGTCTTTATTTTTGAAAGTTTTACATATGTCCTCTTTTTCCCCCATTGACCTCTCCCTGCCTGTTCCTGCTCTTCAGCACATGCCCTCACCCCCTACTATCTGTGTCCATTGGTTATGCTTATATGCATTCATCCAAGTCCTTTGGTTGATCTCTACCTCTCCCCCAGCCTTCCCTCTAAGGTTTGATAGTCTGATGTTTCTGTCTCTGGATCTATTTTTATTGATCAGTTTATGTTATTCATTATATTCCACGTATGAATGAGATTATGTGATACCTTTCTCCAACTACCTTATTTCACCTAGCATAATGCTCTCCAGGTCTATAAATGCTGTTGCAAATGGTATGACTCCCTTCCTTTTTACAGCAGCATAGTATTCCATTGTGTAGATGTATCACAGATTGTTAATCCACACATCTGCTGATGGGTACTTGGGCTGTTTCCAAATCTTAGCTATTGAAATTGTCCTTCAATGAACAAAGGGGTGCACGTGTCCTTTCTGATTGGTGTTTCTGATTTCTTGGGATATATTCCTAGAAGAGGGATCACTGGGTCAAATGGGAGTTCCATTTTTAACTTTTTGAGGAAACTCCATACTGTTTTCCACAGCAGATGCACCAGTCTGCTTTCCCACCAGCAGTGCACTAGGGTTCTTCTTTTTCCACATCCTTGCCAGCAGTTGTCCTTTGTTAATTTGTTGATGATAGCCATTCTGACATGTGTGAGATGGTACCTCATTGTTTTGATTTGCATCTCTTGGATGATGAGTGACTTTGAGCATGTTTTCATATGTCTCTTGGCCTTCTGTATGTCCTCTTTTGAAAAGTGTCTGTCTATTTAGGTCCATTGCCCATTTTTTTATTAGATTTTCTTCATTTTGTTAAATTGTATGAGTTCCCTGTAAATTTTGCAGATTAAACCCATATCAGAGATAACATTGGCAAATATGTTCTCCCATGCAGTGAGCTTTCTTGTTGTTTTGTTGATGGTTTCTTTTGCTGTTCATAGGCTTTTCATTTTGATGTAGTCTCATTTGTTTATTTTCTCCTTAGTTTTCATTATCCTAGGAGCTGCATTGGTAAAGACATTGCTACAACATATGTCTGATATTTTGCTACCTATGGGATTATTCTAAGATTTTTATGGTATACGATCTTATGTTTGAGTCTTTTATCCATTTAGGGTTTATTCTTGTGTATGGTGTAAATTGGTGGTCTAGTTTTATTTTTTTGCATGTGTCTGTCCAACTTTCCCAACACCATTTATTGAAGAAACTGTCTTGACTCTATTGTATGCTCTTGCCTTCTTTGTCAAATATTAATTGAGTGTAATGGTGTTGTTCAATTTCTGGGTTCTCTATTTGGTTCCATTGGTCTACATGTCTCTTCTTGTGCCAGCACCAGGCAGTTTTAAGAACAGTGGCTTTGTAATGTAGCTTGATATCTGGTATTGTGATCCTTCATACTTTATTCTTCTTTCTCAGGATTGCTGCAGCTATTAAGGGTCTTTTTTAAGTCCATGTGAGTTTTTGGAGAGTTTGTTCTAGGTCTATGGAATATGCTGTTAGTATTTTAATGGGGATTGAATTAAATCTATAGATTTCTTTGGGTAGTATGGACATTCTAATGATGTGGATTCTAGCAATCTATGAACATGGTATATTCTTCCACTTGTTTATATCTTCCTCTATCTCTTTTTTCAATGTCCTGTAGTTTTCTGAGTACAGGTCTTTTACCTCCTTAGCTAAGTTTATTCCCAGGTATCTTAATATTTTTGTTTGTTGCAATGGTAAATGAGATTGTTTTTCTAGTTTCTCTTTCTGTGAGTTCATTATTAGTGTATAAAAATGCCATAAATTCCTGGGTGTTAATTTTGTATCCTGCAACGTTGCCGGATTTATTTATTAATTCTAGTAATTTTTTATCGAGTTTTTAGGGTTTTCTAAGTATGATATCATGTCATCTGTGAATAATGACAGCTTTACTTCTTCTTTTCCAATTTAGATACCTTTTATTCCTTCGTGTCTGAACGCTATAGCCAACACTTCTAATATTATGTCTAACAGGAGTTGTGCAAGTTGGTACCTTTATCTTGTCTCTGTTTTTAGGGGAAATGGTTTTAGAATTTGCTCATTGAGTGTGATGTTGGCTATAGGTTTGTCATATAAAGCGTTTATCATGTTGAGGGATGGGCCCTTTATTCCCACTTTGCTGAGGGTTTTTATCAAGAAAGGGTGTTGGATTTTGTCAAGTGCTTTTTCTGCAGCAATTGATATGGTCATGTGGTTTTTGTCTTTTAATTTGTTTATGTGATGTATCAAATTTATTGAATTGCGGATATTGTACCAGCCTTGCATCCCCAGAATAAATCCCACCTGGTCATGGTGTTTGATCTTTTTAATGTATTGCTGGATGCGATTTGGTACTATTTTGTTGAGGATTTTATCATCTGTATTCAACAGGGATATTTGCCTGTATTTCTTTTTTTTTTAGTGTCTTTATCTGGTTTGGGGGTTAGGGTAATGCTGGCTTTATAGTAAGAGCTTAGAAGTGTTCCTTCCTCTAGAATATTTTGGAATAGTCTGAGGAGTATTCATGTTAGTTCTTCTTTGAATGTTTGGTAAAACTCCCCTGTGAAGCCTTCTGTACCATGGTTTTGTTTGCTGGAAGTTTTTTGATTACTGCTTCAATTTCATCTGTAGTTATCAGGCTATTCAGGTTTTCTGATTCTTTCTGATGAGTTTTGGAAGGTCATATTTTTTTCTAGGAATATGTCCATTTTATCTAGGTTGTTCAGTTAGTTGGAGTAGAGTTGTTCATAGTATTTTTTTTTTTTTTTACAATCCTTTGTATTTCCGTGGGGTCGTTGTTACCTAACCTCTTTCATTTCTGATTTTGTTTATTTCGGTCCTCTTCTATTGCTGCAGAGAGGTTCATTAATCTTGTTTATCCTTTCAAAGTACCAGCTCTGGATTCTATTGATCTTTTGTATTGTTTTTAGTTTTTGGGTTTTTTTTTAGTCTCTATGTCATTTATTTCTGCTATGACCTATATCATTTCCTTCTTTGTACTTACTCTAGGCTTTTATTATTATTCTCCTTCTAATTGTTTAAGTTGTATGGTTAGATAAATTATTACCAGTTTTTCTTGTTTTTGTGGTTTTCTTTTGAGGTAGGCATGTAGTGTTATGAACTTCCCTCTGAGGACTGTTTTCATTGTGTCCCATAGATTTTGGATTGTTGCGTTTTCATTTTCATTCGTTTCCAAATGTTTTTTTTATTACTTTTTGATCTCTATGGTAACCCATTCATAGTGTAAAAGCATGCTACTTATCCTCCATGTGTTTGATTGTTTTTTATTATTATTATTGTAGTTGATTTATAATTTTATGCAATTGTGATCTGAGAAGATGTTTGATATTATTTGCAGCTTCTTTACTTTGTAGAGACTTAGCCTGTGCCCTAATATGCTGTCTATCTTTGAAAATGTCCCATGTGCACTTGAGAAGAATGTATATTCTATAGCTTTGGAGTGAAATGTTCTGAAGTTGTCATTTAAGTCCATCTGATCTACTGAGTCATTTAGCATAGCAGTTTCCTTGCTGATTTTTTTTGTCTAGAGTGATGTCAATGGGGTAGTAAAGTCCCCTACTGTGATTGTATTACTGTCAATCTCTCCCTTGATATCTTCCAAAAGTTTTTGTTTTTTTTAAATGTATTTGGGTGCTCCTATATTGGGTGTATATACGTTTACCAGAGTTATATCCTCTTGGTGAACTGATCCCTTTAGTATTATGAAGTGGCCTTCTTTATCTCTTGTTATGGTCTTCACTTTGAGGTCTATTTTGTCCGATATAAGTATTGCTACATCAGCTTTTTCTCCATTTCTATTTGCTTGAAAATTTTTTTCCCTTCCCTTCTCTTTCACTCTGTGCGAGTCTTGTCATGAGGTGGGTCTCTTATAGATAGCATATACTGTATATATTAGAGGCCTGGTGCATGAATTCGTGCATGGGTGGGGTCCAGCAAGTCTGGCCAGGGGGAATGGACATGGGTGGTTGGCCGGCCTGCCTGCTGGTCAAACTCCTGGTTGAGGGGACAATTTGCATATTAGCCTTTTATTATATAGGATATACACTGAGTGGCCAGATTATTATGCGTTTAGAGATCATAATAATGTGGCCACTCAGTGTATGTGGGTCATGTTTTCTTATCCATTAAGCCACCCTATCTCTTTTGATTGGCACATTTAATCCTTTTACATTTACGGTTATTATGGATAGGTACTTGTTTGTTGCCATTTTTATTCTTCATGCTTGTGTTCCTTCTTCCCATTCTATTTCTTTTTTACAGCAGTCCATTTAGCATTTCTTGCATTGCTGTCTTGGTGATAATAAACACCTTAGCCTTTTTTTTTTTTTTTTTTTTTGTCTGTGAAGCTCCTTATTTCCCCTTCAATTTTGAATGATAGCCTTGCTAGAGAGAGTATTCTTGGATTCAGTCCCTTGCTTTGCATCACTTTGTATACTTCATTCCATTCTTTTCTGACCTGATGTGTTTCTGACAAATCATTTAATAGTCTAATGGAAGATCCCTTATAGGTAACTTTCTGTCTCTCTCTGGCAGCCTTTAAGATTCTTTGTTGTTGATGTTTGCCAATTTATTTATGATGTGTCAGGGTGTTGGTTTTTTGGGTTCATCTTGTTTTGGACTCTGTGCTTCTTGAACTTGTGTGACTTTTTTCTTCCCAAAGTCAGGGAAATTTTCTGTCATTATTTCTTCAAATGGATTTTCTATTCTTTGCTCTGCTTCCACTCCTTCTGGAACCCTATTATGCAGATTATGTTTCTTTTCATGTTGTCTCAAAGCTTCCTTAGACTATCCTGCTGCTTTTTAAGTTTTTATTTTTTTTCCAGTTTCTGCTCTGCTTTGGAGTTTTCTACCATTTCTTCTAACTCACTGAATGGGTCCTCAGCTTCTACTAATCTACTATTGAAATCTTCCATTGTGTTCTTTATTGCAGTCATTCTTCATTCCCTCTTGATTCTTACACATGTTGTTGAATTTCTTTTGAGCATTCTTATAACAATTACTCTGAATTCTTTCTCTGACAAATTGCTTGCCTGCATTGCATTTACTTCCTTATCTGGTGAGTCTCCTTTTCTTTCACATGGGGGTTGTTTTCTCCCCATTTTTGCTATTCCTTTGTGGTTGTCTCTATGTATTAGATCAAACTCCTATGCCACCTAGATATTTTGCATTTGTCTTATGTAGTAGATATTTTGTGGGACCTAGTGGTATAGTCTCTCAGGTATTCTGAGTATACTATGGATGCCCCCTAATTGAGATATTTGGGTTCTCTTGATGTAGTTTGGTCTTGAATATTATTATCTCATTCATGGATGGAATCTCCTGTCACGGTGTCTGGTTATGTGTCTTATTCTCTACCCTGTCATGCCAACTGTTGTGGAGGTGGTGACCAAACAGCACAAAATACAACATGACAAGACAACACAAAAGGAACAAAACAAATATGTACCAAAGACACCTATCACCCCAATAAAAGTGACCATCAGAGAAAAGAGAATTAGGAGAGAGAAAAGAGAGCAAATATGATAGTGAGAAAAGAAAAAGAAAAAAAAAATATGGGGTAAACCCACAAACCAAACAAATATTTCAAAAATAGCAAACATACAAACAAAACAAACAAACAAAAACAGAAAAAGCAGGGACAGAAACTGTAGAGGCAGAACTTAAATACAGTTAAGGAATTGGATGAGTAGGGGAAGGACACAGTTTAGTATATAGGAAGCAAATTGAGAATTAGTGGATAGGAAGAAAGCATAAAAAAAGATTTTATAAGAATTTAAAAATTATTGATTGATTTTTAAAAAGTAGAAGAGAGAAGAGAGCAGATAGGTCTGAATTTAGGATGTCAAACTAAAAATTAGGAGAAGAAAAGTGCATAGGAGGAGAGGAATAAACAATTGACTAGCATAGAAAGAGAAAAGAGAAGGAGAAATGGAATAGGAGGAAGAGGAAATTAAATATATAAATAATGCAACAGATACTACAATAATAATAACACATTTAGAAAGCAAATAAAGGAGGACAATTTTTAACAAGGTGTAAAAAGAAAGGAAAGAGAAAAAACTAAAGCAGGAACAAGAAAAGAAAAAAACAGGATGAAAAAGGGACACAAAAGGAAGAAAAAGGTGAAAACATAAGATAAAATAACAATAAAAAATAAAAATAGAATATAGAAAACATAATACTAACATTTTTAAAAAATAAATAAAAAATAAGAAAGTGATGTGTCCTTCACTTCAACTGAGTTTTAATGCCCCATGAGGGCTGGTTTAGGACCCCACTCTTCTGTTCTTCCTGCCAATTCTGGGCTTCCTGTTAGGTAGTACTGACCACTGTCAGGCACTGTCTTTGGCATTGCCTGATCACCCCTAACCCCCCTGCCTGCCTGATTGCCCCAAACTTCCCTCCCCTGCCGGCCTGATCTCACCCCCAGCTGCCCTCCCCTGTCCGCCTTGTTGCCCCCAATGGCCCTCCCCTGCCAGCCTGATCTCACCCCTAACTGCCTCTGCCTGCCTGATCGTCCCTTACTGCCCTCGCCTGCCGGCCTGATCTCACCCCCAACTGCCCTGCCCTGCCAGCCAATTTTGTTCTGATTGGTTTGTTCCTATGCCAGTCAGCATCAAAAGCTCTGCCTCCTAGGCAGCCATTGGCTCCTCACAGTTCACCCAGATTTAGTTCTGATTGGTCAGTTTCTATGCCAGACAGCATCTCCAGGCCTATCTCCAGGCCTGATCAGAGAGGTGGGGCTCCCATGGAGGCCCAGAGAGAAACACAGGCGCAGCTCCTGGTGAAGCCCAGAGAGAAAGAGAGAGGCAATGGCTGATCAACAGCTGCCTAGGAGACTGTGGATCAGACCCTGCCTCTCTCTTTTGGCCTCTCTCAGGGCCTGATCTGCAGCCCCCTTGACAACCCAGCACTGACTGTAGGACTGACTCCTGGTGTTTGCTTGAGCCTTTGATTGGTCCTTACGGACCCTGGGTTTTTATATATTAGGATTGATTTCAGAGAGGAAGGAACAGGGAAAGCAATAGAAACATCAATGATGAGAGAGAATTATTGATCACTTGCCTCCTACACATTTCACACTGGGGATTGAGCATGCAACCTGGGCATGTGCCCTGACCTGGAATCCAACTGTGACCTCCTGGCTCATAGGTTGACTCTCAACCACTGAGCCATGCCTGCTGGGCAAGAAGGGAGCATTTTATAAAGTGAAGTGAAGCAAAGACAAGGCCTGATTACTAGCACCTTAAAGACCAAAGCAGTGAAAAGAAGAATGAATTACCTTGGGTAAAAGGTTTATCTTTTCATTGTACTCCTGTTTTAATTCATTCTTTCATTCAACAATGCTGTTTCATCAGCTTGAAGAAATGATTAAATTCCATGCTAGGTATAGTGTCATGTTCTTTGTGGGAGTTTAGTGAACATTAATCAAGGGAGCTGATGAGAATTTACAAAGCAGAAAAACAGTATCATCCACACATTTGTAACATACAATAAAAAATTTCATAGCTCTGGCATTGAAACTATGGGCTGGATTTCACTTTCTTCTTTTTTTTAAAAAAATATATATTTTATTGATTTTTTACAGAGAGGAAAGGAGATAGAGAGCTAGAAACATTGATGAGAGAGAAACATCGATCAACTGCTTCCTGCACACCCCCTACTGGGGATGTGCCCACAACTGAGGTACATACCCTTGACCATAATCGAACCTGGGACCCTTCAGTCTGCAGGCGTCGGCTCTATCCACTGAGCAAAACTGGTTAGGGCTCACTTTCTTCTTTCGATAATCCTATTTCAAGTGTAAGTTGACTCTTTTGACAAGTGGATAATTCTATGTATCATACATTTTTAATCACTTTATCCTATAAAGTTCCATTAAAAATGAGAAACTGAAGTATCAACAGTTGTCTATCCAAATTGTTAAAGAAGTTTAACATCTTTCTAAATAATAAAAATGATATTGTTAAGCCTTCACTGTAAAAGATATAATTATTGAGGCTCTGGCTGGGTAGATCAGCTGGTTAGAGTGCTATACTGATACTCCAAGGCTATAAGTTCTATCCCTGGTCAGTTCACACTTACACATTTGAATAATTAAATAGATAAATATCTTGGTAACTTACTATGAGCCAGCTTTCAAAAATATAATTACCACCTGTGTCAATTATGAAAATTAATTATAATTTAGCTGGTGACAGAGATGTGTGCAACCGTGTTCGAGGGACAAAATAAAGGGATGAAGGAGGCACAGGTCCCATAAGGAGAAAGATAGAGGAGAAACTTATGTTTAGACATTCTGTGGGTACTTTCTTATACCTCACTTCACTTAGTCTTAACTGTACATCACTCCTCCAGTATAAGAGTAATTACCTGTCTTCCCTATATCTTTATTTTTTATTCTTAACAAGTGAAAAATCCTTGGTTTGAAGTTATATAATTCTCCTAGCAATAAAGTTATGTAGCTAAAATATGAAGTTTATTTGTGATTTTTATAGTTTTAACTACATTGACCCAGAATCTAGGGGAAACACTTCTGCTATCACATCCCTCCTCAGCAGTGTTATATCATTCCTAGTTAGAAAGGAGACTAATAGTTCCAGGAACCCATAGCAACAAGTTTCAACTAATTACCCACTTTGATCAATGGCAGTCATTTGAAATACCATTGCTTACCAACGTTTATTATGGAAAACATTTGTAATTTCCAGAAACAAAATATTTCAGTTTATGCATTAACACCTGAACTCTTTCTTACTATCTTAGACATCCCTTAATGCAATCTCATCTTTTGTTCCTTTTGTGAGAACCAAGACTAAAAACATGGATGGAGATGGAGAGCATTATGCTAAGTGAAATAAGCCAGACAGAGAAAGATAAATATCACATGATATCACTCATTTGTGGAATATAATGAACAACATAAACTGATGAACAAAAATAGATCCAGAGACAGAGAAACATCAATCAGAACGTCAAACCTCAGGGAAGGTAGGGGAGGGTGGGGGTAAGGGGGAGAGATCAACCAAAGGACTTATATGCATGCATATAAGCCTAATCAATGGACACAGACAACAGGGGGGTGGGGGCATGAATGGGAGGTGGGGGTAATGGGGGAATAAGGACACATATGTAATACCTTAATCAATAAAGAAATTTAAAAAAAAACACGAAAAAAACCCACTATGCTCTTGAAGCTCTGAATCAGTAATTTACAATCCATAAATTTTAAGTATTTTACTTCTGCTCACCTCCTAATCTTATCTAAGATGTAATTGTTCCATGATGATCCTTGTTTCATTATTTTAAAAAGTCATAGTTGAGAGATAATTCCTCATGGATGTCTCACATTTCTACATCCCTTTTTTTTTCTAGACCCTCTTTCAAATCTGTCTTCATAGCAAACAACCTTGGAAAATACAATGTCCCCTTCTGAAAAAAGGAGGGATCTCACTTACTGTCCACTGTAAAAACTTACAGGTGCCTATGCTCAGGATTCTCTTCTATAATGAAACACATTGCTTGTGCAGTTATCATCAGGCCCTCCCTTCATTGCAATGTGAGAATTGAGGCTTGGGAACTGGTGCAAAACGATGTTATTTGGGTTACTGCTATTGGTTTGGCTCTAACCTGGGATTCATATGCCTTCTATGAGCATCTATGTATATCATTGTTTGTGAGTAGGTTAAAATTCCATATCATTCACAGTTCTAAATAGTATTTATCTGGTAGTCTATGAGCAATCAATGCCTTTTGTTTCTATGTGGTAGTATCTATCTCCCATTATTAACTATTTGTATAGCATTATGTCACGTTGTGTATTGAATAGACCACATCCTGTTAAAATGAAATTCTAAATTCTATAGTACTGTATAAATATCAACCACTCTCTATTTTTTTCTGTCTTTTAAAAATTAACCTTGACTTTTTGTTTTATTTACTCTATTCTAGAAAAAAAACATAAAAATAAACATTTGTGTTTTTATTTAAATTTAGAAAGTATTGTGCTAGGGATGTGTTCCCACAAAAATACTAAGATGTTTGGTGTGATAATGAAAAATCAGTCTCTGTTACATAGCAAATTCACTTCAAAATGCATAAGTTGAAATATACCACAAACTGAATTATTGTTACATTAGGAGTTCTTAGCTTTGTGAGGCATAAATATTTAAATAATTTCATTGACTGTAACAGATTTGTTTGTTTGTTTATATACTTATTCATTCATTTTGGAGAACACTAACTGAAAGAGCTACCCAACTTGTGCTTTTAGTCCTTCAGATAGAAAAACAGAGTCATGCCTGGCTGGTGCGGCTCAGTGGTTGGGTGTCAACCATAAACCAGCAGGTTATCCATTCTATTCCAAGTCAGGCACAAGCCTGGGTTGCAGGCTTGATCCCCAGTAGGGGGTGTGCAGAAAGCAGCTTTTATCCTTGGTATTTTTATCTCTCTCTCTCTGAAATCAATTTTAAAAGACATTAATTTATATATATATAAATACACACACACACACACACACACACACACACATACTAGAGGCCCAGTGCATGAATTCATTCATGGGTGGGGTCCAGCCAGCCTGCTCTGATTGGGGCTGATCGGGCTGGGCCTGCCAGGGGGAGGGTCCACAGGCAGTTGGGTAGCTGGCCCCACCCCCTGGTCAAACTTCTGGTTGAACTCCCAGTCAAACTCTTGGTTAAGGGAGACAATTTTCATATATATATTTCTTTATGTGTATCTTTCTAAATGGACTCATGGAATATCTTGATATTCACAATTAATGGGATAACAAGATATTTCAACAACTCATCAAATTTAAACAATAATAATACTAAAAAGAACTGCTGTGATCATGTACATTTAAACAAAAAGTTTCTGTCCTAGAATTTTGATGCTTCAGCAGAAGATACAATGGAATAATAGGAGTGGCTAAAATACATGATTGCCCTGATAGTTTCTAGGAAATTCACATACAATAAATTTAGCCATATATGAGAGTCAATAGTTAGATCATACAAGTATTAGAGAACCCAGATTTCAAGTCACTGTAATATTAAGAGTGATATTAGGGAAGCCAGATTTGAATTTAACAAATCAAAATTTTATAAAACATATATCAAACTGTCTTAGTCCATTTTGGCTGCTAAAACAAAATACCACAGTGTGGGAAGCTTTTAAACAACAGAAATTTATTTCTCATAGTTCTAGAGGCTGGAAAGTTGAAGATCAAGGCACCAAAAAATGATGGCCCTTTTCCAGGTTTACATAGCCAGTGCCTTCTCTCTTAATCTCTATAGAATATCTTTTATTAAAAAACAAAAACAAACAAACAAAAAAAACCCCAACTTGTCCCATTCATGAGGCTCCACCCTTATGACCCAATCACCTCTCAAAGGCTCTACCAACTAATACTTCCATGTTGGACATGAGGATTTCAACATATGAATTCTTGGCGGAACACATTCGGCGGAACACCTGAGTACAAGCCAAGTTTAGAGACTGAAGCTTGTTTGTAATTTTTAACATACCAAGAAAAAAAATTACCTAATGCTTACTTTGTGTCAAGCATAGTGAATAAAATAATAATCAAAGCAGGAAAGCTATCTGACATCAGGAGCTTACAGTTCAATAGGCATTGACTAAGCAGTTATTTAAAATTAATTAAATTCACAATTTTGCTAAATGCTATGAGGAACCTACACTACTATAAAACGGACATAATGTCCAGATATTCTAGACACATTGGGTGAAATATAAGATGATGTAAGCATTGTAGAGTCTCTCTGGGATTGATCGTGGAGAAGGGGCTTGTGGATATGTAGAATCATTGATGTTCCTTTGGCTTCCCAAATTGAAGGACAGTATCTGCCGCTAGCTAGATAAAAGAGACTTCTTCATATCTGCTGATTCCCTGGTTCTGCTTCCATGATCACCAAACAAACTTTTGATAATGTGGTGTTTGATATAACACCTTTGGTGAAGGAGCATATGAGTCATATTTCACATAATTGCATATTTATTAAATGTTATTTGGATTATAAATTGACTTTACATTAGGCTGCAGGAAGAAAATATAAGCTGAAGTTAAACTAACTTCAGTTTTATTATAAATTAATTTTATTATGAATTGCTATATTAGCGTTAGGGCTTTTCTCAATCAGTCTTATGAGTTTAATTATATGGGGCCAACAAAAAAACATAGATACCTTTAAAATGTGCCCCCCCCCAGGTTAGACTATGTACATCAAAGTCTTTACCAGACTTCAGACAGTGCTGAATTCACTCAGATAAATGCTGTCTTATAGGGTGCAGGGACCAGGTTGGTTGACCAGAAAGATCTCCTCAGTTTACACACTCTTTTCTTTGTTAAATTAGTACTATTTATTCCTGCAAAATTCACTTATAAATAACAATGCTTATTCATGCCTGTTCAGTGAATAGACATGAGTAGGAAAATAATTGAATGAAAGTTATACTGAATGGCATAAGTACATATGTCTATATTTGATAGCCAATATTACTTTTAAAGCATGATGAACTGTAAATTGAAAGATAAATAGAAAATAAACTCTAGTTATTTTTTATGTTTACCTATGACAATTATCAAATACTAGAGTCCCGGTGCACAGATTTGTTCACCAGTGGGGTCCCTCAGCCTAGCCTGCACCCTCTTGCAAAACAGGACCCCTCGGGGGATGTAGCAGTGTGAAAAGTGTCAGGCAGCAGGGAAGGATCACGAATCCAGGCCGGGTGACACACCATTCTCACGCATCCCAGCCCTGCTGCGCCTGCTGCTGCCTCAGCTGCACTTACCAGCAGTGAGCCTGATGTCTGTCAACCATTGGTCAGCTGAGCATTGCTCCCACTGTGGGAGTGCACTGACCACCAGGGGACAGCTCCTGCATTGAGTGCGTGCTCCCTGGTGGTCAGTTCACATCATAGCAATCGGTCATTCAGTCATTTGGTTGTTTGGTTGCTTAGGCTTTTATATATATACAAGAGGCCCAGTGCACGAAATTCGTGCACGGGGGTGGGGTGTCCCTCAGCCCAGCCTGCACCCTCTCCAATCTGGGATCCCTATTACAATCCAGGACTGCTGGCTCCCAATTGCTCGCCTGCCTGCCTTCCTGATTGCCCCTAACCGCTTCTGCCTGCTAGCCTGATCACACCCTAACCACTCCCCTGCCAGCCTGATTGATGCCTAACTGCTCCCCTGCCAGTCTGTTTGCCACTAACTGCCCTCCCCTGCAGACCTGGTCACCCCTAACTGCCCTCCCCTGCTGGCCTGGTCACCCCTAACTGCCCTCCCCTGCAGGCCTGGTCACCCCTAACTGCCCTCCAATGCAGGCTTGATCAACCCCAACTGCCCTCCCTTGCAGGCTTGGTCCCTCCCAACTACCCTCCCCTGCTGGCCTGATCGCCCACAACTGCCCTCCCTTGCAGGCCTGGTCCCTCCTAACTGCCTTCCCTTGCTGGCCATCTTGTGGTGGCCATCTTGTGTCCACATGGGGGCAGCCATCTTTGACCACATGGGGGCAGCCATCTTGTGTGTTGGAGTGATGGTCAATCTGCATATTACTCTTTTATTAGATAGGATAGAGGCCTGGTGCACAGGTGGGGGCCAGCTGGTTTCCCCTGAAGTGTGTCCCAGATCAGGGTGGGGGTTCCCTTGGGGCATGGGGCGGCCTGGGCGAGGGGCCTGTGGTGGTTTGCAGGCCGGCCATGCCCCCTGGCAACCCAAGCAGAGGCCCTGGTATCTGGGGTTTATTTATCTTCTACAATTGAAACTTTGTAGCCTGGAGCGGAGCCAAGCCTTCTGCTTGCTCCGAGGCAGCAGCCATTTCTGTTGGGATTTATGTATCTTCTATAATTGAAACTTTGTAGCCTTAAGCAGAGGCCTGGGCGGGCCAGGGATGCAGAAGCTTGGCTTCCCCCATCATCGTGGACAACGCTAGCCTCCTGCTCTTTCCAGCTCCGTGGCTGCCGCCATTTCTGTTTGGATTTATGTATCTTCTATCATTGAAATTTGAAGCCTTGAGTGGAAACTTACGCTGGCAAGGGCCGGCGGAGAGCTTGGCTTTCTCCATCGCCGGGGAAACCTAAGCCTCCTTCCTGCTCTCTGTGGCCGTAGCCATCTTGGTTGGGTTTATTTGCATATTCGCTCCTGATTGGCTGGTGGGCGTGGCTGGTGGGCGTGGCTTATTGGTGTAGGGGAGGTGCGGTCAATTTGTATATTACTCTTTTATTAGATAGGCTATACTAGAGGCCTGGCACACAAAATTTGTGTGTGGGTATGGTCCCTAGGACCGGCCTGTGATCAGGACCATCTTCCCCAGCTGCCCGCAGCCAGCCCCGCCCCCTGCCGCCACACACCCCCAGTTCCCCATTTGCCATTGGGCAATGAGAGCCTTCTGGCTGGAGTGAAGGACCAAGAGGTTGGCTGTTCCTGCACACTTGGACTGGAGGGGGGGGCTTTGGCCTGGCACTGCCCGCATCCCATGCCACCCACCTCCAGTTTCCCATTTGCCATCGGGCAATCGGAGCCTGCTAGCCAGGGGAGGGACCAAGAGGTGGTCAGTGCACCTCATAGTGACTAGTCAAGCAGTCATTATGGTCATTCCACCGTAGGGTCAATTTGAATATTACCCTTATATTATATAGGATATATAGATAGATTATTGAAAATAAAATTATTTTTGAAAGTTATTAATGATTGTGAATATAAAATCAAACCCAAAGTGTCATAGTAAATAAGTGCTAAGGAGAATCCTATATAATAAAAGCCTAATATACTAAGTATCTGGTCGTCCAGTCATCCGTTCAACCAATCAAAGCTTAATATGCTAATGATATGCTAAGGCCAATCGATAAGACATGCACTGATCACCACGGGGCAGACAGTCAACACTCTCTGACTGTAGGTTAGCTTGCTGCTGGGGTCTGGCCAATTGGGACTGAGCGAGATGGGCCAGACATGCCCTGGAGCCCTTCCATGGTCCCTCCCTGGCTAGCCAAATTCCTGCATTCCTCCCTGGCCCTGATCATGCACCTGTGCCCTCTCACAATCCAGGACCCCTCAGGGGATGTTGGAGAGCTGGTTTTGGCCCGATCCCACAGGCCAGTCCAAGGGACCCCACTAGTGCACAAATTCATGCACTGGGCTTCTAGTATATAGATAAAAGTACTGCTAGGAAATGATCTAATGATTTTGCCTATTTTGTCTTAGGGGAATATTTAGAATGAACATTCTTTTGTGTTGTCCCAAAGTTCTCTTAGGCTCTCCTCCTGCTTTTTAATTTTTTTTTTTCTAGGAGCTGCTCTGCTTGGGTATTTTTTCCTACTTTGTCTTCTAGCTCACTGATGCAGTCCTCTGCTTCTTCTAGTCTACTGTTGATGCTTTCTATTGAGTTCTTTATAGCAGCAATGTCATTTTTCATTTCTTCTTGGTTCTTCTTCATTTCCTCTTCGTTCTTATACATATTGTTGAATTTGTCTTCCATTCTTTTCATTCACCTTATGACCATTTCTCTGAATTCTTTTTCTGACAGGTTGCTTGCCTCCATTTCGTTTACTTCCTTTTCTGGTGATGCCTGCTTTTCTTTCATATGTGGGCTGTTTCTTTGTCTCCCCATGGTCTCTCTTCTTTGGGTGTCTGGTTATGTAGTTCTCTCTCTCCTGCATTCATTTAAAGGCACAAAATACAACACAACCAGATACAATGCACAAGGCACTGAACAGAAATGTATTCACGATATTAATAACCCCAAATAAAGGTGACCACCAGAGAAAGGCGAATTAGAGTATAGAAGAGAAAGGAGAAGAGAAAAAAAAAGGAGTGCAAAAATGAAATTGGGAAAAGGAAAAAAAAGTAAGAGGGAAAAGAAAGAGAATAAGAAAGAAGAGGGGAGCAAACTATATATATGGGGAGAAAACTCCAATAGAACAGCCACTGATCCCAACAAATGCCTGGAGATGAATGCAAACTACAAACAACAACTAATATCAAGCGAGGCAAGGGAAAACATAGTGAAGAAAGAGAAGAGAGAGGTGTGAATGGACTTGGAGCAGGGGATTGGAAGTTAGATATATAAGTAGGGTGAAATTTTAACAGAGGTAAAAAGAAGGAATAAGGAAAATCTAAAGCAGGAATAGGGTAAGAGAAACAGGACAACAAAAGCGGAAAAGTGAGGAAGAGAGTGATGGCATAAAGATAAAGTTGAGATAGAGTAAAATGATGCTAAAGGAAAGATGAAAGTAGAATGTAGAACACTAATCCCAAAATAAAATAAAGAGAAAATAAAATGACACTTTTAAAAAAAGGTAAAATAGTAGTAGTAATAATACTGATTAAAAATAAAAATGTAATAATTAAAAGGGTAAAATCAAGTGAGGAAAAAAAGAAAAAAATTAGTTTCTTAAGTAAAAGATGAAAAAAAATAAAGACAAAAATGTGCAGTAGTGAAGGTCATTCACTTCCTCTACTGTTCTGTTTGGCACGCCTGTTTCTTAATCAGGACAGTATTGAAGTTTTCTGCGTTCCACTGCTCCTCAGTGTTGTAGACCACAGTCCTGATTTTCAAGCAGGCAGTACTTCTCTGTTTCTTATATTCCTTTATTTGTGTTTAAACAAGAGTCAATTTGTGATTCAACCCCTGGGTGGCAGTGTTTCTGGATTGACCTCCGGGTCTATAGGTCCTCTTTAGCTAGTATTTAGATATTGTTTTCCTTGTGGCACTTAATACCAGTTTGGGGAAATGGGCTGCCCCAGAGCTGCTTCTCTGATCCCCAGGTTCCACAAAAACAACTTTCCCCTGCAGTCTCTTAGAGTGTCCCAATTTGGTGATCCTATGTATTGGGCTTAGTAATCAAAAGCACGAATTTAAAGAGGAAAAGAAAGAGAAAAAAGAGCCAGAGTAAGTGTGCAAACTCCGGTGCTACAGCGCAAGTCTGTGAAGTCTTTTTTTCCCCTTGGGTCTAAGCAGCTGGCACACTGTTAAAATTTTTTTAGGTTTCCCTTTTGCACCCAGTTCAGCTATGGGTTGCTTTTTAGAGTTCCCTTCTGTTAGCAGCCCTGTGGATCCCCTTCCACATTGGCAGATCATGCCAGCCCCAACAGCCGTGGTCTTTTCTGGGCGCAGACTTCCCTGGATCCTCCAGCTCCCACGTGCGCATTTTTCTCTCCTGCCCGGACCACAGACCTCACCTTTATCCCAGGCAAAATCTGACCTTTCCGTGAGGAGGCGCAGAGCTCCTCTGAATCCACGTGCTCGTGCCACTTGCCACTTGGGGACCAGGGTTCTCGGGTTCACAGCTGTTCGCTGGGTGCCATTGTTGTAGAGTTCCGGGATTTTCTGGCTTCTGACAACATCCACTCTCCCCTTCAAGATGGTGTGGTCTCCGCATCAGAGCCGGTAACTCAGGGAGGGATCCCAGCAGCAATGGAGGCTGCCTGGTCAGGGGAACCCCATTCCGCAACCCCCCACTGTCCCCTGGAGTATAGCTGTTCCTCAACTCAGAAACAAACACTCCCCGTGCGACCACACTCTCCCTTTGTTCTCCCACACATGCACTGTCTTGCAGTCTGCCTTCCCATTGGCAGCCATCTTCCTTTTAGAATGAACATTCTTGCCGTTATATTAGTGTATGTGTGTTTTCTTAACTACTATAACATTTACCACATAGACTATATTTTCCATATCATAAGTAATTTAGCTGCATATTAACATGTTTGATCTTGTATTATATAGCACTATACTGTACTCTCAAACTGACATCTCTCAATGACAAAAAATAGCATTGAAAATGGGAGTCAACTAAACCACAAATCAGCATCCAATGAATTTGTCTCATTTATAACCTTTAGAATCCCTAAGTATCTTTAGGTCATAAAGGTTTGAGAGTTTTCCTAACATAGTTAAATGCAATAAATTTTGTTAAGGTTATTAATTGGAAAACAAAATCATAATTATTTAGCATTACTATTAAGCCTTCATATAATAGGCAACAAATTATATAAGATTAAATATAATTTGCTGTTTAATAATAAATATCTACCTTTAATATTCTAAAATATTTTAAATATTGCATGATACTCTCTTAAATGTTAATTTATGTTGTATGTTAGATATATAAAGATAAATACCTCCCAAGAAACAGCTTAAATATAGAAATATAAATTTCTATAAGCTTTATGAAAAGTCCTTTCCTTTAAATTGTCACATTTAAAAAATAGGATTAAAATTCTCAAAATTAATTATTTTCCTCATATTATTTTTTTGATTATGTTGCTATATTGACAAATCATCCTAGTTAACAAAAACTAATGCCATTTCCTCATATTTTTAATTATGACATTGTGCTTATTTTTTTCTGAGTTCATGATTTTTAAATTCATACTTTCGGTTCTTTTATAACATAATCTGTTGAATACATCTCCAGTATTACAATGTGAATAGGCACATTTTCTTTTTGTTAAATAAATTTGCACTGCACTTGAAACTGTAAAAATGATCTCCGACATGAAACCATTATTGAAATAGCATGATTAAAATTTTTATAGAGGGAAAACAAAAGACTAATAGATTTTTCCATTGAGTGAATACTAACCTCAAAAAAGGCAAAACATACACTTACCATTTTTGGTCATGGTATTTTGATTAAAAATGACAACACAACTCAATCTATGTACAACACAAAAATGTTACTGATTCAAAGGAAGGTGCTATCTTCAGGCATGGCTAGATTCAGGAGTGCAGAGTCATGGAAAGTTGTGTCTCTCCCTTTCTCAGTTCTGTTTAACTTCATTCTCAGTTCGATGCTGTTCAAAAGTAAATCAACATGTAGCCCCACGAAACTGTCCATTTATGTGTTTTTTGGACGTTGGCATGCCAGAGAGAAAAATTAAAAAGCATATTTTTTCCAGATATCTCCAGTGAAAGTTCCAACATTGGCCATACAATAACTTGTCCATAAAATGAGAATTCTGATTAGTCAGACATGTGCACATACATACCTACCACTGGGGGGTCAGGAATATGTTCAACCCCACCCACACCAGTCATTAATCAAGATAATAGGAAAACAGGTCTTTAAAGACAGGGATCCTGGGTAGATGAGAAATGAATGTTTCTTATTCTTCCTGAGCACAAATCTACACATTAACCATTGTGAAGAAATTCAGATAATGCATTTTTTATAATTTTGTGTTAAAACATATGCTGAACAAAAACTTTGAAAGTTTCTTCTACATTTAGTCATTATTAGTAAGTTAAAACATATTTCTCAAAATATTTCATCTATTATAATAAATTAAATATATGCAAAGTATTCTGGATGCTGAGTGGTATTGCATTCCAAGTAGTGAGCAATAGTGATATTTATGAATTGGAGAATAATTCTAAATTGGGGTTAAAATAATCAACTCAGGATTATTTGGAGGAACAAAACTGAGTTTGTGGCAGTTCTAAACTCTTTATTTCTTCTCCTTTAGTCTCCTATTATCTTCCACTAAATTCTACATTCTTAATAATTTTGCTATATAACAACAGACACTTGAGAGAAAGTAGCTGAGAATATGAACTTTAATCCAGGTGAATGTGTTATATTGGAAATCAGCAAGTTGAACAGAAGACGCCTTAGTAAGCCAAATTTGGAGTCTTTATTATACCAGCAGTCTCAGAGGAGTTGCCTCTCAAAATCTGAGCAAAGTAATATAGAGAAAGTTTTCCCTTTATACCCTCCCCCTCCCAGTTCCTTTGTCTCCCAAATATGGGGTTTCTACCTTTTGCAGGCTTTACAAAGAGCTCCATGTACTGGGAGATATTTTGCAGGAAGCTTGTAGCCTTGAGCACAGCACAATTCAGTTACCTTGAGCACAATACAATTCAGATAACTAAAAGACATCTGGCATGGGAATAACCAGGGACGGACCAGACCCTTATGTCAGAAGAGCGGCTTGCAAGGCCAGATAATTGAGCTTATTTTCCCTATTATTCGAGCAAGCATGTTTACAGAAGCCAAGAATAGCAGAGTTAGTTCACAGAACAAAGGACCATCTATGTTTAGTGGAAAATTTCAAACAGCAGTTTTTACAACATAGAGGTTACGGGAACAAGATGGAGTGCCTATGCTTCAAATGGAGGTTTATGAGTACAAGTCTGTCCTTTTTTACTAGCTGCGTTTCCTTGGGTAAATGTCTCAACTTCTCTCAGCAGCAGTTTAAAGCATATATGTTAGAGGCACCTCTCACCAACACAAGAGAGATGTTACCAGACAGCCCCCTGAGTCAATGGGAGAGAGATATTCCCAACCTCGATCCTCATTTTCTAATATAAATGAATTTATACAAGAGACCTTGACTGTGTTCTGAAAAGCCAATTTATTAAAACATACACTTTTACTAAAAAACCAAAGCAAGCAACCTATACATCTGGTTTATGAAATGCAGACAGGCTCTCAGTTAATCTGAAGAGCAGGTTGGTTGTGGGGCATCCAAGGCATTATATATGGTCTTGCCTGTTGGTTTCAAAATCCCTCTGCTGGAGAGCTCAAGATGGAAGCTGACAGGATGACAGGGAGAGAGAAGGTGTGAGTGAGTGAAGGAAAGAAAGAGGCATTTGTGTGGTTTGTGCATGTGTGAGTGAGGGACAGTTAGATCTTGCAAAAGTCTCGGGGGCTGGCAGACCAGGCTCTCCTGGACAGGGAGCCTCTGCCACCACTGCAGGAACTCCCCTAGCTGCAGGGCTCATGCACAGAGCCCACACCATCTTGAAGTGGAGAGCAGACTCCACTAAGAGCCCAGCCTCACCACCAAGACTGGTCTTGGAAATTGCCTGGGACCCTGCAGCCACTCTGGCCAAAGTCGTGCTGCCTCACCCACAGACCCACAGACCCCAGGATGTCCACATTCCAGCTGCCAGCTCCTGGGCCCCTTAGATGTGTGACTCCAGCAGCAGAAACCACAATTTCCCCCTCCCTGGTTGCCGGCTGAGGGACACTGCAGTTGTGCTGCTCTGGCAGCAGGCCCTGAGAGCCCACCTACCCTGCTGATGGCTCCTGAACCCTCAGTGAGCTGCTGGGTGCACACCTCTCCAGACAAGGTCACTCAGACCCAGCAACAGAGCCCGCCACTTCCCCCTCTTTGGCAGCCAGCTTCTGGACACCTAGGTGAGCTGCTGAGGGCTTGCCTCACTGGCCAAGTTTGCACTCTTTCAGCCACAGACTCTGAAATTCCCACATCCCCAGCTTCTAGCTCCTGGACCACCTCGTGATTCACAGAGTGAAGCCACCCTGGCCAGAATCCCACTGCCTCATCTTCAGATTCCGGGACACCTGCCCCTCCACCCCTGTCATGGGCTCTAAGACCCTCGCAGTGATTTGCAGAGTGACGCTATCCCAGCAAGAGTCACGCCACACCAGCCAGAGTCATACTACCTAAGCCTCAGGCCCTGAGATGCCTTCCTCCCAGGCCGCCGACTCCAGCTCCAGGATCTCACAGTGAGCACACGCTAGTGAGACCTCAGGCATCTCTTGCCACAAGAGCTGGAACCACGAGCACATCCACAAAAGGTTGCACAATGAGGCCAGGGGTAAGTCATATTGTCAGACAAACTGTGACTAGACTTCATCCACGAATGAGAAATTAACATTCAAGACCCAACTATATCAAGAGAACCCAAATAGTTCAAGTAGGGGGCTCCACTACAACACCATGCTCAGGAGACCCAAGAAACTGCACCACTGGATCCCTCAAATCACCAACTACATAGGAGCACCCCCAAAAGAACATCAGTAACATAGCAGTTGGATCTAAGACATAGAAATAATTAAAACAAGGCAGCAAAAATGGAGAGACAAAGAAACAATCCCCAAATGAAAGAAAAAGAGGAATCACCAGAAAAGGAATTAAATAAAATGGAGGCAAGTAATTTTTCTGAGAAAGAATTCAGAGTAATGGTTATAAGGATGCTCAAACGTCTGGATGACAAATACACACAACTCAATGAGAATTATGAGGAGCTGAATGAGAATTTCACCAACATGAAAAAGAACCAAGATGAAATGAAGAATGACATAGCAGCAATAAAGAACATAATGGAAGGCTCCAACAGCAGACTAGAAGAAGCTGAGGACTGAATCAGTGAGTTAGAAGACAAAGTAGAAAAAAAACAAAAAACACCCAAGCTGAGCACCAACTGGAGAAAATAATTAAAAACACACACACACACACAAAAAACAACAACAACAACAACAAAAACAAAACAAACAAAAAAAAAAACAGGAGGAGAGTCTAAGGGAGCTTTGGGACAACCTAAAACAAAACAACATCCACATAATTGGGGTATCTGAAGGAGTGGAAGCTGAGCAAGAATAGAAAACTGATTTGAAGAAATAATGACAGAAAACTTCCCAGACTTGGGGGAGAAAAAAGTCACACAAATCCAAAAAGCACAGAGATCCCAAGCACGATAAACCTAAAAAGACCCACACTATTGCCAATCATAATTAAATTGGCAAACGTAAAAGACAAAGAAAGGATCTTAATGGCTATCAGAGAGAGACAGAAAGTTACCTACAAGATATATCCCATTAAACAATCAACTGATTTCTCAACAGAAACACATTAGGCCAGAAGGGAATGGAATGAATTATACAAAGTGATGCAAAGCAAGGGACTGAACCAAGAATATTCACTCTACCAAGGCTATCATTCAAAATTGAAGGTAAAATCAGGAGCTTTACAGACAAAAAGGCTAAGGGAGTTTATTATCACCAAGACAGCAATGCAAGAAATGCAAAAGGGACTACTGTAAAGAAGAAATAGTAATGGAGAAAGGAAAACAGGCATAAAGAACACAGACGGCAACAAACAAGTACCTATCAATAATTACCTTAAATGTAAATGAATTAAATGCTCCAATCAAAAGACATAAGGTAGCCTAATGGATAAGAAAACATGACCCATATATCTGCTATGTACAAGAGACGCACCTCAGAACAAAGGACTTACACAGACTTAAAGTGAAGGGATGGAAAAAAATCTTCAGGCAAATGGAAATGGAAAAAATCTAAGGTAGCAATATTTATATCTGAGAAAAGAGACATCAAAGTGAAGGCCATCCTATCTAATAAAAGAGTAATATGCAAATTAAGCATCACTCCACTACACCCACAAGCCACGCCCACCATCCACGCCCACCAGCCAATCAGAGAGAATATGCAAATAAACCCAACCAAGATGGCTACGGCCACAGAGAGCAGGAAGGAGGCTTGGGTTTCACCGGCAATGGAGGAAGCCAAGCTTTCCACCTGCCCTTGCTGGCCTAGGCCTCCACTCAAGGCTACAAAGTTTCAATTATAGAAGATACATAAATCCCCCCAAAAATGGCTAACGCCACGGAGCAAGCAGAAGGCTTGGCTCCGCTCCAGGCTACAAAGTTTCAATTGTAGAAGATAAATAAACCACAGATACCAGGGCCTCCGCTTGGGTCACCAGGGGGCGTGGCCGGCCTGCAAACCACCACAGGCCCCTCGCCAGGCCGCCCCATGCCTCAAAGGAACCCCCACCCTGATCCAGCACATCCTTCAGGGCAAACCAGCTGGCCCCCACCTGTGCACCAGGCCTCTATCCTATCTAATAAAAGAGTAATATGCAGATTGACCATCACTCCAACACACAAGATGGCTGCCCCCATGTGGTCAAAGATCCTGCCCCCATGTGGACACAGGATGGCCACCACAAGATGGCCAGCAAGGGAGGGCAGTTAGGAGGGACCAGGCCTGCAAGGGAGGGCAGTTGGGGGCGATCAAGCCTGCAGGGGAGGGCAGTTAGGGGTGACCAGACCTGCAGGGGAGGGCAGTTAGGGGAAAACAGGCTGGCAGGGGAGCAGTTAGGCATCAATCAGGCTGGCAGGGGAGTGGTTAGGGGGTGATCAGGCTGGCAGGCAGAAGCAGTTAGGAGCAATCAGGAAGGCAGTCAGGTGAGAAGTTGGGAGCCAGCAGTCCTGGATTGTGAGAGGGATGTCCGACTGCCTGTTTAGGCCCGATCCCACTGGGATCGGGCCTAAACAGGCAGTCGGACATCCCTCGAGGGGTCCCAGATTGGAGAGGGTGCAGGCTGGGCTAAGGGACACACACACCCCCGTGCACGAATTTCGTGCACCAGGCCTCTAGTAACAAAAGATAATGAAGGCCACTACATAATACTAAAGGGATCAATACAAGAGGATATAACTCTGGTAAACATATATGCACCCAATATAGGAGCATCCAAATACATAAAAAATAACTTCTGAAAGATATCAAGGGAAATATTGACGGCAATGCAATCATAGTAGGGGACTTTAATACTCCATTGACATCACTGGATAAGTCTTCTGGACAAAAAATCAACACGGAAATAGAAATCCTAAATGACTTACTAGATCAGATGGAACTAATTGACATCTTCAGATCACTTCACCCCAAAGCTACAAAATATACATTCTTAAGTTCACACGGGACTTTTTTTTATTGTTTAAAGTATTACATGTCTCCTTTTCCCCACATCAACCCGGTCCCGGCCACTCCCACCCGTCAGGACAAGCCCCCACAGCCCCATTGTCCGTGTCCATTGTTTATGCTCATATGTATGCATACAAGTCCTTTGGTTGATCTCTTACCTCCCACACCCAACCACCCTTCCCTGCCTTCCCTCTGAGGTTTGATGGTTTGCTTGGTGTTTCTCTGTCTCTGGATCTATTTTCGTTCATCAGTTTATGTTGTTCATTATATTCCACAAATGAGTGAAATCATGTGATATTTATCTTTCTCTGACTGGCTTATTTCACTTAGCATAAAGTTTTCCAGTTCAATCCATGCTGTTGCAAATGGTAAAAGTTCCTTCTTTTTTATAGCAATGTAGCATTCCATTGTGTAGATGTACCACGGTTTTTTAATTCACTCATCTGTTGATGGGCACTTAGGCTGTTTTTAAATCTTAGCTATTGCGAATTGTGCTGGTAATTCCATCTTTAACTTTTTGAGGAAACTCCATACTGTTCTCCACAGTGGCTGCACCTGTCTCAATTTCCACCAGCAGTGCATGGTTCCTTTTTCTCCACATCCTTGCCAGCACTTTTCATTTGTTGATTTGTTGATAATAGCCATTCTGACAGGTGGGGGATGGTACCTCATTGTCATTTTGATTTGCATCTCTTGCATAATTAGTGACTTTAAGCATGTTTTCTCCAGCACTGCTGGTGGAAATTCAGACAGGTGCAGCCACTGTGGAGAACAGTATGCAGTTTCCTCAAAAAGTTAAAAATGGAATTACCAATATCTGGGAAGAAGAGAGGGACTTAATTATAGGTTATCAGGAATGTACACTGAGCTTGCTGGCTTGGATTAAGATCACTAGCCCCGAATATCAGGGTTATATTGGAATTATACCTTTTTAGCCTTCTCAGGAAAGCCCCATGCATGTTCCTTCACTCATATTTGGAAGGCTGTTCCCTGAGTCTGCCAGCATATTAAACAGTGTCCCTCCTTTTTTTCTCAGAAGCATCCTTGGTTTTCTTTGGTCTTTTGCAACAGCCTAAGACCATCAGAAAACACAGATATTTACATTACAATTCATAACAGTAGCAAAATTACAGTTATGAAGTAGCAACGAAAATAATTTTATGGTTGGGAGTCACCACAACATGAACTGTATTAAAGGGTCGTGGCATTAGAAAGGTTGAGAACCACTGGTCTAGAGTAAGACAAATTTTTTATCTTAAGGTTTCAGAGGCTGAAAGTCTAAAAATTGGTCTTAGAGGGCTAAAATCAAGATGTCAAGAGGGCTCTCAGTTTCTCAGAGACTTTAAGGCTCAATCTATTTCCTTGTGTTTTCCAAGTTCTCAAGGAAGCCTGGATTTCTTCACCCGTGTTCCCCAGTTAGCAATTATATGAATCCAATCTCTGCTTCTATTCTCACATCTTGTCTGGTTCTGACACTCCTGCCTAACTCTTATAAGAACTCTTATTATTACATTGAGCCCACCAAAATAATCTAGGATTATTTTCCAACTCAAGACACTAATCTTAACATATCTGCAAATTCACTTTGCTATAAAGTTAACATAGTCATAGTTTTCAGGATTATGGCATAAACATCTTTGGGGAACAATTATTCTGACTATCACATTTTCCCATCACCATTATTCAAATTTATTTCTTTTCTATTCTTTTCCTAATCCCACTTTCTGATCATCTTATTTACTTTTTACCTTTACAGAGCCACTCTTCTTGAATTGTCTACACATTTTTTTCCTCATCAACCTACATAAACATACACAAACATTCCATGGAAAACAATTTCTTCAAGGCCACTTTGATATTTTTTATCACATAATTCTTTTAAGTTTTTATTTTAACTTGAACTTTTACCAACATTTACATCATTGATAACACATTGCTTCATGAAAAACATATCCATAAGCTTCTATTGAAACACAGGAATTAAACTGGAATACATGGTTTTTCCTCTCGGCAGGATGAAAAGTGATTTCTAGGTTCTTGTCCAGGTGGATTTGAAGAATGAAGCCAGGAACAAAAGGTGGTATAGGAAAAGGTGGAGATTTATTGAGAAACAAGCACAGATTCCCATGTGGGGAGGGGGAGAGAGACCCACTAATTTCCTCTTTCTTAAGGTTTATAAAGGCTGTTTATCTTTGTGTCCTGATATCCCCTCTTATTGGTGACTATAGAGCAGTGGTTCTCAACCTTTCTAATGCCACGACCCTTTAATACAGTTCCTCATGTTGTGGTGACCCCCAACCATAAAATTATTTTCGTTGCTACTGAAAGGGCGGGGAGAGACCGACTCCACGTTCCCTTTGTTCCATATCCTCCACCTCGTGGAGTCAGGTTCCCGCCCTAGAACCTCTCCAAGAGCCCAACCCACACTTTTGAATTAGCCAATAGAAATGCAAGAGGAAAGTAAGCCGTGCCCTGCCCCCATGTGCAACCTGACCCTGACCAATCAGCGGAGGCCACACTACCTCACCCCTCCTACCTCTCCCAGGCCCCCTATAAATCAGCGCTTTCGGGGCCTGGGGTTCTCTCTCTGCCTCCTGCCACTGCGTCAGCAAGTGTGGTGGACGGGGAGCTCGAGCTAGCTCGATTAAAGGCTCTTGGCTTTTGCATCGGACTCGGCTCCCTGGTGGTCTTTGGGGATCACGAAATCTGGGCATAATACTACTTCATAACTGTAATTTTGCTACTGTTAATGAATCGTAATGTAAATATCTGTGTTTTCTGATCGTCTTAGGCTCTACAGCAACTGTATTAAAGGGTCGAGGCATTAGCTCAAACCCCATGTGGGTTCCCCTTTATTTCTCCCTTTTGTTTTTCTGTTCCCTGTGGCCTTCTTTATTCTGTGAATGGGTGGCTTCCTCTCCTTTATTCTGTAAATGTCTACCTTTTGACAGCTCCCAGCCCCCTTATTCTGTAGATTTATACCTTTTTCCAGTTCCCTTATTCTGTGAATGTATACCTTTAGGTAGTTCCCAGCTTTGCAGCCCTGTGGTTCTCCCCTATGGGCCCCCTAATTCCTAAAACTTCCTTATCCTGCCTATTTTACCCCTAAAATCTCCCTTCACTACGATACCTAATTTTCTGTTTTTTCCAGCTATGTCTCTTATTGTTTGTTAGTTTAGAAATTTGTTTTTATTGCTTATTATTTTTATGTTAGTTTTTTCTCCAAGTTTTATTCTTAGCCTTAATCTCCACTCACTGTATACAACCTCTCTAAATTATCACTGAAACACCATCATTTTAAATTAAATGATTTCTAGTTTCTGTTTTTAGAGTAGATCTTTTTTAAAAATTTTATATCATCTATACAACTGATTACTATTGTGGATGAAAGGAGCCACATGCTGACCTGACAAGCTCAGGGGAGGCCTGTGTGGCAGTCTTGCAAACTCAGAGACCTAAAGTAACCACAAAAGATGGTCTGAAAATTAAATATTTAACTACAAACAGGTTGTAGTGGGTAGTCATATCCTAGGCTGATATTTTCCCTGACAAAGATCAACTTAGATCTTTACTGAGTCCATTTGCCTTTTTGCCTCTAAGATAACATATCTGTGAGATGTCTGGGTAACTTGTAACTTCCCTTTTTCTGGAGCCTCTGGGGCACAACCAAATGTGGTGGGCGCCAGAACAGATACCACAAATTCCTTCATTATCATGTTAATTGTTCCTGCACTCACCTAAGTATGTGTCCATCATTTTACTTTTTATCCAATCCCAGAGGTTTCCTCCCCCCCGCCCCACTTTGCTTTATCCCACCTCCTTAATCCATCACCAATGAATTTCATGTAACCCACCTATGTCCCTCCTTTGATTGCAATGTATAAATACAAATGTAACCCGCCATTCTCTAGAGCATTATCTCAGTTCGTTGAGGTTCTGCTTCCCAGCATATGTTGACAGTTTGGCTCAAATAAACTCACAAAAATTCTTTACAGGTTTCAATGGTTTTTTTACGTTAACACTATAATTCAATTTCTTATAGTTTTTATAATTAACATGTCTTGAAATTCATTCTTGAAAATGCCTCTGTATTTTTGCTATCAATCTGTCATAATTTTGTATTCTTTCTTCTAAATCCTGCATCCTGAAATTTTCTAATTCACTCCATTTTTATGGCCACTATCATAGTTCATATCAAGATTATTTATCATCTGAATTATTTTATAGCCTTCAGGACAAGTGTCTCTTCTTCAAATATAGCTTCCCTTTCAATCTTCACTCTATGATGGAGGATGAGGCATATTTCTAAAACTCAAATGACCATTTAGCATTCTCATACTTAAGGCTTTTCACAGTTTCCTATTCTTAGATGAGACCAGCTTCCTGGGCATATGATATGAGCAATTTCACAGGGACCATTTCTTAGAATGGACCCATACTTGGTTTCATGTTCTGCTCTGCCATCTTGAAGTTCTTATAATTTTTTATTGAGAAGCTTCATTTTCTCATTTTATACTGGCCCCACAAATTATGGAGCCAGTCCTGATCTTTGATAAAATTTTTATATCTTAATATAGCTTATAGGATTTATATGAGTAGGTCCCTTTATCCTCTCATATTCACTTTTTGTCTGAAACCACATAAACATACACACATATGCACACATGTGCACACATACACATGCACTACTCAAACATTTGTACTTACTCAGTCTCCAACTCTTTTTTTTAACATTTTTTATTGATTTCAGAGAGCAAGGGAGAGTAAAAAAAGAGATAGAAACATCAGTGATGAGAGAGAATCATTGAATGGCTGCCTTCTGCATGCCCCAAACTGGGGATCGAGCCCACAACCCAGGCATGTGCCCTTGACTGGAATTGAATCCAGGACCTTTTGGTCTGTAGGCCAATGCTCTATCCACTGAGCCAAACCAGCTAGAGCTGTCTCCAACTCTTTATTAAGCTACTATTCAGTCTGTATATCTCTGTTTCAGCACTACTTTTTTGAGAAGCCTCGACACACATTATTGCATGGCTCGTCCCAATCACAGTTACTGCTACTTCCCTCCTAGGGCACTTACTTGCCTCACTGTGTCCTCCAGAGGATGCTAACATGTCCATGTCTCTGTTCACTACTTTATCCATAGTGTAGTAGACAGCTTTCATTGAATTTTGGTTATTTATATGTAGGACTTAATTGTGAATAGTAAACTGACAGTAATTTTCATTTTTCCAACAGAAATAAAAATATAAATGCTAAAACTCTCTAGTTCATATGGATCTGTACCAGCAAATAAAATATAGTTATTATATTCCTATTGATCATATTTGCACATTTAGCAAAATTCAGAGACACATTAGCATATTGGGTTTACTTCTGCAATTATGTCAAGAAAAGAAAATATTTTTAAAATCAGAGTGAAAATCCTTAAAACTACATTATTAATCATTGATTACTCTCTTTTTTTACTTTTACAGGGGTAATGTTTTATAGCTATTCAATTATTATTATTATTATTATTATTATTATTATTATGAGAAAACAATCGATAGCTAGTTAAACCCTATAATGATGATCAAAAGAAGTGGAAAAAAAATGAAGATCAATTTTCTGGTCTTACTATGATTGTCAAAACAGCCTTTATTTGCTCCTTGTAAATAAAAGACAATGGGAGAAGTGCTATAAGCATAAAACCTAGAGGAAAGATTTCCTAAGGTCACTATTATTATTATTAATGAAATAGAAACATGGTATAGAAAGGCATTGAATTGTGACCTTATGCAATGTTGATAGTGGATCAGGGTGGCAAATGCTTCACCATAATTTTGTCCTAATGCTTGTCCTCAGAGGCACTGGCAGTAGGCTGGCCCTGCACTGGCTACAGAATTGCCAGAGATCAGCGTAATAGAGTGAAATGCTCCCTCTCCCCATGACCTTCAAGCTATAGCTCCTGCTTTGACATGCTAATTAGAGAAATTCTGCTGGAAGCTTGAGCAGCCCCTGTGTCAGAAAGAGATTGGGAAATATGCATGAAGAACAGAAGTCTCCAAAAGTGAACTCAGATCAGTGGGGGTCAACAGACCAACCAGGAACAAAGAAATTTAGAAATTTTCAGCTTTTCCTTGGATCCTTTTTCAGGCCTGGAAGACTACAGTCCCCATATACCTATTGTCTCACCCGTCCTCTCCTCCCTTGATATAAAAGAAACCTCTTTTATATCAAAGTCTCTTAAGATAGATTTAATAATTAGTTCTCCCCTCTTCTCAAACTAGGCCTTGTTGATCAATAAACCTTTCCTTGCCCTTTGGCTCGATGGATAGAGTGTCGGCCTGTGGACTGAAAGGTCCCAGGTTTGATTCCGGCCAAGGGCACATGCCTGGGTTGTGGGCTCGATCCCCAGTGAGGGGTGTGCAGGAGGCAGCTAATCAATGATTCTCTCTCATCACTGATGTTTCTATCTCTCTCTTCCTCTCCCTTCCTCTCCAAAATCAATAAAATATATTTAAAAAATAAAATAAACCTTTCCTTGCTTCAATCTCTAGTCTATCAAATATTGGTCTTTCTTTTAAAGCATTAGATACATGAGTTTTGCACCTGTAACATCAGGACTTTATATCATCATGCACTGAATGATGATCATCATTCTCATGAAGCAAGGTTTGCTAAGAATCCACTATGCTCAAGGTACTAAGGAATTGCAATAGGTAAGAATCAATACAGTAATCTTAATTAACTTAAAATTTTATTTTAAATTGTATTAAAGAAGAGCTCAGGACCTTATTCCATATTATAAAAATGAAAACATCATTTTGCTTTCTTAAGACTTCTCATTTATAATTTCTCCAAAGTGGTTTTGCCACATGTCTACCTATCTCCATTAACTTAAAAACATTTATCATATATTTAAAGAAGTAAGCAGGAAAATTAAGTTAAATGTAAATTTACAGATACTATGAGCTTTAGTGATACTAATGCAAAATAATAGACATAAAACCAATCTATAATAATAAAAGTGTAATATGCTAATTAGACTGGACAGCCAAACGACCTTCTGGACATCATTCCAGAAGTCCTTCCGGATGAAGCCGTGACAGCGGGGACTGAGGCAGAGGTGGTTAGGAGTGATCAGGCAGGTAGGCGAGTGGTTAGGGGCAAGTAGGCAGGCAGGCAGAGGCAGTTAAGGGTGATCAGGCAGGCAGGCAGAGGGGTTAGGGGTGATCAAGCAGACAGGCAAGCAGTTAGGGGCATCAAGCAGGCAGGCAAGTGGTTAGGGGTGATCAGGTAGGCAGGCAGAGGCAGTTAGGTATGATTAGGCAGGCAGGCGAGCAGTTCGGGGCAATCAGGCAGGCAGGCAGAGGGGTTAGGGCGATCAGGCAGGCAAGCGAGCGGTTAGGAGCCAGCAGTTCTGGATTGTGAGAGGGATGTCTGACTGCTGGTTTAGGCCCTATCCTGCAGTCGGACATCCCCCAAGGGGTCCCGGATTGCGAAAGGGTGCAGGGTGGGCTGAGGTACCCCCTCCATGCACAAATTTCGTGCATCAGGCCTCTAGTTAGAAAAGCAAGAAAATCATATGATTATATAACTAGCACCCAGGAAGAAAGGATCTGCATGCTGGGCAAAGATATGGCACCAGCACAAAAAACAGGTGTTCTCCTTACCCCTATTACATAATCTTATTTGGGTCCAGCTTGGGGGGTGGGGAACATTGCCAGCCAGATCCAGATAGTGATCATTAGAGCAGTGACAAGTGATAACAGAAACTCATTTTTCCCTTCCAAGAACTATCTGCTAAAACAGAGTTGTTAGTCAGCCTTCAGGAATCTTTGCCCATGTGCATATGTCACTATTCTCTTGGTGCATAATCAGATGTCATTAACACCCCCACATTCTTCTCTTTTTAGGCAGAGACAAGAGTGTTTCCCTATTAGGAGAAAATCTAAGTATTTTTCTATGCCTTAGTCAAAAAAGTGGAAATTATTTCTGGGATCTTCTTTATGCTTTATATGATCCAGTGTGAAATTTAGGTTCCCCTTCAATGTTATGACAAGTTTTTCAATTTGTCTGAATAAGTCTGTGCCTGAGAAAATGGAAGGCTGATTAGCCAGCCAATAGACCATGCCTTAACCTGTGTTCACTTTTACCATTTATTTTCAATGCTGTTTTACCCTTGACTATAAAAGCTTATTATTTGCTGAAAGTTTTGCCTCAAAGTTAAAAAAAAAAAAAAGAATTTAAAAATTATCTCAAGTATCTCAAAAGTCTATTGATTCTTCAAGGATGCTCTGGTTTTGCAAATTAGAGACTGAGTGGTTAATTAATGGTTGGAGGGTTGTTTCCTGTTCTCTTCAAGAGCAAGGTTAGTGTGCCATACTAATTAGTAATAAAAAACTTAGAAGTTGTTAGACATAGTATAGGCACTCAGGATACACAGAATTTAAAATATGTATAACCAGGGCATATCAGGATCAATATGACAGCTTTTATTCACTTAATGACCACAGTGATGGTCACACAAGTGCCAGTCCTTCTATTGGGCACACTGTAGGATTGCACTCACACTCCCATTTGAGTTAGCTATGTTCAGATGACTTGCTTCAGTTTATGAAATGTGGGCAGAAGTGACATGTCACCTTTTAACTGGAAACCTGAAGAACCAGTGTAAGATGTGTTGCATTTCCTTCTCTACTCATTAACTGCCATTATAATCCTGAAAGAAAGAGATAGGATCTCTGCCAGGCTTGATGGCCTTCAATTAACAGAACCTCCCTCCTGCCAATACATCAAACATAAGGATGGATGAAAAATAAATATTTGGTGTCATTAGATATGAGGAGAGTGGATTAGTTACTTCAATGTAATGCAGCTATCCCAAACTACATGAAGTGAGATCAAAACTCAATCTAAAACAATGAATAAAAGTTAATGAGAAGATTGGATAGTGAATTAACTAATAGTTGGAGTGTCAATTTCCTGCTCTTAGAAGAGCAGGAAGGAGAGAAATGTTCTAAACAAAAATGGGGTATCATAAGCAAAGTGACAAACAGATTTTGAAATTCATCATTGGAGTAGAAAACGTAAGATTAGTGACTCAGGTTTTATAAAACCAGCAGAAAATCTCTCCTCAGAGAGTAGACTTTTATACCTATGTTGAAGACAATGAACAGGAATGGTGAAGTTTTTGAGGGAATGAGTGATGAAGCAAATGTCAAGCACGTATTGGAAAGAATCAGGTTCTCTTTTTCCTAGAGGATACA
Organism: Plecotus auritus; assembly: GCF_963455305.1. Taxonomy (NCBI): domain Eukaryota; kingdom Metazoa; phylum Chordata; class Mammalia; order Chiroptera; family Vespertilionidae; genus Plecotus; species Plecotus auritus. The sequence goes on along the minus strand of NC_137770.1, from coordinate 127,327,413 downwards.
CATTCCCTGGAAATCTCTGTGTTACCCTCCCAACTCCTTTCCATAGACTCTGGCAATTATAATCAGCCCAGGATTCCTCAAACCCAGGTTTTGACCTGTTAGAAAATATGCATTTTTTTTTTTTTTTGGTGCCTTTCATAGCCTACAAGTACTTTAAAAAATGGGCAGAAAAATTAAACCAGATAAAATATATAGATCATTACTGAAACTAATAGTCTGGGTCCAATTGAAAATAATGCAAATAAGGTTGAATATTAATAGAAGAGAAGTTATCCTATATAATAAAGAGGTAATATGCAAATTGACCATCACTCCAAAACACAAGATAGCCACCCTCATGTGGTCAAAGATGGCCACCCCCATGTGGACACAAGATGGCCACCATAAGATGACCAGCAGGGGAGGGCAGTTGTGGGCAATCAGACCAGCAGGGGAGGGCAGTTGGGAGGGACCAGGCCTGCAGGGGAGGACAGTTGGGGGGGACCAGGCCTGCAGGGGAGGACAGTTGGGGGGGACCAGGCCTGCAGGGGAGGGCAGTTGGGGGGGAACAGGCCTGCAGGGAAGGGCAGTTGTGGAAGACCAGGCCTGCAGGGAAGGGCAGTTGGGTGCAACAAAGCCTCCAGGGCAGGACAGTTGGGGGAAACAGGACTACAGGGGAGGGCAGGGCAGTTGAGGGTGACCAGGCCTGCAGGCGAGGACAGTTGTGGGGGGACCCAGGCCTGCAGGGAAGGCAGTTAGTGGGGAGTAGGCCTGAAGGGGAGGGCAGTTGGAGGCAACCAGGCCTGCAAGGGAGGGCAGTTAGGGGTGACTTGGCCAGCAGGGGAGGACAGTTGGGGGTGACCAGGCTGGCAAGGGAGGGCAGTTAGGGGTGACTGGGCCAGCTGGGAGGGCAGTTGGGGGTGACTATACCTGCAGGGGAGGGCATTTAGGGGTGACCAGACCAGCAGGGGAGGGCAGTTAGGGGCAATTAGGGCAGCAGAGGAGCAGTTAGGCATCGATCAGGCTGACAGTGGAGTGGTTAGGGGGTGATCAGGCTGGCAGGTAGATGTGCTTAGGGGCAATAAGGCAGGCAGGCAGGCGAGCGGTTGGTAGCCAGCAGTCCTGCATTGTGAGAGGGGTGTTCAACTGCCCGTTTAGGCCTGGTGGGGTCGGGTCTAAACGGGCATTCGGACATCCCTTGAGGGGTCCCAGATTGGAGAGGGTGCAGGCTGGGCTGAGGGACACAACCCGCGCCCTGTGCAGGAATTTCGTGCACTGGACCCTAGTATTATTATATTTAATTTAAACTTAAATGTTTTTAAAATATTATATTTGAATAGTAAATATTGCTGATGGAATTTTGTTTGTTTGTTTGTTTCCAAACTGAAGTTATATTTGAAATTACATTTCTTGTCTGATATAATGTTTAGTTGTTATATATGGCTTCTACATTTTGAGTGGATAAATTAAGCAAACATAATTATGTGATAATGTAACAAATATGTAAGTTCTACAAAATGCTGTCACCTTCTAAACACACACACACACACACACACACACACACACACACACACACTACACCGCACATCCAAATACATACATATGGGAAATATGGCCATCTAAAAAGGGTCCTGGATAAAGTCTGGTAAATTTGAACAGGCTCGTATGGCTCAGTGATTGAGCATTGACCTATGAATCAGGAAGTCAAGATTTGATTCCCGGTCAGGACACATTCCTAGGTTTCAGGCTCGATCCCCAGTAGGGTCATGCAGGAGGAAGCCAATCAATGATGCTCTCTCATCATTGCTGCTTCTATCTCTCTCTCCCTTCCTCTCTGAAACCAACAAAAATATATTTTTAAAAAAATTAACTTTGCCTATACAATTTTAACCTGACTCTTCAATGCCATCAAAAGTGAGAAACAACTCATCAATTTCATGAGACATAAGGCTGTTTTCTGGAATTAGCCAGTGGTTCACTAAGCTCACTGATCAATCTAGTCATCTTGTTTAATCTGATAACCCTAGAGAGGGAGTATAGCAGGTTCAGTAGCTTCAAGCACTACTCTGGTTTACATTGGAATAATAGCTTGTTAATGGTACAATCATTTCAGAGTTGGAGAGAATTTTTAGATTATATTATAAATGGGCCACCAGCTATATTTTGTAATATCAGAAAAAAAATGATATCTGGTACATATGTAATGTGTTATATCCACAGGGTAAAGGGGCTCAAATCCAGTTTCTGATGTAGCAATCTCAGATACATAATAATAAAAATAATATATTCATGACTGTGGCCAGATTTGCATTAACATAGCTGAAGGTAAAAAATTTCCCCTTGTGTTTATGCTTCCAGACAATCTGGCACTTAATTTTGAGGGAAATTTCTATTTCAAATATCCTTAGGGAATATGCATATACAGAAATGTTCAGTTATTTAAAAGTGTCATGGAAGCAATTCTGCATATCTTTCATGACTAATAGAAATACCAAAAAATAGTTTCTAACTAGCTAAGCCTGACAAGTTTAGATTTATACTCCACAAGCCTAATTATTTATAGTCTATTTATTTCCATAATAACTATAGAAAAAAACAGGCAATAAAATGTGACTGTTATTTTGAAGATTGGTTACTGAATTAATTCGCACATGTTGGTTAAACTTTTTCCCAATAAAGTTATTGTTTTTTAAGAATCTAAAGAAAAATACTTGAACATGTATATTATTAAAACATAAATTATGGCTCTTAAGGAATGAGAACAGTTTCAAATAACTTTAGTGAAATTGAAAATAATCTGTGCTTTTTTAAGGTCCAATGTTCAGTAATTAAATGCATAAATCAATCACTATTAAGATAATATTGATTAGAAAAAAATAACAATATAAAGCTTCTGTAGGATAATGCTTTGATAGCAACTCTAAAAGTTTCATTACATGAAATATGGGTGTTTGTATCCAAACTTGTAAAACTTCCCTGGGCTCCCTGAGTCCCCAAGCACTCCTTCCACCCTAGCTTTGTCCACTGTGCTTTGTCTTACCTCAAACTCCAAATGCATGTCTGGGGAAGTGGAAATAGCATGGGGCCTGTGTGAGCACCTGGTACCAGGTAGAAAAGTGCACTGTGACAGGAGAAGCTTCCACCTGCTGCTTTCTGTGCATGGTTTGTAGGGAAAACTCAGCACAACAGGGGCAATTCATGATCCACTGCAAATCCTGCTATGGAAAGGCACTTGGGCCAAATGCTATGGTTACCTGAGGTGCCCACATGTACAATGCAGATAGTGGTGAGAGACTGGGCATCAAACCAGAAATTGTTCAACCTCACAACCAATCCAGACACTTCTAAATTTGCTCAGCAATAGGAAACTACTGAGAACTGTTCCCGGTGTAGGGATTCCATATTTGCTGCCCAGAAGGTAATTAGAGCTGGAAAGCCCTGGCACAACTATTTCCATTGTGCCAAGTCAGGGAAGAGTTTTGAATCAACAACTCTGAGAAAAAAGAGTGAAATCAATTGTAAAGGATGCTTTACAAAGAACTTTGGGCCTAAAGGCTTTGGCTATGGTCAAGGCTGCTTGTTCATGCTCAATAACGATGTAAAGCCAGAACAGATCACACACTGAGACTCTCTATGTAACCTAACACTAAACTACTGTAAAACTCTAACAGCGCTTTTGTCCTGAATATCACCGTGTGTTGTTACCAGTGCACCTTTGGTTGTAACACTCATAGAATGAATATGATCCCTTGGCCAAAAGGCAAAAGAAGAATGTTGTGGAGAGGTATGGGAAGAGGACTAACAGAATTTCCTAAGTTTAGCATATGACTGCACTTGAAACATTAGATAATATAATAGAGTATTTAAAGAATCAGAGGTAATAGGTCAGTCCATTTGTTTACACAAGGTGCTCTTATTCTTTCTGGATATAAATTAGCCCAATCATGTTAAGTATCATGCACTGTGTGTAGAGTTGGATAATGATCTCCATCAAATGAGTGCAGAGGGTACACTTCACTCTCAGTGCCTTCTGTTCCAGCTGTTTCTACTTATCTTAATTTTCGTAATTGGGTTACAATTAGGCTGTAAATGAAACCTTAACATGGGAATTGGAGTTTTCAACAAAGGGGTTTACTTTTATTGTTTTGTGGTTCTTAACTTTCAGAGGCCTATTTCTTGCTACATATTAATCAAAAAAATATTACAGAGTGTTTAAGATAAGCTTATGGCATACAAAGAATAACCTATTTCCATTTCCACAGATCTAACAATGTGGCTGCAAAAAGAGCACTGTTTGGGAAAATTCTTCCATTCATTTAGGGCATTAGAAAAGGCTTATTCTAAAATTATTACAATATCTCATATTTGTTTGTGACTTTGTCTCCAGGCCTTACTTCACTTTACTAATATTGTTACTATAGACAGTCAGAGGGGCAGGCCACATGAGGACTGTTCAGAGGACACAGGCATGCTGGGAACTAAGGGTGCTCTGCAGACTCCAATTTGTTGCTCTGGTGGTGTGCTGGTACTGTGTCCAGTGTCTAGAGATTGGCTGAGGGCTACAGCATATCTAGGCTTCCTGATGGTGGATCCTGCATCCCCACCTGCACTGACCCTGAAGGAGCACCAGAGAGCCTCCCCAATTGGCCAAGATGGCACAGGTGAAGGTTCTTACACTGTGTGTGGCCAATAGCTAGAAAGATGAATGCACAGGGCCTGAACATGCCAAAAGCTAGCAAGATAATTGGATAAAAAAAAAAAAGCCATCTCCTCCCTATCCCTATAATAACTACAGGCTTGAGCAGAAAAAGGAAATGGTCCCTGAGACAAAAGTCCATCATTCTCTCTGGTTGCAGAACCTGAATAAAAACCTCTTTTCTTTTGCGCAAGCACCTGTCTCACAGTTTGGCTTTGGTTGTGGCAGGCCACTGAGCCCCCTTGGTTGGTTACAATATGAAAGCTATCAGCTAGACAAGGTTTGAATTAGAATGTTAAAAGTGAAGTCTAAGCCCTTGCATGTGGGAGCTTGATGCAAACGCAGTATTTCAGACCAGTTTCCATATTATTCAAGCAGAATCTTCATTTTAGCAAGTATTTTTTATGCACATTATAGTTTGAGAAATCCTGTTAGAGACTAATTAAAGCAACAAATCAAATGCAATTCCAAATTTAAAAAAATAATTCTTTGTCTCATCATGCATTCTTATCATACATTAAGAAAATATAAAATCTTAACTAAGAAGTCAAGTGACAGATTTAAAATTTTAATAAAATTACTACTTTAGATTTAAAAAATAGGTTAGAAGATTTTAAAAGCATTATGTAAGAAAAGCCAGAACCAAAGTTGCAAGTGTTTTATGTTAGTTTTTTAGGCTGTTATTCTCTATAGAAGCTAGACAGTCCAATTTTCTTATCCTCCATGGGTCAGTGGTGCTGTAAATTTGAAGACTGATGTAAGGCTCTAGAGTCAATGGAAAATATTTCATTCCATCCACAATTTTCCTTACTACGTTTCTTATTCATTTTAGTAATTGTAGACCTCTCATTTGTTATTTAACTTCACTTTATCTAATTAAATATACTTTATCATTAAAAAAAAATCTATTATATATTTTCAAAAATCCTGTTTCAGATGAACAGATTCCTGAAAATTGGCTGTGCAACTCTTTGAGTGTCATTTTTTGCCAAGCACTGATGTAAATGTGACTTAGCTGTCATCCTATGAGAAGGATGACACATCTGTGAAGCTTTTCTTCCTGTTGGTGGTCCTTGTGCTATTGTTTTTTGGGTTTTTTGTTTGTTTGTTTGTTTTTAGGGAGAATTATAAACAACATGTTTAATTACTTTGGAAACAAACAGTCCCAAATAATGCCTGAAACCAAAAGGTACATAAAAATGGCCAAAAAAATATTTTTAAATAATACATCATTTGTAGTTTCCCCCTCATAATATGGGTGCTTCCAGCCAGACAGTAAATTATAAACAATATCAAATCATGTTAAGGCAGATGATCGATCTGGCTGCAGTTTTAACTATTCCTGTGAAAGTAATATTGTTGGAGAGCTTCCTTCCAGCTGGTCCAGGAAAGGGCAGTCCAGGAATTGGCAGGTGGGGAGCTGGGCCCTGTCACTCTTGTCACTGCTCATTCTGCTGGCCCTCTGTGAGTGAAGCAGACATGGAACCCTGGCCCTTGTTTACATCACTGATGCACACCCACTGCCTGTGGACTGACTCCTTCCACAGGGTCACCTTATTATCCCCACCTGAGACGGCCTGGATGTTGGCTGTAATGGACTGGCTCACGTGCCACACAACATCATTGAACTTGTGCAGTAGTTGGGAGACTACGTATTGCTTGAGGCATTGTCACCGATCCAAATGAACACACGACCACCCTGGGAACAGCTGGCGATTGTGCTGGTGGGTAGACCAATGGCAGGGGCCCAGGCCACATCTCAAACCCAGTCACTATGTGCTCCCAGCTTCTGTTCCTCCTTCCACTGGCCAACCTCTTTCTCCTTCCACAGCTTGATGAAGTGTCACAGCCACCTGAGGCAAATTTCTTGATGTAGTTGGGCTTCTGCCCTGATGGCTGGTCTGTGAGGCTTCCAGGTACAACAGCAGGGGCCCAGCTCAGGCATTGCAGCCAATAGTGTGATCATTATCTTCACTTCCCATTGGCCCTCCCCAGTGTAGGTCAGCAGGGATATGGCCTCATCTGAGCTTCCACAGGCCAGGATTAGGCTGTAGTCATGGGGGCCCAGCAAACTGAATTTACTGAGGAGTCGTGTCCTGTGTGTTCATGCGTCTTCTCCCAGGTTTCGTTTTCCTTTTTCCAGAAAATGACTTTCTGATCATTAGAGCAGGATACCAGGATATTGCCATACATGGGATGGGCCCAGGCCACTTGCCACACTGGTCCCTCATGACCCCTGAGGTCTGCGGTAAGGATCTGCCCTCCTTTGCGTACATCAAAGATTTTGACGGACCTGTCTGATGAGCAGGTTGCCAGGTGGGTGCCATAATAGTCCATCTGGGCTTCATGAATCATTTCCTCATGGGAGGTGTCCACAGTGTTAATTACTGACACTATGGCTGTGGCGGCAGCTCCCAGCCTCCGATGTGGCAGCTCCCTCGGCGCCTCCCACAGCTCACTTGTGTCATTGTTCTTCACCTGTCTCTTTGTTGTCCTGAGACTTGAAAATGTTCTCTATAAGTTTCATCTGTACTTTCTTTTTTAGACTACTCAGTTCCTGGCTGAGGAGGGGTTTTATAATTTTTGTAACTGGTTTCATGGCTAGGAATGGTACTATTTGAAACAAGTTCTTGGAGGGACAATTTACTAAAGCTTAATGATTATGACTGCTGCAATTTACTATGCACTTCACTTTATCCACATTATAACCAACATTCAGAATATCCTTATATCCCAGCTTTTCTTTCCTCTTCCTTCACAGTCATCACCAAGTATTACCTGTCCAAAGAGTCAAGGACCCAGGATCTGGGTTCCTTGTTACTTCCATAATTGTTACAGTACCCTAATATATCTCTTGATCTACGGCTGTATCATGAGATAATGAAAGGATTGCCATCTTTTGCATTTTGTTAAGTCAGCAAACACTGGTTCCTTATATTGCTAGCCAAGTATGTCCTTCCTTGTTTTCCTTCCTTCTCTTCATTGAAAGAAATTTATATATTCCTGACCAATTCAATCCCTTTCATGTACTGGTGTAGGGGATCACACAGGACATTTCTCAAAGTGGATGGATTTCTGTGGCCTTCTGTACTGTTTATTGCCTGGGCACCATTTTTTTGGATGGGGATCTTTTTGTGTGTTTGCATATCATCCTATCATCAGAGAATATGGCAACCTGTGTGTTTTTTGTTCCTTGCTACATTGTGCCTTTGTAGTTTACCTAGCAATTAGAAGTTCTTTTGTAGAGTGTCCCCTCCCTGGTAGCTGTTCTTTTCATTGTGGGAACTCTCTTTGTGCTGACTCTGGATGGGTTATTTCTATTTACTGATGGATCTAATGTATGCTATGAACATTTTTACATTTTTGGTGCTAGCATCATCATGCAATCTGGTCCTCACACTATTTAATGTTATTTGCAATAATAAACACTAAATAAATATAGGTACACTAGTGTCTTTCTTGTTTCTCTGATGCTTTAACTCCTTAACAGAATTTTAGAAAACATGCCCAAAAATATAAGATTAAACCTGGGTGGATGTTTAGCAGAGCTGTTTACTTTTTTAAGATTTGAATTGTTTCATAATAGTTTAAAAATATGATATTGTTTTCTTCAAATAGTTTTAAAGACTGAAAATAGAGAAAACTATATTTCACCTTTTCTTATGGCTTAGTAGTATTACATTGCATATACATAACACATCTTCTTTAACCAATCATCCTTTGAAGGACACTTCAGTTGTTTCTATGTCTTGACCATGGCAAATAATGCTGCAGTGAACATAGATGAACATTTGTGACAACATAGAGTTTGAGAATGGCATGCTAAGCAAAACAAGTCAGATAGAAAAAAGTCAAGTATTCTATGATTTCACTCATATGTGGGATACAAAATTGAATACAACAAAGGAACAAACAAGACAAGAAACAAAAATTCTTAGACACAGACAACAGTATGGTGGTTATCAGAGGGGAAAGGGTTTGAGGATGGAAGTAGTAAAGGGTAAAGGGGGTCAAATACACGGTGAAAGAAGGAAATTTGGCTTTGGGTGGTAAACACAATGCATGTAATTGTACACTTAAAACCTATATAGTTTTGTCAACCAATGTCAGCCCAATAAATGTAATAAAAATAAATTTTTAAAAAGAAAAGTAAAAAAATGGAGATATGTGCAAAACTCCTATGAATAGCTTTGTCAAACGTTTATAGCTTTTTGTGCTATCGATGACTTAGGCAGAGCAACACCAGGAAAGTTTAAACTTTGAGCCAAGCAAAATTTTTCTCTGATTCCCTCTTTGTGAATGTTTTTCTCCCTGAAAATGCAAATTTTGTTCTCTACTGACCAAATAGTTTATTAATTGTAACCTTCTCAAAAATGTCTTTCCTGGTCAATAACTAAAAATTTTCCATCCCAATTTTCACTATTTCTCTTCTATACTTTCCTCTGCAATAATTAACATAATTTTCATTTATATATGTATTTTAATTGAATATCTGTCTCCTACCACTAAAATATAAGCTCCATGGGCACAGTGTATATCCAGTACCTATGTATAACATTGTTTACCACTTGATAAGCACTAAGTATTTGTTGAGTGGATAAATAAAAAAAAAGTTAATATCAGATAATATCCCCAAACCTCTTAAGATGTCTTGGTATATATGAAAGAGGGAAAGATTAATATTTATTAGGAATCTCATTGGACCTTCTTTTCTTGACATTTGACACTTCTGATGCTATGTAGCTTCTTGGCATCTGAATTCAGACAGATGAATTCACGAATGGATCAAATATATAGAAGCATCTAGTAAGATTTACAACCAGCAGGAATAGATAGTGTGAATTACCACAGTGATCCAAGATAATCTAACCCTGGATATAGCAGACACTGTGTCAATGTAGGAGCTCTTGGGATTCTTTGTTCCTCATAGCTACTGCCCTGAAAGTTAGCTAAAATAAATTGGGGTTCTTTCCTTAAGATCTAAAACACCCAGGAGAAGGGTAAGTAAATTTGATATTCTTTATCCTCCTCAGTGGTGAGAACTAATAGCAGAACCTGAGAAAGAAAAGAAATGATAAGCAATCAAAACACAGAAGCAGTAGTAAATTGGATGCATAGTCCAGAGAAAGAGAAATAACATTGCAATAAATATCAACTTTAGAACACCACATTTCCAGTTCCTTTTCATACTTTAAATTATATCTTCTAGACAGGTACTTAAGGAAGATGTCTATACGGAATTAATGATGTGAAAGCTACCTCTGATGTATTATGAGGTACTTTCAGTTAAGAGTGGTACTTTACCCAGTTATTTCAATTTGTCTTAAAATCATAAGATGAGAAGCAGGTCAGACCAGGCCATCACTCAAAGCAAATGCACGTGGTTACATCACTACAATACTATCCTGTGATTATGATGTAGCCACCTTAAAATGAGGAGGATATTTTAATTCAACTGACAAAAGTGGAAAAGTTAAAGACAACTATTTCTATTAACAGTTACATTTTTCACAATCTGAGAGTAAAAATGTATTTTCTTTTCAGTTTTTGTCCAAAGAACACAAGGGAATCTCAATGACCCAGAAAACCTCCCAGAGTAAGTGCATTTCTTTTTCTGTGAAGTTGAGATCCAGAACAAATAAGCCTCCAGTTTTTAAAAGCAAGGAACAAATGGCTTTATGTTGGAAATACATGGTGTTATTTGAAGTAAGGCAATGAAAGATGAAGAAGTGAGCAGGAGAGGGTATGGAAACATATTTCCTCTACTTGGCTTCAATAATTACTATGTAGTTTATTCATTCGCAATTAGCTTCCTCAATACTATTATTTTTCCTGTGATTTTTAAAATCTTTTATAAGAATAAGAATCCAACTAGGCCAATGAGTTTTAAAATGTGCAGGCTACTCCTTTCCTCACACACATAGTATTGTCTATTTACTAAATTTACTAAGTATAGCCTTAGACCATAAGATCTACTACACCAAGTGGATGTTGTGGTAAACTAAGATTCCCACTTGTTTTAGCCCCAATGAAAACTATCTTTGTATTTTTATGATAACTCATTTTCTATTATTAGTAAATAATTACTGGAATTTATGAAATAATTTCCCATTCAGCATGAATGCAGATTGGGAGATTGCTAAAGACATTTTTTATTGGGCATTTACAAATTTGCATAAATTAGTTTCTTCTTCCTCTCCTTCCACTTCCTTTTCTTGACTTCTCTCCTCCTTTCTTCTTCTTTGTCCTTGTCTAAGATTACTATGTGATCTCAGTGCTCTTAGAAATAATGGAAAAAGCAAAAATGCCCTTACTGTCTTTGCAAATATTTATCATCCTGGTCAAAAGAACCATGAATATTGGCAGTTTAATTCTAGTCAAATGTAAACCATTAGATGTTTTCCTAAGATGCCTATATTCCATTAGAAGAACCATGGTTAAATATCTGTCAATTAATGGAATATAATTCCAGCTCTTTCAACAATAAACTTGAGAGAACTGAATATTGGTTCTGCCTTTCTGTTCTCTTTTCAGTGAAATGAAGACACCACAAGTTGTTTATAAGATACGGTTATCTTATAGCTGCAATTGGTCAGCTCTGTGTTTATATCCAGGAATTCCTGATTCTGGGCCAAGATAAGAATGAGATATGTTAGTTATTGTTAAAGTCCAGCTTATAATTTGAAACCTGCCAGGTACCTAGTGCCAAATGCTCTCCATTTTTTAGGGATAGATTAATGGTTTATTGTTGGTTTAATCTGGTTCAACCTATATAGCTCGCCTTGAGCTAAATAATCAGTAGGGTATAAAGATATCATGCTTTAAACTTTTGACTGGCAATCCGAAAACAAGACATATCTTGTTGGTTTATAATCTGAAGACAAACAACCTCCTCTATAATTGAGGAATGACCCTAGGGCTGTACCTAGAAATGTCAGATCCTCTATGATGGTATGTTCTTTCTTTCTCCTTCTGTGCTATACCTTTTACTTTAATCAAAGTTTTGTATCAGTACACCACATGGAAGCTTGCTAGTCATCAATTATTGGGCCCTTTGTAACCTTTGTACTTGACCCTTTTCAGATGTAGTTGAGAGGTCAATTAAGATTATATATATATACTAGAGGCCCAATGCACAAAATTCATGCAAGGGCCATGGCCCCAGCTTCCGCCCACCACCGCTGTGGCTGGGGCCTCTGCTTCCTCTGCCGTGGCCCCTGCCCGCTAGGGCTTTGTCCGGAAGGAAGGATGTCTGGTCTAATTAGCATATTATGCTTTTATTATTATAGATATATATATATATTTTTTTCATTTATCTTTATTGTTGAAAGTATTACAGATGTTCCCTTTTTTATCCCCATTGACCACCAGACCTTCACCACACTATTGTCTGTGTCCATGGGTTATGCATATATGCATGCAAGTTCTTTGGTTAATCTCACCCCACACCAGCCTTCCCTCTGAGGTTCATTAGTCTGTTCCATAATTCTTTATGTCTCTGGATCTTTTTTGTTCACCAATTTATTTTGTTCATTATATTCCACATATAAGTAGATCATGTGATACTTAGACTTTCTCTGAATGGCTTATTTCACTTAGCATAATAGTCTCCAGGTCCCTCCATGCTGTCTCAAAGGGTAAGAGGTCCTTTTTTTTTTTTTTTTTTTTTTTTTTTTTTTTTTTTTTTAATAGCTGAATAGCATTCCATTGTGTAAATGTTCAACAGTTTTTTAATCCATTCATCTATTGATGGGCACTTGGGCTGTTTCCAGATCACACCTACTGTAAATAACGCTGCTATTAACTTGGGGGTGCACATATTCTTTCTGATTGGTGTTTCTTGCTTCTTAGGATATATTCTTAGAAGTTGGATATCTGGGTCAATTGGCAGTTCCATTTTTAATTTTTTGAGGGATCTTCACACTGTTTCCCATAGTGGTTCTACGACTCTGCTTTCCTAACAGCGGTGTACTAGGATTCCTTTTTCTCCACATCTTTGCCAGCATTTGTTGTTTATTTATTAAGGGTAGCCCTTCTGGCAGGTGTGACGTGGTACCTCATTGTCATTTTAATTTGCATCTCTCTGATAATAAGTGACTTTGAGCATTTTTTCACGTGTCTCTTAGCTATTTGTATATCCTCTTTGGAGGACTGTCTATTCGGGTCCTCTGCCCATTTTTTAATTGGGTTGTCTTTCTTTTATTGAGTTGTGTGAATACTTTATGTATGTTGGAAATTAACCCCTTATCAGATCTATGATTGGCAAATATGTTCTTCCATATAGTGTGTGCCCTTTTCATTTTGATGCTGATTTCTTTTGCTGTGCAGAAGCTTTATATTTTGATGTAGTTTATTTATTTTTTTCTTTGTTTCTCTTGCCCTAGGCTTTGTAGCAGTGAAAATTCTGCTCCATGATATGTCTGATATTTTGCTGCCTATGTTTTCTTCTAGGATATATATGGTTTTATAACCTACATTTAAGTCTTTTATCAACTTTGATTTTATTCTTATGTCAGTGGTCTAGTTTCATTTTTTGCATGTACCTGTCCAACACCATTTATAGAAGAGGCTGTCATTACTCCATTGTATGCTCTTGCCTTCTATGTCAAATATTAATTGACTAATGGCTTGTGTTGATTTCTGGGTTCTCTGTTCTATTCATATGATCTATATGCATATTCCTGTGTCAGTACCAGGCAGTTTTGATTACAGTGGCTTATAGTAGTGCTAGAGGCCCAGTGCATGAAATTCATGCAGGGGGGAGGGGCGTGTTCCTCAGCCTAGCCTGCACCCTCTCCAAACTGGGACCCCTCGAGAGATGTCTGACTGCCTGTTTAGGCCCGATCTTTCTCACAATCCAGGACTGCTGGCTCCCAACCACTCACCTGCCTGCCAGCCTGATCACCCCCTAACCACTCCCCTGCCAGCCTGATCAATGCTTAACTGCTCCCCTGCCTGCCCAATTGCCCCTAACTACCCTCCCCTGCTGGCCTGGTCACCCCTAACTGCCCTCCCCTGCAGGCCTGATTGTCCCCAACTGCCCTCCCTTGCTGGCTCTCACCACTAACATCTCTCCCTTGCAGGCCTGGTTGTCCATAATTGCCCTCCCCTGCTGGCCTGGCTGCCCCCAACTGCCCTCCCCTGCAAACCTGGTCGCCCCTAACTGCCCTCCCCTGTTGGCCTGATCACCCCAACTGCCCTCCTCTGTAGACTTGGGTCCCCCCCAACTGTCCTCCCTGAAGGGCTGGTCCACCCCAACTGGCTCCCCTGCAGGCCTGGTCGCCCTCTACTGCCCTCCCCTGCTGGCCTGATCACCCCTAACTGCCCTCCCCTCCTGGCCTGATCACCCACAACTGCCCTCCCCTGCTGGCCATCTTGTGGTGGCCATCTTGTGTCCACATGGGGGCGGCCATCTTTTACCACATGGGGGCGGAAATCTTGTGTGTTGGAGTGATGGTCAATTTGCATATTACCTCTTTATTATATAGGATAGCTTGAATCTGGTATTGTGATCCCTCCAACATTGTTTTTCTTTCTCAAGATTGTTGCCGAAACCGGTTTGGCTCAGTGGATAGAGCGTCGGCCTGCGGACTGAAGGGTCCCGGGTTCGATTCCGGTCAAGGGCATGTACCTTGGTTGCGGGCACATCCCCAGTGGGAGGTGTGCAGGAGGCAGCTGACCGATGTTTCTAGCTCTCTATCCCTCTCCCTTCCTCTCTGTAAAATATCAATAAAATATATATATATAAAAAAAAAAAAAAAAAAAAAGATTGTTGCAGTTATTTGGTGTCCTTTTTTTGGTTCCATGTTAAATTTTGGAGTATTTGTTCTAGATCTATGAAATATGTGATTGGTACTTTGATAGGGTACATAGATTACTTTGGGTAGTATGGACATTTTAATAATATCATTTGTTTTTATCTTCTTCTTCTCTCCTTTTTCAATGTCCTGTAGTTTTCTGAGTTCAGGTCTTTTAGCTGCTTGGTTAAGTTTAGTCATATGTCTCTTAATACTTTTTGTTATAATGGTAAATGAAATTTTTTTTTTTAGTTTCTCTTTGTGAGAGTTCTTTATTGATTTATACAAATGCCAGAGATTTCTATGTATTCACTTTGTATCCTGCTATGTTACTGAATTCATTTATTAATACTTGTAGTGTTTTTTTTGTGTGTGGATTCTTTAGGGGTTTCAATGTACAATGTCATCTGCAAATACTGATAGTTTTACATCCTCCTATACAATTTAGATGCCTTTTATGTTTTTATTTTTTCCTTGTCTGATCACTGTGGCTTGGACTTCCAGTACTATCCTATCTAATAAAGAGGTAATATGCATATTGACCATCACTCCAACACACAAGATGGCTGCCCCCATGTGGTCAAAGATGGCCACGCCATGTGGACACAAGATGGCCACCACAAGATGGCCAGCAGGGGAGGGCAGCTGGGGGGAACCAGGCTTGCAGAGGAGGGCAGTTGGGGAACAGCCCTGCAGGGGAGGGCAGTTGGGAGGAACAAGGCCTTCAGGGGAGGACAGCTGGGGGAGACCAGGCCAGCAGGGGAGGGCAGTAGGGAAGGATCAGGTGTGCAGGGGAGGGCATTTGGGGGGGCCAGGCATGAAGGGAGGGCAGTTTGGGGGGACCAGGCCAACAGGAAAGGGCAGTTGGGGGTGACCAAGCCTGCAGGGGAGGGCAGTTGGGGGGGACCAGGTCTGCAGGGGAGGGCAGTTGGGGGTGAAGAGGACAGCAGGGGAGGGAAGTTGGGGAGACCAGGACTACAGGGGAGGGCAGTTAGGGGTGACCATGCCTGCAGGGGAGGGCAGTTGGGGGTGACCAGGAATGCAGGAAAGGGCAGTTAGGGGCAATTGGGCTGGCAGGGGAGCAGTTAGGAATCAATCAGGTTGGCAGGGGAGTGGTTAGGGGGTGATCAGGCTGGAAGGCAGAAGTGGTTAGGGGCAATCAGGGAGGCAGGCAGGCGAGCAGTTGGGACCAGCAGTCCTGGATTGTGAGAGGGATCCCAGATTAGAGAGGGTGCATGCTGGGCTGAGGGACACACCCCCACTCTGTGCACCAATTTCGTGCACTGGGCCTCTAGATTTCAATAAAAGTGGTGTCAGCAGACAACCCTGTTTTGTCCCTGTTCTTAGAGGAAATGGTTTTAGTTTTCACCCATTAAATATGATGTTGGCTGTAGGTTTTTCATATATGGCCTTTATAATATTAAGGTGCAATCACTATTTCCACTTTGCTGAGAGTTTTTATCAAAAATGTGCTTTGGCTTTTGTCGAATGCTTTTTCAGCATTTATTGATATGATCATATGATTTTGTATTTCAATTTGTTTATATGATATATTACATTTATTGGTTTCCAAATATAGTACCAGCTTTGTACTATGGAATAAATCCCACTTAGTCATGGTGTATGATCTTTTAATATATTGCTGGACCCGATTTGCTAATATTTTGTTGAAGATTTTAGAATCTATTTTCATTGGGGATATTGGCCTGTAATTCCCTTTCTTTGTGGTGTCTTTATCTGGTTTGGGGATTAGGACAGTGGTTGGCAAACTCATTAGAGCCAAATATCAACAGTACAATAATTGAAATTTCTTTTGAAAGCTGAAAACCGACTTCTGCGCATGGGCCACGAAGTTTCAATCGCACTGTACGTGAGCACCTGCATGTGGTATTTTGTGGAAGAACCACACTCAAGGGGCCAAAGAGCCGCAGTTTGCCGACCACTGGATTAGGATAAGGCTGGCCTCATAAAAAGAGTTTGGAATTGATTATTCTTCTTTGATATTTTGGAATATTTTGAGAAGTATAGGTGTTAATTCTTTCTTGAATATTTGGTAAAACAACCCTGTGAAGCCATCCAGATTAGGACTTTTATTTGCTAGGAGGTTTATTATTATTATTATTATTATTATTATTATTACTGATTCAATTTCATCATTTGTTATTGACCTATTCAGGTGATCTGATTCTTTCTGATTTTGTTATAGAAGATTGTATTTTTCTATGAATTTGTCAATTTCGTCCAGGTTTTCAGCTTGTTGACATATAGTTTTTCATAGTATACTAGAGGCCCGGTGCACAAAATTCATGCATGCGGGGGTGTGACCCTCAGCCCAGCCTGCACCCTCTCCAATCTGGGACCCCCCAAGGGATGTCCGACTGCCCTCTCACAATCCAGAACTGCTGGCGCCCAACTACTCACCTGCCTGCCTTCCTGATTGCCCCTAACCGCTTCTGCCTGCCAGCCTGATCACCCCCTAACCACTCCCCTGTCAGCCTGATTGCCCCTAACTGCCCTCCCCTGCAGGCCTGGTCACACCTAACTGCCCTCCCTTGCAGGTCTGGTCCCGCCCAACTGCTCTCCCCTGCAGGCCTGGGCTCCCCCAACTGCCTTTCCCTGCAGGCCTGGTCGCTCCCAACTTCCCTCCTCTGCCAGCCTGGTCACCCCTAACTGCCCTCCCCTGCAGGCTTGGTCACCCTAAACTGTCCTCCCTTGCAGGCCTGATCCCTCCCAACTGCCCTCCCCTGCTGGCCTGATCGCCCACAACTGCCCTCCCTTGCAGGCCTGGTCCCTCCCAACTGCCCTCCCCTGCTGGCCATCTTGTGGCAGCCATCTTGTATCCACATGGGAATGGCCATCTTGTGTGTTGGAGTGATGGTCAATTTGCATATTACTCTTTTATTAGATAGGATATATATATATTTTTTAATATATTTTATAGATTTTTTACAGAGAGGAAGGAAGAGGGATAGAGAGTTAGAAACATCGATGAGAGAGAAACATCGATCAGCTGCCTCTTGCACACCTCCTACTGGGGATGTGCCCGCAACCAAGTTACATGCCCTTGACCGGAATCGAACCTGGGACCTTTCAGTCCGCAGGCCGACGCTCTATCCACTGAGCCAAACCGGTTTTGGCGATAGGATATTTTTTTTACAATCCTTTGTATTTCTGTGGTGTCAGCTATTATTTTACCTCTTTTGTTTTTGATTTATTTATTTTGAGTCCTCTCTCTTTGTTTCTTGATGAGTCTGGCTAAAGGTTCATCAATATTTTTTATCTTTTGGTTTCATTGTATTGTATCTTTAGTCTCAATATAATTTATTTTGCTCTGAACTTTAATATTTCCTTCATTCTACTTACTCTGGGCTTTTCTTGTTCTCATTCTAATTCTTTAAGTTGTAGTGTTAGATAGTTTATTAATTTTTTTTCTTATTTTTTGAGGTAGGCCTGTTATGATCCTCCCTCTCAGGATTGCTTTTGCCCTGTCCCATAGCTTTTGAGTTGTTGTGTGTTCATTTTCATTTTTTTCCATGATACTTTTGCTTCTTCCTTGATCTCATTGGTAACCCATTTGTTGTTTAATAACATGGTATTTAGCCTCCATGTATTTAAATATTTTTGAGTGTTTTTATTTTTTATTTCTATTTCATGCCACTATGATCTGAGATGCTTGATATAATTTCAATCTTCTTGAATAAATAGAGACTTGTTTTTTGTCCTAAGATGTGATCTATTTTTGAAAATATCTCATGTGCTTTTGAGAAAAATGTAATTCTGCAATTTTGGGTTGTAATATTTTGTAAGTATCAACTAATTTCATCGGCTCCAGTGTATCATCTCGTGTTTCCTTTTTGATATTTTTGTCTGGAATATCTATCCAGTGAAGTCAGTGTGTTGTTAAAGTCCCCTACTGTAACTATATTGCTGTCGATCTCTCTCTTAAAGTCCTCCAGAAGTTTTTTTTATATATATTTAGGTGCTCTCATATTGGGTGCAAATATGTTCACCATGGATCTATCCTCTTATATCAATCCCTTTACTATTATGTAGTGACCTCACTGTTTCTTGTTATGACCTGCATTTTAAAATCTACTTTGTCAAATATGAGTATTGCTACCCCAGATCTTTTTTCTATTCCATTTGCATGGACATTTGTTTTATCCATCCCTTCACTCTCATCCAATGTGATTCTTTTGTTCTCCAGTGGGTCTCTTGTAGACTGCACATATTTAGGTCATGTTTTCATATCCATTCAGCAACCTATGTTTTTTGATTGGAGCATTTAATCCATTTTAATTTAAGGTCTATATTGATAGGTACTTATTTATTGCCATTTTAATTCTTTATGCCTATGTTTCTCTTTCTCTCTATTTCTTCCTCTCATTTCAGCAGTCCCTTTAGCATCTCTTGCAGTGTTGGTTTGGTGGTTATAAACTTCTTTAACCTTTTGTGGTCTTGGAAGCTCTTTATTTCACCCTGTAATTTGAATGTTGGTCTTGCTGAATAGAGTAGTCTTGGTTTCAGATCCTTGCTTTTCATTACCTTGAATAGCTAATGAATTCCCTTCTGGCCTACAGAATTTCTGATGAAAAATCAGCTGACAGCCTTAGGGAAACTCCTTTGCAGGTAACAAATTGTTTTTCTCTCACTGCCTTTAAGTTTATCTCTTTGTCTTTAATTATTGGCATTTTAATTATGATGTGTCTGAGTGTAGGGCTCTTTGGGTTCCTCTTGCTTGAGGCTCACTGTGCTTCCTGAACTTGTGTAACTTTTTCCTTCATCAGGTTAGAGATGTTTTCTGCCATTATTTGTTTAAAAAGGTTATCCCTTGCTCACTTTATTCTCCTTCTGGGGTTCCTGTGATGAGGGTATTGTTAATTATCATGTTGTCCCATGGCTCCCTTAAGCTCTCCTGTTTTTTAATTATATTTTTTGTTTTGTTCTCTTATTAAGTGATTTTTTTTCTACCCTGTCTTTTAATTTGCTGATCCAATACTCAGGTTCCTCTAATTTGTTGTTTATTTCTTCCAGTGTATTCTTTATTTCTGCTGTCATTCTGAATTTCCAACTGGTCATTTTTCATAGTTTCCATATATTTCCTTATGCTTTTGAGCATCCTAATAATCATTACTATGAACTCCATATTTGATAAATTGCTTATCAATTCTTCTGGAAAATTCTCTTGTTCTTTCATTTGGAGTTTGTTTCTTTGTCTCCCATTTTGGCTGCCTTTTTGGGTTTATTTCTCTGTATTAGGTATAACTGCTACAACTTCTAGTCTTAATATGGTGTCTTTATGCTGTGGATAGCCTGTGGAATCCAATTGTGCAGTCTCCCTGATCACCAGACATGGATGCTCTAATAATGCCCCTTGTGTTTGTTGTATGGGCCCTCCTGATGTAATTAAGCCTTGATTGCTAATGGTTCATTCATGTGTGGGCTCACCCTTAGGCTGGCTGATAGTGACGCTGAACCCCCAACATAGTATGCAGTTTGCTGTGCAGTTGCTTACCATTCCCCTCTGCATGGTTTGGAGCCTGCCAGTATATCCCTGTGGATATACTTCTTGTGGAGCTTATTGGATCCTACTCTGTTGTCTGAAATTGGCTACTGGGTTTACTAGTTTTGAGTTTCTTCAGAGGGTCTCTGGTGCAGGCCAATGCCAGATGCTGTTTGTGACTGGCTCTGAGTACCCTGTTGAGAGGTATCAGTGATCCACAGCTTGTGGCTCCCTCCGCTGGGGCTGGGAGGATTCATGTTGAAAGGAGGAAGCTGTACACCAAAGTTTGCTTCTCTTGCCCATGGCCCAGAGGCACTGGAGGCAAATACTCAAAGCACCCTGAGATTCTCCTCTTCCTGCCAGCTGATTGTTAGTCTCAGTCACTTAATGAGCCTCAGGCTGTAGAGCTCCACTGGGCTTAAAGTCCACAGGGTGAGGCAGAAGGGTTCCCAATGGGTTGGGCAATTTCTTTCCTCCAGGCAAAAGCTGCTTTGATGGAAAAGCTCTGCCTGATAAAAATGATTTCTGCCACATTGGGGAATGACTCAGAACATGGATCCTGAAGGTTGTTCTCTCTGCTCTCTCCCTGCAGAGCACATACAACTCTAGTCTACTCTACCCTTCCATATCCAGAGCCCAAGGTATGTGGCTACAAATGAAATTCAGTGTGTTGTCCCTTTAAGGGTGTGTCTGCATATCTAGCCATCTGTCCCAGCCAGACAGAACTTCCATTGCTTTTTACAGTCAGATGTTATGTGATCACCTTTCCCAGTTCTGATGCTTTGGGCTGGGGAGCCTCCAGAATTTCAGCTGCTACCTGTGGGAGCTCAGCCAGCCCTCTTATGCTTCCATACTTCCTACCAGTCTTGATGTGGTCTCCTCTTTATGTCTTTGGTTATAAGGGTTCTCTCCAGCTAGTCTTTATTTGGTTATTCAGAATGGTTTTTCTATATTTCAGTTGTAATTCCAGCTTGATACTGGGGGAATGTCAGTGAAGCTTCCACATATTTCATTGCCATCTTTCCTCCTTTGCTTAATTTTTTAAAAAATCTCTGTTTATGCATTTAGAAAAATGACATTCTTAATATAATTTTCTCCTCTGTATATTCTGTCAGCATATACAGAACTAACTCAAACATTACTTATTCTGTGGAGTCTTAGTCACCTACATAATATATTATTCTATTTTCTTCTTCCTTACACAAACTCTGAGTAACCATACTTGCAAAATGGAACACAGGTAATTACTAAAGCATTTGTTTCTATCTCTAAACACATGAAGCATGTGGACCATTTTAGAGAAATGTCAGTTTATACAATACTAGGCGCCCGGTACACGAAATTCATGAACTGGGGAAGGGTCCCTCAGCCCAGCCTGTCCCCTCTCACATACTGGGAGCCCTGAGGGGATGTTCTACTGATGGCTTAGGCCCGCTCCCCATTGGGAGTGGACCTAAGCAGCAGTCTGGCCTCCCTTTGAGGGAGGCAACCGGACTGACCAGGGGAAGGCGCCAGCCCCATCACCCTGCTGCTGCAGCCACTGCCAGTCACTGTAGCCACCAAGGTATTTTTATCAGCATGGACTCCAGTCCCTTCACCATGAAAAAAGACAACTTTCTTTAAGCATTTTCAAGATGTGTCTTTCATAGCATGTGACATTTCTTTATTTTTATTTTTATCCTCACCTGAGGATATGTTTCCATTGTTTTTTTCCCTTCCCTCTGATCCCAGGCTCAGCCCCTTCCGAAGCCTAAAGCCTCCACCCCAGGCATTAGGCTTGGGAAGGGGTTCCCCCGCAACCTTACACCTCTGATCGCAGGCTCAGCCCCTTCCCAAGCCTAAAGCCTCTGCCCCATGGCCAACTGGGAGTGACCTGGGTGCGAGGACGTTCCCCGGACCCAGGTATGTATGCAAATTAACCGCCATCTTTGTTGGGTTAATTTGCATACTCACTCTGATTGGCTGTGAGCGTAGTGGAGGTACAGTCAATTTACATGTTTCTCTATTATTAGGTAAGATTAGGTAAGATGAAGGTACATAATTTTCCAAGGAATTTTAGTTGGGGGGAGGCACTGGGAAGTGGTGTTTAACATCCATTTTGACTAAGCATAAGATTTTTTTGTCTACAATACACTGGGTATGTTGAAGATTAGTGTCATATTATATTTTCCTAAAATTCTGCAAATTAGACCTTTTTAAATGAATTAGTCAGTATGGGATCCCAATTTACAGAAAATAACTCAAGTTAACATTTTAGAGAGAGTGAATTTAAAAGTCTGTAAGTCCAATAAGTTCAATTAAAAATATAAAAAGTGAATAAAAAGTCTATAAGTCCTCTTTTGCATAGCTTACTAAAATTTTAATAATTAAATTAAGGAAAAGTACCACTTTCGTAAGGCAATATTACATAGTTTATAGTTATTTTATAATCATGGTTATTAAAGTATTTAAAAATAATGCCTTGTTTTATTGTTTACTTTCCATGGTGTCCAAAAGAAATATAATTACATATCCTTACCAGGTTTCCATAAAAGCCATAATAATTTCTGAAAGTCTCTGTAACATTCATAAAATGAATATTAAAATATACTCTTGTATTTATGACTATCCTGAATAAAAGGGAATATTATGACCTTCATACCAATTGTCAAAATTATCTTTAGTAATCCAATTTACTATATACACATAGACATGTGTATGAATGCATGTACACATATATTAATTTTTAGTGCCAAGTTTTCAAACTGAATGAGAAAGGGAGAGATATTAATATAGACTACTTTATACTTTCACTCTTCCATATGTCTTGAATTCTAGCCATAAATCTATTTTACATCATATACATCCGCATTAAAGCAGAATTTATACAACTACATTTAGGAGACAGATGTCTCTAGCTCCTAGGTTTCAGGACACAGAAGAGGTTTTGCGCATTTTTTTCCAGTCCGTACTACCTCCTCACCACCTCCCATGTTCTGTTTCTAAGATTGCCTGAATAGAAATGCTTAATTTTTCTTCTGAAAGACCATTGTCATAGTCTATTTTCTGCGATAAGACTGTGCTTCCTGATCACTCCAATTAAATTATGTTTAACAAGAGTTGATTATATTTTTTGCCTTTAAAATTAACTTTAAAAAATATACCCAAGAAATTTAAGTGCAGGGAATTTCAGCTGTGACAACTTAGTTTCTGACATAAACAAACAGGTTTTACACCGTCTATAAATGAACGCAGCTGTAGTTTGACAATATTCATCAGTGTTAAAAAAAAAAACAAAACAGAATATTTTCTTTCCTCATTTTCATTAATAAGCTTAGATGTTAAATGTCAAATACATTCAGTGAGGACAGGATTTTATCATATTCATTGAAAAGTACTGATATTAATGAGAATAAAAACAGATGTTATGGTCTTTAAAATAAATTAAGGAAATTGTTTTCAATATATTCTTTAGAAAGTTAAAATAAACTTGAAGGCTGTGATGGGAAAAAGCAGATGTTGAACACAGTAACCTAAAGAATAATTTAAAATGGGCCAGGGAAAGGCGAGTTTTATAGTAGTCTTCATGCCCATAAAATTTTATTATGAATAACAAAGCAAAACAACAATCTAATATTGTTTACTTTATATATAATTAGAAAAACTAAAAGGAATTATAGCATTAATATATGAGATCTCCAATATTCTGACAATGAAGAATACTATAAATTTAAATGGTTTATTCAATATATTATTGAATTTTAGCTAAATATGTATGGATTTGATTACTTTAAAATCATTCCAGTTCCATGAGTTGCTGTGTCTATCAGAGTAAAACCTTTCACTATTTGACATGGTTATAACCTGCAAAACATCCTCCATCATGTACAATAAAAACAAGCTTCAAAAAATTTGATGAAGCTAGGGATGTTTAATCTAATTTTATTTTATAGAAATGGAAAAAAAAAACAAACCTAATATTTCATAGTGCTTGGGTTTCTTTTTTGTTTTCTATCTATAACATTATTTTCATTTTTAAAATAAAACTGTCATTAGATAACTTTTTACAGATTAATGGTTTTGTTTAGTTTTGAGCAGTGTACAATATGTTCTCCTTTCCTTGTACTTGTCTGATATATAAGAATTTTTGGTGGTATAAATATACTAGAGGCCCGGTGCACAAAATTAGTGCATGGGGGGGTGTTCCTCAGCCCAGCCTGCACCCTCTCCAATCTGGGACCCCTCGAGGGATGTCCGACTGCCCTCTCACAATCCAGGACTGCTGGCTCCCAACTGCTCGCCTGCCTGCCTTCCTGATTGCCTCTAGCCGCTTCTGCCTGCCAGCCTGATCACCCCCTAACCATTCCCCTGACAGCCTGATTGATGCCTAACTGCTCCCCTGCCAGCCTGTTTTCCCCTAACTGCCCTCCAATGCAGGCCTGGCCCCTCACAACTGCTCTCCCCTGCAGGCCTGGTTCCTCACAACTGCCCTCCCCTGCTGGCCTGATCACCTACAACTGCCCTCCCTTGCAGGCCTTGTCCCTCCCCTGCTGGCCATCTTGTGGTGGCCATCTTGTGGTGGCCATCTTGTGTCCACATGGGGGCAGGATCTTTGACCACATGGGGGCAGCCATCTTGTGTGTTGGAGTGATGGTCAATCTGCATGTTATTCTTTTATTAGATAGGATAGAGGCCTGGTGCACAGGTGGGGGCCAGCTGGTTTGCCCTGAAGGATGTCCCAGATCAGGGTGGGGGTTCCCTTGGGGTGTGGGGCGGCCTGGGAGAGGGGCCTGTGGTGGTGTGCAAGCCGGCCATGCCCCCCCGGCGACCCAAGTGGAGGCCCTGGTATCTGGGATTTATTTGTCTTCTACAATTGAAACTTTATAGCCTGGAGTGGAGCCAAGCCTCCTGCTTGCTCTGTGGTGGCAGCCATTTCTGTTGGGACTTATTTATCTTCTATAATTGAAACTTTGTAGCCTTAAGCAGAGGCCAAGGCAGGCCAGGGCTGCAGAACCTTGGCTTCCTCCATCACTGGGGCCAACCCTAGCCTCCTGCTCTCCAGCTCCATGGCTGCCGCCATTTTTGTTGGCATTTATTTATCTTCTATAATGAAACTTTGTAGCCTGGAGTGGAGGCCTGCACCAGCCAGGGTGTGTGGAAAGCTTGGCTTCCTCCATCGCCAGAGAAACCCAAGCCTCCCTCCTTCTCTCTCTGTGGCCGCAGCCATCTTGGTTGGGTTAATTTGCATACTTGCTCCTGATTGGCTGGTGGGCGTGGCTTGTGGGTGTAATGGAGTGATGGTTAATTTGCATATTACTCTTTTATTAGATAGGATTATGGAGAATGGATGTTTCATTGTTTGAAAATTGTTAACATCAACCCTTCTATATAAGGGAGGACAAATAAAAGAAGTTTATCTTATATTATGTGTAAGTTATACAGTTTATACAAACAAATGCACCCAAAAATAACATTTTATTTTAATAATAGCCCTATTTAACTAAAATATAACAAAACCATAAGATGATTGGTAAAACCAATATTAACTAAAATATAACAAAACCATAAGAGTTTGCCGACCACTGGGATAGGGGCTTAATCACAAGGAACAACAATAGCCTGTAATTATTGAAATCAAGAGTCTAGGTCAGTGGTCAGCAAACTCATTAGTAAACAGAGCAGCAAACTGCGGCCGCAGTTTGCCGACCACTGGTCTAGTACATATCTATCTATAATAATAAAAGCATAATATGCTACTTAGACTGGACGGCCTTCTGGATGTCCTTCCATCCTTCCAGACGAAGCCGAGGTTTCTAGGGAAGCCCGTGTCCCAGGTGCCTGCCAGTGGCTGGAGGGAAGCCCAGGTCCCGGGTGCCTGCCAGCAGCTGGAGGGAAGCCTGGGTCCTGGGTGCCAGAGGGAAGCCAGTGCTGGCATCCAGGGGGAGGAAGGCCTACTCTTGCACTAATTTCATGCATCAGGCCTCTAGTCCTAATATATAAAGAGCCAGGATCCATAACATCCAAAACAACCAAACGAACGACCGAACGCCAGGCTGCGTGCGCAGCAGGCTCAGGTGGGCAGGGACTGGCGAGTGGGCTGAACTGCTAACCACTTAGTCCCTCCTGGGTAGCGGGCATTGTGGCAACCCAGCACTGACTGCCGCCGTCAAGGTGGGTGCAATGCGATTGGTTTGGGGGCCCCACCATTGCCCCATGATTGCCCTACAAAGGGAGGCCCAGGCCATCGGCCGGGGAGTTCTGTGATCACCCCAAAGAGGGAGGCCCAGGCTGCCCAGCTGGCGGCGGTCGGTGGGGCCTCTCTCTGCAGGGCGAGCAATCACAGGGCTCCCGTACTGTCAGAGGGCGCATGCTGGGCTGAAGTACCCGCCCCCCAAGTGCACAAATTTCATGCACCAGGCCTTTAGTATATATATAAAAGGCTAAGCAAGTGTCAGACCATCCGACCAGTAGCTATGATACTCAATGACCACCAGGAGCCAGATGCTTCGATCAGTAGCTATGACACGCACTGACCACCAGGTGGCACAAGTTCAGCACAGGAGCTGCGGTGACTTGGCAGTGGTGGTTCTCAGGTGATGCACCCCAGAACCAGAGAGTAATATAGTAATATATATATATATATATATATACTAATGGCCCCAGAGAACAGATTCATGCACCTTGAAAGGAACTATGGGCTGCAAGGCTGTGGTAGGCACAGGGGCAGAGCTTGGCCTATCCTCCGCACCCCTACCTGCCTGGCCCCTCCTGCCACAGCCTGGTCTTGTGTCTGCCAGCAGTCCTGCTCCCACCACTGCTGCTCCCATGCTCTGATGGTGCTAGCTCGCTTGCACCCGCTGATGGCACAGAGTGATTGGGGCTGGGGCCAGCAGCGGGTGCAAGTGGGGCTGTTACCGTCAGCAGGTGCAAGTGGTGGCTGCTGCCCTGATGGCCCCTCAGGAGCAGGGGGAGGTGGAGAAACCCTCAGGGACATTCAGGGCCAACAGCCACCGCTCACACCTGCTGATGGTGCCAAGCGATTGGGAATGGTGCTAGGCACCAGCAGTGGGTGCAAGCAGTGGCTCCAGCACCAGTAGCAGGTGTGAGCACTGGGTGGGATCGTGGCGCAAGGAAGCAAAGAATTTTCAGTAACCACGAGAGCAACCATCGCCCACCTTGGTCTGCTGCCCCCACTCACCTGCTCCACCATCCCGCCGCAGCCGATGCCCACCATGTTCCGCGCATGTCCCCTGGTGGCCAGTGCATGTCATAGCAACTGGTTGCTCAGTTGTTCAGTTGTTCCGCCGTTCAGTCTATTTGTATATTAGCCTTTTATTATATAGGATATATAAATATATAAACATATATATTTATAAAATCATTACATATTTGCAAAGAAAGAACAATATTCAAGATAGGTTAATTTATCTTTAAAATGCCCACAACCAAGAAGTTTAAAAATTATCAAGGTTCACATATTTATTTCTGATGTACCATATTCATGTTGAAGATACATTGGTGACTTTATCATGTACATGGCCAGTTCTTAAGGAAGGATGTTTTCATAAATTCATGCTTTACCTTTGATAATAAGATTATTATAAAATATTTCAAAAATATCTATCGATATATATTAGTTTCTTACTGCAGCTGTAACAAATTGCCACAACCTATTGAGTTAAAACAAATATTTATCTATAGTAATAAAAGGGTATATGCTAATTAGACCAGACATCTTCCGGATGACCTTCCAGACTAAGCCATGGTGGCGGGGCCAAGGCAGAGGGAGTTAGGGGCAATCAGGCTGGCAGGGGAGAGCAGTTAGGGGAATCAGGCCATCAGGGGAGAGCAGTTAGGGGGATCAGGTTGGCAGGGGAGAGCAGTTAGGGTGATCAGGCCGGCAGGGGAAAGCAGTTAGGGGGATCAGGGCGGCAGTGGAGGTCAGTTAGGGCAATCATGCAGAGATTGTTAGCAGTGATCAGGCAGGTAGGTGAGCGGTTAGGAGCCAGCGGTCCTGGATTGCGAGAGGGTGCAGGCCAGACCAGTCAGGAGGAGGTTGAGCGCACAGATGAGGCCCAGAGCAGAGACAGAGACAGGGGGGCCTGCCCAAGCCTGCGTGGTGGCTTGGGCGGCCCTGGAGTGGACACAGGCATGGGGGGCCTGGAACAGAAGTCAGGCCTGGGTCCCAGCTGCCACCAGCAGCAGTCAGGCCCAGGTCTGTGGCAGCTGGCGCTACGCAAGTCAATGCCTGGGTCCTGGGCACCTGTGGTGCCAGTCCGGCCTGAATTCCACGGCAGCCGGTGCTGCGCAAGTCAATGCCCGGTCCCGGCCGCCCACGGCACCAGTCAGGCCTGACTTCTGCGGCGGCCTGAGAAGTAGGCAGAGGACAGACCACTGAGGGTCTTAAATACTATAGCAAAGAGCTTAGATTTTATTCCACAGAAGGAGGAAAAGTGAAGAATGTCAAGCATGGGAGCATCCTGGTCTTGCTTTCATTAAGTGAAAAATTCTTGTGGCTGTGGGAAGGATCAATTTAGACAGCTGCAGTGTTTTTAGGCCCAAGAAAAAGAGAGACTGATGTTGGGAACTAGGACTAGACAGAGGCAGTAGATCAGAAACATATTTATGAGAAAACCTGATGGAACTATTTGGCTGATTACACAGGGATGAAAGCAAACAAAGCAAATGGGATTAGCCCAGGCTTTCCAGTTTGGGCAACTTCATTGAATGGGTGATTCTAATATTTGGGAGAAGGTATCGAGGAAAAGGAACAGTGTAAGGGAGCTTGCTTAGTTCAGCAATAGCCAAACAATTAGGACAGAATACAGACTTAGTGTTCTTTCTTTGATGCAACGTTTGTTTTTCTGCCTTCAACCACCACCATGTAAGGCTAATGTGCCATCTTTTCTCCTAATCTAGGATATTATCTATCTACTACACATTCCTGTCACCTAAATTAGCTTTTCTGCATGATCCCTTAAAATACTTACTGAAGTCATTCAATGCTCTGTGAGTATGGGGACTTTCAAGATGTGGAAACATTATGAGCCTGTGTAGATTGATAAAGAGATATTGGGTGCTCGATTTTTAACAATAAAAATCAGATACTGAATGTGGTCATGCCAGAGGCATAATTTTAATGAGCCAATGTCTCTTTACTGAAGTGTCACACTTCAAAAGAAATCCTATCAAATAATACAATGCATAACACTCATCTGGGTTGCCTGTTAAAATGTAGGACCACACTTTGAAAAACATTCCTTCTAGAGCTCATTTTGGTGGATACATCTCTCTCCAAATAAAGCAATCAATATAATAAAGAGCCAGGGTGTAACGACCTTTAGGACCAAAGCTCGACCAGACCAAAAGTCAGTGCTGGGTTGCTATGGCAACCCAGTGATGACTGCTTTGGCTGCAGGCGAGGTGCCCCAGCACTGACTGCTGAGGGGGCTGTGAATCAGGGCCAGAGAGAGGCCTGAAGAGAGAAGCAGGGACTGATCTGTTGCCTCTGTGGCAGCTTTTGACCAGCAATGCCTCTCTCTTTCTATCCCAGTCTGGCCAGCAGCCTTGCCTCCATTTCTCTCCAGGACTCCACTGGGACTGCTGATCAGCCCCGCCTTTCTGATCAGGCCCTGTTGATAGGCCCAGAGACACTGACTGGCATAGAAACTGACCAATCAGAACGAAATCTGGGGGCTTAGAGGTGTTTCTGTCCAGGGAGTGTGGTAGCTGGCTCCAGGAATGGCCTTCGCAAATCTACAGAAAGTGCTCATCAGTGACAGCCTGGACCCTTGCTGCCAGAAGATCCTGCAAGATGGAGGGCTGCAGGTGGTGGAGAAGCAGAACCTGAGCAAAGAGGAGCTGATAGCTGAGCTGCAGGACTACGAAGGCCTTCTCCTCCGCTTGGCCACAAAGGTGACCACGGATGTCATCAACGCAGCAGGGAAGCTCCAAGTGGTGGGCAGGGCCAGCACCAGCATGGACAATGTGGATCTGGAGGCCGCCACAAGGAAGGGCATCCTGGTCATGAACACTCCCAATGGGAACAGTCTTAGTGCAGCGGAGCTCACCTGTGGGATGATCATGTGTCTGGCCAGGCAGATTTTCCAGGCAACGGCTTCGATGAAGGATGGCAAATGGGACTGAAAGAAGTTCATGGGAACCGAGTTGAATGGAAAGACCCTGGGAATTCTTGGCCTGGGGAGGATCGGGAGAGAAATGGCCATCTGGATGCAGTCCTTCAGGATGAAGACTCTAGGGTATGACCCCATCATCTCACCAGAGGTCTCAGCCTCCTTCCACATTCAGCAGCTGCCCCTGGAGGAGAGCTGGCTGCTCTGTGACTTCATCACTGTGCACACCCCTCTCCTGCCCTCAATGACAGGCCTACTGAATGACAGCACCTTTACCTTGTGCAAGAAGGGCATGTGTGTGGTGAACTGAGCCCGTGGAGGGATCGTGGACGAGGGCTCCCTGCTCTGGGCCCCGTAGTCGGAGCAGTGTGCGGGCGCAGTGCTGGACGTGTTCGTGGAGGAGTAGCCTCGGGACCGTGCCTTGGTGGACCACTAGAATGTCATCAGCTGCCCCCACCTGGGTGCCAGCACCAAGGAGCCCCAGAGCCACTGTGGGGAGGAGATTGCTGTCCAGTTCATGGACATGGTGAAGGGGAGAGCCCTCGTGGGGGTTGTGAATTCCCAGGCCCTTACCAGCACCTTCTCTCCACATACCAAACCTTGGATTGGTCTGGCAGAAGCTCTGGGGACTCTGATGCGAGCCTGGGCAGGGTCCCCCAAAGCGACCATCCAGGTTGTAACACAGGGCTTATCCCTAAAGAATGCTGAAAACTGCCTGAGCCCTGCAGTCATTGTCAGCCTCCTCAAAGACACTTCTAATTATGTGTATGTAAACTTAGTGAATGCCAAGCTGCTGGTGAAGGAGGCTGGCCTCAATGTAACCACCTCCCATAACCTCACTGTGCCAGGAGAGCAAGGATGCGGGGAAGGCCTCCTGAGCGTGGCCCTGGCAGGTGCCCCCTACCAGCTGTGGGCTTTGTCCAGCGCACCACACCTGTGCTGCCGGCACTCAACGGAGCTGCCTTCAGGCCAGAAGTGCCTCTCCACAAGGGTCTGCCCCTGCTCCTGTTCTGGGCTCAGCCCTCCAACCCTGCCATGCTGCCTACCATGATTGGACTCCTGGCAGAGGCAGACGTACAGCTGCTGTCCTACCACACCTCAGTGGTGTCCAATGGGGAGACCTGGCACATCATGGGCATCTCCTCCCTACTGCCCAGCCTGGATGCCTGGAAGCAGCATGTGACCAAGGCCTTTCGGTTTCATTTGGGGGCTTTGTGATCAACATTGAGAGGTTGCATTCTGACTCCTTTAATAACCACTTAATAAACAGCCCACCCCCCAAAAAAGAACCAAAAAAACAAATCTGGGTCAACTGTGAGGAGCCAAGGGCTGCCTAAGAGGAGGAGCTTTTGACGCTGACTGGCATAGAAACTGACCAATCAGAACCAAATATGGGTCAACTGTGAGGAGCCAATGGCTGCCTAGGAGGTGGAGCTTTTGATGCTGACTGGCATAGAAACCGACCAATCAGAACCAAATTGGCTGGCATAGGAGGGGAGTTGGGGACGAGATAAGGCCTGCAGGGGAGGGCAGTTGGGGGCAAGATCAGGCTGGCAGAGGAGGCCATTGGGGGTGAGATCAGGCAGGCAGGCAGAGGCAGTTGGGGCAATCAGGCAGGCAGGCAGAGGCAGTTAGGGGCGATCAGGCAGGCAGGTGAATTGTTAGGAGCCAGCGGTCCCAGATTGTGAGAGGGATGTCTGACTGATCCCATAGCGATCAGGCCTATACTGGTAGCCGGACATCCCCCAAGGTGTCCCCGATTGGAGAGGGTGCAGTTTGGGCTGAGGGAACCCTCCCTCCATGCATGAATTTCATGCACCGGCCCACTAGTCCTTTATAATAAAAGTGTAATATGCAAATTGATCGAACAGTGGAACAACTGGTCAGTGGGGGGCAGGGTTTCGCCAGGCCAGCCAAGGCACATGCCAGTGGGCAGAGGGAGGGGATGGTGATGGGATGGGAGGGTACAGCAGCAACCAGTGGCAGTGGGGTGATGTGGGCTGGCGCCATCCCCTGATCATCCACCTGGTTGGGCTGCCCAGCACCATCCCCAGATAGGCCTGCTGGGGTGGCCTCCCACAGAGGGAGGCCACCAGTGGCCATGGTGCAATTGGGGGCGGGGCTGGCCACTCGCTGCCCGCACCATCCTGATTAGCCCACCGGTCACCTCCTGCAGAGGGAGGCCAGACTGCAGCTTAGGCCCACTCCCCACTCCCCTAAGCCATCAGTAGAACATACCCCAAGGGGTCCCTGATTGGAGAGGGTGCAGGCTGAATTTTGTGCACCGGGCCACTAGTATATATATAAAAGCCAAGGGACCCAAACCACTGGAACGGCCTGAAGAACCAAAACGACTGGTGTCTATGACATGCAGTACAGCTGTCCAACTGGCCCGATCAGGGGCGGGGCAGGCTGGCCAACCTCCCACGGCCCCTCCCCCTGGCTATCCCCACCCCCAAACACCCCCACAACCCAATTTGGGGTTGGGCCAGCTGGCCAAACTCCTGCAGCCTCTACCCCCTGCCGGTCCCACCCCAGATCATCCCCCCATCCCGATCGGGGGTGGGGCCAGCTGGCCAACCTCCCTGCGGCTCCTTCCCCTGGCCTGCCAGCCTCATTGGCCCTGATCAGTTGCGGCAGCCAGACCCCACCCATGCATAAATTCCTGCACTGGTCCTCTAGTATTATCATATTTCTGGAGCTCAGATGTTCACATTGGTCTGACTGTGCTAAAATCAAATTGGTAGGGCTGTGTTCCTTCCTGTAGAGTCTAAGAGAAAACCAGTTTTCTTGCCTTTCTTAGTTTCTATAGGCTGTCCTCAGTCCTTGGATTGTGGCTCTTTTCATCTTAAAAGCTTGCAAGCAATGGTTAGTTGAGTCTTTCTCAAGATCCTTATCCTATCTCTCAAGTTCTATATCTTTTGTCTCCCTATTCCCGATTTATGGAGCCTTGAAATTACATTGGTCTCACAGGACAATCCAGGATAATCAGTTGATTAGCAACCTCAATTTCATTTGCAGGGTGGAATTATCATACTTGTCATGTAGTATAACATTCCCAGGTTCAGGAGATTTGAACATATACATCTTTGGAGGTCATTATTCTGCCTACTATACTCAATATGTTTTATATTGGGATATTTATACCTGTATGTATGTGTATGTATAAAGTATCACCATAATTATAATGTAACAAGACATTAAATTAATTATTAATTTAATTAACTACACCTTAGCTATTTTTGTTTATTAGTCTTAAGATTTAGAAAAGGTTACCTATATTAATCACTGACAAGTTGTTTTTCTTGGAAATGGCCATTTGGTCACTAAACTGCAGCAAGGCCGTGCCAGTGCTTCAATTATAGCTCCCTGCAGAATTGGGGAAGTAATGGTTGGCATGGGCCATTTACTTAGAATCTGAAGTTTGTGGTTTGCAGCCAATAGAGGCTTATCCACTCTCTCAGGCTCTTGAGAACCACATTGATTATAACTTAGTGATTTCAATACTTTACCTAGTTTCTCTAGTTTAATGAGTATAATATCACTAAGCCTTTGTAAAAACTGATTACATTTGATAACAAGCCTGTTATTATCTTGGGTCACTTGCTATATTTGCTTTCTATTTTATTTAATTTTTATTTGTCCTATAAAAAGCAAAGGGAAATTAAATTTTTTCTGTGCGGAAGTTATTTAAGCAAACGCATGCTTATTTTATGTCCAAAATGTTGTATTTAAACTTGGTGAGAAAGAACGTTCACTTCATTGATATACTTTGTGCCAAAAATTTAAAAGTAAAAGGAAATACTCTTAAATATCTCGGCAGTAACTAGAATCATGCTCAATTTTTGTTCTGTTTTAAAATCATGCCTTATAATTCAGAGCTAACATAATTCACTAACCCTCAGCACAAAAATAATATTTATTATCAAGCAAGAACATTTTCTCTACATTTTATAAATTTACTAGCAGCCTGATGTACAAATTCATGCATGGGTGGGGTCCCTCATAGTGGCCTGTGGGGATTGGGCCAAAACTGGCAGCCCAACACCGCCTGCCACTCCAGTTCATCCAGGCCCTGCTGCACCTGCCATGGGCTCGCGCCCAGTCAATCCTGATTGTGAGAGGCTCCAACTGCCACAGTGGCGCTCTACCAGCCATGAGCTCTGTGTCTGGCGCCTGTCCCGAGAAGGGTGCGGGCGCCGGAATGCAATTGGCCCTCCAGGTGGGTGATGGGACACGCTTGCAGGCCTGGGATCCGGATCCCTCCCACTGACATTCATGCTGGTTGTTGGGAGTCACCTGGTAGCCACTTTTATATTGTTTCTTCATTGCGGAGTATCTAGGGAGGGGAAGCGGACACGGTGCCAGAGGCCAACTTCCTGGAGGCCTGTGGTCCTGTCGAGATCATGCCAGTGGTGCTGGTCCATCGGTGCCTGGCCTGTTCTCTAGAGAATGGACCTGCAGGACTACTGAGGGTGTGAGTGGCTATGCCAGGCCACCAGGCCACCAGGATGGGTCCATCAGCTGAGCAGGACTCTCACTATGAGAGCACACTGACCACCAGGGGCAACTCCTGTGTTGAGAGTCTGCCCGCTGGTGGTCAGTGTGCATCACAGTGACCAGTCGACTGGTCGTTCCAGTCATTTGGTCACTCAGACTTTTATATATATAGATCCCTAAGGGTATTTTTTTTTAAAGATTGAAGTCATTTCTTAGAAATAATGGCTTCAAAAATAGACCTGAAAGATATAGAAATGTCTACTTATGACCCACATACTTATTAATGGTAAAATGAAAAGGATAGGAATTGTCAAAATTATTTCACCTGGGCTCATGAATTGAAGTGCATAAATGAACTGAGAGAGGTATTTCTCAACATTAAAAAAAAATTACTTCCTCCTACGAAGACTTTCTAGACATACTGTTCTTAATCTCCCCTCTCCTTCCATGGAATTTTAATTTAAACAGATTTACTGTATACCTGTTTATATATGGTGGCCCTTCGCAGGGCAACAAACCATTATAATATCTAAGCTGCCGCCACCCTAAGAAACAAGTTTCACACTCTTGGAGAGAGTATCACCCCCACTGAAAATACATAACATACAGTGACAGCACTAGAGGTAAGCTCAGCTGGCTGTTATTCAAAACCCTACATTTTACTGATGAAACCTGGGACACAGAGAAGGAAATTGATTTGTCTAAAATGTTACATACTTATTAGATGCTATAGATAAAATAAAAGAAATATAGGTATATAATTTTGTCAATTTGCTTTTATATACAACTAATATTGATAAACACAAGCAGCCACATGAAAAAGGATAAAACCCATAGTACAGACATGGTAACTACATGAGTATATAACTGTCAGAACACTCAAAGTATTATTTCTAGTATGATATTTTGGGAAGATCTGAAATGGTGGTAGATTAGATAGAAGCTACATTGATCAGGACCAAATTTGAATTACAACTAAATTATAAAAATCATCCTGAATTATCAACTTCAGACTAGCTGGAGAGAAGCTTTATAAGCAAGGACTTACAAATGAAGCCACATTACTAGTAAGTCTGGTAGGAAGTAGGGAGGTGAGAGAGGGCTGTCCAGGATCCCCTGTGGCAGCTGAAGTTCTTTAAGTATATCTCAGCTGTGGAGGTTACACTGAGAAGTGTGTGGTCTAAACACCAAACTGAGCTCCCCAGCCTAGAGCACAAGAACTGGGAAAGGCACTGACATAACATCTGTCTGTGTAAAGCAGTTGGGTTTCTGTCTGCCACGGAGAGACAGCTGGAGACACACACACCCGCTTAAAGGACCAATACACAAAATTTCATTTGCAGTCACTCACCCTGAGCTCTGGTGAAGGAGATTAGACTAGAGCCACATGAGGAGAGTCTGAGGTTCACGGCTGTGGGGAGAGACATGAATGATCAACCACCAGGATCCCTATGCTGAGTCATTCCCCTATATTGCAAAAGCCATCTTTCTTGAGCAGAACATTCCACTCCATTTGGCTTCAGCCAGCCTTGGAGAAGGCAATAGCCCCACCCACTGGAATGACTCTCAACCCACACTGTGAAGCCCAAGCCCTGCTGAAGAGTTCAGTGGCTCTTTCAGTGATTAAACTTAATAGGAGCTTGCAGGTGGACGCAGATCTCTGGGTGCTTTCGGACATTTTCTGACTTGCCCCCAGGCCTGGTGCTGGTAAGAGCTGCCCTTGGAATGCTGCTTGTCCTTTTCACAAGTACCCAGGCCCAGGAAAGGGAATCACAAGCTGTGGATCACTGATAATTCCAAGCAGGTTGGCCAGGGCCAGTCACAGGCAATGTCTGACCTAAGTCTGCACCAGAGTCCCTCCAAAAAAAACAACAACAAAACAAAACAGAATCAATACACCTATTGGCCAGCTTCAGAAAACAACAGAGCAGGATTGAATAAATTTCATAAGCAGCATTTCCATAGGGAAATCTCAGCAGGCACCAAAACCTGCCAAGATGAATTCTGAGTTATATGATCAACACCTGCACAGCAGCGTGTATGCTATGTTAGTAATTGAACCTCACAGTCATCCAGGCTAAGGGTCAGCCCCATGCACGCACAGGCAAATAACAAGACTCAATTACAGCAGGAGGGCCAATATAATGTTCACAAGGGACATTCCTAGAGCAGGCGAACAGGGAAACTGCACCACTGGGTCCCACAGGCCACCTATTACATAAGGCCAACCTACCAAGACTGGAGTCATAGCAGATCTATCTAAACATAAAGAGGCAGTCAAAATGGGGAGACAAAAAAATAGACCACAAACCAAAGAACAAGAGTATTCTTCAGAAAAAGAATTAAATGAAATGGAGGTGAGCAATTTATCAGGTATAGAGTTTAGAGTAATACTTATAAGGATGTTCAACAGCATAAAAACATACATAGAAACAATAAAAAAGGACCAGTAGGAAACGAATAATGCAATATCTGAAATAAAGTATACACTTAGAGGAATAAAGAGTAGGTTGGATGAAGTGAAGGACTGAATCAGCAATATAGAAGATAAGGTAGAAGAAAAACACCAAATCAGAGCAGGAAAAAGAAAAAAGTTTAAAAAGTGAGGATAGTTTAAGGAACCTGTGATACAACATGAAGCTTAACAACATCTGCACCATAAAAGTACCAGAAAGATAAGAAAAAGAGCAAGGGATCCAGAACCATTAGAAGAAATAATGACCAAAACTTTCCTAAACTGGGCAAGGAAAAAGACACACAAGCTCAGGAAGTGCAGAGAGTTCCAAGGAAGATGTACTCAAAGAGGCCCACACAAAGACACATCATAATTAAAATGGAAAAGTTTAAAAACAAAGAGAGAATAATAAAAGCTTCAAGAGAAAAGCAGTTAGTTACCTACATGGGGGCTTACATAAGACTGCCAGGTGATTTCTCCACAGAAACATATCAAGTCAGAGGGTTTGGCATGAAGTATTCAAAGTGGTGAAAGGCAAGGATCTACAACAACCAAGGCTACTTTACCCAGCAAGGCTATGATTTAAAATTGAAGGAGAAATAGAAAGCTTCCCAGACAAGAAAATGCTAAAGGTGTTTGTTACCACCAGAAACAGTATTACAGTAATTGAAGAATTGTTAAAAGGTCTGCTTTTAAGAAGAAGAAAAACAAAACAAAACAGAAGAACAGTTTAAAAAATAAAATGGCAAGAAATACATACCTATCAATAATCACTTTAAATGTAAATGGCTTAAATGATCCAATCAAAAGACTTAAGTAGTTTAATGGATAGGAAAACAAGACCCATGTATATGCTGTGTTCAAGATTTTTAGCTCAGAATGAAAGTTACACACAGACTAAAAGTAAAAGGATGTAAAAAGATGTTTAATTCAAATGGAAAGAAAAAAAACAGCTGGTTTAGCAATACTTATATATAACAAAATAGACTTTCATACTAAGGCTATGGTAAGAGACAAAGAAGGACACTACATAATGATAAAGGGAAAAATCCAACAGGATTATATAACCCTTGTAAACATTTATGCACCCAACACAGAAGTACCTAAATATATAAAGCAAATTTTGATGGGCATCAAGGGAGAGATTGACAGTAATACAGTTATAGTAGGGGACTTTAACATTCCACTGACATCAATGGATAGATCTTCCAGTCAAAAAATCAACAAAGGGATGACAACTTTAAATAACACACTTGACCAAATGGATTTAATTTTTTTAATTACTTTATTGATTAAGGTATTACATATATGTCATCATCCCTCCATTAAACCCCCAACCCCGCCCCCCCCCACTCATGCCCTCGCCGCCCTGGTGTTCCTGTCCAATGGTTAGGCGTATATTCATGCATATAAGTCCTTTGGTTGATCTCTTCTCCTTCCCCCCATGCTCCCTTACCTTCCCTCTGAGGTCTGGCAGTCTGATCTATGCTTCTCTGCCTGTGGATCTGTCCCTGTTCATCAGTTTATGTTGTTCATTATATTCCACAAATGAGTGAGATCATGTGGTATTTGTCTTTCTCTGACTGGCTTATTTCACTTAGCATAATGCCCTCCAGTTCCATCCATGCTGTTGCAAATGGTAAGAACTTCTTTTTTACTTCAGTGTAATATTCCATTGTGTAGATGTACCACAGTTTTTTAATCCACTCATCTGCTGATGGGTACTTAGACTGTTTCCAAAGCTTAGCTATGATGAATTGTGCTGCTATGAACATAGGGGTGCATATATCTTTTCTGATTCGTGTTTCTAGTTTCTTGGGATATATTCCTAGAAGTGGGATCACTGGGTCAAATGGGAGTTCCATTTTTAGTTTTTTGAGGAAACTCCATACTGATCTCCACAGGGGCTGCACCAGTCTGCATTCCCACCAGCAGTGCAAAAGAGTTCCTTTTTCTCCGCATCCTCGCCATCACTTGTAGTTTGTTGATTTGTTGATGATAGCCATTCTGACAAGTGTGAGATGATACCACATTGTTGTTTTGATTTGCATATCTCAGATAATTAGTGACTTTGAGCATGTTTTCATATGTCTCTTAGCTATCCTTCTGTCCTCCTTCGAAAAGTGTCTATTTAGGTCCATTGCCCATTTTTTGATTGGATTGTTTATCTTCCTTTTGTTAAGTTGTATGAGTTCCCTGTAAATGTTGGAGATTAAACCCTTATTGGTGATGACATTGGCAAATATATTCTCCCATGCAGTGGGCTTTCTTGTTGTTTTGTTGATGGTTTCTTTTGCTGTACAAAAGCTTTTTATTTTGATGTGGTCCCATTTGTTTATTTTCTCTTTAGTTTCCATTGCCCTAGGAGCAGTATCAGTGAAGAAATTTCTTCGGGATATGTCTGAGATTTCGCTGACTGTGGATTCTTCTAGTATTTTTATGGTTTCCTGTCTTATATTTAAGTCCTTTATCCATTATGAGTTTATTTTTGTGTATGGTGTAAGTTGGTGGTCTAGTTTCATTTTTTTGCATGTATCTGTCCAATTTTCCCAAAACCATTTATTGAAGAGACTGTCTTGACTCCATTTTATGTTCATGCCCCCTTTGTCAAATATTAATTTGGCATAGTGGTTTGAGTCGATTCTGGGTTCTCTATTCTGTTCCATTGATCTATATGTCTGTTCTTGTGCCGGTACCAGGCTGTTTTCAGAACAGTGGCTTTGTAATACAGCTTGAAATTTGGTATTGAGATCCCACCTACTTTGTTCTTCTTTTTCAGGATTGCTGCAGCTATTCAGGGTCTTTTTTTATTCCAGATGAATTTTTGGAAAGTTTGTTATAGGTCTGTGAAATATGCTGTTGGTATTTTAATGGAGATTGCATTGAATCTGTATATTGCTTTGGGTAGTATGGACATTTTGATGATGTTGATTCTACCAATCCATGAACGTGGTATGTTCTTCCATCTATTTATGTCTTCCTCTATCTCTTTTTTCAGTGTCATGTAGTTTTTCGCATATAGGTCTTTTACCTCCTTAGTTAAGTTTATTCCTAGGTAGCTTAATTTTTTTTGGTGCGGTGGTAAATGAGATTGCTTTTTTAGTCTCTCTTTCTATAAGTTCACTATTGGTGTAAAGAAATGCCATAGGTTTCTTGGCATTAATTTTGTACCCTGCTACATTGCCAAATTCATTTATTAAGTCTAATAATTTTTTGA
The DNA here is from genome assembly GCF_963455305.1 of Plecotus auritus. Lineage (NCBI taxonomy): Eukaryota > Metazoa > Chordata > Mammalia > Chiroptera > Vespertilionidae > Plecotus > Plecotus auritus. The sequence goes on along the minus strand of NC_137770.1, from coordinate 127,287,154 downwards.
TGGAGTCTTTAGGGTTTTCTATGTACAATATCATGTCATCTGCAAATAAGGACAGTTTTACTTCTTCTTTTCCAATTTGGATGCCTTTTATTTCTTCTTCTTGTCTGATCGCAATGGCTAATACTTCCAGTACTATGTTGAACAGGAGTGGTGAGAGTGGGCATCCCTGTCTTGTTCCTGTTCTTAGGGGAAATGGTTTTAGTTTTTGACCATTGAGTATGATGTTGGCTGTGGGTTTTTAATAAATGGCTTTTATTATGTTGAGGTATGATCCTTCTATTCCCACCTTGTTGAGTGTTTTTATCAAGAAGGAGTGTTGGATTTTGTCAAATGCTTTTTCTGCGTCAATTGATATGACTATGTGATTTTTATCTCTTAATTTGTTTATGCAATGTATCACGTGTATTGATTTGTGGATATTGTACCATCCTTGCATCCCTGGGATAAATCCTACTTGGTCGTGGTGTATGATCTTTCTCATGTATTGCTGGATCTGATTTGCTAGAATTTTGTTGAGGATTTTGGCATCTATGTTCATGAGGGATATTGGCCTATAATTCTCTTTCATTGTGTTGTCTTTATCTGGTTTTGGTATTACGGTGATGCTGGCTTCATAGAAGGAGCTTGGAAGTGTTCCTTCCTCTTGAATTTTCTGGAATAGTCTGAGTAGGACAGGTTTTAGTTCTTCCTTGATGTTTGGTATAACTCCCCTGTGAAGCTGTCTGGCCCCGGGCTTTTGTTTGCTGGGAGCTTTTTGATGACTGCTTCAATTTCTTCCATAGTTATTGGCCTATTGAGATTTTTAGAATCTTCCCGATTGAGTTTTGGAAGGTTGTATTTTTCTAGGAATATGTCCATTTCCTCTAGGTTGTCTAGTTCGTTGGAGTAGAGCTTTTCATGGTATTATTTAAAATCCTTTGTATTTCTGTGGGGTGTGTTGTTATTTAGCCTCTCTCATTTCTGATTTTGTTTATTTGAGTCCTCTCATTTGCTTCTTGATAAACCTGGCTAGAGGTCATAAATCTTGTTTATCCTTTCAAAGAACCAGCTCTTGGTTTCATTGATCTTTTGTATTGTTTTTTTGGTCTCTATGTCATTTATTTCTGCCCTGCTCTTTATTATCTCCTTCCTTCTGCTCACTCTGGGCTTTTTTGTTGCTCTCTTTCTAATTCTTTGAGTTGTAGAGTTAGATGATTTACTACCATTTTTTCTTGTTTTTTGAGGTAGGCTTGTAAGCTATAAACTTCCCTCTCAGGACTGCTTTCATTGTGTCCCATAGATTTTGGATTGTTCTGTTTTTGTTGTCATTTAGTTTCCAGGATGTTTTTAATTTCTTCTTTGATCTCTTTGTTAACCCAGTCATTATTTAACAGCATGCTATTCAGCTTTCAAGTGTTTGAGATTTTTAAATTGTTTTATTGTAGTTTATTTCTAATTTTATGGCATTGTGGTCTGAGAAGATGCTTGGTATGATTTCAATATTCTTGAATTTGGGGAGACTTCGCTTGTGACCCAATATGTGGTCTATTTTTGAAAATGTCCCATGTGCACTTGAGAAGAACGTATATTCCATGGCTTTGGGGTGAAATATTCTGAAGATGTCAGTTAAGTCCATCTGATCTAGTGAGTCATTTAGGATTGCTGTGTCTTTGCTGATTTTTTGTCTAGAGGATTTATCCAGTGATGTCAGTGTTGTATTAAAGTCCCTAACTATGATTGTATTGTTGTCGATCTCTCCCTTGATATCTCCTAAGAGTTTTGTTATGTATTTGGGTGCTCCTGCATTGAGTGCATATATGTTTATCAGGGTTATATCCTCTTGTTGTATTGATCCCTTTAGTATTATGATGTGGCCTTCCTTATCTCTTGTTATGGCATTTTCTTTGAGGTCTATTTTGTCAGATATAAGTATTGCTAACCCAGCTTTTTTTTCATTTCCATTTGCCTGAAAGATATTTTTCCATCCCTTCACTTTCAATCTGTGTGAGTCCCTTGTTCTGAGGTGGGTCTCTTGTAGACAGCATATATATGGGTTGTATTTTTTTTTAATCCATTCAGCCACTCGATTTCTTTTGATTGGAGCATTTAGTCTGTTTACATTTAAAGTTATTACTGAAAGCTATTTGTTTGTAGTCATATCTATTTTTGTGTCTGTGTTCCTTCTTACCTGTTTATTTCTTCTTTTTACAGTATTCCCTTTAGAATTTCTTGAATTGCTGTTTTGGTGGTGATAAACTCCCTTAGCCTTTTTTCGTCTGCAAAGCTCCTGATTTCCCCTTCAATTTTGATTGATAGTCTTGCTGGATAGAGCATTATTGGATTCAGTCCCTTGCTTTGCAACACTTTGTATACCTCCTTCCATTCCCTTCTAGCTTGATGTGTTTCTGTTGAGATATCATTTGATAATCTGATGGGGGTTCCTTTGTAAGTATCTCTCTGTCTCTCTCTTGCCACCTTTAAGATTCTATCCTTGTCATTGATATTTGCCATTGAAATTATGACATGTCTTGATGTGGGTCTTTTGGGGTTGATCCTGCTTGGGACTCTCTGTACTTGTGTAACTTTTTTCTTCCCCATATACGGGAAGTTTTCTGTCATTATTTCTTCAAATAGATTTTCTAATCCTTGCTGCTCTTCTTGTCCTTCTGGCAGCCCTATTATATGTATGTTACTTCGTTTCATGTTGTTCCAAAGCTCCCTTAAGCTTTCCTCCTGCTTTTTAATTTTTTTCTCTAATTGCTGTTCAGATTGAGCTTCTTTCTGTATCTGATCTTCTAACTCACAAATTCTGTCCTCTGTTTCTTCTAGTCTACTGTTGAAACTTTCCATGGTGTTTTTGATTGTAGCTATATCACTTTTCATTTCTTCCTGATTCTTGCATAGGTTGTTGATTTTCTCATCCATCCGATGTATAAATTCCACGACCATTACTCTGAATTCTCTTTCGGTCATGTTGCATGCTTCAATTTCACTAATTTCCTTTCTTGGCGACTCCTCATTTTCTTTCCTCTGGGGATTGTGTCGTCTCCCCATTCTGACTATCACCAGAAGGTTCAAACTTCGAGTTGCGTGGACCTGGGCCGTGTGCCTGGAAACTTCGCACCACCTGAGTGTCACTGAAGTGCTCCAACACTAGGACGTGTGGCTGCCATGTGTTGATCGGAACCAGGCTTGCCCAGGGTCAGTGTTCCCAGCATTCAGTGTGGTCTCGTGTGCGCATTTAGAATCAGGGACCCCACCTGCACTGTGCTGTTGGCATGTGCCAAAAATGAGTCCCTTAGCACATGCCAGGAGTCAGAGTTTCCGTGTATCTGCACCAAGAATCGAGTATCAGAGTCTCTGTTGCTTCGTGTGGCTTCTTGCTGAGAATCAGGGTCCCTGTGTGTGCATGCACCAAGAATTGGAGTCACTGGCTCTTAGTGTGAATGCGCTGTGAGTCAGGGATCCCAGGCACACACGTTAAGAAACAGAGTCAAGTCGGTGGTGCTCAGTGCTGCCTCTTGCCAGAAGAATTTGGGTCCCAGTCACCATGGGGGACTGTGGCATGCCTGCACTGTGGAAAACTGACTTCCATGTGCGCTTTCCCAGAATCCAAGTCAAGTGGCACTGCTGCCCTGCATGGGCTTTGGGTTTGGTTGCCCGATTGCATTGCAGGAAGCAGATTCCAGTCTCTCAAATTCCAGTAGCAGTGCTGTAGCCTGAGCAAGCTCTCTCAAGCTCAAATTCCCCATAGGGGCACTGTGATTCGAGTGAAGGGCAGGTCTATCAGTTACTATGGCACTTTCTGTGAGCCTGCGGGGAGGGGGATAGGCTCTTTAACTCACAGAAATCTGCTGCTGGGAAGTCTGGATTCTTGTTGTCTGTTGGTCTGAAGCTGTGGTTGCAGTTCTCTGTCCCCAGTGGCTGCAGGGTCCTGGTTTGCATCTGAGATGCGACTGGGTAGTGCTGAGGCCAGGATCCTAGTCTCAAGCAGCTCTGTTTCTCAAGATGGCGTGTTCTCCGTGCCTGCATCGGCTGCCCAGAAGTGTCCTCTTTGTGCACGGGGCTCCTCCGTCTAAGACTGCCCAGTTTGGCAGCCCCTTGGAGGACCTGCAGAATCTAACTGTCCCTAGCTCATACACACACACACCACACACGTTTACACTCTCCTCTATGGATTCCTCACTCTCTCACACTCTCTCACTCCCTACCTTCCTGCCAGTCGCCATCTTCCAAGTCTGGATTTAATTGATATTTTCAGAGAAATTCACCCAAAAGCAGCAAATTATATATTTTTTTCAAGTGAATATGGAACACTTTCTAAAATGGAACACATATTATGACACAAAATAAGTCTCAATTAATTTAAAAAGATCAAAGTCATATCAAGCATCTTCTCTGACCATAACACTATGAAACTAGAAATTAATCACAAGACAAAAAGTGAAAAGCACACAAAGACACAGAGGTTAAATAATGTGTTACAAAACAATGAATGGCTTAACAATGAAATCAAGGAAGAAACCAAGAGATATCTTTTTTGGTATTATTATTTATTATTGTAGTTCCCATACAGACAACTGTAAGCCTACTTTTAAAATCTTTATTGTTGAGATTATTACAGATATCTCTCTTTTTTTCCCCCATAGCTCCCCTCCACCCGGTTCCCACCACACCCCAGGCCCTCGCCATCCTATTGTCTGTGTCCATAAGTAATGCATACATGCATATAAGATCTTTGTCTAATCTCTTCCCACACCCCCTACACTCCCTTCCCTCTGAGTATTATCAGTCTGTTCTATTTCCATGCTCCTGATTCTATTCCATTCACCAGTTTATTCTGTTCATCAGATTTTTTTACTCATTTGATTTTTAGATTCACTTGTTGACAGATATGTATTGGTTGTCACTTTGTTGTTCATAATTTTTTTTATATTTACCTTTTTCTTCTTCTTCCTCTTCTTAAAGAATACCCTTTAGCATTTCATTTAATACTGGTTTGGTGGTGATGAACTCCTTTAGCTTTTTCTTTCTGTGAAGCTCTTTATCTGACCTTCAATTCTAAGTGATAGCTTTGCTGGCTAGAGTAATCTTGGTTGTAGGTTCTTGCTATTCATCACTTGGAATATTTCTTGCCACTCCCTTCTGGCCTGCATAGTTTCTGTTGAGAAATCAGCTGACAGTCATATGGTCACTCCCTTGTAGTTAGGTAACTGTATTTCTCTTGCTGCTTTTAAGATTCTCTCATTGTCTTTTGCCCTTGGCATTTTAATTATGATGTGTCTTGGTGGGGTCCTCTTTGGATTCCTCTTGTTTGGGGATCTCTGTACTTCCTAGACTTGTAAGTCTATTTCTTTCACCAAGTAGGGGAAGCTTTTGGTCATTATTTCTTCAAGTAGGTTTTCAATATCTTGCTCTCTTTCTTCTTCTGGCACTCCCATAATTTGGATGTTGTTACACTTGAAGTTGTCCCAGAGGCTCCTACACTATCTTCGTATTTTTGGATTTTTTTATTCTTTTTGCTTTTCTGTTTGGGTGTTTCTTGCTTCCTCATATTTCAAATCATTGATGTGATTCTTAGGATCCTCTAGTTTACTGTTGAATCCCTGTATATTATTCTTTATTTCAGTCATTGTTTGCTTAATTTCTGACTGGTCCTTTTCCATTTTTTTTTTTTTTTTGGCATTCTCACTAAGATCCTTGAAGGTCTTGCTAAGTTCCTCAGAGGTTTCTAGAAAATTCTTGAGTAACCTTATAACTCTGGTTTTGAACTCTAGATCCAATAGTTTCCTTTATTCCATTTCTTTCATTTGTGACATGTTTCTTTGTCTCCACATTTTGGCTGCTTCCCTGTGTTTGTTTCCATGTATTGGGTAGCTGCTAAGTCTCCTTGAGTTGATAGAATGGTCTTGTGTAGTAGATGTCCTATAGGGCCCAGTGGCTCAGCCTCCCCAATCACCTGAGGTGGACACTCTTGGTGCACCCATTTGTGGGCTGTGTGCATTGTTTTGTTGTAGTTAAGCCTTGATTGTTGTTGGTGTCACTGGGAGGAATTGATCTCCATGGCCAATTGGCTGTGGGGACCAGCTGCAACTATAGTGGGAGAGCTGTTGTGCAGGAGACACCCTTATGGAGCAGGACTTGCTTCAGTGAGGCTTTGGTGCTCACTGAGTCTGCCCCTTGAGTGTGTCACTTATGGATGTGAAGAGTTGTAATCTGCATGGTCTCACACTGACCCCTGGATACACTGGCTCTTGGGTCTCCAGGGAGGTGCAAAGTCAGCCACTGCCTGGGATCATCCAGCAGGAGCTACAGAGAGATCTGCAGATTCCTTCTTTTTTGGGGGGTTTGAAAGTGCCCAGAAGAGGCCCAGCTGTGAAGCAAGGCAGATCAGAGCTGGTGCCGGTTCCTGGGCCTTTTATTGATAGCTTTGGGGCTCCCTGACCCAGTTGAAGCTTGTTTGACAGGTTTTAGGCTCAGAAAGGACAGACCATTCATATGCAAAAGCCAGTGTGCACAGCTTAGGTGGGGTTGTAAATTGGATGGGGTGGAGCAAACAGAAATGGCTGCCAGTCAGCCCTGCACTGGGGAGGTCCCAGCATGGGAACAGTGACCACTGTGAGCACTTCCATCTGGAAGAAAGCTGCCCCTGAGTTCCTGCCCCAATGCCAGACAGTCCAGTTTCTCCCTGTATGTGTCTGGCTCCCCCAAAGCCTTGTCTGGCACTGGAGCTCAGAGCAAGTGGGAGCTTGTAAATTCAGTTTGCAGTGCTGGCCTTTTAAGAGGAGCAGTTGGCTCTACAGCAGCCTGCATGTCACTCATCCCCAATCTGCACTGGTTTTCACAATCTGTAGTTCTTATGGCCCCGAAGGGACTTCTTTCCCCAGCTCTGGGACCCTGGGCTGGGGATCTGGCGTGGGGCTGGGACTCCTTTCTCCTCCAGGCAGCCTCTGCAGAGATGATCTCCCTCCCAATTAAAAAAGCAGCACACTCGGGTGCTGGACCATCCCGTTCCACGCCTCCGCACCTCCTACCAGTCTCAGTGTGCTTTCTTCTTTACCTCTCTAGTTATAGTACTTCCACTCTGCTAGCTTCCCCGCGGTCCTGGATGATAGTTGTTCTGTATTTCAATTGTAATTTTGACGTGATTGTGGGAGGCAGCAAGTACAGATGTTTAACTATGCTGTCATCTTGGTTCTCTCCCAAGAGATATCTTGAAACAAATAAAAATGAGAACACAACAACTTCAAATCTGTGGGACACTGTAAAAGCAGTCCTACTAGGGAAATTCATACCATTATAGTCCTATCTCAAGAGGCAATATAAAAAGCCCAGATAAAAAAGCTAATTTTACACTTCAAGAAACTTGAAAAAGAACAAAAAAACAAAGGGCAAAGTGTGTATAAGGAAGGAAATAATAAAAATCAGGGCATAAATAAATAAAATAGAGTAAAAAAATATACAAAAGATCAATATAACCAAGAGTTGATTCTTTGAAAGAATAAACAAGTTTGACAAACCATTAACGAGACTCATCAAAAAGAAAAGAGAGAGGATCCAAATAAATAAAATCAGAAAGAGGTGAAGTGACAACTTACACTGATGAAATACAAAGAATTGTAAGAAAATATTATGAACAACTATATGCCAATATATTGGACAATCTGAACAAAATGGATAAATTCCTAGAAACACACAATCTTCCAAAACTGAATTAGGAAGAATCAGAGAATCTGAATAGATAGATCCCAAATAGTGAAATTGAAATATTAATCAAATAATTCCAAACAAACAAAACCCAGAACTGCATGGATTCACAGGTGAATTTTACCAAGCATTCAGAGAAGAACTAACACCTATCCTTCTCAAACTATTCTAAGAAATTCAAGAGGAAAGAAGATTCCCAAGCTCATTTTATGAGGCCAGCATTATCCTAATGCTGGATGAATACATGACAAAGAAAGTAAGTTATAGGCCAGTATCCCTGATGAACACAGATGCTAAAATCCTCAACAAAATATCAGCAAAACAAATCCAGCAATACATTAAAAAACCATACACCATGATTAAGAGTGATTTATTCTAGGATGCAAAGTTGGTACAATATCCACGAATCAATAAACATGATATACCACATAACCAAAATGAAGAACAAAATACATAATCATACAAATAGATGCAGAAAAGGCATTTGATAAAATCTAGCACAGATTTATGATAAAAACACTCAGCAAAGTGGGGATAGAGGGAAAATACCTCAATGTAATAAAGTCCATATATGACAAACCCACAGCCAACATCATACTCAATGAGCAAAAACTACAAGCTTTCCCCTTAAGATCAGTAGCAAGACAGGGATGTCCACTTTCATCATTCTTATTCAACATAGTATTAGAATTCCATGCCACAGCAATCAGACAGGAAAAAGAAATAAAAGGCTTCCAAATCAGAAAGGAAGAAGTAAAATTGTCATTATTTGCAGCTGACATGATACTGTATATAGAGAACCCTAAATTCCACCCCAAAATTACTAGAACTAAATAATGAATTCAGTAAAGTAGCAGGATATAATAAATATCCAGAAATCAGTTTCATTTTTATACACCAATAATGAACTATCAGAAAGGGAAATTAAGAAAACAATCCCATTCACAGTGTCTTCAAAAATAATAAAATACCTAAGAATAAATTCAACCAAGAAAAGACCTGTACTCATAAAATTACAAGACACTGAAGAAAGAAATGGAAGAAGATACAAATAAGTTGAAGCACATACCGTGTTCATTAATAGGAAGAATTAACATCATTAAAATGTCCATACTACCCAAGGCAATCTACATATTCAATTAAATTACTATCAATATACCATTTGCATATTTCACAGAACTAGAAAAATATTCCAAAAATTTATATGGAACCAAAAAAGACCAGCAATCTTGAGAAAGAACAAAGTTGTAGTAATCACGCTACCTAATATCAAACTATACTGCAAGGGTATAGTAATCAAAATAGCATGCTATTGGCATAAAAAAAAACAGACTTATAGAACAATGGAATAGAATAGAGAGCCCAGAAATAAATCCATGTCTTTATAGTCAATTAATATTTAACAAAGTTAGCAAAAACATGAAATTGCTAAAGAAAGTCTATTCAATAAAGTGTGTTGGGAAAATTGGACAGATCCATGCCAGAAAATGAAACTAGAACACCTTCTTTTACCACACACAAAAATAAATTCAAAATGGATTAAAGACTTAAATGTTAGACTTGAAACCATAAAAATCCTAGAAAAAAACAGGCAGTAAAATCTTGGCCATTTCTCACAGCAATATATTTTTTTTTCTGATATAACTCTTCTGGCAAGGGAAACAAGAGAAAAAAAGACAATAACAAATGGGACTACATCAAACTAAAAATTGTTTTCAAATCAAAGGAAACTATCAGCAAATGAAAAGACAAGTCACAATAAATTGACGAACACATTTGTCAATACATCTGATGGGTTAATATCCAAATTTTATAAAGAACTTATACAACTCAACACTAAAAATTCCCAAACATTCCAACTTAAAAATTGGCAAAGGACCTGGATAGACACGTCTGATGGCCAATAGATACATGAAAAGATGCTTGACGTTACTAGTCATCAGAGAAATGCAAATTAAAAGCACAATGAGCTATCACCTCACACACATCATCAAGAAAGCAATGAGCAACAAGTGTTGGCAAGGATGTGGGGAAGTTGGTGCAAAGTTGGTGGAAATGCAGACTGGTGCAGCCAATGTGGAAGGTAGTATGGAGGTACCTCAAAAAACTAAAAATGGAACTGCCTTATGATCCAGTGATTCTACTTCTGGCAATTTGTTTGAAGAAACACAAAGTACTAATTTGAAAGAATGAAACGACCGCTATGGTCATTGTAGCATTATTTACAATAGCCAAGATTTGGAAGCAGCCCAAATGTCCATCAGTAGATGTGTGGATGAAACAGACAAGTCGTCATTGCAGGGGTGGGGATAATAGGGGAGTAGGTGGAGCAAGGGGGATAAATGGTGATGAAACAAATCCTATATAATAAAAGTCTAATATGCTAAGGGTCCGGTTGACCAGTCGGCTGTTCAACCAATCAAAGTGTAATATGCTAATGATATGGTAGCCTAAGCAAATCATTAGCATATTACGTTCAATTGCTCATTATGATGTGCACTGACCACCAGGGGGCAGATGCTCTGACCAGTAGGTTAGCTTGCTGCTGGGGTCCAACTGATCAGGACTGAGTGAGATGTGCTGGACACACCCTGGAGCCCTCCTGTGGTCCCTCCCCAGCTGGCCAACCTCCTGAATCCCTCCCTGGCCCCAATTGTGCAACGGTGGGGTCCCTTGGCCTGGCCTGCACCCTCTCGCAATCTGGGACCCCTCAGGGGATTTCAGAGAGCCGGTTTCAGACCGATTCCTACAGAGGGAGTGCCGCTCAGCCAGAAGCCAGGCTTACAGCTGGCGAGCGCAGTGGCAATGGCAAGAGCCTCTCCTGCCCCCATGGGAGCGCTAAGGATGTCTGACTAATGGCTTAGGCCCGCTTCCCCTGGGGAGCAGGCCTAAGATAGTGGTTGGCAAACTGTGGCTCATGAGCCACATGCAGTTCTTTGGCCCCTTAAGTGTGGCTCTTCCACAAAATACCACGGCCTGGGAGAGTCGATTTTGAAGAAGTGGCGTTAGAAGTTTAAGTTTAAAAAATTTGGCTCTCAAAAGAAATTTCAATCATTGTACTGTTGATATTTGGCTCTGTTGACTAATGAGTTTGCCAACCACTGGCCTAAGACATCAGTTGGACATCCCCTGAGGGCTTCCGGACTGCAAGAGTGCACTGGCTGGGCTGAGGGACCCCCCAAGTGCACAAATTTTGTGCACTGGGCCTCTAATATATAAAATAAAGATAAAAGCAAAAAAGAAAATATGTCTTTTTTTTTTCAGAAGCTCAGCCACAGAGACTTAAAAATTTCAATAAAAAGCAAAGCTTGTTTAAAGGTCAATCACTCATGACATTTTCCCTGATTTAGAGCTTATTCAACAAAGTAAGGAGTTCACAACTGTCCGATACTTATAAAACTGATTTGGAGCCAAATTTTCACATGGGCGCACATGCCTGTGTACATGCCACACACACACACACACACACACACACACACACACACACACACAAACCATAAAATGCATTTCTAGCCTATCTTAAACTTATAACTGAGGCTCCCACTTCCAACCTACCACCACGGCCACTTCAGGAATGCATGTTTGTAGTAAGTAATATGATAGATCTGTGACTTAGAAATAATATATAATACATAAATTTCCCTTTTATTACTGTGTTCCAGAATCTATTATCAATTACTTTCAGATTGTAAAAACAGGTGCCAAAATCCAAATAATTCAACATATTTAATAAGAAAAGTCATACAATGTGTGAGAATAATTTGTTTTTGAACAAAGCTTTCATAGAAAATAAATTCTTTCTTTTACCAGAAATAGTATTCTGTTTTATGGAAAAGATTTTAAAAACTAAAGGGTAAGGAAAAAGATAAACAAATTATGCAATGTATCTTTTGATTTTTATACTTGTTGAATATTTTTAAACTTTCTTATAGGTGCTTTTTAAAAACATATTTTTATGTCTTTTCTTTGAATTATATAGAATGCTAATTCCATATTTCTTTTTCATTTTCAAAATATAAAGATAACCAAATTTCTATTAAAGTCTCCAGAAGTATATGGGATGACTACAGCAGGGCAGCATATTAGACTTTTTGAGCATAATATATTAATTTCTTATGTATAACTAATGTAAAAACAATAATTTCAATAAAATTTTACAAATGAGCAAAATGATAAAAGTTTTTGTGATAGTAGTTTTATTTTCTTCTGAATAATTTTGGACAATTTTAAAAAGTTTATTGATGTAGATTTTAATAAATTTCATATTTATTGAGATTAAATTATCCTAATTCATTTTTGCCACTTAGACCAACATTTCTTGTCAATTCTGTCAAAAAGAACCAAACTTGAACAGCTTGAAGAATAAAATCATAAAATCTTTTTAAAAGAATGTCCCTTGAAAAACTGAAAATTAGAAGTGTACACTTCAATAAAAATAAAGCTATACTAGTAAATATATATCATTGCATGAAATATTGATTGAATGCCAATGACTTTATTAGAAACTATGTATGTTTTAGTAAATAAAGATTTGCAATCAAAATGCCTCATATTAACTAGGCATTAACAGCAAGGGCACTGCTAGTATCTTAAGAAAGAACAACTACCAAATAATTTTTTATCTTTATTTCTGATTCTTTCTGTGATTGGTTATTATAGTAACTGTAGTATTATTCAGCTTTACAATATCTATTCCTTAAGTACCTTTCTTATGGAAGGTATTTTCATTTTAAGGAAACAAGACACAATAAGGCTCCAGTTGGGTAAACAAACTGTGTTATAATATACCCATATCAAAGCCCATATTCATTTTTTCTTACCAGGTCTTTATAGTCTATATTAGGAAATATATCTCTGTATTTTAATCACTATACATAAGCTGCACTTTGTTTAACATGATTAATGAAGCAGCTTAAAATTAACTAGAATTTGGAGGATGCACAAGAAAATCTTATTTTAAATATTTGAAAAGACAAGTTGGATAATCAGGACTCATTGAAGACACTAATTTTCACAGTACTATTAAAGCACATGTAAACCCTTTTGATTACGTTTTATATATGGGCTCATTTAAATAATTTTTAGGTGTGGAAAAATGGCAGCGGAATATACAGACGTGTCCCAAGGCTTGTCCCGGAGCAGATACAAAGAACAGCTGAGGGTCGCACAGGGAGTGTCTGTTGGAGAGTTAAGGGACAGCTATACCCCAGGAGAAGGTGGGGGACTGCTGGAGAGGGGTCCCCTGACAGGGCAACCCTCACTACTGCTGGGTTCCCTCCCGGAGCCACCGGCTCAGATGCGGAGACCATGCCATCTTGAAGGGAAAGTGGATGTAATCTGAAGCCTGAAAATCTAGAACTGTGGCACCCATCGAACAGCTGCGAACCCCAGAGCACCAGTCCCCAATTGGCGCCAACACGCGGATTCAGAGGAGCTCTACACTCCACCATGGAAAGGTCAGATCTCGCCTGGGATAAGGAGAGAGAGAACTACATAACCAGAACACCCAGAGAAGTGAGACCACTGGGAGACAAAGAAACAGCCCGCATATGAAAGAAAAGCAGGCATCACCAGAAAAAAAAGGTAAATGAAATGGAGGCAAGCAACCGGCCAGAGAAATAATTCAGAGAAATGGTCATAAGGTGGCTGAAAAGAATGGAAGACAAATTCGACAATATGCCTAAGACCAAGACGAAATGAAGAAGAACCAAGAAGAAATGAAAAATGACATCGCTGCTTTAAAGAACTCAATAGAAAGCATCAAGAGTAGCCTAGAAGAAGCAGAAGACCACATCAGTGAGCTAGAAGACAAGGTAAGAAAAAATACCCAAGTAGAGAAGCATCTAGAAAAAAAAATAAAAAACAGGAGGAAAACCTAAGGGAACTTTCGGACAACACGAAACAAAACAACATCCGCATAACAAACGTGCTAGAAGGAGAGGAAACTGAGCAAGGAATAGAAAACCTGTTTGAAGAAATAATGACAGAAAACTTCCCTGATATCGGGAAGAAAAAACCCACACAAATCCAAGAAGCTCACAGAATCCCAAGCAAAATGAACCCCAAAAGACTGACGCCAAGGCACATTATAATTAAATTGGCAAACACCAATGACAAAGTAAGAATCTTAAAAGTGGCCAGAGAGAGACAGAAAGTTACATACAAATGAACCCCCATAAGACTAGCAAATGATTTCTCAACAGAAACTCATCAGGCCAGAAGGGAATGGAATAAAATATACAAAGTCATGCAAAGGAAGGGTCTGAATCTAAGAATACTGTACCCAGCAAGGCTATCAATCAAAATTGAAGGTGAAATCAGGAGCTTCACAGACAAAAAAGGACTAAGGGGATTTATTACCACCAAACCAGTAATGCAAGAAATGTTAAAGGGTCTGCTATTAAAAAAAAAAAAAGAGAGAAATAGGAAACGAAGAAGGAACACAGGGGTAAAAAATAAAAATGGCGACAGATAAGTACCTATCAATAATAACTTTAAATGTAAATGGATTAAATGCCCAATCAAAAGACACAGGGTAACGGATTGGATAAGAAAACAAGATCCATATATCTGCTGTCTACAGGAAACCCACCTCAGAAAAAAAGACGCACACAGACTGAGGGTGAAAGGATGGAAAAAGGTTTTTCAGGCAAATGGAAATGAAAAAAAAGCTGGGGTAGCAATAATTATATCTGACAAATTAGATCTCAAAGTGAAGGACATAACAAGAGATAAGGAAGGCCACTTCATAATACTAAAGGGAGCAATCCAACAAGAAGAAATAACTCTGGTAAACATATATGCACCCAATACAGGAGCATCCAAATACATAAAAAAAAACTCCTGGAGGATATCAAGGGAGAGATTGACAGCAATACAATCATAGTAGGAGACTAATTACCCCACTATCACCATTGGACAAATGCTCTAAACAAAAAAAATCAGCAAAGAAACCTCAATCCTAAATGACTCACTAGACGAGATGGAATTAATTGACATCTTCAGAACATTTCACCCCAAAGCCACAGAATATACATTCTTCTCAAATGCACATGGGTCATTTTCAAAGATAGACCATATGTTGGGACATAGGCAAAGTCACTTCAAATTCAAGAAGATAGAAATCATATCAAGCATCTTCTCAGATTACAGTGGCATAAACTGGAAATCAACTACAATAAAAACAATCCAAAAAAATCAAACATGGAGACAAACAGCATGCTATTAAACAATGATGGGGTTACCAGAGAGATCAAGGAAGAAATAAAAAACATCATGGCAACAAATGACAATGAAAACACAACAATCCCAAATCTATGGGACACAGCGAAAGCAGTCTTGAGAGGGAAGTTCATAGCTCTACAAGCCTACTGCAAAAAAACAAGAAACAATGGTAATAAATTACCTTACCCTAAAACTCAAAGAGTTAGAAAGAGAGCAACAAGAAAAACCCACTGTAAGCATAAGGAAGGAAATAATAAAGATCAGGGTGGAGATAAACGACATTGAGACCAAAAAAACAATACAAAAGATCAACAAAACCAAGAGTTGGTTCTTTGAAAGGATAAACAAGATTGATGAACCTCTACCCAGGCCCACCAAGAAGCAAAGAGAGAGGACCCAAATAAACAAAATCAGAAATGAAAGAGGAGGTTTAACAACAGACCCCACTGAAATACAAAGGATTGTTAAAAAATACCATGAACAACTCTATTCCAACAAACTGGACAACTGGAGGAAATGGACATATTCCTAGAAAAATATAACCTTCCAAATCTCAATCAGGAAGAATCTAAGCATCTCATTAGGCAAATAACTATGGAAGAAATTGAAGCAGTCATCAAAAAGCTTCCAGCAAACAAAAGCCCAAGGCCAGACGGCTTCACAGGGGAGTCTTACCAAACATTCAAGGAAGAACTAAAACCTATCCTCCTCAGACTATTCCAAAAAATTCAGGAGTAAGGAACACTTCCAAGCTCCTTCTATGAAGCCAGCATCACCCTAATACCAAAACCAGATAAAGTCAACACAATGAAAGATAATTACAGGCCAATATCCCTCAAGAACATAGATGCCAAAATCCTCAACAAAATTCTAGCAAATCGGATCCAGCACTACATCAGAAAGAGCATACACCATGACCAAGTAGGATTTATCCCAGGAATGCAAAGATGGTACAATATCCGCAAATCAATAAACATGATATATCACATAAACAAATTGAGAGATAAAAATCACATAGTCATATCAATTGATGCAGAAAAAGCATATGACAAATCCAACACCCTTTCTTGATAAAAACTCTCAACAAGGTGGGAATAGAAGGGTCATACCTCAACATAATAAAAGCTATATATGATAAACCCACAGCTAACATCATACTCAATGGACAAAAACTAAAACCATTTCCCCTAAGAACAGGAATAGGACAGGGATGCCCACTCTCACCACTCCTGTTTGACATAGTACTGGAAGTATTAGCCATTGCAATTAGACAAGAAGAAGAAATAAAAGGCACCCAAATTGGAAAAGAAGAAGTAAAGCTGTCCTTATTTTCAGATGACATGATATTGTACATAAAAAACCCGAAAGACTCCATCAAAAACCTAATAGACTTAATAAATGAATTCACCAATGTAGCATGATACAAAATTAACACCAAGAAATCTATGGCATTTCTATACACCAATAGTGAACTTATAGAAAGAGAGACTAAAAAAGCAATCCCATTTACCACCTCACCAAAATAATTAAGATACCTAGGAATAAACTTAACTAAGGAGGTAAAAGACCTATATGCGGAAAACTACAGGACACCGAAAAAAGAGATAGAGGAAGACGTAAACAGATGGAAGAACATACCATGTTCATGGATTGGTAGAATCAACATCATTAAAATGTCCATACTACCCAAAGCAATCTATAGATTCAATGAACTCCCCATTCAAATACCAACGGCATATTTCACAGACCTAGAAAGAACTCTCCAAAAATTCATGTGGAATAAAAAGAGACCCCGAAAAGCCACAGCAATCCTGAGAAAGAAGAACAAAGTAGGTGGAATCTCAATACCAGATTTCAAGCTGTATTACAAAGCTACTGTTCTCAAAACAGCCTGGTACTGGCACAACAACAGACATATAGATCAATGGAATAGAATTGAGAACCCAAAAATTGACCCAATACACTACGCTCAATTAACATTTGACAAAGGAGGCATGAACATTCAATGGAGTCAAGACAGTCTCTTCAATAAATGGTTTTGGGAAAAATGGACAGATACATGCAAAAAAAATGAAACTAGAACACCAACTTACACCATACACAAAAATAAACTCAAAATGGATCAAGGACTTAAACATAAGACAAGAAACCATAAAAATAGTAGAGAAATCCACAGGCAGAAAAATCTCTGACATATGCCGAAGCAATTTCTTCACTGATACTACTCCTAGGGCAATGGAAACTAAAGAGAAAATAAACAAATGGGACTACATCAAAATAAAAAGCTTTTGCACAGCAAAGGAAACCATCAATAAAACAACAAGAAAGCCCACTGCATGGGAGAACATATTTGCCTATGATATCAACGATAAGGGTTTAATCTCCAACATTTACAGGGAACTCATGCAGCTTAACCAAAAGAAGATAAACAACCCAATCAAAAAATGGGCAACTGATCTAAATAGACATTTTTCGAAAGAAGACAATAAGAAGCCCAAGAGACATATGAAAACCTGCTCAAAGTCACTAATCATCAGAGAGATGCAAGTCAAAACAACAATGTGGTACCATCTCACACCTGTCAGAATGGCTATTATCAACAAATGACTAGTGCTGGGGAGGATGCGGAGAAAAAGGAACTCTTTTGCACTGCTGGTGGGACTGCAGACTGTTGCAGCCGCTGTGGAGAACAGTATGGAGTTTCCTCAAAAAACTAAAAATGGAACTCCCATTTGACCCAGTGATCCCACTTCTAGGAATATATCCCAAGAAACTAGAAACACGAATCAGAAAGAATATATGCACCCCTATGTTCATAGCAGCACATTTCACCATAGCTAAGATTTGGAAACAGCCTAAGTGCCCTTCAGCCGATGAGTGGATTAGAAAACTGTGGTACATCTACACAATGGAATACTACGCTGCGGTAAAAAAGGAGTTCTTACCATTTGCCACAACATGGATGGAGATGGAGAGCATTATGCTAAGTGAATTAAGCCAGGCAGAGAAAGAAAAATATCACATGATCTCACTCATTTGTGGAATATAATGAACAACATAAACTGATGAACAAAAATAGATCCAGAGACAGAGAAACATCAATCAGAACGTCAAACCTCAGGGAAGGTAGGGGAGGGTGAGGGTAAGGGCGAGAGATCAACCAAAGGACTTATATGCATGCATGTAAGCCTAATCAATGGACACAGACAACAGGGGGGTGGGGGCATGAATGGGAGGTGGGGGATAATGGGGGAATAAGGACACATATGTATTACCTTAATCAATAAAGAAATTAAAAAAATAATTTTAATTACAAAATAACATTGAAAAATTACTCTAGTTATCTTTTTTTCTCTCTTCAGTGGCTTGGTTGATTAAATTCCCTCACAACTAAAAACTATAATAAATATTAGCACATTTTTTATTCTAAATTTTATTTGATCATTTTATTGTCTTATTTTTATGATGAATTTATCTAGACCAGGGGTGGGCAAACTTTTTGACTCGAGGGCCACAATGGGTTCTTAAACAGGACAGGAGGGCCAGAACAAAAGCATGGATGGAGTGTTTGTGTGAACTAATATAAATTCAAAGTAAAGGAGCGGAGGGGAGAGCAAGAGAACCAGATAGAACAGCTGGATCCGGCCCGCGGGCCGTAGTTTGCCCACGGCTGATCTAGACACATAGGTATTTGTATGAAGAAAAATTTTATTAAAAGTGACTTTGGGTGGTGGGCACATGGTGTAATATACAGACTTTGTAACTTAGAGATCCACACATGAAACCTATATGTTCATGGTGACCAATGTCACCCCAATACAATTTAATTAAAAAAAAAAAAGTGAGCCGAAACCGGTTTGGCTCAGTGGATAGAGCGTCGGCCTGCGGACTGAAAGGTCCCGGGTTCGATTTCGGTCAAGGGCACGTACCTTGGTTGCGGGCACATCCCCAGGAGGAGGTGTGCAGGAGGCAGCTGATCGATGTTTCTCTCTCATCGATGTTTCTAACTCTTTATCCCTCTCCTTTCCTCTCTGTAAAAAATCAATAAAATATATTTTTAAAAAAAGTGACTACCAATGCAAACTTAATTGTTTGTAATTTAGCTTGGTATTTATGTGAGGGCATAGATAAAGTTATAGATAGTACCTTCATAAATACCTTCATAACTTCAATAAGACAGGAAACAGTACACATTTAGATCAAACTGTTTTTACTGAAAGTGGAGAATATAGAAGGAAATCTAACAGGTGTCTAGCTCTCTAAGCAAAAAGACTTAATGAGACAAATTTCCATTTTGCAGAGACTAAAAGGGAAGAATAGGACCCCTAGCATCAACTAAGGAATCCTAATATATAAAAGCCTGGGTCTGTCACATCTACAATGACTGGAGGCTCAACCTAATGCCCAGGCTGCACGCACAGCAGGCTCTGGTGGGTGGGGACTTATGGCAGCGGTGATGGGGACAGGGGATGCGGGTCCGGCATTCACACTCACTCACAACTGCACACAGGCACAGACACAGCACTCACCAGCTCACAGCCTTTTCTCCCTTTCTTTCCCTCCCTCCCAGCTTGCTCTTGGAGACTCTCTCAGAATGAAGAAACAAAACAGATTGGGCCCGAAGAGGCCTGAATGGAAAGGAGGGCGGGCAGAGGGTGGAGCAGCCCCCACTGGGCCTGCCCCTTCCCAGCCGGGAAAGAGGAAGGGAGAGACAGGGAGGCAGGGAGGCCTGGAGGACTGCTGAGAAAAACAAAGAGAGACAGAGACTGGGCGAGATCAGGCTGGCAGGGGAGGGCAGTTGGGGGTGAGATCAGGCCTTCAGGGGAGGGCAATTGGGGGCAAGGTCAGGCCGGCAGGGGAGGGCAGTTAGGGGTGATCAGGCAGGCAGAGGCAGTTGGGGGTGAGATCAGGCCGGCAGGGGAGAGCAGTTGGGGGCGAGATTAGGCCGGCAAGGGAGGGCAATTGCGTGCAATCAGGCAGGCAGGCAGGCAGGCAGGTGAGCAGTTAGGAGCCAGTGGTCCCAGATTGTGAGAGGGATGTCCAACTGCCGGTCCAACTGTGCAATCAGGCCTAAACCAGCAGTCAGACATCCCCCAAGGGGTCCCCAATTGGAAAGGGTGCAGGTTGGGCTGAGGGAACACCCCCCCTCCCGCACACAAATTTCGTGCACTGGGCCACTAGTGTATGATAAGCCATCTGGCTTAATGTTGTAAATAGATGGTAAGTCCTGTATGCAGTTCTCAATATTGGTACTAATGTAACCGGACAACCCAGGGGTCAGTGCTGCCTGTGCTGACTTGAGACAATAAAGCAGAGACAGGGTTGAATCATATGTGAGCATTTATTCTAATACTGCTGGCAGCATGGGAGAGCAGCAAGTCATCCACAGGAATCTGCTCTTACTCCCCTCACCAGTTGGCTGGTTATTTACACACAAAGAAGATAGCCATGTGCAGCTGGGAGTTGCAAGTGTAACATGTAAAGGGGAGGGTAGAGTCTGCAGTCTGGCCTTCAGGAGCTCAAAGTCCAACAACAAAGTGGCTAATCTTCATACAAATAGCTCACCCTGTTCCTGGGACTAGAGAATGGTCAGCATTCCTGAGAAAAACTCCCGGAGGGGGTCAGGGTCTGGGCACAGAAACTAAATCAAAGAGTGTGCTGTCCTTGGTCTGTTCTCAAAATGTATTTCTTTTCTGAGTAATGGACCCTTCGAGGCATCTTATATTTTTACAGCCCTGTTTCATCCTTCAGTTTCCCAGGGTCTGTAAGAAAACTTCTTATCAATAGTAAGGTGAATAATTATTAGACAACTGTGGATCTATTCTCATTACATACCCTTTCCCACTATCACTAATATGAGTATAAAATGAACACTTTACACACTTAAACATCTGTCCTGTCTCTCATGAAGCTAAAGCAGATACCTAGTTGAAACTTGATTAATATTGTTGACCTGTGAATCCTCTACATACATGGAAACTATCAAGGAAATCTGATAAAATGGACGATACTCTGACCAAAACACCTAGTAGGCAAAATGTAACTGATGGGGTGGGTTTCTAGGAGTAAGTGACAATGACAATGAAAAAGACAAAAAACTGCAGAAGGAAATCTACCCAGGTTACAGAAAAGTGTTTGCACATAATTCAAAGAGATAGTGTGCCATGTTCATGTATAAATATCTAAAAGAGAAACTAGAATCAAAGAATTTCAAAGACCACAAATATGTAATTCTGACTTAACAATCATATACTTTTCAGAATTATTAATTTATTTAACAAATAATATTTATTTACTTCCAGGTTTTAGGTACCATGTTTTCTGTGGAGAAAGTAAAAAGAAAAAAATAATTTAGTTTAGAATGTCAAAAGAAACCAGTATTTTTACAGAAAATTCTTTAATCAGTTCAGATTTTTATTTAATATGTACAAACAATGGGGGGAGGTTAAGTTACTCTGAGAAAATGTATGGAGTCACAAGTAAACTACTAGAAAGGCAAATGGTCATTTCTATTTAATCTAATAAAAAATGATGTTAGAGAAGAATTTGGTATTGTCTTTTTATAACTGCAGTTACCCAATTTGATGAGCTTGACAGTGTACAATTAAGATTTTTTTCATTTGAGATAAGAAAATATTTGTAACTATAACCATAATGACTGGTTATCTGATGATATTGCCAATATTAGCAAATAATAAAATGATTTCATATGACTATAATTAATACTTTTGCTATTTCTTATAGGCAAAATAAATTCTTGCATAATCAGCATTTCCATTGGCTTTACATGTAGCTAATTATTAGATATGTGAACTACATAGTATTAATGCACCGTAGCAACTTTATTTTCATTTATATATTCATTCTTTCAACAAACATTAACAAACACCTCTTTCCACAACACCTGACACTGTGAAATATCAGAGAATAAACCAGAATCATTGGCTTGTGAATATATTTTGAAGATAGAGCCATCAAAATTCTCTGACAGATTGAATGTGGGTTGTGAGAAAAAAAGATGAAGTAAGAATGACTCTAACATATTTTTCCTAAGCAAAATTATTCTATGAATTTATAAGTACAAATTTAGAAAAAAATTGATTTTATACATACAGAACCATTTCCATAAGGCCCAAGAATGAAAACTTTGGAACTACCTCAGATATTTATCCTAGAAAAAAAGTAAATAAAAATGAAGAACAATATTTATATTTAAAATCCATTAAAATTAAGAAGAAGTTGATAGTAGCAATAGAGTACCAATTAAGCTAAGAGGAAATCCCATGAGGTGGGAAAGAGAAGGTAAGATAAAATAACTCCTCAAGTCAATGAAAGGAAGGAGTTACAGTGCAACCTTAGATATATAATAGCTCATGTGCATCAATGATGTCAGATTTGAAGCAAAAAAGTATTCTAAAATCAGGTGGTTCATCTGTATGCACATCAAGAGGAATAGGATCAGTGAGAAAGATAGAGTAGTCCAATTCAGAAGCTGAGCCTTGGGGATGAAGAATCACTAAAATTTAAGAAAAGTACAGAGAGAAGGGACAGATTTTGTACATGTGTAATAATAGACATAAACTAATTCACAGTAATATCTTGAGATAATATAATATGTGTACTATTGGGAGAATTGTAGTAATGAGGGAAATCATTTTGATTTGGTATTTCTGTCCAAAATAATTTAAAGACCCTTTATTTTTCCATTAATACAGAAGTTGGACTTGTGAGAATAACAAATACATGTGACAGAGTAATAGTTCTGAAATATTATTTGATATTTTATTCCTGAAATTTCCTCCTTTTCTCTCCCTCATTCAATTGTTTCATTCAATTAAGCAGATTTGGAGTTATTATCTCAGGGTAATCTTTGTCTCAGAGTTAGATGGAAAATAGAATACTCGTAAGTCTTTACTAATTTTTTTTTCCAAAATACTGAAGTGCTTTAAAAAAGTCAGAGACCTTCTGGCATATTTAAATATTTCAAAGAGTGAGGTGGAAACTTTTTGAATGCCACAATGAAGCTGGGGGTGCTACTGGCATCTAGTAGGTAGAAACCATGAGTACTATTAAATATCACACAATGCACAAGACAGCCCTTTCATTCCAAACAAAGTATTAGCTAGCCCAAAATGTCAAGATTGCCAAGGTTGAGAACTATTTAAGTTTTGTAGGAAGACAAGAGAATATGGGTGAATAAAGAGCATAGAGGCAGTGCCAGATTATGAAGGAAGGAATCCATTTCCCTGGATGTTGTGCAAACATCTTGTATCACAAGCTGACACCTAGAGGCTTAGTAAGGTCACAATAAAGGACTGTGCATTATGTTCATGAAGATCTTATCTGAGCCTGGCATAATGATAGTGCTTCTGTAAGTCATGAAAGCTATAGAATGATCTCGTGTATCAAAGCACAAAAATAGTGAATATAGATGACAAGAGCTGAAAATACTATGCATAGGACAAAGAGAGGCATCTCAGTGCAGAGCCTGATGAAGAATCTGAGACAGAGGTCAAAGAATGCCCTTTAGTGTGCCAATTATGCAACATAGTTGTGGCTTGAGGTAAATACAGAAAGCTAAACCCTAGAGGGCAACTCTTTGTTAAGTTTAAAAAGATCTCTATCCAGCAACAGAGGAACATGTTTCCCAAGAAGACAGTTAAGTTTATGAAAGCATTTTGCATGAGGAAAACGTGCATGGAAATAAGCTTAAAAATAATTGAATTTCAGATGACTGCATTTGAGCAAGGGACTTCACTGTGCATGCCAAATGTTACCATTACTCAAGCTAAACTCAAATACATCAGGTTAGCCTAGCCTGTATTGCTCAGTGGTTGAGAATCAATCTATGAACCAGGGGCTCACAGTTCGATTCCTAGTCAGGGCACATGCCTGTGTTGCCAACTTGATCCCCAGTAGGGGGTGTGCAGGAGGCAGCCGATCGATGATTCACATCACTGATATTTCTTTTTTTTTTTTTTTGGGGGGGGGGTTATTTTTTTTTTTAAACTTTCAGTAGCTTTCTTTTTTTTTTCTAATTTTTTATTAAGGTATTATATGTGTACATATCTTACCATTGCCCCCCCCACCCCACTCCCATACCTGCCCTCACCCCCCAATGTTTTGCATCCGTTGGTTACTCTTATATGCATGCATACAAGTCCTTCAGTTGATCTCTTAT
The DNA here is from genome assembly GCF_963455305.1 of Plecotus auritus. Taxonomy (NCBI): domain Eukaryota; kingdom Metazoa; phylum Chordata; class Mammalia; order Chiroptera; family Vespertilionidae; genus Plecotus; species Plecotus auritus. The sequence continues at coordinate 127,263,063 of NC_137770.1, read as the reverse complement.
TTCCCCCACCTCTCCCTAACCTTACCGCTGTAATTAGACACTCTGTTTGATGCTTTACTGCCTCTGTAACTATCTTTTGGTTCATCAGTTTATAATGTTTTTCATTATCCCTAAATGAGTGAGATCATGTGGTATTTTTCTTTCATTGACTGGCTTATTTCACTTAGCATAATGTTCTCTAATTCCATCCAGGTGTCTACAAATGGTAGTAATTCCTTCTTTTTTATGGCAGCATAGTATTCCATTGTGTAGATGTACCATAGTTTTCTGATCCAGTCATCTGCTGACGGGCACCTAGGCTGTTTCCAAATCTTAGCTATTGTAAATTGTGCTGCTATGAACATAGGGGTGCATATATCCTTTCTGATTGGTGTTTCTGGTTTCTTAGGATATATTCCTAGGAGTGGGATTACTGGGTCAAATGGGAGTTCCATTTTCAGTTTTTTGAGGAAACTCCATACTGTTCTCCACAGTGGCTGCACCAGTCTGCATTCCCACCAGCAGTGCACGAGGGTTCCTTTTTCTCTGCATCCTCGCCAACACTTGTCGTTTGTTGATTTGTTGATGATAGCCATTCTGACAGGTGTGAGATGGTATCGCATTGTCGTTTTGATTTGCATCTCTCGGATAATAAGTGACTTTGAGCATGTTTTCATGTGTCTCTTGGCCTTCCTTCTGTCTTCTTTCGAAAAGATTCTATTTAGGTCCGTTGCCCATTTTTTTATTGGATCATTTATCTTCCTTTTATTAAGTTGTATAAGCTGCCTGTAGATGTTGGAAATTAAACCTTTATCTGTGATACCATTTGCAAATATGTTCTCCCATACAGTGGGGTTTCTTGTTGTTTTGTTGATGGTTTCTTTTGCTGTGCAAAAGCTTTTTATTTTGATGTAGTCCCATTTGTTTATTTTCTCTTTGGCTTCCATTGCCCTAGGGGCAGTATCACTGAAAAAGTTCTTTTGGCATATGTCTGAGATTTTGCTGCCTGAGGATTCCTCTAGTATTTTTATGGTTTCCCGTCTTATATTTAAGTCCTGTATCCATTTTGAGTTTATTTTTGTGTATGGTGTAAGTTGGTGATATAGTTTCATTTTTTTGCATGTATCTGTCCAATTTTCCCAACACCATTTATTGAAGAGACTGTCTTGACTCCATTGTATGCTCATGCCTCCTTTGTCAAATATTAATTGCGCATATTGGTTTGGGTCGATATCTGGATTCTCTATTCTATTCCATTGATCTATATGTCTGTTCTTGTGCCAGTACCAGGCTGTTTTGAGGACAGTGGCTTTGTAATACAGCTTTAAATCTGGTATTGAGATCCCTCCTACTTTATTCTTCTTTCTCAGGATTGCTGTGGCTATTCGGGGTCTTTTTTTATTCCAGATGAATTTTTGGAGAGTTCTTTCTAAGTCTGTGAAATATGCTGTTGGTATTTTAATGGGGAGTGCATTGAATCTATAGATTGTTTTGGGTAGTATGGACATTTTGATGATGTTGATTCTACCAATCCATGAACATGGTATGTTCTTCCATCTGTTTACATCTTCCTCTATCTCTTTTTTCAGTGTCCTGTAGTTTTCTGCATATAGGTCTTTTACCTCCTTGGTTAGGTTTATTCCTAAGTATCTTAATTTTTTTGGTGCGATGGAAAATGGGATTGCTTTTTTAGTCTCTCTTTCTGTAAGTTCACTGTTGGTGTATAGAAATGCCATAGATTTCTTGGCGTTAATTTTGTATCCTGCTACCTTGCCAAATTCATTTATTAAGTCTGTTAGTTTTTTGATGGAGTATTTCGGGTTTTTTATGTACAATATTATGTCATCTGCAAATAAGGACAGCTTTACTTCTTCTTTTCCAATTTGGATGCCTTTTATTTCTTCTTCTTGTCTAATTGCAATGGCTAATACTTCCAGTACTATGTCAAACAGGAGTGGTGAGAGTGGGCATCCTTGTCTTGTTCCTGTTCTTAGGGGAAATGGTTTTAGTTTTTGCCCATTGAGTATGATGTTAGCTGTGGGTTTATCATATATAGCTTTTATTATGTTGAGGTATGATCCTTCTATTCCCACCTTGTTGAGAGTTTTTATCAAGAAAGGGTGTTGGATTTTGTCAAATGCTTTTTCTGCATCAATTGATATGACTATGTGATTTTTATCTTTCAATTTGTTTATGTGATGTATCACATTTATTGATTTTCGGATATTGAACCATCCTTGCATTCCTGGGATAAACCCTACTTGGTCATGGTGTATGATCTTTCTGATGTACTGCTGGATCCGATTTGCTAGAATTTTGTTGAGGATTTTGGCATCTACATTCATGAGGGATATTGGCCTGTAATTCTCTTTCATTGTGTTGTCTTTATCTGGTTTTGGTATTAGGGTGATGCTGGCTTCATAGAAGGAGCTTGGAAGTGTTCCTTCCCCTTGAATTTTTTGGAATAGTCTGAGGAGGATAGGTTTTAGTTCTTCCTTGAATGTTTGGTAAAACTCTCCTGTGAAGCCGTCTGGCCCCGGGCTTTTGTTTGCCGGAAGCTCTTTGATGACTGCTTCAATTTCTTCCATAGTTACTGGCATATTGAGCTGTTTAGATTCTTCCTGATTGAGTTTTGGAAGGTTATAATTTTCTAGGAATATGTCCATTTCCTCCAGGTTGTCCAGTTTGTTGGAATAGAGTTGTTCGTAGTATTTTTTAACAATCCTTTGTATTTCGGCGGGATCTGTTGTTATTTCACCTCTTTCATTTCTGATTTTGTTTATTTGGGTCCTCTCTCTTTGCTTCTTGGTGAGCCTGGCTAGAGGTTCATCAATCTTGTTTATCCTTTCAAAGAACCAGCTCTTGGTTTTGTTGATCTTTTGTATTGTTTCTTTGGTCTCTATGTCGTTTATCTGTGCTCTGATCTTTATTATTTCCTTCCTTCTGCATACACTGGGATTTTCTTGTTGCTCTTTTTCTAACTCTTTGAGTTGTTGGGTTAGGTAATTTATTACCCCTGTTTCTTGTTTTTTGCAGTAGGCTTGTAGAGCTATGAACTTCCCTCTCAAGACTGCTTTCGCTGTGTCCCATAGATTTTGGATTGTAGTGTTTTCATTGTCATTTGTTGCCATGATGTTTTTTATTTCTTCTTTGATCTCTCTGGTAACCCAGTCATGGTTTAATAGCATGCTGTTTAGTCTCCATGTGTTTGATTTCTTTGGGTTGTTTTTATTGTAGTTGATTTCCAGTTTTATGCCACTGTGGTCTGAGAAGATGCTTGATATGATTTCTATCTTCTTGAATTTGAAGAGACTTTGCCTATGTCCCAACATATGGTCTATCTTTGAAAATGACCCATGTGCACTTGAGAAGAATGTATATTCTGTGGCTTTGGGGTGAAATGTTCTGAAGATGTCAATTAATTCCATCTGGTCTAGTGAGTCATTTAGGATTGATGTTTCTTTGCTGATTTTTTGTTTAGAGCATTTGTCCAATGGTGATAGTGGGGTATTAAAGTCTCCTACTATGATTGTATTGCTGTCAATTTCTCCCTTGATATCCTCCAGGAGTTTTTTTATGTATTTGGGTGCTCCTGTATTGGGTGCATATATGTTTACCAGAGTTATTTCTTCTTGTTGGATTGCTCCCTTTAGTATTATGAAGTGGCCTTCCTTATCTCTTGTTATGTCCTTCAGTTTGAGATCTAATTTGTCAGATATAAGTATTGCTACCCCCGCTTTTTTTTCAGTTCCATTTGCCTGGAAAACCTTTTTCCATCCCTTCACCCTCAGTCTGTGTGCGTCTTTTTTTCTGAGGTGGGTTTCTTGTAGACAGCAGATATATGGGTCATGTTTTCTTATCCAATCCATTACCCTATGTCTTTTGATTGGGGCATTTAATCCATTTACATTTAAAGTTATTATTGATAGGTACTTATTTGTCGCCATTCCTATTCTTTACACCTGTGTTCCTTCTTCGCTTCCTATTTCTTTTTTTTTTTTTTTTTTTTTTACAGCAGACCCTTTAGCATTTTTTGCATTGCTGGTTTGGTGGTAATAAATTCCCTTAGTCCTTTTTTGTCTGTGAAGCTCCTGATTTCACCTTCAATTTTGATTGACAGCCTTGCTGGGTACAGTATTCTTGGATTCAGACCCTTCCTTTGCATGACTTTGTATATTTCATTCCATTCCCTTCTGGCCTGATGAGTTTCTGTTGAGAAATCAGTTGCTAGTCTGATGGGGGTTCCTTTGTATGTAACTTTCTGTCTCTCTCTGGCCACTTTTAAGATTCTTACTTTGTCCTTGGTGTTTGCCAATTTAATTATAATGTGCCTTGGCGTCGGTCTTTTGGGGTTCATTTTGCTTGGGACTCTGTGAGCTTCTTGGATTTGTGTGGGTTTTTTCTTCTCTATATCAGGAAAATTTTCTGTCATTATTTCTTCAAATAGGTTTTCTATTCCTTGCTCAACTTCCTTTCCTTCTGGAACCCCTATTATGCGGATGTTGTTTTGTTTCATGTTGTCCCAAAGTTCCCTTAGGCTCTCCTCCTGCCTTTTAATTTTTTTTCTAGAAGTTGCTGTACTTGGGTATTTTTTCCCGTCTTGTCTTCTAGCTCACTGATGCGGTCCTCTGCTTCTTCTAGTCTACTCTTGATGCTTTCTATTGAGTTCTTTACAGCAGCGATGTCATTTTTCATTTCTTCTTGGTTCTTCTTCATTTCCTCTTGGTTCTTGCTCATATTGTCAAATTTGTCTTCCATTCTTTTCAGCCACCTTATGACCATTTCTCTGAATTCTTTTTCTGGAAGGTTGCTTGCTTCCATTTCATTTACTTCCTTTTCTGGTGATGCCTGCTTTTCTTTCATATGCGGGCTGTGTCTTTGTCTCCCCATGGTCTCTCTTCTCTGGGTGTCTGGTTATGTAGTTCTCTCTCTCCTGCGTCGATTTAAAGGCACAAAATACAGCACTACCAGGTACAACACACAAGGCACTGAACAGAAATGTATTCATGATATTAACAACCTCCAATAAAGGTGAGCACCAGAGAAAGACAAATCAGGGGATAGTAGAGAAAGAAGAAGAGGAAAAAGAAAGAAAGAAGAAGAAGAAAAAAAAAAGGGGGTGTCAAAATGAAATTGGGAAAAGGGAAAAAAAGAAGAAAAAAAAGTAAGAGAGACAAGAAAGAGACTAAGAGAGAAAGGGAAACAGACTATATATATTGGGGATAAAACTCCAATAGAACAATCACTTATCCCAGCAAATGCCAGCAACAAGTACCTGGGGATTAATACAAACTACAACACCAACAAATATTGAGTGAGGCAAGGGAAAACAGAAGCACTAAACAAACAAAAAAATAAACAAAAGAAGAATAAGCAAAACAATCTCACAAAAAAGCATAAAAATTCGATATAATCTACATTCAAACGAACAACAACAAAAGGACAGAGAGAAGAACAATTTTTTGGATAGTTAAGACAGCGAAGAGAGAGGTGTGTATGGACTTGGAGCAGGGGATTGGAGATTAGATATATAAGTAGGGTGAAATTTTAAAAGGGGGTAAACAGAAAAAATAGGGAAAATCTAAAGCAGGAAAGGGGTAAGATAAACAGGACACTGAAAAGGGAAAAGTGAGGAAGAGAGTGATGGCATAAAGGTAGATTTGAGATAGAGTAAAATGATGCTAAAGGAAAGATAAAAATAGAATGTAGAACATTAATCCCAAAACAAAATGAAGAGAAAATAAAATGACACTTTAAAAAAAAAAAAAAAAAGATAAAATAGCAGTAGTAATAATACGGATTGAAAATAAAAATGTAATAATTAAAAAGGTAAAATCAAGTGAGGAAAAAAATTAGTTTCTTGAGTAAAAGATGCAAAAAATGAAAATAAAAAAATAAAAAATAAAAATAAAATGTGGAGTAGTGAAGGTCATTCACTTCCTCTGTTGTTCTGTTTGGCACGCCTGTTTCTCAGTCCGGACAGTATTGCAGTTCCCTGCGTTCCACTGCTCTTCAGTGATGTAAGCCAGTCCTGATTTTAAGCAGGAGGTGTGTCTTAATTCGTATTCCTTTATTTTTGATTACACAAGAGTCAATTTGTGATTCAGCCCCTGGGTGGCAGTGTTTCTGGATTGACTTCCGGGTTTATCTGTGGCCTCTCTAGGGAGTGTTAGAGCCTTCTTTCCCTGTGGCACTCACTACCGGTTTGTGGGAGTGGTCTGCCTCAGAGCTGGCTCTCCGATGGTCACTCCCCGCTCCGATCCCCAGGTTCCAGAAAAACAACTTTCCCCTGCAGTCTCCCAGGGTGTCCCCAACTGGGTGAACCTATGAATTGGGCTTAGTAATCAGAAGCAAGAATTTCAAGAGGAAAAAGCCCAAGTGTGCGCACTCCGTGGCTGCGCGTAAGTCTAGCACACCCCTGAAATTCTTAGGGTGTCCCTGCACTTCAGATCAAAATGGGTTGCTTTTTAGAGAGTCCTTCTGTTAGCAGCTCTGAGGACCCCCTTCCACATTCACAGATCACGCCAGCCCCAGCAGCCACCGATTTTTCTAGGCACAGACTTCCCTGGTCCTCCAGCTCCCGCAAAACGCGCGTTCCTCTCTCGCGCTGGGACCAGAGACCTCACCTTATCCCAGGCGAAATCTGACCTTTCCGTGGTGGAGTGTAGAGCTCCTCTGAACCCGTGTGTTTGCGCCAATTGGGGAGCGTTGTTCTGGGGCTCGCAGCTGTTCCGTGGGTGCCGCAGTTGTGGATTCTCAGGCTTCGGATAAGCTCCACTTTCCGGTTCCAGATGGCGCAGACTCCGCGTCCAAGCCTGCAGCTCCGGGAGGGGACCCAGCGGCAGTGGGAGCTGCCAGGTCAGGGGAACCCCGTCTAGCAGTCTCTCACCTTCTTCTGGAGTTCAGCTGTCCCCCAACTTGCCAACAAACACTCCTAGTGCGACCCTCAGCTGTTCTTTCTTTCTGCTCCGGGACAAGGCTCGGAACACGTCTGTCTATTCCGCCGCCATTTTTCTCCCCTCCCACATCACTGATATTTCTATCTCTCTCTCTCTCCATTCCTCTCTGAAATCAATAAAAATAATAATAAAAAAAATACCCACACATATATTTTAAAAATACAATAAAAAACCTTATATTAAAACACACACACACACACACACACACACACACACACACACACACATCAGGGTAGGGAATAAATTATTCACTTTACCCAAGTACAGGGTTTTTAATGGATGGAATAAAAGTGTGGATCTATTTGTTGATGTTTTTTGCTTTGTCTTTGTTTAGTTTCATTTTTTTGTGTTTTTTTGTTTGTTTGTTTTAAACTTAAATGGATTGGATTGAAAACATTGAAGGAATGCCATTTTGCAAATTTCTGGCAGAGCTTGCAGGGATAACAGTATAATAAAAGTTTTTGTTTGAATAACATACCCTCTTTATATTCTGGCTCTGTAAGGAAATCAATGTCCTAACTCTTTCAAATCCACTATTTAAACATTGTTTAAAATATCACATTCATCAAAAGTGAGAAGTTATGCCTTCACAGAATAATAATAAATTTATTAAGCACTAAGTATATGCCAGCCATTTTACTAGGACTTTGCATGTGTTATCCTATTTAATACTTATAACAACACTATGAGAAAGCTCATGCTAATATTTCCATTTGACACATGAAGGAGCTGATATGTAGAAATTTTAAGTGATAAAAAAAAATGTAGCAAAGCTAAGAATGGAGATCACTATTCAAACCTAAGCAGTCTGGTTGCAGAATGTATTAGAGTTGCTTAAAGGCATCCTCTAGGTCATGATGGAAGATTTAGAAGCTGCCAAATAACACTTCTATCTTATATCATTGAATAGGACTTAATACTAGCTACAAGAAAAATGGAAATGAAATTTTTATTGTGGAAATTCATATGCCCATCTAAATATCTAATACTGTATAAGAAGAGAAATCAGATTTAGAGACAAATAGAAGTCTGCCCCTGGCTAATTAGAATAAATGTTTATTGTATCTCTTGCATATAACATTATCTTTATCTTGCCTTCTAGAGCAAGGATTAATATTTATAACTTGTCTAGATGATCTACACCTGAATCCTATAGAAGATTCTGTATATGCTACTTGGTTAATATTAAAATAAGTTGTCTATTAAGATACTTTTAAAATCAAAAAGTAAAATTAAGTTTTATTACCAAAAAGTGTCCTATATCTATTTTTATCATTTAAAAAATTGAACTACAATTGATATACAATATTATATTAATTTCAGAGTGTACAACCAAGTGATTAGATATTATATAACTTATTAAGTGTAATCCTATAAATCCTACACCCTTCTGACACCATACATAGTTATTACAACATTATTGACTATATTTCCTATACTATACTTTACATTCCATTACTATTCTGTAACAGCCAATTTGTACTTCTTGATCCCTTCACCTTTCTCACATATCCCCCAAACCCATCCCATCTCTTCAAAATGTTCTCTGTATCTATGAGTCTATTTCTGTTCTATTTGTTTATTTTTTTAGATTCAATTGTTGATAGATATGTACTTATTTCCATCTTATTGTTCACATTTTAAATCTTTTTTTTCCCTTCATCTTCTTAAAGAAAACCCTTTAACATTTCATGTAATATTGATTTGGTGGTGATGAATTCCTTTAGCTTTTTCTTTTCTGGAAAGCTCTTTATATGTCCTTGATTTCTCAATGATAGCTTTGCTGGGTAGAGGAATCTTGGTTGTAGGTCCTTGCTTTTTATCACTTTGAATATTTCTTGCCAGTCTCTTCAGGCCTGCTGATTTGATTCTTGATTCTGTTGATTCCCTGTAAATTTTTCTTTACTTCAGTCAGTGTATCCTTCATTTCTGGCTGGTTCATTTTTATGGTGTAAATGGTGTAAATTTTTTATATTGTAGAAGTTCTCCTTAAGTTAATCTACTCTTCTCCTAAGTTCATTTAGCATTCTATAACCAGTATTTTGAACTCTTTGTCTAGAAGATCACTTGTCTTTATTTTGTTTAGCTATTTTTTTTTTCTGGAGTTTTGTTCTGTTCCTTCATTTGGGACCTGTATCTATGTACACAGTATGTAGAGCTTCTGTGACAACTATGGAGGATCAGCTGTTCAGCCCCTCCCCCCATGGAGCAGGATTTACTTTAGTGGTGCTCTGGTACCACCTGAGTCCACCCCTTGAGAGTGTTGCTTGAGGAGGTGGTTAGGTAATGCTTCGTTGTGGTCTGAAGTTGTTCACAGGATGAGCTGGCTCTGAGGCAGGGAAAGGTCTCCCTGGGCCACCCAGCATGAGCTACAAAGCAACCTGCAGATTGCTACTTCTGCTGGGCTTGGAAGTGACTGGAGAGGCCAAGCTGTGAACCAAGTTTGGCTGCCCCTAGTGCCAGGTCTGGGGTCACTTAATGAGAGTTATGGTACACACTGAGGCCAAATACTGCTTATGTGAGAGATTTTAGGAAAGTCTGAAGCATGAGCCAAGACAGGCCATTCATATGGAAAAAAACACTGGAAACAGCTTGAGTGGGTCCAAAATTTTGTGGGCTGGGAGTCGCAGGAAACCCCCAGTATGGTAAGCAATATTAGCCAGGTTTATGAACACTCACATGGTTCCTAACTGCCAGCTCTGGGGGTGGGCAGGGAGGTGGGGGGAGGTGCTTAGAAAAAGAATGATGTCCTTTGCCAGCACTTCTGTCTGGGAGAAAGCTGCCCCTCCAGCTGATGTCTTAAAGCCAGACATTTCAGTGTCTCCTGTGTGCCCCTGGTGCCGTTCAAACTGCTACTCCTGTGCTAGTGTTCAGATGAAGTGAGTCCAAGTAAGTCCATACACGCCCTTCAAGATGGATGTCTGAGACTCTAGTAGCCCTCTGTCTCACTCAGTCACAATCTGACCTGGTTTTTACAACCAGAATTTATGGGGACTTCTCTTCCTGGCTCTGGAACCCTGGGCTTGGGGGTGGGGGGAGTGAGGGCTGATTTGGGACTGGGACCTCTTGCTCCTCAGGAAGGAACTTCACAGCCAATATATTCCTCCCAATTATTATCTGACACATGTGGATGTGGACCAGCCCATTCCACATCTCTGCCCCTCTTACCAGTCACAGTGTGACTTCTTCTTTTAAAATTGATTTTAGAGAGAGACGAAGGAAGAGAAAGAGAGAGAGAGATTGAGGTGAGACAAATACATCAATTGGTTGCCTCCTTTACACACCCTGACCATGGATCAAACCATAATCTAGATGTGTGACCTGACCAGGAATTGAACCCACAACCTTCCGGTTTATGGGACAATTCTCCAACCAACTGAGCCACACCATCCAGAGCTGGATTCATCTTTATATTCTTAGTTGTAGGACTTCTGTTCAATTAAATTTTAGACAGTTCTGAAAGATGGTTGCTCTGTACTTCAGTTATAATTTTGAGGTGGTTGTGAGAGGATGAGAACACCACATTTACTTATGACACTATCTTGACTGGAAGCCCTATATCTATTATTAAGAGACTAGAGGCCCGGTGCATGAAAATTCATGCACTGGAGGGGGTGTTCCTCAGCCCGGCCTGCCCCCTCTCACAGTCTGGGACCCCTCAGGGGAGGGAGGTGATCTGGTGATCAGGGGAAGGCGATACCCCATCACACCTCTGCTGCTGCCACTGCCAGCAGTGCAAGCCTCGGCCAGCCCTGGTTACCTGAGCCTCAGGCAGCCCTGGGCAGCTGGGGGGCTGAGGGCAGGTCCGGGCACACCACACACCTGCCACCACCCCCCCCCAGCAGGGCTTAAAGGACTGGGGGACTCTGGCAGGGCTGAGGGGACTGGGTGCCGCCATCTTGTGGCTATGGGCACCACCATCTTTGTGGTGGTGTGACAGTCAATTTGCATATTTCCTCTTTATTAGATAGGATTTTGGCATGTAAGTGCCTGTCAGATTTTACTCTTTCACAACTACACCTATGGTGTTAACCATAAGTTCTCTTAGATTCCATCTTAAGATCAATAAAAAGTTACCGTTTATCCTAGTTTCATAAAATGATTATATGTCCTTCATATGAACTTTTCCAGTAATTGTACTTGCTCCAAATTGACACTAACTCCAAACAGTTGTTGAATTTACTTTCCATTTATTCTAAAAATTAGACTAAGCTAATTCCATTGTAAGTCCTTGCTTCAAAAATACTTTTTAGGAAAATATACAAATGTCAAACAAACATATGAAAAGATTATCAACATCATATATTATCAAGAAGTTTCAATTTAAAGTAACAAGACACCACTAAATACCTATTAGATTGGCTGAAATCTAAAACAGACAATACTGGTGAGGATGTGGAACAATGGGAAATTTCATTTATTGTTGGCAGGAATGCAAGATTGTACAGGCACTTTGGAAAAATAGTGTGGCAGTTTCTACCAAACTAAACAAATTCCTATTATACAATTCAGCAATCTTGGTCCTTCTCATTTACCCCAAGAGGTTGAAAATTTACGACCACACAAAAACATGCACATGGATGTTTATGGCAGCTTTATTCATAATTTGCAAAATATGGAAGCAACAAAGTTTTTCTTCGCTAGGTGAATGAATAAATTAAGTGTTGTACCTCCATGCAATGAAATACTTTCCATCACTAAAAAGAAATGAGCTATTATGTCATAAGAAGACACGGAGAAAACTTAAATACATATCAACAAGTGAAAGAAGCCAATCTGAAAAGGCTATATACTGTAGGATTCTAATTATATGACATTCTGGAAAAGGCAAAGCTATGGAGACAGTAAAATGATCAGTGTTTGCCAAGAATTTAGTGAGAAAGGAATAAACAGGTGAAGTACAGAGAATTTTTAAGGTAGTGAAGCTATTCAGTATGAAACTGTAATGGTGGATACATGTTATTACACACTTGTTGGGTTAAATAATGTACAACACCAAGATTGAATTCCACTGTAAAATATAGATTTTAATTAATGTATCAATATTGGTTCATTGGTTCATCAATTATATTTAATGTAACACACTAATGCAAGATATGCATAATCAGAGAAGCCAATTCTGTGTGTGTGCAAGAGAGGGAGAGAGAGATAGAGAGAGAGAGAGAGAGAGAGAGAGAGAGAGAGAGAGTAAGGCTGGTGGTAGTAGGGGGATATATTATAACTAGAGGCCTGGTGCATGAAATTCATGCATGGGGTGGGTATGTGTCCCTCAGCCCAGCCTGCACCCTCTCTAATCTGGGACATCCCTCTCACAATCCAGGACTGCTGGCTCCCAACTGCTCATCTGCCTGCCTGCCTGATTGCCCCTAACTACTTCTGCCTGCCAGCCTGATCATCCCCTAATCACTCCCCGGCCAGCCTGATCAATGCCTAACTGCTCCCTTTACGGCCTGATTGCCCCTAACTGCCCTCCCCTGCAGGCCTGGTTGCCCCTAACTGTCCTCCCCTGCAGGCCTGGTCCTCCCAACTGTTCTCCCCACCCCCCCAACTGTCCTCTCCTGTTGGCCTGATCACCCACAACTGCCCTCCCCTGCAAGCCATCTTGTGGTGGCCATCTTGTGTCCACATGGGGGTGGCCATCTTTGACCACATGAGGGCGACCATCTTGTGTGTTGGAGTGATGGTCAACTTGCATATTACTCTTTTATTAGATAGGATTGTACTTTCCATTTAATTTATATGTAAACCTAAAAGTTCTTAGAGTAATAAAGCCTATTCATTTTTTTTAAATTGTTGAATAAAAAATGTTTTTAAAACCCTAATTATATCTTCAATCATCCCAAAGCATTTAAAATTCAAGGGTTGGTTAAATTAAATTTAACATTTAATACTTTCACCTAGAATATCCAGTTGGAAATTCCGATTGCTTGAAAGAGCCCAGCTTTTGGCTTGATTGAAGAACAAACCTTCTCCAAACTGTTGAATACAAGGATTATGATCTTTTCACCCTAATACACAGTCCCTTTGGGGTTCATAGGCAACATGGGAAATTAGACTATTTTTCTGATGTCAGGACAATATAGTGAATAGTACCCCAGTGCGCTAGAGCTGGTTCAAACTGATTATGATAGTCAATTTGTTGCTTTAATTTTTTTTTCTAATTCAGTGATGCCTGTTGTTCGCTTAATTTTGATCATGGTGGAGTAGTTACATCATGAACATCAGCAAATACTACACATACCTTAATTCTTTTGGTTTATTAGAGAGCTGATTTACCAGCACACCATTGGCTTATATCTATAGGAAATATTTTGCCTAAGTTTAAATAGATTATAGAAAAACATTTCCCAGAAAAGACAAAAAGGATGATGATATTGCTTTCACTATTTTCTGGGAAAGTATAATTTTTTTCCTTTATTGATTAAGGTATTACATATGTATCCTTATCCTCCCATTGCCACCCCCCCACCATACTTATGCCCTCACCCCCCCCCCCTGGTGTCTGTGTCCATTGGTTAGGCTTATATGCGTGCATATAAGTCCCTTGGTTGATCTCTCCCCCATACCTCCACCCTCCCCTACCTTCCTTCTGAGATTTGACAGTCTGATCAATGCTTCCCTGTCTCTGGATCTGTTTTTGTTCATCAGTTTATGTTCATTATATTTCACAAATGAGTGAGATCATGTGCAGTAAAAAAGAAGGAATTCTTACCATTTTCAACAGTATGGATGGAACTGGAGAGTATTATGCTAAGCAAAATAAGCTAGTCAGAGAAAGAAAATATAATTTCTTACATATTTTTATCCACTTGATTTTCTATAACCATACTAATAATTTACTTTTGAAGTTTCTAAATTGCATTGCTATAAGAGAAATTAATCCCTGAGATTAATTTATGCCTACAAGTATTAGCAGCTATGAATGCCTGTGAATGATTAATTGGGATAACAGAAGGAATTAAAGGAGAGTGTGTGTGCAAATAACTGAGGCACTCCAACACTTCTGCCTTAAAGGTAATTCTCAAAACCTAGTGATGAAAAGGTGATGGGGGAGAATACCATGTTGTTTTTTTCTTTGAATGCCTAGTGTCCTCCATATTCTTTATACTAAACCTATATAATATCAATGAATTTTGAAAAGATTATAGCACCAGGTTGTAGAATTCCAAGTAGTAAGGTGAGGGTTAATGAAAGCAAATTGAGAGAAAAAAAGTGTAATAGAGATTACATGCAAAATGAATAGCAAATATGTAACTTCTTTTAAAATTTAAATTCTTTATTGTTTAAAGTATTACATGAGTCTCCTTTTCCCCCCATAGACCCCTCTCTGGCCAATCCCACCCCCCAGCACATGCCTTCGCCCCCCTACTGTCTGTGTCCATTGGTTATGCTTATATGCATGCAAACAAGTCCTTTGGTTGATCTCTTACCCACCTCCCCCCGCCCATGCTCCTCTGCAATCCCTCTGAGGTTTGACGGTCTGTTTGATAGTGTAACTTTAATTATCAAATGCAATTCATTCATTCATTTAAAAGAAACAAAAATAATTGTGCCAGACATTACAGTTGGTGTAAGATATATAACATTGTGTCCTGGAAAAATTAACTCAGAGCTGGCAAGAGTTTTTAACTGATGTAATCTATAATAATAAAAACATAATATGCTAATTAGACTGGACATCCTTTCAGGACTGCTGCTACAAGGGCCGGGGTGATGGCGGGGGCTGCTGCCTCGGCCCTCAGAGCCCCTTGCATGAATTTCATGCACCGGGCCTCTAGTATAATAATAAAGATACTACAAAGTTCTCTGGGCACAGTAACAATATCTGTCTGTGATAGTTTCTCACTCTGTTTTACAAGAGCTTGATATTTTTGAAGAATATTTGCCAAGTATTTTGTAGAATGTCCTTTAACTTGGGTTTTAGTTATGTTTTTTCATTACTGGATTGTGGTAAAGATTTTGCAGAATACCTCAGAGGAAAGTTTGTCTTCTTATACAATACATACTATCAACATGACTACTGGTGATGATAACCTTGATCATTTGGTTAAGGTGATGCTGTCAGTCTTCTCCACTGTGAAGTTACTCTTTTCTTCCTTTCTATGCTCTATTATCTGGAAATTAATAAGTACATTACAGGGAGAAGTAAATTCTGCACCTGATGAGAGGAGTACCTATATACATTATTTGGAACTAGAGGCCTGGTGCATGAATTCATGCATGGGTGGGGTCTGGCTGGCCTGCCCCAATGGAGGCCAATTGGGCTGGGCTGGCAGGGGGGAGGAGATGTGGGAGGCTGGCTAGCCGGCCCCACCCCTGATAGGGATGAGGGGGATGATCAGGGGTGGGTCTGGCCTGGGAGAGGGTCCGTGGGCTGTTGGCTTGCTGGCCCCACTCCCAATTCGGGTGGGAGGGCTGATCAGAGGCAGGGCCACTTGGGGGAGGGGCTGTGGGAGAATGCAGGAGGTTAGAAAGGGCCAATCAGGGCCCCAATCAGGCCAGTTGGCCACCACAGTGCGTGTCATAGTGACCAGTCATTGTAGTCATTCCTTCATTCCGATTGCTTGGCTTTTATATATATAAATTATTTTTAGAAGAAGACTTAACATTTATCATTTATTTATTAACTCAATTATTTATGTTTACATATATATCATTTACATCAGTATGGACTCATTGATATTTAGTTACTATTTTGAGTTATAATCTAATACTATGCTGTTTATTTTGTTGCTCAATTATTTCAGTTGTGTCCATTGGAATATTTTTTACATTGCCTTCTGGGTTCCTTTTCACATTTACTTCTCTCTCTCTTTCTTTTTTTCCCCCTTCCTGCCTCAGCACTTATTAACTTCTAACACTATAAAGTGCCCTAGTTTATCATATATTTTCCCTTCTCCAGGCTTAGCATCATTAAGTTCTTCAAGAATATGTGTTTCCTGCCTGGCCTGCATGGCTCAGTGATTGAGCATTGACCTATGAACCAGGAGGTGATGGTTCAGTTCCCAGTCAGAGCACATGCTGGGGTTGTGGTCTCAATCCCCAGTGGGGATGTGCAGGAGGCAGCCGATCAATGATTCTCTCTCATCATTGATGTTTCTAACTCTCTCTCTCCCTTCCTCTCTGAAATCAATAAAATATATATTTTAAAAAATGAGTATCTGGTTCCTTTTCCTGGTGAATGGGTACTTATAGATGAAAACCAGAGTTCTGAGTGTGCTGATTTCTACTAAGATGCCACTGCTTCTAGATTCTCTCTTATATTTTTCATATTTGTAAATCTGTATTCCATTCTGGGATTCTTCAATATTCTGTTTGAGTTTTAAAATTTTCTTACATTAAATTTCACTCTTCATGATATAAAGTTATATAGAAGGTGACAAATGCAAAAAGTCATTGATGCACTAACCCAGTACCATACAGAAGCATTACATAACCATCATTTCCCTGTGCATTTCTTTTGCAGTAAACCCTTTGCCCTTTTTAAAATAAAGCAAACAAACAAAACCCACATTGAACTATTTTTCTTCTCAATAGCTTTATCTTTTCCAGAATGTCATATACAAGGAATCATACAACATCAAATCTTTTTGGGTATGGCTTTTTAAAATAAAAAATGTTTAAAATTTATCCATAATAAATACTGTAACCTGCATCAATAGCTCTTTCCCTTTTATCAATGAATAATTTGGAATACCCTTCCACACATTATTTATGTGTTGAAGCAATTCTACTTTCATTTTTAGAGATTGTAATAAGACTACTATAATCAGGTTTGTGTGAACATATATTTTATTTTTTAAATTCTTAAATATATTTTTATTATTGACAAGAGGTCCAGTGCACGAAATTTGTGCATATGGGGTGGGTCCCCTCAGGCAGCCTGAACCCTCTCCAATCCTGGAACCCTCAGGGGATGTCTGACCCCAGGATCAGGCCTAAACCAGCAGTTGGACATCCCTCTCACAATCCTGGACTGCTGGCACCTAATCACTCACCTGCCTGCCTGCCTGGTTGCCCCTAACTGCCTCTCCACTGGCCTGATCACCCCTCACTGCCCCCCCCGGCGGCCTGGTCTCCCCTAACTGCCCCCCCTGCTGGCCTGATTGCCCCCAACTTCTCCCCCTGCTGGCCTGGTCATGCCTCAGGAACCCCCCGCCAGCCTGGTCGCCCCATGCAGCATGCTGTTCAGTCATTTGGTCATCCCTCACTAACCCCACTGCCAGTCCGGTTGCCCCATGCAGCCTGCTGTTCAGTCGTTTGGTCGTCTCTCACTAACCCCCCTGCCGGCCTGGTCGCCTCATGCAGCCTGCTTGTTCAGTTGTTTGGTCATCCCTCACTAACCCCCTGCTGGCCTGGTCATAGGCAGCCATCTTGTGAAGGCGTGATGGTCAATTTGCATATTACCCTTTTATTCTATAGGATAGTATTACAGATATCTCCTTTCCCCCTCCTCCCAGCTCCTAACCCTCCCCCACTCCAAATCTTCACTATTCTATTGCCTGTGCCCATGGACTATGCATATAGGTATATAAGTTCTTTGGTTTATCTCTTCTCATCCCCCCAACCCCACATGGAGTTATGTCAGACTGTTCCATGCCTCTCCACTTTGGGTTTAATTTTGTTGGTAAATTTATTTTGTTCATTACATTCCACAAATTAGTGAGATAATGTGATAGTTGTCTTTCTCAGTTTGGCTTATTTCACATAGCATAATATTTTCCATAAGTTTTCTTTTTTTTTTTTAAATAAATCTTTATTCAGATTATTACAATTGTTTCTCCTTTTTCCCCCCATAGCTCCCCTCCACCCAGTTCCCACCCCACCTTCTGCCCTTACCTCCCCCCCCCCACTGTCCTCATCCATGGGTGTATTATTTTTGTCCAGTCTCTTCCTGAACTCCCCCATACCCCTTTCCCCCTGAGAATTATCAGTCCACTCCCTTTCTATGCCCCTGATTCTATTATATTCACCAGATTAATCTGTTCCTCAGGTTTTTAATTCACTTGATTTTTAGGTTCACTTGTTGATAGATATGTATTTGTATTTGTTGTTCATAATTTTTCTCTTTACTTTTTTCTTCTTCCTCTTCTTAAAGAATACCTTTCAGCATTTCATATAATACTGGTTTGGTGGTGATGAACTCCTTTAGCTTTTTCTTATCTGTGAAGCTCTTTATCTGCCCTTCAATTCTGAATGATAGCTTTGCTGGGTAGATTAATCTTGGTTGTAGGTTCTTGCTATTCATCACTTTGAAAATTTCTTGCCACTCCCATCTGGCCTGCATAGTTTCTGTTGAGGAATCAGCTGACAATCGTATGGGTGCTCCCTTGTAGGTAATTAACTGTTTTTTTCTTGCTGCTTTTAATATTCTCTCTTTGTCTTTTGCTCTTGGCATTTTAATTATGATGTGTCTTGGTGTGGTCCTCTTTGGATTCCTTTTGTTTGGGGTTCTGTGCGCTTCCTGGACTTGTAAGTCTATTTCTTTCACCAGGTGGGGGAAGTTTTCGGTCATTATTTCTTCAAATAGGTTTTCAGTATCTTGCTCTCTCTCTTCTTCTGGCACCCCCATAATTCTGATGTTGGTACACTTGAAGTTGTCCCAGAGTCTTCTTACACTATCTTCAACTTTTTGGATTTTTTTTTTTCTTTTTGCTTTTTCGGTTGAGTGTTTTTTGCTTCTTTGTATTTCAATTCTTTGACTTGATTCTTGTGTTCCTCTAGTCTGTTGTTGGGTCTCTGTATAATATTTTTTATTTCAGTCAGTGTATGTTTAATTTCTAGTTGGTCCTTTTTCATATCTTCGAGGGTCTCGTTATATTTATCGGCCTTTTCTAGGATATTCTTGAAAAGCCTTATAACTGTGGTTTTGAATTCTATATCCAGTAGTTTGTTTTCCTCCATTTCTTTCGTTTGTGATCTGTTTCTTTGATGCCGCATTTTCACTGCTTCCCTGAGTTGGTAGTGTAGATTTGTGTGCTAGGTTTCCTATATGGCCCAGTGGGTCGGCCTCCCCAGTTAACCTGAGGTGGACACTCTTGGTGCACCCCTTTGTGGACTGTGTGTACAGCCTTGTTGTAGTTAAGTCTTGATTGTTGTTGGTATCACTGGGAGGAATTGACCTCCAGGCCAGTTGGCTGTAAGGATCAGCTGTGTCTATGCTGGCAGAAGTTTGGTGCTGGAGACAGCCTTATAGGATTAGATTGCCAAATTGCAATAGCCTCTGTGCTCAGCTTGGATGGGGTGGAGTCTCAGGGCAGAGCAGCCAGTCTTGGCTTCCAGTCAGCCTTGCCCTTGTGCGCGTGCATGCCTGCAGACCTCTGCCTTCCCTGGCTTCTGAGTCTCCGCCCAAGAGTCCAGATCGACCCCACAAGAGCGTGGGTCCCCAGGGGCTCGCCTGGAACTAGGGTTCAGTGCAGTCAGAATTGGGGTTCAGTGCAGTCAGGAGCTTCGAACTCCCTTCTGCTAGGGAAAGCCTGTGGCAACCTCCACAGCCTTTGTGCACACTGGCGCGCGTGCCTCCAGAACCCTGCCTGCCGGGGC
Organism: Plecotus auritus; assembly: GCF_963455305.1. Taxonomy (NCBI): domain Eukaryota; kingdom Metazoa; phylum Chordata; class Mammalia; order Chiroptera; family Vespertilionidae; genus Plecotus; species Plecotus auritus. The sequence goes on along the minus strand of NC_137770.1, from coordinate 127,243,582 downwards.
TCCCCCAGGTCTCCCCCGGGTCTCCGAGTCTCTGGGTGCCTTTCTCTCTACCTGACAGTCCAGACTTCCCCTGTATGAGCCTGGGTCCATGGGGTTTCGCCCGGGACTGGGGTTCAGTGCAGTCAGAACTGGGGTTCAGTGCAGTCAGGGGCTTCCTTCCCCCTTCCGCCAGAGAAAGTAAGCCAGGCTCTCAGCCGCCCTTCCTCTCTGTGCGCACAAAGACCCTTTGCCGTACCTCCAATTCTCTGTGAGCTTTTCTCCTTCCTTCTAGTTGTAGAATTTTCACTCAGCCAGCTTTCCTGTGGTTCTGGATGGTGTCCGTTCTGTCTTTTAGTTGTAGTTTTGAAATTGTTGTGCGAGGCAGCAGTTTAGGTGCTTATCTATGCCGCCATCTTGGTTTCTCCCCTCAAATACAATGATACATTAAAAAAATAATACATCACAATCAAGTAAAGTTCATTCCAAGGACATAAGGATGGTTCAACGTGTGCAATTCTATCAATGTAATACACCACATTAGCAAAATAAAGGAAACAAAATATGATTTTATCAATAGATGCAGAAAAGGCATTTGATAAGATAAAATATGCATGAGTTTATGATTAAAACACTCAATAAAACGGGTATAGTAATACCTCAATATAATAGAAGCCAGATATAACAAAACCTCAGTTAACATTATATTCAGTGGTGAAAAACTGAAAGCTTTTCCTTAAGATCAGGAATAAGACTAGAAAGTCTATTCTCACCACTCTTATTCAACATGGTGCTGGAAGTCTTAGCCAGATCAATAAGGCAAGAGAAAGAATTAAAAGACATCCAAATTGTAATAAAAAAGTAAAAGTGTCTCTTTTTGCAGTTGTCATGATTATTTATATAGAAAACCATAAAGACTCCATCAAAAAAACTATCTATATATATAAAAGCCTAAGTGACCGAATGACCAGTCGACTGGTCACTACATGCACTGACGACCAGGGGACAAATGCTCAATGCACAGGATCTGGCTCCCTCCTGTCTGGATTGGGCCTGTGGTGGTTGGGTCAAAATTAGCTATCCAACATTCCCCAAGGGGTCCCAGATTGCCAGAGAGTGCAGGCCAGGCCAAGGGACCCCACTGGTGCACGAATCCATGCACCAGGCCTCTAGCTATACAAAATAAACAAATAAAGTAAACTTACAGAATACAAAAATCAATGTACAAAAATCAACCAAATTCCTATATACTGAAAATAAAATTTCAGAAAAAAGATTTGAAAAATTTTTATTGCAATTGCAATAACAAAAATATTAATTATCTAGGAATAAACTTAATAAAGTATGTAAAGGACCTATATACTGAAAACTACTAAGCCTTATTAAAAGAGATGGGAAAAGATACAATAAAGTGGAAAGATATTCTGTGTTAATTCTGCAGAATCAATATAGTTAAAATATTAATATCAAAGCAATATACAGATATAATGGAACCACGAAAGACCCTGAATAGCCAAAACAATCCTGAGAAAAAAGAACAAAGCCAGAGGTATCATATTCCCTAACTTCAAATTATACTACAAAACAATAATCAAAGCACCGTGGTATTGGCAGAAAAACAGACACAGAGACCAGTAGAACAGAATTGAGTGTCCAGAAATAACCCACATGATGTGGGCAAATAATATTTGACAAAGAAACTAAAAACATGCAATGGAGGGAAAAGCTTCTTTAATAAAGGGTGCTGGGAAAATTGGAAAGCTGCATGTAAAAAAAAAAATTGAAATTAGACTACCCTTGGTTCCCACATATAAAACTTAACTCAAACTGGAACAAAGACCTAAATAAATTGCATAGAAGAAAGCAAAGGTATGTACTAAACTTATGGACCTTATTCTTAGAGAGGATTTTGTGAATTTGATCCTAAATGCAAAGTTAGTAAAAGCAATAAAAAAATTTAATGGACTGTATCAAGCTAAAAAGGTTCTGCATAGCAAAAGAAACCACCAACATAACACAAAGGCAACCAACTGAATGGGAGATGATATTTGCAAACAACAGCTCTGGCAAGGAGTTAATATCCAAAATATATAAAGAACTCCTACAACTCAGCACCAAACAATCCAATTAAGAAATGGGCATAGAACCTGAGAAGACACTTCTCTGAGAGGACATACAAATGGCCAACAGATATATGAAAAGATGCTCAACTTCACTAGCTATTAGGGAAATGGAAATCAAAACTGCAATGAGATACAACCACACACCTGTTAGAATGGCAATTATGAACAATACAGGTAATAACAGGTGTTGGAGAGGTTGTGGAGAACAAGGAATCCTCATTCACTGCTGGTGGAAATATAAACTGTTATAAACACTATGAAAGACAGCATAGAGGTTTTTCAAAAAAGTAGAATAGAGCACCCATCTTCTGGGTATCTACCCAAACAATTTAAAGGTATTTTTTGGCCAAGATATATGCTCCCCTATATTCATTGCCATATTATTCACAGTGGCCAAGACATGGAAATAGGTGGTGTTCTTCAATGGAGAATTGGATAAAGAAGATGTGGAAATATATACTATGGTACTACTCAGTCATAAGAAAAGATGAAATACCACCATTTGTGACAACATGGATGGACCTTGAGAATATTATCCTAAGCAAAAGAGTCAGACAAAAAAGTTAAAAAACACATGGTTTCACTCATATCTATAATAAAAAAAGCATAATATGCTAATTACACTGGACGTCCTTCTGGACAATCTTCTGGACAAAGCTGGAGCTGTGAGGGAAGACCGGGTCCTGGGTGCCTGCCAGCAGCCGGAGGAAAGCCTGGGTCCTGGGTGCTGGAAGGAAACCCAGGTTCCAGGTGCCAGAGGGAAGCCGGTGCTGGCAGCCAGGGGAAGGAAGGCCTACTCTTGCACAAATTTCGTGCGTCGGGCCTCTAGTCTATAATAATAAAAGCATAATATGCTAATTAGACCAGACATCCTTCCAGACCACCTTCTGGACAAAGCCAGGGCTGCGAGGAAAGCCCAGGTCCCAGGTGGCCAGAGGGAAGCCTAGATCTCAGGTGCCAGAGGGAAGCCCAGGTCCTGGGTGTCAGAGGGAAGCTGCTACCGGCAGCCAGGGGAAGGAAGGCCTACTCTTGCATGAATTTCGTGCATCAAGCCTCTAGTGTAAATATAAAACTGAAAGCAACAAATGAACAAGCAAAACAAATAAACAAAAATTCATAGACACAGACAACAGTATGGTGGTTACCAGAGGGAAAGGGTTTGGGGGCGAGGGGACGGGATGTGTATTAAAAAGTAAAGGGATCGAATATATGATGACAGAAGATTATTTGACTTTGGGTGGTGGGAACACAATGCCATGTACAGACTATGTATCCATAGAAATATATATTTGAAACCAATATAATCCTATTAGCCAATGTTACCCCAATAAATTTAATAAATGAAAAAAGAAGCTATTCTCTCTCAGCTCAGAAATGTGTTGCTTTTGCATACCTCCAAAAATTATGAGTAATTGATATTGCATTCTGTACATGTTTTAGATTTCTAAAAATTAAAAAAAAACACACAACATGCCCTAGCCAGGTGGCTCAGGTGGTTGAAGTGTCATCCTGTACAGCAAAAGGTGGGTTTGAGTCCTGGTCAGGGCACATATCTGGGATGTGGATATGAGTGGCACCTGATTGCTGATTCTCTATCACATCTCTCTCTCTGCCTTCTCTCCCCGTTCCTCTCTCTCAAAAACAAAACTTGAAAGGTGGGAACCCCTTTCAAGTCCCACGTGGTTCAGGGTTCAGGTTCAGGGTTCAGGTTCTGAAGGAGGCCACACACAAATGAAAGAGACTAGAAATATATTAATTTGGGAAATGGGGGCCAGGCGGAAGCCCAAGAGAGGACTATCCCCCGCTCTGGCCTTGCTATCCCTTTTATTAAGATTATGGGATATACCCATAGCCTTTAGGCAGGCAATTCCAATAATAGCCAATCAGCAAGAATTTACAGAAGACTAACAGGTGGAGGCTGCTTCAGCTACCAATGTCTCAACTGAACAGTGAGTGATTAGCTCTGAGCTTTCAGAGCATTTAAGGTTAACCAGCTTTTCGGGTTTCTTGTCCACAGTTTTCTGCTAGTGGGACAATGATCAGTTTCTGACATCTCCCCCGTTTCTTTTCTTCAAAAATCTTGCATTTGCAGACTAGAAATAAACATATAAGAACAAAAAATGAGACAAGCAATAATGGTTATGCTGAGAGGCAAATGAATCAATCTGTAGTAAGTTTCTTTCTGGGCCAACAGTTTTTTGACTCCCAATTTCAATGTCCAACAGTTTTGAGTCCCAGTTTCAATGTCAAACAGTTCCTTATGTGTACATGTCAGCAATGATATCTGGATGGTGGACAAATGGTGGCAATGCAGATCCGACCCTCTCTGGTTTGGTCCTGACCAACCTGCAGTGACGCACAGCTGCTGACTGCTAGCGTGGCAAGGCGTCATCAGCGTCTTCCATCTCTGGACTGTTTCTCCTCTTGTCTTCGTGGTTGGAGCAGTCCTGTCAATTCCTCTCTGTTTCAGGAATCCACATGGTCTTGGAGTTGTTTTCTGAAAATATATAAACATATTCTCGACCAAAAGTTAATAAAGGAATCTTTTCTATAAATTTGACTTAGGATCCTTTTTATTTTTTGCCCAAACGATTTTCCTTTGGCTTACTTTGACACCATGTGTTTTTCATGGGTGTCTTGCTGTTAGCATTACAAATGAAAATTAATTTTCTAAAGTAAAAATTTTTTAGATGTAATTTATTTACAGGATATTTTTCCTTACATGATATTACTCTATCCCACCCCCTTTTTTTTTTTATTAATGGAGGCTTTTGGAAATTTCATAATACAGTCTTGATAACTTTAAATTTTATTTTTTTGCACAAAAATATGAGTGCTTTAGGTTCATTGCATGTTAAGCAATTTTACCATGAGATGAACTACCAACAGAAATTTTAGTTAATACTTTAGGAACAGCTTTTTGTCCAGTACAATAAAATTTTCTTGAATATTCACTTATTTCAATTAGCCAATTTAAATTAATCTGAAAACTTTACTATTTTACTGTCAAATTTAATATTCTAACAACAATCTTAGTTTACCCTGTAAATATTAGTGGAAAAGATTATTTCCATTCTTGAGTAGGCCCTGAGCATTCCTGGTGCTAGGCTGGATTTAGATATAGGGCAGCTGCTGTCAAAAAAGTCTCTGTCTATTACCTGGGTCCTGATCTGAGCTGGGCATGGGAAGCGAAGCAGCCATGGGGGCAGGAGACCTCCCTCAGAAGGGGTGAGGGTTCAGGCCCCTGCAAGGTTGGGGGGGTGAGGGTCTGTGCCCCACCTCTGTTGATCCCCAAGTTCTCTCCTGATGGTCCCTCTGCGACTGTGCCTGTCTTAGGTTGATCCTTCCCTGAGGAATCTTACCCATCTCTGGCTAACCAGTCATCCTCCGGGGCCCAGCAGGGTGATGTGAGGTTCAGTTCTGTCTCCTTGGTAGCCTATGCCCCCGTGGTCTCCACACCCAGCATCTGCCTTGGGATACCCTCACCTGCTGGCGGGGCCCCGGCACTGATCACTTATCTTGGGGAACCCAGGTTTCTTCTCCAGGGAGGGCCCAGCTCACACCATTGGGCAAGAGACAGATCCATGGTACCAGCCACCAAGAGGCTTCAACCTCAGCATGAACAGAAAGCTCAGGCAACAGCTGTGGGCAATTGGATTGTGAGAAGAGGGTCCCTCTTGGCAAAAAGGGCAAGAGGGGCCAATATAGAATGCCCATGTGCCTTCCCAGGGGTCCCTCTACACACTGGAATGGATTAAATCCTTTCAAATCCTTTTTAAATTGCTGCCAAACATACAAAGAATTAGTTTGTAAGTTTGTTTGGTATAATTGTACAATACGCTGTTGTAAAATATCAAAAATTATAATGACATTGTAGAATAATATCATGTAAGGATATTCTCTAGGCCAGGGGTCCTCAAACTTTTTAAACAGGGGGCCAGTTCACTGTCCCTCAGAACATTGGAGGGCCGGACTATAGTTTTAAAAAAAAACTATGAACAAATTTTTATGTGCACTGCGGGCTCGGGATGAGTCGGCTGCTAAGCAGGACAGGCAGCAGCACCCGGTGGGCCGGATAAATGTCCTCGGTGGGCCGCATGTGGCCTGTGGGCTGTAGTTTGAGGACCCCTGCTCTAGGCCATGGCAATTCAATTTCAAAGTGGCTGTCAATTTCTTTTTGTAACTTTATATAAACTTTGTCAGAGAGGCAAAAACACAAATTACTTACTTTAGTTCAAGAGGCCAAACATATTGACTTTCAATTACAATCCTTACGACATTTGAAGGAAACCTCTCCTTATTTCCTTCCAAAATAATTTTCAGGCTACAGAGAGTTTCATTTAAAAATCTTTGTCACATGAAACAATTTCTCTTAAGGTTATGGTGACCACTAGTATGGATTAGATTTAATATTTTAATAATAATCGACAGTTTATCCTGTAAATACCAGTGAAAGAGATTACAAAATTTTCAAATTTCTCCTTTTCATTAAGCTAGAATTTTATTTTTAAAGAGTATCCCCTTAGGCTAATTTGCATATATAGAGGAATCATGGGAGGCCTTCAGTAACTTTCTTAGAAGACTTAATTAAATTGCTTACAAAGACATTGGCTTTTCATTTAGCTGAAAATCTTGATTATAATTTAAAAAGTTAATTTATTTAAGTAATTAAAGTAGGTATCTTAATTTAAAAAGCAAAGCAAGTTTAGTAAATGTTTACGTCTGATTCACAAGCCGCAAATGTTGCCCCGCCTCTAGCTTAATTAAGAATGCAGGCAGCTATGGGCTTTTTGTCATTTTAAATTCTGCTGTTGGATTTTAAGAAATATTTTGCTATTTATTTTTGCCTTTCTTAGAGGTCAAAACCTTCATAGCATTTAAAATATAGTTATTAATTTTTATTTGAAAAAGCTTTCCATGCAATTTCAAGTATATTAAATCAGTTAAATTTAAAATATTTCCTTTAAGAAGAGAGAATAACTTCTTTGAATTACTCTGGGTGCCCTTAGAGCTTTCCAAGAATCATCTCTCGGTTTAGCCTTGAAATTTTAACTTGGAAAAAACCATTAAAAATATCTATATATGATTTAAATATTATAATACTTTTTATAATTATCTTAAGATATCAATTAAACTCAAACTGGTTATTGCATTAAAAACCTTGGTTGAGATCACAGAATTAATCCTTCTTATTTAATTAGACCAATAAACAACATATTTTGAATTCTTAATTATCAGAGAAAACACATTTTATTTTCTCAAAAATAAATTTTCATACTCTAGGCATTTAATAACCACAACCACATTTTCTCCCAATTTAATTTGCACTTTGAACTTTTAAAGCTGGCAAGTCAAATATTTAGCAGTTCTTAGATTAATAACACTTTTATATTTTTAAGAAAAATACAAGACATAATCAATTAATAGATTCAATTCTGTCCTCTAGGTTTTTTATGAGGCAAATTTAAACTTTACTTTTTATTTGCCAGTGGCTCTGGAAAACCAGGTTTGGTCTATTCAAATGTAAATTACCACATTTTTCAAAGATGGATCCTGGCGGGAAACTGGTCTACCTGTCTTCTTGTTCTGCTGGGGGAAGTAAAAAAGCAAACCTGTAGCCATTCAAATGCAAACTTGTCCTTAAAGAATGGCTGCTGGTGGGAACTGGATTACCTGTTCCTCTGGGGGAAGGCCAGTTACCTGGGTTATTTAGATATTTATAATTAATACATTATTTATCTAAATTTCAACAATTTGAGATTCTAGAGTCAATTATAATTATTTTTAAAGCATTTTCATTGGATAAATTCTATGACAGAGACAATTTTACTCATTTTTTTTGAAGGCCTTAAAAGTTAACTTTGACCGAGGTTCATTGGCATTTTAAAAACTACTCTTTATTATCGAAATGCCAATCCTGCTACAGCTAGAACTAGCTTGAATTTCTTTCCCCGGGTCAACTTTGCCATTTTTCTTAGGGAAAAAAAAATAGTTCTGGGTTTTTCTTTTTTGCAGCCCTTGTAGAGAGATTCCAGCTTAAAACCCTATCTAATATAAAAAAAAAAGTGGACAGTTGGGCACATTTGTTTTTAAGCCGGGCTTCTCTCCCCACGAGCACAGAAATTCCAGACATATTTCTAAATTTTTAAGGTGAGAAGACTTTTTCATGGAGAGAAAGGAAACTTTAAATTAGCATACTGGGAGAGTGGGCGTCCATATTGGATCACCACATGTCTCTCCCTTCCCCCACATCCTGCTTGCTCTGGGGGAAGCATCAGCAACAGATCTGGCCAAATTTCTTTTCATGCTTAATAGATAAAGACAGATCTTAAATTTTTTCTTTCTTTTTCACTTTCTGAAGAAATAACTAGCACCCAATTTGGCCAAGATTTGCATTTCCCTGTAAATTCTTCTATAATTTTTAAGCAAAACATTGAGTAATCTCATTGCGGGAGAGCAGATAGACTTGCCCCCTCCTGGCATCTTTGAATTTCTCCGCACCAGAGGCGGTTTCAGTAGTGGAGTTTCATTTCTTATTACAGATTTTAGATTCCAAATACAAACTAAGATTTTAATTTGAACAAGAAACCACATTATTTTATAACCTAATTCTTCCCCATTAGCCTGGCTGAAAAAGACATTCCCACCCTACTTACAGATCTGGTTTCTGTAGCTGGCTGTGGGCTTTGTGTGTGGTGAATTTCCCTCACCTTTTTTCGGTGAATTTTCCACACCTTTTCTCGGTGTATTTTTTCGTTCTAGGCAAAAAATATCATCTCCTCCAGATGCCCCAAGTTCGTGCGCCAATTGTGGGAACCCCTTTCAAGTCCCACGTGGTTCAGGGCTCAGGTTCAGGGTTTGGGTTCTGAAGGAGGCCACACACAAATGAAAGAGACTAGAAATATATTAATTTGGGAAATGGGGGCCAGGCGGAAGCCCAAGAGAGGACTACTCCCCCCCCCCCCCCCCCCGCTCTGGCCTTGCTATCCCTTTTATTAAGATTATGGGATACACCCATAGCCTTTAGGCAGGCAATGCCAATAATAGCCAATCAGCAAGAATTTACAGAAGACTAACAGGTGGAGGCTGCTTCAGCTACCAATGTCTCAACTAAACAGTAAGTGATTAGCTCTGACCTTTCAGAGCTTCCAAGGTTAACCAGCTTTCCGGGTTTCTTGTCCACACCTTTCTGCTAGTGGGACAATGATCAGTTTCCGACAACAAACAAACAAACAACAAAGTAATATTGCTTTTTCAGACATGTTCGAACTTCTTCAAATTCAATTTTTTATAAAAAAATTATATAAAAATTTATATTTCCTGTAGCAAAGCCCATGAAAAACTCTACTATTATTAATTATTTCTTACATCAAATATTTTGATAACATAGTAGTTGGCAGGTACTGCAGATTGAAATTCCATATAATCCAAAAACTACATTTTATTGAACTATATAAACAGTAAAGAAAATATATAGATAAAAATATATTATTTTGTGGAGAATTTCTAGGGAGAAAAGTAAAGTAGAGAGGTGGAATAGACAGTTGGTGAGGGACATGTGCAATATTAATGATGAAGCTTCCCTATGAAGTTGGCATTTGAGCAAAAATTTGAGAGAAGGAATCTTAATAGGATTTGGGAGAAAAACATTTCAGCTAAGGATATAACAAGTGCAGTCTCCCTGAAACAGGAGCAGGCTTGGTTTCTCTGGGTAACATTTAAGAGGCTAATATGATTTGAAGTAAAGTGAGATAAGGGGAGAGTAATTAAGAAAAAGGATTGTGTAGACTGAGTCTGTCACATTCCATGGAATTGTCTTGTTATCATTAGATGTTGTTTTTTTACTTTATTTTTATTGTTGACATTATTACAGATGTATCCATTTTCCACCTTTGCTCACCTCCACGCAGTCTACCCCCTCTTCCCTCTGGCCATAACCACACTGTGTCCATGGGTTATGAATATATACTCTTTGGTTATCTCTTCACCTTCTTTCATAAAGTCCTCCCCACTCCTTCCCCTCTGACAACTGTCAGTCTGTTCCATGTGTTTGGTGGTGTTTTTTTTTTTAACTAGAGGCCCAGTGCACAAAATTTGTGCATGGTGGGAGGTCCCTCAGCCCGACCTGCACCCTCTCCAATCTGGGAGCCCCCAGGGTATGTCCTACTGACAGCTTAGGCCCCCAGTCTGTCCTCCCTCTGCAGGATGCAACCGGGCTGATCAGAGGAAGGCACAGCCCCCATTAGCCTGCTGCTGCTGCCACTGCCAAATGCTGCAGCTGCCAAGGTGTTTTCATCGACACGGACTTCAGTCCCTTCACCATGAAAAAATGACAACTTTCTTTAGGCATTTTCAAGATGTCGCTTTCATAGGATATGACATTTCTTTCTTTTTTTCCCCTCACCTGAGGATATTTTTCCATTGATTTTTAGAGAGCGTGGAAGAAGAGGGAAAGACAGAGAGAAACATCAATGTGAGAGGGACACTTTGATTGGTTGCCTCCTGCATGAGCCCTGACCTGGGCCCTGGCCAGGGAGAAGCCTGCAACCTAGGTACATGCCCTTGACCATAATTAAACCCGGACCCTGCGGTCAGGGGCCGAGGCTCTATCCACTGAGCCAAACTAGCTAGGGCAGGATATGACATTTCTTAGCCCCTTCAGCAGTGGACCTTTGTTTTTTTCCTCCAGGAGTGAGGTGGAAAAACCCTAGATCTCCTTCTTGGAGATCTTATTATGCAAGTTACCAAGAACACTGCAAGTGGCATACTGGTAGCTTAGCCAATGAGCAGTCAGAAAAGATGTTCCCTCTGCAGCTCACATGCAGAGGTGGGACTGCTGGTGATCCCTGGCTGGCAGGCCCTGTTCTCTGTAGACAGGGCCTGCTCTCTGCTCTCTATGGGCCTGCCTGCTCACTGAGGCCAGCAGGCAGGCCCTGCTCTCTGTGGGCCTGCACCATCTGTGGCTTGCCTCACTGCATAGCATTCCCCTCCTACCCACCTGTGCGTGCAGCCTCCTCCTGAGTGGTTGTGACTGTTACAGCATCCAAGCTAGTTTGTATATTACCTCTTTATAGATTAAGGCTTTATTTTTTTAGAACAGTTTAAGTTTCATACCAAAATTGAGGAAAAGCAAAAGAGATTTCCCATATACCCCTTTACCCCTACACATACCTAGTCTCCCCCATTATCAAAATCTCCCAATCATAGTGTGAGAAATGGCTCACTTGTCCAAATGTCAAATGATTGACTAGGAAACAGAAGCATGGAAAAAAAATGAGACTTTTAATAACACTCTTGAGAGTGGGTGCCCATTTTACAGGATCACAGGGCAAGGAACATAGCCTATTTATTTAGACCCTCCTCCAGTTCCTTGTTGGCTGAGTATTATTTCATGACCTATTTTCTAGTAGGTCACCTAGGTCTTGCTGTCTCTCATTGGGTTATTTACAAAAATGGTTTTGGGGCCTTCTCTAGTCACTTCCATTTCCCTTTGTCTAGAGGAATCTCCCTAGGACATGTGCTATCAGCCATGGATACAGCTCTTATCCTCTCTCCCTACCCCCACACCTTGTTTGCTCTGGGGAAATTCAGCAGCAGCCTCCTGGCCCCATGCTGTTTCTTTTCTATGAAGATAAATCAGAGGCATATTTCTTACAATAGAGATGCACTTTTTTTTTTTATAATCGATGAACCTACATGGACACATTATAATTACCAAAAGTCCATAATTTATATTATGGTTCATTCTTGTTGTTATACATTAAACAATTGTATGATATGTATCTACAAATGTGGTATCACAGAGTATTTTCACTGTCCTAAAAATCCTCTATGATAATAGGAGTATTTATATGAACAAAATGGAATACTATAAAACACATTCAGTTGTTCAGACTTTCCCATCCCTTCCTTAGCCAGAAATGCACAATTATATAAAGCCTAATTGTTTAATCCATATATATAAAAGCCTAAGCGACCGTCGCAACTGAAAAAAACTGAACGGACAACTGAACAGGCTGAGTGGGACGACCAGGCCAGTGCGGGGGGTGGGGGAGAGTGAGGGCCAACCAAATGACTGAGCAGCACACTGCATGGGGCGACCAGGCTGGCACACGTGGGGGGTAGTGAGGGGCAACCAAATGACTGAACAGCAGGCTGCATGGAGCAACCAGGCCAGCAGGGGGGGCAGTTGGGGGTGACCAGGCCAGAAGAGGGGGGCAACCAGGCTGGCGGGGGGGGGGGCAGTTGGGTGTGACCAGGCTGGCAGAGGAGATAGTGAGGGGAAACCAACCAACTGAACAGCAGGGTGTGTGGGGAAACCAGGCCAGCAGGGGGAGAAGTTGGGGGTGACCAGGCCAGCAGGGGGGGCAGTGAGGGGTGACTAGGCTGGTGGGGGTGCAGTTAGGGGTGACCAGGCCGTCAAGGAGGCAGTTAGGGGCGATCAGGCAGGCAGGCAGGCAGGTGAGCAGTTAGGAGCCAGTGGTCCTGGATTGTGAGAGGGATGTCCAACTGCCAGTTTAGGACCAATCCTGGGGATCAAATTGGAGAGGGTGCAGGCTGGGCTGAAAGGACCCCCTCCCCCCGTGCATGAATTTCGTGCACTGGGCCTCTAGTATTTATAATAAAAATCATGATGTTAGCATGAATTTTGGTTATTTCTAAAAAGTTAACAATGTTAACTTTGAAAAAATGTTACCAACATTGGTCATTATAACTGATTATGTGACTTTCTCTAGATATGATGAATGATATTTAATGAGAGTTTGGAGAACTTGGGAGTTAGCAGAGCAGTGAGTATGAAAAAAGTACTCAAAACCCCCTGTAGAGTAATTCATAGTTGGGTCTATGAATTTGGGTAAAGAATTGATTAACAATATTAGTTTCATTGGAATGTTATCCATAACAACTATGTTACTATAGCACAGGATTATAAGTAATTTGTCTGCATTCATTGTAACTTTTGTAGAAGCTATTGTCTAACAAAAAATGTATCTACAGTATTTAAGAGACTGTATGTGTGATTTATTTCAACATTTATCAAAAATACACCTAATATCAATTCTATATATAAGGGCTTGAAGATGCTTTCCCAACATAAATTTTACTGGTATATCTTTGAAATTAGTGATCAAATGAATAAAAAAAAAAATTATGCAACAATTCCAACCAGAAACATTACATTGCCCCTTTCTTTTTTTTTTTTTTTTTTGAATAATGCTCAAAAGTACCAGAAAGAAAAAACTCATTAAATAGTTACTTTTTCTATAAGTATGGGAAATATATTTTTCTATGTATTTCTTAGCCTCTGGAAAATATATTTCAAACAAAATCCATGAAGCATTATGTGAAAAAATGCGTATTTCCTGCTCTTGAATTTTGCTTAATATGGAGGTGAAAATAGATAATGATGGTAGAGAATACATCCAGTTTTAATCCTGTAATTATTTTCTCTGGCAGATCAATTTGGAACCTGGCTTCATTTATGAAATTATTTTAAAATAATAATTAAAAATTAAACATTCTATGGTAAATGAAAAGAAATGAAGGAATGAAATAAGAATTATACCAAAGCACCACATACATTTTTGGACTGAAGGCAAGGGGCAGAATCCGAGTTTACGAGGAAGTGATTTATAGAGCTACATTCAAAAGTAATTCTCCAAAAAATAAATTCAAATATGAAAATGTAAATTATTCTTTCCATTTATCATTCTTATTGAAATGATTATTGTTCTAGTAGCCTAATCACTACACTGAGGCTCTTGAGTGGTGAAGTTTGTTTAAAAGCCTTTCCTGCAGAAATAAGTCCAGTTCTGATTCCAAACCTATTTTTGCAGCTTTATAGCCTTGTTCTTTTCAAACATAAAGCATATGAAGGACAGGTTATTTTTGAATTGCTGTATTTCTTCTGCCCCTGATTTTTACTATGTTGGTTCATTCTTCCCTTCATCCATTTTGCTTCTTAACTCACTGTTAAAATATCTCAGTTTTCCCCACTGGTGTGGCTCAGTGGTTGAGAGTTGACCTATGAACCAGGAGATCATGGTTCAATTCCCAGTAAGGGCATGTGCCCGGATTGCAGGCTTGATCCCCAGGAGGTTGCTAGCAGAAGGCAGCCAATCAAGGGTTTCCTCTCATCATTGATGATTTTCTCTCTCATTTCTTAACAGATTATTCATTTTCTAAAGCCCTCACTGGGCACTATGCTAGGAGATGGATATGCAACAAAGATTAAACTAACTCACTCTCTCTCTCTCTCTCTCTCTCTCTCTCTCTCTTTCTCTCTCTGCAGTTGTTAGGTATGTACACTATGCTGTTCTCAATCTCTGATGGTTTGCCTTAAGTTATCTCTAATTCTTACAACAATGCTTTAGTGTAGGTAGTGTAGGTAATATCACTCCCAGCTTATAGGTGAAGAAAGAAGCAAATGACTAGCCTGTGCTTATATAGTTAGTAAATAGCGCTTGGGTATAAAGGGTTCCTTTTCCTAGACAATACCAGCATTCTACTTTCTCAGAGTTCTTAGGCTTTGGTATCCTATAAAATAAAGAGGTAATATGCAAATTGACCATCACTCCAACACACAAGATGGCTGCCCCCATGTGGACACAAGATGGCCTGCAGGGGAGGGAAGTTAGGGGTGACCGGGCTGGCAGAGGAGGGCAGTTGGGGGTGACCAGGCCTGCAGGGGAGGACAGTTGGGGGGGACCAGGCCTGTAAGGGAGGGCAGTTGGGGGTGACCAGGCTTGCAGGGGAGGACAGTTGGGGGGGACCAGGCCTGCAAGGGACGGCAGTTGGGGGTGACCAGAACTGTAGAGGAGGGCAGTTGGGGGCAACCAGGACAGCAGGGGAGAGCAGTTAGGGGCAACCAGGCCTGCAGGGGAGGGCAGTTGGGAGTGACCAGGCCTGCAGGGGAGGGAAGTTGGGGGGAACCAGGCCTGCAGGGGAGGGCAGTTAGGGGTGACCAGGCTGGCAGGGGAGGGCAGTTAGGGGTGACCAGACCTGAAGGGGAGGGCAGTTAGGGGTGACCAGGCCAGCAAGGGAGGGCAGTTAAGAGCAATAGGGCTGGCAGGGGATCAGTTAGGCACTGATCAGGCTGGCAGGGGAGTGATTAGGGGGCAATCAGGCTGGCAGGCAGAAGCGGATAGGGGCAATCAGGTAGGCAGGCAAGCGAGCAGTTGGGAGCCAGCAGTCCTGGATTGTGAGAGTGGTGTCCGACTGCTTGTTTAGGCTTGATCCCAGTATGTCCGACTGACCGTTTAAGCCCGATCCCACCGAGGGGTCCCAGATTGGAGAGGGTGCAGGCTGGGCTGAGGGACACCCCCCCCCCGTGCATTAATTTCGTGCACCGGGCCTCTAGTCTTTATATAAAAATTTGAGCAATATAATGATTTAATGTCTAATGTTTCTAGGATCTGAAATATAAAAAATATTTTTTTCTAAACTATTGATTATATTCTGAGTTCTACCAGGGGAAGTTAAAACTCCAATGTCTGTTCCTTATAAAAATTGTTTACAATGTCACTTTTTGCCTATGGGTAACTAAGATAATCTGCTCCTGTTACTTGTAAGTTTATATCTTTCTTTTACATGTTCAGGTGTTTAATCTATATGAAATTAATATTTCTAAATAGTGCTAGGTAGAGAATCAGATTTATTTTATCCACATTGTAATCCAAATTTCCAAAACATATCTAATAAACATTATTTTGCTATAGGAATAGTTTTCTCTGTAATATTTTATTTCTGGACTTTCCCCCCTAGATCCATTTTTAGTTTTGTTTACTTTCACATTTTATACTTGTTTATTTAGAATAATAGATGAATATTGAGTTTTGTAGGTGAATTTTTGTAGATAACAAAAGTGGACACTCAAATCTCACCAGAGTTCAGTAACTACACTATGAGTAAACATGAGCATTGAGACTCATTAGCTGGCCAGGGCTACCACATTATTTTATTTTCATCTTCTCAGGATGCCTTAACAATCTACTTAGGTATACAGCTGGGAGAAGATTTCTATACTTTATTGCCTGATTTTCAGTTGTTTTCAGTAATGCTTTTCAGGATGCTTAATCATCACACTGCCTGAAATGAAAGTCCTAAAAGTGCCTCATTATGTTTTGTTAAATTCTTTTTCTTTCTATTTCACAAGTTTCTTTTTAATTATTATTTCCTTTTTTTTTTACTTTTCTTTCATCACGTGTTTTTGAATTAAATATTAACATCCTTACTTCTAGGCTTTCTTTTTCTTAAATAAATGGACAAATACCTGAATTTTTTCTAATTATCGGTTTACCATGACTCTCAAATTCAATGTATAGCATTTTATCTGCAATTTTATTTTTATCTATTTAAAAAAATTTCAATTACAGTTTACTTTCAGTATTATTCTGTATTAATTTCAAGTATACAGCATAGTTCTTAGACCACCATATACTTTACAAGTGTTTCCCCTAATATTTCCAGTACCCATCTGGTACCATACACAGTTATTACAATATTATTCACTACTGGAGGCCCGGTGCATGAATTTGTGCACAGGTGGGGTCTGGCTGGCCCACCCCCGTTCAGGGGACAATCAGGGGCAGGGCTGGCCAGGGGGAGGGGAGCAATTGAGGGTGGGACCAGCCCTGCCCCCTGGTCAAACTCCCAGTTGAAATTCCGGTTGAAGAAACAATTTGCATATTAGGCTGTTATTATATATATAAAAGCCTAAGCGACCATTGCAACCAAAACAACTGAACGGATGACCAAATAGGCTGCACGGGATGACCAGGCTGGCAGGGGGGTTAGTGAGGGCCGACCAAACGACTGAGCAGCAGGCTGCATGGGGCGACCAGGCTGGCAGGGGTTTAGTGAGAGACGACCAAATGACTGAAAAGCAGGCTTTGTGGGGTGACCAGGCCGGCAGGGGGGGGCAGTGAGGGGTAAACAAATGACTGAACAGCAGGCTGCGTGGGGCAACCAGGTTGGCAGGGGGCGCAGTTAGGGGGGATCAGGCAGGCAGGCAGGTGAGCAGTTATGAGCCAGTGGTCCAAGATTATGAGAGGGATGTCTCATAATCCTGTGGGATCGGGCCTAAACCAGCAGTTGGACATCCCTGAGGGGTCCAGGATTGGAGAGGGTACAGGCTGGGCTGAGGGGACCCTCCTGTGTATGAATTTTGTGCACTGGGCCTCTAGTATAGCATAATCCCTATGCTGTACTTTATATCCCCATTACTATTTTGTAACTACTAATCTGTACTTCTTAAACCCTTTTCCTTTTTTACATAGTGCCCCAACATCGCTCCTCTGGCAACCATCAGTTTGTTCACTATGAGTTTTTTCACTTGGGTTTATTTATTTTTTTTATATTCCACATACAAGTGAAATAATTAGTATTTGGCTTTCTCTATCTAACTTATTTCACTTAGCATAATACCCTCTAGGTCAGCTGTGGGCAAACTGCGGCCCACGGGCCGGATCCGGTCCGTTCAGCTGTTCTATCCAGCCCGTGGAGCCGAAAGAGCGGAGGGTTCTCTTGCTCTCCCCTCTGCTCCTTTACTTTGAATTTATATTAGTTCACACAAACACTCCATCCATGCTTTTGTTCCGGCCCCCCGTTCCAGTTTAAGAACCCATTGTGGCCCTTGAGTCAAAAAGTTTGCCCACCCCTGCCTAGGTACATCCACATTATTTCAATGGTAAGATTTCATTCTTTATTATGGCCACGTAATATTCCATTGTGTATAGGTACCACTGCTTTTTTACACACTTATTTATTGTACCAACCGTGCATCCCTGGAATAAATCCCACTTGGTCATGATGTATGATCTTCCTAATGTAATGATGGATCAAATTTGCTAGAATTTTTTGAGGATTTTAGCATCTATGTTTATCAGGGATATTGGCCTGTAGTTCCCATTTTTTTTGTAGTGTCTTTAATTGGTTTTTGGATTAGGGTAATTCTGGCTTCATAAAAAGAACTTGGAAGTGTGCCTTCCAATTGAATTTCTTGGAATAGTCTGAGGAGGATGGGTTTTAGTTCTTCTTTGAATGGTTGGTAAGCATCCCCTGTGAAGCTGTCTGCACCAGGGCTTTTGTTTCCTGGAAGTTTTTGGATGACTGCTTCAATTTCTTCAATAATTATTGGCCTATTCAGGTTTTTCTTTTATTTTTCCTGATTGAGTTTTGGAAGATTATATTTTTCTAGGAAAATGCCCATTTCATCTAGGTTGTCCAGTTTTTTTGGAGTAGAGTTGTTCATAGTATTTTTTTTACAATCCTTTGTATGTCTGTGGGAGTGGGGAGGCACAAGACAGGAGGTGGCTGAAGGCGGTCATCCCTGCATTGAGTTTTCCAAACAAGTCTGAGCCCCCAGTGTTTCACTAGAATCTTTATGTTTAGTCTTTAGATGTCCCTTCTTAAAGGACACTGCAGATGCATGTGTTTTCTCAAGAATACTTACACTACTGATAGTATCTAGAAGTTAATTTTAGTTCAAACTGTTACTACAATAAAAGCCTGAGGAGGCAGGCAAATGGAGCTCTTTGGTTTCTTAAGCCAAGAAGTCCCTTAGCCCTCTCTTTCACAGAAACATGTGTCAGAGTAATCATTCATTCGTCGCTCAGAGTCTGCTGGTAAGCTCCAGCATGTGGGGTTGGTTACATCACCACTTTCATTTCTGATTTTGTTTATTTGGGTCATCTCTCTTTGTTTCTTGGTGAGCCTGGCTAGAGGTTCTTTAATCTTGTTTATCTTTTCAAAAAAAACCAGCTCTTGGTTTTACTGAACTTTTATATTGTTTCTTCTTGGTCTATATGTCATTTATTTCCACTCTGGTCTTTATTATTTCCTTCCTTATACTTACTATGTGTGTTTGTTGTTGTTGTTGTTGTTCCTTGCTTTCTAATTCTTTAAGTTGTAGGGTTAGGTAATTTATTACTACCGGTAGTTTTTCTTTCCTTTTTTTTTTTTTTTTTTTTGAGGTAGGCATATAGTGCTATGAATTTCCCTCTTAGGACTGCTTTCACTGTGTGCCATAGATTTTGGATTGTTGTATTTTCATTGTCATTTGTTTACAGGAATTTTAATTTCTTTTTTGTTCTCTTTGGTAACCCAATCATTGTTTAATAGCATGCTATTTAGCCTCCATGTTTTTTATGGTTTTTATTGTAGTTGCTTTCTAATTTTATGCCATTGTGATCTGAGAAGATGCTTGATATGATTTCTATCATCTTGAATTTGAAGAGACTTTGTCAGTGTCCCAATATGTGGTCTATCTTTGAAAATGACCCATGTTCACTTGAGAAGAAATTATATTCTGTGGCTTTGGGGTGAAATGTTCTGAAGATATTAATTAGTTCCATCTCATCTAGTGAGTAATTTAGGATTGCTATTTCTCCGTTGATTTTTTTGTCTACAAGATTTATCCAGTGATGTCAATGGGGTATTAAAGTTCACTACTATGGTTGTTTTGCCGTTGATCTCTCTTTTGATATCTTCCAGAATTTTTTTTAAATGTATTTGAATGCTCCTGTATTGGGTGCATATATGTTTACCAGAGTTATATCCTCTTGTTGTATCAATACCTTTAGTATTATGAAGTGGCCTTCACTTTGAGGTCTATTTTGTCATATATAACTATTGCTATCCCTGCTTTTTTTTATTTCTGTTTTCCTGAAATTTTTTTTCCATCCCTCCACTTTCAGTCTGTGTGAGTCCTTTGTTCTGAGGTGGGTCTCTTGTAGGTAGCATATATATGGTTCATGTTCTCTTATCCATTCAGCCACCCTATGCCTTTTGATTGGAGCATTTAATTCATTTACATTTAAAGATATTATTGATAGGTCCTTGTTTGTTGCCATTTTTATTCTTTATGCCCATATTCCTTGTTCTCTTTCTATTTCTCCTTTTTACAACAGTCCATTTAGTATTTCTTGCATTGCTGGCCTGGTGGTAATAAACTCTTTTAGCCCTTTTTTTTTTTTTTTTTTTTTTTTTTTTTTTTTGTCTGCAAAGCTCCTAATTTCACCTTCAATTTTGATTGATAGCCTTACTGGTTAGAGTATTCTTGCATTCAGTCCCTTACTTTGCATCACTTTGTACACTTCATTCCATTCCCTTCTGGCCTGATGTGTTTCTGTTGAGAGATTATTTGATTACCTAATGGGAGATCTCTTATAGGTAACTCTCTGTCTCTCTCTTGCAGCCCTTAAGATTTTTTCTTTGTCATTAATATTTGCCATTGTAATTATGAGTTATCTTGGTTTGGGTCTTTTTGGGTCATCTTGTTTGGGACTCTCTGTGCGTGTGCTTTTTCTTCCCCAGGTCAGAGAAGTTTTCTGTCATAATTTCTTCAAATAGGTTTTCTAACCCTTACTTTTCTTCTTGAACTTCTGGTACCCTTATTATGCAGATGCTGCTTCTTTTCATGTTTTCCCAAAGTTCCCTTAAATTCTTCTCCTGCTTTTTATTTATTTTTTTTTCCAAATGCTGTTGAGTTGGGTGTTTTTTGTTTTTTAAATTTTTTTTTTATTGATTTCAGAGAGGAAGGAAGAGGAAGAGAGAGAGATAGAAACATCAATGATGAGAGAGAATCATTCATCGGCTGCCTCCTGAATACCCCAAACTGGGGATTGAGTCCGCAACTCAGGCATGCGCTCCAGCCTGGAATCGAACTATGACCTCCTGGTTTATAGGTCAATGCTCAACTGCTAAGGCACACTGGCTGGGCCAGGATTGGCTGTTTTTCTACCCGGTCTTCTAACTTGCTGATTCAGTCATCTGCTTCTTCTAGTCTATTGTTGATACTTCCATTGTGTGTTTTTTTTTTTTTTTTTTTTTTTTTTATTGCAGCTATAGCATTCTTCATTTCCTCTTGATTCTTACATATGTTGTTGATTTTCTCATCCAGCCAATTTAGGAACTTTATGTCTGTTACTATGATTTTTTTTCTCTGACATACTGCTTCCCTCCATTTCATTTAGTTCTTTTTCTGGCAATTCCTCCTTTTCTTTCCTTTGGACATTGTTTTTTTTGTCTCCCCATTTTTGCTGTCTCTTTTTGGCACTGGGCATCCTGCTAGGGGTTTGAAAGTTTGAAGACCTTATCAGGCCAATGCTCCGGAAATTATTATCCCAGAGGCTGGTCTGCCTTGGGTTTCATGCCTTTATTGTCTCTGCTCTGAGTTATCCCCTTCTCCCACAGATCAGGTCCCTTAGTTGCTCACTTCAGATCTTTGGAATGGTAGGTGTACATGCACAGTTCCTCTGGTGTGCGACTCCCTGTGAAGACCCTGAGCCCCCTAGCATGCAGTTCACTATGCAGCCCAAGCACCTGTGTCAGGGTAGCACCCTAGGTCCCTCTGGCAGCACTCTTGCAGTGCAGTCCTGTAGCTTCTGGCTGGTCACACTGGCTTGCTTTGGGTTGCCCTAGCAGCACTCTCCTGTGGCCTGGAGTGGAATGTGTGCTGTGTTACTCTGTGTAGCCCCTGTAGGACTGTCCTAGCAGCCAGGGTAGAGTGGGTGTGGGTTTCTCTGGGTTGTACAATCAGAACACTCCTGTGGCCCAGACTAGGGCTTTGCTGTGTTACTCTAGGTTGCCCTGGTAGCAAATCCTTGGGCTCAGGGTGGAGCTGTCCCAGGTTTCTCTGGGTCACACATTTCTTGCTTTCCTGTGGTCCAGATTGAGAGTGAGGCATGTGCTGGGCTGCTCCAGTTCACCCCTCCCCAGTGTGGAGCAGGAATGGATTGCTCTGGGTTGTACAGTCCACACTCTTCTGTGGCTAAGAGTGAAATGCACACTGGGTTGCTCTGGGTCACCCCTTCTGGGACTCTGGGTGAAACAGGCACAGGTTTCTCTGTGTCTGGCAGTCCACCATCTTCTGAGGCCTGGAGTGGGGCACACATTGGGTTGTTCCAGGTTACCCCAGGTCACCTGGCAACAGTCTTGTGTGCCAGGGTGGAGTGGGAGCAGGTTGCTCTAGGTCACACAGTCTCTGCTTTCCTTTGGCCTGGAGTTCAGTGTACAATGGGTTGCTCCGGGATGCCATGGCAGCAGGTCCCAGGGTTCAGGGTGGAGTGGGCACCAGGTGGCTTTGGATAAGACTTGCAGCATGGTTCTGGGGCCTGGGGCAGGGGAGGGACACAGTGATCACCCTGGCTTGCACTCACTAAGGTGTCCTGGAGCCAGATCCTGGGTCCCCATGGGCTGGTGAGAAGGCCTAGTATAAGAGGTCACTCTTGCAAGAGCTCACTCTACATTTATTTATTGATGTGCACTGAATTGATTCTATATCTTGGCTATTGTAAATACTGCCATAATGAACACAAGGGTGCATATATTCTTTCTATTTAATGTTTGGGTTTCTTCATATATATACCCAGAGGTAGAATTGCTGAGTCATAAAGCAGTTCTATTTTTAATTTTTGAGGACCCTCCATACTGTTTGCCATAGTGGCTGCACCAATCTGCATTCTCACCAACAATGCATGAGCATCCCATTTTCTTCACACCCTCAATAACATTTGTTTGTTGATTTGTTGAAGATTGACATTCATAAATATTTAAACACTAGTGGCCCGATGCATGAAATTTGTGCAAGAGTAGTCCTTTGCAGCTGTGGCAGATGCCTGGATCCCTCCCTCACAGCCACGGCAGCTGCCTTGATCCCATTGCTGCAGCCCCAGCTTTGTCTGGAAGGTCATCCGGAAGGTCATCTGGTCTAATTAGCATATTACGCTTTTATTATTATAGATATTCAAAATACTTGTTCACTCACAATTCAAAATAAAAAAAGTAAACAATTTTGAATTGTGAGTGAACAAGTATTTTTAGACATTGGGTCTAAAGAGTATATTCTGTATTATATTAGTTATTTATAATTTAAGAATTCATTTGTGTTAATGAGCAATTAATTAGTGAAAATGATAATTTATGATACTTTTAGGGGATATTTATCCCGTTTTAATTGTATACTATGTACAGATGACTGTTTCAGCATAGGAACACAGTTTTAAGTAAGATTCAAGGAAGAATATTTTGTTAAATTAGAAAGATGTCCCATTAAAAAAAATTTGACAAATAGTTTTTCATTTTTTTTCAGTTTTAAAATTATAATTTTGCATTAATTTATTCAAGGCTATTAATTTGCTAGGTTCATATGTGTTTATATATTTTTATGGTGGATTGACCTGTTTAATATTATGTGATCCCTGCAAATGATTCTTTGAAACAATATTTTTGTATGAATATTTATTTTATTAAGTATTTTCTCAATATGACATTTTTATTCTTTTTCTTCAGTGTTTACTTCATTTGATTTTATTATTAGCATACATTTGATTGTATTTTGAAATTTAACTGGATAAACTTTACCTTTTTTAATTCTATATTTATTGGGCCAGTTAATGCTGAAATATTATTTTGAAATTTATAATTATAATGCGCTCCTTGAATGTTTATTTTCTCCCCATTTTAAAACTTCCTTAGATTGATAGTTTTCTTTGTTTATTCTGTCTCCCTTTTCCTGCAATTGTGATTAAAATAATATCCTATGTAATAAAAGCCCAGCGACCATAATGGCAGAACGACCAGAATGACTGTTTGACCAGTCACTATGAAGTGCACTGACCACCTCTCAGTCCCTTTCCCCAGCTGGCAGGCTCCCATCGCCTAATGGCGAATGGGGACCCGAGGGTGAGTGGTTGGGGATGCAGGTTGTGCCAAGCCAAGGCCCCCGCCCTGCCAGTTGCCCCACACACAGATGGTGACCTGCAGCATGAGTGGGGCTGGCGAGCAGGCAGGAACAGACGACCTCTCGGTCCCTTCCCAAGACATCAGGCTCTGATCGCCTGATAGTGAACAGGGAACCAGGGTGGATGGTGGTGGGTGGCAGGGCCAGCGAGTGGGCGGAATGGCTGACCTCTTGGTCCCTCCCCCATGCCAGCAGGCTCCGATTGCCTGATGGCGAATGATGACCTGGGGGTGGGTGAAGGGGGATGCAGGCAGTGCCAGGCAAAGATCCCCACCCTGCCAGTCACCCCATACATAGATGGCAACCCTCAACAGGGGCAAGGCCATGAGCAGGTGGGATTGGCTGACCTCTCAGTCCCTCTCCCGCTCCCCCGGCTGTCAGGCTCCAATCACCAGATGGCAAACTGGGAACCTGGGTGGGTGGTGGTGAGGGGCGTTGCTGGCTGCCAGCAGCCAGGGAAGATGGCCCTAATTGCAGGCTAGGCCCAGGGACCATACCCATGCACAAATTTTGTGCACCGGGCCTCTAGTATATTTTATATTTCTTAACAGTTGAACTTACACTTATAATACATTTTAGTAAATTATAAATTCAATTAATTTCTTTATTCTTATAAATAGGGATGTTTATAAATCACCTACCTCAACTTATTTTTCACACATCCTCAGATTTGGATTTATGAAAATGATAATCAGTTTACCAAAACATGTTTCTGTTGATTTGCTCACTGTGTTTTTTTCTAGTACTGCTTTATATATTCAATTTTTTTCTACTAAAGTTTATCCTTCTGTGTTTCTTTCACAGAGTATTTATGAATACTAAACTATGAGCTTTTAATGTCTTCAAATATTGTTTTTGGCCCTGAATTTTGGAAAATGACTTACTTTGATCTGGAATTCTTTAGTAATAGTTATTTCCCATCAGGAGTTTGAAGATGTAAGTCCAAATTTGCCATGTTTTTTGCTATTCAGAAATTTGATGTGTAAAATGGCAAAATAGCATGGTTTTGATTCTTTCCTCAGTCTTAAAAATTAAGAATCTTTTGAGCAAAAAGATGGTTCTTGGCTCTGTGTAGGTCTGTATGGCTGTGTGTGGGGATAGCAGTGGATTTCTCAGGAAAAGTAAAAAACCACAATGCATCAAGAATGTGGGATAGACTGTGGCTGGTTGTCCACATTTTCCACAGCAAATGATTTCTTGCTTCACTTTATGCTCAACAGAAGACAGCTTAGCATGAGCTAGAAGCAATAGTGGTGGTGATAATAGGGGTAAGAAAAGGGCTTCAAGGTAATACCTAGCATAGCTGGCAAACCAACCATTGATCTCCATCCATGCCCAGTCCTAGGAGTTAGGCAACCCCTGGAAGAATGCACTGCTCTAATTGGTGGCATGGAAATACTCATTGAGAGGCAGGTACTGAGAAAAAAAGGAAGTTGTTAGCCCCCAGATTGCCACACTAGAATTTTTTTTTTTTACCTTGAAATATGATCCTCTGTTCTATAAACACATTTTGATAAGCACAAACTGCATTTTCCTTTGCTTTCCTATATTCCCTCAGGTACACATTGAAAGACAAGTTGGCAGATAATTTTATGTGAAAGTTCATTTTTAAATTCATATAAAAATATTTAGTGGAGACACTCTTCTCAGATGTATGCAACACATTAGTGAATAAAACATCTAAGGTATAAAACATAAGCTTCTATATTAAAATGGAGAAATAAAGTAAGCATTAGATACAATAATGCAGTAAACTATATAGGATGCTAGAAAATGAAAGAATTAAAAAAAAAAGAACAGAGTGGGAGGATAGGAAATCTGGGTTTTAAGGGTAGGACAAAAAAAAAAACAGGAAAGTTGGCATTATTAGCATCTCAGGCAGAAGACAGTGAAATAATGTTGCAAAGTCTATTAAAATGTAGATTTGTTCATCAAGTTAAAACTTCATATAAATATATGGATAAAATAAAATTTTAACATGAACAAATTTTATTGAAAAATATCTTGTGAAAAGTCCTTTAGCAAGAAGGAAAATTGTTATGAACTGAATCATGTCCTCCTCCCAAGTATTCAGGTGGTGAAGCCCAAATCCTAAACATGACTTATTTGGAAACCAGGCCTTTAGAGATACAATTAACGTTAAATAAGGTCATAAGGATTGGTCCCTAATTTAAGAGGACTTGTGTCCTTATATGAAGAGGAACAGGCACCAGAAGTTTGTGGACTCACACAGAAAAGAGGTTATGTGAGCACAGAGCAAGTAGGCAGCCATCCACTGGCCTGGGAGAGAAGTCACACCAGAAATCAACCCTGACAGCACCTACATCTTATACTTCTAGCCTTCATAACTGTGTGAAAATAAAGTTTCTGGTATTTAAGTTACCCCATCTGTGGTATTTTATTATGGCATCTCTAGCATACTAAGACAGAAATGAACCCAAGAGGAAGTACATAAGGGAGGTAACTGTGAACTAATATTCTTATTAAATTCATTGTGTTTTTTTTTTTTAATACACAGTGATCAAACCATTTAAAATATATCAACTAACAAGTGATCAAACCATTTAAAATATATCAACTAACAAGAAAAGCTAAAATAAAACATATGGAATCTATCAAGGATAGGCAAGATTTTGGCATAATTGAAATTCCCATAGATGGCTGTAACACATTGGAAAAACCAGTATCTACGGAAGCTGAATGTATATATATGTTCAGATCCACCAATTTTTACCTAGCTGTATTCCCAGAGAAGTGAAAGTCTGTTCACTAAAAACATGTATAAGAATGCCCATATAACTTTTATTCATAATAGCTACAGACTAGGAAAAAATAAACCAAGTGTCCATTCATATTAGAATGGCTAAATAATCATCTATACGTGCATCAATGACAATGAGATGTCAACAACTACTGTGGTAAAATGGATTAATCTCACAATTTTGAACTAAAGATATCAGACTCAGAAGAGCATATGCTCTATTATCACATTCAACAAAAACAGGCAAAACTAATATAAAATTTTGGAAACTGGGAGAGAAATGCAGAGAATTGCAGTTACTGGATAGGAAAATGAGATGTGGCTTTTGAGAACTGCTAATGCTCAGTTTCTTAATGAGAATTTGTACAAGTGTACTGTGAACATTCATCAAGCAGTTATGATATAAAGATCAGGTGAGAACAAATGAAGGTGCTTGTCTTGTTATATGTTTACTTTGTGTCCCTCAATCTTGTCAAACTCACATACTAAATGTTACAGGTTTTCAAAAAGAATTTGAGGTGATTCCTTAGGATTTTTTTTTACAGAGTTAAATGTTTCAACTTCAAGTAAACATGGAGAAACAGTCTTTTTTATATTTATCATTTTTGTTTTATTTGTGATCTTGGATCTCTAGAACAATGTAGTAAAGTGTACATATTTTGCATGTCCTCAGTCTTAGAGGGAAAGCATTTACTCATTAACTATATGTTTTGTTATAGATATCCTTTATTAGTTTAGGAAAAAACCTTTCATTCCTAACTTGCTGAGGTATTTTAATTTTTTTATCATGGATATTTTATTCTGTTACTATGTTGACTTACACTAATTTTCAAATGCTAAACTAAACTTACATTCACAGGATAAACCCTGTGATCAAGATGTATTAGTAATTTTATATATTAACAGATTGGTTTTATTGTTTCTGATAAGAAATCAGCAGTTATTTAAATTTTGTCCCCTTGTTTTTATTCCCTGGATTTGTTTCAAGCTTTCTTTTACAAATTTTGTTTTTTGCTGTTTATTCATGCCATGACAAATCCTTTATTTTCTTTGCCATATTCTGCTTTGAGTGTATTGAGCTTCTAGAAACTTTAAATTGCTTTTCATTAAACTTGGAGAAATTTCAACCATTATTTCTTTATATATTTTCTGCTCTCTCCCCTCTTCTTCTAGATCTGAAACTTTATGCATGCTAGACTATTTAGTTTTGTTCTACAGGCTCTTAAGGTTCTGTTCATTTTTTTTTTCAATCTGTTTTCCTTCTGTTCTTCACATTGGAAACTTTCTACTGACTTGTCCTCAGGTTTATTGTCTTTATGCTGCTATCTGCAATTGGATGAGAGAGCTATCCATTATTTTTAAAAATTTAATTATTGTAGTTTTTAGTTCTAAAAAGTCCATTTTTATAGTTTTAATTTTTCTTGTAAAAGTCCCTATTCATTCACTCATCACACATTTCTTTTAATTATTGAAAAACATTTCTTTTAATCCTTATCATCTAAATATATAAAGAGCCAGGGTCCGTAATGACCAAAATGACCGAAGGCTCTACTGAACGCCAGGCTGCGCACGTAGCAGGCTGAGATGGGCGTGGACTGGCAAGCGGGCTGAACTACTGACCTCTAGGAGAGAGAGAGAGGCAGGGATGATCACCAGCTACCACAGCTGCTGGCGAGGCCCGGAGAGAGAAGCAGTGTCTGATCCTCAGCCCCTGTGGCAGTCAGTGCTGGGTCAGCGCCATGGAAGTTAGTCCTTCAGTCAGTGTTGGGTTGCAGCAGTGACCCAGCACCGACTGCCATGCTGCAAACACCATAGCGACCCAGAACTGACTCCCGAGGGGGCTGTGGATCAGGACTGGAGAGAGGCCTGGAGAGAGAAGCAGGGTCTGATCCACAACCTCCATGGCAGCTGTGGATCAGCCCTTGCCTCTCTTCCTCTCTGGGCCTCACCAGCAGCCATGGGGGCTGCTGATCAGCCCCACCTCTCTGATCAGGCCTGGAGATAGATCTGGAGACCCTGACTGGCATATAAACCATCCAATAAGAACCAAATTTGGGTGAACTGCCAGGAGCCAATGGCTGCCTAGGAGGCAGAGCTTTTGACACTGACTGGCATAGAAACTGACCAATCAGAACCTAATCTGGGTGAACTGTGAAGGCAGAACCTAAGATGGGGGCTGAGGAGGGGTTTTAAGGGCAATAGATGTTTGGGATAAAGTGTAAGAAAGTGGTTCAATTTTTTAATGACCTGTTTGGCAGTATGTGCATATGGCTGACTATCAGTCAGATATAGGGATTATGTATTTTTGCCTGCCAAGAGCATCTCCTCCTGCTGAAAAAGGCTCCCCCCCATTTAAGCAATCCTATCCTATATTATCTATTTTTGCTATTAAAAGAGTAATATGCTCATTAGACCGGGTTGACCGACCATCTTCTGGATGTCCGACTTCCTTCCAGACAAAGCTATGGTGGTGGGGGCTGAGGCAGAGGCAGTTAGGGGTGATCAGGCTAGCAGGGGAGGGCAGTTGGGGGTGAGATCAGGCTAGCAGGGGAGGGCAGTTAGGGTTGATAAGGCCTGCAGGGGAGGACAGTTGGGGGTGATAAGGCCTGCAGGGGAGGGCAGTTGGTGGCAATCAGGCCAGCAGGGGAGGGGACTTGGGGTGATCAACCGGCAGCAGAGGGCTATTGGAGGTGAGATTAGGCCAGCAGGGGAGGGCAGTTGGGGGTAATCATGCCATCAGGGGAGGGCAGTTTGGGGTGAGATCAAGCCAGCAGGGGAGGGCAGTTGGGGGTGAGATCAGGTCAGCAGGGGAGGGCAGTTAGGGGCACTCAGGCAGGCAAAGGCAGTTAGGGGCGATAAGGCTGGCAGGAGAGGGCAGTTAGGGGTGATCAGGCAGGCAGGCAGAGACAATTAGGGGTGATCAGGCAGGCAGGTAGGTGAGTGGTTAGAAGCCAACGGTTCCAGATTGTGAGAGGGATGCCCGACTGCCAGTTTAGGCCCGATCTTGTTGGATCAGGCCTAAACCGGCAGTCGGACATCCCCCGAGGGGTCCCATTTTGGAGAAGGTGCAGGCTGGGCTGAGGGGAACCTCCCCTGTGCACAAATTTCGTGCACCAGGCCACTAGTGTTTATAATAATGCTTATGTCTGCAAAATTCAATGCCTGAACTATCTCAGGGTGGTTTCTATTAACTGAATTCTCTCTTGACTATTCTTTTTTTTTTTTTTAAATATATTTTATTGATATTTCACAGAGAGGAAGGGAGAGGGATAGAGAGCTAGAAACATCGATGAGAGAGAAACATCGATCAGCTGCCTCCTGCACACCTCCCACTGAGGATGTGCCCGCAACCAAGGTACATGCCCTTGACCGGAATCGAACCCGGGACCTTTCAGTCCGCAGGCCGACGCTCTATCCACTGAGCCAAACCGGTTTCGGCTATTGCTTTTTTAAAGTTTTTAAAAAAAATTTATTGAATTTAGTGCAGTGACATTGGTTAAAAAATTATGTAGGTTGTTTTTAGCATGTCTGATATTTTGAAATATCTTATGTTCTGAGCTCCTTTGATAGTATCTGATAAATAGCAGCTCCTCAGTAAATATTTGATGAAATGAATAAATGCATAGATATGTGTATATGTTTGAACATATGTGTTTGTGTATCTTTTTCAGTGTAGGGGGGAATCTAGTCCTGTTTAGTACCCCAAAGTGTTCAGAAGGAAAGGACCTGTAGAAATCAGGTCTCATAACAGTCAGACAAATCGGAGAAATAAACCCATGGTTTAGAGGTAGATGTCGGACCACTCTACTGATTATTGCTCATAGCTTACTCCAATTTTTATCAAAAAATCAGAGAAAGGCAAAGAATTATGTGTTCCTCTTTACTTGAATAAAGCACTAGATTGTGCTTGATGTTTATCTTGTGTGTGTGTGTGCAATATATTAAAAATACGAAATAAAGCCAATAATTTTAATTTAATTTTAAATATAAAAACTTTATAGAATCACATCTCACTCTGACAGCCAAACAGATGGCCATGGCAACCTAAGGAGTGTGAAGTTCCAGCTTGTTGTTTGTCATTTTGCACTCATCGTAGATAATTATTTTACCTCCTAAGAACAACCAGGCAACTATTCTTTTCCTGCTTATTCTTTTGGTTTCATGACTTATATTTAATGACATGTTAAAAATTTACATAGTTGGAGTTTGTGCCAGAACCAGTTTCAAATTCCAATTCTTTCAAGCAACCATTTGTTCAATTCAGGTTGGTTATAACATTTTGTGGGCATAACACTGTAAAAGTTGTTGGTTGGCTTCTGTTATTGACTCTGCTGCTGTCCAAAAAAATCACTCAATTTTTATTTTTTTTCCCCCCATAAATAGGATTAAGTAAATTTTGGAAATCCTTTCAGTGTGGGACTACTGACTATATTTCTAATGTTAAGTGTTATGTAAAATATATATAATTTATAATCTTAATGTAAGAAGCTATTTTACAATGGGAGAAAATCTTTTGAATAATAATCTAGTTTCCTACAATATAAAAATTTGGCTAAGGAAACACCTGTTACATTTTATAAGCAAAATTGGAAAACAACATTAGAAACCTTGACTTATAGTAAGTTTAATAATTTCAACTAAAAGTAGCATGGTAAAATACAGAAAAATGGTCAATTTTTTCACTGCTAATTCATTAAAATTATCTAATTTGAGAGAAATTATTTTAAAAACATTAACAAATATATGTAAATAAATTATGTATTTATGGTAAAACATGTAATTATTAAGATGTTTCATCAATAGATTCATTAATTAGAGTATCATATATTTGCCTGAAATAATTTGTGATAACTGAGGATTTATTTCCCAAAATAGTATAAAATTAGACATAATCGTAAACTGGGTATATTTACTGAATGGACTTTTTAGCATTCTTTAGTTAATATTTTTATTGCTTTTGTGTCTTTATAATAAATTAAAAGGCATGCATTCTAATTTATATGGCTACACAAATACCTTTAAAATACTAACTTTGAAAAACTTATGCAACATGAAAATTTATTCATTTTTTTAAGAGAACATTACATAAAACAAAAGCAACTTTGCATATTTTGCTCTTTTAAAAAATTTATCTTTATAGTTGAACATAATACAGATGTACCTTTTTTTCCCCCATTGACCCTTTCTAGCCCACCGCCTCTCCCCATCTCAGGCATATTTTTTTCTTTAAATGCATGAACTAATAAAAAATAATTCAATATATAACTTATAATAAATAGATATAGGAAAACCATGACAAAAATAAAGCATTCTTTTTAAGGCTTTATCCTAGAATAATTTATTAAATATATTATAGAAAATGTTTATAATTGCATAACTTGTAAAACTTAATTTGATTTTTTATTATATAGTATTAATTTTAAGATTTATTTTTAAAATTCTAGGAAAATTATGCTATTTCTAAGAGACTGTTGCTGTGCAACAGACATATTCATATTTTATTTCTATTCTATCCATGCTTATTATTTTCATCTTTTTAAATTATTACTAGGGGCTTTGTCTGACTCAATTTCATGTGAGAGAGCTAATTTAATGGCTTACTGGGAGTTCAGAGTCCAGTCTCCAAGTAAGCACTTTATTAGTAGCTACATGGAAAACTCCAGAAGTTATGTCATGATGTCATAAGTTATTTTTCTTCATCTTGGGATAAAAATATTTTTCCTTTTATTTGTTTTGTGTTTTTTTGTTCTTGTGACTTGTCAATGAATATAATGTATGACCTCTTGTTGTTCATAGTATTAAAGTAATAATTGCAATATTAATACAAAAGTTCTGAAGACTTTGCAAATACACTTATATCTATGGTTCTGGAAGGTGGAAATATAATGAAAATATATGAATAGATTACTTGATCACATGACTGGTAGAAAAAACATTACATTAACCCCCAGGAATAAAATCATTGATAGAGAAACAAATCCTTAATGGTGCTTATGGGATTGGACTTAATACTAGTAACAGAGGAAATTTACTTTTCTCTACATTGGGAATGCATTCTAAACATAGTATGTATTATCAGGAAAAATATACAGAAAAATGTGTGTGTATATCTCAAATACAAATATTCATCATCAACTCTTTTTTTTAATTTAAAGTCTTTATTGTTTAAGTATTACATAAGTCTCCTTTTTCCCCCATTGACCTCTCCACAGCTGCTCCCACCCCCCGCCCCAGCACATGCCCTTATCCCCCTACTGTCTGTGTCCATTGGTTATGCTCATATGCATGCATACAAGTCCTTTGGTTGATCTCTTACCGCTTCCCCCCTACCTTCCCTCTTAGGTTGGACGGTCTGTTCGATGCTTCTATGACTCTGGCTCTGTTTTTGTTCATCAGTTTATGTTGTTCATTATATTCCACAAATGAGTGAAATCATGTGATATTTATCTTTCTCCAACTGGCTTATTTCATTTAGCATAATGCTCCCCAGGTCCTACCATGCTGTTGGAAATGCAAGAGTTCCTTCCTTTTTACAGCAGTGTAGTATTCCATTGTGTAGATGTACCACTGTTTTTTAATCCATTCATATGCTGATGGGCACTTAGGCTATTTCCAAATCTTAGCTACTGTAAATTGTGCTGCTATGAACATAATCCCTTTCTGACTGGTATTTCTGATTTCTTGGGATATAGTCCTAGAAGTGGGATCATTGGGTCAAATGGGAGTTCCATTTTTAAATTTCTGAGGAAACTCCATACTGTTTTCCACAGTGGCTGTACCAGTCTGCATACCCACCAGCAGTGCACTAGGTTTCCTTTTTCTCCATATTCTCACCAGCACTTGTCATTTCTTGATTTGTTGATGGTAGCCATTCTGACAGGTATGAGAGGATACCTCATTGTCGTTTTGTTTTGCATCTCTCGGATGATTAGTGACTTGGAGCATGTTTTCATATGTCTCTTGGCCTTCTGTATGTCCTCTTTCGAAAAGTGTCTATTTAGGTCCTCTGCCCATTTTTTTATTGGATTGTTTATCTTCCTTTTGCTAAGTTGTATGAGTTCCCTATAAATTTTGGAGATTAAATTCTTATCGGAGATAACATTGGTAATTATGTTCTCTGGTGCAGTGGGCTTTCTTGTTGTTTTGTTGATGTTTCTTTTGCTGTGCTACAGCCCACATCATACTCAATGGGCAAAAATGAAAACCATTTCCCCTAAGAATAGGAATAAGACAGGGCTTCCCACTTTCATCACTCCCGTTCAACATAGTACTGGAAGTGCTAGCCATAGCGATCAGACAAGAAGAAGAAATAAAAGGCATCCAGATTGGAAAAGAATAAGTAAAACTGTCATTATTCACAGATGACATGATATTGTACATAGATAACCCTAAAGACTCCATCAAAAAACTACTGGATTTAATAAATGAATTCAGCAATGTAGCAGGATACAAAATTAAAACCCAGAAATTTATGGCTTTTTTATACACCAATAATGAATGCACAGAAAGATAAACTAAAGAATCAATCCCTTTTACCATTGCAACAAAAAAATCAAGAAACCTAGGAATAAACTTAACTAAGGAGGTAAAAGACCTCTATTCAGTAAACTACAGCACGTTGAAAAAAGAGATAGAGGAAAACATAAACAAATGGAAGAATAAACCGTGCTCATGATTGGTAGAATTAACATCATTAAAATGTCCATGCTACCCAAAGCAATTTATAGATTCAATGCAATCCCCATTTAAATACCAATGGCATATTTCACAGTTCTAGAACAAACTCTCCAAAGATTCATATGAAATAAAAGAAGACCCCAAATAAGCACACTAATCCTGAGAAAGAAGAATAAAGTTGGAGGGATCACAATACCAGATATTAAGCTGTATTACAAAGCCACAGTTCTCAAAACAGCCAGGTACTGGCACTAGAACAAACATATAGACCAATGGGCCTGAACAGAGAACCCATAAATTGACCCAAGACATTATGCTCAATTAATATTTTACAAAGGAGGCAAGAGCATATAATGGAGTCAAGACAGTCTCTTCAATAAACGGTGTTGGGAAAATTGGACAGCTACATGCAAAAAAATGAAACTAGACCACCAACTTACACCATACACAAAAATAAACTCAAAATGGATAAAGGACTTAAATGTAAGATGGGAAACCATAAAAATCTTAGAAGAATCCATAGACAGCAAAATATCAGACTTATATTGTAGCAATATCTTTACTATACAGCTCCTAGGACAATGGAAACCAAGGAGGAAATAAACAAATGGGACTACATCAAAATAAAAAGTTTCAGCATCAACTTATACCTCATGTGTACATGAGATGTAGCTACCTATATGTGGATTTTTGCCCTTGTCATGCTCTTTAAGCCATCTTGACTCAGGAGAATGAGGTAATATCTGGAAAATGTATGCTACTGAGTTATGGCATATGCAGTTATTCTAGTTATACCTATAAAAGGATGAAACTGCTACAGTTCTTCAGAGCAGCTGATATATGTAAGCCCAAGAGTCTAAAATTGAACTACTTTACCCACTCTGCCATTAAGTAGGCATAGTAATTTATTATTTCTATAGTAACATATTACCACAAACTTAGGGCTTAAAACAACACAGATTTATTTTTTTAATATTATTTATTTATTTTTTTAATTGTTTGAAGTATTACAAATAGTAGTACATATCTCTCCTTTTTATTTTTCCCCATTGACCTCCCCCCGGCCTCCCCTTCCCCCCAGTACATGCCTTTACCTGCCCCCCCACCCCCAGTGTCTTGTATCCATTGGTTATGCTTATATGCATGCGTACAAGTCCTTCGGTTGATCTCTTACAGCCCCCCTCCCCAACCTCCTCTGCCTTCCCGCTGTAGTTTGACAGTCTATTCAATGTTTCTTTGCCTCTGTATCTATTTTTCCCCCATTTATTTCCTTTAAAAAATCTTGCCTCTGCAGACTAGAAATAAACGTATAATAACAAAAGATGTTTAAGTCCCAATTTCAGTGTCCAACATTTCTGAGTCCCCGTTTCAATGTCAAACAGTTCCTTATGTGTTCATGTCAGCAATGATATCTGGATGGTGGGCACATGGTGGCAATGCAGGTCTGACCCTCTCTGGTTTGGTCCTAGGCAACCTGCTGTGTAGCACAGCTGCTGACTACTAGTATGGCAAGGCGTCGTCAGCGTCTTCCATCTCTGGACTGTTTCTCCTCTTGTCTTCGTTGTTGGAGCAGACCTGTCAATTCCTCTCTGTTGCAGGAATCCACATGGTCTTGGAGTTGTTTTCTGAAAATATACAAACATATTCTCGACCAAAAGTTAATAAAGAAATCTTTTCTATATAATTGATTTGGGATCCTTTTTATCTTTGCCCAAACGATTTTCCTTTGTCTTATTTAGACACCATGTGTGTTTTTCATGGGTGTCTTGCTGTTAGCATTACAAATGAAAATTAATTTTGTAAAGTAAAAATTTTCTAGATGTAATTTACTTATAGGATATTTTTCCTTACATGATATTACCCTACTACCCCCCCCTTTTTTGATTAATGGAGGTTTTTGTAAATTTTATAATGCAGTCTTGATAACTTTAAATTTTAATTTTTTGCACAAAAATGTGACTGCTTTAGTTTCATTGCATGTTCAGGAATTTTACCATGAGATGAACTACCAATAGAAATTTTAGTTACCACTTTAGGAACAGCTTTTTGTCCAGTACAATTAAATTTTCTTGAATATTCACTTATTTAAATTAGGCTATTTAAATTAATCTGAAAACTTGATTATTTTTTTACTGTCAAATTTAATACTCTACCA
This sequence comes from Plecotus auritus, assembly GCF_963455305.1. Lineage (NCBI taxonomy): Eukaryota > Metazoa > Chordata > Mammalia > Chiroptera > Vespertilionidae > Plecotus > Plecotus auritus. The sequence goes on along the minus strand of NC_137770.1, from coordinate 127,207,148 downwards.
ACAATCTTAGTTTACCCTGTAAATATTAGTGGAAAGGATTATTTGCATTCTTGAGTAGGCCCTGAGCATTCCTGGTCCTAGGCTAGATTTAGATATAGGGCAGCTGCTGTCGGCCAAGTCTCTGTCTATTACCTGGGTCCCCATCTGAGCTGGGCCAAGTCACTGTCTGTCACCTGTGTCCTGATCTGAGCTGGGCGTGGGAAGCAAAGCAGCCATGGGGGCAGGAGACCTCCCTCAGACAGGGTGAGGGTTCAGGCCCCTGCAAGGTTGGGGGGGTGAGGGTCTGTGCCCCACCTCTGTTGATCCACAAGTTCTCTCCTGATGGCCCCTCTGCGACTGTGCCTGTCTTAGGTTGTTCCTTCCCTGAGAAATCTTACCCGTCTCTGGCTAACCAGTCATCCTCCGGGGCCCAGCAGGGTGATGTGAGGTTCAGTTCTGTCTCCTTGTTAGCCTATGCCCCCGTGGCCTCCACGCCCAGCACCTGCCTTGGGATACCCTTGCCTGCTGGCAGGGCCCAAGCATTGATCACATATCTCGGGGAACTCAGGTTTCTTCTCCAGGGAGGGCCCAGCTCACACAATTGGGCGAGAACAGATCAATGGTACCAGCCACCAAGAGGCTTCAAGCTCAGCATGAACAGAAAGCTCAGGCAACAGCTGTGGGCAATTGGATTGTGAGAAGAGGGTCCCTCTTGGCACAAAAGGCAAGAGGGGCCAATATAGAATGCTCAAGTGACTTCCCAGCACCCTAACTCCTTCTGAAAGGGATTATATCTTTAAAAAAAAAAAAATTGCTGCCAAACAGTCCAAGAATTAGTTTGTAAGTTTGTTTGGGATAATTGTACCATATGCTGTTGTAAAATATCTAAAATTATAATGACATTGTATAATAATATCATGTAAGGATATTCTTTGCTCTAGGCCATGGCAATTCAATTTCAAACTGGCTGTCAATTTCTTTCTGTAACTTTATATAAACTTTGTCAGGGAGGCAAAAACACAAATTATTCCCCCTTAACCCTCCATCACCCACTTATGTCCCACCCCCCTGTTGTCTGTGTCCATTGATTAGGCTCATATGCATGCACACAAGTTCCTTGGTTTATCTCTCCCCCTTACCCCCACCCTCCCCTACCTTCCCTGAGGTATGACGTGCTGTTCGACGTTTCTCAGTCTCTGGATCTGTTCTTGTTCATCAGTCTATGCCGTTCATTATATTCCACAAATGAATGAGATCATGTGATATTTATCTTTCTCTGCCTGGCTTATTTCACTTAACAATACTCTCCATCTCCATCCATGTTGTTGCAGATGGTAGGAACTCCTTCTTCTTTACCGCAGCATAGTATTCCATTGTGTAGATATACCACAGTTTTTTAATCCACTCATCTGCTGATGGGCATTTAGGCTGTTTCCAAATCTAGGTATGGTGAATTGTGCTGCTATGAACATTGGGGTGCATATATCCTTTCTGATTCGTGTTTCTAGTTTCTTGGGATATATTCCTAGAAGTGGGATCACTGGGTCAAATGGGAGTTCCATTTTTAGTTTTTTGAGGAAACTCCATACTGTTCTCCACAGTGGCTGCAACAGTCTGCATTCCCACGAGCAGTGCAGGAGGGTTCCTTTTTCTCCACATCCTCGCCAGCACTTGTCATTTGTTGATTTGTTGATAATAGCCATTCTGATAGGTGTGAGATGGTACCGCATTGTTGTTTTCATTTGCATCTGTCTAATGATTAGTGACTTTGAGGAGGTTTTCATATGTCTCTTGGCCTTCCTGCTGTCTTCTTTCGAAAAGTGTCTATTTAGATCAGTTGCCCATTCTTTGATTGGGTTGCTTATCTTCTTTTGGTAAGCTGTATGAGTTCCCTGTAAATGTTGGAGATTATACCCTTATCGTTGATATCATTGGCAAATATGTTCTCCCATGCAGTGGGCTTTCTTGTTGTTTTGTTGATGGTTTCCTTTGCAGTGCAAAAGCTTTTTATTTTGATGTAGTCCCATTTGTTTATTTTCTCTTTTGTTTCCATTGCCCTAGAGGCAGTATCAGTAAAGAAGTTCCTTTGCATTATGTCTGAGATTTTTCTGCCTGTGGATTCCTCTAGTATTTTTATGGTTTCCCGTCTTATGTTTAAGTCCTCTATCCATTTTGAGTTTATTTTTGTGTATGGTGTAAGTTGGTGATCTAGCTTCATTTTTTTGCATGTATCTGTCCATTTTTCCCAACACCATTTGTTGAAGAGACTGTCTTGACTCCATTGTATGTTCGTGCCTCCTTTGTCAAATATTAATTGAGCCTAGTGATTTGGGTCAATTTCTGGGTTCTCTATTTTATTCCATTGATCTATATGTCTGTTCTTGTGCCAGTACCAGGCTGTTTTAAGAACAATGGCTTTGTAATACAGCTTGATATCCGGTATTGAGATACCACCTACTTTGTTTTTCTTTCTCAGGATTGCTGCAGCTATTCGGGGTCTTTTTATATTCCAGATAAATTTTTGGAAAGTTCGTTCTAGGTCTGTGAAATATGTCGTTGGTGTTTTAATGGGAAGTGCATTGAATTTATAGATTGCTTTAGGTAGTATAGACATTTTGATGATGTTGATTCTACCAATCAATGAACATGGTATGTTCTTCCATCTGTTTATGTCTTCCTCTATCTCTTTTTTCAGTGTCGTGTAGTTTTCCACATATAGGTCTTTTGCCTCCTTAGTTAAGTTTATTCCTTGGTATCTTAATTTTTTTGGTGCAATGGTAAATGGGATTGCTTTTTCAGTCTCTCTTTCTGTAAGTTCATTATTGGTGTATAGAAATGAAATAGATTTCTTGGCGTTAATTTTGTATCCTGCTACATTGCCAAATTCATTTATTAAGTCTAGTAATTTTTTGACTGAGTCTTTAGGGTTTTCTATGTACAGTATCATGTCATCTGCAAATAAGGACAGTTTTACTTCTTCTTTTCCAATTTGGATGCCTTTTATTTCTTCTTCTTGTCTGATCGCAATGGCTAATACTTCCAGCACTATATTGAACAGGAGTGGTGAGAATGGGCATCCCTGTCTTGTTCCTGTTCTTAGGGGAAATGGTTTTAGTTTTTGCCCATTGAGTATGATGTTGCCTGTGGGTTTGTCATATATGGCTTTTATTATGTTCAGGTATGATCTTTCTATTCCCACCTTGCTGAGAGTTTTTATCAAGAAAGGGTGTTGGATTTTGTCAAATGCTTTTTCTGCATCAATTGATATGACTATGTGATTTTTATCTCTCAATTTGTTTATGTGATGTATCACGTTTATTGATTTGTGAATATTGCACCATCCTTGCATCCCCAGGATAAATCCTACTTGGTCATGGTGTATGATCTTTCTGATGTACTGCTGGATTCGATTTGCTAGAATTTTGTTGAGGATTTTGCCATCTATATTCATGAGGGATATTGGCCTGTAATTCACTTTCATTGTGTTATCTTTATCTGGTTTTGGTATTAGGGTGATGCTGGCCTCATAGAAGGAGCTTGGAAGTGTTCCTTCCTCTTGAATTGTTTGGAATAGTCTGAGGAGGATAGGTTTTAGTTCTTCCTTGAATGTTTGGTAAAACTCCCCTATGAAGCCATCTGGCCATGAACTTTTTTTTTGCTGGAAGCTTTTTGATGACTGCGGCAATTTCTTCCATATTTATCGGCCTATTGAGATGTTTAGATTCTTCCTGATTGAGTTTTGGAAGGTTATAGTTTTCTAGGAATATGTCTATTTCCTCCAGGTGTCCAGTTTGTTGGAATAGAGTTGTTCATAGTATTTTTTAACAATCCTTTGTATTTCGGTGGGGTCTGTTGTTATTTCTCCTCTTTCATTTCTGATTTTATTTGGGTCCTCCCTGTTTCTTGGTGAGCCTGGCTAGAGGTTCATCAATCTTGTTTATCCTTTCAAAGAACCAGCTCTTGGTTTTGTTGATCTTTTGTATTGTTTTTTTTTTGGTCTCTATCTCATTCATTTCTGCCCTGATCTTAATTATGTCCTTCCTTCTGCTCACTGTGGGCTTTTTTTGTTGCTCTCTTTCTAATTCTTTGAGTTGTTGAGTTAGATGATTTATTAGCATTTTTTATTGTTTTTGGAGGTAGGCATGTAGAGCTATAAACTTCCCTCTCAGGACTGCTTTCATTGTGTCCCATAGCAATTGCATTGTTGTGTTTTTATTGTCATTAGTCTCCAGGATGTTTTTAATTTCTTCTTTGATCTCGTTGATCACCCAATTATTGTTTAATAGTATGCTATTCAGCTTCCAAGTGTTTGATTTTTTCAGAATGTTTTTATTATAGATTATTTCTAATAGTATGCCATTGTGGTCTGAGAAAATGCTTGATATTATTTCAATCTTTTTAAATTTGGGGAGACTTTGCTTGTGACCCAGTAGGTGGTCTATTTTTGAAAATGTCCAATGTGCACTTGAGAAGAACGTATATTCTGTGGCTTTGGGGTGAAATGCTCTGAAGATGTCAATTAGGTCCATTTGATCTAGTGCGTCATTTAGAATTGCTGTTTCTTTGCTGATTTTTTGTCTAGAGGATTTATCCAGTGATGTCAGTGGTGTATTAAAGTCTCCTACTATGATTGTATTGTTGTCGATCTCTCCCTTGATATCTTCTAGGAGTTTTTTTATGTATTTGGGTGCTCCTGCATTGGGTGCATATATGTTTACCAGAGTTATATCTTCTTGTTGAATTGCTCCCTTTAGTATTATGTAGTGGCCTTCCTTATCTCTTGTGATGGCCTTTTCTTTGAGGTCTATTTTATCAGAGATAAGTATCACAATCCCAGCTTTTTTCTCATTTCCATTTGCCTGAAAAATGTTTTTCCATTCCTTCACTCTCAGTCTGTGTGAATCCTTTGCTCTGGGGTGGGTCTTTGTAGACAGCAAATATATGGGTCATGTTTTCTTATCCATTCAGCTACCCTATGTCTTTTGATTGGTGCATTTAATCCATTTACATTTAATGTTATTATTGACAAGTACATGTTTGTTGTCATATTTTTCCTTAGTGTTTGTGTTTCTTTTTGCCTTTCTCTTTCTTCTTTTTACAGCAGTCCCTTTAGCATCTCTTGCATTGCTGGCTTGGTAGTGATAAGCTCTCTTAGCCCTTTTTTTGTCTGTGAAGCTCCTGATTCCACCTTCAATTTTGAATGATAGCCTTGCTGGGTATAGTATTCTTGGATTCAGACCCTTGCTTTGCATCACTTTGTATATTTCATTCCATTCCCTTCTGGCCTGGTGTGTTTCTGTTGAGAAATCAGTTGATATTCTAATAGGAGATCCCTTGTAGGTAACTTTCTGTCTCTCTCTGGCAGCCTTTAAGATTCTTACTTTGTCGTTAGTGTTCGCTAATTTAATTATGATGTGTCTTGGTGTCGATCTTTTGGGGTTCAACCATTTGGGACTCTTTGTACTTCTTGGACTTGCATAGTCTTTTTCTTGCCAATATCAGGGAAGTTTTCTGTCATTATTTCTTCAAACAGGTTTTCTATTCCTTGCTTCTCTTCCTCTCCTTCTGGTATCCTTATTATTCTAATATTGTTTCATTTTGTGTTGTCCCAAAGCTCCCTTAGGCTCTCCTCTTGCTTTTTAAGTCTTCTTTCCAGTTGCTGCTGTGTTTGTGTGTTTTTTCCTACCTTGTCTTCTAATTTGCTGATGCGATCCTCAGCCTCTTCTAGTCTACTGTTTAAGCCTTTCATTTTGTTCTTTATTGCAGCTATGTCATTCTTCATCTCTTCTTGGTTTCTTTTCATGTTGGTGACATTCTCATTCAGCTCCTTATAGTTCTCGTTGAGTTGTGTGCATTTGTCATCCATCCGTTTAAACATCCTTATAACCATTTCTCTGAATTATTTCTCTCTTAAGCTGCTAGCCTCAATTTCATTTAACTCCCTTTCTGGTGATTCCTCTTTTTCTTTCCTTTGGGAGTTGCTTTTTTGTCTCCCCATGTTTTCCTGTAATGTTTTTATTGTAGATCCAATTGCTTTGCTACCCAGGTTCTTTTGGTGATGGTGCTACTGGTATAATCTCTCAGTTCTCCTGGGCTTGGTAATCTAGTGTAGCTCCCTACTTGAGCTATTTGGGGTCTCTTGATGTAGGCCTGCGAGCTTGAGAGGCACAACTGCGGTGTCTAGAAGTCAGCATCCATGGAGGGGAGTATCCCAATTTTTGCTGTCTTGCACCCTTAATTGAAATCACGCATGCCCAGTGGGGACTCACAGTGGCACCAAGGAACTGTCTGTCAGGGTGATGTGGCTCAGGGGGCCTGCCCTCTGGACAGGTGTGACTGTGATACCCAGAGTTCTGTAGTTATGGGGTGGGCAGACTCAGCTTTTGCTGCTGCACCTGTGGTGTATAGACACTTACTCCCAGTGGCAGCTCACAGGAGCACCCACAATAAGTTTGCTATCGAGGCACACAGAAGCACTCTGAAGGGCCCTGGCAGTGTAGCTGTGTAATTTAGGTACCTAACTTCTAAAGATTTCTCTTTAGGGCAGATCCTATGGCCTCAGGGAGTATTCAGATTCCATGGTGTTAATCAGTGTGGGATCTGAGTGTGGTTATATTGGTTGCCTGGAGACTGGAGGGAGAGGCTATCTCTCAGGAAAAAATGGCAACTGGGGCTTAGATATGACTCAGCACCAGACTTGCTTCCACCTCTCCTGGACCGTCCGCTGCCTACTCCCCCCAGATTCCACAATTCCACCCCTTCTTCTGCACCTCAGCCACAGGTAATTGTCTGTATCCTAAAGGTCCTACGAACTAGGTTCAGTGGAGAAAAGCGCCGGCCCCAGTGCGAGAAGGGACCGTGTCTCTGCAAGTTCCTCTCTTGCCGGCACTCCACGGTCTGGCAGATCTTCAGGGCTGCCTTAGAGCTCAAATCCCAAATCCAGACTCCAAGGTCTAAAATCCCCTACCTTCTGCAGTCCCGTGGACCCTTATTTTTTCCAGTCAGACGCTTTGCCTGTCCTCAGGGATGCGGCTTGTCACTGTGTAGTTTCTCCCCGACCTTCTGGGCACAGAGGTCCGGCAGATTCTACTGCCTAGATCTTTGATTTTACCTTTATTGGGGGGATCTCTGCCCTTCCTGGCTGCAAACTGTCTCACCAGCTGCGCCTCCTTCGCCAGTTCGGGCTGGATTCCACTCGTTTCAGCTGCTCCCTCTATTTGCTCCGGGACAAGGCTCAGGACACGTCCGTCTATTCTGCCACCATTTTGTCTCCCCACACAGATTTATTTTATAGTTCTGAAATGTAAAATGGGGCTAAAATTCAGGTGTGAAGAGGGATGTATATCCTGTAGAGGATATCTGTTTCCTTGTCTTTCTAGCTTCCAGAGGCCTCCCACTTTCCTTAGCTTGTAGTTCATTCCTCCATCTTCAAAGCCAGCAATAGAGCATCTTTAAATCTATCTCTGGATCTAACCTCCTGCCTCTCCTTTCCACATTTAAAGGACATTTGTGATAGCATGGGGCTTACCAGTATAAACCAGAATAATCTCCATATCTTAAAGTCAGCTGAATTGCAACACTAACCTATCTGCAACCTTAATTTTCCTTGCAGTGTAAGAGAACATGTTCATAGGCTTTAGGGATTAGACCATGGCCAGCATTGGAGGGGATCCAATATTCTACCTACCACAACACATTATAATGCCTTGTCATGTTATTGCATTATTAATAACTTTAGAGTCAGCCAAAAAAGAATTTAGAATTGAGTCTACCTGTTATAAGATATTCAAATATATGAGAAGAAACACTGGGTTGAAAGTCAGAAGTTGTAAATGCTAGTTCTGATTTGCCCCTGAAGATATGCATTGCTTCCTCAAAGTCACGTTGATATCTGTGGGCCTAGATTTCCAAATATAGATGAGGTAATGTCTAAATCCTCAATACAGCCTAAAAAGAATTAATACTTTTGGGAAAGAGAATAGATCAAATCAAGGAAGAGACTTGTAAAATCAGAAGACTTAGCTAGACTTACTGGATATAAGACTACAAAAGGGAACACAGATGACTTTTTTGAAATTCAGAATCAAAGAAAGAAAACAATCACAAACTATTAATTTATTGTCATTTTTTGAGCCATGCACTAAAGTTTGATAAGCAACCCTCAGTGACTACATGGTCAATAGTTTCTGGAGGAAGCAATGTCCGCAGGTTATGTACCTGCTCCAAGGAGATTTTGCTATTAATAGCAGAGAAGATCTTGGAGATTAAGCGCATTTCTAACCCCTCGAAAGGCAGTGCACATTATGTGAAAGGAAGAAGTGAAGAACCAATCTTTATGGCAGTGTTTCTATTTTAGGTATAGAGAGAAAAAAAACAACACACATTCGGACAAGTCCTGGGATATTTGAGAAATTTGGTGTCTACACTACAGAACCAAACTGACAAATCTCAAGAATTATTAGATAGGTGAAGTGATTGAGCCTCAAAGTTTGAGGGGGGCTTTGGGATTTTCAAGAAAATTGTATCTAGACTATTAAATTTCTCGTTATAACTTAATCTAAAATTAATCTCAATATAAGATTCTTGTACTGTGTTTTAGATATTTCTGAAACCACTTTGATTAAGGAATGACCACTGCAAATATATAAACTGGCTACCCTTAGAAATTGATAAAAAATAGTATACATGAGCACACATAAGAGAGTCTGTGTATATGTGTGTTTAAACATTAAAGTAATATTTATCATCTTTAGTCTACATGATCAGCACATGATTGAAACTAAAGATGTATTAGACTTTTAATATAAAACATAACTAAATTTATTCTGAGAAAATTATGAACTTATGTACTTAAAGAATTCATGAAAGGGACATCTTAAAAATAAGGATTTTTGTTGAATTAGTGATAATAGGGTCTTGCTAATGCCTATCTGCTAATCTCTGTCCTTTTAGCAAGATACAAAAAGATGCATTCAGAGTAGAGTTATTTGAAAAGCAGTGGAGGTAGAGTTAGAGAGTTTAGGAACAAATCAGGGTATTCCTTGGCATCATGTGCATATTGGAATTGCTTTATGTTTATAACCGAGCATTGAAACCAGAGGTTCAGGCTGCTGCTCAAGGGTTATTTCTGAAATCTATATACAAGGTCAGGATCTGAGACATACTCTGTACACAAAGCTATGTTGCAGTGAGTAAAGCTGTAAAAACATTCTACTATATTTTCTTGTGTCCAGAGGGTATAATAATGCTGGCCAAAAAAAAAAAAAAGGAAGATTTATATTTATATCTTTTACCCTTCAAAAGTAGTTTATAAATAAATTAAATTATTTTTCAGTATTTCCTCTATCAAATTGCATCATACATTCTAAAGGAAATGCACAGAGCATAAAAGACAAAATAACACTTGTAGGCATCAGAGCAGACTAATAAAGCACCATCCTGAATTTCTTGACAAGGAAAAGACCTAAGGCTGGAAATAGTTCCATATGTTAGAAAAATGAAAAACTGAGGAGACTCAGATGACTCCCTTATCGGGCTATTTTATGGAATGATTTATGGCCTGAGGCTTGAGCAAGCCCTACTGAATGTATACTCAATTACAGCAACAAGTCACACAAATACCCTCACTGATGATCATTCAAGACTATGCACCTATTTTAAAATAAAAGTCATATGCATTTAAGCCAGCAATTTTCTAATGGGCCATTTTAATAATTCTGTTATGCTTAAAATTTATTTATTGTGTGCCTTGAGAACTGCAGAACCATTTATCTGCTAGCTTAAGTTTCCAATGGTTCTGACATTAATACATAAGATTTAATTAGCAAGGCTTGTACACGGAGGGTTTTCTATTTAACACTTAAGCCAGCTTCCTATTTAATATATGTTTAGCCAAGTCTTCTAGATAGTAATTTAAAACAGGATGCTAAAGAATAACAATCATTTTGCATACTACTGAAGTTTTTTCTCAGCATGTCTTTAACTTCGTTTTCTAAAATTTGTATTCATAAGACATTGTTGATAGCTCATCATAAACAAGTGTCATTATCAATTTGACAAAAATTCACCCATCATATCATTTTTTATAAATGAAAAAAGCATTTTAATATTTGTTCTACCATAAATGGAGATTACTAAAGGTAAAACGATAGAAAAATTGTCAGTAAGCTGAAAATTAAGTCAAAAGTACTATGTGATGCAATTCCAAGTGGTTCTAGATTCTGGTATTTTCCTTCCACTAAAACTAAAAAAAGAAACTTCTATCTTTAATATAAACCTTTACACTTTAAATTTGCAACAAAAACACAACACTATTTAATTCTAACTACATGCATATTGGACTTTTTCTTTAGCACAATTTCAAAAATATAATAACTGACACCATCAGAGTTGCTAATGAAATACAAAATAAAAATTAGTAGATACATTTAGTACTTATAATAATAATGGGTTGTTTTCATTAATTGATATTAAAGCTATGCTATGTCTTCTGAACATAAAAAGGATTACTTCTGCTGTATGACTTACATAGAAACAAGTGGTAAGGCTACATAGAAAGAGAAGGAAAGCCAAAATGCCAACATCTGCTTCTATTCTAGAAGGAAGAGATAAGATATAATGAGAAAGAAGTTTGCTGATAAAGAATAAGCAAGAAAAGAATAGTTTCCTGGTTGTTCTTAGGAGAAAAAATAATTATCTAGGATGAGTGCAAAACGACAAACAACAAGCTGGAACTTCACACTTCTTAGGTTACCATGGCCTGCTGGTGGTCTTGATCCAGCATCTAGAAAGGTTCAGGAATCTGGAGAAGGGTTATACATAAATTAAATAAGAGTGCAGATACGAAACGTAATTTTGAAAGGCATTTGGGGGGCCAGAGGAGACTTAGCTAAAGGAACTAAGTTCTCCCTTGTCTTAGGACCCCTTGCTTTTTATTAACACAAATTTTCCTAAGGCAAGGTAAATATACACTTCAAAGGCCAGGGTTTGGTACACAGAATCCATTATCAGATTGGAGAATAGCCTGTGGCTGTTCAGGTGTTTGGCCAGTAGGAGGCAATAACATGTAGATTGAAATGCCCTTAGCTGTCTGGCAGCAAGCAATCAATTTATGCATCCTTTTCAGGTTTGGGGAAATGCCCTCAGCCATTTCCAGATGATTCAGCCCTGCTGACATGCTGGAATTGGCCTCTAGCAGTTGAGATTATTAAACTTACTATAAGTCAAGGTTTCTAATGTTGTTTTCCAATTTTGCTTATAAAATATAACAGGTGTTTCCTTGGCCAAATTTTTATATTGTAGGAAACTAGATTATTATTCAAGAGATTTTCTCCCATTGTAAAATAGCTTCTTACATTAAGATTATAAATTATATATATTTTACATAACACTTAAGATTAGAAATATAGTCAGTAGTCCCACACTGAAAGGATTTCCAAAATTTACTTAATCCTATTTATGGGGGGAAAAACAATAAAAATTGAGTGATTTTTTTGGACAGTGATAGATCCTCCCTTCCCCCAACTGGTGGGCAGAGTATGACATAACCAGGGTCTGCACTGGGACATCCCCAAGACATTCAACCACCAATCAGTGCTTGCCGAGTGCCCTGGGCCCCACCCCTTCCCATTCCTCCCTGGGCCCAACCCCTTCCTGTTCCTCCCCTCAAAAGGCATGTTCACTGCAGCACGTGTTGCTGTCTCTCCAGTCTGCAAGGCAGTCTGGCTGGCTCCCTCCTTCTCCTCCTCCCCCTCCTCTAATCCTGGTTTTTCTACCCTCCTCCGTAATGAATCTCACTCATTAGTGCGGAATAAACTTCCTCTTTTACATGCCTTGGTCTCTGACTCCCATTTCCTGCGCCTCAAACCTTACAGACAGCAGCAGAGTCAATAACAGAAGCCAACCAACAACTTTTACAGTGTTATTCCCACAAAATGTTATAACCAACCTGAATTGAACAAATGATTGCTTGAAAGAATTAGAATTTGAAACTGGAGTGAGGGGTAGGGGTGGGATAGAAGAGGTCAATGGGGGAAAAAGGGGGAACATATGTAGTAATTTCAACAATAAAGATTTTAAAAAGATTATATGAATTCAACTGTACTCCTTGATAAATGCTGATATAAGACATAAGGATATATTTTTGTGATTAATAGTTACTGTGAAAATATTCTGCACAGCAGAGTGAAAAAGTATATATAATGAGACATAATCAAGAGTATATCAAGTAGAATAGACAATTAACTTAGAGGAACATTTAAACATATTTTAATCTAAAAAAAAAATTTTTACCTGGCTTAGACTTTACCTTCTTAGAGCTATAAAACCATTAAAAGCAATTAATAGCTATACTTTAAAAACTGTCCAGAATAGTGAAAATGAGTGATAATTTATGAAGTTAGGTTAATTCTCAAACCAAAACCAAGCAATAATGGAATAAAAAATGTAAATGGTGACCATTTTTATTTCCAAATATATAAAAATTTGTAATTCTTAAATATTTACATGTGCATTTAAAGAACAACTCATTATCAACTCCTACATTTTCCAGATTTATAAGGATGATTCAACATTTGAAAAATGTTAATTAAATTCAGCATGTTAGTTGGCTGAAGGAATTGAATACAAATGGTAATCTTGCCCTGCAGGCATGGCTCAGTGGTTGAGAATAGACCTGTGAACCAGGAGATCACTGTTCTATTGCTGGTCAGGGCACATGCCAGGGTTATGAGCTTGATCCCCATTGAGGGGTGGGGAGCATGCACGAGGCAGCCTATCAATGATTCTCTCTCATCATTGATGTTTTTATCTCTCTCTCCCTCTTGGAATCAATAAAAATATAAAAAAAAGAAATGGTAAAAATAATTTGATAAAATTAAACTCATCAAATTAATGAAAGCTCTTAGCAAAGCTTAAATAGAAGAAAATTTTATTATTAATAAAGCATATTTACTGCAAACATGAAACATCAATAATCTTTATTGGTGAAACACTTGAAATAGTACCACTTAGGATAATTCTATATAATAAAAGCTTAATATGCAAAGTGTCCGGTCCCCAGTCATCCATTCAACCAATCAAAGCATAGTATGCTAATAATATGCTAAGGCCACTCAACTGCTTGCTATGACGTGCACTGACCACCAGGAAGCAGAGAGTCGACCGGTCAACCAGTCGCTATGACATGCACTGACCACCAGAGGGCAGACGCTCCAACTGGTAAGTTAACTTGCTGCTGGGGTCCGTCTGATAGGGACTGAGCGAAATAGCCTGGACTTGCCCTGTAACCCTCCCACAGTCCCTCCACGGCTAGCCAGCCTCCCACGTCCCTCCCTGGCCCTGATCATGCACTGGTGGAGCCCCTCGGCCTGGCCTGTGCCCTCTCACAATCCGGGACCCCTTGGGGGATGTCGGAGAGCTGGTTTTGGCCCGATCCCTGCAGGCCAGGCTGAGGGACTCCCCCCGGTGCACAAATTTGTGCAGCAGGCCTCTAGTAATAAAATAATAGCTTGCAATCAAATAAGAGAGAATGTAGTAGAAGTAGTTGTATTCAATACAATGAGATAAGAATAAAAGAGCTATAAATGCCAATAAAGAGGAAAACAAAACTTATATTCAGACAATATCCATATTGTTTAGAAAATCAAATCAGGAATAGAAAACTTAAAGTTATCAAAATTAAAGTGATTTACTGAAGTGATTATATATGCCTTTAAAATTCAATAGTTTTCTTAAAGCGGGCCCTTTAATATTTCTTGCAATACTGGTTTGGTGGTAATGAATTCCTTTAGGTTGTTTTTGTTCTTTGTTTTTCTAAGAAGCTCTTTATTTCATCTTCAATTTTAAATGGTAGCCTTGCTGGGTAGAGTTATCTCCGTGTAAGTCCTTGCTTTTCATCACTTTGAATATTTCATGCCAATCCCTTCTGGCCTGAAGTGTTTCAACTGAGAAATCTGCTGACAGCCTTATGTGAGTTCCCTTGTCTTTACTTGCTGCTTTTAAGAATATCTCTTTGTCTTTAAGCTTTGACATTTTAATTATGATGTGTCTTGATGTGAGCTTCTTTAGGTTTATCTTTATAGAGACTTTTTGTACTTCATGTATTGTGTGGCTCTTTTTTACCAGGATTGGGAAGTTTTTAGCCATCATTTCTTCAAACAGGTTGTGGATGTCTTGCTCACTCTCTTGTCCTACTTGTATCACTACGACATGGATACAATGGGTGGTGTCTTAGAGGTCCCTTAGACTTTTCTCACTTAAAAAAAATATCTGTTCTCTTTGTTGCTCTGCTTGGATACTTACTGTTATCTTGTCCTCTAAATCACTGTTTGATCTGCTTCATTTAACCTGCTGCTGATTCCGTCTAGTGTACTCTTAATTGCATATACTGTATTGTTTGTTGGTGGCTGGTTCTTTTTTATGGTCTCTTTGTCCTCTTTAATGCTTACTATCTGTTTAAGTTCACTGAGACCATCCATTGTTTCCCTAAGGTCCTTGAGCATTCTTATAACCATTGTTGTAAGTTGCATCTGGTAGCTTGGTTGCTTCCATTTTATTTAATTCTTTTTCTGAGGGATTCTCTTTCTCTTTGGGGCAGCATATTTATTTGTCTCCCCATTTTGTCTGCCTTTTTGTGTTAGATTCTATATGTTAGATAGATCTGCTATGACTCATAAGCTTGTTATGAGGGCTTTCTGATGCAGGTGCTTCATGGGTCTCAGTGGCACAATCATCTAAATCACCTTATCTAGGTACTCCCAAAATGTTTCTTGTGTGGGAAATGCGCCCCCTCCTTTTGTAGTTGAGACTTAAATTCAGTTAGCCGGTTAACTGAATTAGTTAATCCTCAGGCTGGCGGACTATAAGGATAGACCTTGTTCACCATGTATGAGTCACTATTCTAGGGCTTCTCCCTGAGGTGGAGTTGTTCCCAGAAGGGTCTGGAATCCTCCTTTGGCTGAGACATTTGTGTGGCTAGTTTGGCCAAGCACTGGTGAAGTTTGAAGCCCACCACTTGTTGTGTTGGTTCTGACCCCACTAAGATAACAGGGTTCCAGTGCAGGTCGGTGTCAGTTGTTGTGTGTAACTGATCTTGGGTTACCTGTCTGGAACCACCATGTTATTCACTGATTGTGACTGTGTCTACTGGGCCTGGGTGTACATGGGAGCGGCTAACCTGTGCACAAGGGTTAGCTTCCTGCATCTCTAAGCTAGGGGCCGACCAATAAAATGTGCAAGGCTCTCTGAGTTTGGAAGCCACCTGTTAGCTACACCATCACCCCTGAGGTTGCCTGGACTTCCTCTGGAGATTTTTGAAGAAAGTCTGTACAGTAGGCTCAGATTGCACCTCCCACCCCTTACACATTGTGCAGGCGTAGATGCGTGGGCAACTGGGTCAAGAGGATGAGGTTAATGGTTTTCCTACTTGGAGGCAGCATGATCAGACACTCAATGGGGAGAGTCTGGCCCCTACTCCAGAACCATACCACTCAGTTTATGCTAGAGTCTTTAACTCTAGCTCCCCTAGGAGAAGCACACCACCTATTCAGTTTGGGTGCAACTAACTATTCCCTCTGCCAGAACAAGCTCAGCAGGGTGAGACCCCCCAGAAATTGGGAAAACAGATCACAGCAATCTTCTGTTGGGGTGGTGCCAGCTAAGCCCACTGTTGGGGAACAAGTTCTACACTTCCCTTTAGCTGTGTAGCTGCTCTGATCAAGCCTCAGACCAGAGCCTCTGAAGTAGACATGCCTGGAAGGTTCCAGATCTTAGTGGTCATTCCTTCACCCAAGGGACTGAGCTTAGTAGGGTGGGCCACGAGGATTTGGGAAGATAGCACTAAACAGCCTCATGTTGGGGGTGGTACTAGCTGACCTTGCAGGTGTGTGTCACCAGTGTTTGGAGGATCAGTTAGTGCACTCCCCAAGCTGGTGCTGTAAGAATAGTTCCCAACCCTGGGAAGCTGGCACTTCCTTAAGATATTGATTCAGGACTGGGACCTCAGTAGCTGACCCTCCAGATCTCTCTTTGGGGTCATGCCATCAGATCTTCTTTTTATGACTCCCATATGCCTTGTTTATAGCCTTCCCTCTACCAGAATCCTGGGTGAGTACCTGAGAGCAAGCTCTTGTTCTTTAACCCTTTAGAAAAATCCTTGAGATTCTAGCAGACTCTCTTCTCTTCCCAAGGAACAGAATTCCTGCTGATTTTCACTGCCAGATGCTATGCAAGCTCCACTTCCCAGCCCTTGGTGCTCTTAGTTGGGGGTCCTGGCATGGGGTTGAGATCCCATGCTCCTGAAGGGGGACTTGTACAGCCAAGATGTTCCTCTGGCTTTTCAGCCACTGCACCTGGTGTGGGGCCAGCCCTCTCTTTTTACCAGTCTCTACGATGCTACTTCTATAAAACCTAGGATATAATACTCTTTCTGTTCAGCTGTCCTTTAGTTGGTCATTCAAGTTGATAACTCTTTAATTTGGCTGTAAATCTGGTGTGGTTCTAGGAGGAGCAGTGTGCAGCTTCTACCTACTCTGCAGTCATCTTGAAAATCTAACACAAATACTAATTATTTAAAAATTGTCCAAAACCAACTTCCCAGTATGGTAACTTATTAAATATTTTTTTTCTGCTGATTATTCAACTAGACTGAAATGCACTGTGGTTACTATTTCTTCTTTCTGATTTAAGTGACTTTTAAAAAATATATATTTTTATTGAATCAGAGAGGAAGGAAGAGGGAGAGAGAGATGGAAAAATCAATGATGAGAGAAAATCATTGATTTGCTGCCTCCTGCACACTTCTTTCTTGTTATTGAGCCTGCAACCCAGGCATGTGCCCTTACCAGGAGTCGAACCATGACCTTAGGTTGACACTCAACCACTGAACCACGCTGGCCAGGCTGACTTAAGTGACTGTTGACAAGTATTGCATGTTGAACATATTTAAAACTGGGTAGTTTTATTGATTAAGCTTTTGTCCACACTAGGTAAAAGAAAATTATATTATAATTGATATCAATATCCTTTTATTCTGTCATGTGTATTAGTAAACATTATTTATAACTTCACATTAACTCTTTTCACCTTCCAGAAAATAATTATACTATACTAGAGGCCCAGTGCATGAAATCATGTGCATGTAGGGTCCCTAGGCCTAGCCTGCGATCAGGGCCATGTCTGCCACCCCGCAATGTTCTGAGATGCTGCTCGCTGCCCTCCCAGGATGCTCTGCGACACTGCCACCACTCTGGAATGCTCTGTGATGCTGCCACCACCCTGCAACCCTCCGCGAAGCTGCTCACCTCCACCCCAGGATGCTCTGTGAAGCTGCGTGCTGACACTCCGTGAAGCTATTTGTTGCCACCCCAGGATGCTCCATGTCACTGCTGCTGCCCCGGGATGCTCCATGATGCTCCTGCCACCTCGTGATGCTCCCCGTTGGCCATCCTGTGATGGGAGCCTGCAGGCTGGAGGGAGGGACTGAGAGGTAGTCAATGTACCTCATACCGACTGGTTAATTGGTCATTCTGGTCCTGACACCTGGCCTTTTATTATTATAGACTAGTGGCCTGGTGCATGAAATTCGTGCAGGGGGTGTCCTTCAGCCCAGCCTGTATCTCTCCAAATTGGGACCCCTCAGAGGATGTCCAACTGCCGGTTTAGGCCCGATCCCTTTCACAATCCAGGACCGCTGGGTCCTAACTGCTCACCTGCCTGCCTGCCTGATAGCCCCCAACTTCCCACCTGCCAGCCTGATTGCCCCCAACTGCCCCCCTGCCAGCCTACTTGCCCCCAACAGCCCCCCCTTGCTGGCCTGATCTCCCCCAACTGCCCCCCCCCCAACTGCCCTCCCTTCCTGGCCTGATCGCCCCTAACCACCTCTGCCTCGGCCCCGCCACCATGGCTTTGTCCAGAAAGGTCTCCCAGTCTAATTAGCATATTACCCTTTTATTTGTATAGATGTTTATAAAACCTCTATTTGCTGCTTTACTATTTTCATAAATAAGTGTCATAATCAGGTTAGGATGATTTGGTTGATAAATCAACAAAGATTATACTTAGAATCAAAAGCAATGTATTTGTTAAGTTATTATTTTTAAATTATCCCTACACAGTACTTGGTTTCAATTAATGTAAATCTAGATAATATCTAATTAAAATTATTCAGCCATAACAAAATAATAGAATAAGCATTTAAAAATTACCACATAACTGAAATAAATGAATGCCAAACAACCACTGTAACACAATCCTTTAATCTAATAGTAGATACATGTAACTTGCCACAGGAAAATTTTTGGTTGATAATTTAAAAAAAATAAAGTTTGGGTGGCAGAAAATATATTTTCTTCAGAGTTGGATTAATTTCCCTACAGCCTCTGCTTTATTAAATGATGTGTGTACATTTAGTTCTTGGGAAAAATGTTATGAAATATAGCCAAATGCATATTCTGATTTATCACACATCACATTAGTTTATAAAATCTATAATAATAAAAGGGTAATATGCTAATTAGACCAGACGTCATTCTGGACTTCAGTCCAGACAAAGCCAGCCGCCAGAGAGAAGCCTGGGTCCAGGGTGCCAGAGGGAAGCTGGTGCCAGAAGCCGGGGGAAGGAAGGCCTACTCTTTCATGAGTTTCATGCATTGGGCCTCTAATAATAAACATAAATGACTATTTCTTAGCAATGCTCAACAAACAATAACTTTATTTAAAATAATGAATATTTATTATGTGAGCTTCCCTTTTGTTGCATTGTAGGAAGCTCTGCACAAATAACCCCTGATTTCCCCATATAATGTTCAAAGATGCAACCAGTTATTAAGAGGTAATGACAATGAAAGAAAAAATCACATAGTTCAAGGTAACAGCATTATAGAAGCCTTCACCCACTCGAAATGATCTAAATTTGGTATCAAACTTCTGATCTAAACTTGAGAATGTCATTCACAATAAATAAATACCTAAATAAATAAGTTACAGAGTTATAGTTATATTGGAAAATCAAAAAGCATTATTCTCTTAACATAATACTCTCCAAAGGGGTTAGTGGGTAAAAAGGGCAATATATTTACTACTTTCAACAATAAAAATTAAGAAAATAATAAAGTAAATTACAGATGTCAAAAAAAAAGCATTGTTCTCAATAGAGCTGAATTTATATTATATGAGAACTACATTTGATCTAGACTTGGAAAGATTTAGAAAGTGCCATCCAGTCACATTCACTTTATAGCTAAATGAGGAATCTGAGATCTTTTGTACTAAATAAGAAAAAGAAGGGAAGTTGAAAGATAATATTGGCTTTGGAATTAGTTAACCTGGATTTGAAACCAAGCTACAATGTCATTTGAGTTTTTTGGAGTTTTATTTTCTTTTTCTGTAAAATAATACCTCATAGTATTGTTTTGCTAATTAAGTTGTGTAAGATAATGTTAAACCTTACCTCTATGCTATGCTCTTGGAAAACAGTAGTGGGTTCAGAAAGATTGTCTATACTTGTTTATGCTCCTTCTCATTTACACATATATCCACTGTAGAATAATATCTTCCCTATCACTCATTGAAAGTGCTCTCATCAAGAAAATAATGACATTTGTCTTATGAGCTCTAATGGATACTTTTCAATCACCATTTTATTTGATCTCTCAGCAGTATGTGACTATGCTAACATCTGGAAACACTAACTGAAATCCTTTACCTATGCTTTGCCAGATTTCAGTCTGTTACTCTGATCGCTTTTGTTCAGTATTTTAAGGATGCCCATTTCATTTTTTCTATTAAATACAGATATTATGTTTTTTCCCTTTTCCATTACTTTTATTATATTCCTGGATCCAAAGAACCATCAAATAAGTTTTAAGGAAAAAACTTTAGTGCCCCAAAGGGTTCCCATCTACCTAAAAAAAATAAATAAATAAATAAACCAAAATACATTCGAAAAGCACAAAGGTTCAAAGGTGAAAAAATATATTACTTATGTATATGCTTCTTGAAAATAAAAGTGTCTGATGTCCTTTAATAAGAAAATAAAAATAGGGGAACTTTGGACAGAAGGGGTTTTATGATAAGCAGTTGTGGTTGATTATATTATTTATTCAAGGTTATTATATCCTCTCTGCCCATGCCATACTTTTCTGTAAGAGAAATATATTTTTTCATTGACCTTTGTTTTGGCCATGTGACTTCATTTGGCCAATGAAAAATGATTTGGCCTAATGTATACATCGTCTAAGTAGAATTTTTTATATTCTTGCATGATTTGATTCTATCCTCTTACTCTCCCTCTTCACCATGTGAAAAGCATGTACCAGATTGTGCCTACTTCTTTACCCTGGATTTCAGATTGAGAGGACACATGGAAGTGAGCCTTGCTAAGTACAGTTGAGACCTGACAACTCAGTACAGCCATAGCTAAACAATAACTTCACATAGTAAAAATAGATGTTTAATGAGTATCTTAGTCTGTTTAGACTGGTATAACTAATTGTCATAGATTGGTAAAAAAAAAAAAAAAAAAAAAAAAAAAAAAAAAAAAAAGACAAAACAAAACATATTCCTCACAGTTACAGAAGCTGTGAAGTCCAAGATCAAGCAGATGTGGTGTCTGGCAAGAACCCTCTTCTTGGTTTGCAGATGGCTATTTCTGGTTGTATCCTCACATGATTAGGGAGAGGCAAAGGGAAGGGAGGGATATGCTCCCTCATTTCTCTTTTTATAAGGGCGCTAATCCCATTAATGAAGCTTCACCCTCATGACCACACCTTGTAATTTCATCAAAAATTGGAGGGTTAGTGCTGGAAGCCAGTTCCAGCAAGTCATAATTGCAAAAGTTTCATCAAAAGGTTGATGGAACTTGGGGACTCAACAAGGGCTGAGTCACATATGTTATCACCTGTTGGGACTGGCTGAAGGCATTTCCCCCAAACCTGAATAGGATGATTGCTTGCTGCCAGACAGCTCAGGGCATTTTAATCTACATGTTATTGCCTCCTACTGGCCAAACAACTGAACAGCCATAGGCTATTCCCAAATCTGACAATGCTTCTGTAGGAAACCCTACCCTTTGAAGTGTATATCTCCACCTTGCCTTAGGACAAATTGTGTTAATAAAAAGCAAGGGGTCCTGAGACAAAGAGAACTTAGCTCCTTTAGCTAGGATCCTCTGATCCCCAATGCCTTTCAAAATTATCTCTCATCTTTGGACTCTTACTTAATCTATGCACAGCCTTCTCCAGGTTCCAGAACCCTTCTAGATGCTGGATCAAGACCCACTGGCATTAAATGTCGCCCAACGTCCGGCATTAATTGGCGCCTGAAATATGAACAATTTGGAGATGAATCATTAGCCTGAGCGGATAAAACAGAACCAGTGATGATGTGCATAGAGCCCATGTCAGCTTCGGAAGCCCGCGGATCCACAAGTGCATGGGTGATACTTTGTGTTTAAGTCAGATTATAATGGGGAAAAATTTGGTTAAAAGGCAAAATTATAAATAAATTGGAATATCAAAAGGTACTTTTTAAAAAATGTGGTTTCTTGTTCAAATTAAAATTCTAATTTGTATTTGGAATCGAAAATCTGTAATAAGAAATAAAACCCCGCTGCTGAATCCGCCTCTGGTGCAGAGAGATTCAACGGTGGCTGGAGATGGCAGAGCTATTAGCTCTCCTGCAAAAAGACTACTTAAAGTTTTGTTTAAAAATTACCAAAGAACTCGCTGGAAAATGCAAAAATTGGCTAAGGTCATCTTGGGTGCTAGTAATTACTTTGGAAAGCGAAATAAGAAAAAATTTAAAATCTGTCTTTTTCTATTAAAAATCTGTCTTTTTCTACATGCCTTTAATTGGGAAAGAAGTAAGGCCAAACCAAAGCAAGCAGGATGTGGGAGAAGGGAGACATGTGGATATCCAATATGGGCGCCCACTCCCCTAGTATGCTAATTTAAAGTCTCCTTCTTGCCATAAAAGTTTTAAAAAATGTAAAAATGCATCTGGAACTTCTGTACTCGTAGGGAGAGAAAGCTGGCTTAGGACAAAATGTGCACACAGTCCGATTTTGGATTTTAATAAAGTCTTGAACTAAGCTTAACTCTCTTTACAGAGTAGAAAGACCTGGTGTAGAAAGACCAGGACTGTTTTTTTCCTAAGAAAGATGGATAATTTGACCCAGGGAAAAATACAGGCTAGGTTCAAGCAACAAGATTGGTATTTCCATAATAAAGAAATGCTAATGAACCACATTAAAAAATTAATGTTAAGGTTGCCAAGAAAATCAGTAAATTGTCTCTGTTACAAAAATTTGCCACAGAAAATGCCTTAAAATAATTATAATTGGATTTGAACCTCAAAATTTGTTGAACATAGATAAATAATATATTGGTTATAATGATCTAAGGAGCCCAGGTAAAGACTGGATATGCCCTTTGTTAATTAGGAAGGAGCTAGTCACCCTTCCCCCAGCAGAACAAGCAGGTAGGCCAAAGTTTCCCACCAGCAGCCATCTTTAAGGACAATTTTGCATTTGAATACCTACAAGTTTGTTTCTCAACTTCTCCAGCAGAAAAAATATGGTCGGTTTAAAGTCCATCGGCTAGGCCCTTGCGAAACCTGTTTCGCGAGCCTCAAACGTGGTTTTCCAGAGCCACTGACAACTTAAAAGTAAATTTTATTAAATCAAATGATAAAAACCTGTTCAACAATCTGAATTTGCTTCATGGAAAATCTAGAGGACAAAATTAAAGCTATTGATTGATTATATCTTGTATTTTTGAAAATTATTCTTAAAAATATGAAGTGTTATTAATCTAAGAACTGCTAAATATTTGACTTGCCAGCTTTAAAAGTTCAAGATTCAAATTAAATTGGGAGAAATTGTATAGTTGTGGTAACTAAATAAATAAAAGTATAGAAATTTATTTTTGAAAAAATGATTTTTGTGTTTTCTTTGAAAATATTAGGAATTCAAAATATGTTGCTTATTAGTCTAATTAAATAAGAAGGATTAATTCTGTGATGTCAACCAAATTTTTAATTAAAAACAGTTAAAATTTAATTGATATCTTAAGATAATTATAAAAATATTATAATCATATATATATATATATATATATATATATATATATATATATACACACACATACACACACACACACACACACACACTAGAGGCCCGGAGCATGAAATTCATGCATGCCCCAGGGGGTGTGTCCCTCAGTCTAGCCTGCACCCTCTCCATCTTGGACCCCTCTCACAATCCAGGACTACTGGCTCACAACTGCTCACCTGCCTACCTGTCTTATTGCCCCTAACTGCTTCTGCCTGCCAGCCTGATCACCCCCTAACTACTCCCCTGACAGCCTGATCGACACCTAACTGCTCCCCTGCCAGCCCGATTGCCCCTAACTGCCCTCCCCTGATGGCCTGGTTGCCCCCAAGTGCCCTCCCCTGCTGTCCTGATTGCCCACAACTGCCCTCCCCTGCTGGCCATCTTGTGGCGTCCATCTTGTGTGTTGGAGTGATGGTCAATTTGCATATTACTCTTTTATTAGATAGGATATTTGAGGTCTTTCCAAGTTAAATTTAACCGAGGGATGGTTTTTGGAAAACTCCAAGGGCCTGGAGTAATTAAAAAATTTTGTTCTCTCTTCTTAAAGGAAATATTTTAAATTTAGCCAATCTAATATACTTGAGATCACATAGAAAGCTTTATCAAATGAAAATTAATCAATATATTATATATATATATATATATATATATATATATATATTTTAAATGTTATGAAGGTTTTGGCCTCTAAGGAGGGCAAAATAAAGTAACAAAATATTTCATAAAATCCAACAGCAGAATTTTAAGATGGAATTTTAATAACAAAAGCCACTAGACACCTGCATTTTAAACAGGCTGGAGGTTGGGCAGCATTTGTTCCTTGTGAATCAGATGTAAAAGTTTACTAAGTTTACTTTGCTTTTTTAATAAAAGATACCCACTTTAATTACTTAATAAATTAGCTTTTTTAAATATAATCAAAGTCTCATATAAATTAAGTTATATGAGAAGCCAAAATCTTTGTAAGCAATTTAATCCTAGTAAAGTCTAAGTTACTGAGGCTTCCCATAATCATTCTGTATATGCAAATAAGCTAAAGGGAATACTCTTTAAAAATAAAATTCTAAGCTTATAAAAAGGAGAAATTTTAAAATTTTGAAATCTCTGGCAGTAATATTTACAGGGTAAACTAAAGATTGTTGTTAAAATATAAAATCTAACTATAATAGTACTTACCATGACTGTAAGGGAACTTGTTTAATGTGACATGGCCTGGCACTATCAGTCAGCATCAAAAAGCAACTATGTTTGTTACATTTGTTGTTTTGTGTAAAAAAAGAAAGACAAAGTTTTTTTTAAATTAAAACCAAGTGAGGCCTGAAAATCACTCTGGAAGGAAATAAAGAGAGGTTTCCTTCAAACATCTGAAGAACTGTAATTAAAAGTCAATATATTAGGTCTCATAAAGAAAAGTAAATAATTTGTACTTTTTCCTCGCAGACAAAGTTTATGTAAAGTTACTCTAAGACTAATTGCAGAAATTTAATTAATGTCATTTACTGTCCATAACCTAGGACAAGTAAAGTTAATAAAAATTAACCTTATTTCAGATTCATTTAAATTGGCTGAGTGAAATAAGTGAATATTCACAAGAAAACTTAATTGTATGGGACAAAAACCTATTCCTGAAGTATTAACTAAATTTTTTATTGATGGTTCATCTCATAGTAAACTTGCTTAACATGCAATTAATACAAAGCAGTCATATTTCTGTCAAAAAAATTAAATTAAAAGTTATCAAGATTATAAAATTTCCAAAAGCCTACCAATATTTAAATCAAAAAAGGGGGGATAGTGGAAAAATATCCTGTAAGAAAATTACATCAAGCCTTAATTGCTTCAAATTTTTACTTTGAAAATTATTTTTCACTTGTAATGCTGATAGCAAGACACCCATGAAAACACACATGGTGTCAGAATAAGCCAAAGGAAAAGTGTTTGGGCAAAATGAGAAAAAAATCCCAAATCTAATTTATAGAAAAGATTCTTTTATTAACCTTTGGTTGAGAATATGTTTGTATATTTCCAGAAAACTCCTCCAAGCCTGTGTGGATTCCTGCAACAAGGTATCCCAGAGAGGAACTGACTGGAATGCTCCAGCCACAGAATAGCAGTGGCCCCCGAGAACAGAGGAGAAACAGTCCAGAAATGAAGATAGTGAAGATGCCTTGCCATAATAGCAGTCAGAAGCTGTGCGTTGCTGCAGGTCGGACTTTCATTGCCACCAAATGTCCACCATCCAGAACTAGAATATCATTGCTGACATGTACACATAAGGAACTGTTGGACATTGAAATTGGGACTCAAAGAACTGTTGGCCCAGAAAGAAACAGACTGCAGGCTAATTCCTTTAATGCCTGACAGCAATTTAAAGGGACTTGATAGAACTCTGTCCTTTCCTTTGAATTTAAAAATTTTAAAACATACATTCTTTTTTTTTTTTTTGAACTTTCACATCCAGATATTTTATTTGAGTAAAAATAGAAAATTCCATTATAAGAAAATAAAATCACTCTGGCAACATTTCCCCAACAGTTCCCAGCCACATACACTTGTTTTTCTTAAAGTGATACCAAGGTAGCTCAGTAACAACACACCACCAGGAATAACCAAGGACAGCCGAACCCACTGAAACAATATCCTTGCTTGCTCCTGGGCGCAATATCTCTTGCACTGATTTTCAACTTATAAAAACTATCAAAATAGGATTTTAAAATTTATCAAGCCAAAACCGGTTTGGCTCAGTGGATAGAGCGTCGGCCTGCGGACTCAAGGGTCCTGGGTTCGATTCCGGTCAAGGGCATGTACCTTGGTTGCGGGCATATCCCCAGTGGGAGGCGTGCAGGAGGCAGCTGATTGATGTTTCTCTCTCATCGATGTTTCTAACTCTCTATCCCTCTTCCTTCCTCTCTGTAAAAAAAATCAATAAAATATATTAAAAAAAATTTATCAAGACTACATAATTCTAGTCCAAGTATTCCATACAATTGTGGTTGAGCTATTCGGATCCCAGACTTCTACCAAGAACAATCTAGGGGCAAGCTTCCAAAATGGCTCCTGAATGGTACTGGACAAGCTAAGATCTGACTCAGAGCCACATTTTGGGAAACTATGATCAATCAGCATTTTGACAGGGAGATAAAGAAAAGCTTTTATGAACACAGGATTAATTACATATTTGTAAAGCTTTTAAAAAGTTAACACCTACTGAACTCTTATTCATAAAAAATGAGGCCCTTGACCCAATTAAGATGACTGGGAAAGGTGGAAAGGAGTGATTAATTTGGGAGGTCTTCTGGGAACAGGTACACAGGGTCAAGGGGTTCATCATTAAAATGACAGGCCCCGGCTGCGGTGTGCAAGGCTGAAGGCAGCAGCCTCTCCCACCTGCGTCTCTAAAGTGCGCCTGCGTGAATCCGTGTGGCTCCCCTGCTCCCATTCACGACCCACGGCAAGGAATCTTGCTCAATTAATTTTTAAAATATTCAGATATGCCCTGCAAATACATACAAAACATTGTCGTACCCACACTGTCCCACCACCATACAAGGTTATATTTATAAATTAAATAAACTGAGCTTTCTTAACCATTTTCTCAGCTTAAGTCTGCCCTTACCCTAAATGTAGATAAGTCCAATTAATATCCAAAATTTATTTAACTGTTCTAAAAGTAGCATATTGATAACTATTCCAAGTTATCAAAAATGTAAACAAAATTTATCTTGCTTAATTCATGAACCATATTTTTGAGTTTTTAATTCACCCTGTACTGACCCTCAAAAAAACCTAATCAAGTCACATGGAGACTGAAACGCTGATATGGATTTGATCGCGGTTCCTCAGAGACAACTGCCTATCACTAAAACTAGCACTACTGAATCTAGTGGTTTATTGCATCATTCGGTTTAAAAGACCAAAAGAATTCCCTTCTGGTCTTCCAATATGCTCTGTCTGAATTGAGCCCAGCGTCTGCTGTCCTAGGTCAACGTGCCGAACTGCAGAGCCGGCAGTAATGCTCCGCTCGATACTGGGCCTGGGCATTGAGTGACCTCATGCCTCCACTGCACCTGTTAGAAGTCCCCAGTCTCGCTCAGTCCAGTCTGGTCAAAATGAACTTCAAGGATGGAAACTTGAGGTGAAGTTGAGAAGCCAAAAGGAAAACACAGATGACCCTCGTGTGAAAATTGAAGGGCCCGTTCCTCACACTCCACAGTCAGACGGCTTCTCCTGGAGCTGCCCCGTCAGTATCTGGTGCGAAGACAGAAAAGCCACGCCCACATGGAAGAGGATCTGCCAGAGGTTCCTCAGCCCGTGCAGGTACACGTTGCCCAGGTAAATAAAGAGCAGCATCAGCATCACCTTCGTCATCCTGGCTGGACTGTAGACCAGGTACAAGTAACACTGGAAAATGCAGGCTACGAAAGGAATAAGAAAAGCCAGAACATTTGCAATTTCCTCATGTAACCTGTAAAGAATGCTCTGCAAGGTGAATTCCACGAATGAGATTCAGAGCGGCGCACATAATGTTGAGGACAAGGGAGAGGACACCCAGGGCTGTCACTGGTTCCATTAGGAAGTTAGAAGCAGGCTCCAAGGGCATCTGCGTGTGACCGTTTATCACCCCATTTGCCACATCTGGGTCCTCCAGAGTGAGAACCGCTGGAGGCTGGAACTCCAGCTCCTCCTGAATCTTTTCTAAGCTGCTGCCCATCTGAGTGGAACTTGCATAGTTAAAATGCCACTTCACTTTCTGAATGATGTTGTCGAATTCCAGAAAGGCATATGGCCTGGAGGCTAGGCCAATGCAAGTGGTGTCATAGGAAGCTGTGAATTCCCACCACAAGGTCTCCAGGAAGCAGAAGGCCATGGCTGCTGGGCACCAGTGGGAGCAGATAGCCATGCAGGCCACATCCCCTGAAGAAGAAAAGTGTGTACTGAAGTCACGTCCTTGTGCAGAACCTCAACCTGGATTCTGGGCCAGTCACAAGGCTAAAGTCTTGAGCCATCTCCTGATTTCCAGAAACTCTTGGGTGTGGTAAAAGTCAGTGAGGCCGAGAGGGGCAGTCCATCCCTCACCCTTACCACACAGGCAAAGAGGATCAGGGACATGGTCCGCAACAGAAGTCATGAGGACACCTCTCCCGGACGGCAGCCTCTGGGAGTCAGGAGCCTCCCTCCACACTGCCGTGCCACCCACCGCCTCGTCCGCTACCTTAGCCCACAGGGCAGACCCAGCCCAGGTCACTGGCAGCCCAGGCGCAGGTCTAAAACATACATTCTTGTTAAATTTAAAAAATGAAAAGGGGTGAGAGGTTAGAACTTTAACATATAAATTTGGAGGGAACTCAAGCTTTCAGTTTATAATACTGAGATATAGATAATGCTTGCTATTACTGCAAAGATAAACTAATGAAATATTAAAACAATTAAACATGTAGTTAAATGTGAATGATTTTGTTGTTCAAATGCAAGCACATTTAAAAAACCATTCATTAGAAACAACTAATCTATAATTCAATTGTTAATTGTATAAGCCATAATAGGTATACATTTATTTTAACAAAAACAAGAACATGAGTTAATATTTGGTAAAACATGTTAAGTTTTTTTAAAATATATCTTATTGATTTTTTACAGAGAGGAAGGGAGAGGGATAGAGAGATAAAAACATCGATGAGAGAGAAACATCGATCAGCTGCCTCCTGCACATCCCCCACTGGGGATGTGCCCGCAACTAAGGTACATGCCCTTGACTGGAATCAAACCTAGGGCCCTTCAGTCCACAGGCAGATGCTCTATACACTGAGCCAAACCAGTTAGGGCAACATGTTAAGTTTTTAATGTACCTAAAGAGGAATAAAAGATATATTATTATTAATTTCAAAAATTAGAAAAAATACTGGTGAAAATATAAGCAATGAAATATAAACATACAATACATCTTATCTATACTAATAAAAGGGTAATATGCAAATTTGTCATGATGCCCTCACAGTAACAACAGAACAGCAGGCTGCTTGGGGTGACCAGGCTGGCAGGGGGGAGTGAGGGGAGACCAGACCAGCAGAAGGGCAGTTGGAGGCGAACAGGCAGGGAGGGGCAGTTGGGGGTGACCAGGCCAGTGGGGATGGCAATGAGGGGCAATCAGGCCAGCAGGGGGGCCAGTTAGGGGTGACCAAGCCAGCAGAGGGAGACAGTGAGGGGCAACCAGGCCAGCAGGGGTGGTAGTTGGGGGTGAACAGGCGGAGGGGCAGCTGGGGGTGACCAGGTCAGTGGGGGAAGCAATGAGGGGTGATCACGCTGGCAGGGGGGGCAGTTAGGGGCAACCAAGCCAGCAGAGGGGGGCAGTAGGGGTGACCAGGCCAGTGAGGGGGGCAGTTGGGGACAACCAGGCTGGCACGGGGGGGCAGTTGTGGGTGACCAGGCTGGCAGGGTGGGGAATTTGGGGGTGACCAGGGTGGCTGGGGGAGGCAGTTGTTTGGAGTCAGTGGTCCCGGATTGTGAGAGGGATGTCCAACTGCAGGTTTTTGGCCCAATCTCTGGGATCGGGCCAAAAACCGGCAGTCAGACATCTCCTGAGGGGTCCCAGATTGGAGAGGGTCCAGACTGGGCTGAGGGGACTCCCCACTGTGCATGAATTTCATACACCAGGCCTCTAGTATAATATATATAATGAAAAATAAATTATAAGTTATTGGAATATGTAAAAAGAAGAAAGTATAGGTCATTTGAAAAATCACAGAAAACAAACTAATAACAAGAATGAATAAAATATGCTGATAATGATCATAATAATTAACTTTTAATAACATACATAATAACAAGGTTTATTGCATATCTGCCATTCACTGAGCATGCATTAAGAATTTAACATGCATTTTCTCAACCTTTATATGATTATGAGGTAGGCACTATTATTAAGCCTGTTTATAATTTTGGTTTGCAAGACATAAATCTAAAAGAAAATGACTATGATTGTTCAAATACACAAAAACCTATGAAAAAGTTAGGTAGCAGAATTAACTTATACTCACAAAGCAATGCAAAAATAAAATTAGGAAAAAATAAAATCTCTACATTAATTAATAAACTATGTGGTGCATAGTGAAGATTTTTAATTGTGAATATCTGTTAGTTATGTAATATCTGAATGTATAAAACTAAAACTACTGAAAATATCAGAAGAAAATAATAGAAATTCAACATTGAGCCCTAACCGGTTTGGCTCAGTGGATAGAGCGTCGGCCTGTGGACTCAAGGGTCCCAGGTTTGATTCCGGTCAAGGGCATGTACCTTGGTTGTGGGCACATCCCCAGTAGGAGGTGTGCAGGAGGCAGCTGATTGATGTTTCTCTCTCATCGATGTTTCTAACTCTCTATCCCTCTCCTTTCCTGTCTGTAAAAAATCAATAAAATATATTTTTTTTAAAAAAAGAAAAGAAATGCAACATTGGTGGAAGACAATAAAGAAGTCTTAATCTATAACAGAAAAAATAAACTATTATAGTTTATTAAGCAAGTATGATTAGTACATATATTTTAATGTACTAGAGCAGTGGTCGGCAAACTCATTAGTCAACAGAGCCAAATATCAACAATACAACGATTGAAATTTCTTTTGAGAGCCAAATTTTTTAAACTTAAACTTCTTCTAACACCACTTCTTCAAAATAGACTCACCCAGGCCGTGGTATTTTGTGGAAGAGCCACACTCAAGGGGCCAAAGAGCCGCATGTGGCTCACGAGCTGCAGTTTGCCAACCACAGTACTAGAGGCCCAGTGCACAAAATTCATGTATGGCGGAGGGAGGGTCCTCAGCCTGGCCTGCACCCTCTCATAATCCAAGACCCTTCGGGGGACATCCAACTGCTGGTTTAGGCCTGATACTACAATCCTGGACCATTGGCTCCTAAGCACTGGCCTGCCTGCCTGATCACCCCTAACCACTCGCCTGATTGCCTGATTGGCCCTAACCACTGCCCTACCTGCCTAATCGCCCCTAATTGCTTGCCTGCCTGCCTGATTGCCCCTAACCACTCTGCCTCAGCCCCCGCCGCCTTGGCTTTGTCTGGAAGGACATCTGGAATGACATCCAGAAGGTCGTTTGGCAGTCCAGTCTAATTAGCATATTATGCTTTTGTTATTATAGATACTTGATAGGATATACTCATTTTAAACAGCCCTGAAAAATCAAAAAATTGAACACAAAATAGATTTAAAAACTGAATTCTGAAATGTAGCATGACATAGACCAATTCTCTCACCATAATGTTATGATACTAGAAATATGTCAATATTTGCAGCTCAACCCCTTGGCATTTATAAAACATTAATGAGTTAAATAAGCATTATTAGACAGTCCAATTATACAAATTTTAAAATAACATATAAAATATGACCTAAATGCTTTTTTGGATACATAATATTAATATAATAAAAAGTGTATGTACAAGTGAATATATATGTACATATATAAATATGGGTATATATGTAATATATATGAATGTATATGTATGTTATGAATATATATAGGGGTGGACAAAAGTAGGTTTACAATTATTCATATGGAAAAAGATATGCAGGTTATGATATTATAAAAAAAGAATAAACTCTGTGTTTTGTGTACTCACAACTACAAATCTACTTTTGTCCATTCCTGTATATACATGTGCACACACAACCAAACATACACATATGCATGTGTTGTATGTATATATTTTTTCACTCAGACATATGTAATTGGTCCAGTTCATTTTGTCCAGTCTAGAGATTGTGTAACTTGGGTCAGATGGTTACTCCTTGAAGTATTAGCTGTCTATAACAAAAAATATGGTTACTTTGAAGACAGACAAACTTTCTTTTGAGGGCAGGTAGTAGAACATTATAAAACATATATACTTTTAAATATTAAAAATTAAAAATTATGATATACCCCAAATATGTCCATTAGTAAAAATTGTAGCATTAAGTATCTATAATAAAAGCATAATATGCAAATCAGCTGAATGGCCAAATAGTGGAACGAATGTCCGGACGACCTTCCAGATGACCTTCTGGACTAAACTGGGGCTGCAAGGACTGAGGCAGTTGGGGCTGCGAAGGCCTACTCTTAAATAAATTTCATGCATCGGGCCTCTAGTGTTGTTACAAAGTTAGAAAAAATGAAATATGTTGATGTAAGCATTTAGTTTATTAAGTTAAAAAAATAAAATAAATCAACATAAAAGCAATAATCAGTGAAGTAAAACCAGGAAAGCTTAAGATGTAGTAAAAATTTTACATATAGTTATTTGAAGAAAATAGTAAGTACCACCTTGTCATGGAAGTTTTACCTGAAAACAAAAATAAAAAACTGGTTTGGCTCAGTGGATAGAGCATCGGCCTGAGGACTCAAGGGTCCTAGGTTTGATTCCGGTCAAGGGCATATACCTTGGTGTGGGCACATCCCCAGTAGGGGGTGTGCAGGAGGCAGCTGATCAATGTTTCTCTCTCATTGATGTTTATAACTCTCTATCCCTCTCCCTTCCTCTCTGTAAAAAATCAATAAAATATATTTAAGAAAAACAGGAAATGGACACAACTGGATTTTTTAAAAAGTGCTGAGTAGGCTAAAAATACAAGGACTATAGCTACAACAAATATAATAATCCAGTTGAAGTAGAAGATTTTTACGAAATATATAAATCAATAGGACTTACTCATTTTATATAATAAAAGGCTAATATGCAAATAGACCAATGGCAGAATATCTGCAGACTCTCAATGCAGGAGCTGTCCCCTGGTGGCCAGTGTGTTCCCACAGGGGAAGTGCTGCTCAGCCAGAAGCTGGGTTCATGGCTGGTGAGTGCAGCAGTGGTGGCAGGAGCCTCTCCTGCCTTCACAGCAGTCAGACAGTCCCCAAGGGATCCAGGACTGCTAGAGGGCACAGGCTGGGCTGAGGGACCCCCTTCTAAGTTCACAAATTTCATGTTATGATACTAGAAATATGTCAATATTTGCACCTCAACCCCTTGGCATTTATAAAACATTAATGAGTTAAATAAGCATTATTAGACAGTCCAATTATACAAATTTTAAAATAACATATAAAATATGACCTAAATGCTTATTTGGTTTCTAGTTACATAATAAAATCCCTAACTTTGGTGAATATATTTAAACTAGCAAGGAATTACAACAAAGTTTCTGGAACCAAAAAATTTCAAAGCAGAGTGATTTTTAGCTTTTATGAAATAGCTAATCTTATTCCATTTAAACTATTCTGCAGCATAGAAACTGTAATCAACTCAATTCATTTTGTGAAGTTAGCATATCCTTCATACTTAAATATTAGAACACAAAGGGAAATTATAAAAGACAAATCACAGTTAAGATCATGGATGAAAAACTCAAATTAAATAGGAACTTACAAACAAAGCCATCTAATAATAAATTTCAATTTAATAGGTTTTATCTCTAAAATATAGGACAGTTACTTAAACCTAATAAATTTGATACCTCATTAGGTATATTTTATAATACACTAAAATTATCAGTAAATTTGAGCAAACAATTCTGTTAAGAATTCTTAGAGGAGAGAAGATGGTGGCTGGCAGGATGGAGGTGAGGGAGAGGGTGTGAGTTACTGAGGCAGTGAAAGGAGAGTGTGTGAATGTGTGTGGTGTGTGTGAGTGAGTGAGGGACAGTTAAATCTGGCAGGAGTATCAGAGGCTGTCAGACCAGGCTCTCTTGGACAGGGTGCACCTACCATCACTGCGGGCAGACACCAGAGTCATGTCTTTCCAACGCACAGGCTTCCTGAGCCCACCACCCCAAAAGGCAGCACTGAGCACCAGTGACTTGACTCTCGGTGCGCAAATGCTGGGACTCTGTTTCTCATCATGTGTGCACCGGATCCCTGATTCTTAATGCACACATACTTAGTGCCAGTGACTCCAGTTCTCGGCACACCACACACACAGGGACCCTGATTCTTGTCATGAGGCTGCATCAAGCGACAGAGACTCTGATACTCGATTCTCCATGTGTGCACATGGGGACTCTGACACCTGGCATGCAGTAGGGGACTCTGATTTTCAGCACATGCCCATGGGGACTTTTTTTTCAGTGTGGCATGTGCAGGTCCCTGATTCTAGGTGTGTGCACGAGGCTGCACTGAGTGCCGGTGACTCTGATTATGGGCTTGCATGGAACCCACCGACCCACAACAGCCACAGGTCTTGGTGTCGGAGCTCTTCAGTGACACTCAGGTGGTGCGACGCTACCACTGCACATGGCTCAGACCCCTGCAACTAAGCATTTGGAACTTCTAGTGATAGAATGGAGAGACAAAGAAACAATCCCCAGAGGAAAGAAAAAGAGCAATCACCAAGAAAGGAAATAAAGAAAATAGAGGCATGCAATATGACAGAAAAATAATTCAGAGCAATGGTCATACAGTTCATAAACTGGATGGACTAGAAAATCAACAACCTATGCAAAAACCAGGAAGAAATCAAAAGTGATATAGCTACAATGAAAATACTATGGAAGGTTTCTATAGTAGACTAGAAGAAGTGGAGGACCAAATTAGTGAGTTAGAAGATAAGGTAGAGAAACAAGCCCAATCTGAACACCAACTGGAGAAAAAATTAAAAAGCAGGAGAAGAGCCTAAGGGAGCTTTGGGAAAACATGAAACAAAGTAACATATGTATAATAGGGGTGCCAGAAGGACAAGAAGAGCAGCAAGGACTAGAGAATCTACTTGAAGAAATAATGACAGAAAACTTCCCTGATATTGGTAAGAAAAAGTCACACAAGTAGAGAGTGCTAAGCAAGATGAATCCCAAAAGACCCACACCAAGACACGTCATAATTACAATAGCAAATGTTAACAACAGAGAGAGAAATTAAAGGCTGCAAGAGAGACACAGAGAGTTACCTACAAAGGATCTCCCATCAGATTATTAAATGATTTCTCAACAGAAACACACCAAGCTAGAAGGGAATGAAATGAAGTATACAAAGGGATGCAAAGCAAAGGACTGAATCCAAGAATACTCTATCCAGCAAGACTATCAATCAAAATTGAAGGGAAAATCAGAGCTTCACATACCAAAAAAAAAAAAAAAAAAAAAAAAAAGGCTATGGGAGTTTATCACTACCAAGCCGGCAATGCAAGAAATATTAAAGGAAATGCTGTAAAATTAAGAATAAACAGGAAGGAAGGAACACAGGCATAAAGTACAGAAATGGCTATAAACAAGTACCTATCAATAATAACATTAAACATAAATGGATTAACTGCTCTAATCAAAAGACATTAAGTGACTGAATGAATAAGCAAACATGACCCATATATATGCTGTGTACAGGAGACCCAACTCAGAACAAGGGACTCACACATACTGAAAGTGAAGGAATGGAAAAATATCTATCAGGCAAATGGAAATTAAAAAAAAAAAAACTGGGGTAGTAATACTTATAGCTGACAAAATAGACCTCAAAGTGAAGACCATAACAAGAGATAAAGAAGGACACTTCCTAATTCTAAAGGGATGGATACAACAAGAGGATTTAACTTGGGTAAACTTATAGCACCCAATGTGGGAGCACTCAAATACATAAAAAAAACTTCTGGAAGATATCAGAGGAGAGATAGACAGCAATACAATCATAGTAGGAGACTTTAATACCCCATTAACATAACTGGATAAATCCTCTAGACAAAAAAGCAAAGAAACAGCAATCCTAAATGACTCACTAGATCAGATGGACATAATAGACATCTTTAGACCATTCTACCCCAAAACTACAGGATATACATTCTTCTCAAGTGCACATGGGTCATTTTCAAAGACCACATATTGGGACACAGGCATAGTCTCTCCAAATTCAAGAAGACTGAAATCATATCAAGCATCTTCTCAGATCACAATGGCATAATATTAGAAATCAACTATAATAAAAATCATGACAAAAATTCAAACACTTGGAGGCCAAACAGCATGCTATTAAGCAACGATTGGCTTACCAAAGAGATCAAAGAAGAAATAAAAAAACGTCCTGGAAACAATGACAATGAAAAAACAACAATCCAAGATCTATGAGACACAGTGAAAGCAGTCCAGAGAGGGAAGGTTATAGCATTACAGGCCTACCTCAAAAAAAACAAGAAAAACTGATAATAAACCATCTAACTTTGCAACTTGAAGAATTAGAAAGAGACCAATAAGAAAAGCTCAGAGTGAGCAGAAGGAAGGAAATAATAAAGATCAGAGCATAAATAAATGACATAGAGACCAAAAAAAAAAAAAAAAAAAAAAAAAAAAAAAGAATACAAAAGATCAATGAAACCACCAAGAGCTGGTTCTTTGAAAGGATTAACAAGATTGATGAACCCTCTAGCCAGCCTCACCAAGAAGCAAAGAGAGAGGACCCAAATAAACAAGATAAAAAATAAAAGAGGTGAAATAACAAAAGACCCCACAGAAATACGAAGAATCATTAAAAAATACTATGAGCAACTCTATTCCAACAAACTGATCAACCTAGAAGAAATAGACATATTCCTAGAAAAATACGACCTTCCAAAACTCAACCAGGAGGAATAAAAAAATCTGAATAGGCCAGTAACTATGGAGAAAATTGAAGCAGTAATTAAAAAACTTTCAACAAACAAAAGCCCTGGACCAGACGACTTCACATGGGAGTTTTATTAAACATTCAAAGAAGAAATAAAACCTATCTTCTTCAGACTATTCAAAAAAATTCAAGAGGAAGGAGCCCTTCCAAGCTCTTTCTATGAAGCCAGCATTACCCTAATCCCAAAACCAGATATAGACAATACAAAGAAAGAGAATTACAGGCCAATATTCCTCATGAACATAAACACAAAAATTCTCAACAAAATTCTGGCAAATCAAATCCAGCATTACATTAGAAATATCATACAACATGACTAAGTGGGATTTATTCCAGGGATGCAAGGATGGTACAATATCTGCAAATCAATAAACATGATACACCACATAAACATACTGATAAATAAAAACCATGTAATTATATCCATTGATGCAGAAAAAGCATTTGACAAAATCCAACACCCTTTCTTAAAAATAACTCTCAGCAAGGTGGGAATAAATAAAAAAACATATAACCATATCCATTATGCAGAAAAAGCACTTGACAAAATCCAAAACCCTTTTTTAAAAATAACTCTCAGCAAGGATCATACTTCAACATAATAAAAGCCATTTATGACAAACACACAGCTAACATCATACTCAATGGCAAAAAGTAAAATCATTTCCCCTAAAAACAGGAACAAGACAGGGATGGCCACTCTCACCACTCTTGTTTGACATAGCACTGGAAGAACTAGCCATTGTGATCAGACAAGAAGAAGAAATAAAAGGCATACACATTAGAAAAGAAGAAGTAAAACTATCCTTATTCGCAAATGACATGATATTATACATAGAAAGCCCCAAAGTCTCCATCAAAAAACTACTAGACTTAATAACTGAATTTGGTAATGTAGCAGGATACAAAATTAACACCCAGAAGTCTATGGCTTTTCTATACACCAATAATAAACTCACAGAAAGGGAAAATAAAAAAAGCAATCATATTTACCATTGCAACAAAAAAGTAAGATACCTAGGAATCAATTTAACCAAGGAGATAAAGGACCCGTACTTGGGAAATTTTAGGACACTGAAAAAAGAGATAGAAGAAGACATGAACAAATGGAAGAATATACCATGTTCATGGATTGGTAGAATCAACATCATTAAAATGACCATACTACCCAAAGCAATCAATAGATTCAATGCACTCCTTATTAAAATACTAACAGCATACTTCAAAGACCTAGAACAAACTTTCCAAAAATTCATCTGAAATAATAAAAGACCCTGAATAGCCACAGCAATCTTGAGAAAGAAGAACAATGTTGGAGGGATCACAATACCAGATATCAAACTATACTACAAAGCCACAGTTCTCAAAACTGCCTGGTACTGGCACAAGAACAGACATATAGACCAGTGGAACAGAACAGAGAACCCAGAAATTGACAAAAGTCATTATGCTCAATTAATAATTGACAAAGGAGGCAAGAGCATACAATAGAGTCAAGACAGTCTCTTCAATAAATGGTGTTGGGAAAATTGGACAGCTACTTGCAAAAAAAAATGAAACTACACCACTAACTTATACCATGTATAAAAATAAAACTCAAAATGGATCAAGGACTTAGACATAAGATGGAAAACCATAAAAATCTTAGAAGAAGCAATAGGCACCAAAATAGCAGAATTTTTTGTAGCAATATCTTTACCAATACAGCTCCAAGGGCAATGGAAACCAAAGGGAAAATAAACAAATGGGACTACATCAAAATAAAAAGCTTCTGCACAGCAAGAGAAACCATCAACAAAACAACAAGAAAGCCAACTGCATGGGAGAACATATTTGCCAATGTTATCACCCATAAGGGTTTAATCTCCAACATTTACAGGAAACTCATACAACTTAATAAAAGGAAGACAAACAACCCAATCAAAAAATGGGCAACGGACCTAAATAAATGCTTTTTGAAAGAGGACGTAAGGAAGGCCAAGAGACATATGAAAAAGTCACTAATCTTCTGAAAGATGCAAATCAAAACAACAATGAGGTACCATCTCACACTGTCAGAATGGCTACATCAACAAATCAACAAATGACAAGTGCTGGAGAGGATGGAGAGAAAAAGGAACCCTTCTTCACTGCTGGTGGGAATGCAGACTGGTGCAGCCACTGTGGAAAAGAGTATGGTGTTTCCTCAAAAAATTAAAAATGGAACTCCCATTTGACCCAGTAATCCCACTTCTAGGAATATATCCCAAGAAAACAGAAACACCAGTCGCAAAGGATATATGTACCCCTATGTTCATAGCACACAATTTATAATAGCTAAGATTTGGAAACAGCCTAAATGCCCATCAGCAGATGAGTGGATTAGAAAACTGTGGTACATCTACACAATGGAATACTATGCTGCTATAAAAAAGAAGAAATTCTTACCATTTGCAAAAGCCTGGATGGAATTGGACAGCATTATGGTAAGTGAAATAACCCAGTCAATGAAAGGTAAATACCACATGATCTCACTCATTTGTGGAATAGAAAGAACATTATAAACTGAAGAACAAAAATAGATACAGAGGCAAAGAAGCATTGAAGAGACTGTTAAACTATAGCAGAAAGGCAGGGGATGATTGGGGGGCATAAGAGATCAACAGAAGGACTTGTATGCATGCATATAAGCAAAACCAATGGACACAAGACACTGAGGGGCAGGGGTGAGGGCATGTATCGAGGAGTAGGGGAAGCCTGGGGGAGATCAATGGGGAAAAAAAGGAGACATATGTACTACTATTTGTAATACTTTAAATAAAATAAAATTTTTAAAAAATAATTCTTAGAAAAAATAAGTCAGTTAGAAAACATGAAATATTTTTCAATGATTGAAAAAGGCACTTATAAAAATAGAATATATATTCTTCTCAAGTATACCTGAAAACACTAACATAGACAGCAATCTAAAACTGAATCATTTGGGAAGGTTTACTCAAGATGAAAATTAACACAAAAGTATTTCTATAAATAGCATTTAATAGCATATAGATCAATTTTATACAAATTTACACTGTGAGAAACTTCAAATAAAAACTGAGTGGTTGTGATTCCATTACTATATAGTTTGGCCTTGTGAAAACCTCGGCCTTAGAGTATTCTGGCTACTGAAGCAGTGGAATTTCTTTAGATTTTCAAGGACATTTTTCTCCAGAACCTAACCTTTTGAGATGCAGACATAAAATTGAAGATGAAAACTATGCAGCTGAACTGATACTTGGTACTCAATAGACATGATTTTTATGGCTTACCTAAAATTTCTAAAACAAGCCAACATCCTAAATAATAATTTGTATATTTCTTGGCGATGATGTGGGAGGAAGGACATAAAGGAAGGAGAACGAGGCAAGCAGAGGAAATGGAGAGATCATTGACTAAACTGTTACTTATGAAAAATACTGGTAGGAAAAGATAGAAAGTTGTTTTGACAGGTAATTTATATGAACATCCCTTAAATAAATAAATACTCCCTTTACCATTTAATAGTTTCTTTTCTCTGTCTTGACTTTCTTGATACCGTTCTGCTCTTGGAATAATTAAATTCATAATTAATAGGAGGAAATATTAAAATCCTCCAATGTCAGCAAACATGACTTATAATCATTAATAGCATACCTAACAATAATACCATATTTTTCAGTTAAGATATGCCAAGCAGTAAGCTAAATGTCTTACATACATTTTCATATTCAATCTTCATGAACAATTTTATTAGCATTCCCATTTTATCAAGGACGTTTCTTTTGGAGGCCCACCAGAGTACTTGGAGGGATCAGACCTGCTACAGTACTCCTTCCGCTTCACTGTGATTGTTTAACACTAATTGTCCCCCAACTTGGAAACTTCTCCTTTGCATGTCTGGGAGGGATGACTAATGAATTCAATGTAATGACCATTAGTTCATGATCTAGTTTTAGGATTTGGAATGACATGTCCTAGGGTGACTTGCTCAGGTCTGGGGGTGAAAGAATTCCCTGGGTCAAAGTGGTGGTCATTGTTCTTTCTACTACCATCTGGCTTTCAGGAAGGACGTGGCTACCGAACTCTCTAGGCACTTCACACCACCTTAATTACGCTGTGAACCCAATATTGTATTAGGAACTATGGGGGGGATTTCACATTTGGTTGGCTCTGACCCACACACTTTGTTCAGTGTTTTGTATACTTTATCTTATATGTTTCAATACACAAAGAGCATCTGAATCTGCAAATAATTCATTTGTGGGTTTATTTACCCAAGCTTGGGGTTACTCTCACTGTCACATTTTTGAGGCATGATACAATGGTAATAGGTCATATCACCAACCCTGATGCAGGGCTTGTCTTCTAATAGGATTGTATCTCTTAAACATGGATGATATTCAACATATTTAACAATTATATGGAGAAAGCAACAACCAATCAGAACAGCTGCTAGAGTGGGGACTTGGTCAACTTTAAAAAAAAATAATTCTTTATTGTTGAAAATATTACATATGTCCCCCTTTTTCCCCCATTGACCCCCTCCAGCCCTCCCCCTCCCCCCCTACTCTCACTGGACAACTCTTGATGTGCCAGAAGTTCTCCATGGATTGTGGCAAAGTACTCAGAGTCTCTAGGAAGGAGTCATAGTGACCACATAGCACAAGTGACCCTCAGGGACTGGAAGGCTGCACCAACCCATAGGCAATCATTTCAGTAGTTAACAGCTGGCATAGGAAAAGATCAGCCCTGCCTTGGAACTACAAATTCACCTCACTTATGTGGCTGATTTCCTCTAAATGTACTAAATAAGGATTACATTTTACAATCTTGAAAATATAGACTTGGAAAACTAATTTAAATAATCAAGTTAGTAGCTTTAACAAGTTGAAACCAGTCAATCATTTTTGTTGCTGCATATCAAAAATTTTTTCTCTGATTCATCAAGCCAGAAAGCTAGCAAATACAGGTGTCTAGAACAAATTTGATAAAAGTAAGAAAGACACACATAATTAAAATCTCAAGGATGGGCTGCATAGGAAGACTGTAGTTTGTATTGCTCTGGGGACATCTGGAAATAATCCCTCAGATTTAGACTCTTCAACTGACACCTCACTTCATCATTGTTATCT
Source organism: Plecotus auritus (assembly GCF_963455305.1). Lineage (NCBI taxonomy): Eukaryota > Metazoa > Chordata > Mammalia > Chiroptera > Vespertilionidae > Plecotus > Plecotus auritus. The sequence continues at coordinate 127,165,304 of NC_137770.1, read as the reverse complement.
GGTAAAATTTATTTTTATGTGTGTTCGTATTATCAATTTACTAAAAATATCCAAAATTTTTAGCATAAAATTGTTAAAGAATTAAGACATATTTTATTGTTAAATAAGTCACAACACAAATATTCTGCTTGAGGATAATAACTAAACTGCCTATAGTTATGTTTAAATATATGATATATAAAAGATTTAAAATAATTTTGATTACTTTATTCATCTTATATAGTTTTATCCTCTCTACTGTGAATTAAACAATTGTATATAATTCTCTTTAGAATTAAATACAATAGTGCTGTAGCTCTCATGAAGTGTAAAATGTGGAACAATAACACATAAAAAAAGAATGTATAAAAAGTGAAAGAAAACAATGTCTAATTTAATTACTTAAACAAAAACAAATATGTCAGGTGTCTATGGAAGAGATAAAGCTGGATAGGATCTTTAAATAAGCCTCAACAATGATATTCCCAGAAAAACTTCATTTTCACTCTGAAACAGCAAAGGATAAATGTCAGTAGGTATAAAATTATCATTTACAACAAAACTTAAACTTAGTCTAGGTTTCTGAAAGTGTTCAAGTTAGAATGTTTGGGATGCTGTAGTTATGACACTGCCCCTACAAGTTTTCCACTAATTTATTGCATCTTAAACATGCTGAAAGGCATTTTCTATAATTATTTTTAAATTTATGCCATTGGAAACAATGAAATTATTGATGGTGTGTGTACAATAGAATGAAATAATTTCATTAAACCTTTTGAACTGTTTGGAATTGATCCTAGAGTTAAAAAGTGGTTAGGTATAATTAATAATTGGATCAATCCTACTTTTTATGGTGTGTTTATGGATCCACAATGATTAGACACTTTTGAATATATAATGTAAGTTAAAACTTTTCTCATCAATATTTTCTGGGAGAAAAGCAAAAAATATTTTGAGCACTTGGAAGGGGTATCATTTAATTGACTATTTTTATATCTCTGCTATAGGAATTCCAGGATAATTTTATATATGCCATATTGATGATATAGATATCAATGGTATCAAATTATCTTTGACATAATCAAATATTCCTGCATTAACAAGGTAAAACAGCAAATTTCAAATGAGACTTATGTAGGAAATGCACAGAATAGTGTTTTCTATGAATTATTAGTTAATGAAAAAAAATTTAAAAATAAATTTTAATGACTAGATGATTAAAACTTTTCAATCATGAAAATTCTTGTTAAATATTGATAATGGAAAAGTCTATAACTTTATTTTAAAACATTTTCTTTACCATTTATTTAACAAATTGATAATTTTCTTATCACCTAGTTTCTAAATAGAAACTAATATTTCTCATTTTAGTTATATTTGGTTTTTTAAAAAGAATCATGTGGATAAGTTGTCTTAGTATAAAAATAAGCATATAAAATATTAATTTCTATAAACAAAATTCCACGTGTACATAAAAATTTTATTAATGCTATAAATCTATAAATTGTGTGACTTTATTTAAACCCAGGCCTGAAAAAATTTTCTCATACATGTGGTGCCTCCATAATACTTCTTGACTAAATTAATAAATAAAAGACAATAAAATATTACGTATTTTCCTCATCTGTGTACACATACCTTAAATTTGGAAGCCCTGAAAAAATGCTATGACCAGATATTTGCACTTACCCTTCTTTTGTATGTTGAATCTTATCAATCTTTATAAAACAAAAATCAAAGATTATCTTACAAATCATATAAATGATCAAGAAAGTAAATATTTCATAGATATCTACATGGAGATGCATGGTTTATTAGTATTTTGAGTTGCAATATTTAAATGGTTTATCTTTTATAATTTATTTAACATTTTCCTTCTAGCATGTAAAATAAGTGCTATATTATATATTAGTTATACCTGTCTAAATGTGGAATAGAGTAGAATAGTAAAACATTGGTCTAAAGTTCTGATGTGAAGTAGATGTCCTAAAAACTAATTTAAATCTAGAAAATTTTTCTAAATTATAAACACACATTTTCCAAAAAGCCAGAGATAAAAAAATAAGAGGACATCTCTATATATATAAAAGCCTACAATGGAATGATTAGAATGACTGGAATGACTGGTCGCTATGAGCACACTGATGACCAGGGGGAAGATGCTCAATGCAGGAGCTGCCCCCAGCCCACAGCCCCCGATCACCAAAGGTGACTGCAGGCCAACCTCCCAGTCTCTCCCCCAGCTGGCAGGCCCCAATTGCCTGATCAGGGCTGGGCCCCCCAGGCTGGGAAGAGGAACCAGGGGTTGGTGGTGGTGGACGTGGACCCTTTCCCAGTGAGGCCGAGGCCCAGCTCCCTCCTCGGGGCTGGCTGCCAACCTCTAGGGTCCCTCCCCCATTCCTCCCCCTGGCCATCAGGCACTGATTGGCCTACTGCCCACCTGCCACAGTGGCGGTTGCAGTTGCCCCCTCTCCCTGGCCAGCAGGTCCCTGTTGCCTGATTGGAGCCGGGCCTGGGCTGGGATGGGGAACCGGGAGTAGGTGACGGCAGATGTGGGCAGCAGGGAAGGAGAATGTGGGGGTGGGGGGTGTTAGGTGGGAGGCAGGGAGATGGGGAACCTGACTGGTCCTGATTACTGGCCAGGCCTAGGGACCCCACCAGTGCACAAATTTTGGGAAATAAAAGTAGGGAAATAAAAGAGTAAGTAGGTTCTCAAATACTGATATCTTGATGATGCTGAACAATTTTAGTAACCTAGAGCCTTGGATTTTAGAGGATAGTTAAGAAACAGAAGTAAGGTTGGTAGCTGAAATTGAAATCACTTAAACTTAGGACTCTGGAAAAAACTACACATTCAGTAAAGGGTGCACTTTTGTCTCCTGGCAAAAAGATAATAAGGGAAATTTATTTGGATCTGGGTAGAAACTAAAACATCTCCTTTACCATTTGTAACCAAAGTGTCTGTAGTTTTGAACTCACATTATCTGCAGGTCCCAGGACATTCAAAGTTAGGGAATTTACCTAACACATATCCTGGGTTGATAGGACCCCAAAACACGTGCTAGGGCAAGGGGGAAGAAAAGCAGAAACAAATATTCTAAAAAGGCAAATGTAAAATGCTTTTATCATTTATCTATCTGTTAGTAGTTTCATCAGTTAAATAAAGGATATGGCTCCATTTTATTATTTCAACTGATGACAGCTTTAAAGCTTCACTTCTTCCTCTTACCCTCTGCCCCACATCTGGACAAGCATATAAGAAATCCTGGGTGATGTTTCCTTTAGCACTGGCAAGAAGTTCAAGCCAAGTGTGAGATCATTCTCCCCAGCCCCATCTCCTAACCACTATCAAAACCCCAAGCCAATAGCATATTTGTCTCTTTCAAGCTATTTTTGAACCTGTTTAAAAGCCACCCTATTCTCCCCAGAAAATCTTAGTATGTAATAAACCTTTTCATAATATTTTTTGGGGGGTGTGTTTGTATCTGTGAGTGATCACTAGTGTCAATATCAAACAAATTTTAGATAGAGGTCTATCCTAAAATTACAAAAATTTAAAAATAATGCATTAAATATGACATATTTTTTTATTGGTTCAGCCTTACTCTTGGGGAACAAATGACTAATTAAATGCATACTCTAAAATTGTCATTAATGCCAGTTTCACTATAGCTTGTTACATCCACCTATTTCCCTTTGAGAACACTGAAATATTTTACATTTTTTCAAACTTTAAGGAACTTTCTATTCTATATGATAAATTAAAGGTGTCCAAAATTCATTCAGTAAATGCCACTACAAATTTTCCCAGTGTGGTTATAAGTAGCAAGTCTGAGACATGACTTACACTCATTTAAATAAACTAGAGTATCTCCTATAATTCCTTACCTAGCAGGAGCTTTTATCCTATCATAGGTGTTCATGGGTTCTAAAGTCCAAAGGCTATATACGTAGCCATTAAGAGCAATGGCTTTGAAGTACACCTGGCTTTTTAAGATACTTTATAACAAGGTGTGTAAAGTTGAGCTCTTTTTTATCCTTTTGATCTTGGTTTTTCATCTATAAAAATGCTGTTTAATGCACATCTTATAGGAAGAGTGTATATGCTTTTTTTAATTTCTAGGAAATACTGAAGTTAATACAGCAACAATAAAATTCAAATCCAACTTACCCCAAACTAGGTTAAGTAAAACCCCTTATGGTTAAAGTTCTATCCTCCGTTTTTAGCTGTTCCGACCAGTTAGTGCTTCAGAAGGGGTCTTGCTTCTCTCTTAGAGTAATGTTGCTCATTATTCAGTGGTTGCTGAGTGTATTGTGGAGGCAAGGGGGAGTTCTGTGTTTCCCTGGTCCAAACTCAGTCTTATGCAGGTCCCATGTGACTAGGTCTCAGTGATGGGAATTTCTTAATGTTCCTGTTCCTCTTTTGGTAGCCAGATTCTACCTTTTATCTGTGGTGGTTCTTATGTAGGGGATTTTACTGCCCTGCCCACAGAAGATCCTTAATTGTATTAGATTTGAAATCTGGACCCAGAATGCTTCTAGCCCCTTCCCCAGACATAGTGTTTTTATATTCTCCATTCTTCCTGCAGGAACAATGAGACTTACTGGTGCCTTGGGTAAGGTGTTTATTGTCCCTCCAATAGAGATGTATGCTTTTGAGAGAGGAGCCCAAGAAGGGGGTTTTGTGCTTTCTTATAGCAGCAGCTATCCCCTCCTCCTACACTGACAAATGGGTTTCTCTTCAGAATACTTTTTACATATGTATATTTATTTGTTTTACTCATGAGTATTTGATGTAGGAACAAGGAAATGAGCCTGTGAATGTAATTCCATACCATCACAATAGCCCATCATTGCCCTTTAGCAATTCATTACAATTTTATTTGATTTCTTCTTGCCAGTTTTCATGGTAGTCATGCAGTGGTACCTGACCTCTACCCACTAGAAGCATTAACACCCTCAATGTGAGAATTAAAAAGTCTCTAGACATTGCCAAATGTTTCCTTAAGGAAAAATTCACCCTGTTGTGTGCTGTAGCTGTAGTCAATATGTATGTATGGATGTGTGTATTCTTGAGGACCCCGTAGCTTTCTGTCTTCAGTAGATCCCTGAAAGTATAACAAAATCTCTGAAAATCACTCTTAGATAGTACATACTCCATTTATACCATGACAGTGCAACTTTCCTGGGTACTAGGAATACAGTTTTGAAAGTGGAGGCATAGCACCCGCCCTCATGGAGTTACCATCTAATGGGGGAGACAAGAATGGGAAATACATTAAAAAGTAATTTCATAATATATATAAAGAGAAGTGAATCATATGCATGGATTTAAATAGTTAAAGCAATTACATATCTTTTGCATATAGGGAGTAGAAAATCTAGATGGAAGCTGATATTGGACTTGTGAATTGATATTGTGTTGTTTTAAGTTTTGAAAGGCTTTTATTAGCGTGACATTTTGTCATATGGAGTGCAATTCTAGTGTCTAAAAATACATATTTTTCATTTTTATTACATCTAAATATAAGATCATTATTTCTTATTAGGCATATGAGAAAAAAACAGTAATCTGTTTCAATGTTGAAGGAGTTGGCACTCTTGGACTTAATGAGACATATAACCTTCACCTCAACTATCATAGTTTTTCAAGGGATTTCAAAGCATAAGCTTTCTCTTAAAAAGCTACATCTAATTTTTTAAAACCCACAGTATATATATAATAAAATATTTTATCAACAATATGATGAAAAGTATAGTGTTTCACAAAAAATATGAAAGGACAGTTCTAATCAAGGAGGCAAGTAACATTAAAGACAAAGCCTTCCTAAAGAAACAGTCGGGATAAATAGGACTAAGCTGGGCAAGATAAGATGTGGTTAGGTTTAGAAAAGGAAGCACAGAATTGGGAAGGCAGAATAGCACAAATAAAGTTTTCAACAGTGGAAAGGAATAAACATGTATGTTGGAGAAGCAGAGAAAAATGAAATTCTCTGTTGCAAAAGAAATGGTTGGATAGACAGTGATTGAGATCAAACTTAGTCAATAGAAAATTTCTATTGGTAGTTCATCTCATGGTAAAATTCCTGAACATGCAATGAAACTAAAGCAGTCATATTTTTGTGCAAAAAATTAAAATTTAAAGTTATCAAGACTGCATTATAAAATTTACAAAAGCCTCCATTAATCAAAAAAGGGGGGGATAGTAGGGTAATATCATGTAAGGAAAAATATCCTATAAGTAAATTACATCTAGAAAATTTTTACTTCAAAAATTAATTTTCATTTGTAATGCTAACAGCAAGACGCCCATGAAAAACACACATGATGTCTAAATAAGACAAAGGAAAATCGTTTGGGCAAAAATAAAAAGGATCCCAAATCAATTAAATAGAAAAGATTCCTTTATTAACTTTTGGTCGAGAATATGTTTGTATATTTTCAGAAAACAACTCCAAGACCATGTGGATTCCTGCAACAGAGAGGAATTGACAGGTCTGCTCCAACAATGAAGACAAGAGGAGAAACAGTCCAGAGATGGAAGACACTGACGACGCCTTGCCATACTAGCAGTCAGCAGCTGTGCTACACAGCAGGTTGCCTAGGACCAAACCAGAGAGGGTCAGACCTGCATTGCCACCATGTGCCCACCATCCAGATATCATTGCTGACATGAACACATAAGGAACTGTTTGACATTGAAACGGGGACTCAGAAATGTTGGACACTGAAATTGGGACTCAAACATTTTTTGTTATTATATGTTTATTTGTAGTCTGCAGAGGCAAGATTTTTTAAAGGAAATAAATGGGGGAAAAATAGATACAGAGGCAAAGAAGCATTGAACAGACTGTCAAACTACAGCGGGAAGGCAAGGGAGGTTGCGGGGGGGGGGGGGGGGCTGTAAGAGATCAACCGAAAGACTTGTACGCATGCATATAAGCATAACCAATGGATACAAGACACTGGGGGGCGGGCAGGTAAAGGCATGTACTGGGGGAAGGGGAGGCCGGGGGGAGGTCAATGGGGGAAAAAAAAAGGAGACATATGTACTACTATTTGTAATACTTCAAACAATTAAAAAAATAAAAATTAAAAAAAACTTTAAGTCAATTTTATAAGCCTTTGTATGTCTTATTAATAATTTTGAATTTTACTTAAGAGCAATTAGAAGCACTAAGAAATTTTATCAAGGCTTTTCTGTTGTCAGATTTATATTTGCACTTAGTCCACTAAAGAGATGATAGTGAATTAGACAAGGGTGGAATGAGAAGACTCAGGAGAAATTTTTAAATGACAGAATGTGAGTTGATATTATGTATTACATGTTTGTGGCCCCTTCCAAATTAATGGTGAGATAATAACCCCCAATTGGATAATATTTGGAAGTGGGGCCTCAGGGAAGTACTTTGGTCATAAGGGTGGACCCCTCATGATGGGATAAGTATCCTTATGAGAGGAACCATGAGAGAGCTTGCTTATTCTTTCTGTCTCCAGCATTTAAGGATACAAGAATACTGCCATCCACAAACCAGGCGTAAAACACTGACCAGGCACCAATCTACTGGTACCTTGATCTTGGACTTCTAGCCTCCATAACTGTGAGAGAGAGAGAAAAAACACACACACACACACACACACACACACACACACACACACGTTGTTTAAGCCATGTCATATTCTTGTATACTGTAAGAATTTTTAAAACATGCAATACCTGACTATTTAGTCAGGGCACTGACCTCTTTTCCCTTAGATTGTAATTAAAAATTACAACAGCCACCCTAGCTGGTTTTGCTCAGTGGATAGAGCGTTGGCCTGTGGACTGAAGTGTCCCAGGTTCTATTCCAATCAAGGGCACATGCCTGGGTTGCGGGCTTGATCCCCAATAGGGGGCGTGCAGAAGGCAACCAATCAATGATTCTCTCTCATCATTGATGTTTCTATTTCTCTCTCCCTTCTCCCTTCCTCTCTGAAATCAATAAAAAAATATTTTTAAAAAAATGACAACAGCCAACACAGCAATAGCTGTCTAGTGTGAATGTCCTGTCTTGAACCATAAGAAATCCTTACATATAAGAGTAGGCACCTGCTTTTTAAAAAAAGTCACTTTGGAGCAAAAGTGTAGGTAATTACTATTATTATTTTTTTGTAAATCAATCAAAATTATACCTATTTTTGTCAGATCAGCAAAAAATATATCTTTTGGTGTCCCACAGAATTTTAGTAATCAGCTTATTTGTCCATGAGAAGAAAAAGGTTGAAAATCACTGGCATATTCTATGAAGAGTAGCACCAAAAATGTTACTAGAAAAAGAAAACAAAGATTCAGTTCTGGACATTAAAAAATGTGACACTCAACTGAACATGTAAAAAAGCAAGTGAATATATAGACCTGGGAGTTAAAAGAGATGGTGATAATACTTAGGAAATTATGAAGTTACAGAAAGTTTTTAATCCTGTAGAAAATGTATTCAATCACCTATGAAAAGATATAATATGAGCAAAGAAGATGTACTGAGACTGAGCTCTGAGTAACTCCAATGCCATTAGAAAAGTCATCAACATACAAGTTCAAACAAGTTGAGCTGTGTGTGCATGGCACATCAAAATCCCAACTACGTACATAAATAGAATTTGCATCTCATAAGTGCCAGATAATGTGTTGCCCATTCATGAGTCATAGAAAAACAGACCCAGAGTTAAATTCTCTGATAGAGAAAGCAGAAGTCTGCATTTTGAAGGGAAGAAGACACATTGCATGTCATGGATCTAATACTAATGCCGAATGAAAGACCTTAGAGTATGGAGTGCAGTCAGTTTATAATTGAAAATACAAGGCAGTGTGCATATTACTTATGAAAATATCATTCTCATTTTAAAAAATAAGTTTTAAAAGGAAAAAGCAAGGCAGTTTAATTTTTCCATATTGCCACATGTCTGAAAACTAAAATTCCAACTGTATGTTTTCTATATTCATCAATATTTTAATACTAGAGGCCCAGTGCATGAAATTTGTGCATGGGAGGGGGTGTCCCTCAGCCCAGCCTGCACCCTCTCCAATCCAGGACTGCTGGCTCCCAACTGCTCACCTGCCTGCCTTCCTGATTGCTCCTAACCACTTCTGCCTGCCAGCCGGATCACCCCCTAACCACTCCCTGCCAGCCTGATTGATGTCTAACTGCTCCCCTGCCAGACTATTTGCCCCCAACTTCCCTCCTCTGCCAGCCTGGTCACCCCTAACTGCCCTCCCCTGCAGACTTGATCACCCCTAACTGCCCTCCCTTGCAGGCCTGGTCCCTCCCAACTGCCCTCCCCTGCTGGCCATCTTGTGGTGGCCATCTTGTGTCCACATGGGGGCAGGATCTTTGACCACATGGGGGCAGTCATCTTGTGTGTTGGAGTGATGATCAATCTGCATATCACTCTTTTATTAGATAGGATAGATATTGGAAACCAGCTGTAAGCTGACACGGTCCTTGCACCTGAAGGGACTAGCAAGGCTATCCCCTACCCACACAGTTTTCCCAGGCTTGTTTGGATGGCGGTTATCAGTAGAATGAGAGCAACCTTTCATAGCTTACCAAGAAGTCTGTAACTATTTACTGAGATTTGCTGTACTGAGAATTTGTCCTTCTGCTCTGTCTCTCCCTTAGAGATTAAGAGGAACAAAGAATACATTCCTCTTGACAGACCTCCTATTCAGTGTTTTGTGTATAAAAGGCATTACACAGTTAATAAACTTGCTGCAATCTCTCGATCACCTGTAGTCCTCCCGATCCCGCTCTCCTGTCTTTCTTTTCTCAATTCCCACCCCCCTAACTCAGCCTGTTTCAACCTGTCAGGCTGGCCCTAGCAGATAGAGGCCTGGTGCACTGGTGGGGGCCGGCTGGTTTGCCCTGAAGGGTGTGCTGCATCAGGGTGGGGGTTCCTTTGGGGCATGGGGTGGCCTGGGCGAGGGGCCTGTGGTGGTTTGCAGACTGGCCATGCCCCCAGTGACCCAAGTGGAGGCCCTGGTATCTGGGATTTATTTATCTTCTACAATTGAAACTTTGTAGCCTGGAGTGGAGCCAAGCTTTCTGCTCCCTCTGTGGGGGCAGCCATTTCTGTTGGGATTTATTTATCTTCTCTAATTGAAACTTTGTAGCCTTAAGTGGAGGCCTAGGCCGGCCAGGGTGTGTGGAAAGCTTGGCTTCCTCCATTGCCGGGGAAACCCAGGCCTCCCTCCTGCTCTCTGTGGCAGCAGCCATCTTGGTTGGGTTTATTTGCATATTTGCTCCTGATTGGCTTGTGGGAGTGGCTTGTGGGTGTGACTTGTGGGTGTAGCAGAGGTGTGGTCAATTTGCATATTACTCTTTTATTAGATAGGATGCACAGTAGTCTTTCCACTAGTGTTCACTATTCTCCAGGGATCTCTGGGAAATGCATAAATTACTTTAGTATTCTATGATTTCAGCCAAGGTTTCAAAGTCACTAGTTAATTGACAAAATAGAGTGGATAAAGATATTTCTGCCAAGTGATTGGGCCTTGATTTCTATGAAAGCATATGAAAATACAAGAGGCCCGGTGCACAAAATTAGTGCACGGGGGAGGGGGGTGTCCCTCAGCCCAGCCTGCACCCTCTCCAATCTGGGACCGCTCGAGGGATGTCTGACTGCCCACCGGGATCGGGCCTAAACGGGCAGTTGGACATCCCTCTCACAATCCAAGACTGCTGGCTCCCAACTGCTCACCTGCCTGCCTTCCTGATTGCTCCTAACCACTTCTGCCTGCCAGCCTGATCACCCCCTAACCACTCCCCTGCCAGCCTGAATGATGCCTAATTGCTCCCCTGCCATCCTGTTTGCCCCTAACTGCCCCCCCCTGCAGGCCTGGTCCCCCCCAACTGCTCTCCCCTGCAGGCCTGGGTCCCCCCCAACTGTCCTCCCCTGCAGGCCTGGTCCCCCCCAACTGCTCTCCCCTGCAGGCCTGGTCGCCCCCAACTTCCCTCCTCTACCAGCTTGGTCACCCCTAACTGCCCTCCCCTGCAGGCTTGATCGCCCACAACTGCCCTCCCTTGCAGGCCTGGTCCCTCCCAACTACCCTCCCTTGCTGGCCATCTTGTGGTGGCCATCTTGTGTCCACACGGGGGCAGGATCTTTGACCACATGGGGGCAGCCATCTTGTGTGTTGGAGTGATGGTCAATCTTCATATTACTCTTTTATTAGATAGGATAGAGGCCTGGTGCACAGGTGGGGGCCAGCTGGTTTGCCCTGAAGGGTGTCCTGGATCAGGGTGGGGGTTCCCTTGGGGTGTGAGGCGGCCTGGGTGAGGGGCCTGTGGTGGTTTGAAGGCCGGCCACGCCCCCTGGCAACCCAAGCAGAGGCCCTGGTATCTGGGGTTTATTTATCTTCTACAATTGAAACTTTGTAGCCTGGAGTGGAGCCAAGCCTTCTGCTTGCTCTGTGGCAGCAGCCTTTTTTGGGGGGATTTATGTATCTTCTATCATTGAAACTTTGTAGCCTTAAGCGGAGGCCTGGGCCAGCCAGGGCTTGTGGAAAGCTTGACTTCCTCCATCACTGGGGGCAACCCTAGCCTCCTGTTCTTTCCAGCTTTGTGGCTGCCACCATTTCTGTTTGGATTTATGTATCTTCTATCATTGAAACTTTTTAGCCTTGAGTGGAGGCCTGGGCAGGCAAGGGCAGGCGGAAAGCTTGGCTTCCTCCATCGCCGGGGAAACCCAAGCCTCCCTCCTGCTCTCTGTGGCTGTAGCCATCTTGGTTGGGTTTATTTGCATATTCGCTCCTGATTGGCTGGTGGGCGTGGCTTGTGGGTGTAGTGGAGTGATGGTTAATTTGCATAGTACTCTTTTATTATATAGGATACAACCTATAGACAGGGAAGAAGAATATTTTAGGCAAACCATCTCTGCACTAGAATCAATTCAATTATTCTAAAATTTATTGTGCAATTTATGGGTTATCTAGCCCTGTTCCATTTCCTTTTTCTTTCTGATCATTAGATTTTGCCAATTTTTCTGCTTATTAAATTCTTCCAGAAGGTGGTCCAAGAAAAAAAAAATTAAGCACTCTTAATGAAAACAAGGCAATTTGTGGAAAGCTATCTTGCTTAAGTAGGGGAGAATGGTGAAGATATTTGGTAAATTAAATTGAGAGATTATAGCATGTAGATTTAAAGTGCATATATCCCCAATTATTTTTAGAAAAGTAGCTGTAAACGATTTTTTGCTGTTTGCTCAGCTTATTTCACATTTTAATCTTTAACATTGTTCTCCTATATATAAACTTATAAGAAGCTTAAAAAACAAAACAAATGTAATTACAGTTCCTGTGGGTTAAGAATGTAATGGGGTCCTGAAGTTACAGTCCTTTGAATCACCCCCTACAAACTCATATACAAATGTTATACATTCCCAGACATACTCACACATGTACACTCATACTTATATACACTCATACACACATGCTTTTACAAACAAACATAGACATTAATATACACATATGCATTTACACATAAACACAACTAGACCCTAAGAAAGCCCTCTGCTATCTACAGAATGCCAGAAGTGGATGCAGTTTGAATATTGCTATGCAAATCACAAGGATTATGTCATGAAACAAAGTTCTTTCATTTTTAAGCATTACCCAAATTACATGGTTTTAACTTGCACAAAATAATGAGTATCATAATTAACTAAGATAGAGGATAAAGTAGTATCTTATGCTTAAGTAAATGCTTATTTATAATTGTTACATCAAATAAATGGACAGAAAGATAAATTATTCTTTACACAAATTATTAGCATTTCATTATACACTTGACCCTTGAATGATATGGAGGGTAAGGGCATTGACACCCCCCCCCCCCAATGCAGGTGAAAATTTGCGTATTACCTTGGTCATCCCTCTGCATCCACAGATTTCCAATTGTGAATTGAAATTACTGCCTTTGATCCATGATTGGCTGAGTCCACAGACTGAAAACACATAGAAATATAGGGGGCCTACTCTATATTTATTGAAGAAAATCTGCATTTAAGTGTACCTATGCATTTCAAACTGGTGTTGTTGAAGAGTCAACTGTATAACTTGAGTGAGAAATAGCCAAAGGCAGAATTGTTCTACCATTTTCCTGAAGAACAGGATCATTAGCATACCCAGACCAGACCCTACTTTATCAGTAGCAGACAGGTTTAAGAAGGTCTTGGAGGAAACTCTTGCTCCTTCTCACTACTAAGTCAAATAACACACTTCAGTGGAATAGCAATATGGCTTAATTAAACCTGGGAACCTTCATTCACTTTCTATGCATACAGAGTTCTTTAGGAATCTAACACCACTCAAACTATCCTTTCTTGTGATATTTGTAATCTGCCTTCAAGAGTGAACATCAGAGTCTTTCTGTATATAAATTTCCAGAACAAGCCTGATTTTTGTTGCCCACTCCAACCCAACCCCAATTCTCCAGAGCTAGTTTAATTTTTGGCTATTGGGTGGTTTGCTAAGCCATTGTCATTTTTTCCATCTTTTGTAATTTCTAAAGTGCTATTACAGAACACCCCCCACATTTTTTTTCTTTTCTTTTTTTTTCTTTCTTTTTTCTTTTTTTCACTAGTTTTTGTGGAGTTTTGGGAAGAAGAGGAAAAGAAAACGTGGTATCAATAGGCTAGATTTAACCACAGGTAAAGGTTATTTTATATTATACAGGCCAACATGACAAAGAACTTTATAGGCATAACTAGAGGCCTGATGCATGACATTTGTGCAAGGGGTTCGGCCCTCGCAGCCCCTCACAGCCTTGGCCAGCCCTCGCAGGCCCTTGCAGCCCGGGCTTCCAGAAGGTCGTTGGGCTGTTCGGTCTAATTAGCATATTAGCTCTTCATTATATACTAGAATATTTATAACATTTTTAAAAATCAACAAATAAGTGCTAATATTATTCTAACTGGCTTAGACTGTACTGCTATCAACTTTGACAATATTGCTACAGACATTCGTTGATAACAAGCAGTGATTTATGTTAGGCTACTGGGATAAAATAAGTTATTGTTCATTAACTGGCAAAACTATAGGATAAGACAGGATGACAAATCAATTTTGTGCTGATAAATTATTGTGTACTTATTTGCAAGGCTGGCATAAATAATTTTATTTCTTCAAGGTGCAAACAATAGATAGCAAGAAACCATTGGGTGTCATGCCAATAAAGGGCCATCAGAGCATACAGCATCCTTAGGACTTATTCTATGAGGACCATTAATTTATGATTTCTAGTGTTGTGGGCCTCATTTCTAAGAAAATCCAGATCAGATAATTTTCAATGACAAAGTAATCACTGTTGAAAAGAACAGGTCTAATTGTCTTTGCTATTATTTCAAAAACAAAAACTATTTTCATAAAATTAATATATTTTCCTCTGAATTCTAACATAAAGCAAGAGCAGCAATCATTTTGAAAGGATATTGGTACAGTCATCATTATTTTTATTGGTTTATCCTAATTTTAAAGTTGATTATTTTATATGGTAAATTCATTCATTAGTTGTCAAGCTCAATGTTTTAAAATGTTTAGTTAAGTAACTTTGCCATATTCAGAAAAGAATGCTTATATAAGTAGTAAAAATATTTTAATATTTAAAATATAAGAATATTAATTGTGGTTGAATGTGCTAATATAAACTATAAGAATTTAAGTAATTTTCTCATATGTTAATACACTGACAGAGTACTATTGGAGTTTTAATTTAATCATTAATTAAAAATGAATATAGAATCTGTGGCAGATTAGATTCAAAGGACTACTTAAATTGAATAGGAAAATTATCCTTAATTTAATTTTATCCTGTAAAAGTTCAATCATTTTGATGTATTACTTATGAAAACATTTTAGATAAAAATACAAATTTCTACTTTATTTCTCAATCCTTTAATGCAAAAAAATAAAACACCTTGGTGCATATGGATTACAGAACATTGGATGTTGCACCCACTGAGTTTCATATTGAGATTTATGGGCTGTATCTTGATTCAACTAGAAAGCTGACATAGATCCTAATATTCTACTCTATGATTAATTCTTCAAAATGCTCTACAAGCTACTTTTTCTTCATAGTTTCTAAGTCTTCCCTGATAGGTCCCATTGTAGCTGTGTAGGTCATTCTTGGTTTTAACAGTTGGTGTCTGCTTCTCCAAAACACAGTAAGTTCCGCAGTTGTTTTAAAGTACAACCAATAATATGCTTCAAAGTAATGACTGAAGATGACCAACAAAAGACTGCCTAATTTAGATACTTCTCATATAAAATGAACATGCTTTTTTCACAAAGTAAAATCACTTAATGCCTTGGTGCTTTTCACATCCAACTGTAGATTAATATAAAAGGAGACAGTACAATACTGGAAGCAAGTTATTATGTAATTTAGATAATTTTGACACACTAGAAATATTTACCTACTTTTGGCTCTATTAATAATCCACTTTATGACTCTAAAAGTTATTTCATGAATCCATGTCTTGAAATACCGCTCTGTGAAAACTACCAAAGAAAAAGTAATTAAGTGAGATTTCATCAGTTTTGTCTGTTAAAAATCACAGAGAAAAAACCATTGAGATTTAATCAGGATTATTATGCCTAATCAGATTTTATCTACTTTGCCTGTTTTAGAAAAAATGTTATTTTAAATTATGAATTTACATAAATTATAATGAATGTGCATTATTTGTTTTAAAATAAACATAAATATGAAGGAAAATAAGAAGAAATAATTTTTGAGACATTTAACAAAATGTACTTTTACAATCAAACAAATTCATTAGGTAAAGTAGTTCAGACTCCTCATACTCAGAAATATGAGTGAATTTCTCTCACACATAGTCTTTTTATTTGAATAGACAACTAACTTCATTCTTCAATGTATGTTCATCATTAAATTATTCCTTAATGGGGGAATAAGGACACATATATAACACTTTAATCAATAAAAAAAAACTTAAAAAATTATTCCTTAAGTTTAAATATGTATATTAATATAACAAGGAGATATACTGCTTAAAAAATAATTTTGGGGGAGAGCAAGATGAAATATGTTCATTACTAACCATTTATCAAAATTGTGTAGTATGTTTAATCTTCCAATGATAGATGAGCTTTTTAGCATGACATAAATCTGTAATAAACATTATGGCACTTTACTTTGCTGACTGATTTTTAAAGGAAAAATAACCCTTATATTTCAAAGGGCTAGACTATAAAAGATTTGGCAGTGCAAAGTGCTTTGTAAAATCCTGAATTGCTACACAAATTTACAACACAACTCTGTCACAAGCTCTGATTATTCCATTTTACATACTCCTTTTCAAAAATGTATTCCTCAAAACCTGAAGAAACCCAGATATACTATATTAATAATTCTGTCTGTGCCTGCTATTGTATTCAAAGCATTGAAATTGACTATGAATTAGAGATAGTGAGAAAACCAAACTTAATACAACATTATTATTGGCCTCTATTTTCATGTAGTGAAATAAGTTTTTTTAAATATACAATTTTAATAAATTTGATATAAAAACAGATATAAGTGATCTTTTCATATATTATGTCTTTGATATTAAAAATTCATTTTTGCACTTATGATTTTATACATATACAAATAATATTTTTGGGAAAATATATCCTAAATTGTTTACAATGTTTGCCTGAAGGCTGTAGAAATACACACTTTTACTAATTTTTCTTTTGTTCTATTAGAATGTATTTTGTCCATGTATTACTTTCCAAATCCACTTTAGGTATAATTTACTTACATTAAAACACAAATTAGTGTATTAAGTGAGATCAATTTTGACAAATAATATACAACCTCATTAACACAATCTTATTAAACAAGCAAATACTGATCTTATTTTTATCACTATAGATTAGTGTTGCTTCTTCTAAAACTTCATTTTAGAATCATACAGTATGCCCTTTGTTGTTCTTGCCTTCATTCATTCTGCATAACGAATTTTTATATTCATCTATTTTGTTACATGTATCAATAGTGTATTTTGTAAAATGATGTATTGTATTCCATTGAATGAATATACCACAGTCAGTTCATATATTTACTTGATTTATATGTTGACTGTTTCCAGTTTGTGGCTTTTTTGAAAAAAAATTATATGAACATGTACAAGTTATTGTGCAGTTATATGTTTTCTTTTCCTTGGAAAATACCTGGAAGTGGGATTATGTGGTAAGTGTATTATAACCTTATAAGACATTAGAAAACTAATATTTAAAGTGACTATATACCATTTTTTCATTTTCATCAGAAATGTATTAGAATTCCATTTGTTCCATATCTTCACCAATGCTTGGTATTGTCAGTCATTTTCATTTTAGCATTTCAAGTTGGTATGCAGTAATGTATTATTCTGCTTTATTTTTTATTTTCTGGAAGTTTAAAGATATTGAGAATCTTTTGTCCATTTTGTTTGGTTATTTTTCTTTTAATTTCTACTTTATGTGTTTTCACATATTTTGATAAGCCCTTTGTATTATTAGGTAATGTAAATATATTCTGCCATTATTCGGCTTACTTTTTCATTTTTTAATTTTGTCTTTTGAAGAAAAAAGTCCAATTTATTGATTTTTTCAGTTTTTCCTTTTGTTGACCTAAGAAATCTTTGTTAACATCCAATTTACAATGAATTTCTTTTGTTTCCTTTTAGTATTTTAGAATTTTAACTTTTTATTGAGCGCTATGATCCATTTTGACTTAATTTTCATATTTGATGAGGTAGGGGCTGAAGTTCATGTCTTTTTCCACAGATCTATCTGAGGGTTCTAGCAAAAGTCCTATGGCATTTCATTAAAGCTTTAATAAACTGGGTACAATTTATTAAAATTTTAAACATTAAGTATGTTTTAAACCTTAAAAGACCTAGCTGTAAGTCGTGAAACCATAAAAATTTTAGAAGAAAACATATGCAGAAAAATCTCAGACATCTCTTATAGCAATATGTTTACTGATACATCTCCTAGGACAAAGGAAACTAAGAAGAAAATAAATAAATGGGATGACATTAAAATAAAAAAACTTCTGCACAGCAAAAGAAATCATCAATTAAGTGAAAATAGAGCCCACTGCATGGAAGAATGTACCATCTGATAAGGGGTTAATTTCAAAATATATAAGAAACTCATAGAACTTGACAAAAGGAAGACAAACAATCCAATTGAAAAATGGGCAAAGGACCTACATAGACATTCTTCCAAAGTGTACATACAGAAGGCCAAGAGACATATGAAAAAATGCTCAAAGTCACTGATAGATTTTAATTTGCATCCAAGAAATGCAAACACCAATCAGAAAGAATGTATGCACCCATATGTTGTTAGCAGCACAATTTACAATAGCTAAGATTTGGAAACAGCCCAAGTGCCCATCAGTAAATGAGTAGATAAAAAAGGCAGTGGTACATTTACACAATGGAATACTACATGGTGGTAAAAAAGAAGGAACTCTTACTGTTTACAACAGCATGACTGGTCCTGGAGAATATTATGTTAAATGAAATAAGCCAGTCAGAGAAAGATAAGTACCACATGATCTATCTCATATATGGAACATAATGAACAAAGTAAACTGATGAACAAAAGATATCCAGAGACATAGAACCAATGGACAGACTATTGCTTTTCAGAAGGAAGGTGGGGGTATTGGGGTGAGATTAACAGGGGAACTTATATGCATATATACATAGCCCATGGACACAGACAATAGTGTGGTGAAGACTTGGGGGCAGCCAGTCCAGAGAGGAAGGGGTCAATGGGAAAAGATAACAACAAAAACAACAACAAAGGGGACATATGTAATACATTCAACAGTAAAGATATATTTTTTTAAAAGCATGTTTTACCCTTATCCTGATCCTCCATTACTGTTACCCTTATTTTTCACTAGGATCTGTAATGATGTCATGATGCTGCCACAGTTATTCTGATATTATTGCTTAGTGTTTTCTCTCTTTTCTTCATTATTAGTCTAGCTAGAGGTTAATGGATTTAATTTTGCTTTTCAGAGATGCACTGTTCTTTCCAATAATTTTTAGCTATTACTTGTTATTTTGTTACTTATATTGATATTCACTCTCATTTTCATTATTTCCTACCCTCTAATTTGGGTTTAATTTGTTTTTTTATAGCTTCTTAATCCAGAAGATGAAATTATTTATGTTAACTACTCTCTTTTTCTAAACTACTAAAATATAATTTTATCTAAGCATTGTTTGAGCTATAGTCCTCATATTTTATTATGCTATATTTCCATGTTAATACTATTCAATATTCAATTTATTCTAACATCCTTTGCAAATTCTTCCTTGACCCCAACATTTATTCAAAAGTATGTTGCTTAATTTCCAAATATTTGTAAATGCTCCATATGGAATTGGGTTATTGATTTATAATTAATTTTTACCTCTTCAAGACTTCTATGAAGTCAATTGTAGATTCAATAAGACTTCGTTTGTGGCCAGGGATAGTGTCTATTTTGTGACTACCTTATTTAACTTGAAAAGAATATGTAGTGTTCTATTAATGTTAATTAAAGTGTTTTATAATAATTTAAAGTATTCTATACCCGTTCCAATTTTATGTGTATTTCTTCTAAGTAAGGAGAGAATAATGTTGCAATCTCCAGATATACCAGTGAATTTAAATTTTTTTCCCTGTTCTGTCATTGTTTCTTCGTGTTTTGAATTCTTGTTATTAGATGTACATACATTTATATTTGCTTGTCTTGTTGCTCATTTGACCTTTTATCATAAAGAAATACTCCTTTATTTCTGCTAATATCCTTTAACTGAAGAATACTTTCATATTAATAGAGCCACTTCAGATTTATAATGATTGGTGTTTGCATGCTACAACCTTTCCACATCCTTACATTTTACCTATCTATAACTTTATATTTAAAGTCTATGTATCTTCAATATCATATTCTGGAGTCTTCCTGTTCATATTTTAGCATGCATTTACCCTATTTGTAACTTTTTATTCATTTGCATATATACAATTTCTAACTGGAATAATTTTTCTTCAGCCTGAAGTACTTGCATCAGTTTATTATTTTACCAGTAGCCCTGCTCATGAATCCATGCGCTGGTAGGTCACTGCTGCCCTCTTGTAGCTCTCCACCCGCTGCCCCACCCTCCTGTAGCTCCTCCTGCCCCCCCCTCATAGCTTGCTGCCCTACCCCCTCCTATAGCTCTCCACTGCCCACTTGTAGTTCACTGCCCCATCCTCCTGTAGATCCATGATCCAGTCGTTATGCTGTTGGTCATTACGCCTCATGGCGTAATGGATAATTAGCATATTCTTCTCTTATTATATAGGATAGTACAGGTCTGTTGTAAATAATATCTTCTCCTTCTACTCATTCATTGCCAAATATAGGGTATCCCCCAAAAATGTATACACACACTTTGAGTAATATAAAGACAGTGTTTATTAAAATACATTTCATTTTCAAAATTGAGCTATCAGGTGTTTAAGTGTGTATACATTTTTTTGGAACACTCTGTATTTCATACACATATACAATATAGAAACATAGTAAAAGAACAAACATTTGTGTGTGTAGGGAGCAGTTATAGGGTTAAGCCTTGGACTGACCTCCTGGCAAAGCTGCAAACAAGTCCCAGCTTAGAGGGCACAGCCCTCTTAGCATAATTAAGCTTGATCTTGTGACTACTCCCTATATCTTCCCTGGGTAGCTAATGGGCTGTGGGAGGTGCAGCAAGTGCTGCCAAAACAAGTGAAACTTACAAGAACATTGTAAATTACCTTGTTTACCTCTGACTATAAAATAAAGCATCAGCTTGCAGTCTGGATCTGTTCTGTGGTCTCAGTCACGCACAGAAGATCCACCTAACCCAGCTTCTTCTCTTTGTCTGTCTTTTCTTCATCCTTCACCGGCCCTCCCTCAGGCTCACCGAACCCTTGGCTGTGCTGTCGCGGCACATGTGTGCCCAATAAAACCAACTTTAACAATTTTAGAATAATATTACATTTGTGTGTAGAACACAACTTTAACCAAAAGTACTATAATTTATTTATCCATTCTCTGTCTGATAGACATTTAAATTGCTACTTTCCTACTCTCTCTCCAGAAAATATTGATATAATGAATATTCTTGTAACCAACTCCTATGCACATGATTACAGGTTTCTCTAAAGTGTATAACTGGAGTAAAACTGTAGGAGCAAGGCTTAGGCCCATCTTTAAAACTACTTCATGCCTCGTTGATTACAGGCAGATGTACTAACTCTACTTACCCTTAGGGTGGAGGTAGGGATCAATATAGAGTTTCCACAATATATTATATAAAATGTCCAGTCTCCTACAAAGTTTAAGAGACATAGAAAGAAATAGGAAAATATGACTCAGTGGCAGAAACACATACACGCGTGCGCACGTGCGCGCACGCGCACGCACGCATGGCAGTAGCAACTGGTTTTATTTTTTTGAGGGGGTCCAGTGATGGACTTAGGAAGAAAGACTTCTAAGAAGCTATTTGAAATATTTTAAAATTAAGTCAGTCATACCAAAATAAAATAAAGGAAAATATAATGAAAATGTCCTCTCAAATAGAAAATATATGAATAAACTGATAGAAATTATTAAATAAGTATCAATCAACAATAAACCTGAGATGACAGCAGGAGAAAAATCACTGAATTATATAGCATTCTGGAAAAGGCAAAATGATAGATAATAAAAACATGAGTGATGCTAGGTGTTTAGGAGGTAGGAGAGGATGCACACATGGAACACTGGGGAATCTTTAAGGCAGTGAAATTATTCTGTATTATACTATAACAGTACACATATGATATTATAAATTTTGCAAATACACAGACCTGTACAACACAGTGTGAACCTAATGCAACCTGTGGATCTTAGTTAACAATAATGTATCAGTTGTGACAAGTGCACTACATTAATGAAAGATGTGAATAACAGAGGAAACTATGGGTAGATGAGAACTTTCTCTCCTTTCTGTTCTATTTTTCTACAAAACTGTTTTAGAAATTATCTATTAACTAGAGGCCTGATGCACAAAATTCATGCAAGTGACTCAGCCCCCACTGCCACCTCAGCCCTCACAGCCCCAGCTTCATCCAGAAGGTAGTCCAGAAGGATGTCAGTCTAATTAGCATATTATGCTTTTATTATTATAGATTAAAAAAAAAACAGACATTTAAATTTTATTAAAAAGGTGAAAGATTTGAAGACATTTTACCTCATAGACTTGGACAACAATGTGGTGATTGTAGAGGATGGGAGGTGGATAAAGGTAGAAGAGGGAATAGGGCAGATAAATGGTGATGAAAAAATAAAATAATGATTTTTTTTTTAAAAAAGAAAGACATTTAAAAAAATCTTTATTGTTGAAAGTATTACATAACCCCATCTAGCCCTCCCTGCCCCCACATCCCACCCCAGGTCTTCACCACTCTATTGTCTGTGTTCATGGGTTATGCATATTTATATATATAAAAGCCTAAGCCACCATTACAACTGAATGATCGGTCGCTATGATGTGCACTGACCACCAGGGGGCAGACGCTCAATGCAGGAGCTGCCTTCTAGTGGTCAGTGTGCTCCCACAACCAACCTCCTGTGGCTGGCCAATCTCCTGTAGTCCCTCCCTGCAGCTGGCCATCCACCCCTATTGGCCCTGATTGGGAGGGCTGGCTGGCCAACCTCCCACGGTCCGTCCCCCTGGTCTGCCATAGCCCCTGGTCTACCATACCTCCCATACCCCCTGATTGGCCCCGATCGAGGGGGCTGGCCGGCCAACTTCCTGCAGTCTTTCCCCTGGCTGGCTATTCCCCCCAATTGGCCATGATTGAGGGGGCTGGCCAGCCAACCTCCTGCGGTCCTATCCCCCCGCTGGTCAACCCCCTACATCAGCCCCAATGAGAAGGGGTGGCTGGCCAACCGCCTGTGGTCCCTCCCCTCAGCCGGCCAACCTCTTGTGGTCCCTCTCCCAGCTGTCCAATTGGCCCTGATCACCAGCCAAGCCTCTAGTATGCATATATGTTCTTTGATTGATCTGTTTTTACCCACCCTCCCACCCCACCTTCCCGCTGAGATTCCACAGTCTGTTCCATGATTTTATGTCTCCAGATCTATTTTGTTCATCAGTTTATCTTGTTCATTACATTCCACATATGAGTGAGATCATGTGATACTTGTCTTTCTCTGACTCACTTATTTCACTTAGCATAATACCTCCATGCTGTCTTAAAGGCTAAGAAACCCTTATCTTTTACTGCTGCATAGTATTCCATGGTGTAAATGTACCACAGCTTTTTTATCCACTCATATACTGATGGGCACCTGGGCTGTTTCCAGATATTAGCTATTGTAAATTGTGCTGCTATAGAGATAGAGGTGCATACATTCTTTCGGATTGATGCTTCAGCTTTCTTAGGATATATTCCTAGAAATGGGAACACTGGGTCATATGGCAGTTCCGTATCTAATTTTTTGAGGGAAGTCCATACTGTTTTCCATAATGGCTGCACCAGTCTGCATTCCCACCAGCAGTGTACTAGGGAAACTAAGGAGAAAATAAACAAATGGGACTATATCAAAATAAAAAGTGTCAGCACTGCCAAAGAAACCACCATCGAAATGAAAAGGGAATCCACTGTATGGGAGAACATATTTGGCATCTGATAAAGGGTTAATATCCAAAATATATAAGGAATTCAATTTAACAAAAGGAAGACAAACAATCCAATTTAAAAACGGACACAGGACCTAATAGACATTTCTCCAAAGTGTACATACAGATGGCCAAGAGATATATGAAAAAAATGCTGAAAGTCACTGGGCGGGGAGGGCAGGTAAAGGCATGTACTGGGGGGTAAGGGGAGGCCGGGGAGAGGTCAATGGGGGAAAAAAGGAGACATATGTACTACTATTTGTAATACTTCAAACAATAAAAAAGGAATACAAATTAAAACAATAATGAGGTATCATCACACACCTGTCAAAATGGCTATCATTAACAAATCAACACTGTTGAGAAGTGTCTATATAGGTCCTTAGTCCATTTTTTTTTATTGGATTGTTTATCTTATTTTTGTTAAGTTGTATGAGTACTCTTTAAATTTTGGAGATGAAATCCTTATTGGATGTCACATTGGCAAATATGTTCTCCCATGCAGTGGGCATTCCTGTTATTTTGTTGATGGTTTCTTTTGCTGTGCAGAAGCTTTTTATTTTGATGTTGTACCATTTGTTTATTTTCTCCTTAGTTACCATTACCCTAGGAGCTGTATCGGTAAACATATTGCTACTAGATATGTCTGATATTTTGCTGCCTATGAATTCTTCTAATATTTTTATGGTTTCCCGTCTTATGTTTAAGTCCTTTATCCATTTTGAGTTTATTTTTGTGTATGGTGTAAGTTTGTGGTCTAGCTTCATTTTTTTGCATGTATCTGTCCAATTTTCCCAGCACTATTTATTGAAGAGACTGTCTTGACTCCATTGTATGCTCTTGCCTCCTTTGTCAATTATTAATTGAGCATAACAGCTTGGGTCGATTTCTAGGTTCTCTGCTCTGTTCCATTGATCTATATATTTGTTTTTGTGCCGGTACCAGGAAGTTTTGAGAACAGTGGCTTTGTAATACAGCTTGATATCTGGTATTGTGATCCCTCCAACTTAGTTCTTTCTCAGGATTGCTGCGAGTATTCAGGGTCTTCTTTTATTCCATATGAATTTTTGGAGAGTTCGTTCTAGATCTGTGAAATATGCTGTTGGTATTTTAATGGGGATTGCATTGAACTATAGATTGCTTTGGGTAGTATGGTCATTTTAATGATGTTGATTCTACCAATCCATGAACAAGGTATATTCTTCCACTTGTTTATATCTTCCTCTCTCTTTTTTCAATGTCCTGTAGTTTTCTGAGTACAGGTATTTTACCTCCTTAGTTAAGCTTATTCCTAGGTATCTTAACTTTTTTGTTGCAATGGTAAATGGTATTTTTTTTTTTTTTTAGTTTCCCTTTCTGTGAGTTCATTATTGGTGTATAAAAATGCTGTAGATATCTGGGTGTTAATTTTGTATCCTCCTACATTTCCAAAGTCATTTATTAAATCTAATAATTTTTGATGGAGTCTTTATGTTTTTTTTATGTACAATATCATGTCATCTGTGAATCATGACAGTTTTACTTCTTCTTTTCCAATTTGGATACCTTTTATTTCTTCTTGTGTGATTGCAATGGCTAGGGCCTAAGTAGACACTTCTCAGAAGTGCGCATACAGAAGGCCAAGAAACATATGAAAAAATGTTCAAAGTCACTAATCATCTAAGAGATTCAAATCAAAACAACAATGAGGTACCATCTCACACATATCAGAATGGCTATCATCAACAAATCAACAAACAAGTGCTGGCAAGTATATAGAGAAAAAGTATCCCTAATACATTGCTGGTGGGAATGTAGACTGGTGTAGCAATTGAGGAAAACAGTATGGAGTTTCCTCAAAAAAATTAAAAATTGAACTACCATTTGACCCAGTAATCTCTCTCCTAGGAATATATACCAAGAAATCAGAAACACCAATCAGAAAGAATATATGCACCCCTGTGTTCATAGCAGCACAATTCACAATAGCTAAGATTTGGAAACAGCCTAAGTGCCTGTGAGCAGATGAGTGGAATAAAAGACAGTGGTACATCTACACAATGGAATATTATGAAGCTGTAAAAAAGAAAGAACTCTTACCATTTCCAATAGTATGAATGGACCTGGAGAACATTATGCTAAGTGAAATATGCCAGTTGGAGAAAGATAAATATCACATGATCTCACTCATTTGTGGAATGCAATGAACAAAGTAAATTGATGAACAAAAATAGATCCAGAGACATAGAAGCATGAACAGACCATCAGAGGGAAGGCTGGGGTGGTAGGAGGGGGGTGAAAAGAGTTCAACCAAAAGACTTATATGCATGCATACAAGCATACAATGGACACAGACAGTAGGGGTAAGGGTATGTGCTCAGGGATGGGAGCAGCTGGGGAGAGGTCAATAGGGGGAAAAAGGAGACATATGTAATACTTTCAACAATAAAGAGTTTTAAAAAAAAATCAACAAATGACAAGTGCTGTGAGGATGTGGAAAAAATACTTTTTTTCCAAAGGAGATACACAAATGGCCAATATTCACATGAAAATATGTTCATCATCATTAGGGAAATACTAATCAGGCCACAATGTGATATTTCCTCTCACAAATGAGTGTGGCTATGACAAAAAATACAAACAATAACAGGTGTTGGCAAAGGTGTATAGAAATTAGACTCTTTATTTATTGCTGATGGGAAAATAAAATTATGTAGCCCTTTTAGAAATCAGTTGGCCTTGCAATTCCCCTTCTATATACATAGTCAAAAGAAATCAAAACATATCTACACAAAAACTTGTTCATGTATTCTTAATAGCCAAAAAGTGGAAACAATGCAAATGTCCATTAACTGATCAATGGATGTAAAAACTGTGCAATATTCAGATAATGCAATATTACTCAGCCATAGAAAGGAATGAAATACTAATATATGCTACAACATTATGCTAAGTGAATGAAGCCAGTCACTATAAACCACATATTGTAAAATTCCATGTACATGAAACTCATATAAATAGAATTATATAATTTCAGAATAAGCAAATCTTTTTATTAAAAATTAGATTAGAGTTTGCCATGGACTGAGGTTGGGGGAAATAATAAATGATTGCTAATGGTTATGGGAAAATGGTCTAAATTTAGATGTGGAGATTGTTGCTCAAGGCTTTGAATATATATAAACCACTGACCTGTAAACATTACATGGATGAACCTTCAAATGTGCTAAAAAAAATCCCTCCTCTGAGGCCTATGAGTGTGCATTCAGGGCCTATTAGCCAAACAGTCCTCAAAGAGACATTCCCAGGGCTACCATAGCTTCCCTGGAAGGATACATTAGAGATGCAGGTGAGTTCCTCTAAATGTACCTCTTAAACAGAGCCCCTTTACCTAAAAGGGTAAAATTTGGGGAAGTTTTTGAAGTTTATGTTTTAAGTTGTCCTACCACTGCCCTCTTAGAATTTCCTGCATAATCTCCCTTTATATCACTATCTTGACAATTGTTTGCATAGAAATTTGTAATGAAATGTCGAAATTGGAAAATGCCCTACAATGGAAATAAAATAGTAAATGAAAATTTCACCTCAAAGATTAGTTTTCCTAAAATTTGCAGCCTGCATTTATAAACCCAACCTTACATAATTATTAAGTCTTTAAAATGATAATATTAATGAAGCTGGCATATTTCTTTCTACTCAAAATTGATGTGAAATAGTGTTTTATGTACCTGTTCTTCATTTACATAGATTTCAAATTCCATACCAATATAAAGGCAAATCTCAAATTTCTCATTTTAATTGGATCATATCCTCACACTCAGTTCTCCAGCCAGTTACAGCAAAATGCTTTACAGGTATAACATTTTTAGTGCTTACAACTCCAAGTTTAAGCCTCCAGGCCTTTAGTGTTATAATGTCTGTAACTCATGCCAAATGTCAGAATCAGTGTAATGAGAAACAGTGAGATATAGTGCTACTATTACATGTCATCTGTAGAGTATCAAACATATCTTCAATGTCAATTTTAAAGCTATAAATATAGGGGCAATTGGTGACATGTTAGAGTCAATAATTTAATGTGAAGGGGTCACCATTATTAGGCTGTCATACTCACTGGCTAAGAAAATGGCCCCCTTCCAGAGTTAAAATTCAAAATGGTTTTGCAGTGTCTGTGTAAATTCCAAGAATTTCTTTTCAAAGTCATTGACTAAGCCTTGTTTTCATGATGAGCTCAGCATGAAAGCAAAAGCAAAAATAATTTCATACTCTCAATGATTTAAAAAATTACTTAAACAGGAATTATTGCTTTTTAAAGCACCCTTAGTTTATTCTTAAAGTTTATTAAGCTGTAACATTAGTACGCAATTAAACTGTTTTTGAGGATTCTAATAAAATATCTGATTGCTTAATTTAATTAAGCAAACATAACATTTAGCAGGCATGCTGTATTTTCTCCAAGGAAACTACTGACTTTCAATCATTGAATTCTTGAGGGAAAAAAATAGTTTTGCATTCAGATCTTTTACCACATAACATCTTGCACCATATAATAAAAAACATTTGCATTTGTCAGGGAGGCAAGATGGCGACCCGCAGGAAGGTAGGAAGGGAGAGTGTGTGAGAGAGTGAGGGAGCAATAGAGGTGTGTGTGGACATGTGTGGGTGTGTGTGTGAGTGAAATAGGGACAGTTAGACCCTGCAGTTCTTCCAGGAGGCTGCCAATCTGAACAGTCTTAGACGGCAAAATCCCGTGGCCACTGCAAATACTCCGGGGAGGACACCGGCAGCACAGAGACCAGGCCATCTTGAAGAGCAGAACTGCTTGAGACTAGGATCCTAGCCTCGCCACCACCCAGTCTGGTCTCAGAAGCAAACCAGGACCCTACAGCCGCTCTGGTAGAAGACCTGCCACCACAACTGCAGACCCAGGGACACCAGGACTCCAGGCACCCGGCCGCAGATTTCTGTGAGTCACAAAGCCAATCCCCCTCCCCCTCCGCTCCCACAGCAGTGACATAGAAACTACCAGACCCCAGCCGCACAATAAGGCTTTCTGCACACACAAAGCAGTGGCGACTCTGCCTGACTTTGAGTCTTGGTGTCAGACATGGGAAGTTTGTTTCCCACGACTAGTCTCTGTGCCTAGGCAGGGAGACTGAGCGGAATTCAAGCCTAGCCGCTCATCCCTAGGGAGGTGGTCTTCTGCGACCAGATCCCGTGCCCACGCAGGGCAGGGAGACAGCGCTGAACTTGACCCCAGACATGTAAACTCAGGGAATTTGTTTCCCGCAACTCATCTCCGTGCCCAGGCAGGGAGACTGAGCGTAATTCGAGCCTAGCCGATCATCCCTAGGGAGGTGGTCTTCTGCAACCAGATCACGTGCCCATGCAGGGCAGGGAGACAACGCTGAACTTGAGCCAGGACTTGTGAACGCGGGGAATTTATTTCCTGCAACTCCTCTCCACGCCCAGGCAGGAAGGCAGTCCTGAATTTGAGCATAGGTGCAGGACCATGGGGAGATTGTTTTCTGTGACCAGATCCTACACCCACACAGGGAGACAGCACTGAATTTGAGCCTGGGGGTGCAAACCCAGGGAGTTTGTTTCCCATGACCAGACCCTGCACCTTAGCAGAGAGGCTGCGGTGAATTTGAACCTGGATGTGCAGTCTCGGGGAGTTTGTTTCCCATGACCAGACCCTGTGCCCACACAGGAAGGCAGCGCTGAATTTGAGCCTGGGTACATGGACACAGGGAGTTTGTTTTCCACAGTGCACACCCACATGACCAGACCCCACACCCACACCAAGGGGCAGAGCCACCTGACTTTGATTCAGGGCAAGCGCACACAGAAGGCTGTTTACCGCAGGGCAGAAGTGGACCTCCTGCCAACACAGTGCGACTGAGCAACCCAATCTCCCAGGCAGATAGGGGACCCTGAATCTCCACACAAGAGGCAGCATTGACCACCAGTGACTAGACTCCGTTCCTCATTACCTGCGCCTGAGATCCCTGATTCCCAGTACATTCACACTAAGAGCCAGTGACTCCAATTCTTGGCACATGTGCACACAGGAACCTGATTCTCAGTGTGAGGTAGCACCAAGAAACAGAGACTCTGATACTCGATTCTCGGCATTGACACAGGGAGCCTCTGACTCTTGACACGCACTAGGGGACTTTGATTTTTGGCACAGGCCAGTGGGTTCTCTGTTTCAACATGGCACAGGCAGGGTCCCTGATTCTAGGTGCGCACAGGAGGCCATACTAAGCGCCTGTGACTCTGACCCATGGCGAATGTGGCTCCAGCCAACCCATAGCAGCTACATGTCTTTCTGTCAGAGCTCTTCATTGACACTTGGGGGGTGCAAAACTCCCACTGCACATGGTCCAGGCCCTCACAACTTGACATTCGAGCCTTCTGGTGGTAGTCAGAATGGGGAGACAACGAAACAATCCCCAGAGGAAAAAAAGGAGTAATCGCGAAGAAAGGAAATGAGTGAAATGGAAGCATGCAACATGACAGAAAAGAATTTAGAGTAATGGTCATACAGTTCATACAACAGATGGATGAGAAAATCAGCAACCTATGCAAAAATCAGGATGAAATGAAAAATGATATAGCTACAATCAAAAACACCATGGAAGGCTTCAACAGTAGTCTAGAAGAAGCAGAGGACTGAATCAGAGAGTTAGAAGATCAGGTAGAGAAACAAGCCCAATCTGAACTGTAACTACAGAAGAAAATTAAAAAGCAGGAGGAGAGCCTAAGGGAGCTTTGAGACAATGCAAAACAAAATAACATAACGTATAATAGGGCTGCCAGAAGGACAAGAAGAGCAGAAAGGATTAGAAAATTTATTTAGCCAAAACCGGTTTGGCTCAGTGGATAGAGCGTCGGCCTGTGGACTGAGGGGTCCCAGGTTCTATTCCGGTCAAGGGCACGTACCTTGGTTGCGGGCACATCCCCAGTAGGAGGTGTGCAGGAGGCAGCTGATCAATGTTTCTCTCTCATCGATGTTTCTAACTCTCTATCCCTCTCCCTTCCTCTCTGTAAAATATTAATAAAATATATTTAAAAAAAAAGAAAAGAAAATTTATTTGAAGAAATAATGACAGAAAACTTCCCTGATATGGGGAAGAAAAAAGTTACTGAAGTATAAAGAGTCCCAAGCAAGATGAATCCCAAAAGACCCACACCAAGACATGCCATAATTACAATGGCAAATGTTATCGACAAAGAGAGAATCTTAAAGGCTGCAAGAGAGAGACAGATCCCCCATCAGATTATCAAATGATTTCTCAACAGAAACACATCAAGCTAGAAGGGAATGGAAGGAGGTATACAAAGTGATGCAAAGCAAGGGACTCAATCCAAGAATACTCTATCCAGCAAGACTATCAATCAAAATTGAAGGGGAAATCAGGAGCTTCACAGACAAAAAAAGGCTAAGGGAGTTTATCACTACCAAACCAGCAATGCAAGAAATGCTAAAGGGAATGCTGTAAAAAGAAGAAACAAAAAGGTAAGAAGGAACACAGCCTCAAAAAATAAAAATGGCTACAAACAAGTACCTTTCAGTAATAACTTTAAATGTAAATGGACTAAATGCTCCAATCAAAAGACATCGAGTGGCTGAATGGATAAAAAAACATGACCCATATATATGCTGTCTACAAGAGACCCACCTCAGAACAAGGGACTCACACAGACTGAAAGTGAAGGGATGGAAAAATATCTTTCAGTCAAATGGAAATAAAAAAAAATCTGGGGTAGCAATACTTAATATCTGACAAAATAGACCTCAGAGTGAAGGCCATAACAAGAGATAAGGGAAGCCACTTCATAATACTAAAGGGATTGATACAACAAGAGGATATAACCCCGGTAAACATATATGCACCCAATGCAGGAGCACCCAAATACATAAAAAATCTCCTGGAAGATATCAAGAGAGAGATAGACAACAATACAATCATAGTAGGGGACTTTAATCATAGTAGGGGACCACTGACATTACTGGATAAATCCTCTAGACCAGCCTTGGGCAAACTACGACCCGCGGGCCAGATCCGGCTGTTCTATCTGGTTCTCTTGCTCTCCCCTCTGCTCCTTTACTTTGAATTTATATTAGTTCACACAAACACTCCATCCATGCTTTTGTTCCAGCCCTCCGGTCCAGTTTAAGAACCCATTGTGGCCCTCGAGTCAAAAAGTTTGCCCACCCCTGCTCTAGACAAAAAAATCAACAAAGAAACAACAATCCTAAATGACTCTCTAGATCAGATGGACTTAATTGACATCTTCAGGACATTTCACCCCAGAGCTGCAGAATATACGTTTTTTTTTTCAAGTGTACATGGGATATTTTCAAAAATAGACCACATACTGGGGAACAAGCAAAGTTTCCCGAAATTCAAGAAGATTGAAATCATACCAAGCATCTTTTCAGACCACAATGGCATAATATTAGAAATAAACTACAATAAAAGCAATCCAAAACACTCAAACACTTGGAAGCTGAATAGCATGTTATTAAATATTGATTGGGTTACCAATGAGATCAAAGAAGAAATTAAAAACGTTCTGGAAACTAATGACAATAAAAACACAACAATCCAAAACCTATGGGACACAATGAAAGCAGTCCTGAGAGGGAAGTTTATAGCTCTACAGGCCTACCTCAAAAACAAGAAAAAAAATGGTAGTAAATCATCTAATGCTACAACCCAAAGAATTAGAAAGAGAGTCACAAGAAAAGCCCAGAGTGAGCAGAAGGAAGGAGATAATAAAGATTAGAGCAGAAATAAATGATATAAAAAAAAATGCAAAAGATCAATGAAACCAAGGGTTGGTTCTTTGAAAGGTTAAACAAGATTGATGAAACTCTAGCCAGGCTCACCAAGAAGCAAAGAGAGAGGACTCAAATAAACAAAATCAGAAATGATAGAGGAGAAATAACAACACACCCCACAGAAATACAAAGGATTGTTAAAAAATACTATGAACAACTCTATTCCAACAAACTAGACAACCTGGAGGAAATGGACATATTCCTAGAAAAATACAACTTTCCAAATCTCAATCAGGAAGATTCTAAAAATCTCAATAGGCCAATAACTATAGAAGAAATTGAAGCAGTCATCAAAAAGCTTCCAGCAAACAAAAGCCCAGGCCCAGACAGCTTCACAAGAGAGTTATACCAAACATTCAAGGAAGAACTAAAACCTATCCTCCTCAGACTATTACAAAAAATTCAAGAGGAAGGAACACTTCCAAGCTCATTCTATGAAGCCAGCATCACCCTAATACCAAAACCAAATAAAGACAACACAATGAAAGAGAATTACAGGCCAATATCCCTCATGAACATAGATGCCAAAATCCTCAACAAAATCCTAGCAAATTTGATCCAGCAGTACATCAGAAAGATCATACACCATGACCAAGCAGGATTTATACCAGGGATGCAAAGATGCTACAATATCTGCAAATCAATAAACATGATACATCACATAAACAAATTGGGGGAAAAAATCACATAGTCATATCAATTGACGTAGAAAAAGCATTTGACAAAATCCAACACCCTTTCTTGTTAAAAACTCTCAGCAAGGTGGGAATAGAAGGATCATACCTCAACATAATAAAAGCCATATATGATAAACCCACAGCCAGCATCACATTCAATGGACAAACTAAAACCATTTCCCTTAAGAACAGGAATAAGACTGGGATGCCCTCTCTCACCACTCCTGTTTGACATAGTACTGGAAATACTAGCCTTTGCTATCAGACAAGAAGAAGGAATAAAAGGCATCCAAATTGGAAAAAAAGAAGTAAAACTGTCCTTATTCGCAGACAACATGATGCTGTACATAGAAAACCCTAAAGACTCCATCAAAAAATTATTAGACTTAATAAATGAATTGGGCAAGGTAGCAAGATACAAAATTAATGCCAAGAAATCTATGGCATTTCTATTCACCAATAGCGAACTTACAGAGGGAGAGACTAAAAAAGCAATCCCATTTACCATCGTACCAAAAAAATTAAGATACCTAGGAATAAACTTAACTAAAGAGGTAAAAGACCTATATGCAAAAAACTACAGGACACTGAAAAAAGAGATAGAGGAAGATATAAACAGATGGAAGAACATACCGTGTTCATGGATTGGTAGAATCAACGTCATCAAAATGTCCATTCTACCCAAAGCAATCTATAGATTCAATGCAATCCCCATTAAAATACCAACAGCATATTTCACAGACCTAGAATGAACTCTCCAAAAATTCATCTGAAATAAAAAAAGACCCTGAATAGCTGCAGAAATCCTGAGAAAGGAGAACAAATATTCCTTGTGGGATCTCAATACCAGATATCTAGCTGTATTACAAAGCCACTGTTCTCAAAACAGCCTGGTACTGGAAAAAGAACAAACATATAGACCAATGGAATAGAATAGAGAACCCAGATATCGACCCAAACCACTATGCCCAATTAATATTCGACAAAGGAGGCACGAACATAAAATGGAGTCAAGACAATCTCTTCAATAAATGGTTTTGGGAAAATTGAACAGATAAGTGCAAATAAATGAAACTAGACCACCAACTTACACCATACACAAATTAAACTCAAAATGGATAAAGTACTTAAACATAAGATGGGAAACTATGAAAATACTAGAGGAATCCACAGGCAGCAAAATCTCAGACATATGCCAAAGGAACTTCTTCACTGATACTGCTCCTAGGGCAATGGAAAATAAAGAGAAAATAAACAAATGGAACTACATCAAAATAAAAAGCTTTTGCACAGCAAAAGAAACCATCAACAAAACAACAATAAAGACCACTACATGGGAGAACATATTTGCCAGTGTTATCACTGATAAAGGTTTTATCTCCAACATTTACAGGGAACTCATACAACTCAACAAAAGGAAGATAAACAATCCAATCAAGAAATGGGCAACAGACCTAAATAGAAACTTTTCTGAAAGAAGACAGAAGGAAGGCCAAGAGGCATATGAAAACATGCTCAAAGTCACTAATCATACAAGAGATGCAAATCAAAACAACAATGTGGTACCATCTCACACCTGTCAGAATGGCTATCATCAACAAATCAATAAATGACAAATGTTGGCGAGTTTGTGGAGAATAAGGAACCCTGGTGCACTGCTGGTGGGGATGTAGACTGGTGCAGCCACTGTGGAGAACAGTATGGAGTTTCCTCAAAAAACTAAAAATGGAACTCCCATTTGACCCAGTAATACCACTTCTAGGAATATATCCCAAGAAGCTAGAAATATCAATCAGAAAGGATATATGCACCCCTATGTTCATAGCAGCACAATTTACCATAGCTAAGATTTGGAAACAGCCTAAGTGCCCATCAACAGATGAGTGGATTAAAAACTCTGGTACATCTACACAATGGAATACTATGCTGCGGTAAAAAAAGGAGTTCTTACCATTTGCAACAGCATGGATGGAACTGGACAGCATTATGCTAAGTGAAATAAGCCAGCCAGAGAAAGATAAATATCACATGATCTCACTCGTTTATGGAATATAATGAACGACATCAACTGATGAACAAAAACAGATCCAGAGACAGAGAAACATTGATCAGACCATCAAATCTCAGAGGGAAGGTAGGGGAGGGTGGGGGTAAGGGGGAGAGATCAACCAAAGGACTTGTATGCATGCATATGGGCCTAACCAATGATAACAGACAACAGGAGGGTGAGGGCATGAGTGCGGGGCATAGGGGAGTAATGGGGGAATAAGGACACCTATGTAATACCTTAATCAATAAAGAAATTTTAAAAAGTACACATGGAACATTTATCAAAATATTCTGGAAAATGAATCATGCTTAAACATGTTTCAAAGATTGAAAATACAATAGTGTATGTTCTGTGCATACTATAGAATTACATTAGTGCTCAATAAAGAAAAAATAATTAGAAAATCTCCACATTTGTGGAAGTGAACTGGAACACTTTTACCTATGGATTAAAACTTTTAAAAAGTCAACCACAAGAGAAATTAGAAAATATTTTAACTCAACAATAATGAAACAGTATATCAAAATATTATAAATGTAGCCAAAGGAAAAAAAAATGGGGAGCTTCCTTTCTATAGCACTAGAATCCATAGATACCCTTTAAGAAAAGAACATGAGAGATGTTATGACTTCAGGGAGCTTTTTCAGAGCAATTTAGGGACTAGGCATCTTGAGAACATATTCTTCACATTTCCTGTGGAGGTAAATGTTATCACTTTCAATTTTCTCCATGGTAAACACCACTGTCTGGCAGTTGGCTGAGTCTTATAAGGACCTTACTCTCCCACCAGGTCATTTACTTTGTCATAGGAAGTAAAATGATAAAATTTAGAATCATGGCTGTCAAGTATTTCACAACATAAAATCAAATCATACATTATCACCAGAATAGAAAATTGACACCAAATTTCAGTTGCCTATAGTTTGAAGACTAAAACTGATGTGATCTCAAAGTGAGACAATAATATGAAAAGCTGAACTCCAATCACAGTGCTTAGATGGCTCTGTGACGATTTCCAGTCCCCAATCTGGACAAACACAGGGTGCCCTGGGGAAATAATCAGCAAAGAACCAAATGTCTTGGCCATTTTACCAGGGTACCTCATTAGACTATGCTAGCATTTGAACAAAAGAGGTAGCAGGCGTGATTAACAAAATCACTCTGCTCCATTTTCATAAAGTTAGCCAGAAAAGCTCACTAGTTTTTTAAAGAAGTAAGATTATATTTTCTCACAGAAATCAAGTGAGAAACATGGGGAAAAATTCCATATGTTCAACCAGGCATAACAAATATCACAATCAGTAGCGGCATGTTAAATTATCCTTAATCACTAAAATTAACTTACGCATTCTTCCCATTTTGTATCTTTTAAATTACTTCAATTTCAATTTAAACAAATACATTTTCTCCTTTTGCTTTCATAAAAATGAAAGTTATGTGTAAAAGATTCCATTATATTGGATTATCTTAAATCCCCAATCACACTTCATTTGTTACACATAAGTTTAATTTGATTGGTAAACATCAGATTATCCTTATGCTCTTTTTCATTTTAAAGGATTTTAGAGGGTTTCCTGATACTGATATTATTTTCTTCTTAGTCATAGTTTATCCTATTTAATAAAAGAGTAATATGCAAATTGACCATACCTCCACTACACCCACAAGCCATGCTCACCATCCAATCAGGAGTGAATATGCAAATTAACCCAACCAAGATGGCTGCGGCCAAGGAGTGAGCAGGAGGCTTGGGTTTCCCCGGCAATGGAAGAAGCCAAGCTCCCACAGCCCTGGCCTCCGCTGAAGGCTACAAAGTTTCAATTATAGAAGATAAATAAATCCCAGATACCAGGGCCTCCGCTTGGGTCACCGGGGGGCATGGTCGGCCTGAAAACCACCACAGGCCACTCGCTCAGGCTGCCCCACACCCTAAGGGAACCCCCACCCTGATCCGGGACACCCTTCAGGGCAAACCAGCCAGCCCCCACCCATGCACCAGGCCTCTATCCTATCTAATAAAAGAGTAATATGCAAACTGACCATCACTCCAACACACAAGATGGCCACCACAAGATGGCCAGCAGGGGAGGATAGTTGGGAGGGACCAGGTCTGCAAGGGAGGGCAGTTGGGGGCAATCAGGCCAGCAGGGGAGGGCAGTTGGGAGGACCAGGCCTGCAAGGGAGGGCAGTTGTAGGCGATCAAGCCTGCAGGGGAGGGCAGTTAGGCATCAATCAGGCTGGCAGGGGAGTGTTTAGGGGGTGATCAGTCTGGCAGGCAGAAGCAGTTAGGGGCAATCAGGAAGGCAGGCAGGCAAGCAGTTGGGAGCCAGCAGTCCTGGATTGTGAGAGGGATGTCTCCCATATTGGAGAGGGTACAGGCTGGGCTGAGGGACACACTCCCCCCCACCCCTTGCATGAATTTCATGCACCGGGCCTCTAGTATTTCAATAATTTGGAAGCTAAAATGGGGATATCCCCACATATTCATACTAGATAAAATGCATGTTTTTAGGTATGGTACTATATTCTGGATAGGAAATACCAGGTTATCTACACACACACACACACACACACACACACACACACACACACACACAAACACACATAATGCTTAAATTAATGTTGTTTGTTTTAAATGTGGTTCTCAATCCACTTGGCATCAGAGTACTTGTACATGCAGACACTTTAGGCCATACTCAAGGCTCACTGAACAAAAAGGAAGGGGAGGAGCCAGCACCTGTATTTTTATTAGTCCTCAGGCAAATACATATATTCTAGTGCAAAAAGCGCTGGAGACAAATATCTAGAACACAGAGTTTTATTTATTTATAAATTATATTTTCTCACAATGAAATGACAATTATAATGTGTAGAGTAAAGATTCTTTTATATAAGTGTAGTTGGTATGCAATGTTATACTAGCTTCCTGTGTACAATGTAGTGATCCAACATCTCCATACTTATGTGATCACCCACCCAATTCTAGTAATCATCTGTCACCATGCAAACTCACACAATATGTTGACTATACTCTCCTTCTCCTTTTCACCCATTCCCCCACCCCTCCATTCTGAAACCAATCATTTTGGTCTCTGTTTCTATGAGTCTGTTTTTGTTTTGTTTGTTTTTTTTAGATTTCACATATAACAGTGAAACTATACAGTATTTATCTTTCTCTGTCTGACTTATTTCACTTATTAATACCTCCTAGGTCCATTCATGTTGTCACAAATGGTAAGATTTCATTCTTTTCTCTTGCTGCATAACATTTATAGATATATAGACATAGATATAAATGATATAGATACAGATATAGATATAGATGTATATTAATTCATTATCCATTCATGCTTAGAAACCTAGGTAGCTTCCATATTTTGGCTATTATAATTAGTGCTGTAATGAACATAAGGGTGCATATATCATTTTACATTAGTATTTTTATTTTTTTGGATAAATACACAGAAGTGGAATTTTGGTTAGTACAGTAGATCTATTTCTAGTATCTCTAAGGAATCGCCATGCTGTTTTCCATAGTGACACCAATTTTTAGTTGCAGTGATACCATTGAAATTAGCTAGTTATTAATAATAGAAAAGGAACAAAGGTGGGAGGCCAGACATCATAAGCATGTTATTTGGGCAGCTTACCAGGAAGATGAAACTTTGCACTCCCCAGGGAACCACCAACCTAATCCCTGCAAAATACTGGAAGAGGAATCCAACAAAGAGAACATAGATGCATGCCCATTAAAGTTGGGGTGACATAGGAAAGGTACCTACCTGTCAATAACACCTGGGGGAAAATAGGGTTGGCCAGGATGGGCATGGCCACTGCAAGCCCTCAAAAATTTAGAATACATTATCCCCCAAACAAGGGAATTCTTTCTCTTGGGCTTTTGTTGCACTTGGCTTCCTTGTATTTGCCCGTTTCCTCCACTGCAGATCCCACATGCAGTGTTCTAATGGTCTGCAACAGAAACACAAGCTAAGTTATCCTGATGCTGGACTGGCTCCAGTTCCAACATGGAAAGGAAAATTTTGACACTGGCTTGATTTTAGCTCTACTGAAGCCCCAGCTGCTCTTCTTCTATGACTGGGAAAAAGAAATGGGACTTTGGAAACCCAAGGGTATAATTACATGGAAATAAAGCTTTCTACTATATCTCATCCTCCTGTGGGGGCTTCCAGAAATGCTTATTCCAGTGGCACCCCAAGAACCCCACTTTCACTAGCAACTGGAGGAGAAGAGCCCTCTTCTAACCTGTATCATCACCAAGAGGGCATGAGGGCTTCATTATTGCCATATCTTCGTTCACACATGCTTTTTGTTGACTTTTTTATAATAGTCATTCTGACCAGTGTGAGGCGTTATCTCATTGTGGGTTTGATTTTCATTTCCCTGATGATCAGTGATGTTGAACATCTCTTCATATATCTGCTGGCCATCTGTACAACTGCTTTAGAGAAATGTCTTTTTGTGTCATCTGCCCATTTTTGAACTGTTATTCAGTTGTATGAGCTTCTTATATATATATCAAACCCTTATCAGATATATCATTTGTAAGTATATTCTTCCAGTAGGTAGGTTGTGTTTTTGTTTTGTTGGTGTTTTTCTTTACTGTACAAAAAGCTTTTTAATTTGATGAAGTCCCATTTGTTTATTTTCCCCTTTGTTTCCCTTGCTTGAGAGGATGTATACAACTACTCAGACCTATGTCAAATAGTTAACTACCTGTATTTTCTTCTAATAGTCTTGTGGTATCATGTCTTACATTTAAGTCTTTAAGCCATTTTAAGTTTATTTTTGTATATGGTGAAAGAAAGTGATTCAGTCTCATTCATTTGTATGTATTTGTCCAGTTTTCCAGCATCACTTGTTGAAGTGACTGTCATTACTCCATTGTATATTCTTACCTCCTTTGTCATAGATTAATTGACCCTAAACAGAAGGTTTATTTCTGGGCTCTATATTCTGTTCCATTAATAATTGTGCTTGTTTTTATGCCAGTACCATACACTTTTGATTATTATAGCTTTGTGGTATGGTTTGAAAACAGGGAATGTGATACCTTCACTTTGTTCTTGTTTCTCAAGATTGTTTTGGCTATTTGGACTTTTGTAGTTCC
This sequence comes from Plecotus auritus, assembly GCF_963455305.1. Lineage (NCBI taxonomy): Eukaryota > Metazoa > Chordata > Mammalia > Chiroptera > Vespertilionidae > Plecotus > Plecotus auritus. The sequence continues at coordinate 127,124,913 of NC_137770.1, read as the reverse complement.
ATATAAATTTTAGGATTGTTTATTGTAGTTATGAGAAGAATGTCATTGGTATTCATTGGTGAATTTTTAAAATTGATTATTCATTTATTTTTAGAGGGAGAGGAAGTTTTGGAAAAGGGAGAGAGAGAGAGAGAAACAGTGATCGACTGCCTCCTGCATGCTCTCAAATGGGAATCGACCCCACAACTCAGGCACATGCCCTGCCTGGAATTGAACCTGCAACCTCTTCGTGCCTGGGATAATGCTCAACCAATGAGCCACAGTGGCCATGATATGTCATTGGTATTTTGATAAGAATTGCACTGAGAGATCCCAACATGGCAGACAGCAGGAAGACAGAGAGTGTGAGTGAGCAAAGGAGTGAGAAGCGAGTGTGTAGATGTGTGGTGTGTGTGTAGGTGAGTGAGGGACAGTTAGATTTTGCAGGAGTCTCTGGGACTGCCAGATCAGGCTTTCCTGGATGGGGATCCTCTGCTACCACCATAAACATTTCCAGGGCAGGCACAGATATAGCATGGAGCCGCAAGGGACCACCACTGCATCCCTGCAGTGAGTGGCATGCTAACTTGCCATGGGCTCTTAGACATCCCCAGTGAGCAGGCGCCAGAGACCTCATCTCCTTCTGGGCTCCAAGACCCCATGATCCAGGACCCTGTGCTGTGAGTACATGCCAGAAGGAACCCGCACCCATCCCTGTCCAGGTCCCAGGATTGGCTGACAGTGCAGGCTGGAGGCACATGGCAAGGCATCCTGCCCAGGCTCCAGGGCCAACCTGCAAGTGTGCTGCCAGAAGGACCTAGGGTGCCACACTGCCACAGGCACCGAGGCAGCCAGTAAATTGGCTCTGGAATCTCACAGGGGGTCACACACCAGAGTAACTGTGCGCACGCCTCTGCCAGCCTCGAGCACCTGCATTGGACAACTGAGGGAAAAGAAATGTGGGGGAAGGGAGTACAACTCAGAGCAGAGACAATAAAGGCATGAGACTCAAGGCAGACCCAGCCTCTGGGTGATAGGACCTGAGAGAGGTCCTGTGCTTCCCTGATATTCGCGGTATGGCCCCTCTCTCCTGCTTACTGTGCCAACTCGGTTTAATTGGCTCTCAGTTTTTTTCTAAAGGGAAATTGCTCTAACGATAGGTGTACATTGATGTGCTCTTGGGAGGGGCCAGCTCAACATCCACTTACCGTCTCATCTTGGACCCACCTCTAGGATGAGAATTTTTTAAAAAGTGGAATCTATTTATAAATGTTAAAATAGAATCCAGATATTCTCATAAAACTAGAATGAGTTTAATTTGTAATTTAATGAGAAATAGTGCAGGTCAGTGATACTTTGGAGATAGAAAAATAAGAAAGTAATTGGACAGAATTTCAGGATGACTAGTATTCTCCACACTTTAAGAACAGATTTTAGAGCACTCTGATAATTAAAGACTAAAACTGCTCTGCACACACACCTTCCTGGTTACCCTAGAAATAGGACATTTACCTTAGAAAAATGACAATAAAATGAAAAGTACATGTAAATTAAGTAAGTCTTAATGAGAGGAGGAGCTCCACTTTAAGTAAGCTGTTTGAGAAACTCTACTAAAGCAGAGTCAAAATGAGGACATGAGGGTAAGATGAGTGATGTAAAGAAAATTTAGCTTGAACTCAGCCAGGGGAGCTCAGTTGGTTGAGCATCGTCCTATGCACCAACAGGTTGCCAGTTCAATCCCCGGTCAGGGCACAGAAGGAAGACAATTGATAGATGTTTTTCTCTCACACAGATGTTTCTCTCTATCTGTCTCTCTATTTCTCTCCCCCACTTTCCTCTCTTTAATCATGTCCTCAGATGAGGTTAAGAAAAAGAAGAATCAACATGAGTATGCTACCTCAGAAAGAGACTTTCTAGATATTGCTGAATTGTTTAGTTACTATTCCAGTAGGCTTCAGAATTAAATAATCCAGTATGCCCCTGTATATTCAGGCTTGTTAATTCATTGGATTCTCTCATTGGTAAAAATATAAGCTGTCCTCCTGCTAATTGTTTTTTTCTCTTTGGTTTTCTGATTGAGTGATTTTTTAATACCCTGTCTTCTAATTCACTGATCTGATTCTCAACTTCCCCTAACCTGCTATTTATTCCTTACAATGTGTTCTTTATTAGTGATATGTCATTCTTTATTTCTGATTGGTCTTTTTTCATAGTTTCTATATCTTTTCTCATGCTAGTGAGCATCCTTATAATAATTATTCTGAACTCTATATCTGATTAATTTTTTATCTCCATTTTATTTAGTTCTTCTTCTGGAAAATTCTCTTGTTTCATTTGGGGCTTGTTTTTTATCTCCCCATTTTGGTTGCCTGTTTGGGTTTGTTTTCAATGTATTAGGTAGATCTGCTATGATTCCCATTCTCTGGTGCAAGACAATGTCAGACACTGTTTGTGACTGGCTCTGAGTACACTGTTTAGAGCTATTAGCAACCCACAGCATGTGGCTCCTTCTGCTGGGGCTGGGTGCTTTTGGAAGAGATCAAAACGTGCACCAAGGTCTGTTTTTACCAGCCTCAGGTCCAGAAGCAGGTCAGGCAAATACTCAGAGCACCCAGAGATCTATTAATAACTATGCCTCTAGGCTGATTGTTATTCTCAGTCTCTTAATAAGCCTCAGGCTATAGACTACAGCAAGGGGTAAACTCCAATAAGGTTGGCAATTGATTCCTCCCCTTCCCCAGGCAAATCTGCCTGAATGATAAAGGTCTGCCTGAGAAATGTCCTTTGCAGTAGGGGGAATGACTCAGCACAGGAAACCAGGGCAGCTGCCTTCCAAGCTCTAACCTCAGATCCCCCAACCCTAGATTCTCCTCATGAAGCTCTAGTCCACTCTGTCATCCATCTTCCTGAGTCCAAGGTGAGTGGCTGCGCATGAAATGTTGTGTTGGCCCTTTAAGAGGGTGCCTACATTTCCGGCCTATCTCTCCCTGGCAGACAGCAACCCCATAACACAGCCAGATATTATGGGGCACCTTTCTCATTTCTGGTGCTCTTTTCTGGGGCTCCCAGCTTGGGGATTAGACTCAGAGTGCTCAGTGGCAATGCCCCACAGCTGAGATACCTCTCTGGAACTTCAGCTGCTATCTGTGGTATCCTGGTCAGCCTTTTTGTGCCTCCCGCCTTCCTACCAGTCTGGATTCAATCTCCAATTTTCATCCTTGGTTATAAGCATTCTCTCCAGCTAGTCTTCAGTTGATTATTAAGCATGGTTTTTCTATGTTTTAGTTGTTATTCCAGTTTGGTCTGGGAATGTGTCAGTATAGCTCAGCCGTGGGCAAACTACGGCCCGTGGGCCGGATCCGGCCAGTTCGGCTGTTCTATCCGGCCCGGCCCGCGGAGCCCAAAGAGCGGAGGGTTCTCTTGCTCTCCCCTCCGCTCCTTCACCAGCAGCAGTGTTAACATGGCAACGTCAGGAAACAAGGCCGCAGCTCCTTCTTCTGAGTGAGGAACAACCTCTCAGTCTTCCAGAGGCTCCTTGTAATGCCTGCGGACTCGTCCCCCGACATCACCCTGGGAATGCGTAGACACGTTATCGTGGTGATGTAGGGAGACACGCCCCTGGAGAGCACAGTATCAGAGCATTAGCTGAAAAGGAGACCAACAACACTGTTCCCACTGAAGTTGATGTTTTAAAGACCAAAAACCTTTCAACCCAGTCTACATTGCCATCTACATCTACGTCCTGGGCATAATTTGGAAGTTGCACTAAAGAAAATGTTTAATTTACTGTTTACACATTTTGTTCTTTTCTATTTGTTTTAGTTTTAAATTATTTTATTATATTTAAGTTTAATTTGAAAGGCTTTTGTACCTTTCCTTTGTTAGGCAATTTTATTTTGCCTTTGCCATCTTCAATATAAGGTATGTTATTGTGCTATGATTCCTCCATTTTTTAAAGTTTCAAACTATAATAATTAGTGTTTACATTCTTCTTGTTAAAATGTTTGAAATGAATAAAACTATTGAAATAAAATAAAAAAAGACCGTACCCTTTTATGTAATGATGTTTACTTTGAATTTATATTAGTTCACACAAACACTCCATCCATGCTTTTGTTCCGGCCCTGCGGTCCAGTTTAAGAACCCATTGTGGCCCTCGAGTCAAAAAGTTTGCCCACCCCTGGTATAGCTTCTAACTAATCCACTGCCATTTCTAAACCTCTACTCTTGCAGGGAGCGAGAGAGACATCTGCTTGACTGCACAGTCCTGGGGAGGGGCCCTGGGTGCAAATATTCTTGCAAACACTTTCAATTTATCCTCCTCATTTTAACCCATGTCTCATATCCCACCTCTGCCATTCCTGGTCCTCCAGCAAGAACCATTGTATTTGCATTTGAAAGTTCCTTTCTACCTCATATGCACTTTCTAACATCTAAAAACTGTTAAAATTACTGTAATCTCCTGATTTTTTTGTTTATACCATATTTATTTATTAATTCTCACTGTACACAGATTTGAGAAAGAAGCAAAGATAAATGTATTTATACAGTAAACCATGTATAAACTCAAATCTCCTCAATAGATAATCCTTTGAATGCTTTTCTGTATCACTTCTGTATAAACTAAAAGTTACCAGTTTTATATTAGTTTAGTTTAATGTTATGAATAATATTCCTATTAATTCTGATAACACAATGAGAGTACAATAAAACAGGCACCTCATACATTGATCATGAGCATGTAAATTGGTAAAACACTTTGGAAAACAATTTAGTAATATATATGAATGTCTTTAAATTTTTAATATTCTTGGGCCCAGTAAAATTCTGCTTCTAAAAATCTGTTCTCAGGAAACAGCCTTAAATACAGAATAAGAAAATTAAGCACAGATACTTATCATGCACTTATTGTGACAGAATAAAATAAGATATATTCTCATACTATCAATAATAAAATGGCTTAGTAAGGAAAGTTATAAATATCCAATAAATTGGCATACAGATTTTTTTTAATTTTATTTTTATTTTATTTTTTAATTGTTTGAAGTATTACAAATAGTAGTACATATGTCTCCTTTTTTTTTTTTTCTTCCCCATTGACCTTCCCCCGGCCTCCCCTTCCCCCCAGTACATGCCTTTACCTGCCCCCTCCCCCCAGTTTTTTTTATCCATTGGTTATGCTTATATGCATGCGTACAAGTCCTTCGGTTGATTTCTTACAGCCCCCTTCCCCCCGCCCCCCGCAACCTCCTCTGCCTTCCCACTGTAGTTTGACAGTCTGTTCAATGCTTCTTTGCCTCTGTATCTATTTTTTCCCCATTTCATTCCTTTAAAAAATCTTGCCTCTGCAGACTAGAAATAAACATATAATAACAAAAAATGTTTGAGTCCCAATTTCCATGTCCAACAGTTCTGAGTCCCCATTTCAATGTCAAACAGTTCCTTATGTGTACATGTCAGCAATGATATCTGGATGGTGGGCACATGGTGGCAATGCAGGTCCGACCCTCTCTGGTTTGGTCCTAGGCAACTTGCTGCGTCGCACAGCTGCTGAGTGCTATCGTGGCAAGGCGTCATCAGTGTCTTCCATCTCTGGACTGTTTCTCCTCTTGTCTTCGTGGTTGGAGCAGACTTGTCAATTCCTCTCTGTTGCAGGAATCCACATGGTCTTGGAGTTGTTTTCTGAAAATATACAAACATATTCTCAACCAAAAGTTAATAAAAGAATCTTTTCTATATAATTGATTTGGGATCCTTTTTATTTTTGCCCAAACGATTTTCCTTTGTCTTATTTAGACACCATGTGTGTTTTTCATGGGTGTCTTGCTGTTAGCATTACAAATGAAAACTAATTTTGTAAAGTAAAAGTTTTCTAGATGTAATTTACTTATAGGATATTTTTCCTTACATGATATTACCCTTCTATCCCCCCTTTTTTGATTAATGGAGGCTTTTGTAACTTTTATAATGCAGTCTTGATGACTTTAAATTTTAATTTTTTGACAAAAATATGACTGCTTTAGTTTCATTGCATGTTCAGGAATTTTACCATGAGATGAACTACCAATAGAAATTTTAGTTACCACATTAGGAACAGCTTTTTGTCCAGTACAATTAAATTTTCTTGAATATTCACTTATTTGAATTAGCCTATTTAAATTAATCTGAAAACTTGATTATTATTTTACTGTCAAATTTAATACTCTACCAACAATCTTAATTTACCCTTTAAATATTAGTGGAAAGGATTATTTGCATTCTTGAGTAGGCCCTGAGCATTCCTGGTGCTAGGCTGGATTTAGATACAGAGCAGCTGCTGTCAGCCAAGTCTCTGTCTGTTACCTGGGTCCCAATCTGAGCTGGGCCAAGTCACTGTCTGTCACCTGTGTCCCGATCTGAGCTGGGCGTGGGAAGCAAAGCAGCCATGGGGGCAGGAGACCTCCCTCAGACGGGGTGAGGGTTCAGGCCCCTGCAAGGTTGGGGGGGTGAGGGTCTGTGCCCCACCTCTGTTGATCCCCAAGTTCTCTCCTGATGGCCCCTCTGCGACTGTGCCTGTCTTAGGTTGTTCCTTCCCTGAGGAATCTTACCCGTCTCTGGCTAACCAGCCATCCTCTGGGGCCAAGCAGGGTGATGTGAGGTTCAGTTCTGTCTCCTTGGTAGCCTATGCCCCCGTGGCCTCCACGCCCAGCACCTGCCTTGGGATCCCCTGGCCTACTGGCGGGGCCCCAGAACTGATCACATATCACGGGGAACTCAGGTTTCTTCTCCAGGGAGGGCCCAGCTCACACGATTGGGCGAGAGACAGAGCCATGGTACCAGCCACCACGAGGCTTCATGCTCAGCATGAACAGAAAGCTCAGGCAACAGCTGTGGGCAATTGGATTGTGAGAAGAGGGTCCCTCTTGGCACAAAAGGCAAGAGGGGCCAATATAGAATGCTCAAGTGCCTTCCCAACGCCTTAATTCCTTCTGAAAGGGATAATATCCTTTCATGTCCTTACTTTTTTTTTAAATTGCTGCCAAACATTCCAAGAATTAGTTTGTAAGTTTATTTGTGATAATTGTACAATATGCTGTTGTAAAATATCTAAAATTTTAATAACATTGTAGAATGATATCATGTAAGGATATTCTTTGCTCTAGGCCATGGCTATTAAATTTCAAACTGGCTGTCAATTTCTTTCTGTAACCTTATATAAATTTTGTCAGGAAGGCAAAAACACAAATTATTCCCCCATAACCCCCTACCCCCTACTTATGTCCCACCCCCTTGTTGTCTGTGTCCACTGATTAGGCTCATATGCATGCACACAAGTCCCTTGGTTGATCTCTCCCCCTTACCCCCACCTTCCCCTACCTTCCCTGTGGTATGACGTGCTGTTTGACGTTTCTCAGTCTCTGGATTTGTTCTTGCTCATCAGTTTATGCCGTTCATTATATTCCACAAATGAGTGAGATCATGTGATACTTATCTTTCTCTGCCTGGCTTATTTCACTTAACATAATACTCTCCATCTCCATCCATGTTGTTGCAAATGGTAGGAACTCCTTCTTCTTTACCGCAGTGTAGTATTCCATTGTGTAGATATACCACTGTTTTTTAATCCACTCCTCTGCTGATGGGCATTTAGGCTGTTTCCAAATCTTTGCTATGGTGAATTGTGCTGCTATGAACATAGGGGTGCATATATCCTTTCTGATTCGTGTTTCTAGTTTCTTGGGATATATTCCTAGAAGTGGGATCACTGGGTCAAAAGGGACTTCCATTTTTAGTTTTTTGAGGAAACTCCAAACTGTTCTCCACAGTGGCTGCACCAGTCTGCATTCCCACCAGCAGTGCAAGACGGTTCCTTTTTCTCCACATCCTTGCCAGCACTTGTCATTTGTTGATTTGTTGATAATAGCCATTCTGACAGGTGTGAGATGGTACTGCATTGTTGTTTTGATTTGCATCTCTCTGATGATTAGCAACTTTGAGCAGGTTTTCATATGTCTCTTGGCCTTCCTTCTGTCTTCTTTCGAAAAGTGTCTATTTAGATCAGTTGCCCATTTTTTGATTGGGTTGTTTATCTTCTTTTTGCTGAGTTGCATGAGTTCCCTGTAAATGTTGGAGATTAAACCCTTATCGTTGATATCATTGGCAAATATGTTCTCCCATGCAGTGGGCTTTCTTGTTGTTTTATTGATGGTTTCCTTTGCTGTGCAAAAGCTTTTTATTTTGATGTAGTCCCATTTGTTTATTTTCTCTTTGGCTTCCATTGCCCTAGGAGCAGTATCAGTGAAGAAGTTCCTTCGGCATATGTCTGAGATTTTTCTGCCTGTGGATTCCTCTAGTATTTTTATGGTTTCCCGTCTTATGTTTAAGTCCTTTATCCATTTTGAGTTTATTTTTGTGTATGGTGTAAGTTGGTGATCTAGCTTCATTTTTTTGCATGTGTCTGTCCAATTTTCCCAACACCATTTGTTGAAGAGACTGTCTTGACTCCATTGTATCTTCGTGCCTCCTTTGTCAAATATTAATTGAGCATAGTGATTTGGGTCGATTTCTGGGTTCTCTATTCTATTCCATTGATCTATATGTCTGTTCTTGTGCCAGTACCAGGCTGTTTTAAGAACAGTGGCTTTGTAATACAGCTTGACATCTGGTGTTGAGATTCCACCTACTTTGTTCTTCTTTTTCAGGATTGCTGCAGCAATTCGGGGTCTTTTTTTATTCCAGATAAATTTTTGGAAAGTTCGTTCTAGGTCTGTGAAATATGTCTTTGGTATTTTAATGGGCAGTGCATTGAATTTATAGATTGCTTTGGGTAGTATGGACATTTTGATGATGTTGATTCTACCAATCCATGAACATGGTATGTTCTTCCATCTGTTTATGTCTTCCTCTATCTCTTTTTTCAGTGTCCTGTAGTTTTCCACATATAGGTCTTTTACCTCCTTCATTAAGTTTATTCCTAGGTATCTTAATTTTTTTGGTGCGATGGTAAATGGGATTGCTTTTTTAATCTCTCTTTCTGTAAGATCATTATTGGTATATAGAAATGCCATAGATTTCTTGGTGTTAATTTTGTATCCTGCTACATTGCCGAATTCATTTATTAAGTCTAGTAATTTTTTGATGGAGTCTTTACGGTTTTCTATGTACAGTATCATGTCATCTGCGAATAAGGACAGTTTTACTTCTTCTTTTCCAATTTGGATGCCTTTTATTTCTTCTTCTTGTCTGATTGCAATGGCTAGTACTTCCAGCACTATATTGAACAGGAGTGGTGAGAGTGGGCATCCCTGTCTTGTTCCTGTTTTTAGGGGAAATGGTTTTAGTTTTTGCCCATTGAGTATGATGTTGGCTGTGGGTTTGTCATATATGGCTTTTATTATGTTCAGGTATCATCCTTCTATTCCCACCTTGCTGAGAGTTTTTATTAAGAAAGGGTGTTGGATTTTGTCAAATGCTTTTTCTGCATCAATTGATATGACTATGTGTTTTTTCTCTCTCAATTTGTTTATGTGATGTATCACGTTTATTGATTTGCGAATATTGTACCATTCTTGCATCCCCGGGATAAATCCTACTTGGTCATGATGTATGATCTTTCTGATGTACTGTTGGATTCGATTTGCTAGAATTTTGTTGAGGATTTTGGCATCTATATTCATGAAGGAAATTGGCCTGTAATTCTCTTTCATTGTGTTATCTTTATCTGGTTTTGGTATTAGGGTGATACTGCTTCATAGAAGGAGCTTGGAAGTGTTCCTTCCTCTTGAATTTTCTGAAAGTCTGAGGAGGATAGGTTTTAGTTCTTCCTTGAATGTTTGGTAAAACTCCCCTGTGAAGCCATCTGGCCCCGGGCTTTTGTTTGCTGGGAGCTTTTTGATGACTGCTTCAATTTCTTCCATAGTTATCAGCCTATTGAGATTTTTAGAATCTTCCTGAGTGAGTTTTGGAAGGTTGTATTTTTCTAGGAATGTGTCCATTTCCTCCAGGTTGTCTAGTTTGTTAGAATAGAGTTGTTCATAGTATTTTTTAACAATCCTTTGTATTTCTGTGGGGTCTGTTGTTATTTCACCTCTTTCATTTCTGATTTTGTTTATTTGGGTCCTCTCTCTTTGCTTCTTGGTAAGCCTGGCTAGAGGTTCATCAATCTTGTTTATCCTTTCGAAGAACCAGCTCCTGGTTTTGTTGATCTTTTGCATTGTTTTTTTGGTCTCTATGTCATTCATTTCTGCTCTGATCTTTAGTATGTCCTTCCTTCTGCTCACTGTGGACTTTTCTTTTTGCTCTCTTTCTAATTCTTTGAGTCGTTGAGTTAGATCATTCATTAGCATTTTTTCTTGTTTTTTGAGGTAGGCCTGTAGAGCTATAAACTTCCCTCTCAGGACTGCTTTCATGTGTCCCATAGCAATTGCATTGTTGTGTTTTTATTGTCATTAGTCTCCAGGATGTTTTAATTTCTTCTTTGATCTTGTTGCTCACCCAGTCATTGTTTAATAGCACGCTATTCAGCTTCCAAGTGTTTGAATTTTTTGGAATGTTTTTATTATAGTTTATTTCTAATAGTATGCCATTGTGGTCTGAGAAAATGCTTGATATGATTTCAATCTTTTAAATTTGGGGAGACTTTGCTTGTGACCCAGTGTGTGGTCTATTTTTGAAAATGTCCCATGAGCACTTGAGAAGTACGTATATTCCGTGGCTTTGGGGTGAAATGCTCTGAAGATGTCAATTAGGTCCATTTGATCTAGTGCATCATTTAGAATTGTTGTTTCTTTGCTGATTTTTTGTCTAGAGGATTTATCCAGTGATGTCAGTGGTGTATTAAAGTCTCCTACTATGATTGTATTGTTGTCAATCTCTCCCTTGATGTCTTCCAGGAGTTTTTTTATGTATTTGGGCGCTCCTGCATTGGGTGCATATATGTTTACCAGAGTTATATCTTCTTGTTGAATTGCTCCCTTTAGTATTATGTAGTGGCCTTCCTTATCTCTTGTGATGGCCTTTACTTTGAGGTCTATTTTATCAGATATAAGTATCGCAACCCCAGCTTTTTTCTCATTTCCATTTGCCTGAAAAATGTTTTTCCATCCCTTCATTCTCATTCTGTGTGAATCCTTTGCTCTGAGGTGGGTCTCTTGTAGACAGCAAATGTATGTGTCATGTTTTCTTATCCATTCAGCTACCCTATGTCTTTTGATTGGTGCATTTAATCCATTTACTGTTATTATTGACAAGTACATGTTTGTTGTCATATTTTTCCTTAGTGTTTGTGTTTCTTTTTGCCTTTCTCTTTCTTCTTTTTACAGCAGTCCCTTTAGCATTTCTTGCATTGCTGGCTTGGTAGTGATAAACTCTCTTAGCCCTTTTTTGTCTGTGAAGCTCCTGATTCCACCTTCAATTTTGAATGATAGCCTTGCTGGGTATAGTATTCTTGGATTCAGACCCTTGCTTTGCATCATTTTGTATATTTCATTCCATTCCCTTCTGGCCTGGTGTGTTTCTGTTGAGAAATCAGTTGATATTCTAATAGGAAATCCCTTGTAGGTAACTTTCTGTCTCTCTCTGGCAGCCTTTAAGATTCTTACTTTGTCATTGGTGTTCGCCAATTTAATTATGATGTGTCTTGGTGTCGGTCTTTTGGGGTTCAACTTGTTTGGGACTCTATGTACTTCTTGGACTTGCATAGTTTTTTTCTTGCCAATATCAGGGAAGTTTTCTGTCATTATTTCTTCAAACAGGTTTTCTATTCCTTGCTTCTCTTCCTCTCCTTCTGGTATCCCTATTATTCTAATATTGTTTCGTTTTGTGTTGTCTCACAGCTCCCTTAGGCTCTCCTCTTGCTTTTTAAGTCTTCTTTCCAGTTGCTGCTGTGTTTGTGTGTTTTTTCCTACCTTGTCTTCTAATTCGCTGATGCGGTCCTCAGCCTCTTCTAGTCTACTGTTTAAGCCTTCTAATGTGTTCTTTATTGCAGCTATGTCGTTCTTCATCTCCTCTTGGTTTCTTTTCATGTTGGTGACATTCTCATTCAGCTCCTTATAGTTCTCATTGAGTTGTGTGTATTTGTCATTGAGTTGTGTGTATTTGTCATCCATCCGTTTAAACATCCTTATAACCATTACTCTGAATTCTTTCTCTGTTAAGCTGCTAGCTTCAATTTCATTTAACTCCCTTTCTGGTGATTCCTCTTTTTCTTTCCTTTGGGAGTTGCTTTTGTGTCTCCCCATGTCTTCCTTTAATGTTTTAATTGTAGATCTAATTGCTTTGCTACCCAGGTTCTTTTGGTGATGGTGCTACTGGTGTAATCTCTCAGTTCTCCTGGGCTTGGTAATCTAGTGTAGCTCCCTACTTGAGCTATTTGGGTTCCCCTGATATAGGCCTGCAAGCTTGAGAGGCACAACTGCCGTGTCTAGAAGTCAGCAGCCGTGGAGGGGAGTATCCCAATTTTTGCTATCTTGCACCCTTAATTGAAATCATGCGTGCCCAGTGGGGACTCACAGTGGCACCAAGGAACTGTCTGTTGGGGTGATGTGGCTCAGGGGGCCTGCCCTCTGGAGAGGTGTGACTGTGATGCCCAGAGTTCTGTAGTTATGGGGAGGGTAGACTCAGCTTTCGCTGCTGCACCTGTGGTGGATAGGCGCTTACTCCCAGTGGCGGCTCACAGGAGCACCCACAGTAAGTTCACCAGCGAGGCACACTGAAGCACTCTGAAGGGCCCTGGCGGTGTAGCCTTGTAATTGAGGTTCCTAGCTTCTAAAGATTTCTCTTTAGGGCAGATCCTATAGCCTCAGGGAGTATTCAGATTCCATGGTGTTATTCAGGGTGGGATCTGGGTGTGGCTATATTGGTTGCCTGGAGACTGGAGGGAGGGGCTATCTCTCAGGAGAAAATGGCAACCGGGGCTTAGATATGACTCAGCACCAGACTCGCTTCCACCTCTCCTGGACTGTCCACTGCCTACACTCCCCAGATTCCACAAGCTCACCCCTTCTTCTGCACGTCTGCCACAGGTAAGTGTCTTTATCCTAAAGATCCTATGAACTAGGTTCAGTGTAGAAAGGCGCAGGCCCCAATGCGAGGAGGGACCGTGTCTCTGCAAGTTCCTGTCTTGCTGGCACTTTGCGGTCCGGCAGCTCTTCAGGGCTGCCTTTGAGCTCAGATCCCAAATCCAGGCTCCAAGGTCTACAATCCCCTACCTCCCGCAGTCCCGTGGACCCCCCCCCCCCTTTTTTTTTTTCCCAGTCAGACGCTTTGCCTGTCCTCAGGGACGCAGCTTGGCGCCATGTAGTTTCTCCCCCACCAACCTTCTGGGAACAGAGGTCTGGCTGATTCTACTGCCTAGATCTTTGATTTTACCTTTATCGGAGGGATCTCTGCCCTTCCCAGCTGCAAACTGTCTCACCAGCTGCTCCTCCTTCACCAATATGGGCCGGATTCCACTCGTTTCAGCTGCTCCCTCTATTTGCTCCGGGACAAGGCTCAGGACACGTCTGTCTATTCCGCTGCCATTTTGTCTCTCTCCAGATTTTTTAAAGTTCTATAATTTATTGAATTTATTAATAACTGGTCACTTGGGGGAAATTTGAAGAATATAAAACATGCAAAAATATGAAAACTAAAATAACCCATTCTGCTACACTTAGTGGAAAATAACAACTACTGTGCAATTTTCTGGTATAAATGTGTATGTGTGCCACTTACCAACTAATCTTAAGCAAATTATTAAATTTCCCTGTGCTTTGGCATATCCATCTGAAAAATAATAACATTTTCATAGGATTGATGCAAAGCTTAAATAAATTTATACACATATATGTCTGGCACATGACAAATAAACACTATTATCCTTATGTATATAGAGTTTGATTCAAATTAGGATTATAGTATACATGTGACTTTTAAAACTTTAGCAATATCTTAGGAAAAATAGGTTCTAATTTTTGAAATAGTCTTTTATGATATGATTTTTTACATTTTTTCCCCAAAAATGCCCAATGATTTATTTATTTATATATGTATATATTTATTTATTTAAATCTTTATTGTTGAAAGTATTATATATGTCCCCTTTTCTCCCATTGATCCCACCTAGTCCATCCCTGCTACCTGCCCTAGGCCTTCACCACACTATTGTCTGTGTCCATGAATTATGCATATATGCATACAAGTTATTTTGTTGATCTCTTCCCACCCACCCACCCACTCGCCCACCCCCACCTTCCCTCTGTGATTTCACAGTCTGTTCCATGCTTCTGTGTCTCTGAATCTATTTTGTTCATCAGTTTATTTTGTTCATTAGATTCCACATATGAGTGAGATAATGTGATACTTGTCTTTCTCTAACTGGCTTATTTTGCTTAGCATAATACTCTCCAGGTCCCTCCATGCTGTCTCAAAGGGTAAGAGATCTTTCTTCTTTGACTGCTGCTTAGTATTCCATGTTGTAGATGTACCATAGTTTTTTATCTACTTATCTATCTACTGGTGGGCATTTGGGCTGTTTCCAGATCTAAACTATTATAAATAGCACTGCTATGAACATAGGATTGCATATGTTCTTTCTGATTGGTGCTTCAGTTTTCTTAGAATATATTCCCAGAAGTGAGATCACTGGATCAAATGGCAGTCCCATATTTAATTTTTTGAGGAGACTTTACACCGATTTCCATAGTGGCTGCACCAGTATACGTTCACACCAGCAGTGCATTAGGATTCCTTTTTCTCCACATCCTCACCAGCACTTGTTGCTTGTTGATTTATTGATGGCAGCAATTCTAACATTGTTGTTTTAATTTGCATGTCTCTGATTATTAGTGAAATTGAGCATTTTTCTTTATGTCTCTTGGCCATTTATATGTCTGCTTTGGAGAAGTGTCTGTTTAGGTCATTTGCCCGTTTTTGATTGGGTTGTTTGTTTTCCTTTTGTTGATTTGTATGAGTACTTCATATATTTTGGATATTAACCTCTTATCAGATATATCATTGGCAAATATGTTATCCCATATGGGTAGGCTACTTTTTTCTTTTGTTGATGGTTTATTTTGCTGTGCAGAAGCTTTTTATTTTTATGTAGTCTCATTTGTTTATTTTTTGCTTTGTTTCTTTTTCATGAAGCATTGTATCAGTGAAAATTTTGCTACGTGAGATCTCTGATATTTTGCTGCCTATGTTTTCTTCAAGGATTTTTAGTTTCATGACTTATATTTAAGTCTTTTATCCATTTTGAGTCTATTCTTGTATATGGTGTAAGTTGATGATCTAGTTTCATTTTTCATATGTAGTTGTCCAATTTTCCCAACACCATTTATTGAAGAGTCTGTATTCCATTATATGTTCTTGCCCCCTTTCTCAAAGATTAATTTAGCATGATGGCTTGGGTCAATTTCTGGCTTCTCTGATCTGTTCCATTGATCTATATGTCTGTTCTTGTGCCAGTACCAGGCTGTTTTGATTACAGTGGCTTTGTAGTATAGCTTAATATTTGTCTTGTGATTCCTCCAACTTTGTTCTTCTTTTTCAAGATTGCTGCAGCTATTTGGAGTCTTTTTTTGGTTCCTTATAAATTTTTGTAGTGTTTGTTCTAAATCTGTGAAATATATGAACTATGCCATTGATACTTTGATGGGGATTGCATTGAATCTATAGATTGCTTTGGGTAGTATAGATGTTTTAATGATGTTAATTCTACCAATACATGAATCCTATCTAATAAAAGAGTAATATGCAAATTAACCATCACTCCACTATACCCTCAAGCCACGCCCACCAGCCAATCAGGAGCAAGTATGCAAATTAACCCAACCAAGATGGCTGCGTCCATGGAGCAAGCAGGAGGCTTGGGTTTCTTCGGCAATGGAGGAAGCCAAGCTTTCCGCACACCCTGGCAGACCCAGGCCTCCACTCAAGGCTACAAAGTTTCAATTACAGAAGATAAATAAATCCCAACAAAAATGGCGGCAGCCACGGAGCTGGAGAGAGCAGGAGGCTTGAGTTGCCCCCAGCCATGGAGGAAGCCAAGCTTTCCTAGCCCTGGACTGCCTTGGCCTCTGCTTAAGGCTACAAAGTTTCAATTATAGAAGATAAATAAATCCCAACAAAAATGACTGAGGCCATGGAGGAAGCAGGAAGCTTGGCTCCACTCAAGGCTACAAAGTTTCAATTATAGAAGATAAATAAATCCCAGATACCAGGGCCTCCACTTGGGTCGGTGGGAGGCGTGGCCAGCCTGCAAACCACCACAGGCCCCTGGTCCAGGCCACCCCACGCCCCAAGGGAACCCCCACTCTGATCCGGGACACCCTTCAGGGCAAACCAGCCGGCCTCCACCCGTGCACCAGGCCTCTATCCTCTCTAATAAAAGAGTAATATGCAGATTGACCATCACTCCAACACACAAGATGGCTGCCCCCATGTGGTCAAAGATCCTGCCCCCATGTGGACACAAGATGGCCACCACAAGATGGCCAGCAGGGGAGGGCAGTTGGGAGGGACCAGGCTGGCAGAGGAGGGAAGTTGGGGGTGACCGGGCCTGTAGGGAAGGGCAATTAGGGGTGACCAGGCTGGCAGAGGAGGGAAGTTGGGGGTGACCAGGCCTGCAGGGAAGGGCAGTTGGGGGAAATTGGGCCAGCAGGGGAGGGCAGTTAGGGGCAATTGGGCCAGCAGGGGAACATTTAGGCATCAATCAGGCTGGCAGGGGAGTGGTTAGGGGGTGATCAGGCTGGCAGGCAGAAGTGGTTAGGGGCAATCAGGAAAGCAGGCAGGCGAGCAGTTGGGAGCCAGCAGTCCTGGATTGTGAGAGGGATGTCCGACTGCCCGTTTAGGCCCAATCCTACCGGGATTGGGCCTAAACGGGCAGTCGGACATCTCTCGAGTTGTCCCATTATTGTAGAGGGTGCAGGCTGGGCTGAGGGACACATACCCACGTGCACAAATTTCGTGCACCGGGCCTCTAGTACATTATATTCTTCCACTTGTTTATATCCATTTCTATCTCTCTTTTCAGTGTTCTATAGTTTTCAGAATGCAGGTCTTTTACCTCCTCAGTTAAGTTTATTACTAAGTATCTTAATTTTTTTTTTTTTTTTGTTACAATGGTAAATGGGATTATTTATTTATTTTTTTAGTTTCTCTTTCTGAGAATTAATTATTGGTGTATAAGAAAGCCAATGATTTCTGGGTGTTAATTTTGTATCCAGCTACATTGCCAAAATCCTTTATTAAATATAGTAGTTTTTTGGTGGATTCTTTGGTGTTTTCTGTGTACAATATCATGACATCTTTGAATAACTACAGTTTTACAACCTCATTTCCAATTTGGATGTCTATTATATTTTCTTCTTGTTTGGTAGCTGTTGCTAGGACCTCCAGTATTATGTTGAATAAAAGTGGATAACCTGCCAAAACCGGTTTGGCTCAGTGGATAGAGCATCGGCCTGCGGACTGAAAGGTCCCGGGTTCGATTCCGGTCAAGGGCATGTACCTTGGTTGCGGGCACATCCTCAGTGGGAGGTGTGCAGGAGGCAGCTGATCGATGTTTCTCTCTCATCGATGTTTCTAGCTCTCTATCCCTCTCCCTTCCTCTCTGTGAAATATCAATAAAATATATTAAAAAAAAAAAGTGGATAACCTTGTCTTGATCCAGTTTTAGAGGAAATGATTTTAATTTTTGCCCTTCAAGCATGATGATGGCTATAGGTTTGTCATTTATGGCCTTTATTGTATTGAGGTATGATACATCTATTTCCACTTTGCTGAGAGTTTTTATAAAAATGGATGTTGGATTTTGTCTACTGCTTTTTCTTCATCTATTGATATGATGCAGAAAAGCAATTTGTTTATTTGATACATCACATAAACATTTCAATCCTCTTGAATTTGTAGTCTTGTTTTGTCTTTCAATTTGTTAATGTGATAGATCACATATATTGATTTGTAAATATTAAACGACGCTTGCATCCCCAGAATAAATCCCACTTGACCACGGTGTATGATCTTTTTAATATATTGCTGGATCCAATTTACTAATAATTTTTTGATGATTTTAGCATCTATGTTCTTCAGAGATATTGGCCTGTAAGTCTCTTTCTTTGTATTGTATTTATTTAGTTTGGAATTAGGATAATGTTTACCTCAACAAAAGAGATTGAAAATATTCCTTCTTCTTGGATTTTTTGGAATAATTTGAAAAGGATTGGTATTCTTTGAATATTTGGTACAAGTCTCCTATTAAGCCATGCGGACCAGGGCTTTTGTTTGTTGGGAGTGTTTTGATTACTGCTTCTAGTATATCAGTAGTCATTGGCTTATTCAGGTTTTCTGCTTCTTCCTGATTCAATTTTGTAAGGTTGTATTTTTTTAGAATTTTGTCCATTTCATACAGGTTGTTGAGCTTGTTGGCATATAGTTCTTTCTAGTATTTGCATACAATCCTTTGTATTTCTGTAGTATCTGTAATTTCACCTCTTTTGTTTCTGATTTTATTTATTTGTGTTTTCTCTCTTTGTTAATTAATCATCAGACTAAAGGTGCATCAATCTTGTTTATCTTTTCAAAGAACTAGCTTTGTAGTTTTGTTTTGTTTTGTTTTGTTTTTTTTTAGTCTCTATAGCATTTGTTTCAGCTCTGCTCTTTATTATTTATTTCCTTCAACTTACTCTGGGTTTTTCTTGTTCTCTTTCTAGATCTTTAAGTTGTAGTGTTAGATAATTTATTAGCATTTTTTATTTGTTTGTTTCTTGAGATAGGCCCTTCGTGCTATGAACTTCCCTCTCCAGACTGCTTTCACTGTGTCCCATAGGCGTTGGGTTGTTGTGTGTTCATTTTCATTTGTTTCTGGGAAGTTGTTGATTTCTTCATTGATTTCATTGATGACCCATTCATTTTTTAATAACATGCAATTTAACCTCCATGTGTTTGAATGTTTTGGGGTGTTTTAATGTAGTTGATCTCTAGTTTCATGTCATTGTGATCTGAGAAGATGCTTGATATGATTTCAGTCCTCTTGAATTTGTAGAGACTTGTTTTGTGCCCTAGCATGTGGTCTATCTTTGAGAATGTCCCAAGTGCACTTGAGAAGAATGTATATTCTGTATCTTTGGGGTGAAATGTTCTGTAAAATTCTATTAGGTTGCTGTTTCCTTGTAGATTTTTTTTTTAGAAGATCTATCCAGTGATGTAAGTGGTGTATTAAACTCCACTACCATGATTGCATTGATGTCAATCTCTTTAAGTCCCTTAGAAGTTTATTTATGTGTTTGGGTCCTCCTGCATATGTTTATAGAGTTATATCATCTTGTATCAATCCTTTTATTACTATGAAATGGCCTTCATTGTCTCTTGTGATGTCCTTCATTTTGAAGTCCATTTTGTCAGATATGAGTATTGCTACACCAGCTTTTTTTTTTTTTTCATTTTCATTTGCATGGAAAGCTTTTCCCGTCTGTTCACTTTTATTCTGTATGAATCTTTTGTTCTGATGTGGGTCTTTTGTAGACAGCAAATATGTGAGGGCCATGCTTTCTTATCCATTCATCTACCCTATATCTTTTGATTGGAGCATTTAATTCATTTATATTTAAGGTTATTATTGATAGGTACTTATTTGTTGTCATTTTTATTCTTCATGCCTGTGTTCCACTCTCACTATTTCTTCTTCTTACAACAGTCTCTTTAGCATTTCTTGAATTGCTGGTTTGGCGGTAATAAATTCATTTGGACTTTTTTTGTCTGTAAAGCTCCTGATTTCACCTTCAATTGTGATTGATAGCCTTGCTGGATAGACTAGTCTTGGGTTCAATCCCTTGCTTTTCGTTACTTTGTATACTTCATGCCACTCCCTTCTGGCCTGAAGTGTTTCTATTAAGAAATCAGCTGATAGCCAAAACCGGTTTGGCTCAGTGGATAGAGTGTCGGCCTGCGGACTGAAGGGTCCCAGGTTCGATTCCGGTCAAGGGCATGTGCATTGGTTGCAGGCACATCCCCAGTGGGAGGTGTGCAGGAGGCAGCTGATCAATGTTTCTCTCTCATCGATGTTTCTAGCTCTCTGCCCCTCTCCCTTCCTCTCTGTAAAATATCAATAAAATATATGTAAAAAAAAAAAGAAATCAGCTGATAGTCTAATAGGATTTCCCTTGAGGTAACTTTCTGTCTCTTTCTTGCAGCCTTTAAGATTCTTTCTTTGTCTTTAATGTTTGCCATTTTAAGTATGTTATGTCTTAGTGTGGGTCTTTTGGGTTCATCTTGACTGGGACTCTGTGCTTCCTGGACTTGTATGACTCTTTTCTTCCCCAAGTCAGGGAAGTTTTCTGTTATTATTTCTTCAAACAGGTTTTCTATTCCTTGCTCAGCTTCCTTCCCTTCTGTTACCCCTATGATGTGGATTTTTTTTTTCATTTCATGTTGTCCCCAAACTCCCTTAAACTGACCTCCTGTTTTTTGTTGGTTTTTTTTTTTTTATTTGCTTTTCTGAATGGGTGTTTGTTCTTTTTTTTCTACCTTGTCTTCTAACTCACTGATTTGATCCTTGGCTTCTTCTAGTGTACTGTTGAATGCTTCCAGGGTGTTCTTTCTCTTTTTTCTTTTTTTTTTTTTTTTTTTTACAGATGGACTCTATTTTTTAAAATAATTCTTTATTGTTAAAAGTATTACATATGTCCCCTCTTTTCCCCCCACTGCTCCCCTACTCCCCTTCCCCAGGCCTGCGGCACCCTATTGTCTGTGGGTATTCTTTCTCATGGTGTTCTTTATTACAGCTAAGTCATTCTTCATTCCCCATTGATTCTTATTCATGTTGGTGTAGTTCTCATTCAGCTCCTTTTAATTTTCATTAAGTTGCTTGTAATTCTCACTCAGATATTTGAGCATCTTTCTAATTGTTACTTCGTATTCTTTATCTGACATATTACTTGCCTTCATTTCATTTAGTTCCTTTTCTGGTGATTCCTCCTTTTATTTGGAGGTTGTTTCTTTGTCTTCCCATTTTAGCAGACATTTTTAAGTGTTGCTTATAAAGACTGTGTGGAACAATTAAGTTGGAAACTGGTTAAAGGCATACTCAACCTAGTTGTAGGCTCAGTGAGAAAGGTTTTTTAGAGATAGAACCAAACCTGGGAAATTGTTTATTTAGGATGTATTTATATTCTGTTAGTATGTTATAGTTGTAAAGCAGTAATTTTTTTGACAAGACTTACTAAGTATTTAAAACTATAATCTGTGTTTTAAAAACAGAATCCAAGTACTTGAAAAACACAAGGCAGTTTGGTTTACACAACTTGGAGAGTATTGCAATCAGCATAATTTATTTTATAATAATACTAAATAGCTCCTGAATGCCAAGTTTGATAGTGATGCATGAGTATTCTTATACCAGGGTCCACTGAAACTAATTAATTTGGAACAGTGGTGTTTTCAATTTATGCCAGAGTTCACTTTTTTGAGAAAGTGCAAACCACTTCATATAAATTAACCCATTTGTTCAAATCATTCCTCACTGATACAGGTATGAAGAAAAATTTTCCCAAATTTGTAATTGGTAAACCACAAAGAATATTTGTCAACTTGCTGAAATTTGTATTATATAATTCAACTCTCTTGTACCCTAAGTCAATTGTTTTTTGCACTGTAATTTCATTTGATTTAAAAAACATCCTTCAAGGGTGATCAATTAAATGCAGAGAAGATTAACCTTTCACTTTCTGGTAATGAATTTAGACTATTAAAAAAAATCCCACAATGAGCCTGAAGCAAATGAGAATACTAATGATCAATTATGTTGTTTGAGCAAAGTTCATGATTGAAATTTAATGACTGAAGCCATTGTGACAACATTATTTTAATGAATCAGAATGGCTTAATGACCTATTAATATATGTTTTTAATATCATCTTATAAGTACTAAGAAAATAACTGTTGAGATAGTTTATGCTGATTGACTATCTGGAAAGATTATTTTAAAAAATTTAAAAGTTTATCTCTATTGATTACTACTGACTGCTTTAGTCACACTAACCATATGTACTTCATTTTCTATGATGAAAATTTGACCCACAATTAGTATTGTGCTCCATAGTATCAGAGTGATTCTCCAATGTAGACAAATTTCCATTTTAATGATTACTGTCTTAGGATTCCATTCTATGCAGTGACTATTTCCATTTCCAAAATAAAAGACTAATTTAACACTACTTTCGTGCTGTAAATATAATACAATCTATTAAAATTAAGCCTTATATATATATGTATGCCTGTAAGGCCCTATCCACTAAATCTGTTTAAAAGAGTATCCTTTTGGTTCAGTGTTAATATGTATATATGCAATCACTTTGTAAGAATGTGTATTCAAAGTTAAATTATTGAAGTGAATTATGCCAGGAAATTTTAAAGTTTAGTATATGTCCTCTGAATCATGCACTTTTAGAATGTTTGAATTCAATAAAAGTTAATTTATAATATAGCAAGGCTTATGTAAACTTGTTGTAATTGTATCTACCTGGTCAGGCGTAGATAGTATTCTATGACATCCATAATATTTCATGCCTTTTTGAATTAAAAAAAAAATCAAGCATCTTACCTACTGACAATATGTGTGGTTCTCCTGGCACCAGCTGTGTTGCCATCTTACTAATGATTGAATGCATGAATACTTTTTGTGCAAGTCAGACATTTTAATTTTGCATTAGAAGTAACTTGATGTGCATGCTTTTGACCCATATGAAGGACATAGTCCCTGGTAAATAAGTTAGTCTGCTGTACTTAATTTGAAAAAAAAAGAAAGAAAGAAAGAAAGAAAGAATTATTCAGAACCAAGGAGAACAATGCTCTGAGATCAAATATGCAAGATGTACCCCACCCAATGACTTTGTTCACCTTCATTAGTCATTAGAGCAATATCCTGAATCCTAAAGGCTTATACTATTCTAAAGAAATAATGGGAAATATATCCACATAAAAGTGTTCCTACAGCCAAGAATTTTTTAAAGCCTTTGCATTGACTTTAGAAGAAAGGATTCAACTAAAATCCTCATGTCTAAAATACAATCCCAAATAAAACCATTCAAAAAGCAATAACCTGGGAGCCTAATTTAGCTGCATTTGGTATCTAGGATAATACCATTCATTCACCATGCTTTGTTGCCCAAAGTGCTCATAACTACTGCCCTAAATCCCAGTAGAAATCTCATCCCTGCAGCCTTATGACAAAACCTGGTATTAGCTTAATTACTTTATGTGTGGTGATTATCTTTAGTGTCTGAAGCAATTCATATTTACATTGATCCCAGACCCTGACCTCAGATTATTGTTATGAATTAATAAATTATTGATTCAATCCTCTGTAAAATGGATTGTGAGAGAGATAATACCTGAATCTTATTTCTATATTCTTCTTTCAGAGTGTACTAAAATTTTAATTTATTTAGAATACTTTTTAAAGATCATATGCATTTATTTCTAGCTGAGTAATCACTTTAAAATGTCTCATTTATCCACAAATGACTCTTGGCGATACATAAGGACTATGAACAAGCATCCAGGAATTTTTTTGAAAGTTTTTTTATAAGAACTTTGTAAGCACACTAAATCACTTTAAAATAAGCATATCTTATTTTCATTTAAGAGTTTAATTTTTTTAATTAAAACATATCAACAGGGTACACAATAGACTATTGTGAGCCTTTTCCTGAAACATCAGTTTTATGGTTGTTGTGTTTTTGTTTTTGTTTTTGTTTTTGTTTTAATCTTTCTGATTGAGACAACTGTGGAGAACTTACCATTCACTTTGCATCATATTGCTTTGGGAAGCAACTGGGAAAATTGAGATATATCCCAAGGAAACAGAAACACCAATCAGAAAGGATATATGCACCCCTATGTTCATAGCAGCACAGTTTACAATAGCTAAGATTTGTAAACAGCCTAAGTGCCCCTCAGCAGATGAGTGGATTAGAAAACTGTGGTACATCTACACTATGGAATACTATGCTACTGTAAAAAGAAAGAAGGAATTCTTACCATTTGCAATAAAATGGATGGAACTGGAGAGCATTATGCTAAGCAAAATAAGCCAGTCAGAAAAAGATAAGTATCACATGATCTCATTCATTTGTGGAATATAATGAACAACATAAACTGATGAACAAAAATAGAACCAAAGTCACAGAGCATCGAACAGACTGTCCAACCTATGAGAGAGGTGGGGGGTGTGGGGATAAGAGATCAACCAAAGAACTGGTATGCATGCATATGAGCATAACCAATGTACACAGACAATAGGGGAGTGAGGGCATGTGCTTGGGGGTGGGGGCAGCAGGGGGGAGGTCAATGGGAGAGAAAGGAGACATGTAATACTTTAAACAATAAAGAATTTTAAATATATATATACATATTATTTGTCCTATGTGTATGATTATCTAGAATTATTTTAGCATTAATGCTTAAGTTTAATGTCAAATTATTGTTTTCAAAATTGGAAAGGATAAGATATAATATGTGATCTTATTTATTATCACCCTTTCTTTGCTTTTAACACAGAAGTCCTCCTTTACCCGCCCACCTCTTGTTCCCATCTCTCTTCTCCCGACCCTCATCATCCCTCTTTGTCTCTTCTTCTTTTTTAAAAGAATTCTAGGCTTCCAGCAGTATTGCTTCATCAAGCTATAGATAAAAATTAAAATGAGAAGATATAAGACATTTGAAGAAAATATATCTTTCATTCATTTCTCTGTCTTTCCTGTAGAGAATGTTAATAGTATCAACACAGTCTTAAAGTCCCTCCATCCCCCCTTTTTTTGAGATAGTATACTTTTTTGTGTTTGTTATATAAATATTTAATTCACATTATTGTCAGAAAAGCTTAAAACATATATTCCATTACATTAATATAAAGTGCTTTCTTCTGTCAAACCACAATTATTTATCAATCCTTTTCACCTAACAAAAATTCTATGTAAGAAACACAGTATTATAATAAATTTAAAAAATAAGCAAATAGAAATTGTAAAAAAGAAGTTATCAACAGTAATTTTATTTCATTTTTTGTTTTCTTCCTATATCAAGAGAAAGCCTACAATTAACTGTAGAGTTTTAAATTATTGCATTAGTATGAACTGCTCCTGCCTTAATTTTCTGAAAAAAAGCAAAAAGAAATCCTGCCTTGGAAATCAATATCTATACCCAGATAATCTTTGCATTATACCAATATCTTATAAAAGGCAGACAAGATACATCAATTTACAAAAATACAAAACAAACAAACAAAAAAAAACAGAGAAAATAGACAATAGAAACAAACAGGAGAACCAAATAATAAAGATAACAGACAGATAAAAAAAAGCAACAGTAATTAATTTTGTTCTGAAATTAAAGGACAAAAACTGGAGAATTTTGATGCATGAAATAAAAACTGTCAAGAATAAAATGGGCATTCTCATTCTGAAAAACAAAATAATTGAAATTAAATAGTTATACATAACAATAGTCACATTATACATAGTGAAGACAGAGAATTAGAAGATAGATTAAAAGAAAATACCCATGCTCAATAACATAAAGACAAAATTATTTAAAAAATAGAAAAGGTTTTGAAAAATATTCACTGTGTGAAATAGTAAAAGATTTAACATATATAACTAGAGTCCAAATAGGAAGAGAGTGGTAACGTTTGAAAAGAAAATTGCTGAGAAGTTTTCAATACTGATGAAAGACATCAAGTCAGACCTCAAGAAATACTACAAATTCTAAGCAGAAAAAATACAAATAAGTAAAGTGATTCATAAATAGAACAATAATAAAACTGATGGAAATCAAAGACCAAGAGAAAATGTTAAAAGCAATCAGAGAAAAAACATATTAATTTTAAAAGAGTCTGACAGCTAACATAATGGAACCGGAAAATGATTAAATTTTGTACACATGCATATAAGCATAACCAATGGATACAAGACACTGGGGGGGAGCAGGTAAAGGCATGTACTGGGGGGTAGGGGAGGCCAGGGGGGGAGGTCAATGGGGGAAAAAAAAAGAGACATATGTACTACTATTTGTAATACTTCAAACAATAAAAAAAAAATTCATTTCTTCAACTGATAAGAGTTAACAAGAACCAAACTAAAATTCTGTACAAAGCGAAACAATTGTTCAAAAATGAAGATAAATTTAAGATATTTTTAAACAAATGAAAACTCAGATAATTCAGCTTTGACCT
The DNA here is from genome assembly GCF_963455305.1 of Plecotus auritus. NCBI lineage: Eukaryota > Metazoa > Chordata > Mammalia > Chiroptera > Vespertilionidae > Plecotus > Plecotus auritus. The sequence continues at coordinate 127,098,746 of NC_137770.1, read as the reverse complement.
AATTAATACTAAAGTAAACTTCATAGAGTGTTTTCAAAGCAAAGGATATTATACCAAGCTCTAGTAGAGAATAAAAGAAATAATAAAAGTAAATAGATGGGGTAAATCTTTGAGACAATATAAATTTAAATTGATCACATTAAAAAAAGACTAAGAGGAGAGAAACCAAGATGGGGGCATAGGTAAGCACCTAAACTGCTGCCTCACACAACAATTTCAAAACTACAACTAAAAGACAGAACGGACACCAACCAGAACCACAGGAAAGCTGGCTGAGTGAAAATTCTACAACTAGAAGGAAAGAGAAAAGCTCACAGAGAATTGGAGGTATGGCAGAAGGTCTTTGTGCACGCAGAGGAAGGGCGGCTGAGAGCCTGGCTGACTTTCTCTGGTGGAGGGGGAAGGAAACCTCCGACCGCACTGAACCCCAGTTCTGACTGCACTGAACCCCAGTTCCGGGCGAGCCCCTGGGGACCCACGCTCTTACTGGGGGAGTCTGGACACTCGGGCAGAGACTCGGGACCTGGGGAAGGCAGAAGTCTGAAGGCGCGCGCGTGCCAGTGCGCACAAAGGCTACGGAGGTTGCCACAGGCTTTCCCTAGTGGAAGGGAGTCGGAGGCTCCTGACTGCACTGAGCCCCAGTTCTGACTGCAGTGAACCCCAGTTCCAGGCGAGCCCCTGGGGACCCACGCTCTTGTGGGGGGAGTCTGGACTCTCGGGCGGAGACTAGGGAACCGGGGAAGGCAGAGGTCTGAAGGTGCACATGTGCGCACAAGGGCAAGGCTGACGGGAAGCCAAGACTGAGACTCCACCCCATCCAAGCTGAGCACAGAGGCTATTTCAATTTGGCAAGTCTAATCCTATAAGGCTGTCTCCAGCACCGAACTTCTCCCAGCATAGACACAGCTGATCCTTACATCCAACTGGCCTGGAGGTCAATTCTTCCCAGTGATACCAACAACAATCAAGACTTAACTACAACAAGGCTGTACACACAGTTCACAAAAGGGTGCACCAAGAGTGTCCACCTCAGGTTAACTGGGGAGGCCGACCCACTGGGCCATATTGGAAACCTAGCACACAAATCTACCCTACAAACTCAGGGAAGCAGTGAAAATGCAGCATCAAAGAATCAGATCACAAACGAAAGAAATGGAGGAAAACAAACGACTGGATATAGAATTCAAAACCACGGTTATAAGGCTTTTCAAGAATATCCTAGAAAAAGCCGATAAATATAACGAGACCCTCGAAGATATGAAAAAGGACCAACTAGAAATTAAACATACACTGACTGAAATAAAAAATATTATACAGAGACCCAAAAACAGACTAGAGGAACACAAAAATCAAGTCAAAGAATTGAAATACAAAGAAGCAAAAAACACTCAACCAAAAAAGCAAAAAGCAAAAAAAAAAAATCCAAAAAGTTGAAGATAGTGTAAGAAGACTCTGGGACAACTTCAAGCGTACCAACATTAGAATTATGGGGGTGCCAGAAGAAGAGAGAGAGCAAGATACTGAAAACCTATTTGAAGAAATAATGACTGAAAACTTCCCCCACCTGGTGAAAGAAATAGACTTACAAGTCCAGGAAGCGCACAGAACCCCAAACAAAAGGAATCCAAAGAGGACCACACCAAGACACATCATAATTAAAATGCCAAGAGCAAAAGGCAAAGAGAGAATATTAAAAGCAGCAAGAGAAAAACAGTTAGTTACCTACAAGGGAGCACCTATACGACTGTCAGCTGATTTCTCAACAGAAACTATGCAGGCCAGACGGGAGTGGCAAGAAATTTTCAATGTGATGAATAGCAAGAACCTACAACCAAGATTACTCTACCCAGCAAAGCTATCATTCAGAATTGAAGGGCAGATAAAGAGCTTCACAGATAAGAAAAAGCTAAAGGAGTTCATCACCACCAAACCAGTATTATATGAAATGCTGAAAGGTATTCTTAAAGAAGAGGAAGAAGAAAAAAGTAAAGAGAAAAATTATGAACAACAAATACATATCTATCAACAAGTGAACCTAAAAATCAAGTGAATTAAAAACCTGAGGAACAGAAGAATCTGGTGAATATAATAGAATCAGGGGCATAGAAAGGGAGTGGACTGATAATTCTCAGGGGGAAAGGGGTATGGGGGTTCATGAAGAGACTGGACAAAAATCATACACCTATGGATGAGGACAGTGGGGGGGAGGTAAGGGCAGAAGGTGGGGTGGGAACTGGGTGAAGGGGAGCTATGGGGGAAAAAAGGAGAAACAATTGTAATAATCTGAATAAAGATTTATTTTAAAAAAAGACTAAGAGGAATCAAAACAAATATAAAATTAAAATACTTTTCAAAAATATACAAAAGTTAGGAAGGGAATAAGTAGAGTTAAAATGTTCTACTGACCTTGGTTTGTCTGGGATGTGGGACTCTGTTTTCTGGAATACTGATAATCAACAATCTGATATAGGAGAAAACTGGGAATTGGAATTGGACTTATTTCAATTGAACTGATTCAATTGAAAGAAAAAGGAAAAGAGAAGTGGGACAAATGAAAACCAAATTTAAGATGATATATATCAATTACCACTTTAAAATTAAATTGAATAAAGAATACAAATTAAATGCAATTAATTATCAAGCAGGAAATGGACAAAATATATTCCAAAAATATGCTGCTTACAACAAGCGGACTTAAATATAAGTACACTAAAAGTTTAAAGGTAGACGTGGAAAAATTATACCATTCCAATGTTATCTAAACAAAACTGGTAAAAACTACACTTTTATAATAAAAAAATATAATTTAAAGGAAGAATTATTCCTAGGTATAATGATCTATTTCATAATTGTAAGAGAGTCAATCTATCAGGGTTATATGACAATCGAAGTTGTCATATTAAGCACACATATCAAGTTGGTTTGTACCAAGCAATACAGTTTCACATTGTGTAAGGAAAAAATTGATTAAAAAGTAAGGAGAAATAAAAATGTATAATAAAATATTAATATATTTCAGTAATTAAAAATCATTCAAATTTAAATTAAGAATATAAAAACTTTGACAAGATTTAAAAATTAAACTACTTACATACTTAGATACTATAATCAATATTTCCAAATTAAATAATTATAATAGATTTTATTTTTAAAGCAGATTTAGGTTCACAGAAAAATTGAGCAGAAGTTACAGAAATTTCCTATATATCCCCTGCCAATACATGCATAGCTTCCCCCATTATCAACATGCCTCACCAGCGTGGCACATTTGTTACAATTGAGTAACCTGCATGGGCACATCATTGTCACCCAAAGTCTATAGTTTATGGTTCACTCTATAGTCTATAGTTTCTGGATTTAGAGAAATATATAGTAACATGCATCCACCATTATAGTATCATACAGTGATTTTACTGCCTTAAAAACCCTCTGTACTCCACCTATTTATCCCTTCCTCCTCCCAATCTTTGACAACCTAATCTTGTTATTATCTCCATAGTTTTACATTTTTTCACAATGTCACATAGTAGAATCCTGCATCAGGTAGGCTTTTCAGACTGACTTATTTCACTTAGTAATGTGCATTTTAGTTCCCTTCATGTGTTTACATATTCCTTTGTGTAAAAAGGAGCACTATTGCTGAATTGTGTGATAAGAATAAATTTAGTTTTGTAAGAAACCACCAGTATTCCAAAGTGTCAGTACCATTTTGCATTCCCACTAGGAATGAATGAGAGTTCTTGGCAGCATTGGTGTTGTCCACATCCTTTTCTAGATTTTGGCCATCTAACAGGTATGTAGTGTTATCTCATGGTTTTTTTAATTTGCATTTTTGATCACATATAAAGTGGAGTGTATTTTCATACTTACATACTTATTGATTATAGTATCTAAGTATGATTATTTGGCAATCTGTATATCTCCCTTGATGAGGTGTCTACTAAGGTCTTTAGCCCATATCTTAATTTTTTTTTCTGATTGTTGTGTTTTAAGAATTCTTTGTAATTTTGGGATAACAGGCCTTTATAAGATATGTCTTTTGCAAATATTTTCTCTTATTTTTTGTTTGGCTTTTTTTTTTTTTTTCTATTCTCTTGACAGTGTCTTTCTCAAGTAAGAAACTTTAAATAAAATTTTGGCAACAGCTGAAACCGGTTTGGCTCAGTGGAAAGAGCGTCGGCCTGTGGACTGAAGGGTCCCGGGTTCGATTCTGGTCAAGGGCATGTACCTTGGTTGTGGGCACATCTCCAGTGGGAGGTGTGCAGGAGGCAGCTGATCGATGTTTCTCTCTCATCGATGTTTCTAGCTCTCTATCCCTCTCCCTTCCTCTCTGTAAAATATCAATAAAATATATTTAAAAAAAAATTTTGGCAACAGAGAAAAGACAGTCTTTTCAACAAATGGTGCTGACACTACTGGGCATTCACATGCAGAAAATGAATCTAGACATAGATCTTACATCTTTACAGAAAATTGCTCGAAAGGACTCATAGGCCTAAATGCAAAATACAAAGCTATAAAACTCTTAGAAGATAACATAGGAAAAATCTAGATGACCTTTGTTTGTTGCTAATGTTTTAAATACAAGAGCATGATTCATGACAAAAGGATTGATAAGCTCTACTAATTAAAATCTTCATCTTTCTCATTTTATAGATTTTCTTTAGACAATATTGTCTATATTTATAGTTTCATCTCTAACTTTTACATTTGAAATACAAAACCTATCACCTGGCTGGAGTGGCTCAGTGGTTGAGCATTGACCTATGAACCAGAAGGTCATGGTTCAATTCCCAGTCAGAGCACATACCTGGGTTCCAGGATCCATCCCCTATGTGCGGATGTGCAAGAGGCAGCTGATCAATGATTTTCTCTCATAATCGATGTTTATATATCTCTCTCTTCTCCTCCCTTCCTCCCTGAGTCAATAAAAATATATTTTTAAAAATACAGAGGGCCAAAGGAAGATGGCTGCAGATGGGAAGGCAGACTGCAAGATAGTGCGTGAGTGAGAGAATGAAAGGAGAGTGTGTGGTCACACAGGGAGTGTATATTTGTGGGTGAGGGACAGCTATACTCCAAGGGACTGTTGGGGACTGCTGGACCGGGTTCCCCTGACTGGGCAGCCTCCACTGCTGCTGAAATCCCTCCCGGAGCAACTGGCTTTGACACAGAGACGCGCCATCTTGAAGGGGAGAGTGGCTGTTATCAGAAGCTTAAAAATCCTGGAAATCTACAACAACAACACCCAGGGAACAGCTGCGAACCCAGGAACATGGGACCCCAAGCAACGCAAATACACAGACTTGAAGGAGCTCTGCACCTTCTCACAGAAAGGTCAGATTTTGCCTAGGAAAAGGTGAGGTCTGTGATCCAGGCAGGAGAAAGAAACGTGCACAATGGGAACTAAAGGTTCCGGGGAAGTCTGTGCCCTCAAAAATCCACGGCGTTTGGGGCTAGTGTGATATGCGAATGTGGAAGGGGATCTGCAGGGCTGCTAACAGAAGGGAACTCTAAAAAGCAACCCATAGCTGAACTGGGCACAAAAGGGCAGCCTAAAAATGTTAACAGTGTGCTGGCTGCTTAGAGCCAGGGGAATAAAAACTGCACAGACTTGCAACCAGCTCCAGAGGGTAAAAGTCACAAGTTCGCGCACTTACTCTGTCTCTTTTTTTCTCTCTCTCTCTTTAAATCCTTGGTTTTGATTACTAAGCCCAGTACATAGGATCACCCAATTGGGGACACTCCCACAGACTGCAGGGGAAAGTTGTTTTTCTGGAACCTGGGGATCAGAGCTGGGAGAAATGATCAGATAACCACCTGTGGGGCAGTTCATACTCCCATACCAGTCTTAAGTGCGACAGGGAAAACAAAATCTAAATACTGGCTAGAGAGAACTTATAGCCAAAGATAAAGTCAAAGTCTCTTCAAATTCAAGAAGATAGAAATAATATCAAGAATATTCTCAGATCACAAGACATAAAATGAGAAATCAACTACGATAAAACAATGAAAAAAAATTAAACACTTGGAGGCTAAATAGCATGCTATTAAAAAATGACTGGGTTACCAGAGAGATCAAAGAAGAAATAAAAAGCATCATTGCAACAAACGACAATGAAAACACAACAATCCAAAATCTATGGGACACAATGAAAGCAGTTTTGAAAGGGAAGTTCATAGCTCTACAAGCCTACAGCAAAAAACAAGAAACAATGGTAATAAATTACCTTAAGAGTTAGAAAGAGAGCAACAAGAAAATCTCAGCGTAAGCAGAGGAAGGAAATAATAAAGATCAGAGCAGAGATAAATAAAATAGAGACCAAAAAAACAATACATAAGATCAACAAAACCAAGAGCTGGTTCTTTGAAAGGATAAACAAGATTGATGAACCTATAGCCAGGCTCACCAAGAAGCAAAGAGAGAGGACCCAAATAAACAAAATCAGAAATGAAAGAGGTGAAATAACAACAGATCCCACAGAAATACAAATGATTATGAAAAAATACTATGAACAACTCTATTCCAACAAAATGAACAACCTAGATGAAATGGACATATTCCTAGAAAAATACAAGCTACCAAAACTGAACCAAGAAGAATCAAAAAACCTGAATAGGCTGATAACTACCGAAGAAATTGAAACAGCAATCAAAAATCTTCCAGCAAACAAAAGCCGTGGCCCAGGTGGCTTTACAGGGGAGTCTACCAAGCATTCAAAGAAGAAATAAAACAATCCTCCTCAGACTATTCCAAAAAAATTGAAGAAGAAGGCACATTTCCAAGCTCTTTATATGAAGCCAGCATTACCCTAATCCCAAAACCAGATAAAGACACCCAAAAAAAGAGAACTACAGGCCAATATCCTCAACAAAATTCTAGCAAATCGGATTCAACAACACATTAGAAAGATCATACACCATGACCAAGTGGGATTTATACCGGGGATGCAAGGATGGTACAATATCCACAAATCAATAATTGTGATACATCACATAAACAAAATGAGAGACAAAAATCACATAATCATATCAATTGATGCAGAAAAAGCATTTGACAAAATCCAACACCCTTTCTTGATAAAAACTCTCAGCAAATGGGAATAGAGGGATCAGACCTCAACATAATAAAAGCCCTATATGACAAACCTACAGCCAACATCATACTCAATGGGCAAAAGCTAAACTCATTTCCCCTAAGAACAGGAATAAGACAAGGATGCCCACTTTCACCACTCCTGTTCGACATAGTATTAGAAATACTAGCAATAGCAATCAGACAAGAAGAAGAAATAAAAGGCATCCAAACTGTAAAAGAAGAAGTAAAACTGTCCTTATTTGCAGATGACATGATACTATACATAGAAAACCCAAAGACTCCATAAAAAAACTACTAGACCTAATAAATGAATTTGGCAATGTAGCAGGAAACAAAATTAATGCCCAGAAATCTATGGCCTTTTTATACACCAATAATGAACTCACAGTAAGAGAAATGAAAAAAAAATCCCATTTACCATTGCACCAAAAAAAATTAAGGTACTTAGGAATAAACTTAACCAAGGACGTAAAAGACCTGTACTTGGAAAACTACAGGACATTGAAAAAAGAGGTAGAGGAAGATTTAAACAAATGGAAGAACATGCCATGTTCATGGATTGGTAGAATCAACATCATTAAAATGTCCATACAACCTAAAGCAATCTATAGATTCAATGCAATACCTATTAAAATACCAATGGCATATTTCAAAGATCTAGAACAAACTCTCCAAAAATTCATCTGGAACAAAAAAAGACCCGGAATATCCACAGCTATCCTGAGAAAGAAGAACAAAGTAGGAGGGATCACAATACCAGACATCAAACTGTATTACCAAGCCACAGTTCTCAAAATTACCTGGTACTGGCATAAGAACAGACTTATAGACCAATGGAACAGAATAGAGGACCCAGAAATGGACCCAAGCCATTATACTCAATTAATATTTGACAAAGAAGGTAAGAGCATACAATGTAGTCAAAACAGCCTATTTAATAAATGGTGCTGGGAAATCTGGTCAGATACATGCAAAAAAAAAATGAAACTAAATCACCAACTTACACCATACACAAAAACAAACTCAAAATAGCTAAAGGACTTGAACGTAAGATGGGAAACCATAAAAATCCTACAAGACTACATAGGCAGCAAAATTGCAGACATATGTCGTACCAATATCTTTACAGACACAGATCCTAGGGCAAGAGAGACTAAAGAGAAAATAAACAAATGGGACTACATCAAAATAAAAAGCTTCTGCACAGCAAGAGAAACCATCAACAAAACAACAAGCAAGCCCACTGCATGGGAGAACATATTTGCCAATGTTCTCGCCAATAAGAGTTTAATCTCCAACATTTACAGAGAACTCATACAACTTAACAAAAGAAAGATAAACAACCCAATAAAAAAAAATGGGCAAAGGACCTAAAGAGACACTTTTCGAAAGAGGACATTCAGAAAGCCAAGAGACACATGAGAACATGCTCAAAGTCACTAATCATGCAAATCGAAACAATAATGAGGTACCACCTCAGACCTTTCAGAATGGCTATCATCAACAAATCAACAAATGACAAGTGCTGGAGAGGATGCAGAGAAAAAGGAGCTCTCCTTCATTGCTGGTAGGAATGCAGACGGGTGCAGCCATTGTGGAAAACAGTATGGCGTTTCCTCAAAAATTTAAAAATGGAACTGCCATTTGACCCAGTAATACCACTTCTAGGAATATATCCAAAAAGAAACAGAAACACCAGTCAGAAGGGATATATGCACCTCTATGTTCATAGCAGCACAGTTTACAATTGCTAAGATTTGGAAACAGCCTAAATGCCCATCAGCAGATGAGTGGATTAGAAAACTATTGTACATCTACATAATGGAACACTATGCTGCTACAAAAAAGAAGGAATTCTTACTATTTGCTTCAGCATGGATGGAACCGGAGAGCATTATGCTAAGTGAAATAAGCCAGGCAGTTAAAGAAAAATACCACATGATCTCATTCATTTATGGATAATAAAGAACATTATAACCTGATGAACAAAAAGATAGATACAGAGGCAGAGAAGCATTGAACAGACTGTCAAATTACAGCGGGAAGGCTGGGTAGTGGTGGTGGGGGCGGGTAAGAGATCAACCGAAGGACTTGTATGCATGCATATAAGCATAACCAATGGACACAAAACACTGGGGGGAGGGGGAGTGAGGGCATGTGCCAGGCGTTAGGGGAGGCCGAGGGAAGGTCAATGGGGGGAAAAAAAAGGAGACATATGTACTACTATTTGTAATACTTTATACAATAAAAAAAGAAAAAAATACAAAGCCTATCTTTAATATAAACTTTTCTCTTTAGTACAGATCCGTATTAATTAAGGCCCCCGAACATTTTCTCTTAGATATACCACAGTCACCCTCAGCACAACTTGTACAAAGCTAATGTTTCTGTCTTTTATAAACTTGATCTTTATCCTTTATTTCCTATGTTAATTATTTCACCACCAATTATTCAATACTTAAGTTATAAATCAACATGTCATTCTAGCCTTCTACTTTATTTGAGATTAGATATTACTTATTCACTTATTATAATTTTATCATTAACTATTAATTTTATTAATTATATACTTCCTAAGTATTTGTTGGTATCTTTCTTATCTTGGTCTTTGTCAGATAATATAATTTTCTCACTAGAACAATTATGTTAGCCTGCTTCCATAGTATTAAACAGCGTAAATTTTAAAAAGTGAATCTGGCCCTGACGGGTTTGGCTCAGTGGATAGAGCGTCTGACTGCAGACTGAAAGGTCCCAGGTTCGATTTCAGTCAAGGGCATGTATCTTGTTTGCTGATACATCCCCAGTAGGGGGTGTGCAGGAGGCAGCTGATCGATGTTTCTCTCTCATCAATGTTTCTAACTCTCTATCCCTCTCCCTTCCTCTCTGTAAAAAAATCAATAAAATATATATATATATATTTTAAAAGTGAATCTGACCATATCACTCATCCTCTTGTTTTTCATCTACAGTATCACTATCTACAGTGTTTAGAAAAATTATAAATTTCATTGCATGATGTAAAACTCCCTGTATTTTCATCTATCTCCAAATTTTTCTGACATTGTCTCCTGCATCCATTTTTTTCATCCTGTACTATATTCATATTGAACCACTTCATTTCTATAGCTGCCCATGCTCTGTCTCAGCTCCATATTTGTTACATATTGCTGACTCTGCTGGGAATGGATTATTTTGTCTTCAACCTCTGGCTAGCTTCTTCTCATCCTTTCTAACTTCAGCATTACTTTTTCCTAGAAATTCTATTTCCTCTATTCTACTCCCATATTACCTTGTGCAGATATCAGTTTGAATACTTAGCACATTGTATTATGACTGTCAGTTTGTATGTCTGTATAGTCTTACTATAGACTATATTACTTCTAAATCATACTAGATGGCTGGAGCTCTTTTTTTCCAAGTAAATATTTTTAGATGAGATTATAAAATTTTCTCTAATATCCACTTAACTTTCAGAAAATTACATTATTAAATTTGAAAATCCTGGCTTCAGGTTAGGTTCTGCCACAGAACTTTCTAGCTGCTAAACTTTGGAGTGTTAGAACACTAAATTGTCAGCTCCTTAAAACCAAGAATATTGCCATTAATGTCAAAATAGTAATTATCAGAAGATATCTGTTGCTAAATGTTTCTGAGCATTTATTATAAGAAATTATTGATATTAATGGATGGTTCAGTGCCACTGCTCCTAGGTACTGTTGGGTTTCAGTGACTACGGTCTCAAAAGCTGGGACATCTTGACTCATCCTCTACCCCATTTTGAAAGATGTGTAGCCTCCTTAAGGTGGCAGCTCATGAAATGTTTGCTGGAGGATATTTTCAGCCAAAGACTTTTTGTTGTTGTTACCACTTTTATCATTGCTCCTACACCTTCCTTATGTTGATGAAAATTGGACACATTTATTTTCTTGGAAATGTTTCTTAAATGTTTATACAAAATTTACAATTCTATAATGAATGGGACTGAAATTATTGAAAAAAAAGAACATTTAATTATTCTTCCTCCTTGGACATTTTTCCATTTATGTTTCTACTTACATAACTAATCATGTCCTATTATATTCTTCTAAATTAGACTAGATGGTTGAAGCTCTCTTTCCCAATTAAATACTTTTACAATTTATTATAATATCTACATAACTATCAATTTAACATTAAATGAATTTCATTACTTAGATTTGGAAAACCTGGCTTCAAATTTGGTTCTGCCACTGAATTTACTGGCTGCTGAATTTATGCAGATTTGCCATCTCTCAGAAACTTCATCACCTAACCTTTAAAATGGTGCAAATAAAACATGTCACAAAACACAGGTTGCTGTGAATATATGCAAAAATTTACATTAAAGGATGTAGAATACTTTTTATCATTAACTTTTTCTCTTCAAATTTGCAAACTATAGATTAGATGACCCAAATCTGTCTACATTTAACAGAGGTATTTAAATATCATTCACTAATTGATTCACATAATAAGCACCAGCTTCCCTTTTGTTTGGAGGATCTTAAATGGTAGAATGAATTTGTAGATGTCATCATTTAAAATTGCATATGGTCCCTGAAAAAGTAAATCATGCAGCCTTTATCTTCATGAACTGCCTTTGGCCTAACTTCTGAATTATTGCAATTCATTTATCCATCCTCTTTATCATTCATACAACAATTTTTATTAAAGCTCATATCATGTTTCAGACATTGGATTATGTCAATAATAAGACAAAATCTGTAAACTTAAATAGTTCATAATTTATTGGAGAGAAAGACAAGCAAACAACAACTAAAATGCAATATGACAGTTGCTAGGATATATGTATGCAGAAGATACTGTGAGAAGATGGCTTCCCAGGGAAGGTGACCCTGGAGTTGAGTTTTTAAAAGCAAGTAGCCCATGGGATTAGCTAAGAGAAGCAGTTGGATGAGGAGTAGGAGGTGGTGTTGGTTAGGAAGTTCTCTCAAGGAAGAAAAGAGCACATGTTTACCAGAGGAAGGAGCATGTGTAACAGCAGAAATGATAAGAAATATTGCCTATTTCAGCAAAATCATTGTAATGCTCTCTTGCAAGATCCTTTTCTCTGTCATTGGCAGAGAAGAACTCATTCAGGATCTCTGAGAGGTTCAATAGGATAGGAACATAAGATGAAATCACAACATGGCTTGAGCAAGACTGGAAAGAAAAGGACAGGACAGATCATGAAGTCCCATGTGTGTTGTGCTGAGGAGTTTGAATGTTACTATTGGAGCCTATGAATAGCTATGAAAGGATCTTAAGCTGGGTTGTGACTTGATTTGGTTGAGATTTCATGAGTATTAAAATCTGATGGTGATGTGGAGTATGGATTGACCAGAACTATAGGTGAAGACTGATGTAGAGTGACCTGAAGGAGCCAAGGTAAAGGTGTGAACTGAGAACTTGTCAATGGAAATGAGCCAAAGAATCACAGGGAGTAAGCATTGTCTCTCTTTTTAAGAACCATCAATTTTTTTTAATTCCAACGAAAATCAAATCCAAAATTGTCATGCTCTTCAAGTTCCTACAAAATATAACTTCTAAGTGACAATAGATTGTAATACAATATAGTGTCAAAAGAGTGAGTTTGTCTGTATTTAAATCTCAACTCACTTCAAAATAGCTGTGTGACCTTATGTAAATTACTTAACTTCTTGTGACTCAGTTTCCTCATTCCCAAAATGAGGATAAAAATCATAATGTAAATAAGAGTGTGAAATGTGATAACACAAAAAAACTTCTAGCACAATAATTGGGCCATGAAAATATCTCAATAAAAGCCAGCTAATGAACACATCTTATACTATTCTCTACATTCACTCTTACTTCAATTTCACTGGCCTTCTGACAGAACACAGAATAAACTCTGCAGTATTGGAGGGTTAAACCTTTTCGTCCTTTAGTGTGGACCACTCTTTTTCTAATGGATTGCTTCTCTAATATCTTTCCACCAATGGCTTGAAGACCACCTCCTCAGAAACTTTCCTGGAGACTTTTCAAAAATATACACTCCACCGTTAGTCTTTGTCATGGCAACCTTTATAATCTTTAGCACTTAGCGAAAGCATTAAATATTTAGTTTATGTATTTGCCTACCGGTTCATTGTATGTCTCCCCACCTAGACTATAATCTCCATAAGAATTCCTTGTGTTACTTTGTACTTAATTATCCTAGTTCAGCATCGGGTCCACAGTAGGTTTCAATAAATAAATGTTGCTGAAACCGGTTTGGCTCAGTGGATAGAGCGTCAGCCTGTGGACTGAAGGGTCCCGGGTTCGATTCCGGTCAAGGGCATGTACCTTGGTTGCGGGCATATTCCCAGTGGGGGGTGTGCAGGAGGCAGCTGATCGATGTCTCTCTCTCATCGATGTTTCTGACTCTCTATCCCTCTCCCTTCCTCTCTGTAAAAAATCAATAAAAATATATTAAAAAATAAATAAATAAATAAAAATAAATAAATAAATGTTAAATACAAAGTACAATATATAGACCCAGAGGGTAATTTAATAAAGGAAGTATGAACTACTAGTAAAGAAAAGATTATCAAGCATGATGAATATGAGGGGAAGAACAATTCAAGTGGTGAGAAAAGATGAACATTTTAAATTTAGACCCATTTGTGGACACACATGAAGCTTCGGAGAAGGCATTTGGATATTGGGGCTGGAACTCCAAAGAATGGTTTAAATTCAAGCTAGAATCTATAGATAGCAGTGGTAATAACCATGGGAATAGATGCAGTCACCTGGAAAGGTCTTAGTGAGCAGAGACAGAAGCTTGGTAAGGAACCCAAGGGACCATTCTCCAGGATGGAGGAGGTCTGGGAAGGAGGAAGACTGATAGGGGAGCTTGGGAGAAACTACCAAACAAATCAACCAGGTGTGAGTGGTAACATGGGATCCGTGGGATCAATTATTTAAATCCTTAAAGATAGCTGGATATTCCAGGTTTTCAGCTCTTCCGATAAATGTCAGAATCTCAGGAGCTCTTCATGAGGCATCCTTTTTTTTTTTTTTTTTCTGATGCCACCCTGTCCTTGAGTAGGCACATTTTGCTGGGCTTCTGTCTATCTTGGTCCCTGGGCATCCCTGGCCCCATCTTTCATTATTATTTTCCCAGTTTTCATTAGGCAATTCTTTTTCTCCCATTCTTATTGTGAAGATTTTAGTTATTTGGTCCCGAGACTTCACTTTTAACTTTAATCTTTCCTTCATTCTGAATTCAGTAGAGAGGTCTCTCAACCACACAAATAAAGGTTCCCAAGATGCCTTTGTTTAGGGCCAAAGTTCACCAAGTGGGTGTGAAAATTGAATCTTATTCCTGACATTCAAGGGGATAGGCATCCTATCTAATAAAAGAGTAATATGCAAATTGACCATTACTCCAACACACAAGATAGCTGCCCCCATGTGGTCAAAGATGGCTGCCCCCATGTGGACACAAAATGGCCACCACAAGATGGCCAGCAGGGGAGGGCAGTTGGGAGGGACCAGGCCTGCAAGGGAGGGCAGTTGGGGGTGATCAAGCCTGCAGGGGAGGGCAGTTAGGGGTGACCAGGCCTGCAGGGAAGGGCAGTTGGGGGGGACCCAGGCCTGCAGGGGAAAGCAGTTGGGGGGGACCAGGCCTGCTGGGCAGGGCAGTTAGTGGTGACCAGGCCTGCAGGGGAGGGCAGTTAGAGGCAATCAGGCTGGTAGGGGAGCAGTTAGGCATCAATCAGGCTGGCAGGGGAGTGGTTAGAGGGTGATGAGACTGGCAGGCAGAAGCAGTTAGGGGCAATCAAGAAGGCAGGCAGGTGAGCAGTTGGGAGCCAGCAGTCCTGGATTGTGAGAGGGATGTCTGTCTGCCCGTTTAGGCCCAATCCCGGTAGGGGTCCCAGATTGGAGAGGGTGCAGGCTGGGCTGAGGAACACACCCCCGTGCATGAATTTTATGCACTGGGCCTCTAGTATACACATAATGTATATACTCAGAAAGGACCTGTTTCATCCTCTTTTTTTGATGGATCCATTTGATAGCACGCTGCATGATCTACAGAAGTTGAAAATGGTAAACCAGTATGGAACACTTGATTGCTGATTTTTTGTTAGGAAAAAGTAAAAACAAAAAAAAAATGTGTTAGGAAAATGTAAGATTCTTTTGTTAGGAAACTTTCCTAGTGTATGAAAACAAATGTAGCTTTAAAACAAATTTGAGACAGATTGTGAGGAAGGAGGGAGGGATAGTCTCTGCCAGTTTATGTCCTTGTTTTGAATAACGACATTCTTAGAAAATGTGAATAAAAAGCCTGGGATGTGGCTGATCCTAGTGGAATATAAAATTATTATTAGTGAAAATAAAACCCCACAATACCTCTCCTATTTCAAATGTGCTCAGTATTCTGCCTAACTTCATCACTGGGATTGTTAGGTAACTCTTTGTCTACAAATGATTTGTGAGCATTATACTGTTGTCCCACAATAGCCCAAAACATTATGTGAAGACACAGCTGCTTATTCCAACTGAAATTTGTCATCATTCCTGGAATTCCATTGGGATCTGCCTAATTAAATGACTAAAGGATTTACCTGGAGAACTCTAGCAGAAAAGACCTAAGTAAACCATTATCTTTACACAATCAAGATGATTCCTGCTTAAGCCAAGCTTTTTTGTTGTTGTTCTTGCTGATCTCTACTTTTTGCCCCCAGCCTTCTTGAATATTTGTGCAGAGCTGCTTAATGCAAACAAAGCAAGTTGCAGGAAATGAGTGTGGCATCAATAAAGAAGAGAATTAGAGGGAAATGGATAAAGACTAAATAAATTGTGCACACAGCTTTTTACAAAAGAACAAGATCAAATAAAACACCTTACATTTATCATTATTTGAAACCTGGAGACAATTTTTGACACAATAGGCAGGAAATTAGATAGGAGATTTAGGTGTTAATGTGACTTTCTTACTTGAGTCTTGGCTCATTGTAATGAAAGTCTCTCTCTGCCATTCCTTGAATTCTAGCTTTTATGGCCTTTTTGCAGAACTACCCCTCTCTCAGTTAGTCATTTATCTAACAGTCTAGAGCAGCACAGAGGCCACATCACAAGGCACAGTCTTTCTGCTTCTGTAAATCAATTCAACCACCTCAAAAGCCACTCTGTTCTTTGATTTCTTTTTGAGTTCCTAGCAACCAGTATTGTGTCAGATTCTAAGTTTAGATGCATTTCATAAATCTCTCTGAATCTCCAAATTATACTCTATCAATGCATAAGTGAGATTAAATGTTGGGCTGTTCAGTCTGGGTAGAGCTACCTCAGTACAATTATTTCTTTAGGCATGGAAGCCTTACTAAAGTGCCTGCACAGGAGCAAGAACGCAGGGCTGAGATTTGTTACAAATGGTGGAGTTATTTGTTATTTTCTGAAAGTCCCTCTTTCTCCTCCGCTCTGTCATTATGAAATCCTCACAGTAGATTCCATACTTATTTCTTAGCTCCTCTCATTCAAATAGTAATTTCTAGTTAGATTGGCTCATGCAACCCAGTTATTTAAGTCAGATTAATTTAACTCTTTTTAGAAAAAGTTAACAAGGATGCAAAGGGTCTTCCCAGGGTTGTTGAAGAAGTACTCCTCAGCATGTAAACCTATAGATAATTATGCTAGTTTTAATAGGCTTTACCTCCCTTGTCTGGAGTTTCACAGCCCCACTGGGGCGGGGGCGGGGGGAGGGGGGAGAGAGGAGAGACAGAGAAACAGTGTGATGCCGAATTGAAAATCTGAAGGCATTGGTATGTTACATGCACTTCCATATGCTGGTTGGACTTCTTACAAAGTCTACACCAAAGGTGTCCTTTATCATCTTAACTTCCTTTTCCAGAGGCATGTACTGAAAAGGAAACTTCCAGGCTATCACCTTCATCTTTCTACATCTGAATCAATTATGATAACCTAAAATCTCTAAGAGATAGGACTTTCTTTTGTTTTAATGATATTCAAAGAATAAACACTTAGGCACCTAATAGAAATTTGTTCTAGCATTCAGAGAAATAGATCACTCACAGGTCATTTATTTGATCATCTTATTGGAGCAAATAGTCATGAAGCAAAGATTAAGAATACATTTTTTGGAAATCTGACAGTGTAACCTTCAGATATCAGCCACTATAACAACAAAAAATCCTCCTTTTAAAAAAAATTTCTATTTATCATTGAAAGTATTACAGATGTCCTCCCTTTTTTCTCCCTTGACTTCCTCCTCCCCACTCCTGCCCCCTCTCCAAGCCTTCACTACACTATTGTCTGTATCTATGGGTTATAGCTGCAGGTATACATTTTCTTCTTGTTAGTTGTTGTGCAAATGCATAATGTGTAGCACAGAGTAAACTCTTAGGAAACCTATGCTGACTGAAGGAATCTATAATAATAAAAGCATAATATGCTAATTAGACCAGATGTCCTTCTGGATGTCCTTCCAGATGACTTTCCAGACAAAGCCGCAGCGGATGGGGGTCAAGTCAGAGGCAGGTGGCAGGTGCCAAGCCCCTTGCACAAATTTCGTGCATCAGGCCTCTAGTCCTATATAATAAAAGGGTAATATGCAAATTGACCTTAGCAGCAGAACGACCAGGAATGACCAGTTGCTATGACGTGCACTGACCACCAGGGGGCAGATACTCAATGCAGGAGCTGCCCCCTGGTGGTCAGTGCACTTTCACAGGGGGAGAACTGCTCAGCCCAAAGCTGGCTCATGGCTGGCCAGCACAACGACAGTGGCGGAAGCCTCTCCCATCTCCACAGCAGCGCTAAGGATGTCCAACTAATGGCTTAGGCCCACTCCCTGTGTCTGCCATTATTCAGACATCCCCCAATGGCTCCCGGGCTGCCAGAGGGATGTATGACTGCCAGCTTAGGCCTGATTCCCCAGGGAGTGGGCCTAAGCCATCAGTCAGAAATCCCCTGAGGGGTCCCAGACTGCAAGAGAGCACAGGCTAGGCTGAAGGACACCCCCCTGAGTGCACAAATTTTTGTGCACCAGGCCTCTAGTTATAAAATACTAGTGGCCCAGTGCACAAAATTCATGCACATTAAAAGGGAATTAATTAGAGGAAATATTTTAATATTGTTATTTGCCCTTTCTCTATAATAGAAGTGTCAGAGATGAAAGAAAATTAGTAAAATGTATATAAAAATCCTCCTCCTGTCAGAGTCTGGGGTACACCAAGGGACCTAGAGTCAAGTCCCTACTCACCTGTGCGTATCTCGAAATCGCACAAGACCCAGACCCAGCCGGCCCCAACCCCATTGGACAAGATCCAGACCCAGCTGACCCCACCCCCGTCAAGCCCTGTTGGGCAGGGGGCACAGCCTTAGGTCCCCCGGCCCGACACTGGGTGGGGGCGGCATGGCCTGAAGTCCCCAGTCAAGCCCCACTGGGCAGGGGGCACAGCCTCAGGTCCCCTGTCCCCGCCCGGTGCCACGCAGTCTCAGGTCCCTTGTGATCGCTCGTTAAGGCAACCCTGCCTCCACTGTGGGTGCAACCATCTTGTGTTATGGGAACCCAACCTTTGCTGTGAGTGCACCAGCTTGTGATGGTGTGAGGATTAATTTGCATATTACCTCTTTATTATACAGGAAGTGTGTATTGGTCTCAAAGGCAACCAGGGGTATACTGTAAATGCACAAGCAGTCCTGCTTCACTTCCTACCTCTTAACTGACCCACTTCATTCTTTTTTTCTTGTTGGCATCTGATTCAGTGCCTGCTTGGACTTTCAATGTTACATCTTTCTCAAGATGTGTGTTCTCAAAGTAGTGGCCAACATTATAATTGTTTTCATTTTTTCCATATTCAACATATATTTACTGAATTTATGTTATGTGCCTGTACTTTACTAGGGCCTGGGAATAAGGAAAAAAATGCCTATAAATACTGCATAATCTAAATGGAAGATGTATATGAAAGAAATACAGTAATTGCAATAAAATTGATTAGCAACACTGGACTCTTGGCATTCTTGGTTTATCATTCACAGTTTTGAGTATTTGAAAGTTTTTCCTAAAATCATGACATGGAAATAATCATTGTGGGGACATTGATGTGAGCATGAGCTCTGTGAACCTAGCAGGCAGAAGCTAGTCAGGTATTAAGTGTATCTGGCTTTATCTGATGTCTTTATCTCAACAGGTCATGGTGTGATCATGAGTCTTTATACATGCAAGAAATATCTGGAATTGTATTCTTTGAAAATTGGGGGTTAGGTGGGGACTTTTTTCAATAGCCTGTACTGGGTATCTCAGATAAATGTTAGAAGGTAAAATATTAGCCGAAACTGGTTTGGCTCAGTGGATAGAACATCAGCCTGTGGACTGAAGGGTCCCGGGTTCGATTCTGGTCAAGGGCATGTACCTTGGTTGCGGGCACGTCCCCAGTAGGGGGTGTGCAGGAGGCAGCTGATCAATGTTTCTCTCTCATCGATGTTTCTAACTCTCTATCCCTCTCCCTTCCTCTCTGTAAAAAATCAATAAAACATATTTTTTAAAAAAAGGTAAAAAAATTAACTTATAGAAACCTGAGCAAGCTTTGGAGTGGGAAAAAAATACTAAATTTGCATGTCTAAATAGCAGTAGATTTTTTCCAGGTAATGGGTTGGGGATGATATTTCAGGGTCTGTAAAACTCGCATATGCAAACATGGAAGCATGAAATCTTCCCATGGATGACACATAAGTACTCCAAGCTAAAGCATAGTGCTTGTGGAGGAAATGTTCTTGGAGCATGTGCATCATTTGGAAGGCAGTGAGGAGTCCATTGCTGAAATTCATGATTGAAAATAACAGAATTAGATGTGCTTTTAATGTTATCCAAGTGATCAAAAACGATGTATGGAAGCCCTGACCAGTATTGCTCAGTGGGTTGAGCATCATCCTGTGCACCCAAAGGTCACCAGTTCAATCCCTGGTCAGGGCAAATGCCCAGGTTGCCAGTTCAGTCCCCATCAGACCGGAGGCAATGGATGGATGTTTTTCTCTCACATCAATGTTTCTCTCTTTCCCCTTTTCCCTTTCTCTCTATTAAAAAAAAATCAATAAAAACATATTTATAAAAATTATGTGTAAGAATTCTTATTATATTCTATATTTTAAGAAATTTATTTGTTTTGGATTCTCCCAGAGGTTGATTCCAAAGCAAAGATTTGAGGAAAAGGAGTTCTGAGCTTTTTAAAAAACACTTATATATTTCTATTTTTAGGTAATCCCATGAGATCACCTATATTTATTGTGACAGTAAAACAGGAAAGACAAGTCAGCCAAGGTCTTATCATGCAAGTTAGCTCTTTGAATATATGAGACTAAACCCACTGAGGAACTATTTGAGCCAGTGAAAGCTGTACATTTAATAGTTCTTCCACCCAGAAGATGTGAAATGCTGGCTCCCTGAGCAGATGTCAAAATAGGCTATCTAGGCCAGAAAAAAACAAAAAAAAACAAACAAAAAAAACCACCCAGAACAACTATATGCACGCACTCTATCTCAGGTGGGTGTCACTGAGGTGGTAAGGGTGAAAGGGTATTGGAAGATACCGATGTCATCTTACCTAATAATAGACAAACATGTAAATTGACCGTACCTCTGTTACACCCACAGTCAATCAGAGTGAGTATGCAAATTAACCCAACAAAGATGGCAGGTTAATTTGCATATGCAGGTGCAGAGCAGCCGGGAGGGGAAGGATGCCTGCTATGAGGGGGAGGGAGGATGGCGGAGGGAGTTACAGGAGCGGTGGTCCAGTCAGAAGCGAGGATTTGCCGGCTCCCAGGCGGGCTGGGAGTGAAGCCAGGGGAAGGAAGGCCTATTCTTGCATGAATATCATGCAACAGGCCTCTAGTCTATATATATATAAAGAGCCAGGGTCCATAATGACCAAGGCTCCACCGAACACCGGAAGTCAGTGCTGATTGATGTGGCATCCCAGCACTGACTGCCAAGGGGGCTGCAGATCAGGCCCAGAGAGAGGCCTGCAGAGAGAGAGGTAGGGTCTGATCCCCAGCCTCCATGGCAGCTGTTTGTTTGTTTTTTAATATATTTTATTGATTTCTTACAGAGAGGAAAGGGAGAGGATAGATAGTTAGAAACATCGATGAGAAAGAAACATTGATCAGCTGCCTCCTGCACACCTCCCACTGGGGATGTGCCTGCAACCCAGGTACATGCCCTTAACCGGAATCGAACCTGGGACCCTTCAGTCTGCAGGCCGACTCTCTATCCATTGAGCCAAACCGGTCAGGGCCTCCATGGCAGCTGTTGATGAGCCTTGCCTTTCTCTTTCTCTCCTGGCTTCACCAGCAGCTGCGCTTCTGTTTCTCTCTGGGCCTCCTCTGGGGCTGCTGATCAGCCCTGCCTCTTTGATCAGGCCCAGAGATAAGCCTGGAGACACTGACTGGCATAGAAACCGACGAATCAGAACCAAATCTGTGTGAAGTGCCAGGAGCCAATGGCTGCCCAGGAGGTGGAGCTTTTGACACTGACTTAGAAACCAACCAATCAGAACCAAATCTGGGTGAACTGCAAAGGCAGAACCTAAGGTGGGGGCTGAGGAGGGGTTTTAAGGGCAACAGCTGTTTGGTGTAAGGTGTAAGAAAGCAGTTTGGTAGTATAGTACATATGGCTGGCTATCAGTCTATATATAAGTATTATGTCTGCCAAGAGCATCTCCTCCTGCTGAAAAAGGGCCCCCTCCCCATTTAAACAATCCTATCCTATATAATCTCCTATACTAATAAAAGGGTAATATACTAATTAGACCGGGTCAACCGGCTATCTTCCGGACGTCTGACTTTCTTCCAGACAAAGCCATGGTGGTGGGGGCCAAGGCAGAGGCAGTTAGGGGCGATCAGGCCAGCAGGGAGGGCAGTTGGGGGCGAGATCAGGCCGGCGGGGGGGGCAGCTGGGGGCAAGATCAGGCCGGCAGGGGAGAGCAGTTAGGGGTGATCAGGCAGGCAGGCAGGTGAGCAGTTAGAAGCCAGCAGTCCCTAGGGATCGGGCCTAAACCGGCAGTCGGACATCCCTCAAGGGGTTCCCAATTGGAGAGGGTGCAGGCTGGGCTGAGGGAACACCCCCCCTTGCATGAATTTCGTGCACCGGGCCCCTAGTCCTATATAATAAGCCTAATATGTAAATCAACCAAATGGCAGAATGACCAGTGGAATGACCAGTTACTATGATGCACACTGACCACCAGGGCGCAGATGCTCAATGCAGGAGCTGCCCCCAGATCGCAGGCCCCATGCCAGACAAGGCGGGTGCCAATGGGGGCCCAATCGCCCTGCCAGTCGCCCCACAGATTTGCCCTGATCACCAGCCAGGCCTAGGGACCCTACCCATGCATGAATTTGTGCATCGGGCCTCTAGTCTACTATAATGAAGAGTCTAAGGATTCACTGACAGGAAAAAAGTACTGCTTATGTTTTTACAAGTCCATTTCCACAACTAGAAAACTATTTTAAGATATATTACATAGGACAGGGTCATTAACTTTGAATTTCATGCTCCTCTACATACTCTTCTACACTATTGAGCTCATACTATGTTCAAGGAGTTTTCCCTTATTTTAATTTTATTTTATTCTCCTATAAACTCTGGACATATGCAAGGCCAATAGAATCATTCTTGTTTTATAGATGAAGAAACTGAGTTCAAAGGAATTAAACACTTTGTCATATGGCTACAGTAAAAACCAGGTCTTCTGCTTCTTAATTTTTTTTTTAATTTAGCTCCAGCAAAAAGAACATTTAGCTTGCATATGTCTATCTCAATGGTAATTTAGTTAAATATTAAAGTATTATTATTGAAATTCAAAAACAATTAAAATATTAAATATTTGCCAGTTGTTGTTTTTCTGTGAAGAAGATGCCATGCAGGGAATTCAGAGAATGTAGCCTTTTCTGACTGCAGATGTAAAAAGGTGGACCAAAGATATAAGACAGAGAGCATTCACGCAATCTGGATTGGGGAATGTTGGATCATACTCGGCAGGATGCTTAGCTTGAGAGAAAAAAGTGAATATTTTGGAAATTAGAGTTGAATTGCAATTGCTGAAAAGTGACTAAGTAGATCATGGAAGATTGTAATCAGACAGAGATAGTGAAGAGATAAGTTCAGTAATCAGTGGGTCAGAAACTGGGGAGTCAATTGGAACAAGAAGACAAATCACAAGGATGAGATAGGTGATCAAAGGTTTGGAGCATGAGAAAGAAATAAAAATATACCAAAATGTAGGACAAACTAAAAAGCCAGTTATTTAGAGAATTGGCCCAGGCAACAAGGAATTGAATTACATTGTAGGAAAGATGGAACTTGGGGAGGTCATTGGCTATAAAACAATAGAATTTAAGTTCCTAAAGTTATATCACCTTAGGAGAACTTCTTAAAAATCTTTCTGCTACAATAGAACCAATTCCATGAATTAGCATTTGGGAAGAACCTGTTCTATTAATGATCTAAAACATTTTATTTTTCTCACTGAAAATAGGTCAGATATAAAAGAACTAGGCTTAAAATAATTACTGTCAGCTGCAAACATGCATTGCACTTTTAATGAGGAAAGAAGATATTGGCAATGTTTCCAAAGCCATTTATGATTATGAGCAAGGACACTCAGGGAAGACCTGAACTCCAGTAAGTGGCTTTTATCTGTAGCACTTACAGATTGTCTTGCAAGGAAAGCATTCTGAGGCAGGTGTTATGAACGTGCTCTGTCCAATCTGTACACCATTAGAGCATTGGCTGCAACATAGTTTGAGTTACTTCAGCTCAGATAGGATTTCTTTTTAACACTGGAAGAGAGGAACTCTTAATCTATGACTTGAAAATGATAACAAAAGTATTACTCAAAAAGTACTCAACCCCACTATAAAATTAATTACTTAAAGCTCATCTAACAGTGAGCTTAAACATGAATAAACAATAATCTATAAAGAACATACAATTTGGTTCTGGTGCTAATTTGTAAAGTGTCTTCATCAGAGAACTGGTGAAATTCTGAGGTAGATGTTCCTGTCTCTTTCTTGGTCTAGTTTTACTGTCAACACTTTTTTTCTTTGACCTGACGAGACTAGTCACTAATTCTCTTTCTATGCTCCATATTTCTGTGCCATCCATGTTAGAATACTCAATATCACTTTGAATTTGATTTTTCAAATACATTACAGAAAACTCTTGGTCCCTTCCTTGGTGAAGTCACAGACTGTGTTCAGCAGCCAGGCAGGGTTGTAGGCTGGGCTTCACAGCTGGGCAGTGCCATACACTGGGTTCTGTGACTGCCCAGGATCACTGTTCAGGTCCCTGGTTTTATCCTGCCAGTGGCTGTGCTCAACAGATGGGCATGGCTGCTGGCTTGGTTCCCTGCCAGAGTAGGGCTGTAGGATGGGCTCCTGGATACTTCGGTCTCTGGCCAGTCTCCTGGTCAGGCAGGAATGCAATCTATGTTCAGCAGTTGGGTGTGGTGGAGAATTTTCTTTTCTGGAAGGACAGGCTTTAGTGTGTGCTCCAAGGCTGCTGAGAGTTTATGGCCATGCTTCCCAGTGGAGCAGGACAGTAGGTTTCGCTCAGCTGGTGGACAGGCTTGATACTAGTCACCAGATAAACCTCATTGTTCTTATGTGTTAATGAGGATAATTATTCCTATTCTGTGTAGGCAGAATAATTGATCCTTAAAGATGTTTACTTCCTGATCCCCACAAGCTGTGAACTGGCAAGGGTAAATTCCCCTTGTGGTAAAAGATGTTAATCTGGTGTATATAAGTAAATGGATTAGCCTAGATTATCCAGGTGAATCCTATGAATTACAAGCATACTCAAATGTAAAAATGGGAGGCAGAAGGGTTAATATCAAAGTGACAGGATGTGAGAAAGACTCTAGTTACCATTCTGACTTTGAAGTCGGAGGAAGGAGCCAGGAAGAAAAAAAATGTGGACAGCAAGGAAACAGATTCTCCTCAGGAGACTCCAAAGGAGTGCAGCCCTGCTAATACTTCAGTGTTAGCCCACTGAGACCCATTTTGGACTTCTGACTTCCAGAAATGTAAGATAATAATTTGTTGTTGTTTTAAACTGTAATGTTTTAATTTGTGGTTATGAGCTATCTGTTGTAATTTGCTACAGTAGCAAAAGAAAACTGCTATTGTATGGTTTGTTTTGAGGACTCAATTAACTAATGTAATACCTAATAACATGAGCACTGGAATTAGATTAATCTGTGTTTTGAACCGCTCTCTTTCAAAATAGTGACTATTATTTTTTGAATTACTTAACATCATTCAGTTTTCTCATCTACATGTAGAGAGATAATATCTAGAAAGATAAAATTTTTGTCAGTTTACTCTTTATACTTTCTTATACTTGATAAGTTTTCTAGTTGGCCATAATTATATACATTGTCTCTAGAATTAATAATGCAATTCATAAAGAAAGACTCTTGATGATCACAAAGAAAGCATTAAGGGAAGCAGAGAGTTCATGCCAAAAGCATAATGTTGAAAGATGAATAGAGTTAGAAGCAGACAACATGGTCTCCACTCCCCTAGTTTAGAAGAGGACCTCCAGGAGGTGGGATGGGGAATGAATCTCAGAGAAGCATAGACTCTTTCCATCCATGCTGGCCAGCTACAGGGAGCTATGGGAAAACTCTACTCTCCAGCAGGCCATCTGACACCATTCTGTGTAACACTGTGGCTCAACAATGCAGAAAAACATGAGTTGGCTGTTTCAGATTTTGAGGTATCGATAAAAGCCTCCGATTAACAAAGAACTACTCATGTTGGTCAGGTAGGATGACCCTTTTATTGACTGCAGTCTTTGCAGAAACTCATGTAGACTATGTGGACAATCCTCCTTCACCACCATTTTTATTGGCTTAAGATAAATACCTCATTATCCCTAAGCAGAGTGAGATGTCTCTGACATCTGAAGAAATGGGTGATGAAGTTGATAGGAAAACTTTGGCTCCAATCTTACTAATGAACAGCAACAAAATAGCACCAGCCTAACTCAAGGACCCCCTCACCATGTAAATGGAGAGTTAATAATCCAAATTCTATTGGATTGAATGAGGTAATACATGTCAAGTTCTTATCAAAGGCCCTAGGCACAATAACAACAGCAACACAACTGCCCTTTTATTGAGCTACTAGTGGCCCGGTGCACGAAATTTGTGCACTCAGGGGCAGGGGGGCCCGACTTAGCCTGTGCCCTCTCACAGTGTGGGAGCCCTGTGATTGATCTCCCCAAAGAGGTAGGCCCCGCCCACCCATCCAGAGCTCCTCGATGGATTGCCCCAAAGAGGTAGGCCAGAGTCGGAGGTCCTGCCTCTGTGGCATGCTCAGGGCCATGGGAACCCTGGCGGAAGCCACGCAGAGCAGCCGCGGGACCCGCCCCTGTGCCTCTCATGCAGTGTCAAACCCCACCCACCCAGTAATGGATTCTGATGGCATGACAGCGTGACGACAACCTAGGCTTTTATTAGTATAGATGGTATTAATAGTTAACTTTATTCTTCCTTCTTAAAAATAATAACACCAAGTATAACATTCAACAGATTCCAATGAGTATAGAATAAAAATGTCTTCCTAGTTCCTCTGCTCCCAGGAATCAGTTTCCCTTCCAGGGGGCAAAACTTGCATAGATTCTTGAACCATAACAAAATAATTTATATACATACTAGTAGAAATGTGTGCTATTGTTTCCTCACAAATGAGAGCACATCATACAGTTTTTGCCCTTGCTTTTTTCACTTTCTATATGCTAATGTTTTCCACATGTGTAAATATAGTCCTACTCAACTATAATTATGAAAGTGACTTGTAAACTATAAAGTATTTATCTGTTTTCATAAAGTCAGTGCTATTTATTTGGAGGTTAAACTGGTTCTAAAATGACTTTGATTTCTAATAGAGTTGATTACTATCCCAGGTTAATACTAAGACTTCTTTTAACTTTGGACTGATGAAGATGTGATCAACTAGTAATAGGTAGTTTGTATTTTTTGACAAGAAATACCTTGTGTGGTTTTGGTAAGTGCTCTCAATGTCGGCTCTTTTTACACTCAGAAATATCCTCTTTATTGTAGAATTGGCAACAAGTGAAGCTAAACAAAGCCTGCTGGATGTGTACCCTTGTGATAATTGCCACACTTCAAATTATTTACATAAGACCATGTTCATTCAAATGGACTCTTAAATCATCAAGCTGTGAATATAGACTAGAAGGCCTATTTTAGGTTATGGCCATAGATAGCTGCTACCTCAGGATTTGTGTTTATAAATACGCAGCATTTCTTCCACAGTAAGCAGGATGAGCAGACGTGTAGGAGGTCTAACCAGCTGCTGCAAATGTTGGCCCTTCGGGCCTGATTATAGAGGCTGGATGAACTCGACTCCTGCAAGCAGGGCCAACTCTTGCTTGTCTCCCCACACTGAAGTCACTGTCTTTTAGGCTGACATCCAAGTTTGACATCATTTATCTACATGAACAGGTGCTCCCATAAAATGAACCACATAAAAAGCAAGTGCTATGGCAGAGTCTATGATTTCCCACTTTATATTGCTTACAGGCTATGTTTGGGAGACAGGCAAGGTTTCTCTATAGTCTCAAGAAGCTGAATAGAGAAAACAGAGAGGTCAACATTTTCCAGTGCAAAATAGCTGAAAAACCTAGAAGGTTTTATTTTTAAAAACCTCTTTAGAAACATACCAATTCCTTGAATTCCTTTTATATGATTTCTCCTACATTTCATGGTATCAGAATTAGTATGTGGCTGAAGTTTGGTACAGTATTAGGACAAAAGAATGGTTGGTGGAGTATATTTAAAAGTAATCAGGGTCTACCAAAGAGGATGGAGGAAAACTGGAGAAGGGATAAGTTGAGGTTTTTCCAAAAGGAAAGCAACATATTTAATTCAAATAAAATGTTTTGGAGCTCTCACTATTCCTAAAGTGCTGAGGTAATTCCTGCATACAAAAAATATCTAGAAAAAGTTCAGGAGATTAGAGTATATATTTAAAAAGAAATGAAGTTGTAAAATTTACCTAATAATATAGAAGAGCAATAATTTATGTCTTACTGTCAGGACTTTCAAAAGTCCAACTCCCACTTATTTTAAAATGTAGAAGTTGTTCTAGATTTAAAATTTTAGAAGGGTGAGATCACTTTAAAACTTTTAGTGAGAATATCTTATGAATTTCTGACGATTGAATAACCCAAGTAGAGGACCTATCCAAATTGAATAAACACTTATTTTCCAAGACATATCCTGTTTATCTCACTACATCAATTCAAAAGTCTAGCTCAGCAAGCTCTATGAAAAGAGGACTATGCAATATTTAGGGAGTAGAAGACACTTAGAAATTTAGTATGATATTCTCATATCATCAATTCCTCACTGTCAGCTGTCACAAAATTGAAATATCATCTCCTAGCAGGGTTAAACAAAATAAAAAAGAATTGCCAGATACCTTAGAAATAAGTCCCCAAATTCTATTATTTTAATGTATAGTTTTTAGATAAAATAAAAGAAAAATGTACAGTAAAAATTGTAAAAAAAGTTAGAAAAATTTAACATATCTCTACATCATTCACATAAATCCTCATTGTGTAAATGAATTGTATGCCATAATGGTTTATTTAAATTTTGTATTTGAGTTTTGATGTTTTTAAGGAAGTACATTATTAGCTATTAGCTGTACATCATATGGTTGGATTCTACTTTTTGTCTACTAATTAGAGCTAAAGAAACTGATGGGTTTTTTTAATAAATATTTTGTATAAAATATTTAGACTATTTTGAATTAACCCGTTACCCCTAGAATTGTCCAATTGCTATTAGGATGACAAGTTAAATGCTGGAAATCTTTTCTTGTTCCAATGTTGTTTTTTTTTATCTCCAGGTACTGTTTTATATTCTTTCACAATTCATCTTTTTTCTTGAGTGTGAGCTAAATCTGTCAGAACACCAATCCCTACTTAAAGTTTAAAAAATTTAAATTATCATATACAGCAGTTACAAATTAGTTTACAATATAAGAATTTTTTATGAAAAGTAAAATAATTTTATGTACAGTGTTAAATGTCTTATGGCTAGTAGTTAAATATCTTTAGACTAAGGATAAATAAATGGACACTCAGAAGCATGTAGTCACAAAAATGGACCTACTACTTCAATTACCTGCTAATGTTAGTATTTTGGTCTTATGAAATCATATACCATCTTGTTGAGTCAGCTTTAACTGGCACATTATATTTTATACTTCATGCTATTTCATTCATGAAATGTGGTTATGTGGTGGGGAGAGATGATGAAAAGGTGTGGTGTGGTTTAATGTCTGCTTTCTGGGAGGTGAAAATAGATTCAGCTCAAAAGATTTCCCCAGATGGCAGCCTGTTCTCATTCCCTCTGTGATTCTTCCTAATAGTTTATGTCCTGTTTTGATGTGGGGAAGAACAGGAGGTCTGGTGTTTATTTTCATGCCTCTGAGCAAGAAGCTCAGCTAGTAGCCTCATATGAGTACACACTACTAGTAAAAGCAATTTGATATGTTTAGGTGACTTGTTATATAGCTGATGGGGAGAAGTCATAACTGGGGAAGGAATATATTCAGTGAACATATTTTTTGCAGTCACTCTTTTTATAGATTAAAATAACAACGAGTTGACTTTATGCTGGAGATCTGTCTCTGATATTTTATGATCTTAATGTGGCCATGGAACTGAAACTTTATAGTTTATATAGCTTCCTACCTCTGCTTCTTTTTTCAACTCAGCGGTACTTCCATGGGAACATGCAAATGATTAGAATTCTGATTATTAATATGAACAAAATAAAAATAACACACTCAATTAAAATTTAGAAATTGAATCCCATAATAGAGTATTCATTTACATTCAAAAATGCTAATAATCTTCAGTTTTTGTTCATGAGATCCAAAATTCAATCAGTAAATAACCTTAACAATAGGATCCAAAAAAGAAAAGACAAAATCAATTTTTTCAAGATAACCACTTGCTGCTATTGATCAAAGCTGATCTAGGTTTATATACTATTGACAAGCTGCAGATGGGATTTTATGGATTTACTAATGTAAATGTATCATTGCCAAATGTTTCAGTAATGATTTCTGTTTGCTTTCACTCTTGGTTGTAACATGAGCAAACACAGTGATATTCTGTTTTCTGCTGTGAAAATTATGCTCCAAAGAATGAGCATCTTTAGGCAAGGAGATGATTCACATTTTTGTTTATTTGCCAGATAAATGCAACTTATTTGCTGGAATGAAATGCATAGGTATTTTCTACCCTGCTGCTTCCTTAAAGCCAGCTTCATTACCATCTATGTTCAACATCATTTCTTTCAGATTTGGAAGTTTAAGGAATTGTTTCAGATATAACAGTATCAAAAAATATAATAGTGCCAGAAAATCTACTTTTAATAGATATTTTCATGACGTATATAAAACTTGTATGGACAACTTTGATTTATAGTTTTGTTTTGTTTTGTTTTGTTTTCTCTTCTGAATTTAGTGGCTCAAATGAGCCTGAGGGACTAAACTATGGTTATAGAACTATCTGGGGAATTCCTAACATGGAGGCCAGCAGGACAGGAGTGAGGGTGAAAGTGTGAGGGAGGGTAGGAGGGAGGGTGGGAGAGGTGGGTGTGCGTGGGTGTGCTTGCATGTGAGAGAGAGAGAGGGTCAGTCAGATAGCACTTGGGAGTTATTGGGGGTGGGAAGTGAGGGCTCTCCTGACCCTGGAGCCACTACTACCTCCTCAGTCACTCCCCTGGCACAACTCCAGCTCGGAGACCGCACCACTGTGAAGATTTTATAAGGTCCTCCTCAGGAGGAGGCTGTGGAGAGCAGCAGCGGCTCGGCACCCACCCTTGCCATGACCCAGATTCACTGCAGCCTGGCCCAAATCCACAGGTACCCTGCTCTGGACCCCGCCCACTGGCCAAGAAAACAGCCCAGACCCCACACACTGCGGACACCGCCCCGACCCGCTGCGCACCTAAGCAAACACCAACAGGACCCCTGTGCCTGGCACGCACTCCAGCCAGACCCCACGACACTAATGGGGAGCCAGCCTGGACCGCTTGCAAATGCCACATAACCACCACTGAGATAGCAGAACTCACCCCTGCTGTGGACTTAGCCACTATCACCACTACTGTGCTGCCACCACCACTGTGCTGCCACTGCAGCCCTAGAGCCCAGCTGCTGGGCTCCACTGCAGGGGATCTGGAGCAGGAACTCCGCTGAAGGCCGGGAGGTAGATGTAGCCTCCCCTGCCCTGGCCCTACTAGAACTGTGGACCTGAGGAGACTGAAAAGGGCATGGGACTGAGATAAGAGACCTCCCAGGGCACTGGCAATGGAGACTGCAGAGTGAGTGTAGCAGTGGAAGCGTGGGGCTGAAGTTCCTGGATAGAGCAGACAGCACCCTACCATGGTGCAGCCTGGGAAGCTCTACCTGGTCAGTGGGAAGGGCCACACAGTGGAGCTCAGGGCCAGCCTCCAGTGGAGGGCTATGAAGGACACACCAAGCGTTGAATCTGGGGGGACCCTTTATTTCTTGAAGAAACTTGTGCTGGTGGGCACAGGGTGGCTAGACAGTAGGATCAGGAAGGAGAATCAGCCATGCCCACCTGGAATGCAGGGGAGGTGCCCTCATTCCCACCAGCAAAACAGCTGCTTCTGACCCAACCTGCAGTGACCAGAGGCAAGAGGGAACATCCCAAGGCTGGAAATCTGTGCCTCTGCAGGTGGCAGCAGGGAGGTGCCAGCAAGCCAGGCAGAGCTGAGGCATTGAAAGGAGAGGAAGGGCCCAGCCGCACCTCCTACAAGTTACTGGAATCAACAGGAATCTGAACAAACCACCCCAGGCAAAGACCAAGATACCCCACAGAACCCAGCTCCATGGAGGAAGGAAGAATAGCTCAGAACAGGGACTCATGGTGTGATACTCAAGGCAGAACCAGCCTCTGGGCTAAGGAGCCCCTGCCTACTGGACTACTAGGAGCTTCAACCTATAGGTAGGTCCTCAATCAGGTTTCCTAGGACCAGAAAGGGACAGTGATTCACACTGGCCTGCACCAGAGAAGCTCCCGGGAGGCCCAGGATAGATATACCAAGGGAACAGATTCAACAATATCAGAGCAAAATCCAGTGAGCTCCACAAATACGAACTCAAGTTTTTGAATGTATGTGGTTTTATTATTTTTCTATGTGTATGAGTGGCTTTTTTTTTTGGGGGGGGGGTAATTGTTTGTTTTCTCCCCTTTTCTCTTTCTTCTCTTTTTTCTTGCATATCTCTAATTTATCACTTTCCTTTGAGTTTATTCTTTTTATCTATTTTTATCATTATTATAAAATTTTCTTATTTTATTTTCTTGTTCCCTTTTTTCTGTTTTACTTTTCCTATCTATATCTTAATATAACCATTGTTATAGTGTTTTAAGTTAATTAATATTATATCATTTTTTATTTCCTTTTCTTTCATCTTTGATACTATTTCTTTTAGCTTCCTTCTTGCTTCCATATTGCCCTTTTTTTCTTTTTCTTCCTTCTCCCTTTTTCATTATATCCCCACCTAAGTCTTTGGTCTTATGTCATTTATTTTTTTAGTCTCCTATTCCTTTTATTTTTTCTTTGCTTTTCTTTCTCTTATTTTTTCTCCTTAGTGTTTCCTGTTGTTTTTGCTTTGCATAGCTTGATTTTTGTGGTGGTTTTGGTTCAGTCCTTTTGTGTCTTGTTCTGTTTTGTCAGAACCTGTAAAATGGTTGGCACAACAAGGTTGGATTTGAGCTTCACTATCAGCATGTTGGAGGGGAGACCCCTCACATGAACAGGACATCAAAAAATCAAGTCCCAATTACAGCAGGAGCACCAAAACAGTGCAGACAAGGTGTATTCCTAGGGCATCCAGCTCAGGAGATCAAAAAGACTGTACCCCTAGACCCTTTGAGACATTTTCTATATAAGGCCATTCCACAAAAACAGAAAGGCATAACAATGCTATCTAATATGTAGAAACAAATACAAAGAGACAACTAAAATGGGGAGACAAAGAAACAACCCCCAAATAAAAAAAGAGGAATCTCCAGGAAAATAACTAAATGAAATAGAGGGAGGCAAGCAACTAATCAGACATACAGTTCAAAGTAATGGTTATAAAGATGCTTAAGGAACATAGTACAAATTACAACAGCATGAAAAGGGAAATAGAGGCTATGAGCAATACCTAGAAAGAAATGAAGAATGATATATCTGACATCAAGAACACACTGGAAGATATTAAAAGTAGATTGGATGAAGCAAAGGATCAAATCAGCAATTTGGAAGACAAGGTAGAAATAAATACCCAATTAGAGCAGCAAATAGGAAAAAAAATAATTAAAAAGCAAGAGGAGAGCTTAAGGCAGCTCTGGGACAACATGAAATGTAACAACATCCACATTATAGAAATACCAGAAAGGAAAGAGGGAGAGCAAGAAACAGAGAACCCGTTTGAAGAAATAATGACAGAGCCCTGGATGGTTTCACTCAGTGGATAAAGCGGCAGCCTGTGGACTGAAGGGTCTTGGGTTCAATTCCAGTCAAGGGCACATGCCCAGGTTGTGGGCTTGATCCCCAGTTGGGGGCATGCAAGAGGTAGCCAATCAATGATTCTCTCTCATCATTGATGTTTCTATCTCTCTCTCTCCTCCTCCCTTCCTCTCTGAAATCAATAAAAATATATTGAAAGAAAGAAAGAAAGAAAGAAAGAAAGAAAGAAAGAAAGAAAGAAAGAAAGAAAGAGAGAGAGAAAGATAATGACAGAAAACTTCCAAACCCTGGTAAAGAAAAAGTCAGACAAGTTCAGGAGGCACAGAGAGTCACAAGATAAACCTAAAGAGACTTGCAACTAAAGACATCATCATTTAAATGACAAACATTAAATAAAAAGATAGACTCTTAAAGGAAGCAAGAGAGAAACAGAAGCTTACCTACAAAGATGTTCCCATTACAATGTCAGCTAATTTCTCAATTGAAACACTTCAGGCCAGAAGGAAGTGGTATGAAGTATTCAAAGTAATTAAAAGCAAAGGCCTGAATCCAAGACTACTTTATCCAGCAAGGCTATCATTCAAAGTTTAAGGTGAAATAAAGAGCTTCACAGCCCAAAACAAACAAACAAACAAACAACAACAACAACAACAAAAAAACACTAAAAGACTTTAGTATCACCAAACTAGCAATGCAAGAAATGCTAAAGGGACTATTTTAAGAAGAAAAGAGAGAGAGGACCATAGTCATAAAGAAAATAAAAAGATAATAAATAAATACCTGCCAAAACCGGTTTGGCTCAGTGGATAGAGCGTCGGCCTGCGGACTGAGGGGTCCCGGGTTCGATTCTGGTCAAGGGCATGTACCTTGGTTGCGGGCACATCTCCAGTGGGAGGTGTGCAGGAGGCAGCTGATCGATGTTTCTCTCTCATCGATGTTTCTAGCTCTCTATCCCTCTCCCTTCCTCTCTGTAAAATATCAATAAAATATATTTAAAAAAATAAATAAATAAATACCTATCCTATATAATAAAGAGATAATATGCAAGTTGACCCTCACACCCTCACAAGATGGCTGCCTACGACTAGGCCGGCAGGAGAGTTAGTGAGGGACAACCAAATGATTGAACAAGCAAGCTGCATGGGGCAACAAGGCCGGCAGGGGGGTTAGTGAGGGACGACCAAATGACTGAACAGCAGGCTATGTGGGTTGACCAGGCCAACAGGGGGGAAGCTGGGGCAATGAGACCAGCAGGAGAAGAATTGGGGGCAACCAGGCTGACAGGGGGGGCAGTTAGGGGCAACCAGGCCAGCAGAGGGGGGCAGTTAGGAGCAACCAGGCAGGCAGGCAGGTAAATGATTAGGAGGCATTGGTCCAGGATTGTGAGAGGGATGTCCGACTGCCAGTTTAGGCCCGATCCCAGGGCAGTTGGGAGGGACCAGGCCTGTAAGGGAGGGCAGTTGGGGGCAATCAAGCCTGCAAGGGAGGGCAGTTAGGGGTGACCAGGCTGGCAGAGGAGGGAAGTTGGGGGCAACCAGGCCTGCAGGGAAGGGCAGTTGGGGAGGACCCAGGACTGCAGGAGAGAGCAGTTGGGGGGGACCAGGCCTGCAGGGGAGGGCAGTTGGGGGTGATCAAGCCTGCAGGGGAGGGCAGTTAGGGGTGACCAGGCCAGCAGAGGAGGGAAGTTGGTGGTGACTGGGCCTGCAGGGAAGAGCAGTTGGGGGGGACCAGGCATATAGGGGAGGGCAGTTAGGGGGTGATCAGGCCGGCAGGCAGAGGTTGTTAGGGGGCAATCAGGCCAGCAGGCAGAGGTAGTTAGGGGAGATCAGGCCAGCAGGGGGGAGCAGTTAGGGGGTGATCAGGCCAACAGGGGAGGGCAGTTAGGGGGCGATCAGGATGGCAGGGGAGCAGTTAGGGGGCAGTCAGGCCAGCAGGCAGAGGTGGTTAAGGGAGATCAGGCAGGCAGGCAGGTGAGCGTTTAGGAGCCAGTGGTCCTGGATTGTGAGAGGGATGTCCGACTGCTGGTTTAGGCCCGATGCCACAGGGATCAGGCCTAAACCAGCAGTCGGACATCCCCCAAGGGGTCTTGGATTAGACAGGGTGCAGGTCAGGCTGAGGGACCCCCCCATGCATGAATTTCATGCACTGGACCTCTAATATGCATATAAGTTCTTTGGTTGATTTCTTACAACCCACCCCTGCCTTCCCTCTGAGATTCAACAGACTGTTCCAAGATTCCATGTCTCTGGATCTATTTTGTTCATCAGTTTATTTTGTTCATTAGATTCCACATAAGAGTGAGATCATGTGATACCTGTCTTCTCTGACTAGCTTATTTCATTTAACATAATACTTTTCAGGTCCCTCCATGCCATCACAAAGTGTAAAAGACCCTCCCCCTTTTTTTTTACTGCTATATATTATTCCATGGTGTAGATGTACCACAGCTTTTTTATCCATTCATCTTCTGATGGACACTTGCGCTGTTTCCAGATCTAAGCTATTATAAATTGGGATGCTATGAAGATAGGAGTGCATGCATTCTTTCGGATTGGTGTTTCAGGTTTCTTAGGATATATTCCTAGAAGTGGGATCACTGGGTCAAATGGCAGTTCCATATTTAATTTTTTGAGGAAACATCATACTGGTTTCCATAAATGACTGCACCGGGCTGAATTCCCACCAGCAGTGTACTAGGGTTCCCTTTTCTCCACAGCCTCACCAGCACTTGTCATTGTTGATTTGTTGATGGTAGCCATCCTGACAGGTGTGAGGTGATATCTCATTGTCATTTTAATTTGCAACTCTCTAATGATCAGTTACTTTGAGAATTTTTCTCATATACCTCTTATATACCTCATATACCTATGGTTTCTCCTAGAATTTTTATGGTTCCCTATCTTTTAGTATTTTATCCATTTTGAGTTGATTTTTGTGTACAGTGTAAGTTGGTAGTCTACTTTCATTTTATTTCATGTATCTGTCCAATTTTACCAACATTATTTATTGAAGAGACTATATTTACACCATTTTATGCTCTTTCATCCTTTGTCAAATATTAATTGAGCTCATTAGCTTGGGTCAGTTTCTGGGGTCTCTGTTCTGTTCCATTGATCTATATGTCTGTTCTTGTGCTAGGCTGTTTTGATTATAGTAGCTTTATAGTGTAATTTGATAACTGGTATTCTGATCACTCCAACTTTATTATTCTTTCTCAAGATTATTGCAGCTATTTGGGGTCTTTTTTGGTTCCATATACATTTTTGGAGTATTTTTTCTAGATCTGTGAAATATGCCATTGGTAATTTAATAGGGATTGCATTGAATCTATAGATTGCTTTGAGTAGTATGGAAATTTTAATGGTGTTAATTCTACCAATTCATTGACATTGTATATTCCTCCATTATTTTCTATCTTCCTCTTTTTTCAATGTTCTATAGTTTTCTGAGTACAAGGTTTTTACTCCATTTGTTAAGTTTATTCCTGGGTATCTAAATTTTTTGTTGCTATGGTAAGTGGAATTGTTTGTTTAGTTTCTCTTTCTGAGATTCATTATTGGTGTATAAAAATGCTTTTGATTTCTGGGTATAAATTTTGTATCCTGCTTCGTTGCCAAACTCCTTTATTAAATCTCATAGTTTTTCTGTCGAGCCTCTAGGGATTTCTATGTATAATATCATGTCATCTGCAAATAATGAGAGTTTTTACTTACACCTTTTTAATTGGATGCCTTTTATTTTTCTTCCTGTCTTATTTCAGTACTAGGACTTCCAGAACCATGTTGAATAAGAGTGGTGAAACAGATATCCCTTTCTTATTCCTGTTCTTAGAGAAAATGATTTTAGTTTTGCCCACTGAGTATGATATAGGCAGATAGATTTTCATATGTGGCCTTTATTATGTTGAAGTATGATCCCTATATTTCCATTTTGCTTAGAGTTTTGATCAAAAATGGATGTTCAATTTTGTTGAATTTTTTTCTGAATCTATTTATATGATCATGTGATTTTTGACTTTCAATGTGTTTATGTGATGTATACCGCTTATTGATTTGTAAATATTGGGCCAGCTTTGCATCCCTGGAATAAATTCCACTTTGTCATAGTGTATGATATTTTTAATATATTGCTGGATCTGGTTTCCTAGTATTTTGTTGAGGATTTTAGCACCTATATTCATCTGGGATACTGGCCTATAATTCTCTTTCTTTATAAATTCTCTTTCTTTGTAATGTCTTTATCTGGTGTTGGAATTAGGATAATGCTGGCCTTGTAAAAAGAGGTTGCAAGTGTTCTTTCCTCATGGATTTTTTGGAATAGTTTGAGGAGAATAGATGTTAGTTCTTCTTTGAATGTTTGGTATAACTCCCCTGTGAATGCATGGAGACCAGGGCTTTTGTTTGCTGGGAGGTTTTTTGTTTTTCCTTCAATTACATAAGTTTTTATTGGCCTATTCAGGGTTTCTGAATCTTCCTGGTTCAGTTGTGGAAGATGGTATTTTTCTAGGAATTTTTCCATTTCATATACATATTCCAGTTTATTGGCATATAGCTGTTCATAGTATTTTCTTACAATCCTTTTATTTCTGTGGTGTCAGTTGTTACTTCACTACTTTCTGATTTTACTTATTTGTGTCCTTTCTCTTTGTTTCTCAATTAGTCTGGCTGATGGTTCAGCAATCTTGTTTATCTCTTCAAAGAACAAGCTCTTGGATTCATTGATATTTTGTATTGATTTTTTTAGCCTCTTTATCATTTGTTTCTGCTCTAATCTTTATTATTTCCTTCCTTCCACTTACTCTGGGCTTCTCCTGTTGTTCTCCTTCTAATTTTTTAAGTTGTCAGGTTAAATAGTTTATTATTTTTTTCTTGTTTTTGTTTTTGTTTTGTTTTTGTTTTTGTTTTTGTTTTGAGGAAGGTCTGGAATGCTGTTAACTTCCCTCTTAGAACTGCTTTTCCTGTGTTTCAGAGATTTGAGATTGTTATGTGTTCATTTTCATTTGTTTCCAGGAAGTTTTTCATTTCTTTCTTGATTTCATTGGTAACCTATTTGTTGTTTAATAACATGCTAGTTAGCCTCCATGTGTTTGAATTTTTTTGAATATTTTTACTGTGGTTGATTTCTAATTTCACTCCATTATGATCAAAGAAAATGCTTGATAAGATTTCAATGTTCCTGAACTTGTAGAGACTTATTTTGTGTCCTAACATGTAGTCTACTAGTATCTTTGTGAATGACCCATGTACACTTGAGAAGAGTGTATGTTCTGCAGCTTTGGGGTGAAATGTTTTATAACTGTCAATTAAATCCATTTGATGTAGTATGTCATTTAGAGTTCCTGTTTCCTTGTTAATATTTTTGTCTGGAAGATCTATCCAGTGAAGTCAGTGGGGTGTTAAATTCCACTACTATGATTGTATTGCTGTTGGATTGATCCCTTTAGTATTATGTAGTGATCTTTGTTGTTTCTTGTGATGCCCTTCGTTTTTAACTCTATTTTGTTAGATATGAGTATTGCCACTCAGCTTTGTTTCATTTCCATTTGCATGGAAAACATTTTCCCATCATTTGTGAGTCTTTTATTCTGAGGTGAGTCTTATATAGACAGCATATATTTGAGTCAGGTTTTCACATCCATTCATCTACCCAATGTCTTTTGATTCAAGCATTTAATCCATTTACATTTAAAGTTATTAATGATAAGTACTTATTTCTTGCCATTTTAATTCTTTATGTCTATGTTTCTCTTTCTCTCTCTATTTTTTTTTTTTTTAATTACAGCATGCCTTTTAGCATTTCTTGCAGTGCTGGTTTGGTGGTGACAAACTCTGTTGGCCTTTTTTTGTCTGCGAAACACTTTATTTCACTATCTTTTTTTAATGAGCCTTGCTGGGTAGTTTTTTTGGTTTCAAATCCTTGCTTTCCATTACCTTGAATACTTCATGCCATTCTCTTTTGGCTTGTAGGTTTTCTGATGAGAAATCAGCAGACAGCCTTATGAGAGTTCCTTTACAGGTTAAAAAAAAAAATATTTTCTCTTGCTGCCTTTAAGATCCTCTCTTTGTCTTTAATTTTGGGAATTTTTATTATAATGTGTCTGGTCATGGGCCTATTTGGGTTCTTCTTCCCTGGGACTCTTTTGCTTCCTTAAATTATGTGACTTTTTCCTTCACCACGTTAGGGATTTTTCTGCCATTTCTTCAAACATGTTCTCTATCCCTTGCTCATTTTCTTTCCCTTCTTAAATACCTATTATGTGAATATTGTTACTTTTCATGTGGTCCCACAGCTCCCTTAAGCTGTCCTCCTGTTTTTTGTGTTTTTTTTAATAAATCTTTATTGTTCAGATTATTACAGTTGTTCCTCTTTTTCCCCCCATAGCTCCCCTCCACCCAGTTACCACTCCACCCCATGCCCTTACCGCCCTCATTTTCCTCATCATAGGTGTAAGATTTTTGTCCAATCTCTTCCCACACCCCCACACTCCCTCCCCTCTGAGAATTGTCAGTCCACTCCCTTTCTATGCCTCTGATTATATTAACCAGTTTATTCTGTTCTTCAGATTTTTTATTCACTTGATTTTTAGATTCACTTGTTGATAGATATTTATTTGTTGTCACTTTGTTGTTCATAATTTTTATCTTTACCTTTTTCTTCCTCTTCTTAGAGAATACCCTTCAGCATTTCATATAATACTGGTTTTGTGGTGATGAACTCCTTTAGTTTTTTCTTGTCTGTAAAGCTCTTTATCTGACCTTCAATTCTGAATGATAACTTTGCTGGGTAGAGTAATCTTGGTTGTAGGTTCTTGCTATTCATTGCTTTGTATATTTCTTGCCACTCCCTTCTGGCCTGTATAGTTTCTGTTGAGATATCAGCTGACAGTCATATGGGCACTCCCTTGTAGTTAGGTAACTGTTTTTCTCTTACTGCTTTTAAGATTCTCTCTTTGTCTTTTGCCTTTGGCATTTTAATTATGATGTGTCTTGGTGTGGTCCTCTTTAGATTCCTCTTGTTTGGGGTTCTCTGTGCTTTCTGGACTTGTAAGTCTATTTCTTTCACCAAGTAGGGGAAGTTTTCTGTCATTATTTCTTCAAATAGATTTTCAATATCTTACTCTATCTCTTCTTCTGGCACCCCCATAATTTGGATGTTGGTATGCTTAAAGTTATCCCAGAGGTTCCTTGCACTATGTTTATATTTTTGGGTTCTTTTTTTCTTTTTGCTTTTCCAGTTGGGTATTTTTTGCCTCTTCATATTTCAAATCTTTGACTTAATTCTTGGGATCCTCTAGTCTGTTGTTGGATCTCTGTATATTATTCTTTATTTCAGTCAGTGTATGCTTAATTTCTGACTGGTCCTTTTTTATATCCTTGAGGGTCTCACTAAATTTCTTGGAGGTTTCTAGAAGATTCTTGAGTAACCTTATAACCATGGTTTTGAACTCTATATCCAGTATTTTGCTTCATCCATTTCTTTCATTTGTGACATGTTTCTTTGTCTCCACATTTTGGCTGCTTCCCTGTGTTTGATTCTATGTACTGGGTAGCTGCTAAGTCTCCTTGAGTTGAAAGACTGGCCTTGTGTGGTTGGTGTCCTATAGGATCCAGTGTCTCAGCCTCCCCAGTCACCTGAGGTGGACGCTCTTGGTACACCCCTTTGTAGGCTGTTTGCACAGTCTTGTTGTAGTTAACTCTTGATTGCTGTTGGTATCACTGGGAGGAATTGACCTCCAGGCCTATTGGCTGAGATGACCAGCTGTGTCTACAGTGGAAGATCTGTTGCGCAGGAGCCACCCTTATGGGGCAGGACTTGCTTCAGTAGGGCTTTGGTGCTCACTGAGTCTGCCCCTTGAGTGTGTCTCTTATGGATGTGAAGAGTTGTAATCCAATATGGTCTCACTATGACCACTGAGTACACTGGCTCTTGGATCTCCAAGGAGGTGCAAAGCCAGCCACTGTCTGGGGCTGCCCAGCAGGAGCTACAGAGACATCTGAAGATTACTCCTCTTTGTATGGGGTTTGGAAGTTCCCAGACGAGGCCCAGCTGTGAAGCAAGGCCGCTGCTGCTGTTGCCAGGCAGTGGGCCTTCTTTTGGAATCTCTGGGGCTCTCTGACCCAGCTGAAGTTTGTTTTAGGCAAAAGAACAGGCCATTCATATGCAAAAGCCGATGCGCACAGCTTGGGTGGGGTTGTAAATTGGGTGGGGTGGGGTCTCTGGGAATCACCAGGCAGGAGCAAACAGCAATGGCTGCCCTGAACATGAGAAGTCCCCAGTTTTCTGAGTCCCATGCCCTCATGCAGGAATAATTATCGCTGCGAGCACCTCTGAGAGTAAACTGCCCTCGCATTCCTATCCCGATGCCAGACAGTCCAGTTTCTTCCGTATGTGCCTGGGTCCCCCAGAGTCTTGCCCGGAACTGGAGTTCAGAGCAAGCGGGAGCTTGTATCTCCCTCCTGGTTTAAAAAGCAGCACATCCAGGTGCAGCACTTTCTGCACTTCCACACCTCTTATGGGTCTCAATGTGCTTTCTTCACCTCCCTAGTTGTGGAATTTCCACTCAGCCAGCTTCCCCGCGGTTCTGGGTGGTAGTTGTTCTGCCTTTAGTTTTGGTTTTGATGTGGTTGTGAGAGGCAGCAAGTATAGTTGTTTACCTATGCCGCCATCTTGGTTTCTCTGTCCTCCTGTTTTTAAATTATTTTTCGTTTTTGGATCTCTGACTGAGTGATTTTTTTTTTCTACCTTGTCTTCTAATTCTCTGACCCAGTCCTCGGCTTCCACTAATCTGCTGTGTATTCCTTCCACTGTGTTCTTTATTAATGCTATGTCATTCTTCATAGTTACTATATCTTTTCTCATGCTGTTGAGCATCTTTGCCATATTATTCTGAATTCTATATATGATACATTTCTTATCTCCATTTCATTTAGCTCTTCTTCTGGAGAATTCTCTTGTTCTTTCT
The DNA here is from genome assembly GCF_963455305.1 of Plecotus auritus. Classification (NCBI taxonomy): domain Eukaryota; kingdom Metazoa; phylum Chordata; class Mammalia; order Chiroptera; family Vespertilionidae; genus Plecotus; species Plecotus auritus. The sequence goes on along the minus strand of NC_137770.1, from coordinate 127,056,103 downwards.
TTGGGGATTGTTTTTTGTCTCCCTATTTTGGCTGCCTGTTTGGGTTTGTGACTATGTATTAGGTAGCTCTTCTATGCCTCCCTAGTGCAGGACAATATCAGATGCTATTTTTGACTGGCTCTACATAACCTGTTTGGAATTTTCAGTAATGCACAGCTTGTGGCTCCCTCTGCTGGGACTGGGTGCTTTTGTAAAGGACTAAAATGTACTCACGGTATGCTTTCCTATCCTCTTGCCCTGAATTAGGCAAAACCTCAAAGCCTCCAGAGACCTGCCTCTACTTGCAGTTTGATTGTATTGTCTTGATTAGCCTCAGGCTATGGATTATAGAGGGAGGTGGGTAAAAGGTTTTCCCATTGAGTGGGGCAATTGCTTCTGTTTTCAGGCTGATTATTATTTTCAGTATCTTAAGGAGCCTCAGAAACTACATAGGGTGAGGTAACGAGTTTTCCAATAGGTTGCGGCAACTGCTTTCCCCATTGGCAAAAATTGCCTGGATAGCAAACGTTCTCCAGAAAAAGATGTCCTCCGTAGTGTGAAGGAATGGCTCAGCACAGGAAACTGGGATGGTGCCTTCTGAGATCTAACCCCAGAGCCCTCAACCCTAGCTTCTGCTTGCACAACTAAATTCCACTCTGCCCTCCCTCTGTTGGAGCCAATGGTGAGTGGCTACACACAAAATTTTGTGTGTTATCCCTTTAAGAGTGTGCCTGCCTTTCCAGCCATTTCCCCTGGAAGATTGCAACCCTGCTGCTTTTCACAGCCAGATGTCATATGGGTGCCTTTTTCAGTTCTGGTGCTCTGGCTGGGGATCCCAGCTTGGGTTTTATACCCCAGAGTTCTCAGTGGGAATCCCTCCCACCCCAGCTGATATATCCCTCTCAAACTTTAGCTGCTGTCTGTGGGAGCCAGGCTAGCCCTTTTACACTTCCACACTTCTCATCAGTCTCTATGTGGTTTCTATTTTCAATCATTGGTTATCAGGGTTCTCTCCAGCTAGTCTTCAGTTGATTCTTCAGGATGTTTTTTTCTGTATTTTACTTGTAATTCCAGTTTGTTTAGTGTAACATCAACTTATTCCACTGCCATTTTTAATCTCCCCAATTCTTTTTTGAGTGTGCTGTCTCCATTCAGAGATGCTTCTCTCCACACACTCACTATTGTTTATTTTTAATCTATCTTGGAAAAAGAATGCAGTAAAATAATGTTAGTGTCTAGATTTCTCACATTTCATACCTCTAGAGTAGCAGATAAAAGAAAATATTGCTTAAGTGCCATGCTATTAAAGTTCACTTTTTTGTCTCTTACATAAGAAAGTATGAGTAAGATGCATGCCGAATAAGCATATCTTAGCTTTACTTAAATGTTAGGTCAGAATTTGGTTTTGGTCAAAAGCCTAAGTAAAACATTTAGAACAAGAGAATATCTATTTAGGATCAATTATAAATTTTGAGGAAGATTAGCATAATAGTTTACAAAAATGAGAATATATTTCAGTATAAATTTCATAAAATCAAATTCATTTTTATTATAAAAAATAGTTATTGTGGAGGCAGTCTAAGAAAAGCATAATTATAGATTTTTAAATTTTACAGTTTATAACTGTTCTAGAATTGCTATTGATAAATGCTTGCTAAAATCATGTCCCCAAAAGACATCAGATAATTTTAATTAATATAGTGAAAATGAAAAGTAAAACATGATGTTCTATATCTCATGGATTCTGTAAGTAAAATTCATTGGCATAAATGGCATCTGCCTTTGTTCTAAAAGCAAATTATTGAAAAATATTCAGCTGAGCTTGATAAATGTAAAACCTGGTAGGTTAGTGATCAACTATGATCATTAGTAATTATTTAAAATCAATGAGAAAGGTTTTCTTTTTCAGTATAAGAAGAATTTTTAATATAAGATATGATCATGGATTAATGCAATATTTCCTTTTATTTGGAATGGAATCAGTTTAAATTTTTTTCTAAAGCCCAATTTACATAATTCACTAATTGCATTTTTGAAATCATCGTTAGAAGGTTAAGTGAATATGTATGTGATTTTTCCCCATGTCAGCTCCATTTATTCTTCATACAAATGTTTTATAGTTTTATTTTAAAATCATTTACACATATGCATACAAAGAAAAATAATTTTCAGGGTGGAACCTTGGGACCAGGGTGGTTCAAAAAAATCTCTCTGATCATTAGCTACTGAAACCCAGGTAAGAGGCTCAGCAGTCATTTCTGGGGGTTAGTGTATAGCTCCTCATGCTGGGTAGAGTTGAGAATTCAAGGTGCTCCCTCATTTTCCCTCACCTTCACCTTGCAGAGGTACTATAGAGGAAGGGGATTTTTTTCTCTCTCCCCTAGAAAGAAATATAGCAAAGACATAAAACTAAACCCCTTCTTTGTTAGGAATTTGGCAACATGGCACTTTCTGAACCAGAATTATGACCAAGTGAAATAGACTCTAGTTGAGAAACATGCTTATTTTTCTACCATAACATAAGAGGGAGAAAAATAAAATTATATGAGAAACATTGCATGAGGTTTTCCATGCATTAATTTATTTGTTCATATGTTTATTTAAGTATTAGGATTACAAAGAGGATTTGGTATTATTATAAAAGTTACCAGGCAGGATCAATCAAGTAACTAAATACTTAAGTAAATTAAAACACTGTTCGTATGTTCCCATCCTATGGAGAATCTTAAAGTGTGGAATTTTTACAGTGTTTTCAGAACCCATACTGGATACCCATATTCAGAACCCATATTGGATACCCATACTGAGATGTCAATATAGTGAGATGTGCTAATTGTATCACCTTATTACAACATAATGATGCAATTAATTTGTGTCACCAGCATGGACTGTTTGCTTTCACACATTTTATTTTAAAGATATCAATACCCACAAAGACCAGCACACATTCTGTCTAGAAAGATTTGACATATAATTGTGCTGAAATGTGCTTTTTAGTGGAAATTAAACCTCCAGTGACCATGATCTTTAAAAAAAAAAATGTTCTCAGCAGGAGGATAAAAGAAAAGAAAATGACACCCTCTTAAAAATTTAACCAATATACATACTTCTTTCTTGTTCAGCAATTTTACATCTAAGTGATCCTACTTCACCAAGTATTTTCCTCCCTCATTCAGCATTGCTTGCCTTCAAGCTCCTGCACAACTTTCCTTCTTTGCAAATTTATTGGAATCCAAATAATTAGCTAGAGGCTTTTAAATTTTTTAGTAGAAACTATAGAGAAAATTAATAGTAATATCCTGTGTTTGTATAGGTAGTAAATTTTCCAAAACCCAGTGGCCTGAATATCACACCTCTGTGAAAAACACGCAGGTATTCAATCTCGCACTTGTTTCTTCACATAGACAAAAGCATTTGATTATACACTACAACCAATATAAGCTGCCATATTGTCATGGAATAAGAAACAAAAAGGTTAGGGGCCATAAGAATTGTTATCATAGTGCCCTTGCCCTGTCATTTTAAAAAACGCTGTGCTGACAGCAGTGCTAGCATAGTAAGGGCATATTGGAAGTTAGCATGTCCTTGATGCTCAGTATGTGGAGCTTAGGATGCTCTATTACATGGAGCTGCATTGTTCCATAAATGATGGTAGAATAAAAGACAACCCCCTTTGAGAGCAAATAAGTTCATTAAACATGGATTCTGAAAGTCATTATTTAATTTTATCTTGCTATCATGAATAAATAAAGTAAATAAGGAAGGAAGGATGATGCCGTCTTTTTAGCAGCTAGGGTTCAGAAATCTGGAGAAGGGCTGCACATAAATGGATTGAGAGACTAGACAAGAAATATAAATTTGGGAGGCATGGGGGGCGGGAACCAGCTTTCCAGTGAAGTGGCTCCCCAAATGTCTGCACCCATGGCTTTTTATTCACACATTTTGCCCTTTAGCAAAGCAGATATCCATGTCAAAGGTAAGGACTGGTAAACAACAAAGGACCATCAGGTTAGGGGAATTGCCCTCAGCTGTTAGGCAGCAGGTAATAATATGCAGATCTCCAGTCCTGCTGAAGATGTACATCAGCCTTCTGATGAACTTCTTGCATTTATTATGCTAACTACTGTACTCAGCTCCAGCATATCCCCCTTTTTTGATTTAATAAATTTAACAAGAATGTATGCCATTTGCAGAACTCAGGTCCTTTTAAGATTTTTAAATGCAATGGAAAGGATTGAGTTCTTTTATGTCCTTTTAAATTGCTGCCAGGCATCAAAGGAATCAGTCTGCAGCAAGCTTCTTTCTGAACCAACAGTTCATTGAGTCCCCTTTCCAATCACTGTCCAACAGTTTTTTATGGGTTCCCTTCTCAATCACTGTCCCCTGTGACTTGATAGCAATGATACTCTAGTTCTGGATGGTGAACAAATGGTGAGCAATGGTAATGCAGGTCCGACCTTCTTTGGTTGGTCCTGGGCAACCTGCAGTGACGCATACCTAATGACTGCTAGCATGGCAAGGTGTCTTTATCATTCCCCATCTCTGCACTGTTTCTCCTGTCTCATCAGTGTGTTGCTTGGGACCACTGCCATCTGTGGCTGGAGTAGTCTGGTCACTTCCTCTCTCGGATCCATTGTTGCAGAAATCCACACGGGCTTGGAGGAGTTTTCTGGAAATATACAAGCATATTCTCGACCAAAGGTTAATAAAGGGATCCTTTCTATAAACTAGACTCTCGGGATCTTTTCATTTTGCCAAACCATTTTCCTTTTGCTTATTCTGACACCATGTGTGTCTTGCTATCAGCATTATAAGTGAAAAAATTTCAAAGTGAAAAAAATTTAAGTAATTAAGGCTTGATGTAGTTTACTTACAGGAGATTACTCCACTATCCCCCCTTTTTTTCTTTTAAATAATATTAAGAGGCTTTTTGAAATCCTGCAATGCAGTCTTGATAGCCTTTAATTCAATTCTTTACATAGAAGTATTACTACTCTGAATTCATTGCATGATAATTAGCTTTTACTAAGAGATGAACTATCAGTAAAAAATAATTAATGCTCCAGGAATAGGTTCCTGCTTAGTATAACTAAATTCCCCTGAATATTCACTTATTTCAATTTGCCAATTTAAATCAATCTGAAATAAGGCTTATTTTCTAACTTTATTTGTCCTTGCGTGTGGACAGTAAATGACACTAATTGAATTTCTGCTATCAGTCTTTGAGTATATCCACATAAGGTTTGTTTAGAGAGGCAAAATGCAAATTACTTACTTTTCTTTTTGAAGCCTAATACATTGACTTTTAATTACAGTTTTCCAGACATTTGAAGGAAACCTCCCTTTATTTCCAACCAGAGTAATTTCTAGGCCACATTTAGGAAGTTCCTTTTTTAAAAAAACCTTTTTTCTTTCTTTTAAACCAAGCAACACACTTGGTTGCTTTTTAGATGCTGGCTCATACTGCCATGCCTATATTTTAAGTGGCTCTCTTTACTTACGCCGACTAATTAATGATCCAATTTAATGCTTGAAAAATAAACTTCATTCTACCCTGTAAATAGTAGTGAAAGCAATTTAAAAAATTTTTAATTTCTCCTTTTTATTAAGATTAAAATTTACTTTTAAACAGCCTTCTTTTTAGCAGTGCTCATTTGCATACACAGAGGAATCATGGGAGGTCTCAGGAATGTGAATTTTTAAATTGGCCTTTGTTAAAGCCAACTGCTTATAAAAACATTGGCTTCTCATTTAACTGAAATTATATGAGACCTTGATTATATTTTAAAAAGCTAATTTATTAAGAAATTAAAGTAGGTATCTTTATTGAAAAAATAAAGTAAGCAAACTTAGATATTTGACCTATGAAGTACAGATGTTGCCATACCCCACAGCCTATCTAAAAAGCAGGCTGCCAGAGCCTTTTGTCTTTAAAATTCCTCTGCTGAAAAAATCCGGTTTTGCTTAAGAAATATTTAGCAATCTTGCCTTGCCCTCCCTTAGAGGTCAAAACCTTTATAACGTTTAAAATATATGTATATAAATTAAATGTACTCATTAATTTTTATTTGATAAAGCTTTTCACGTGATTTCAAGTATATTAAATCAGCCTAATTTAAAATATATTCAAAAATATTTCTTTTAAGAAGAGAGAATAAATCCTGGAATCATTCCAGGGCCCTTGGATGTCCAAAGTCATCTCTCAGTTAAATTCTTGAAATTTAACTTGGAAAGATCATCAAATATATATATACTAGAGGCCCAGTGCACAAAATTCGTGCACTGGAGGAGTGTCCCTCAGCCCAGCCTGGACCCTCTCTAATCTGGGACCCCTTGGGGGATGTCTGACTGCCAGTTTAGGCCCGATCCCTCTCAAAATCCAAGACTGCTGTCTCCTAACCGCTTGCCTGCCTGCCAGCCTGATTACCCCCTAATTGCTCCCTGCCGGCCTGATTGACGCCTCACTGCTCCCCTGCCAGCCCAATCACCCCTAACATCCCTCCCCTGCTGGATCAATTGCCCCCAACTGCCCTCCCCTGCCAGCCTAATTGCCCCCAACTGTCTTCCCCTGCTGGCCTGATGGCCCCAACTGCCCTCCCTTGATGTTATGACGACATGGGGGAAGCCATCTTGTGATGAATCAGGGGTGAGATGTCACCTAGGCTTTTATTAATATAGATAACCTAAATATTATACTTGTATTATATACTACTTATAATTATTCTAAAATATATCAATTACATGTAAACTGGTTTTTATATTAAAAATTTGGTAGAGACCACAGAATTAATCCTCTTTATTAATTACACTATATAAAATATTATACTCTAGGTTGAAATTTTAGCACATAATAAAGACTATATTTTAAAATACTAATTTCTCCAGAGAAAATACAAGAATTATTTTCTCAAAAATAAATTTCTATACCTTATGTATTTTGTTATCACAGCTATATGAGTTCTCCTAACTTAATTTGAACTTTAAACTCTTAGAAGCCTCAATTTTTAGCTGGAAAGTTAAATACTTAGCATTTATCAGACTAGTAATAAGTTTTCATTTTTAAGAATATATTTAAAATAAAATACAAGACATATTTAATTAATAGATTCAAATCTATCCTCTAGATTTTTTATACGAGGCAAACTCAGATTAGTATTTCAGTATTTTGTTATCCCAAAATACTTAGATATTTAATAAGTTTTTATTATTTAATTTAGCAAAACCCCAAAGTTTTAAGTTGCCAAAGATTTTGGAAAACTATGTTTCTGGCTGGCAAAACAGGTTTGGCCCAGCCCCTTGATGTAAAACTACCACATTTTTTTCTGCTGGGGGAAATGAAACCAGCCCCCTCCTTTAGCAGAAGGGGAAGCCAGTTTTCCACCCAGGCTAATGGACCTTCATTATTAACATATTATTACTGAAAAGCTTTATTACAAATTCTTCATTTTAGTTACATTTATATATCCATGTTTCAACAATTTTGAGATTTTTAAAGCCAAATATTATTATCCAAGGCATTTTCTTTCGCAAATTCTGTAACCTAGATAAGTTACTGACTTTCAATGGCCTTGAAGTTAACTTTGAAATGCAGTCCATTATTATTAAAAAACTACCCTTTATTATGGAAATACCAATCTTATTGCCCAAACTCAGCCTGTATGTTTTCTTTTAGGTCATTTTAACCATCTCTCTTCTTTTGAGAAAAACAGTCTTGGAGTTTATTCCATAGCATTCGTAAAGAAATTGAGCTTAGCCTAAAACCTGTCCAAAATCAGACGGAGCACTCTTTTTTTCTTAAGCTAGCTTCCTCTCTTTACGAGTACAGAAATCCCAGATGCATTCCTAAATTTTTAAATGACGGACCGGGAAAAAACATGGCGAGAATGAGACTTTTTAATAGCACTCTCGGGAATGGGCATCCATTTTACAGGATCAGCACATGTCTCCCCACCCCCATATCCTCTTTCCTCTGGGAAAATTCAGTAAATGTTCTGGCCACCCAGTTGGTTTCTTTTCCCAATTAAACTAAAGACATGCTTATTAAAATAACAATAAACACATCAAACCAAACAAAAATGACAGATCAACAAACATATAAACAAGACTTAATATATCACAGTTCTTTTCCTGGAATTTCTCTTCATAGCATTGACTGCCCTTTAAAATTATTTTAGCTAAACTCTGCCTGCCCCAAGGTGTCATGTGGTAATTTTTAAACAAAGCATCAGAGTTTCCCTGTGAGAGTGTTAACAGCTCTACCCTCTCTAGTTGCCAAGTCCTTCCACACTAGAGGCAGAGGATCTGGCGGCTTTTTGGTAATTACAGACTTTTGATCACCAATACAAATTAGGTATTTTCCAATTTGAATAAGACTCCACATAGTTAAAAATGACAATGGCACTCTTTTTCCTTGAGCCTGATTTAAAAGAGTACCTTTTGACATTTCAATTTCTTTGCTTTTTAACTGAATTCTTCCCCATTATGGCCTGGCTTGAAAAAAGACGTCCTCGCCCTCTTTGGATCGTGACTTTCAAAGCTGCTACAAGCTTTACATGCAGTGAATGTCCCCATCAAATTTTCAATGACCCCTACCTTTATCAGTGATCCCCACCTTTACCAGTGTCTTCTTCCTTTGCTCAGGCAAATAATCTTCTTCTCCAGATGTCCCTTGTTGAGTTGCCATAAATGCCACAGTCTTTTTCACAGCTAGGGTTCAGAAATCTGGGGAAGGGCTGCGCATAAATGGATTGAGAGACTAGACAAGAAATATAAATTTGGGAGGCATGGGGAACGAGGCAGGAATCAGCTCTCTAGTGAAGTGGCTCCCCAAATGTCTTTACCCATGGCTTTTTATTCACACATTTTGCCCTTTAGCAAAGCAGATACACATATCAAAGGTAAGGCCTGGTAAACAACAAAGGACCATCAGGTTAGGGGAATTGCCCTCAGCTGTTAGGCAGCAGGTAATAATGTGCAGATCTTCAGAATAATATGCAGATCTTAAGCCCTGCTGAAGACATCCATCAGCCTTCTGACAAACTACTTGCATTTATTATGCTAAGTACTTAGCCTCCAGAAGAAGGAAAATATTTTTCTTGCTATTATACATAGTCACAAGTTGCACATAATTACATTCTGAGTTGTATTTGTTTCTTCCCATGAGTACTTAAGAGGTAGTAAAATGCTCTTTTTCTGTGATGATAAGGGACCATTTTATTACCAATCATCGCTGTAATGGTGGGTGTAATCCTATATAATAAAGAGGTAATATGCAAATTGACCATCACTCCAACACACAAGATGGCCACCCCCATGGGGTCAAAGATGGCCTCCCCCCTGTGAACACAAGATGGCTACCACAAGATGGCCAGAAGGGGAGGGCAGTTGTGGGCAATCAAGCCAGCAGGGGAGTGCAGGTGGGAGGGACCAGGCCTGCAAGGGCAGTTGGGGGTGATCAGGCCTGCAGGGAAGGACAGTTGGGGAAAACCCAGGCCTGCAGGGGAGGGCAGTTGGGAGGGACAAGGCCTGCAGGGTAGAGTAGTTGGGGGGAACCAGGCCTGCAGGGGAGGCCAGTTGGGGGGGGGGCAGGCCGGCAGGGGAGGGTGTTAGAGGGCATCAGGCTGGCAGGGGAGTGCTTAGGTAGTGATCAGGCTGGCAGGCAGAAGCAGTTCGGGGCAATCAGGTAGGCAGGCAGGCGAGCGGTTGGGAACCACAGTCCTGAATTGTGAGAGGGATGTCCGACTGCCAGTTTAGGTCTGGTCCCACCAGGATCGGGTCTTAACGGGCAGTCAGACACCCCTCAAGGGATCCCAGATAGGAGAGGGTGCAGGCTGGGCTGAGGGACCCCCCCTCCATGCACGAATTTCGTGAACCAGGCCTCTAGTCCTCTATAATAAAAGGGTAATATGCAAATTGACCCCAATGGTGGAAGAACCAGGAGCAACCAGTCACTATGACATGCACTGACCACCAGGGGCCAGACACTCAATGCAGGAGCTACCCCCTGGTGGTTAGTGCACTTCCTCAGGGGGAGCTCTGCTCAGCCAGAAACCGGGCTGATAGCTGCGAGCACAGCAGCGATGGCAAGAGCCTCTCCCACCTCCTTTGCAACACTAAGGATATCCTACTTCTGGCTTAGCCACTCTCCCGGAGGAGCAGGCCTAAGCCATCAGTCAGACATTGCCCAAGGGCTCCTGGGCTGCCAGAGGGATGTCTGACTGCCAGCTTAGGCTCAATCCCCTGGGGAGTGAGCTTAAGCCAGCAGGTGGCCAACCCCCAAGGGGTCCCAGATGCAGAGGGCGCAAGTCAGGCTGAGGGACCCCCCCTTAAGTCCACAAATTTTCATTCACCGAGCCTCTGAAAGTGTTTTTACTCTTAATGTGGTATACAGGGAGATATTAGAATAAGTTTAATCAATTTATCAGTCATTGTTTTTATGAATGTTGTTTTTATAACATGTTTTTGTTCTTTTTATATGATGTTTTCATATTGTGTTTTGTTGTTTTTATATCATGTCTTTGTTGTTGTTATATTATGTTGTTATTGTTTATTTATTAATCAAATTATATATTATTTTCATATACATTTTACTAATTTTCTTTCATCTCTGACACTTATAAAGGGTGAATAGTGATATTAAAATATTTCTTCTAATTAATTTCCTTTCAATGTGCACAGATCCATACACTAGACCACTGGTTAATAAATAACCTGAATCCAGATGTTAAGTGATTTTGGAATAAAATGAATTAATTATGGTGAATGTTTCATATTCTTTAAATACAATAGAAATGTACAAACTTTAAGCCAATTCTGTGTTCAGGATTCCTGGAAGGAAAAACATGAGTTTTTCCTCTCAAGACTAGGTGGATGCTACAATGGCTTCACAAAGAGGTAAAGGAAGTTAATGATGATTTGGGCTACAAAACCTGAAGTACACTAGCCATGCTTAATATCACATGCTTAATCTTTTTTTGTCTTTTTCAATTATGGTTAATTAACAATATGAGGATTTTGATTTCTTAGAATTTCTAATGCTACAACAAAGATATTTAATAAATGATCAGAGACTAGATATAGTATTTTTATATATTTATGCTAAATATATATTTTTTATTTATACACAGTCTTTGATAGTATATATGTACATATATGAATGTTATATATGCGTGTGTATATACATATATTTGTATGGTCTCAAGGCTGAAGAGTAAGCTGAATAACTGAATGTGAGTGGCATCCAGATACATGGTGCCTATATATTTTATCTATATATTCTCATGTTCTTGGAGCTCATGAATATGCTCAATGTTTTAATAGTAAGTGGCTTGCTGACATGCAACCCCTTAGAGTCAAGTTCCTATAGTGGTAGCACCAACTGTATTACCTATGCTTAAGGAGCAGCTTCCTCATATGCATGCTCAATAACAACAAAATATTTCATGGAGAAAAAAGATGTTACAAAGAAAACAAATTTGATGTGCATGTTAATGCCACTACCTTGATCAAATACAAGTTAATAGGTGTCCTAGTTTACTAAGTAAGCATTATACTTAATTTATGAGCAGTTTATTTTTGGAAATTTTTATTATTGGCTCCTATTTTGACATTTTTTCTTTTCAATATATGTTCATTTGCTTTGTAAGTAAATATCTTGGTCTGAGTAGGAATTACTCAGAATCTGGGGTATTTCTGGATTTGAATGAGCATGAGAGCAGCTTTTATTGTTTGCATCCCTCTGCTTAAGCTACTTTCAAGGATCTAGAAGTTTCATATAAGGAGAGAAGTTCACTCTTTCAGAGAATAAAATTAAATTCTAAAATTATAATTTATGTGGAACTTCTTTCTACAAACAATAATTCAAAACATAAATTAATTAATCTCCATAGGAGAGTCAATATCAACAACTGCTCTTAACAACAATAGACTATTGCTCCTTCACCCAATAGACCCTGGGAATTATTTTAGCAACTCATTGCCTTTGCAACTGGCCCATACCTACATTGACTCAGACTTAAAATGTTGGTGCTATATAAATTCTAAATTATATTAATAAAATAGCATATGAATAATTTATTGCATTTATTATACCCAACATTTTCAGCAAATTTCCATAATCCTCAAGACAACCAGAATACAATGGACTTAAAGTGTTACAAATGATGAAGTTTCTGTGATTTGATTAATTGACACCCTAAAGACATGACCTATTCACCTGTTAAGATGCTAACTATGTAAAGGTGAGAGTAAAATTATAATTATCTGGGATTCGGTCAAGAAAGAGAAAGAGTTCAGTATCCAGTTTAATGGTTCATTCAATAGCTTACCAAGGGATCAAGGTTTGCAGACTTTCTTTTAATTATTAATTTTGATATGTGTCTTATAATTTATAGTTCTTCTAATAATATAATAGTAGAATTATTACATTGAAAAGAGTCCTTGATTTATCGTGTCCCTTTCCAAATTTTCATAGGGCACATATTTTCAAAACTTCACTTATACTTAATTTTTTATTTTCTGTATCTCTCCTTAAAAACAGACAAACAAACTTAAAAGCCTTAAACCTTAAAGGATCTCCTCTCCTCTAATCCACTCCTAAATGTCCAAATTCTACTAACTGCCCAGGTCCCCGAGTAACTTCCCCTCAGCCATGAACAAACACTCTAGTGTTCTACTTGGTTGGAAGAAGTCTCTTCTGTCTCAGAAGTTTCTTCCTACTTGATCTTAGCATCTGGTGCTTGAACTGTATTTTTCTCATTTAGTAGTGTTTTCTAATTAAGTAACTGCATTTAAAAATAATAAAGTCTAACATAAAACTTCAGTCAGTTTCGATAAATGTCCTGTGATTATGTAATATGTTAGCATAAGGTGAAGTTGGGTGAAGGATATATGGAAACTTTCTGTACTATTTTTGCAACTCTTCTGTGAGTTAATATTTTTTAAAAACTTAATATAACATAAAAGTTATTATACTTAACTTGAAAAGAATGCTTGAGGTCAGCCAAATGGTGGTGTTATATAATTATAGGTCTGAAAAAAAATGTACAGACAAGAGAATGAATAATATATCTCAGACAAGAGGCTGTTAGCTTTCCTTGAAGCATTAAAATAAATATTCAAACTGATAAAAGATCCAAAGACTCCAAAAGGAGAGGACCTTCTTTTCTGCACTTTTTGTCAATTCACAACTTTCCTGAGATCATATGTGGACCAATAGTCCTTTCCCAAGTACAATTTTCTTCTTTCAGAAACTTTTAGTTCACTAAATCTTTAAGAGAAGGTAAGTATGTATGAACACATTGTTAAGGAGGGGGGAAAAGGGAATGTTATTTAAATGAACCTCCATAGCTCTGTCTTAACTTTTCCTTATAAAATATACCTGTTTAAAGGGAAATGCCTTTAAAAAAACACACACAACAACTACAAACAAAGGATTAACTAATTCAAAGAACCTGAAAAAAAAAGTACAAATCCCATATATAGGGACAAAAAAACCCCTACATCTGCTGTCTATCCATTTGTTAAAATAAGACAATCTGTGCAGCCCGTTTCTATAATTCCTTTGCAGACTGGCTTAACTTTTCATTCTCATAAAATTGGAAATGGGTGGTTTGGTTTATTGGTAATTGTAGCAGTAGAATGGTCCTATGTTTGCCAGTCCACAAACCCCATAGATGTTTATTCAATCACAGCAGTGCCAGACTGTGGTATTATTTCAGCAAACGATGTTCCTCTATGAGAAAACAGCAGCTGCTCACTCAAAATAAACTTGTTTCTGTTTATGCTGTCAGCAGAAATCTGTTTTAAAAGATCATTAGATGCATCATGCTGTAGCAGTATGTTAAATTGTGAAGTAGAAAGAAACATTCCTGAAGGATAAGCACCATATTACCTCCGTGCCTTCATCATGGAGTGTTTCTCTTTTTTTCTGAAGTATTCAAATCCAGATAAGATTGGTGATCTCGGGTGTTTATACACAATGTTAATGATGCCAAAGTAATGGGTTAAAGCCCCTTCCAGGTTAGTGAACTCTACACAAAGGAAAACATGTGGAATAGAATAAGATCAAGGGACCTGCTAGTGATGCTAGCTCTGCCAACCGCAATCTATATATACAACCTTAAATATACATCTCTTGATAAATCTAAGCTGCGATTTTCCCATCTGATATGAGTGGTCTCTTAAGAACATCATACTTTATCATGCAGTGTTTTTATTGTCAGCACTTTATATTAGTTGTGAGAGTATGCATAACTGATATATATGTATTCTTAATCTGAGGAAATTAAACAAACCAGTTTTACTGTAGCAGTCAATAAAGATGTTTTTGTATTAAAAGAGTGACTCATTTATTTTATCTGTCAACTTAAAATATCTAGAAGTAGAATTTGAATTTTTTCCACCAATGGGCCCTAGTAAAATTAATTATGGTGCAACTCTCAGATAAATGACCATATCACTAGTATGGTTTTCATTAGAAAATTGGATTGGGTTCATTGAAATGCTATATGAACTGACATAGAACTATAAGTTTAAAAGAAAAACAATTAGAAAAGTAAGTTTGTCATATTTGTAGCTTGTCCTCTTTTTTTGTACAATAAAAATATCTATATCCACACACAGTTAGGGGCGACCAGGTCAACAAGGGAGGGCAGTTGGGGACAACCAGGTCAGCAGGGGAGGGGAGTTGGGGGCAATCAGGCAGGGGAGGGCAGTTGGGGGCAATTGGGCCAGCAGGGGAGGTTAGTTGGGGGCGATTGGGCCAGCAGGAGAAGGCAATTGGGGGGGATCGGGCCCACAGGGGAGCGGTTAGGGGCAATCAGGCTAGCAGGCAGAAGTGGTTAGGGGCAATCAGGCAGGCAGGCAGGTGAGTGGTTAAGAGCCAGCAGTCCCAGATTGTGAGAGGGATGTCTGACTGCCTGCAGGATTGGGCATAAACTGGCAGTCAGTCATCCCCCAAGTGGTTTCAGATTGGAGATGTTGCAGGCTGGGCTGAGGGACACCCCTGCCCATGCATGAATTTCAAGCACCAGGCCTCTAGTTATGAATAATACTATCATGAACATTCATGTACAAATTATTTTCTCACAGGCAAATGCTTTATTTCTATTGTGTATATACCTAGGACTATAATTGCTGTATTATAGGATAGAAGTATATTGTTTAATTTTACAACAAACTGCTAAATAGTTTCCCAAAGTGGTTCTGCAATTTTGCACCACCACCAAAAACATATGAGAGTGTTAGTTGTTCTGTATACTTGTTAGCACTTGATATAGTCAGCTTATTAATACTAACTATTTTTATGGGTACCTACTGACACCTCTTTATAGTTTAAAAATTATTTCCGTGGTGATGAAAGGTGCTGGCCATCTGATCACATGCTTGTTTATAGATCTTCTTTTGTGAATTTTTCAGATCTTCTATTCATTTAAAAATATTGAGTTGTCTTTTTATTTTTGAATTGTAAAAACTCTAACAAGGAGAAACCAAGATGGCGGCATAGGTAAGCACCTAAACTGCTGCCTCGCACAACAATTTCAAAACTACAACTAAAAGACAGAACGGACACCATCCAGAACCACAGGAAAGCTGGCCGAGTGAAAATTCTACAACTAGAAGGAAAGAGAAAAGCTCACAGAGAATTGGAGGTACGGCAAATGGTCTTTGTGCGCGCAGAGAGGAAGGGCGGCTGAGAGCCTGGCTGACTTTCTCTGGCGGAAGGGGGAAGGAAGCCCCCGACCGCACTGAACCCCAGTTCTGACTGCACTGAACCCCAGTTCTGGGTGAGCCCCTGGGGACCCACGCTCTTACGGGGGAAGTCTGGACTCTGGGGCGGAGACTCAGGAGCTGGGGAAGGTGGAAATCTGAAGGCGCACGCGCGCTAGTGCGCACAAAGGCTGCGGAGGTTGCCACAGGCTTTCCCTAGTGGAAGGGAGTCAGAGGCTCCTGACTGCACTGAGCCCCAGTTCTGACTGCACTGAACCCCAGTTCCAGGCGAGCCCCTGGGGACCCATGCTCTTGTGGGGGGAGTCTGGACTCTCGGGCGGAGACTCGGGAGCCGGGGAAGGCAGAGGACTGAAGGTGCGCACGTGCGCGCAAGGGCAAGGCTGACAGGAAGCCAAGACTGTCTGCTCCACCCTGAGACTCCACCCCATCTAAGCTGAGCACAGAGGCTATTGCAATTTGGCAAGTCTAATCCTATAAGGCTGTCTCCAGCACCAAACTTCTCCCAGCATAGACACAGCTGATCCTTACAGCCAACTGGCCTGGAGGTCAATTCCTCCCAGTGATACCAACAACAATCAAAACTTAATTACAACAAGGCTGTACACACAGTTCACAAAGGGGTGCACCAAGAGTGTCTACCTCAGGTTAACTGGGGAGGCCGACCCACTGGGCCATATTGGAAACCTAGCACACAAATCTACCCTACAAACTCAGGGAAGCAATGAAAATGCAGCATCAAAGAAACAGATCACAAACGAAAGAAATGGAGGAAAACAAACAACTGGATATAGAATTCAAAACCACGGTTATAAGGCTTTTCAAGAATATCCTAGAAAAGGCCGATAAATATAACGAGACCCTCGAAGATATGAAAAAGGACCAACTAGAAATTAAACATACACTGACTGAAATAAAAAATATTATACAGAGACCCAAAAACAGACTAGAGGAACACAAGAATCAAGTCAAAGAATTGAAATACAAAGAAGCAAAAAACACTCAACCGAAAAAGCAAAAAGCAAAAAAAAAAATCCAAAAAGTTGAAGATAGTGTAAGAAGCCTCTGGGACAACTTCAAGCGTACCAACATCAGAATTATGGGGGTGCCAGAAGAAGAGAGAGAGCAAGATACTGAAAACATATTTGAAGAAATAACGACCGAAAACTTTCCCCACCTAGTGAAAGAAATAGACTTACAAGTCCAGGAAGCACACAGAACCCCAAACAAAAGGAATCCAAAGAGGACCACACCAAGACACATCATAATTAAAATGCCAAGAGCAAAAGACAAAGAGAGAATATTAAAAGCAGCAAGAGAAAAACAGTTAGTTACCTACAAGGGAGCACCCATACGACTGTCAGCTGATTTCTCAACAGAAACTATGCAGGCCAGACGGGAGTGGCAAGAAATTTTCAATGTGATGAATAGCAAGAACCTACAACCAAGATTACTCTACCCAGCAAAGCTATCATTCAGAATTGAAGGGCAGATAAAGAGCTTCACAGATAAGAAAAAGCTAATGGAGTTCATCACCACCAAACCAGTATTATATGAAATGCTGAAAGGTATTCTTAAAGAAGAGGAAGAAGAAAAAAGTAAAGATAAAAATTATGAACAACAAATACATATCTGTCAACAAGTGAACCAAAAAATCAAGTGAATTAAAACCTGAGGAACAGAAGAATCTGGTGAATATAATAGAATCAGGGGCATAGAAAGGGAGTGGACTGATAATTCTCAGGGGGAAAGGGGTATGGGGGTTCAGGAAGAGTCTGGACAAAAATCATACACCTATGGATGAGGACAGTGGAAGGGAGGTGAGGGCAGAAGGTGGGGTGGGAACCAGGTGGAGGGGAGCTATGGGGTGAAAAAGGACAAACAATTGTAATAATCTGAATAAAGATTTATTAATAAAAAAAAATAAAATAAAATAAAAACTCTCACAAATACGCGTTCAGGTGTATTTTCTATTTAACTGTAGCTTGCCTGCTTACTTTAACACTAAGTTGAAGATTTGAATGTTTTACTTTTGATGAACTCCAATTTATCATTTTTTTTAAGGTTAGTGCTTTCTGTGGTCTAGAAATTTTTGCCTGTATAAAGGTTGTACAGATTATTTCCAATGTATTCTCCTGGAAGTTTTATTATTTTAGCTTTTGTGTTTTTTGTGTTAACTTTTATAATAAAAAATATATGACAATATTTTTAGTGAAAAATATGATACTTTTAACATTAAAAATGTAGGCATTTACAAACAACTTTCATTCACATTGCTATATCAATAGTGTTTACAAAAGTTCTGTTTTATAAAGATACCTAAGTCCATCTCTCACAGGATGGAAAGCCTACCTGAGAAGTTTTTACTATTTTTTTTTTCTCTTCATCTTTTCTCTTCATCTTATATTTTCAATGTAAGATGACCATCTTAAGAAAACCAGCCACATAAGGAACGGCAGTGTTTGACACAATCCATCTAGTTAACATTAATAGAAATGTTTTCTGAATTCTTACCCTGTGTCCCACAATTTTCTAGTTGCTAAAAGTAATACATTTTTTGGGTAGGATTTAATCCATGACATGCAAAAGTATGGTCAAACATAAATATAGACATAATTACAATACAGGTTACAAAGAAAGGACCAGGAGATAAAAAAAAAAAAAAAAAAGATGAGTGTTATTGGCACTCATAGATAGGGTTTATAGACCCAAAATGAGGAAGGAGGTGTCATCTTGGGATAAGTTTCAACATTCAAATAGTGATTGGATGTGCTGTTTATTCTTGGGAAGCTCATACTATTTGAAAAAATGGTATGAGAAGAGACAATGATTTTGCTTAGCATGTTCCCAGTTTTCCTCAGGGTTTGAATAGTTATTATGGGTACAGAATCAGTCTACCTGTATCCCAGTACTTTTGATATATATATTTTTTTACATTTCTGAGTCTTACCCAGACAAATGGGTACATTATAGGCTAGCTACCAGCAAAGAAGTCAACTGAATGAATATGCAGGTTATGTTTGAATCTTTGTTTGAATCTTTTTATCCCCTTGGAGTTACATTTACCCATCTCCTCTTCACTTTTTTTTTTAACCTCACCTGAGGACATGCGACAGAGAGAGAGAGAGAGAGAGAGAGAGAGAGAGAGAGAGAGAGAGAGAGATTGCTGTGAGATAGAGAAACATCAATCAGTTGCCTTTTGTATGTGCCCTGACCAGGGATCGAACCCACAAACCTTCAATGCACAGGACAATGCTCAACCAACTGAGCCACTCGGGACCAGTAATCCTCTTTGTCTTTATTTTAGCTTAAGTCTTCGGGGCCAGGTAAGGAATGTTGTTCATAGCTAGTGATTTTGTGTCTAGCAGCTGCCATTCCTTATGTGGCTGGTCTTCTTAAGATGGTCATCTTACATTGAAAATTCTGCTTTTCTCCAGTGTGTGGGCATTAGAAGTAAATGAGATGCATGCAGGAATAATACTTTAAAACTCATTAGCACTTACTATGTACCAAAGACTATGTTTAGTGCTGGGAATTAAACTGAAAAAAATCCAGACACAGCTGCTGTCTTATATAGCTGACAATGAAGTGGGAATGGATGGCATTGCATGTTAATTACAGGTACAATGAGTAGCATAAGGACAGTGTCATGCTAAGGCATATATAACACAGGGCTGAGTAAGTGACATCTCAACTGTGTCTTGAGTAGGCAATAGAGCAGGAACAGGGGAATTCCAGGAAGATATACTACATGTGAAACAATTCTGAGATGGAGATAAACACAGTGCTTTTTGAGAGCTGAAAATGAATCAAAATGGTGACAATGCAAAGCAGGGAAGACACAGGCAGCCAAAAATGCTGAAAAGGAAATAAGGGCCCGATTTCCATGAGTCTTTGAGCAGACCCATCAGCTAGGACACCATAGGCCTTTGGGTAGAAATCAGAAAATGTTACTTTAACTGGCTTTGATATAAAATGGATTTATTTATCTTATATAACAAGAAATAATAAGGTAAGGTAACTTTGAGGTTGGTTAATTCAGTAATTCATATTATCAAATCATTTCAATATTTTAAATGATAATCTCAAACTTTCAGTAATTCCCTCTAATGTTTCCAAGATGCCTGCATCACTTGCATGCATAACATCTTCATATACAATACCCAGAGGTTAAACATAATGTATTTTCTTTGTATCCTTTGTTTTTTGTTTGTTTGTTTTTAAAGGGAAATATTCCCATAAGCGCCCAGGAAATTTTCCTTCATATCATTGGCCAGAATTGGTCACAGGATCATTGGTTTTCTACTCAAGTCACTAATAAGAGAAATGTGACCACCCTACCAAGAGTCATTTGAGGAATTTTTTTTGGGGGGATGGGTAAATGGAGACATTGAATATACATTTTTTTCTTTCTAAATATGTATTGTTGAGAGTATTTCAGATGTCCCTTTATTCTCCCATTGTTCCCCTCCACCCAGTTTCTTCACCACCTATTGTCTGTGTCCATAGGTAATGCATATATGCATATAAGATCTTTGTATAATTTATTGTCTCTGAAACTCCCCCTTCCCTCTGCGATTTGTCAGTCTGTTGCGTATTTCCATACCTCTGATTTTATTTTATTCATCAGTTCATTAGATTTCTTGTTAGTTTTTATTGATTTTTAGGTTCAATTCTTCATAGATATGTATTTATTGCCATTTTAATGTTTCGATTTTTATGTTTTTTTTTCTTATTAATATTCTTAAAGAATACTCTTCAACATATCATCTAATACTGGTTTGGTGCTGATTAAATCCTTTAGTTTTTCTTGTTTGTGAAACTCTTTATCTGATCTTCAATTCTAAATGATAGTTTTGCTGGGTAGAGTAATCTTGGTTGTAAGTCCTTGCATCACTTTGAATATTTCTTGCCACTCCATTCTGGCCTGCAAAGTTTCTATTGAAAATTAGCTAACAGTCCTATGGACTCTCCCTAGGAGGTAACTAACTGCTTTTCTCTTGATGCTTTTAATATTCTGTCTTTGACTTTAACACTTGGCATTTTAATGATGATGTGTTTTGGTGTGGAACTCTTTGAACAAGAGAAACTTGTAAATCTTTCTTTCATCAGGTAGGAGAAGTTTTCTGTCATTATGTCTTCAAATATGGTTTCAATATCTTGTTCTCTCACTTCTCCTTCTGGCATCCCCATGATGCAAATGTTGGTATGCTTAAAGTTGTCCCAGAGGCTCCTTATACTATCTTCATATTTTTGGATTTTTTTTCTCTTCTGATTGGGTGTTTTTTGCTTCATCATATTCCAAATCGTTGATTTGATTCTTGGAATTCTCTATTCTACTGTTGAATCCCTGTAAATTATTTTTTATTTCAGTTAGTGTAGGCTTAATTTCTGACTGATCCTTTTTCATGTCTTTGAAATTTTCACTAAGATTCTTGAAATTCTCACTAAGTCCCTTGAAGCTCTCATTAAGATCCTTGAGCAACCTTTTAACCATTGTTTTGAACCCTGTATCCAGTAGTTTGTTTGCTTCCAATTCTTTCACTTGTGACATGTTCTTTGTCTTCACATTTTGGCTGTTTCCCTGTGTTTATTTCTATGTATTAGGTAGAGCTGTATGTCACTTGGAATTGGTAAAGTGGTCTTGTGTAGTAGGTGTCCTACAGGGGCCAGTGGCTCAGCCTCCCCAGTCACCTGAGCTGGGCACTCTAGGTGCATTCCTGTGTAGGCTGTGTGCATGGTCTTATTGTAGTTAAGCCTTGATTGCTGTTGGTGTCACTTGGATGAAGTAACCTCCAAGACAATTGACTGTGAGGACCAGCTTTGACTACAGTGGGAGAGCTGCTGTGCAGGAAACATCACTATGGAGCAAGACTTGCTTCAGTGGGACTGTGGTCCTCACTGAGTCTGCCCTTTCAGTGTGTCACTTGAGGATGTATAGAATTGTAATACGGTATGGTTTGAAATTGTCCACTGGGTGCATTGGCTCTGGGGCCTCCTGGGAGATGCAAAGTCAGTCTCTGCTTGGGGAAACCCAGCAGGATCTACAGAGAGATCTGAAGATGGTTGATAATTGTATTGGGCTTGGAGGTGCCCAGGTGAGGCCCAGCTGTGAAGCAAGGCAGGCTAGTGCTAGTTCCAGGTCTTGTGCATCTTATTGATAGGTTTGGGGCACACTGACTCTGGCTGTTACTTGTTTGAGAGATTTTAGGAAAGTCTGAAGCTTCATCCAGGATAGGCCATTCATATAGAAAAGCCATTGTAAACAGCTTGGGTAGGGCTGAAAATTGTTTGGGGCTGGTCTCAGGAAATCACCATAGAGGAGCAAATACTGTGGGTCAAATATGCCTGCTAGTCAGCTCTGCAACAGGGGAGGCCCCAGCACAGGAACAATGTCTCCTGAAAGTACCCCCATCTGGGAGAAAGCTGCCCCTGAGTTCCTGCCCAGATGCCAGACAACACACTTCCTCCCCTTATGTGCCTGGATTCTCCAAAGCCACCTCCCAGTGCTGGAGCTCAGAGGAAGCTAATCTCACTAAGATGTTGTTCTCACATGAACAACAGTTTAAGTTCATCTGCTGGCCCTTTAAGAGGAACTGCCTGAGGCTCCTGTAGCCTCCATCACTCAGCCATAATCTCTGCTGGTTATTACAGCCCAAAGTTATGGGGACTTCCCTTTCCAGCTCTGGAACCCTGGGCTGGGGGACTGGTGTGGGGCTGGGACTCCTTGATCCTCATGGGAGGCCTCTGCAGCCAAGGTATCCTTCCCTGTAAAACACACACACACAATACCACACATGGGTATTAGGACCAGCCCTTCCCATGACTTTCCCTACCACCTTAACAATACCAATATCAAATATCTCTTTTAATGCATTTTCTTCTTTATTTATTTAGTTGTACAACTTCCATTCAACTAGATGTCAGGTGGTTCTGAATGATGGTTGTTCTGTATTTTAGTTGTAATTTTGATGTCTAAACACAATTCTTTACTCTTGCTAGTCTCTAAGGTTGGGAGGTGGGAGGTAAAATGATAGAGCAGAATTTGTTCTCAAGACCAGTCATAATGTTATTAAATAATTGGCAACAATTTCAACTGTGGGTATTAGTAGCCTGCTAGGAGGAGAGAATAGCTGTTGGGTGTGGGCCTCCAGTAAGTGTGTATAGTAGACTAATGACTTTCAACTTTATAAAAATGGAATTGGGAACAATTGAGAGGATTTAAGCATGAAAAAGTAATATAATTTTTGTTAAATGTTTAATTTTTCTAATATAATGAAAATTAGATTTTTTTTTATAATTAAAAGTATTTATCCAATATGAAAAAAAGGAGCAAGAGATGATAGGAAAAACTCTTATGAGGCTATGATAGTAATGTACATGAGATATGGCCATGACTTGAACTTGTTACAATAGAGAAAAATGATTATAATCTAAATATATATATAGTAAATAAGAAGTGGTAATCATAGTAGGCATATGAAGGAGAGGGAGAGATCAATCTTGACACTAAATATTTTTATTAGGACAATTAGTTAGAGAAAGGTACAATTCCCTGAGATAGAAACACTGAAGGGATAGCAGTATTGTGGGTTTGGTGTATATTTTGAGATGCCAATAAGATGTTCAGGTGAATGCCCTGGCTGGTGTTTCAGTTGGTTGGAGCATTGTCCCATGTATCATATAGTTGCAGATTTAATTCCTGGTCAGGGTACATACCTAAGTTGAGGATTTGATCCCCAGTCAGGGCATGTACTAAAGGCAACTGATCAATATGATCAATGTTTCTCTCTCACATTGATGTTTCTCTCTCTCCTCGGGTGAGGGGACAAAAAGGTGATCAAGTGAAGGTGTCTGGTGGTAAGCATAGGTATAAAGCTCAGGGGAGAGGCTGAACTTTAGGTATAAATTTGCTAGTATTCATTATAAAATTGAAATAAAAAATTGGGTAGATGAGACCAAGTAAGAGGAAAATAGAATGAGAAGAGCAGAGTTATTAATCTTGTCCTGAAAGATGTCAAGCTCAGGGATCAGGAAATGAAGAATTTCTGACAAGGTGAAATAAGAATAGCTATGAGAAGTTAGAGAAAAACCAGTGGAATATTATCTCATGAAAGTAAAGGATTTTTGAAGGAAGAGGGAGCAAATACCAATATCAAATATCTGTTTTAATTTTAATAAGATGAAGAAAAAATATGTGACCATTGTATTTAGTGATATAAAGAATAGTTTTGGGAGGAAAAAAAATGGCGGAGGAATAGACAGACGTGTCCCAAGCCTTGTCCCGAGCAGTTAGAAAGAGCAGCTGAGGGTCGCACAGGGAGTGTCTGTTGGTGAGTTAAGGAACAGCTATACTCCAGGAGAAGGTGAGGGACTCCTGAACTGGCAGCCCCCACTGCTGCTGAATTCCCTCCCAGAGCCACCGGCTCGGACACGGAGACTGTGCCATCTTGAAGGGGAAAGTGGATGTTATCAGAAGACTGAAAATCTACAACTGTGGCACCGAACAGCTGCGAACCCCAGAGCACCAGTCCCCAATTGGAGCAAACACGCAGATTCAGAGGAGCTCTACACTCCACCATGAAAAGGTCAGATTTCACCTGGGGTAAGATGAGGTCTCTGGTCCCGGTCCTGGCAGGACAGAGAAATGCATGCACTGTGGGAGCTGGAGGACCGGGGGAAGTCTACACCTAGAAAAATCGATGGAAGGGGGTCCTCAGAGCTGCTAACAGAGGGGATCTCTAAAAAGCAACCAATTTTGATCTGACGCAGAAGGACAGCCTAAAAATTTTAAAAGTGTGCCAGCTGCTTTGACACCGGGGGTGGGGGTTGGGGGAGGGGAAGCAAGGACTGCTCAGACTTTCACGCAGCCCTGGAGTTCATACACTTGCGCTTTCTCCTCTTTAAATCCTTGCTTCTGATTGCTGAGCCCAGTGCATGGGATCACCCAGTTAGGGACACCCTAGGAGATTGCAGGGGGAAGTTGTTTTTCTGGAATCTGGGGATCAGAGCGGAGGTGACCGTCAGAGAACCAGCTCTGGGGCAGCCCACTCCCACAAACCAGTATTGAATGCCACAGGGAAAGCAGGATCTAAGCACAAGCTAGAGAGGACCTATAGACCTAGAGGTCAATCCAGACACACTGCCACCCAGGGGTTGAATCACAAATTGACTCTTGTGTAATCACAAATAAAAGAATACAAGAGAGTAAGACACACTTCCTGCTTAAAAATAAGGACTGGCTTACAACACTGAGGAGCAGTGGAACGCAGGGAAGTGCAATGCTGTCCTGACTGGAAAACAGGTGTGCCAAACAGAACAATAGAGGAAGTGAATGACCTTCACTACTGCACATTTTATTTTTATTTTTTTTATTATTTATTTATTTATTTATTTATTTATTTATTTCATCTTTTACTTAAGAAACTAATTTTTTTCTCACTTGATTTTACCTTTTTAATTATTACATATTTTATTTTCAATCAGTCTTATTCCTACTACTATTTTACCTCTTTTTTTAAAAAGTGTCATTTTATTTTCTCTTTATTTGACTTTGAGATTAGTGTTCTACATTCTATTTTCATCTTTCCTTTAGCATCATTCTACTCTATCTCAACTCTACCTTTATGTCATCACTCTCTTCCTAACATTTCCCCTTTAGTTGTCCTGTTTCTCTTACCCTTCTCCTGCTTTACATTCTCCCTATTCTTTCTTTTTAGCCCCTGTTAAAATTTCACCGTACTCATATATCTAATTTCCAATCCCCTGCTCTGAGTTCATACACACCTCTCTCTTCTCTGTCTTTACTATCCAAAAAATTGTTTTTCTCTCTGTCCTTTTGTTGTTGTTTGCTTGAATGTTGATTATATCAATTTTTTATGCTTGTTTGTGAGATTGTTTTGCTTATTCTTTTTTTGTTTTGTTTTTTTTGTTTGCTTTGTTTTTGTTTGTTTTTTGCTTCTGTTTTCCCTTGCCTCACTTGGTATTAGTTGTTCGTAGTTTGTATTCATCTCCAGGTACTTGTTGGTGGCATTTGCTGGCATTAGTGGCTGTTCTATTGGAGTTTTCTCCCCATATATATAGTTTGTTCCCCTTTTCTTCCTTATTCTCTTTCTTTCTTCTCTTACTTTTATTTTTCCTTTTCACTTTTTCATTTTGGCACTCCTTTCTTTCTTTTTTTTTTCTCTTCTTCTTTCTCTCCTATCCCCTAATTTGCCTTTCTCCGGTGGTCACCTTTATTTGAAGTTATTAATATCGTGAATACATTTCTGTTCATTGCCTTGTGTGTTGTACCTGGTTGTGTTGTATTTTGTGCCTTTAAATCAACGCAGCAGAGAGAGAACTACATAACCAGACACCCAGAGAAGAGAGACCATGGGGAAACAATGAAACAGCCTGCATATGAAAGAAAAGCAGGCATCACCAGAAAAGGAAGTAAATGAAATGGAGGCAAGCAACCTGTCAGAGAAAGAATTCAGAGAAATGGTCATAAGGTGCCTGAAAAGAATGGAAGGCAAATTCAACAATATGAGTAAAAACCAAGAGAAAATGAAGAAGAACCAAGAAGAAATGAAAAATGACATCGCTGCTGTAAAGAACTCAATAGAAGGCATCGAGAGAAGACTAGAAGAAGCAGAGGACCGCATCAGTGAGCTAGAAGACAAGGTAAGAAAAAATACACAAGTAGAGCAGCTTCTAGAAAAAAAAATTAAAAAGCAGGAGGAGAGCCTAAGGGAACTTTGGGACAACATGAAACAAAACAACATCCACATAATAGGGGTGCCAGAAGGAAAGGAAACTGAGCAAGGAATAGAAAACTTGTTTGAAGAAATAATGACAAAAAACTTCCCTGATATAATGAAGAAAAAACCCACACAAATCCAAGAAGCTCACAGAGTCCGAAGCAAAATGAACCCCAAAAGACCGACACTAAGGCACATTATAATTAAACTGGCAAACACCAACAACAAAGTAAGAATCTTAAAATCGGCAAGAGAGAGACAGAAAGTTACATACAAAGGAACCCCCATCAGACTAGCAACTGATTTCTCAACAGAAACTCATCAGGCCAGAAGGGAATGGAATGAAATATACAAAGTCATGCAAAGGAAGGGTCTGAATCCAAGAATACTGTACCCAGCAAGGCTATCAATCAAAATTGAAGGTGAAATCAGGAGCTTCACAGACAAAACAGCATTAAGGGAGTTTATCACCACCAAACCAGCAATGCAAGAAATGCTAAAGGGTCTGGTCTAAAAAAAGAAGAAATAGGAAGCGAAGAAGGAACACTTGGGTAAAGAATAAAAATGGCGACAGATAAGTACCTATCAATAATAACTTTAAATGTAAATGGATTAACTGCCCCAATCAAAAGACGTAGGGTAACGGATTGGATAAGAAAACACAACCCATATATCTGCTGTCTACAAGAAACCCAACTCAGAAAAAAAGACGCACACAGACTGAGGGTGAAGGGATGGCAAAAGGTTTTTCAGGCGAGTGGAAATGAAACAAAGCTGGGGTAGCAATACTTATATCTGACAAATTAAATCTCAAAGTGAAGGACATAACAAGAGATAAGGAAGGCCACTTTATAATATTAAAGGGAGCAATCCAACAAGAAGAAATAACTCTGGTAAACATATACGCACCCAATACAGGAGCACCCAAATACATAAAAAAACTCCAGGAAGATATCTAAGGAGAGATTGACAGCAATACAATCATAGTAGAAGACTTTAATACCCCACAACCACCATAGGACAAATCCTCTAAACAAAAAATCAGCAAAGAAACATCAATCCTAAATGACTCACTAGACCAGATGGAATTAATTGACATCTTCAGAACATTTCACCCCAAAGCAACAGAATATACATTCTTCTCAAGTGCACATGGGTCATTTTCAGAGATAGACCATATGTTGGTTCACAGGCAAAGTCTCTTTAAATTCAAGAAGATAGAAATCATATCAATCATCTTCTCAGATCATAGTGGCATAAAACTGGAAATCAACCACAATAAAAACAATCCAAATAAATCAAACACATGGAGACTAAACAGCATGCTATTAAACAATGACTGGGTTACCAGAGAGATCAATAGATTCCTAGAAAAATAAAACCTTCCAAAACTCAATCAAGAAGAATCTAAACATCTCAACAGGACAATAACTATGGAAGAAATTGAAGCAGTCACCAACAAGCTTCCAGCAAACAAAAGCCCAGAACCAGACAGCTTCACGGCAGAGTTTTACCAAACATTCAAGGAAGAACTAAAACCTATCCTCCTCAGACTATTCCAAACAATTCAAGAGGAAGGAACACTTCCAAGCTTATTCTATGAAGCCAGCATCAGCCTAATACCAAAACCTGATAAAGACAACACAATGAAAGAGAATTACAGGCCAATATCCCTCATGAACATAGATGCCAAAATCCTCAACAAAATTCTAGCAAATAGGATCCAGCAGTACATCAGAAAGATCATACACCATGACCAAGTAGGATTTATCCTGGGGTTGCAAGGATGGTACAATATTCACAAATCAATAAGCGTGATGCATCATATAAACAAATTGAGAGATAAAAATCACATAGTCATATCAATTGATGCAGAAAAAGCATTTGACAAAATCCAACACCCTTTCTTGATAAAAACTCTCAGAAAGGTGGGAATAGAAGGATCATACCTCAACATAATAAAAGCTATATATGATAAACCCACAGCTAACATCATACTCAATGGACAAAAACTAAAGCAATTTCCCCTAAGAACAGGAACAAGACAGGGATGCCCACTCACACCTCTCCTGTTCGACATAGTACTGGAAGCATTAGCCATTGCAATTAGACAAGAAGAAGAAATAAAAGGCACCCAAACTGGAAAAGAAGAAGTAAAACTGTCCTTATTTTCAGATGACATGATATTATACATAAAAAACCCAAAAGACTCCATCAAATAACTAATAGACTTAATAAATGAATTCAGCAATGTAGCAGGATACAAAATTAACGCCAAGAAATCTATGTCATTTCTAAACACCAATAGTGAATTTATAGAGAGAGAGACTAAAAAAGCAATCCCATTTACCATCACACCAAAAAAATTAAGATACCAGGAATAAACTTAACTAAGGAGGTAAAAGACCTATATGCGGAAAACTGAATGACACTGAAAAAAGAGATAGAGGAAGACGTAAACAGATGAAAGAACATATCATCTTCATGGATTAATAGAATCAACATCATTAAAATGTCCATACTACCCAAAGCAATCTATAGATTCAATGCACTCCCCATTAAAATACCAATGGCATATTTCACAGACCTAAAAAGAACTCTCCAAAAAATCATCTGGAATAAAAAAAAGACCCCGAATAGCCACAGCAATCCTGAGAAAGAAGAACAAAGTAGGTGGGATCTCAATACCAGATTTCAAGCTGTACTACAAAGCCGTTGTTCTCAAAACTGCCTGGTACTGGCACAAGAAAAGACATATAAATCAATGGAATAGAATAGAGAACCCAGAAATCGACCCAAGCCACTATGCTCAATTAATATTTGCCAAAGAAGGCATGAACATACAATGGAGTCAAGACAGTCTCTTCAATAAATGGTGTTGAGAAAATTGGACAGATACATGCAAAAAAATGAAACTAGACTACCAACTTACACCATACACAAAAATAAACTCAAAATGGATCAAGGACTTAAACATATGACGAGAAACCATAAAAATATTAGAGGAATCCACAGCCAGAAAAATCTGACATATGCCGAAGCAATTTCTTCACTGATACTGCTCCTAGAGCAATGGAAACTAAAGAGAAAATAAACAAATGGGACTACATCAAAATAAAAAGCTTTTGCACCACAAAGGAGACCATCAATAAAACAACAAGAAAGCCCACTGCATGGGAGAACATATTTGCCAATGATATCAAGGATAAGGGTTTAATCTCCAATACTGACAGGGAACTCATGCAGCTTAACCAAAAGCAGAAAAACAACCCAATAAAAAATGGGCAACTGATCTACATAGATACTTTTTGAAAGAAGACAGAATAAAGACCAAGAGACATAAAAACCTGCTCAAAGTCACTAATCATCAGAGAGATGCAAATCAAAACAACAATGTGGTACCATCTCACACGTGTCAGAATGGCTATTATCAACAAGTCAACAAATGACAAGTGCTGGTGAGGATGCGGAGAAAAAGGAACCCTCGTGCACTGCTGGTGGGAATGCAGACTGGTGCAGCCACTGTGGAGAACAGTATGGAGTTTCCTCAAAAATCTAAAAATGGAACTCCCATTTGACCCAGTGATCCCACTTCTGGGAATATATCCAAAGAAACTAGAAACACAAATCAGAAAGGATATATGCACCCCTATGTTCATAGCAGCACAATTCACCATAGCTAAGATTTGGAAACAGCCTAAGTGTCCTTCAGCAGATGAGTGGATTAAAAAACTGTGGTACACCTACACAATGGAATACTATCTGCGCTAAAAATGAAGGAATTCCTACCATTTGCAACAACATGGATGGAGATGGAGAGCATTATGCTAAGTGAAATAAGCCAGTCAGAGAAAGATAAATATCACATGATCTCACTCATTTGTGGAATATAATGAACAACATAAACTGATGAACAAAAATAGATCCAGAGACAGAGAAACATCAATCAGAATGTCAAACCTCAGGGAAGGTAGGGGAGGGTGGGGGTAAGGGGGAGAGATCAACCAAAGGACTTATATGCATGCATATAAGCCTAATCAATGGACACAGACAACAGGGGGGTGGGGGCATGAATGGGAGGTGGGGGGTAATGTGGAAATAAGGACACATATGTAATATTTAATCAATAAAGAAATTTAAAAATATAAAGAACATATATGCATTATCCATGGACACAGACAATAGTATAGTGAAGTCCTAAAGTAGGGCAGAAGCTGGGTGGAGGGAGGCAATAGGGGGGACAAAGAGAGAGACATCTGTAGCACTCTCAACTATAAAGATTTTTTAAATGATAAATATAAACATGAAATCACTTAAATGACTTTTTTCAATTATGTTAACATTGATTCAACTTGACACTTGTACCTTAAATTTGTGGCTTATAATTAACTCATTTCAGTAAATACAAGGCAATTTGATGATTAGATAATTATTTAAGGTCTATTCATACTGTCTTCTTTCATAGAAAACTGCTTACAAGTAGGAATTGCAAATTTACTGAAAGCTTTGACAACATGATCCATCAAAGATGGAACTGCTGACTGGTTCCTGCATTTAATATTGGGATAAATTCTGACTGGAACACTTCATGAATACATTACATTTTTTCCTTGATGGAAAACATAGAATACATTCCTGGACACATACACAAATGTTCAAAGCATAGAAATTACCACCAATAATATGTAAAATGAAAGTTTCAAATCCACTTTTTGCCCTTAAGAAAGTACAAGGGTTGGACTCTTTCAAGACAAACCATTAGGGTAATCCTTCCAGAGAATATTATAAAATGTAAGAATCATGAGATTAATTTTTTATAGATCTAGATTAGTGGATCTATTTTGTAAACTACAGGGTATACCATTCATCAATCTGGTCAGTCAGAGGATAAAGTAGAGAAGAAATGTAAACAAATGATAGATGCTGTTTAATTAAACTCATTGGAATATTTAGAATTGATTTGTTAGTTCCATAATTGAAATCAATAACCCTAATATATTCCATTAGATTTCATTTACAGATGCCTTCATTAATCAAGATCTTATTCAATATGTTTATCCATTTACAATAACTTTAGTAAAGAATAGAAACACATTTTCCTAGCCAACATGCATTTTTTTAAAAATCATACTTTCAATCACCCACAAATACTTTTATTGAAATTAGTTCTCATTAGAGGGCACAATTTATCTTATTTTTAGTATGCTAATTCACCCTATATAGTAAATGATATATTCTCTCATATAAAACTGATTGAAGGAATATAAGAATTGTGTGTCCAATAACCAGTCATCTACTACGCACCTTGATTGACAATGACACTTTCACCTCTGTTCTATTCTATTCATAGTCCACATTTGGTGATCTAGTCCAATGCTAGAGTCTACTGTATGGTGTTATCAGATGAACTTTCTGAAAGTTGAAGGAGTCTCCTTAATCATTTTGTTCGAATATCAATTAAGGAGTTCAAGCAGGCTAGAGCTGCTAAAGAATGTACTATAATGGATAAATGTTCCAGTTTTTATCATTATCTGATATTATTTGCCCCCCAATTATGTGGCAAGGTATTATTAAAGTTAGGTTACATCAAACAACTGTTCAGACTTAATGCTGAGCACTAAATAAATAATAAATGGAAGAAATGTTGCGAGTTTAACATATTAACTATGATCCACAGCAGAGGCCAGAATTTCATTGTATTTTTGTATGTCCTAC
The DNA here is from genome assembly GCF_963455305.1 of Plecotus auritus. Lineage (NCBI taxonomy): Eukaryota > Metazoa > Chordata > Mammalia > Chiroptera > Vespertilionidae > Plecotus > Plecotus auritus. The sequence goes on along the minus strand of NC_137770.1, from coordinate 127,023,941 downwards.
ATTTTGGAACTAACTCCCTACCACTTCCAGCATAAACATTTAAGGACATAGAAAATTTCCCTCCCTATGAACAAAGTTACCTATAATTTTATCCAGTGCTTTTTATTTCTGTGAATCTCTTTTTCTACTATTCATTGACTACTCTATTTACTACAATCTCAACTGTCATACCATTTTACCAAAACTATTCTTTTTTTTTTTTAAATTTCTTTATTGATTAAGGTATTACATATGTGTCCTATTTCCCCAATTACCCCCCACCTCCCATTCATGACCCCACCACCCTGTTGTCTGTGTCCATTGATTAGGCTTATATGCATGCATATAAGTCCTTTGGTTGATCTCTCCCCCTTACCCCCACCCTCCCCTACCTTCCCTGAGGTTTGACATTCTGATTGATGTTTCTCTGTCTCTGGATCTTATTTTTGTTCATCAGTTTATGTTGTTCATTATATTCCACAAATGAGTGAGATCATGTGATATTTATCTTTCTCTGACTGGCTTATTTCACTTAGCATAATGCTCTCCATCTCCATCATGTTGTTGCAAGTGGCAAGAAGTCCTTTTTACCGCAGCATAGTATTCCATTGTGTAGGTGTACCACAGTTTTTTAATCCACTCATCTGCTGATGGGCACTTAGGCTGTTTCCAAATCTTAGCTATGGTGAATTGTGCTGCTATGAACATAGGGGTGCATATATCCTTTCTGATTTGTGTTTCTAGTTTCTTTGGATATATTCCTAGAAGTGGGATCACTGGGTCAAATGGGAGTTCCATTTTTAGATTTTTGAGGAAACTCCATACTGTTCTCCACAGTGGCTGCACCAGTCTGCATTCCCACCAGCAGTGCACGAGGGTTCCTTTTTCTCCGCATCCTCACCAGCACTTGTCATTTGTTGACTTGTTGATAATAGCCATTCTGACACGTGTGAGATGGTACCACATTGTTGTTTTGATTTGCATCTCTCTGATGATTAGTGACTTTGAGCAGGTTTTTATGTCTCTTGGCCTTTATTCTGTCTTCTTTCGAAAAGTATCTATGTAGATCAGTTGCCCATTTTTTTTATTGAGTTTTATCTTCTTTTTGTTAAGCTGCATGAGTTCCCTGTCAATGTTGGAGATTAAACCCTTATCCTTGATATCATTGGCAAATATGTTCTCCCATGCAGTTGGCTTTCTTGTTGTTTTATTGATGGTCTCCTTTGTGGTGCAAAAGCTTTTTATTTTGATGTAGTCCCATTTGTTTATTTTCTCTTTAGTTTCCATTGCTCTAGGAGCAGTATCAGTGAAGAAATTGCTTTGGCATATGTCAGAGATTTTTCTGGCTGTGGATTCCTCTAGTATTCTTTTTTCCCATTGTATCTTTAAGTCCTTGATCCATTTTGAGTTTATTTTTGTGTATGGTGTAAGTTGGTAGTCTAGTTTCATTTTTTTGCATGTATCTGTCTAATTTTCCCAACACCATTTATTGAAGAGACTGTCTTGACTCTATTGTATGTTCATGCCTCCATTGTCAAATATTAATTGAGCATAGTGATTTGGGTCGATTTCTGTGTTCTCAATTCTATTCCATTGATTTATATGTCTGTTCTTGTGCCAATACCAGGCAGTTTTGAGAACAACGGCTTTGTAGTACAGCTTGAAATCTGGTATTGAGATCCCACCTACTTTGTTCTTCTTTCTCAGGATTGCTGTGGCTATTCGGAGTCTTTTTTTATTCCTGATGAATTTTTGGAGAGTTCTTTTTAGGTCTGTGAAATATGCCGTTGGTATTTTAATTGGAAGTGCATTGAATCTATAGATTGCCTTGGGTAGTATGGATATTTTGATGATATTGATTCTACCAATCCATGAACATGGTATGTTATTCCATTTGTTTATGTCTTCCTCTGTCTCTTTTATCAGTGTCGTGTAGTTTTCCACGTATAGGTCTTTTACCTCCTTAGTTAAATTTATTTCTAGGTATCTTAATTTTTTTGGTGCAATAGTAAATGCAATTGCTTTTGTAGTCTCTCTTTCCGTAAGTTCATTATTGGTGTATAGAAATGCCATAGATTTCTTGGCATTAATTTTGTATCCTGCTACATTGCCGAATTCATTTATTAAGTCTATTAGTTTTTTGATGGAGTCTTTAGGGTTTTCTATGTACAGTATCATGTCATCTGCAAATAAGGACAGTTTTACTTCTTCTTTAAAAATTTGGATACCTTTTATTTCTTCTTCTTGTCTGATGGCAATGGCTAGTATTTCCAGCACTATGTTGAACAGGAGTGGTGAGAGTGGGCATCCCTGTCTTGTTCCTGTTCTTAGGGGAAATGGTTTTAGTTTTTGCCCATTGAGTATGATGTTAGCTGTGGGTTTATCATATATAGCTTTTATTATGTTGAGGTATGACCCTTCTATTCCCACCTTGTTGAGAGTTTTTATCAAGAAATGATGTTGGATTTTGTCAAATGCTTTTTCTGCATCAATTGACATGACTATGTGATTTTTATCTCTCAATTTGTTTATATGATGTATCACATTTATTGATTTGCAAATATTATACCATCCTTGCATCCCCAGGATAAATCCTATTTGGTCATGGTGTATGATCTTTCTGATGTACTTCTGGATCCTGTTTGCTAGAATTTTGTTGATGATTTTGTCATCTATGTTCATGAGGGATATTGGCCTGTAATTCTCTTTCATTGTGTTATCTTTATCAGGTTTTGGTATTAGGCTGATGCTGGTTTCATAGAAGGAGCTTGGAAGTGTTCCTTCCTCTTGAATTTTCTGGAATAGTCTGAGGAGGATAGGTTTTAGTTCTTCCTTGAATGTTTGGTAAAACTCCCCTGTGAAGCCGTCTGGCCCTGGGCTTTTGTTTGCTGGGAGCTTTTTGATGACTGCTTCAATTTCTTCCATAGTTATCAGCCTATTGAGATTTTTAGTATCTACCTGAGTAAGTTTTGGAAGGTTGTATTTTTCTAGGAATGTGTCCATTTCCTTCAGGTTGTGGAGTCTATTAGAATAGAGTTGTTCATAGTATTTTTTAATAATCCTTTGTATTTTGGTGGGGTCTGTTGTTATTTCTCCTCTTTCATTTCTCATTTTGTTTATTTGAGTCCTCTCTCTTTGCTTCTTGGTAAGCCTGGCTAGAGGTTTATCAATCTTATTAATCCTTTCAAAGAACCAGCTCTTGGTTTCATTGATCTTTTTATTGATTTTTTTTTTTTTTGGTTCTATGTCATTCATTTCTGCTCTGATCTTTAATATTTCCTTCCTTCTGCTCACTGTTGGTTTTTCTTGTTGCTCTCTTTCTAATTCTTTGAGTTGTTGAGTTAGATGATTTATTACCATTTTTTCTTGTCTTTTGAGGTAGGCGTGTAGAGCTATAAACTTTTCACTAAGGACTGCTTTCATTGTGTCCCACAGTATTTGCATTGTTGTGTTTTTACTCTCATTAGTCTCCAGGATATTTTTAATTTCTTCTTTGATATCATTGATAACCCAATCATTGTTTAATAGCATGCTATTCAGCTTCCAAGTGTTTGAATTTTTTGGAATGTTTTTATTGTACTTTATTTCTAATATTATGCCATTGTGGTCTGAGAAAATGCTTGATATGATTTCAATCTTTTTGAATTTGGGAAGACTTTGTTTGTGACCCAATATGTGGTCTATTTTTGAAAATGTCCCATGTGCACTTGAGAAGAACATATATTCCATGGCTTTGGAGTGAAATGCTCTAAAGATGACAATTAGGTCCATATGATCTAATGAGTCATTTAGAATTGCTGTTTCTTTGCTGATTTTTTGTCTAGAGGATTTACCCAGTGATGTCAGTAGTTTTTTTAAGTCCCCTACTATGATTGTATTGTTGTCTATTTCTCCCTTGATATCTTCCAGGAGTTTTGTTATGTATTTGGGTTCTCCTGCATTGGGTGCATATATGTTTATCAGGGTTATATCCTCTTGTTGTATCAATCCCTTTATTATTATTAAGTGGCCTTCCTATCTCTTGTTATGGCCTTTACTTTGAGGTCTATTTTGTCAGAAATAAGTACTGCTACCCCAGCTTTTTTTTTTTTTTCATTTCCATTCGCTGAAAGATATTTTCCCATCCTTTCACTTTCAGTCAGTATGAGTCCCTTTTTCTCAGGTGAATCTCTGGTAGAAAGCATATAAATAGGTTGTGTTTTTTTATACATTCAGCCACTCGATGTCTTTTTATTGGAGCATTTAGTCCTTTACATTTAAATTTATTATTGAAAGGAACTTATTTGTTGCCATTTTTTATTTTTTGTGTCTGTGTTCCTTCTTACCTTTTTATTTCTTCTTTTTCACCAGTCCCTTTAGCATTTCTTGCATTGCTGGCTTGGTAGTGATAAACTCCCTTAGTATTTTTTTGTCTGTGAAGCTCCTTATTTCCCCTTCAATTTTGAATAATAACCTTGCTGGATAGAGTGTTCTTAGATTCAGTCTCTTGGTTTGCATCACTTTGTAAATTTCCTTCCATTCTTTTCTGGCCTGATGTGTTTCTGTTGACAAATCATTTGATAATCTAATGGGAGCTCCCTTGTATGTAACTTTCTGTCTCTCTTTTGCAGCCTTTAAGATTCTCTCTTTTTCCTGAATATTTGCCATCGTAATTATGATGTGTCTTGGTGTGGGTCTTTTCGGGTTCATCCTGTTTGAGACTCTCTTATGCTTGTGTGACTTTTTTCTTTGCCACATCAGTGAAGTTTTCTGACATTATTTCTTCAAATAGTTCTTCTAACCCTTGTTCCTCTTCCTGTTGTTCTGGCACCCCTATTATTCGTATGTTGCTTTGTTTCATGCTGTCCCATAGCTCCCTTAGGCTCTCCTCCTGTCTTCTAATTTTTTTCTCCAGTTGCAATTCTGTTTGTCTGTGTTTTGCTTCCCTGTCTTCTACTTCACTAATTCGGTCCTCCGCTTCTCCTAGTCTACTGTTGAAACTTTCCATGGTGTTTTTTATTGCAGCTATAGCACTCTTCATTTGTCCTTGATTCTTACATAAGTTGTTGATTTTTTCATCCATTTCTTCTTGATTCTTACATAAGGTGTTGATTTTTCCTTCCATCCAGTTTATGAACTCTATGACCCTTATTCTGAATTCTTTTTCTGACATATTGCATGCTTCTGTTTCACTTAGCTGCTTTTCTGGCAATTCCTCCTTTTCTTTCCTTTGGGAGTATCTTTGTCTACCCATTTTTGGTTTCACTGGCTGATCTAGATGTCGAGCTCTGCAGGGGCTGCTCCTTGGGTGGCAGTGGCTTCTCTGGCTGTAGTTGCTCCTTGGACGGTCATGGTAGCAGCTGCTTCTCCATTGGCAGCGGCTCCTCTGGTGGGTGCTGTTCATAGAAATGGTGCCTCCTCTAGCTGGTGGGGGAGGCTGCTCATATAGCTGCTGTTCCTTGGACAGGGGTGGGCTGATTATGAGGTTTCTGCTCCTCGGATGAGGATGGATTGCTCGTGTCCACTGCTCCTTGGATGGGGGCCAGCTGCTCACGTGGCTGCTGCTCCTCGGACAGGGGCAGACTGCTCGCGTGGCTGCTGTTCTTTAGATGGGGGCTGGCTGTGTGCTGCTGCTGTTCCTCAGATGGGACGGGCTACTCGCGATGCCACCGCTCCTTGGACAGGGGCAGGTTGCTTGCAGGGCTGCTGCTCCTTGTATGGGTGCGGTTGCTCGTGCAGCTGCTTCTCCTCAGACGGGGGCGGTCTGTTCATGCAACTGCTGCTCCTCACGTGGGAGTGAGTTGCTCGTGCTGTTGATGTTCCTCGGACAGGGACGGGCCACTCACCCAGCTCCTTCTCGTCAGGCAGGTGCAGGCTGCGTGTGGGTGCTGCTCCTCAGACCAGTGCAGACTGCACAGGGCTGCTGCTCCTTGGACGTGGGTGGACTACTTATGTGGCTGCTGCTCCTCAGATGTGGGGAGGCTCCTCGTGTGGCTGCTGCTCCTCAGAATGGGGTGGGCTGCTCACACAGCTGCTGCTCCTAGAATGTGTCCCGGCGGCTCATGCGTCTGTTTCTCCTCAAAAGGGGGTGGGCTGCTCACATAGGTGCTGCTCCTCAGATTGGGGCAAGCAGTTCGTGTGGCTGCTGCTCCTCAGAAAGGGACAGTCTACTCACACAGCTGCTGCTCCTCGGAAGGGGGCGGGCTGCTTGCACAGCTGCTGCTCCTTGGAAGGCGGCTGGCTGCTTGTGCGGCACAGCTGCTGCTCTTTGGACAGGTGCAGGGTGTGGACTGCGCACAGCTGCTGCTCCTCAGAGGGGGGCCAGCTGCATGGAGCTGCTGCTCCTCAATAGTGGGTGCACTGCTCAAGCGGCTGCTGCTCCTCGGATGGGGTGAGCTGCTCACGTGGTTGCTGCTCCTCAGATAGGGGAAGTGGCTGCTTACACAGCTGCTGCTCCTTGGACAGGGGCAGGCCACATGAAGCTGCTGCTCTTAGGCCTGTGGCAGGTTGCTCGAGGGGTGCTGCTCCTGGGACAGAAGTGGGCTGCTCACGTGTCTGCTGTTCACGTGGTTGCAGTGCCCTGGGCTAAAGCGTTGGGCCGGTCAGAGGGGAGACTGCTTCCAAACTCACAGGAGCCTGCACCCAGGATGGCTGGAGCCTCTTTGACCGTGGGATCACAGCCTAGGTAGCATGGCCCTGGCAGGGGTGGCTGTAGACTCCCAGGTGTTATCTGAGGGCACTCTGGGTGGAGTTGAGGCTGGGAACCCATTTATAGCAGCTCTCCCCTTCCAAAAGGCTAGGCCTCTGAGGACAAGCTGGCCTCGCGGTACTGTTTGCAATGGTAGCAGAAGCTGCCTAGTTAGGCAAGCCTGATTAGCCTGCCCCTGAAGGTCCTGTGGGATCTAACTGTGCCTCACTCACTCTCTCTCTCTCACACACACAAACACACACACACACCCCACCTGACCACACACTCCTCTTTTACTCCCTCACTCACTCATGCTCTTTCCCTCACTGCCACATTCTTCCTGCCTCTATAGTTGGGTCTGGAGTGTTATTGACCTGTTCGTGGATGGAATTTCCTTTCTAGGTGTCTGGTTATGTGGCTTGCTCTCAAGCCCCTTGACCAGACAGAATAAAATTCACCTCAACAAGACACAACACAGAGGGAACTACACACAAATGTACACATGACTCCAATAACCCCAATGTAAGTGACCACCTGAGCAAAGAGAGATAGGGCAGAGAAAAGAGAGCACAAATGCTATCGAAGAGAGAGAAAAAGATAAGGGATAAAAGACAAAGGAATAAAAAGGAGAATATATATATGTATGTGGGGGTAAGACACCACAGAACCAATAGATAAACAACAACAAAAAAAAATACAAACACCACACACCCAGCAAAGAGGATTGGGGAAGAATCTGTAGAGGCTGAGCTTATATAGTGAAAATAAGATTAAGAATTAGATGGATATGGGGAGGACCTCAATTTAGTATTGAGGAAGTAGAAAGGGAATAAGTGGATGAGAAGAAAAAGAATGAGAAGAAAAAATAATAAATTTACAAAAAAAATTGACTTCAAAAATGGTATAAAAAATTAAAAATAGCAAATAAAAATAGTGATGGAAAAATAATGCAAAAAGAAATAAAAAAAAGCAACAAACAAAAACAAGAAAACAAAGTAGAAAAGAAGAAAAAAAAAGAAAAAAGGGATAATAAAAAAATAAAAATAAAAGTGAAAAAAGTGGAGTGTCGTTCCTTTGGTTGGCTTATGATTCTAGTCATCTGTACTGTACTGTTTCTCAGTTTCCGGTTGCTGGGGCTAAAGATTTCTCTTTAGGCTAGTTCCTAGGACCTCAAGGAGTATTCAGAGTCTTTTGTGTTATTCAGGGTGGGATCTGGGTGTGGCTATATTGGTTGCCTGGAGACTGGAGGGAGGGGCTATCTCTCAGGAGAAAATGGTGACTGGGGCTTATATATGACTCAGCACCAGACTTGCTACCACCTCTCCTGGACCGCCACTTACTCTCCCCAGATTCTACAAGTCCATACCTTCTCCCACACCTCAGCCACGGGTAAGTGTCTGTATCCGAAAGGTCCTAGGAACTAGGTTCAGTGGAGAAAGGCACAGGCCCCAGCACGAGGCAGGACTGCGTCTCTGCAAGCTCCTCTCTTTCTGGCACTGAATGGTCCGGCAGCCCTTCAGGGCTGCCTCTGAGCTCAGATACAAAATCCAGACTCCAAGGTCCAAAATCCCCTACCTCCTGCAGTTCCATGATTTCTTTTTTTCACAGTCAAATGCTTTGCCTGTCCTCAGAGACGTGGATTGGCGCCCTGTAGTTTCTCCCTGACCCTCTGGGCACAGAGGTCTGGCAGACTCTCTTGCCTAGATCCTTGATTTCACCTTTATCCAGGGGACCTCTGCCCTTCCTGGCTGCAAACTGTCTCACCAGCTGCGTCTCCTTTGCCAATTCGGGCTGAATTCCACTCGTTTTAGCTGCTCACTCTATTTGCTCTGGGACAAGGTTCAGGACACGTCCGTCTATTCCACCGCCATTTTGTCTCCCCTGCATATATGTTCTTTAATTTCTTCCCACTCCTCTCACCCCTTCCCTCTGAGATTTATCAGTCTGTTATAAATTCTTTGGTTAATCTCTTCCCACCCTCACCACCTCCCTCTGAGATTAATTAGTCTGTTCCATGTTTCCATGTCTCTGGTTCTGTTTTATTAATCAGTTTATTTTGTTCATTAGATTCCTTGTTCATTTATCTTGAGTTTCAATTGTTGATAGATATGCGTTTATTGTCATTTTAATGTTCATCTTTTTTACCTCTTTTTTCTTCTTATTCTTTGTAAAGAAGACCCTTCAACATTTCAGGTAATACTGGTTTGGTGGTGATGAAATTCTTTAGCTTTTTTTTTAGTTTGTGAAGCTCTTTATCTGCCCTTTAATTCTAAATTATAGCTTTGCTGGGTAGAGTAATCTTGACTGTAGGTCTTTGCTATTCATCGCTTTGAATATTTCTTGCAACTCCCTTCTGGCCTGCAAAGTTTATGTTGAGAAATCAGCTAACAGTCATATGGGCACTCCCTTGTAGGTAACTAACTGCTTTTCTCTTTGCTTTTAAGATTCTCTCTTTGTCTTTAAACTTTGGCATTTTAATTTTGATTTGTTTGGGTGTGGGCCTCTTTTGGTTCATCTTATTTGGGACTCTCCAAGCTTCCCGGACCTGTAAGTCTATTTCTTTCACCAGGAAGGAGAAGTTTTCTGTCATCATTTCTTCAAATAGGTTTTCAATCTCTTGCTCCCTCACTTCTTCTTTTGGCACCTCCATAATGCAAATGTTGGTATGCTTGATATTGTCCCAGAGGCTCCTTACACTATCTTCATATTTTTGTATGATTTTTTTCTTTTTGCTCTTCTTATTGGGTGTTTTTTTTTTTTTCTTCATTATATTCCAAATCATTGATTTGATTCTCAGCTCCCTACTCTACTGTTGAATCCCTGTAAATTATTCTTCATTTCAGTTAGTGTATCCTTCATTTCTGTCTGGTCCTTTTTCACGGTTTTGATGTTCTCACTAGTTTCCTTGAATTTCTCACTAAGTTCTTTGAAGCTCTCATTAACTTCCTTGAGCATCCTTATAACCATTGTTTTAAACTCTATATTTAGTAGTTTGCTTGCTTCCATTTCATTTAGTTCTTTTTCTGGAGATTTCTTCTGTTCTTTCATTTGTGACATGTTTCTTTGTCTCCACATTTGGGCCATTTCCCTGTGTTTGTTTCTATGTATTAGGTCGAGCTGCTATGTCTCCTGGAATTGGTAGAGTGGCCTTTTGTAGTAGGTGTCCTGTAGGGCCCAGGGGCTCATCCTCCCCAGTCACCTGAGCTGGGCACTCTAGGTGCACCCTGTGTGGGCTTTGTGCATTGTCCTGTTGTAGTTGAGCTTTGATTGCTGTTGGTGGAAATTACCCACAGGTCAATTGGCTGTGTGGACCAGCTGTGCCCAACAGTGGAAGAGCTGTTGTGAAGGGGACACCCATATGAAGCAGGACTTACTTCAGTGGGTCTTTGGTGCTCACCAAGTCTGCCCCTTGAGTGTGCCACTCATGGATATTATAATCTGTCATGGTCTGAAGCTGTCCACCAGGTGCACTGGCTGTGGGGCCTCTGAAGAGATTCAAACTCGGCCATTGCCTGTGCCCTGCCTGGGGCCACCTGCCATGAGCTACAAAGCAATCTATAAATGACTGATGCTTGTGTTGGATTTAGCGATGCCTAGGAGAGACCAAGTTATGAACCTTGGCAAGCTGCTGCTAGTGCTGGGTCTGGGACCACTTATTGAGAGGTATGATCACACTGAGTTCAGCCGCTCCTTATTTGAGAAATTTTAGGAAATTTTGAAACCTGAGCTAGGACAAGCTGTTCATATGGGAAAGACACTGCAAACAGCTTGGATGGGGCTGCAAATTGGGTGGGGCAGGATCTCAGGGAATCACCAGGGTGAAGTGAGCAGTGTGTGTCAGGTTATGGAGACTCAGATATGGTGCCCACCAGTCAGCTCTGTGGTAGGGGGAATATCCCAGGACTTTTGTCAGAGAGAAAGCTGCCCCGAAATTCTCCATCTGATGCCAGACAATTTAGTTCCTCCCTGTATGTCTCTGGATTATTTTAAGCTGCTGGCCCAGTGCTGGAGCTCAGAGGGAGTGAGTCCATGTATGTGCATGTGCAGGCCCTATAAGAGGAACACTGGGGAATCCCACAGCCACATCCCCCACTGTTTTTTATTGCCAGAAGTTATGGGGAACCTTGGACTGACAGTTCTGATGTGGGGCTGGGACCTCTTGCTCCTCACGGGAGGCCTCCTTAACCAAGATATCCCTCCAGATTAAAAATACACAACCCCTGGCTGTCTTTAGTTCTCTAGTTGTAGGACTTCCATTTAGCCATATTTCAGTTTGTTCTGAATGATGGTTGTTCTGTACTTTAGTTGTAATTTTGATGTGGTTGTGGGAGGTGGCAAGTACCAGTGTTACCTATGCAGCCACCTTGGTTCTTCCTATATTTATCATTTTTCATAGAATATCCTTAAATGCCCCTAAAGAGAGTGTTTAGCAATGATCCTCAAGTTTTCTTTAAGAAATACAAGAATTTTTTGTTTCATGATTATATTAATACTAGAGGCCCGGTGCACAAAATTCATGCCTGGAGGAGGGGGATGTGTGTCCCTCAGCCCAGGCTGCACCCTCTCCAATTTGGGAGCCCTCAAGGGATGTCCGACTGCATGTTTAGGCCCGATCCACTCTCCTGCCAGCCTGATCGACGACTAACTGCTCCCTTGCTGGCCCGATTGCCCCCAACTGCCCTCCCCTGCTAGCCTGGTCCCCCCCAACTGCCCTTCCCTGCAGGCCTGGTTGCCCCTAACTGCCCTCCCCTGCAGGCCTGGTCCCCCCCAACTGCCCTCTCCTGCAGGCCATCTTGTGTGTTGGAGTGATGGTCAATTTGCATATTACCTCTTTATTATATAGGATACTTACCTATTCAGTCATTGAATATTTATTAAGTGGCTGTTTTATGATAGTTATTGTGTCAAGTGTCCTATTATCTTTGCTTCTATAATATAAACTCTCCTGGTTTTTAGCCTATCTCTTTGTTTTATTCTACTTTAATTTGCCTTGCAGGCAGCCCTTTAGCTCTGTCTTCCTTAAGTGTTGATTTTACTTAGAAATATATTTGAAGCCCTCTCTTTTTACTCCTCCAATTCTCCGGAGGTGATTGTATCTACCGCTATTATCTTTGTGGGGAACAAGCAGCACAACAATAGATAAGCCTTGAGTTTTAGAGTAATGTGCAGCTGGAAAATTAAGCTATGACTAGGAATTGGGACTTTGTTTTATGGGCAACAGAAGGATTGTCAGCACAGAAATATAAGGAAAATGCTGTGGCTAATGCAAGGGTAATGAGAAAATGCCTAGGCCTAATCACAAATGTTGTCCTGTCCTGGACAAAAGTTTGTCCCCTTCTACTTCAAGGATGCAATCCAGCCCTCAAGGGTGCAATCCAGCCCTCAAGGGTGCAATCCAGCTCTCAAGGGTGCAATCCAGCCCTCAACAGGGAGTAATCTCAATTTTAACTTCAATAAATTATAAAAGAGCTTTTCTGGACTCACATTAAATCAGTTTCAATGATAGAAGCTTTGGGGTTTAACAGCTCCAACCTTAATTATCTAGGGGGAAAGTATAATGTATATAGATAGAAAGGTAGGGAAAAATTCATAAGCTTATTGATGCATAGTGATTTCTTTGTACCTACTTGTGAATTAATTACACTTTACCCTTCTCCCATCTTTTTCTTCAAGAGCAGTTTTTGAGCAGTAGCACGCTCATTTTTTAAGAGTCCTCAAAGGCATTCCATTGCTTTATTTTAATAGCAGTTAAAATTTATTGATACCTGTTACTTTGCTTGCTTTCCTCATCCTTTTTTGTAACAACATCTTGATTTCTTTGGAAAACTATTTAACTCATTCAAAAGATCATGGTAGAATTAATTATCAAGGCACCACACCTTTCTTGGCTAAGAGGAGGACATGGGACACAGCTCAGCCAATCAGATTTTTCCTGAAATTTGGATATTTAGTGAAGTGAGATAAGGAAAGGAAATGGTTGAATATGACTTATTTCATTCCCAGGGTTTTGAACAGACTCTTTATGTTCTTACTCCCTATATTTCTATACTACCTTGATCCCTGAACTTTCCAAGGTTTGATTTTTCAGGTTTTCTTTCAGATCTTAGAGAATTTTATTCATATACATCAATAAAATTATCTAGGTTATAAGTTACCAAAAATAGTTTTTCATTGGTGGTAATTAGATATAACTAATTTATTTTTGTTAGAGGATCTTCAAAACCTTAAAAACAACAACAAAAAAAAAAAAACAAGAAAGCAATGCACCTCAAATTTTTCTTTTAATAAGGCAACAATTTCTGTTTCCAAAAGAACACTTATTTCTTACTAAATACATATGGATTTTCACATGAAGACACAGTGGATCAACCCTGGCTGTGTAGCTTAATTGATTAGAGTGACATCCAGATACTCCAAGGTTACAGGTTGGATCCCTGGTCAGGGCACGTACCAGAATCAACCAATGAATGCATAAATAAGTGGAACAACAAATCTTTCTCTCTCTCTTTCTCTCTCTCTCTCTCCCTTTAAAGTTAATTAAAAACAACAACAACAATATGTCAACAATATGACACAGTGGATCATTGAGTGATCAAGCCTCGGAGAAGTTTTGAGCTTGAAAAGCAGTATGACAGGCTATCCTAATTTATGTCAATACTCGACTTTGAGCTTCTTGCAAGCAGAGACCTTGTTTCAGTCATCTTTATATCCTCCTTCTGAGCCTAGTGGTTTCTCTCCCCCATCCCCTATCCCAGTGGCTACTGTGGTGAAACATCTGGGCTTTGTTTTTACATTGTGTGTTGTAATTGCATTAATATTCACACAGAAACATGGTATCAACTATAAATTTATTGAGAACTTAATTATAAGAGTCCAAACTTGCTATCATTCTCCTACAAAGTACCCTGGCTTTAAATGAGTATAAACTTATGTAATAGTTTTTCATAGTTTATTTCCATCCTACTTAATTGTATTCAAATACTTCTGTTGAATGAATTAAAACTCTTCCAATGGTTCTCAACCATGGATGCATATTAGAATCGCCTGCAGAGCTTTCAAAAATACTGATTATAGATCTCCCCCAGAATCAGTCTCCCTGAAGATGGAATCTGGAAATCTGCTTTCTCCCAAAGTCTCCAGGAGATTCTGAGGTGCACTCAAACCAGAATCAGTCCTTCTTTAACTCGGTTAGACCATCCTAGTAAGACACCGGTAGGTGTGAAAACTAGAGTCTTCTTTTTTCCTATTAAGTATATATGGTTTTAAAATTGAGGAAGTGTGAAATTTGGCTGTCATCTGACTATACTTTGCTTATAACATTAAAGAACAAGATAATAGAGCTCAAGAAAAAGGCTGTTTCTTTATTTTTTCACTAGAAGCCTGATGCACGAAAATTTGTGCACTGGGGGGAGGGTGTGTCCCTCAGCCCAGCCTGCACTCTCTCACAGTCCAGGATCCTACAGGAGATGTCCACCTGCTGGCTTAGGCCCACTCCCTGGATGATTGGGCCTAAGCTGGCAGTCAGACATCCCCCTGGCAGCCTGGGAGCCCTTGAGGGATGTCCACGGGGAGCGGGACTAAGCCATTAGTTGTATATCCTTAGTGCTGCCGTGGAGGCAAGAGAGGCTCCGCCACCTTCACTGTGCTGGCCAGCCATGAGCCGGCTTCTGGCTGAGTGGCGCTCCCCCTGTGGAAGCGTACTGACCACCAGGGGGCAGCTCCGGTGTTGAGCATCTGCCCCCTGGTGGTCAATGTGCCTCATAGTAACCGGTCATTCCTGGTCGTTCCACTGTTAGGGTCAATTTGCATATTACCTTTTTATTATATAGGATTTCCCCCCATTGTACCATTTCCCATTGGGTTATAAGAAATTATATTGCTTCATAGAGAGCAAATGGGATTGGGGGGAGGCTAGATAATTTACTGTCTTTTTTGAGTTTCTGATGTCTATGTGGACACTTCAATCTTTTAAGAGGACAGGATCCATACCTTTTCTGATTCCATTTCATAGAATACACAGTTTGTAAAAGCACAAATTACTGGTAAATTATGCAATCCAAATGATTTCTAATTAAATTTATATTAACTCAAAACCCTTGGAGGCATGGATTTTGGTTGGAAACACAGAGATGATTATTGTGCATGTGTCTATGTATATGTATGTGTGTACCTGTGTATATATACACACAAAAATATACACATATACATCACACATGTATGTATATTTACACATATATAATTGTGTGTTGACATTACTTTTCTTCTCTGATACATGTATTAAGTTTAAATCAGTAACCACTTAACTTTTCAGATATTTGAAGACAGCCTCCAGTTTTTCCCTTCTCTAGGATAAACACAGGGAGTTCCATACATGCCATGGTTTTATGAATATTCATTATGCTCACTATCCTGTTTATAATTATATTGTAGTTACTTTGACCAAGCATCCATTATGTGTCAGGCACTGTTCTAAGTGCTGATTATGTACTAAGTCATTTTATTCTCACAGCAACATTAGTAGAAAGTATTTGTTTTTTAAAGATCAGGACACTGAGGCACAGATATATTAAGACATGTTAGAAATCCACCCTAGATCACAACCACAATTCTGGCAATTCTTCACCTGCATTCTCAGTTACTATACTATAATGATTTATATTCTGTGCAGCAATATATAGTCGAATCTAAAAATGCGACCAAGCTATCAATCCATTAGAGAGTATAAGTGGGGAAAGGAAAATTTTTCTTAAATTTGTTTTAAAATAACCTTTTGTTTTTGGTCTGCTACATAAAGCAATAATTTTTATAGATCTTTTTCCCCCTGAACAATTCATTGAACCCTTTGGTACTATTATGTCTCTTGACCATAATGCCTAGGGCTATGATATAAAATCTACAAAACTATACTTGGTTTATGGTATGTTATACATATACAATTTTAAACTTCTAGCAAATGTTTAAAACTACTGACACAGTAGTGATTCCATTTTGATCTCACTTGTGTGTGCCATCTTTGAAAGGTAATGCTTCAAGAAGTGACATCTAATGTAAGAGTCCCCAGTGTTCATCATACCTTCAGGTTAATCTTTTCTTTAATGCTTAGGTGCTCACAGGCAATGAGGTGGGATAAATATATCAATTCCAGCACATCTGAAGTACAGGCAGAGAAAAATCTGTGCTCAGTGGTGCAGTGTGTCAGCAGAGAAGCTTAAGCCTATCTGGAATGTGCACCACTGAACTTGGGCATCTGGTCAATGTTTAACACCACCAGTGCAGTGCAATTTTATTGTAATCATTTATTCTAATGTCAAGGCCAAGAGAAGCATTTCCACCAATTTCTACTTTCCCATCAGTCACAATATGTACTCCAGAACTCTCAATGTAGGGACTTCAATTTGCATATTAGTACAGAAGCAAAATACTAGTATATTTATTCCTTTCATCATTGGAAGGTGAGACAGAGAGGTGATCATGGGAACAATGGGAGCAAGGACTAGCTATTTCTAAATCTTTCAGTTCTAAAACATACCTGTCTAACAGATACCGTTTTAATCAGGATTTCGAAATACAACAAAACATTGTAATATTTGGGAATCAGCAGCTTAAAGGAGCAGACAATTTTCAGAGTTACTTATTATTTTAGAAAGATTACATTTTGGTCTATCCTATAGTCTGAAGATTGGAACACAGAGATATTCCACACACTAAACTGAAATAATTAACAAAAGCAGCATCTTAAGTAAAAATAGACACTGAAACTACCAAATGTATTATTTTGATGTTACTATTCTGTTGAGTTGGTCCACAAACTTTTGAGGATTTTTTCAATAAATTTTCTAGATTAAAAGCTATTTGAACTTTGTACATATGTGGTCATAATAAAGGGTATCTGAGCAACGCTATATCACAGCTTATAAACCATTGAAGGGAAAGAGAAAAAATAACTATATATTGACATTATATCTTGATCCCATCACATCTTTGCATAATTTCTTTTCCTCCCCTCCTACATTCTATTACATGTCCTATGCTTGACGTTCCTGCTCCACATGATCTAGTTCTGATAGCCCTCTCTTCTTCATCAGTATTAGCCAAGCAATTCCATCTCTCCTTTATCTTTTATGAAATTACTAGAGGCCTGGTGCACGAAAATTTGTGCACTCAGGGGGGTTCCTCAGCCTGGCCTGCGCCCTTAGCCATCTGGGATCCCTTGGGGAATGTCCACCTGTTGGCTTAGGTCTGCTCCCCAGGAGATTGGGCCTAAGCTGGCAGTCAGACATCCCTCTGGCAGCCCAGGAGCCCTCAAAAGATGTCCAACTGATGGGAGGAGTGGGCCTAAGTCACAATCGGATATCCTTAGCACTGCCAAGGAGGTGGGAGAGGCTCCTGCCACCACTGCTGCACTTGCTGCCATCAGCCAGGCTTGTGGCTGAGCAGAGTTCCCCCTGTGGGAGCGCACTGACCACCAGGGGGCAGCTCCTGAGTTGAGCGTCTGCCCCCTGGTGGTTAGTGCGCATCATAGCGAACGGTCATTCCTGGTTGTTCTGCCATTAGGGTCAATTTGCATATTACTCTTTTATTATATAGGACTATGTTTTACTACTAGTGGCTCAGTGCATGAAATTCATGCATGGGGAAGGGCCCTCAGCCCGGCCTGCACCCTCTCCAATCTGGGACCCCTCAAAGGATGTCCTACTGCCAGTTTACAGGGATTGGGCCTAAACCGGGAGTTGGACATCTCTCTCACAATTAGGGACTGCTGGCTCCTAACTGCTCACCTGCCTGCCTGCCTAATTGCCCCTAACCACTCTGCCTGCTGGCCTGCTCACCCCCAAATGCCCCCCCACAAGCCTGATCACCCCCAATTGCCCCCCGTGCCAGCGTGCTCACCCACAACTGCCCGCCCCCCCGCCAGCCTGCTCACTCCCACCTTGCCTCCCCACTGGCCTGCTCACCCCCAACTGCCCCCCCTGCTGGCCAGCTCAACCCCACCTTCCCTTCCCACTGGCCTGCTCACCCCCAACTGTCCCCTGCTGGCTTGCTCACTCCAAACTTCCCCCCTCCACTGTCCTGATCACCCCCAACTGACCCCCACTGATGGCCTGCTCACCCCCAACTGGCCCCCCTGCTGGTCTGATCACCCCCAACGGCCCCACCCCTCACCAGCCTGATCACTCACAACTGCCATCCCATCCTGGCCTGATCATCCACAACTGCCCTCCCCTCTTGGCCTCTAACAGCCTCTATCTCAGCCCCGCCACCATGGCTTTGTCCAGAAGAACGTCTGGAAGGTCTCCTGAAAGGTCTCCCAGTCTAATTATCATATTACCCTTTTATTAGTATAGATAGAGGCCTGGTGCACGGGTGGAGACTGGCTGGTTTTCCCTGAAGGGTGTCCTGGCTCAGGGTCGGGGTTCCCTTGGGGTGTGGGGCAGCCTGGATAAGGGGCTGTGGTGGTTTTCAGGCCGGCCACACCCCCATGAGGTGAGGGTACCTCCTGGGGTGGCATGTCCAGCCTGGGTGAGGGGCTGAGGGCTGTTTTCAGTCTGGCCACACTCCCTTCAGGGTGGGGGTCCCTGCTGGGGTGCCTGGCCAGCCTGGGTGAGGGGCTGATGGCTGTTTGCAGGCTGGCCAAGCCCCCCAGTGGGGACCCTCACCCCAAGGGGCTGTGGCCAGCCTGGGTAAGGGGCTCATGGCTGTTTTCAGGCTGGCCACGTTCCCCAGCAACCCAGGCTCCCAGTCCCTCCTTGAGTGGAGGCCAGGGCAGGCTGGAAGCTTGGCTTCCTCCATTGCTAAGGGCAACCCAAGCCTCCGGCTCGCTCCAGCACTATGGCCACCGCCATCTTTGTTGGGTTAATTTGCATACTCACTCCTGATTGGCTGGTGGGTGTAGTGGAGTGACAGTCAATTTGCATGTTTCTCTCTTATTAGTGTAGATAATTGCATATGGTATTTTTTAACTTTAATAACAATAGTTCCACTTATCAAAATAAATTTTTTCTTATACTTTTTATTCCCCAGTTTGCATGATCTCTAACTTATTTACATTTTTGTTTTAAAATTTTCCTGACCCATGGCTACTGAATATTTAACCTGATATGGGCCATGATGTCAGTAGTCAAGTTTTCTCTCTGATTTTTTAATGTTCGCTATAGTATTCCAGACAAGTGGTTAACCAACCAGGTTTGCCTGGATGCCTCAGGGTGGGGAGCTGACCACTTCACAAAAGCAATCTAAGTGATATTATTCAATATCGTTCATTATATTATACCTATATGTGACTTTAATTTTTGTCAGTTGGTCCCAATTTTCTCCTCTGACACATGAAATTTTAAACCTCATTCACCTAACAATTTTCCTGATATTTAAAAATCCCTCCCTAACTTTTTCCTTTCTCTGGGATAAGCATGGTATTTGCATATATGACATAGTTTCATGAATATCCAACATAATCATTATCCTAGTTACTCTTTTCATATGCTCCATTTTTTTCATATGTGTCATAGATATGGAAATGTTCTACTCAGATCCCTCTTAAATCTTTTGCCCAGGTGAGGGGAGTGAGGTCAGAAACAGCCTTCATCTTTCAGTTCCTTCAGAATCAGAGTTAGGTGCAGGGCAAAGACTTAACCAAGGCCATGTACTTCCCAAAGCATACCACCTTTTTTGACAGAGGGAGGCAGAGGTATAAAGACTCAGCTTTTTCTGTCCAAAGGAGGAATAACTGATGACCAATACTAGCTCTATAGTGCCCCCACTGGGTTGGCTAAAGCTTTATTTCACTTCTCTGCCAAGTACTGTTTTTTCTCCCCACCCTGCCTTTTCACATATGTTGAGCCTTAATAAACATCTTGTACTTAAAATTTGATCTAATTGTCTACTTTGAGACAACCTAATCTAAGACAATATTTCTTTCTACTTATATTGCTCTTTGTCCAGACTAGTTCAGAATGTATTTTGAACCAAGTGGAGACCCTCTGTTTATTTATATTAAATGTAATTTTAAAAATATTTAACCATAAAATATTGAATCTGAATTTTTTAGAATTGTTTTGGATATAATTTTATCCTCCTATGTATTTGCTTCATCCAAGTTGTGTCATCTTAGCACATAATTACCACCAATTGTTTCCTAGTTGGTTTTTTTTAATATAAATTGTTAACTAAGTCATTTTTGAAAAGAGTCCTATTTACAAGTCTAGAATGTAGATTAATACACATCAGTTAATTAATGTTTATTGGTTATGATTATTTATTCAGTTAAGAATCTGTTTTGTTCTACTGAAAAAGTATTATCTCTTAAATAATTTTAAATTGCAGTATAAAGTATATACAGAAAAGTGCACAAAACCCAAGTCTTAGATTGATGACAGGCACAATCATGTATCTACCGTGCCAATCATGAAATGGAATATTACCAGCAGCTCAAAAGTTCTTCAAGTAACTAACTATACCTTCTTCCCTGAAAGTAACTTTTTCTAGCTTTAACATCATAGATTACTCTTGATTTTGTTTTAATACTTTTATATAAATTGAATGTTATAATTGTTGTTACTTTGTGTCTCTGGCATCATTCACTTAATATTATGTTTGCAAGATTAATAAATATTATTATGAACAATAGTACTACATAGATTTTTATTGCAGGATAGTATACCACTTTGTGAACCTATTCAATTTGCCCATCCATTTTATTGTATACTAGGAGCCCAGTGCACAAATTTGTGCACCTTGAAAGGAACTGTGGGCTGTGAGGCTACAGTGGGCACAGGGACAGGTCTTGGCCCATTCTCCATGCCCTACCCAGCCCCTCCTGCCATGGCCCCTGGTCCCCTGTCTGCCAGCAGCCCTGCTCCCCGCCACCACTGCTCCCATGCACTGATGGCACCAGCCCTGCTTGCACCCATTGACTGCATGGAGCAATTGGGGCCGGCACCAGCAGCAGGTGCTAGCAGGGCTGGCGCCATCAGTGGATGTGAGCGGTGGATGCTGCCCTGATTGCCCCTCAGTTGCAGGGGGAAATGGAGAAGCCCTCAGGGGCAATCAGTGCCGGCAGCCACCACTTGCACCTGCTGATGGCACTGAGCAATCGGGACCGACACCAGGCACTGGCAGTGGGTGCGAGCGGTGGCTCTAGCGCTGGCTGCAGGTGCAAGCAGGGCCAACACCAGCAGTGGGTGCTAATGGGGCTGTCACTGACAGTGGGTGCAAGAGGTGGCTGCCAGCCCCAATTGCCCCTCAGGAGCAGGGGGAGGTGGAGAAGCCCTGAGGTGCGATCAGGACCGGCAGCTGCTGCTCGCATCCGTTGATGGTGCCGAGCGATTGGGGCCGGCACCGAGCGCTGCCAGCAGGTCCAAGTGAGGCCGACACTGGCAACAGGTGCAAGCGCCAGGTGGATCCCTGGCATGCAGGAGCAAAGAATTTTCAGTAACCACCAGAGATTCACACCGATGACAGCGACTGGCACCTCGCCTTGGTCTGGTGCCCACGTTCACCTGCTCCACCATTCCGCTGACACCCGCCATGTTCCCCACTCTGCTGCCTGCTGCTGATGCCTGCCATGTTCCGCTCACACCCCCTGGTGGTCAGCGCACATTATAGCTACTGGTTGTTCGGCCATTTGGTCTATTTGCATATTAGGGTTTTATATAGTTGGTAGACAATTTTCTAGATTTGTTTTTTTTTTTTTTTCAAAAATCTTGCCTTGAAAATTATATTTTTATGTACTTAATATGGTTTTCTAGTAATAGTACACATAAGAATGGAATTGATGGGTCATGGAATATATCTGTGTTTGTCTTTGACAGATATCACCCATTTTCCGAAGAACTTGTACCAATTTGCACTTCTACCCACAGTATATGAGAGTTCCAGTTATTCAATAAACTTACCAGCACTTGTTACTCTCAATATTTTTTCATTTTAGCCAATTGTGGCAGTGAGAGGTAGTTGCATATCATAATCTATTTCTTTAGCTTTCATTGATTATTAGTGAAATAGGGCATTTGAGTTTTGAACATTTGGACTTCTTCTTCTGTGAAATTGTTATAAATGTTTTTAAAATTATTTTGGGTCCATTTTTCACTACTGATTATTGTTTTGATTATCTCTCTTCCCCTACTGACTATTGGCAAATTTCATATGGTTTGGATATAAATAGTATGTTGGTTATGTTTAAAAATATATTATTCTACTCTGTGCCCTGCTTTGTAACTTTCTTAATGTCTAAAAATAAGAGACTTTTAAAAATACTTAAGTAGTTCAATTACTGATTATTTCCTTTATAGTTATATATTTTTTTTGTCCTGATATCTTGGTCTGATTCCAAGGTCTTGAATATATTTTTCTATATTATTTTCTAGAAAGCTTATATTTTTACCTCTCAGAAAGGGGTTTAAAAATGAAGTAGAAGAAATAGTTTATCTATTTCTCTTTGATTCTGTCAAATCTTGCTGCAGATATTTTGAAGCTGTGTTTTTTGCATACCAACTAAGAATTGCTGTCTTCTTGATGAAGTGATCCTTTTATTGTTAGAAATATTTCTGGTTTGACTAATATAAAACATATTTTTGCAAGATATTGATATATCTTCATTAATTTTTGTTAGTATTTGTGTGATGTAGTTTTCTATTCTTTTACTTTCATTCATATTATGGCTTTTTATTAACATGTATGTCTTGTAAAAGCACATATTTGGGTTTTGTTATTTTATACAATCTATAATCTTTATCATTCAATTATAGTTTTTAGTCTACTTATATTTAATGTAACTATTAATATATTTGTGTTTGTCTATTGTCTGTGTATTTGTTTTTCATTTGTTCCATCTGCTCTTTGCTTCAACATTCCTTCTTTGTTTCTTATTCTTCCAGGGCATAGAATTCTATGTTGGCAATAATTTGTATCTTGTCATTGAGATCTATCATTTATCTTCCTATTCCTTTGTATGCAATGGATCTTTTATCTTCGGTTATGTGGGCAATTTCTCCCTTTCTTTCATTTTCACACTTTTATTCTTATGTTTTCTTTGTTTTTACCTTCCTACATATGTAAGATCATTAGAATAAATTCAAATTATTTCTTACATGTTTTCTCTTTTATTTTTTTATTATTTGATTTAGTATTTACTAATCTTGTTTCCTGTCATGTTTAGGTTTTAATTACATAGTACTTATTTTTTTAGTCTTGTAGCTTCCATTTTTTATTTTATATATCCTAATTACTTGTTGAGATCTTTATTTTGTCAATTTTCTTCCATTTTCTTTAATGTGTTATTAATACTGTCATTTTAAGTCCCTGTCCATTAGTTTTAATATGTGGATAATCCTTAAGTTTCCTTTTACTGTCTATTTTGCCTTCGTGATTACATCCATCCCATTTAATGCATCTTCTCATATCTCATAATACTTGGTTGTATGCTATCAATAGATACCCATAGAGATAGAAATTGATGCCTTTTATTTCCAGTAAATGTACTGTTTTATGCAGATATTCTGAAAGGCTTATATTCCGTCTAATCAGATATTGAACCAAGATAGAACTGGGTTGAAAATCCAGTTGGTTTAGTGAGCTTCTTTTTAGAGCTTGCTTATTAGCTAGATAAGTGCATTCATTTCTCATTAAAAATATGAAATCATTTGGTCAGAGAAACTTATTATTTTAATGGTAGCTTTAATAGAAATCTGATGTACTAACCTGTTTGGGGTAGCATTTCCTAAGCTATGGTCAGGAGGATTATATGTTAAAGAGGAAAATATTAAATTACTTGGTCAAAAACTTTTTGAAACACTGCACTGCCTGGTAGGTATTTGCAAAAGCACTTAAACACAACAAATCCCTGTGTTAAACAATAAAATAGGTTTTTCAGAAATATTTGATTTGGGAAAACTTTTATTTTTGCCTGAAAACCTATCACTATCTCACAAAACACTACTATTCTTAGGAACATTTTGGGAAGCTTGACATAAAGGAATATCCAAGTCTACTGTCAATTCTCTTTTCTTTTTTTGTGTGCCTGTTTTTTTCTTCTATTTCTTATTGCATGGCTTTATCACCATGTAAATATTATATGTAAAGTTGATGAAATGTCTGAATCCCTCTGGCTTACTGAAAATTCCCCAGAGAGTTCATACTATGTTTAGATACAAATTCTGTTGTCTAAACTTCTCTTTCCTTTGTTATGACAACTGTATTAGTTTCTTATGCCTGCTGATGTAAATTACCATAGATTTAGTTGCTAAACAACACTATTTTATTAGGTGACAGCTCTGGTTGTTGAAAGTCTGACTGGCTGGTGATTGGGCTCAAATTAAGGTGCTTGCAGGGCTGCATTTTTTTCTGAAGGTCTAGAGGAGTATGGTAGGTAGAATAATGGGCCTTCATCTGTGCCCAAATCCTTTTATCCCTGGAATTTGTGTTACATTATCTGGCAGAAGGTACTGGAATTACAGGTGGAATTAAAAATGCTGATTAGCTGACCTTGTAGTAGAGTTTATTTTGGTAGGTCCATAAAAGTGAAAGCAGGGGGTAGAAGAAGCACGAATGTCTTATGCAGCATGAGAAATACAATCAGCCATTATTGGTTTTGAAGATCAAAGACAGCCAAAAGCCAAGAAACGTGTGCAGCCTGCAGAAGCTGGAGAAGTCTAGAAAATAGATTCTCTTTGAGAGCTTTCTGATGGCCTGCAGCCCTTTGGAACTTTGTGAAACCTATTTCAGATGGGTGACCTTCAGAAGTTTAAGATGATTGTGAACATTAATTTTATGTCTCAACTTCACTAGGCCACAGTGCAGGGAACTAAGATATTTGATCACAGGCCAGTCCAGATGCCATTGTGAAGGTATTTTATAGATGAGATTAACACTTAAATCGGTAGACTTACCCTCTATAATGTGGGTGGGTCTCATCCAGTCAGTTGAAGGCCTTAAAATAAAGACTGATCTCCACCAAAGCAAAGGGAATTCTACCAGCAGACTGCTTTAGCGTTTGAGCTGCAACGTAACTCTTTTTTAGGTTGCCTTCGTGTCATGCAGATTTCGGATTTACCAACCCCCACAATATATATATATGTATGTGTGAATACCGCCCTCCCCCAATCCTTATTGTTTCTCTAGAGAACACTGATTAATACAATAATAAATTTGAGTTGTTTTAAACCATCACATTTAGGGTAGTTTGTTACAGTAACAATAGGAAATAATACAAGGATAATCCATTTCCTTGTCTTGTTTTTATAATCCAGGATAATTTCTTTATTTTAAGGTCAACTGATTATCAACCTTAATTTTATTTGTAATCTTAATTCCCTTTACCTCTTAACATAATATATTCACTTTCCTTGGGCATTATGCTGTGGGCATCTTTGGGGACAGGTTCATTATTCTGCCTACTACCACAACCATTTTATCAAAACATGAAAGTACTAATTTTGATATTTAAAGAAAACCAATTAGTGCTGATTTCAATAAATTTGCTTGGTCCATAGAATTCTTGTACTTAAATTATTCTTGATTTTCAGGCATTGAGCATTTGCTGGATAGATGGTTTCTAGCTCTAGGATCTTAAAATTCTGGTTCAAAATGAAAGAAGCACTATATTGCTTCATATTTTCCAAAACTAGAGTCACTAAGTTATTATGTTAAAGAAAACTTTGGAGCCAAGGCTTTGTGATTATAATTGGCAAAATCAGTTAAGCTCATTTTTAATCTGTTCAGATGATCTCTGTATAAAATTTTATGCAACTATTTATTCTTTGCACTAAATGTTAAAATAGCATTTTAATAGCTAACCTATTATTTGACAGTTGTTATTAATAAAGAAAATAAAGTTTTTTAATCATCATGGTCTTAACATCATCTTAGTTTGTCATTTGTTACCAGTTCAAAAAGCATAGTATTTTAATATACAGAGTATTTGATGTGTGCTTCATTTTTGGAATGCACATGTACACACACGTGCACACACACACACAGATTTAATTTAGCTTTCTAATTCATTTGCATAGCTTTTAAAGCTCCTTTACAAGGACAATGCACCATATTTTTTTCAAGGCCAAAATAGTGGTAAAGTGCTGACAGTCCTTGTCTAGCTTTAGGCTTAACAGCAGAATTTTCATTACAGCAAAACCAGAGGGACTTTGAGCTTGAGAGCAGAGGAAGGATGAAGCCATGCTGATTGTTAACAGATATGGTCCTGAGCATACAAGAGTAAGGGACAACTGGGTAACTGGGTCTCACGTGCTCCCTGCCTTCCTAGATTATAAATGGAAGGAAAACAAATATTATAAGTGATTTATTCTAGAATATTTAATCAGTGCTATTACTAAGGTCTTATGCTTACATAACTATCAGCAGTAAATATTTGAATTGCCATTCAAATATATAAGGCTAGACTATCATTCTGGTTAAGAATGTAGGTTGTAATAGAAAAAGTCCTCATGTATGATTTAAGATGGACTGTTTAGACCTAATGTAGCACTCACCTGGTTTGTGTCACTGAGCAAGTCATTTAACCACTTCCTCTGCAAAATGAAGACATTGAATAGATTATCACTAAAGCCTTTGCTAATTCTTTTAACCCATCATTCTAATTACATGACATTTTTCTAATTCCTCAGAATTAAATCTACCTCTTTTTTTTTTATTATTAAATCTACCTCTCTCTTTTTTTTTTTAGATTAAGTATTAGGAACATAAACTGTCTTTTGTCTTAATCTAATCATTCTTAAATGTTAGTGTCCCTGGAATTATGTCTGACATATCCTTTGTATTCACTTCAGCAATAAGGAAAATACTTGAAAAATATATATTTAATATTCATTAATGTAAAATAAACTAATTCCAAATATATCTTATGCATGAATGTTATTTATTTTTATGCATTAATGTTTTTATATTTAAGAGTTATTTGGTAGCTCTCTTCTTAATTTTTTAAGGAATTACTGGACTGCTTTCCATAGTGGTAGTACCAGTCTATATTCCCACCAGCAGTGGATGAGGGTTTGCTTTTCTCCACAACCTCTCCAACATTTATTTTTGCCTGTCTTATTGATAATGGCCACTCTAACAGGTGCGAGGTTGTATCTTATTGTAATTTTGATTTGCATTTCCCTAATTGCTAGTAAGATTAAACATCTCTTCATATATCTATTGGCTGTTCATATGTCTTTTTGGGAGAGGTGTATTTTCAGGACCTCTGCCCTCGTTTTGATTGGGTTATTTGTTTGGTGTTGAGTTTTATGTGTGCTTTATATATTTTGGAAATTAAACCTCTATTGGAGCTACTGTTTGCAAATATCATCTTCAATCTGGTTGACTGCCTCTTTGTTTTGTTGTCAGTGTCTTTTGCTGTGCAGAAGCTATTTAGTTTGATATAGTCCCATTCATTTGTTTTTGTCTTTACCTCCCTTGCCTTTGGGGTCAAGTTCATAAAATGTTCTCTATGACCAAGGTTCATAAGTTTGGCACCTATATTTTCTTCTATGTAACATTGTTTTGGATCTTATATTTAGGTCTTTGATCCATTTTGAATTAATTTTTGTACATGGGGACAAACTGTAATCCAGTTCCATTCATTTGCATGTGGCTTTTCAGTTTTCCCAGCACCATTTATTGAGGAGACTATCTTTACTCCATTGTGTGTTTATGGCTCCTTTGTCAAAAATTATCTGTCCATATACATGTGGTTTTATAGCTGGGCTCTCTATTCTGTTCCAAAGATCTGTGTGTCTGTTTCTCTGCTAATGCCATGCTGTTTTGATTATTGTAGTTCTGTAGTATAATTTGAAGGCAGGTAATATGATACCTCCAGCTTTTTTTCTTTTTTTCTCAAGATTGCTTTTGTTCTTTTTTTCTCAAGATTGCTTTGGATATTCAGGGTCTTTGTGGTTTCATACAAACCTGATGATTTCTTGTTCTGTTTCTTTTAAAAAAATGACTTTGAGATTTTTATGGGGATTGCATTAAATCTGTATATTGCTGTGAGTAATATGGCCATTTTAACTATGTTGATTCTTCCAATGGGATATTTTTCCATTTTGTTGTGTCTTTTTCAATCTCTCTTAATAATGCTTTGTAATTTTCAGTATATAGGTCTTTCACATTCTTTGTTAAACTTATTCCTAGGTATTTTATTCTTTTGGTTGCAATTGCAAAATGAATTGTTTTTTTCATTTCTTTTTTTGAAGTTTTGTTGTTAGTATACAGAAAAACAATGGATTTTTTTGTACATTCATTTTGTATCTTTCTACTTGACTGTATATTTATTGTTTCTAATAGTATATTGGTGTAGTCCTTAGGGTTTTCTATATACAGAATCATGTTTTCCACAAAAAATGACAGTTTTACTTCTTCCTTCTCTATTTGGATGCCTTTTATTTCTTTCTCTTACATTATTGCTCTGGCTAGGACTTCCAGAACTATGTTGAATAAGAGTGGTGAGGGTGGACATCCTAGTCTTATTCCTAATCTTAAAGGAAAAGCTTTCAGTTTTTTACCACTGAGAATAATATTAGCTGAGGGTTTATCATATATGGCCTTTATTATGTAAATATATACCAAAAAAAAATGGGTATATACCTGTAAAGCTTGAAAACATGTATTTGCAAAGATATATGCACCTCTATGTTCATTGCAGCATTATTCACGGTGGCCAACACATGGAAACCACCAAAATGTCCTACAATAGAGAACTGGATAGAAAAGATGTGGTACGTATACACAGTGAAATACTATTCAGCCAATAGAAAGAATGAAATACTGCCATTTGCAACAACATCGATGGACCTTGAGAACATTGTGCTTATTGAAATAAGTCAGTCAGAAAAAGCTAAAAACCATATGATTTAACTCATATGTGGGATATAAAACTGAAACTGATGAACACAAACAGCAGTGTGGTGGTTGTCAGAGGGAAAGTGGTGGGGGGTGAAGAGGGTTCTAATATATGATTAGGGGAGAAGATTTGACTTGGGTGATAGGCACAGTACAATATACCAATCTTGTAACATAGAATCCCACACCTGAAACTTATCTATCTATATATATATAACCCTAATATGCAAATAGACCAAACAGTGGGACAACCGAACAACTGGTCACTATGATGTGTGCTGACCACCAGGGGGTGAGGGTGGAACATAGCGGGCATCAGCCGTGATGGGATGATGCAGCAGGTGAGCAGGGGCTCCAGACCAAGGCAGGGCAATGGTTTCTGTCATCAGGGTGAGCACCTGGTGGTTACTAAAAATTTTTTGCTCCCACATGCTGCAATCCCACTGGGTGCTCTCACCTGCTGCCGGCGCTGGCCCTGCTCGCACCCACTGCTGGCTCCTGGTGCCAGTCCTGAATACTCAGAGCTGTCAGTGGGTGCAAGTGGCGGCTTCCAGCCCCAATCGCCCGAGAGCTTATCCACTTCCCCCTGCTCCTGAGGGACAATAGGAGCAGCAGCCGCCACTCACACCCACTGATGTCACTGGCTCTGCTCACACTTGCTCCTGGTGTCAGACCCAATTGCTCCACGCCATCAGTAGATGTAAGCAGAGGTGGCAGGAGCAGGGCTGCTGGCAGACAGGGGGTTGGGGGCTGCAGTGGGAGGGAATGGGTGGGAGGGAAGAGGATGGGCTGAAACCCGTCCCTGTACCCATTGCAACCTCGTAGCCCTCAGTTCCTTCCAAGGTGCACGAATTTGTGCACTGGACCCTTAGTATGATTATATAAACCAGTGTCACCCTATTAATATATCAATAAAGAAAAAAATAAAGAACAACCCTGGAAAAAAAGGAATCATTTTAAGTTAGGTTTTAATATCTAACATTGTAACTTTTGTTTGTGTAACATTGCTTCTCAGAAATCTAGACATATTCATTATTTTGATTGCCTGCACTTAAAATACTCCTGGCAATTACTAGAAACCACCAACTCTACCAGTTTCTCATTACTTGTCTTTTACTGTAAGTTCTGTTGGTCCTGTGGAGCATTTGAGATGGAAGGACAATCTTAAGAGGCTGGACAAGTGATTAGAATGTAAATGCCATTCAAATACATTCTAATATTGAAGCTGGAAGATCAGTGATCATTGTAGCTCTAGTGAGGGGAGGACACTGAGGAAAGGAAAGAACTGGTATACTGTGGCAAAGCAGTTATAGGTGACCAAGCCATATTTAGGATTCAGGCCAGGATGAAAGCACAGATATTAAAGTGCCCCCCAAACAGGGTGTTTTTTAAAGAATGAGTTGATCAGGGATGATTGTTTTGTAGTTGATATATCTTGTGGTGCCATTTCCACCCAAAAGCAGAAGCTCTGGTAGGTTGCTGTCTAATTGAATTAAGTTAATAGTAAAATGTATGGGGAAAAAAAAAACAAACACCACAACGGGAAATATTCAGCTTATCCTAATATATAAAAACCCAAGGTCCGTAACATCCAAAATGACCAAAGTCTTGACCGACCGGAAGTCAGTCCTACCACCAGTGCGGGTGCGACTACCCAGCACTGACTGCTGAGGGGGCTGCAGATCAGGCCTGGAGAGAGCCCGAAGAGAGAGACAGGGTCTGATCCGCAGCCTCCGTGGTAGCTGTTGATCAGCTGTTGCCTCTCTCTTACTCTCCGGGCTTCGCCAGCAGCTGCGCCTCTGTCTCTCTCAGGGCCTCTGCGGGGGCTGCTGATTAGCCCTGCCTCTCTGATCAGACCTGGAGATAGGCCCAGAGATGCTGACTGGCATAAAAACTGACCAATCAGACCCAAATCTGGGTGAACTGTGAGGAGCCAATGGCTGCCTAGGAGGCGGAGCTTTTGATGCTGACTGGCATAGAAACCAACCAATCAGAACCAAATCTGAGTGAACTGTGAGGAGCCAATGGCTGCCTAGGAGGCGGAACTTTTGACGCTGACTGGCATAGTAACCTACCAATCATAACCAAATTGGCTGGCAGGGGAGGGCAGTTGGGGGTGAGAGCAGACTGGCAAGGGAAGGGCAATTGGGGGCAAGATCAGGCTGGCATGGGAAGGCAGTTGGGGGCAATCAGTCAGGCTGGCAGAGGCAGTTAGGGGCAATCAGGCAGGCAGGCAAGTGAGCGGTTAGGAGCCAGTGGTCCCAGATTGTGAGATGGAAGTCTGACTTCCTGTTTAGGCCCGATCCCAGTCATATATCCCCGAGGGTCCCAGATTGGAGTGGGTGCAGGCTGGGCTGAGGGAACTCCCCTCCATGCACGAATTTCATGCACCAGGCCACTAGTGTACTATAAATACCCGAGGAAACAGGAATCTAAAAAATGAATGAAATGTAGCAGAAGAAGAGAAAAGACCACCCATGCTAATTTTTTCCTTGTCAGGGGAAGGATATTACTAGGATATATCCATATTGCCCTTTCTTGACAACAGAGTCTAAATGAGAAGGATAGCTGATATGACAATTTTTGCTTGACTAAGTAACATTAAGAAAGAAATGTAAAAATATTAAGTGTATATACACATGTTCCATCCATAGGTGCCATGGAACAATTTAAAAAGTTAAAAATCCTACATTGCTGCTAAAATCAAGGAAGACATCACCATATTCTATTCCTAATTATTGGAAAGCTATTAATAGGAAGGAGTATATAAATGAAATGACAGTTGCTCCTGAAATATTTCAAAGGGAAACAAACCACCAAAACAATACCCACATGCATCATGCAAATTTTAGAAAGGTCAAGAATTTTTAAGAAAATAAAATAGAGAGTAAAATGCCCAGTGTTTTGAAAATCACCCATCTCATCTCATTGCTAACAGATCCACAGAATGCTGCATATATTTCCATTGTATTTTCTGAACTTAGACAAAGGGATACAGGAAAGTGACAACTTAAAATTTATTCCCTCTTAGCAATGAAAAATTAAACTTCTAAATATGTTGGGTTTTTTTAATACTTAATAAAGAAGCTGTTGTTTTATTTTTACTTGCATTTTAAAACTGATTTACTTGGGGTTACTTACTCTGCTATCAAATTAAACATGTATTCATCAAATAAAAGAAGATTGAAAAGTCCAATCAAAGTTAAAAGTTAGTACTTTATGCCTGTTTAAATCCATATATATATAGTCACTAGCAAAACAAAGTGCTTACATTTTTGACAATATTTTTATACTGAATATATGCCATACAAATTTAATATTTTATATTTATATTACTATTAGAGTCCCAATGCACAAAATTCATTCGGGGGGGGGGGGGGGGTCCCTCAGCCCAACTTGCACCCTCTCCAATCCAGGAGCCATCAGGGGATGTCCTACTGATGGCTTAGACTAACCGTGGGCAAACTACGGCCCGTGGGCCGGATCCGGCCCGTTCGGCTGTTCTATCCAGCCCGCAGAGCCGAAAGAGCGGAGGGTTCTCTTGCTCTCCCCTCCGCTCCTTTACTTTGAATTTATATTAGTTCACACAAACACTCCATCCATGCTTTTGTTCCAGCCCTCCAGTCCAGTTTAAGAATCCATTGTGGCCCTCGAGTCAAAAAGTTTGCCCACCCCTGGCTTAGACCCACTCCCCGTGGTTCTCTGCTCTCTGCGGGGCCTGGCGGTTTCATCACCGCTGCAGTGATGAAGCCACCACGCCTCGCTGTCCTCTGTCTGCGGGGCCTGGGGGCTTCGCCACTGCCATGTGAATGAAGCCGCCATGCCGCACTGTCCATTCTCTGTCTGCAGGGACTGGGGGCTTTGCCGCCACCACGCGAATGAAGCCATCATGCCTCACTTTCCACTCTCTGTCTGCCAGGCCTAGGGGATTCGCCTCTGCCGCACGAATGAAGCTGCCATGCCCTGCTGTCCACTCTCTGTCTTCCGGGCCCAGGGGCTTCACCACCACTGTGGCAATGAAACCCCCATTTCCCGCTGTCCGCTCTCTATCTGCCAGACCTGGGGGCTTCACCACCGCCACTGCAGGAAGGAAGCCGCCATGCCCTGCTGTCCGCTGTCTGTCCAGCGGTGGATAAGCAGCATGGCTGGATGAACCACTCGCCTGCCACCCCCCTGCCGCCCAGCAGGGCTGACAGACCGAGGACTCCAGTGGTGGGTCTGACAGGACCAGGGACTCTGTCAGGGCTGAGGGGACTGGGCACCGCCATCTTGTGGCTATGGGCACTGCCATCTTTGTGACGGAGTGATGGTTAATTTGCATATTACCCTTTTATTAGATAGGATTGCTCTACTGCCATTTTTATCTCTTTTTATTTTACAAAAGTGGATGAATTTATATTTTTCAGCATTTAAATAAACAACTTAAACATATGCATTAAAATAACAGCTAGTAAAACATTAGTAAAAGTAGGCCTAAAATAAGTTTTTCTTAGGAATTATTTTCAGTGATCATACAATGATATGTAAATTAGTCTTTTCTCTCAATAAATATATGTGTTAAAAGATTGAATCAATGCATTAATGAATGGATATGCCTATTTTCTTTTTTTTAAATATACATATTTTTATTTATTCCAGAGAGGAAGGGAGAGGGCGAGAGATAGAAACATCAATGATGAGAGAGAATCATTGATCAGCTGCCTCCTACACACCCCACATTGGGGATTGAGCTCACAACCCAGGCATGTGCCCTGACTGGGAATCAAACTGTCAACTCCTGGTGCGTAGGTTGATGCTCAACCACTGAGCCAGGCTGGATATGTCTATTTTCAAAGACATGGAGGAAAATCTGCATACATGCACATATATAAACACACATACAAAGTCATTAATGTGCTGCCTAAGACTCTATACCAGCCGTGGGCAAACTACGGCCCACGGGCCAGATCCGGCCCGTTCGGCTGTTCTATCTGGCCCGCGGAGCCGAAAGAGCGGAGGGTTCTCTTGCTCTCCCCTCCGCTCCTTTACTTTGAATTTATATTAGTTCACACAAACACTCCATCCATGCTTTTGTTCCGGCGCTCCGGTCCAGTTTAAGAACCCATTGTGGCCCTCGAGTCAAAAAGTTTGTCCACCCCTGTTCTAGACAAAGCCACAGTGGCTGCGTGGGCCGAGGGCTGACAGCCACAGCGGCTGTGAGGGCCAAAGGCCAACGGTGCAAGAGGTGGTGGCGTGGGAGAGGCAGTGGCGCAGTTGAGGCCACAGCGCAGGCCAGTCCAGTGCCACGGCCCCTTTCACAGAGGCAGCAGAAAAGGGGCTGCATGGTCCCAGTCCCAGTGCTGCTCCTTCAATAGAGGCAGCCATAGAAGCAGTGGTGCAGGCCTGGTTCTGGTGCCACATCTCTGCAGAGGCTGGATGGGGTGTGACATGCTGTGCCTCAACCTCCCACAATCCCTCCCCCAGCCAGCCTGTCCCCACTCATGGGTGGGGAGCGGGGCCAGCACTAAGAAGTGAGGGCCGAGGACCAGCAGTTGCCTCGGCTGGCCGTGGCAGCTGCAGTGGGGTGATGGGGGCAGCGCCTTCCTCTGATCGGCCCAGTTGCCTCCTGCTGTCAGTAGGACATCCCCTGAGGGCTCCAAGACTGTGAGAGGGGGCAGGCCAGGCTGAGGGAACCCCCCAGTGCACAAATTTTCATGCACTGGGCCTCTAGTCTATCTACACTAATAAAAGAGTAAGATGCAAATTGACCATACCTTCACGATACCCACCAGCTGATCAGGAGTGAGTATGCAAATTAACCCAACAAAGATGGAGGGTTAATTTGCCTATGCAGGCGCCAAGTGGCCAGAGGTGGGGCGGGACACTGCCTCAGCCACTCCGGGCCTCTGGGCAGCATGGGAAGGCAGAAAGGCGGCTCCGGCCGGAGCAAAGGCAGTGCCGACAGCCAGGGGAAGGAGGGCCCATTCTTGCACAAATCTTCATGCATCAGTCCTCTAGAATATATATAAAAGGCTAATATGCTAAGTTTCTGATTGTCTGATGGGTCACTATGACATGCACTGACCACCATGGGGCAGATGCTCAATGCAGGAGCTGCTGAGCTGCAGTGACTTGGCAGCGGTGGTTCTTGGGTGATGCACCCCAAAACCAGAGAGGAGGGAACCCGATTCCACACAGGGCCTCACAATTCCACCTTTGGCCATGGGTTATGCTATTGCTGGGGCACTGTTGGCCCGAATCTAGTTTATTGCACACTTGCGTTTGCATTCCACACCCTGTATGACAGCAACTTTGCAGAATGCCCTCTTGCACTCTGGGACCCCTTGAGGGATGTTGGAGATCTGGTTTTGGCCCGATCTCTGCATACCAGGCTGAGGGACCCCACCTGCTGAAGGGACCCTG
The DNA here is from genome assembly GCF_963455305.1 of Plecotus auritus. NCBI lineage: Eukaryota > Metazoa > Chordata > Mammalia > Chiroptera > Vespertilionidae > Plecotus > Plecotus auritus. The sequence goes on along the minus strand of NC_137770.1, from coordinate 126,989,062 downwards.
CTCACTCTGCAGATGCCAGGGAGGAACCACGGGAGGTAGGCTCCAGGGTGTGTCTTGCCCATCTTGCCCAGTCCTGCCCCACCGGCCACCTTCTAATTAATTTTCTCTCAATGTGTATGACTCCATGCACTGGGTTACTAGGTAAATAAATAAGCTAAATAATAAAGCCTTGCTAATCTTTTTTTTTTTTAAGAATGTAGGGTTTTTAAAAAATATATTTTTATTGATTTCAGAAATGAAAGGAGCGAGAGAGAGATAGAAACATCAATGATGAGAAAGAATCGTTGATAGGCTGCCTCCTGCACACCCCACACTGGGGTTGGAGCCCATAATCGGGGCATGTGCCCTGACTGGGAATCAAACTATGATCTCCTGGTTCATAGGTCGACACTCAGCCACTGAGCCATACCAGCCGGGTTCCTTGTGAAGCTTTTATGATCACTTATACAAATGCTTACAGATATAATTTTAAATTATTTATCATCTTTACATTCCTAAATATAGGTGACAAATTAGAAAATATGCCTATGTTAGTAGAAAACCATTGCCATACTAATACTCCAATTTTGAAGTAGTAAACATCCTACTCATTATGCGGAAGAACATTTCAGATAAAAAGTAAATCAGATGGACAGTAATTTGAGTTGTTCCTCCCCTTTCCAATCACCTCTTCCAGCTTTCTGCTTTTCCTACTTTCATACAATTACATTTTATTTTCAAGAATAAAAGCTGTCACATATCCAGAAAAGGTAGGTGCTAAACAAATTGTTGCAGGCTAATATTTGGGGTTAATTAATATGGGAACCCTATGAGAAACTTTAATAAAGAAATTGACTCTGAACTCTGTTTAGGACATTTGTCTCATCACAGTCCAAAAGAGTGGAGTATGCTCTCCATTAGACTGTCAGTTAAAATTATTAGGAACATTTTGTATGATATCTATGTCATCTTTAATTCTTCTTAGGCTCAACCAACTTTAAAGTAGGACACAATTGAGAGAATGAGAGCAAGAGCACTATTAGAATCCAAAATGGGAAAAATAAAAAAGTCTGAGGCAGAGAAAGAGAGTATTTGTAATTAGTACTTACTATGAATTTTATTTAAATTAATCATTTTATTAGTTATTTCAGCACAATCATGTGTGGTGGTTACATTTTCAGTTATTTACAGAAAAATTGGTGTGTTGAGAATCATGATCACATAACTAGAAATAATTTTAAATAATATATCTTCTTTATATAATGCCTGAGGTCTTTAATGGATATATTAAAATTAGTTGTTTTTAAATGGACTTGTACTTTACCACTGGGACATATTAAAATTTAATGAATACTTTACTTTCATTTATTAGTCAGTCAACCACACTGACTAAATTAATTTTAGTTCATCTTTAGCTCTTGAAATTTTTATTTTTTCAGACTTTCTGATAAGTAACCAGTTATTTTCCAAGCAAATACTTCATTTCAGAGCTTTCCACAAAAAGTAATATTTTTGACCTGGCTGGTGTGACTCAGTGGTTGAGCGTTGGCCTATGAACCAGAAGGTCACTGTGCCATTCTCGGTCAGGGCACGTGCCTGGGTTGTGGACTTGATCCTCAGTAGGGGGCATGCAGGAGGCAGTTGACCAATGATTCTCTCTCATCATTGATGTTTCTATTTCTCTCTCCCTCACTGAAGTCAATAAAAAATATATATTTAAAAAAGGAATATTTTTGTAAACCATCAAGTAAATATTAACTTCCTAAATTAATCTTTTATTTTGAAATTAGGTAGATTAGATTCTCTTTTGTCAAAACTTATAAACTGAGCACAGGAGCTTAATAAAAATTATTTCTTATGACTAATTAAGTATTTTCTGAAAAATATAAAGAAAATTTAGTGTGGTAAATTCAAAAGATTGACAGCAGTTATAAAGTTAAAAAACAATTTATTAGAGTATATAAAATCCATACTAGAAACAAGGGTGCATTCATGATACTAACTAACTTAAATTCTGAAGTGTATGATTAGCTATAATTCTACCTTCTGGTATTATTTTCTGAGCATAAGCTATGTAAATGCAATGTGCTTCAATTCTGTAAACTAGTAAAATGTAAAATTGCACTATGGAGTTTGTACACAATTAACAACATGGTGCAATTAAAACCTCCATTCAGCCAAAACCGGTTTGGCTCAGTGGATAGAGCATCGGCCTGCGGACTGGAGGGTCCCGGGTTCGATTCCGGTCAGGGGCATGTACCTTGGTTGCGGGCACATCCTCAGTGGGAGGTGTGCAGGAGGCAGCTGATCGATGTTTCTCTCTCATCGATGTTTCTAGCTCTCTATCCCTCTCCCTTCCTCTCTGTAAAATATCAATAAAATATATTAAAAAAAAAAACCTCCATTCAGCAGCAAATTTTAATATTTAAGATATTTTAGATTATTGTAAATTATGAAAATAGACATTCAGCAATTTACTAAGAATCTGTATTTGTTTACTGTTACTAAGGTAACAAATGATCACAATCTTAATGGCTTAAAATAACACATATTTGTTATTTTATAGAACAAGAGGTCAGAAGTCTGAAATGGATCTTACAGGGCTAAAATCAAGTTATTGGCAGAGCTGTGTGCCTTCTGGAGATTCCAGGAGAATTTGTTTCCTTGCTTTTTCCAGCTTCTAGAGACCATCAGCATTCCTTCTTTCCTGACTCTTCCCTCCATTTTCAAAGCACATCACTCCAACCTTTGTAATTACATCTCTTTTCTAACTCTGACCCTCCTGCCCTCCTGTTGTATTATTAAATGCCTACTGTATGCCAGACTCATACTAACTGCTGGTTATATAAGTTGATGAGAAAGACTTAGTTCATGCCAATGGAGCTTACATTTTGGTTGGAGAGACAGTAAAAAGTATATGGGTAAACATATTTATCTGCTGCATTTGGATGTTATTTTTTATGACTTATTTAAACTTCATGAGTCCTTCCTCTTGAATTGTGATAAATTTATTTTTATTGATTTGAAAGAGAGGGGAAGGGAGATGGATAGAGAGATAGAAATATTGATGAGAAAACCATTGATTGGCTGTCTTCTGCACACCCACACTGGGAATCAAGCCCGAAACCCGGGCATGTGCCCAGACTGGGAATCAAACCAATGACCTCTTGGTACATAGGTAAATGCTCAACCAATGAGTCACACGGGCCAGGAAAGATATTTTAAATTTGCAAATTTATCTCTGCAAGTTTTGTTTAAATTATTCATTTTGAATATCTCATTCTCTTTTATGTAAATGTGCATTCTTTTGAATTTCTTCCTCTGTCTTTGGAAAAAAGAGGCACATTTACTTGGTGACTGGGATAGAGGATGGTACTACTTGACCTCTGAGAAGTAGAAAAGGGAACCTTGGATCTAGTTGATATCCACTGCCTCATCACCAGTTTCTGTTGTGATGAGCAGATTTAATATAGTCCCTAGATCCATTAAATTGATTTCTTATGATGTGAGGGTGCTAAACTCACTGTTGGTTCTCTGGGAGAAATTCGAAGCTCAGTTGTTCTCTTTGACTGATTCAACCAACATTATTTTTGGCTCTTAAGATGCTATATTCTCTTTAGCCTCATGTGTTACCCCAGATATACTACATTGGGACATTGGCTAGGCTCTCTACCTCGAATCAACTTGCACTGGGGCTACTAATTTCTCTCCATAGTGTCTCCAAAAGACATTTGCCATTCTGTGTTGTCTCTGGGGTGTGAGGTAACTTCAGTGTCTCTTTGGGAGGTGAGGGAGTCTCTTTGTCTTTCTTTCACTTTCCCTTACCTTTTTTTCTCCTCTGTCTAACCATGCTTTTTTTCTCCCCTCTCTCTGTAACTTGTATGCATAATGGTGGACACAGACAATGAGGTGGTAGAGTCTGGGGTGCGGGGGGAGTATGGGAGTGGGCTAGAAGAGATTAATGGGGGAAAAGGGAGGACCTATGTAATACTTTCAACAATGAAGATTTTTTAAAAAATAAAAAAAAATTGTATATATAATTAAAAAGTTGTTTAAGGATAAAGGCATAAAAGAAAAGATGTTTTAATATGTAAGAACTCATGGTATTAAGTTTCTTTGATCCCTACTTAAAAAAAGAATATACTAGAAAGCATTACCAAAGAACCTGTGTCCAAAGAAATAACAATGAGCATAATTTTCATTTGACACAGGACAGAAATATAATTAAACTAGAGGCCCAATGCACAACATCCGTGCACTCAGCGGGGTCCCTCAATCCATCCTGCACCCACTTATAGTCCAGGAACCCTCGGGGGATGTCCGACTGATGGCTTAGGCCCATTCAGGGGGAGAGGGCCTAAGCCGGCAGTCGGACATCCTTAGCACTGCCCCAGAGATGAGAGAGGCTCCAGTCACCGCCACTTCTGGCTGAGTGGCACTCCCCCTGTGGGAGCGCACTGACCACTAGGGGCAGCTCCTGCTTTGAGCATCTGCACCCTGGTGGGCAGTGCGCATCATAGCAACCAGTTGTTCTGCTGTTTGGTCGATTTGCACATTACCCTTTTATTATATAGGATGTGGAAAGTAGCATTCCAAAGACAAATATATGTATTTTGAATATTAATAATCCTATCTAATAAAGAGGGAATATGCTAATTGACTGTCACGCCCTCACAAGATGGCGGTGCCCACACCCACAAGATGGTGATGCCCAGTCCCCTTAGCCCTGCCTCATCCAACTGGAGTCCCCCAGTCCCCTCAACCCCGCAAGGGAAGGCAGTTGGGGGTGATTGGGCAGCAGGGGAGAGCATTTGGAGGTGATCGGGCCAGCAGGGGAGGGCAGTTAGGGGTGATCAGGTCGGCAGGGGAGTTGCTAGGGGGTGATCAAGCTGGCAGGCAGAGTGGTTAGGGGCAATCAGTCAGGCAAGCAGGTGAGCAGTTAGGAGCCAGCAGTCCTGGATTGTGAGAGGGATGTCCGACTGCCGGTTTAGGCCCAATCCCACAGGGATTGGCCCAAAACCAGCAGTCAGACATCCCCTGAGGGGTCCCAGATTGGAGAGAGTACGGGCTGATCTGAGGGACACCCCCCATGCACGGATTTTGTGCACTGGACCTCTAGTGTAAGAATAAGTAGCAAAAGTTGGAAGAGAAAATGCTAGAGAGGGTGATAAATAGTGAAGTATTACCTTACCTTTTATTGCTAGCAGTTAAATAATTTATTAAAACCCTATAAAGAAAACAATGTAGATGTAAAAATAGTTAAAATATCAAAGGAAACACTAAGAAAAATTATATAATCAGTTATAATTGTACTGCAGATTGGTAGGAAAAAGAGAAGAAATACAAACATGCTAATGTAATTACTAGCATAGAGTGTGTTTTATTACATTTATGTTTATAAATGTAATCACTAGAAAAATATAACTAAATTTTCATAAGATATATGTTTTCTGAAAACATATACATATATTTACATATATTTGTGTGTATACACAAAATAAAACTAATACAAACCACGTAGTGAAATACTTGTCAAATGAAAATCTTATAGAAGCAGAAAAAAATAACATAAAATAAAATATAAGTGCTGAGAGTATATACAGGTTGGGGGAAACTTAGACTTACAATTGTTAGTACTGAAAATAATAAAATAATTACTAAGTAATAATATAAGAATAAACTCTGTTTTGCATACTCACAACTAAAAACCTATTTTTCTCCTTCCTTATACAGTATATCTACCATACTTATAAATGTCAATGGGATAAAATTCCTCTATTTTAAGATTCTTAGACTTGATTACAAAGTATTCCCTGGCTATGAACGCAAACTGTTATAGAAATATACAAACCTCAAATCAATGAATAAATACAAATCAATATAAAAAATATCTAAAGTAATAATGAAAAAACATAGATCATTGATGTGATATAATTTAAGTAGGGCTCAGAGGCAAATTCATAGTTACAACTAATAATGCTAATAAATAAAAGATAATTGAAAATAAATAAATTAAATAATACATTAAAAATTGAGGGCAAGAACAATAAAATTATGGCATAGGGAGTAGAATGATTGAATTAGGAAAACATAGAATCAATCAATAAATAAATGCAGGAGGTGATGTTTTAAAAAAGCAAATAAATATTGGATAACCTCACCTAACCAATTGGAAAATTTATTATACAATATTCTTATATTGTATATTCTATATAATAAAAGGGTAATATGCAAATCGACCAAACATTTTAACGACTGGTCGCTATGACGTGTACTGACTACCAGGGGACAGATGCTCAACGCAGGAGCTGCCCCCTGGTGGTCAGATGAGCGGCGCTCCCACAGAGGGCCAATCCCCACAAGCCACGCCCCCCACCAGTGCATGAATCCCATGCACCATACCTCTAGTTGTATAATAAACTGATATTTTTCAGATGACCCAAACATAATGCTGCAAAATCATACATGGGTAAAATAATTAATGAAATACATATACTGTATGAATTTAATATTAAAAGAGTAAGAAACATTCATTGGTATAATTTCAGATTCCAGAATGCAGCTAACCTTTAGAAAACTACACTTGATGACTTTTAATGTAGTATTAAAGAAGTCCACTTACAACTATCTGAAAAGATTACTAAAATACTCTATTGAATGAGGCTTGTTTTCCTCATATACTTCAATTGCAATAACATATCACACAACAGTGACTTCCATATGCTAGATACTTGGTTATAATCTTGGAGTACAACAATGAACCAAATTGACAGGATACTTGTTCTTATTGAACATACATAATTAATTGTCCCTTGCTGTGTCTCTGGAGCCTGGCATGAATAGGTACCTAGTGATTACTGATTTCAGTTCTGTTAAATAAATGGTTCTGTTCTCTCACTTCACAGTCTCAGAAAATTTTGCTGACTCATTGTTCACTGTTGTTTACCCTTTCCTTTCAGAAGTCTGTATTCCTTAGGGTAGCTTTTATTTCCTATGTATTTTTTTTTATGGGTACTTGTTCACTTAAATATATTTACCTGTCAGCTATATGCTTTTAACTATTAAATATATATTGCTAATTTGGGCCACTACTATAAACTTCAAAAATTTCAAACATGAACTTCTAATTATCTGCTTCACTCCTTTGCTTAGAAATATTGAAAAACCAAGCCAACATATCTCAAAACAAGGTCAGTTCTCTACCTCCATTCCTCCTTCATGGCAAAGCATACTCTTTACTAGAAAGACTATCTGGGTCAATTAGCCAATTGCATTACTTAAGCATACCATGACCATCTTTTTATTGTTGTTTTGCATTAAAACTGAGTAACACAGTCGATGTATGTGTGTGCATTATTTATTTTATTACTGTCCTACTTTTATGTAATGTTTATAATTCTGTTGTAATCTCTAGCATTTTAATTTTTATTAAATTTATTGGGGTAACATCTACACTAATAAAAGAGAAAGATGCAAATTGATTGTACCTCCGCGATGCCCACCAGCCAATCAGGAGTAAGTATGCAAATTAACCCAACAAAGATGGTAGGTTAATTTGCATACCCATGCCTACAGGATCCTGGGACCATTGCTGGGCAGGAGGTGAGGGCAGTAGTGCCAGGCCACACCCACAGGCTCCCGGGACCATCACTGGGCCCCAGAGGTGAGGGTGGTGGTGCCTGCGGCGCCTGGCCAAGCCCGCAGGCATGGAAAGCACACAGAAGAGCAGGTGGAGAGTGGGTGGCTTAGAGGGCATGGAGCCCTTGGTCTCTCCCAGTTTCCTCATTGCAGCTGTGGAAACTGACAGCAGGGAGGAGGAAGTCCCACTCCCACAGAATCAGCCAGAATCAGCCATTGGTCAGACAGCTCTCAGTGGCCTAGCCTAACAGCCAGGACTCTCATTCACCTGCATCTCATACCATGATAGTAGAGAGGTGGGAGTATGTCTAAAGAACTACTGTTGATACAACGTAGCTCTGCAGCCGAAAGATGCAAAATGTCTGAAGAGCAATGTGCGTCTGATCTTGAAAGAAGGTGGCGCCTGCGACAGAATGTATCTGAAGAGCAGCTATTGGAAAAACTGCACTCTGAAGCTGAAAATCACCGGCGTCATCAACAGAAAATGTCTAAAGACCAGCATGCCTTTGAAGTTGAAAGAAGGTGGTGTTGACGACAGAATATGTCTAGAGAATCGTCATCAAGTACTACCAATACTGGTAGGAACTGCCTTCTCAGCGAAAATGGAGTACATGAGGATGCAATTCTTGAACATAGTTGTGGTGGAATGACTGTTAGATGTGAATTTTGCCTATCACTAAATTTCTCTGATGAAAAACCATCTGATGGGAAATTTACTCGATGTTGTAGCAAAGGGAAAATCTATCCAAATGATATACATTTTTCAGATTACCTGGCATATTTAAAAAGATTAATGACAAACGCAGTTTCTGACAGTAAAAATTTCATGGAAAATATTCATTCCATAAATAGTTCTTTTGCTTTTGCTTCCATGGGTGCAAATATTTCATTGCTATCAGGGTATGGGCCATACTGTTTTAGAATACGCAGACAAGTTTATCACCGTACTGGAACTTTACATCCTTCGGATGGTGTTTCTCAGAAGTTTGCTCAACTCTATATTTTGGAGACAGCTGAAGCTACAAGTAAAAGATTAGCAATGCCAGGAAACCAGGGCTGCTCAGAAAGACTCATGATCAACATCAACAACCTCGCCCTGACCGGTTTGGCTCAGTGGATAGAGCGTTGGCCTGCAGACTGAAGGGTCCCGGGTTCGATTCTGGTCAAGGGCATGTACCTTGGTTGCGGGCACATCCCCAGTAGGGGGTGTGCAGGAGGCAGCTGATCGATGTTAAAAAACGAACAAACAACAAAAAAAACCTCATGCATGAAATAAATGAATTAACAAAATCCTACAAGATGCTACATGCAGTAGAAAAGGAAGCCCAATCTGAAGCAGCAGCAAAAGGTATTGCTCCCACAAAAGTAACTATGGCAATTAAATATGATTGTAACAATGAACCAGGTAGATATAATTCTCCCTGTGTAACTGAGGTTGCCGTCATATTCAGAAATGAAGATGGAGAACCTCCTTTTGAAAGGGACTTGCTCATTCATTGTAACCCAGATCCCAATAATCCAAATGCCACTAAAATGAAACAAATCAGTATCCTGTTTCCTACATTAGATTCAATGACATATCCTATTCTTTTTCCACATGGTGAAAAAGACTGGGGAACAGATATTGCATTAAGACTCAGAGACAACAGTGTAATCGACAATAATACTAGACAAAATGTAAGGACACGAGTCACACAAATGCAGTATTATAGATTTCATTTTTCTGTGCAGGACACGTTCAATCCTATTTTAAATGCATGAAAATTAACTCAACAGTTTATTGTGGATTTATATTTAAAATATGGAGGCCAATCAGATAAATTTCATCAAAGCAAAGCAATCTAAGTTGAGAGTTGAAAAATATAGTGGTTTGATGGATTATCTCAAATCTAGATCTGAAAATGACAATGTGCAGATTGGTAAAATGATAATACTTCCATCATCTTTGAGGGTAGTCCCAGAAATATGTAGCAGCAATATCAGGATGCTATGGCAATTGTAACGAAGTATGGCAAGCCCGATTTTTTCATAACCATGACAAGCAACCCCAAATGGGCAGATATTGCAAACAATTTACAATCCTGGAAAAAAGTTGAAAACAGACCTGACTTGGTAGCCAGAGTTTTTAATATTAAGCTGAATGCTCTTTTAAATGATATATGTAAATTCCATTTATTTGGCAAAGTAATAGCTAAAATTCATGTCATTGAATTTCAGAAACGCGGACTTCCTCATGCTCACATATTATTGACATTAGATGGTGAGTCCAAATTTTGTTCAGAAGATGACTGTATAGTTAAGGCAGAAATTCCAGATGAGGACCAGTGTCCTTGACTCTTTCAAATTGTAAATTCAAATATGGTAAAGGGACCATGTGAAATACAAAATCCAAATAGTTCATGTATGGAAAATGGAAAATGTTCAAAGGGATATCCAAAAGAATTTCAAAATGCAACCATTGGAAATGTTGATGAATATCTCAAATACAAACGAAGATCTGGTAGTACCATTTCTACTGGAAATAAAATTGTTGATAATACTTGGATTGTCCCTTATAACCCATATTTGTGCCTCAAAATAACTGTCATATAAATGTTGAAGTCTGTGCATCAATTAAAAGTGTCAAATATATATTTAAATACATCTATAAAGGGCATGATTGTGCAAATATTCAAATTTCTGAAAAAAATATTATCAATCATGACAAAGTACAGGACTTCATTGACTCCAGGTATGTGAGCGCTCCTGAGGCTGTTTGGAGACTTATTGCAATGTGAATGCATGACCAATCTCATGCAATCACAAGATTGGCTATTCATTTGCCAAATGATCAGAATTTGTATTTTCATGCTGATGATTTTGCTGAAGTTTTAGATAGGGCTAAAAGGCATAATTTAATTTTGATGGCTTGGTTCTTATTGAATAGAGAAGATTCTGATGCACATAATTATTATTATTGGGAGATTACACAGCATTATCCTATATAATAAAAGAGAAACATGTAAATTGACCGTACCTCTGCTACCCTCACCAGCCAATCAGGAGTGAGTATGAAAATTAACCCAATAAAGATGGTGGGTTAATTTGCATACACAGGCGCCGGGCAGAGAGCAGAGTGGGGGAGCCAGCGGAGAGTGGAGTGGCTTGGGGAACTTGGCTCCCCAAGTTGCCAGACAGAAGAGAGAGAGAGTTGGCAGTCTGGAGGACTTGGCAGAGTGGGAGGCCATGGGATGGAGACAGAGTGTGGGGAGCACCAGGAATTCTGGGAGTAGTAGTTCTGGTGTCAGCCCAGGACTGGAAGTGGAAGTCCAGAGCACGGGAAGCACCAGGAATGCTAGGAATCGTAATTCTGGTGGCAGACAGGTCTCCTAGACCAGTGGTCTGCAAACTGTGGCTCGCGAGCCACATGCGGCTCTTTGGCCCCTTGAGTGTGGCTCTTCCACAAAATACCACTTGCGGGTGCACACGTAAGTGCGATTGAAACTTCGTGGTCCATGCGCAGAAGTCGGTTTTCGGCTCTCAAAAGAAATTTCAATTGTTGTACTGTTGATATTTGGTTCTGTTGACTAATGAGTTTGCTGACCACTGTCCTAGACACTAGAGCAAAGTGAGCCTGGAGCAAGTTACTGTTGCAGTGGGGGATGGAGGGAAAGCAAAGGTGAGAGACATAAGTAAAATCAGAGTGCCTAGGAAAAATTAAAGGGAAGATATCCTAAAGCTTCCAGTAAATCTCCACCAATGAAGCAAAGAAAAAAAAAATGCCTCTATTATTCTGTGAGCAACAAACCAAACTGGGTTGGGGTCTCAGACAATTTGCTCATATGATTGCAAAGACAGACAGAAACTCCCAGATTAAAGAGGGCTCCCTGAGGGCTCCCGGATTTGAGAGGGTGCAGGTCATGCTGAGGGACCCATCCCCATGCACGAATCTTCATGCATCATGCCCCTAGTTTGTTAATAAAATTATATAGGTTTAAAATGTACAATTCTATGATATGTCATCTATATGTTGCATTGTGTGTTTACCACCCAAAATCAAATCTCTTTCCATAACCATTTATTTGACCTTCTCTACCCTTTACTTCATCCCTCCTCCTTCCCTTTGGTAACCACCATACTGTTGTCTATGTCTATCTTTTTTTTAATGCATTTTTATTTATTTTAGAAAGGAAGGGAGAGGGATAAAGAGATAGAAACATCAATGACGAGAGAGAATCATTGATTGGCTGCCTCCTTCACACTCCCACTGGGGATCAAGCCCTCAACCTGGGCATGTCCCCTGATGGGTAATCGAACCGTGAACTCCTGGTTCATAGGTTGACACTCAACCACTGAGCCACGCTGGCAAGGCTATGTCTATCAGTTTTTATTTATTTGTTTGTTTATTTGTCTTGTTTGTTCATTTGTAACTTTCAGTTTTATATCTCAGTTTATACCGTATGGTTCTTGACTTTTCTATCTGACTTATTTCACTTACCATGATATTCTCAAGATCAATGTTGTTGCAAATACTAGTATTGCATCTTTTCTTATGGCTGAATATTATTCCATTGTATAAATGTACCACATCTTCATCCAATCATCTATCTGTTAGGTCTGATCCAATAATTGAATCAACACCTCCTCCCCTGGGAACCTTTAGGCCACTTCACAATGAACATTCCACTTGCTTAGACCACATTCCACTTGCTAAGACCATTATCTCTCCCCTCTGGACTTTCCCAGAATTCAGACTTGCACAGAGAATTCTTCACCCAGAAAAAGCCCACCTAGAGTCCTTTAAAAACCTCTGATTCCCTGTCTTTGGTGCCATTTTGCAGCTCTGCCCATCTGGTAACCAGATGACCTAATCCTGTATAATAAAGAGGTAATATTCAAGTTGACCATCACTCCAACACACAAGATGGCTACCCTCATGTGGACATACGATGGCCACCACAAGATGGCCAGCAGGGGAGGGCAGTTGTGGGCAATCAGGCCAGCAGGGGAGGGCAGTTAGGGGTCACTGAACTGGCAGAGGAGGGCAGTTGGGGGTGATGAGGCCTGTAGGGGAGGTCAGTTGGGGGGGAGCCAGGCCTGCAGGGGAGGGCAGTGGGGGGAACCAGGCCTGCAGGGGAAGGCAGTTGGGGGGACCAGGCCTGCAGGGGAGGACAGTTGGGGGGGACCATGCCTGAAAGGGAGGACAGCTGGGGGGACCAGGCCTGCAGGGGAGGGCAGTTAGGAGGGACTAGGGCTGTAGGGGAGGACATTTGGGGGGGACCAGGCCTGCAGGGTAGGGCAGTTAGGGGGGACCAGGCCTGCAGGGTAGGGCAGTTAGAGGCAACCAGGCCAGCAGGGGAGGGCAGTTGGAAGGGACAAGGCCTGCAGGGGAACGCAGTTGGGAACCAGGCCAGCAGGGGAGGAAAATTGGGGGCAACCAGGCTGGTAGGGGAGAGCAGTTAGGGGTGACTGGGCCATCAGGAGTGGGCAGTTGGGGGTGACCAGGCCAGCAGGGGAGGACAATTAGGGGCAACCGGGCCAGAAGGGGGGACAGTTAGGGGCAACCAGGCTGGCAAAGGAGGGAAGTTATGGGCAACCAGGCCTGCAGGGGAGGGCAGTTAGGGGCAATTGGGCCGGCAGGGGAGCAATTAGATGTCAATGATGCTCTCAGCGGAGTGGTTAGGGGCAATCGGCAGGCAGGCAGGCAGGCAAGCGGTTGGGAGCAAGCAGTCCTGGATTGTGAGAGGGATGTCCTACTGCCTGTTTAGGCCCAAGATCAGTCCTAAACAGGCAGTTGGACATACCTCAAGGGGTCCCAGATAGGAGAGGGTGCAGGCTGGGCTGAGGGACACACCCCCTCCATGCACGAATTTCGTGCACTGGGCCTCTAGTAAATTTATAATCTTTTACCACTTTGGCCTCATGCATTCCTCCTTCGGCGACCCTAACATTGTTGCTGAAACCCAAGGGAGTTCCACGGGGCTGGATAGCCATCGCCCCGGCTTCTGTCACCCCGAGTTTGCTACTCAGAGAGCAGTAGGGCAGCGACAGGTTGACCTGGGCTTATCTCTGAATCCTACTCGGGTGACATGATTTCCAGCCTCGATTAGGCCCCCCTCCTTAATGGGCCCTCCCTAACCAGCCAAGGAAGACACCAGGTTGGGAATCTCTCCTTCTCCATTGCTGACCCTCCATCCCACACCGGCCATTCTCCTCTAGGTGAGTGACATTCCACAAATTCTCTCCTCTCAAGTCTTCTGCCCACTTTCTCTCACTGATTTCTCAAAAGTCTCTCATCTCAAAAGTCCTAGCCCTAGGCCCGAAGACTCCTCAGCCATTTGGCTTTGGGTCCTTCTGGATTGGGGATACCCAGTCTGGAGGTTCACCTCTCATTTCTCATGGTGATTTGTTTAGCAGTGGGGATGCCTGCCCTAAACAGTCACCTTGGTATTTGTGGTCTGTCACTCACCCTTCCTTTCTTGTGGGTCATACTACACTCATGAGAGAGATCATGCCCAACCACCTCATTTTATTTTGTAACACTGTTTAGTCACAATATAAACTAGATAATAAGTCTCAATGGCCTAAAAATGGCACTTTTAATTTTAGCACATTGCACAATTTAGATAATTGCTGTCACTGCAATGGAAAATGGTCAGAGATTTCCTATGTCCAGGCCTTTTTCACCCTTCAGTCCCAATCCTCTCTCTCAGTCCTGCTCTTGCCCATCAAATCTTTCTCCTTCACACAAAACATCATACCCCTAACATTTCTGATTCTGAGTCTACTTTTGAACCAGCAGACCACTGACCTCCACCCCCTTCTGCAACCCCCTCCCTCACCTGCAGTAGAGTCCCAAAACCCAGGCCCTTCTAACCAGCAACCACCTTCTCCCCAGCCACTGAAAGTCTAAATCTCAAGAATGCAATCTCCAAAACAGCATTTTCCCACCTAACACTTGCTTTCGGGCCACCCAAAGGCCACACTCTTCAACAGCCTCTTCTATTGCTGTGCCCATTCTACCCCTGAGGGAGGTAGCAGGAACTGAGTGTATTGTCTGGGTATACATCCCATTTTCCATGTCCAACCTCACCAGACTGAGAGGAATTTCAGATCTTTTTTCCACCAACCCGACCACATTCACTAAGGAATTTAAGTACCTGACCCAGTTCTATGACCTGACCTGGCACAACATCTAAGTCATCCTGTCCTCTCTCACCCCAAAGGAGAAGGAGCGCATCTGGCTAGCAGCTCAGGACCATATTGATGCCCTACACAGACAGGACTCAGTGGCCAACCCGGTTGGCATTGACACAGTACCTTGAACTGACCTGAGGTGGGACTATCAGGTCAATTCTTCAAGGGTATAGCCATATGATCATCTGTCTTATTGCTGGACTCAAAAAGGCTGCCCATAAGGTAATCAACTATGACAAACTTAATGAAGTCACATAAGATACTGATGAAAACCCAGCTCTCTTTCTCTTCTGCCTCATGGAGGACTTACAGAAATTTACCACCTTAGACTCCACCTCCCCAGAGGGAGACCTTCTTCTGAACACCCATTTTATATCCCAATCTGCCCCCGACATACACCACAAACTTAGCGAGATTAGGCTAAGGCTGAGGCCCAGAAGGAGGCCTTCCAGCTCCTAGCCACCACTCTTATGAACCCCAAATGAAGTGCTGGTCCTCCAAACGAGGGTAAGTCAGGGGCTAAGCCTCCTCCTCCAGGCCATGCTTCAAATACAATAAGTAAGGACACTGGACCAAGTTTTGCTCAAACCCACATCACAGCCTGGGCCCTGCCCAAGGTGTGGAAGGGAAGGCCACTGGAAATCAGACTGTAGTCTGGCCGCCCTCTGGATCTGGTTTGGAGCTCCCAGACCTCCTTGGACTGGCCACCAAAGAAGCTGCCCAGGCCCTGACAGGGGCCCATAGACTTACATCACCAGGACAGAGCCTCAGGTAACGATTGTGGTGGCAGGTAAGCCTATCTCTTTTCAATTGACACTGGGGACACTTATTCTGACCTTTCCGAATTCTTTGTGACCCTTGTCCCCTCCTCGGTCTCTATTATGGGGGTTGACGAACTAGTCTCAAAGCCATTAGCCACCTCACCTCTGCACTGCATCTTACTAAATATCCCATTCACTCTTTTCTAATTATACCTCAATGCCCAACCAGAGCTAACACACATCCCCTCATAAATCTCAGTTGTCCCAAACAACAGTCACCTACTTCAGTTTCACTTTAACCCCACAAAGCTGTGGCACTCCTTAGACTGTCCCCTCCTCTAAACAAGAAATACTCTCCTTTCTCGAGCTCGCTGGGTACTCTCGCCTCTGAGTTCCCAACTTCAGTTTTCTTTCAAAGCTCCTCTATGACATGACATGGCAAAGGAACTCCCTCACTGAGCCTTTAGATCCCAAGGCCAGCATTCTCACTCCTTTAATGCTCTGAAAACTGCTCTCACCTCAGCGCTTTCTCACCCCCCATCCCACCTTTCCCAAAGAACAACTTTCTTTATTGCAAATACTTACTTAACAGTCTGGCTGCTATCAGAAGCTGAACTCATTATCACCAACCTTAGCATGTTATCCCTAAGAAAAAAATGTGACAGTTTTAAATCCAAGTGTCTGGAGGCCTGGAAATTGCAGTCCTAGAACAGGCTGTAAGGCCTGCTCCTTACCCACCTCATGGCAAGCAAATAATGGACCTGCTTTCATATCTAAAATGACTCAAAAGGTCTCCTCCACTCTGAACATCCAGTGGAACTTACATCCCCCTACCAGCCCCCATCTTCAGGCAAAATAGAAAAGGCAAATTCCATAATTAAGCCTCACACCAATCCAAAATCTATGGGAAACAATGAAAGCAGTCTTGTGAGGGAAGTTTGTAGCGCTACAGGCCTACCTCAAAAAACAAGAAAAAATGGTAATAAATCATATAACTCTACAACTCAAAGAATTAGAAAGAGAACAATAAGAAAAGCCCAGAGTGAATAGAAGGAAGGAGATAATAAAGATCAGAGCAG
Source organism: Plecotus auritus (assembly GCF_963455305.1). Taxonomy (NCBI): domain Eukaryota; kingdom Metazoa; phylum Chordata; class Mammalia; order Chiroptera; family Vespertilionidae; genus Plecotus; species Plecotus auritus. Next base: position 126,972,429 of record NC_137770.1, on the reverse strand, counting down.
AAATAAATGACAAAGAGACCCTGCCAAAAAAAAAAAAAACCCCAATACAAAAGATCAATGAAACCAAGAGCTGGTTTTTTGAAAGGGTAAACAAGATTGATGAACATCTAGCCAGGCTCACCAAGAAACAAAGAGAGAGGACCGAAATAAACAAAATCAGAAATGAAAGAGGAGAAGTAACAACAGACCCCACAGAAATGCAAAGGATTGTTAAAAAGTACCATGTTTCCCCGAAAATAAGACATCCTCCGAAAATAAGACCGACTTACAGGTTTCCTTCTGAGTGAAATATAAGGCATCCCCCCGAAAATAAGGCCCCAGGGCTCTGTCTCAGAATGAAAATTAATTTACCGTAAACTGGTCGCTAGGGACGTCCCGACTGGCGTATAGCAACCAGTGACGTTACGCGGAGTCCTGACGTCACTGCTGTGTGGAGGCAGAGCGGAGGTCAGAGTGAGCGGTGAGCGAGGGACGTGAGAGAGGAGGAGACTTTCGCAGATGCATGTAGAAGAACAGGAGGATTAGAGCGGATGGGACGCGGCGAAGGTGGTGAGTTCTGGTCTGTCTCTGGTGACACTACCTGATGCTCTCAGCCGCCTTCATGATGACTGAAGGTTCTCAGTCAGTGGCAGACCCAGCTCCAGCCCAGATCCAGGCCCCAGCAAGCCCAGTGACATTCCTCAGGCAGGACCCAGGGGGTAAATGTCTGATAAAGGGGTAGGGGGGATGTCTGGTGAAGGTGTTCAGTGGCTCAGGGGTGGGGGGAGGGGGATCACTTAAAATGACACAGGAGGATCAGAGGGGGCAATCAAAATGACACAGGAGGATCAAAAGGGGTTACTAAAATGGTAATCCCCCCTCTGACTCTCCTGTGCCATTTTGATTTCCCCCTCTGATCCCCCCTGTGTCATTTTGAGTGATCCCCTCCCCCCACCTTGATACCCCAATTCCTTTTTATTACCCCTAGAAATGAGCACAAAAAGAAAAAGCTACTCTGTGGAGTACAAGAAAGGAATCGTGGAAGACTCTTGGGGCCAAAATCTTAATGCTTTCTGCAAAGAGAAGATGTTGAGTATCCAATTGGTCTGAAAATGGCGAGCAGAGTATGGTAATCTCATTGAACAAGTGGACAAGGGAAATGCTAAAAAGCGCAAGTGTGGATCAGGTCGGCAACCATTACTTTCTGAGCTGGAAGACCTGATCTGTGAATGGGTTGTTGACAGGAGAGCAAAGGCTTTGGTTGTGAATAGGGCTCACATTCAAGAATTTGCCCTTGCAATGGCACCACAGTTTGACATAGCCCCCGAAGACTTCAAAGAATCACAACACTGGCTGTATAATTTCCTTCAACGAAGTGAACTGTCTTTAAAAAGATCTACAACATTGTTTAGGTTGGAAGAGACTCAAGTTATTAAGCGAGAACTTGCATTCAAGTCCTTTATTGATGATGCTGACTTCTCTAAATACAATCTTTCCAACATGATTGCTATGGATGAAACTGCAGTGTTTATGGGCCAATCATCTCAAACAACAATTGAACAGCGGGGTGCCTCCTTGGCATACATTCCCTCCACTGCTTACAAAAGTGCACGTGTTTCCTGTATTTTGGCAATTGGTCTGGATGCCACTAAAATCCCACCTTTAATCATTTGGCAAAAAGGAAAAGATTGAACGTGTTTTGGGTGTTTTTATCCTTGAAACTGAAAAAGCCTGGGCCACACAAGCAGTTATAAGGAAGTGGGTCGATTTAATGCTGCCGCTTGTTATGCAAGGGAGCCAAAGAGGTCTGCTAGTCTGGGATGCAGCCAGCACTCATCACGCTAAAGACATGAAGACATTTCTTCACGAAAGAAAAATAGATCAGATAATGATTCCCGCAGGAATGACGGCCTATCTCCAGACTCTTGATATTGCAATAAACAAGCCATTCAAAGACAATTTGCACATGGAAATTAATGACTACATTGAAAATAGAATGGAGAGAAATCAGCGTGGAAACTTTGTGAAACCTAAACTGCAAGAAGTTGTGACTTGGGTGAAGAATTCATGGGAGAAAATCACTGACAGCTGCATTGCAAATGCACTGCGAGCAGGCTACCTTGACAAGAAGTACTCATTTAAAGACAGTGCTATTGCTAAACATGAGAGATTTGGTCCACTGATTCTGAAAGAAATGGAGTCACAAGAAATTCCCCTGGAAATTCAGGAATTGGATTGTTATGATGATGTTCCAGAAGATGATGACATGATTGTCATTGAATAAATGAGTAAATTCTTGATACTGTAGGATTCACAGTTTGTCTGGTTTGTGTTGACAACTACCGTACTACCGTACCGTATACAGGTAATAAATTTCGTTTATTTTCATTTAACAATAAATGTGTGCCGTATTCTTCTTCATGGAAAAATAAGACATCCCCTGAAAATAAGACTTAGCGTGTCTTTGGGGGCAAAAATTAATATAAGACACTGTCTTATTTTCGGGGAAACACGGTACTATGAACAACTGTATTCCAACAAACTAGACAACCTGGAGGAAATGGACATATTCCTAGAAAAATACAACCTTCCAAAACTCAATCAGGAAGATTCTAAAAATATCAATAGGCCAATAACTATGGAAGAAATTGAAGCAGTCATCAAAAAGCTTCCAGCAAACAAAAGCCCAGGGCCAGAGAGCTTTAAAGGGGAGTTTTACCAAACATTCAAGGAAGAACTAAAACCTATCCTCCTCAGACTATTCCAAAAAATTCAAGAGGAAGGAACACTTCCAAGCTCATTCTATGAAGCCACCATCATCCTAAGACCAAAACCAGATAAAAACAACACAATGAAAGAAAATTATAGGCCAATATCCCTCATGAACATAGATGCCAAAATCCTCAACAAAATCCTAGCAAATTGGATCCAGCAGTACATCAGAAAGATCATACACCATGACCAAGTAGGATTTATACTGGGGATGCAAGGATGATACAATATCCGCAAATCAATAAGCGTGATACATCATATAAACAAACTGAGAGATAAAAATCACATAGTCATATTAATTGATGCAGAAAAAGCATTTGACAAAATCCAACACCCTTTCTTCTTAAAAACTCTCAGCAAGGTGGGAATAGAAGTATCATACCAGAACATAATAAAAGCCATATATGACAAACCCACAGCCAACATACTCAATGGACAAAAACTAAAATTATTTCCCCTAAGAACAGGAACAAGACAGGGATGCCCACTCTTACCACTCCTGTTCAACATAGTACTGGAAGTACTAGCCATTGAAATCAGAGAAGAAGAAGAAATAAAAGGCATCCAAATTGGAAAAGAAGAAGTAAAACTGTCCTTATTTGCAGATGACATAATACTATACATAGAAAACCCTAAAGACTCCATAAAAAAATGATTAGATTTAATAAATGAATTCAGCAATGTAGGAGGATATAAAATTAATGCCAATAAATCTATGGCATTTCTATACACAAGTAATGAACTTACAGGAAGAGAGACTAAAAAAGCAATCCCATTATCATTGCCCCTAAAAAATTAAGATATCTAGGAATAAACTTAACTAAGGAAATTAAAGACCTATATGTGGAAAACTACAGGACACTGAAAAAAGAGATAGAGGAAGATATAAACAGATGGGAGAACACACCATGTTCATGGATTGGAGAATGAATATCATTAAAATGTCCATACTACCCAAAGCAATCTATAGATTCAATGCACTCCCCATTAAAAAAAATAATGGTATATCTCGCAGACCTAGAACAAACTCTCCAAAAATTCATGTGGAATAAAAAAAGACCCCGAATTGCTGCAGCAATCCTGAGAAAGAAGAACAAAGTAGGTGGGATCTCAATACCAGATATCAAGCTGTATTACAAAGCCATTGTTCTCAAAACAGCCTGGTACTGGCACAAGAACAGACATATAGATCAATGGAATAGAATAGAGAACCAGAAATAGACCCAAGCCACTATGCTCAATTAATATTTGACAAAGGAGGCATGAACATACAATGGAGTCAAGACAGTCTCTTCAATAAATGGTGTTGGGAAAATTGGACAGACACATGCAAAAAAATGAAACCAGACCACCAACTTACACCATACACAAAAATAAACTCAAAATGGAGAAAGGACGGGAAACCATAAAAATACTAGAGGAATCCATAAGCAGCAAAATTTCAGGCATATGCCGAAGCAATTTCTTCACTGATACTGCTCCTAGGGCAATGGAAAATAAAGAGAAAATAAACAAATGGGACTACATCAAAATAAAAAGCTTTTTCATAGCAAAAGAAACCATCAACAAAGCAACAAGAAAGCCCACTGTATGGGAGAACATATTTGCCAATGTTATCACCGATAAGGGTTTAATCTCCAACATCTACAGGGAACTCATACAACTTAAGAAAAGGAAGATAAACAACCCAATCAAAAAATATGCAACAGACCTAAATAGATATTTTTTTGAAAGAAGACAGAAGGAAGGCCAAGAGGCATATGAAAACATGCTCAAAGTCACTAATCATCTGAGAGATGCGACAATGAGGTACCATCTCACACCTGTCAGAATGACTATCATCAACAAGTCAACAAAGGACAAGTGCTGGCGAGGATGCAGAGAAAAAGGAAGCCTTGTGCACTGCTGGTGGGAATGCAGACTGGTGCAGCCACTGTGGAGAACAGTATGGAGTTTCCTCAAAAAACTAAAAATGTAACTCCCATTTGACCCAGTGATCCCACATCTAGGAATATATCCCAAGAAACTAGATACACCAATTAGAAAAGACATATGTAACCCTATGTTCATAGCAGCACAATTCACCAAAGCTAAGATTTGGAAACAGCCTAAATGCCTATCAGCAGATGAGTGGATTAAAAAACTGTGGTACATCTACACAATGGAATACTACACTGCGGTAAAAATGAAGTTCTTACCATTTGCAACAGCATGACTGGAAGTGGAAAGCATTATGCTAAGTGAAATAAGCCAAGCAGGGAAAGATAAATATCACATGATCTCACTCATTTATGGAATATAATGAACAACATAAACTGATGAACAAAAATAGATCCAGAGGCAGAGGAAGATCAATCAGACCATTAAACCGCAGAGGAAAGGTAGGGGAGGGTGGGGGTGAGGGGGAGAGATCAATCAAAGGACTTGTGTGCATGCATAGAAGCCTAACCAATGGACACAGACAACAGGGGGGTGAGGGCATGAGGGGGGAATAGGGAAGGTAATGGGGGAATAAGGACACATATGTAACACCGTAATCAATAAAGAAATTAAAAAATAAAAGTTATGGGCTAAACAAACAAACAAAACAAAACAACATGATATTGGCAGAAAAACAGACACTCAGACCAACAGAGTTAAGAGCTCAGAAATCCACATGTATATGGGCAAATAATCTTCAACATAACATTTTTATTTTAAAAACATTTTTATTGAGATAAAATTTCATGTAATAAAAATAAACTATTTTAACATGAACAATTACTACATTAACAATGTTGTATACCTAGCACCTCTTTCTAGTTCAAAACATTTTTCTCTAGCCTCTGGCAAATACTACCCACTTATCTGCTTTAATCTCTATAGGTTTACCTATTCTGGATATTTCATATAAATATAAAATGGCTTATTTAACTAAGAGTAATATTTTTTATGTTTATGCACATTTTAACATGTATTTTGTATTTTATCAGTATTTTGTATTTTATTTATTTTTAAAGTAACCCTTCTGATTAAATCCATGATGCATGATGGAACTTCATAAACCAGTATGTATAAGTCATCAAGCTAGCCTCAGGATTTAGAGATAAGGTTATACACTTGGAATAAAAGTAGTAAAAAGCAAGCACAATCCCTTATAAAGTGGACAATTTAGCTATCTCAGTGTACATTCTTGATAACCTAAGAGAAGTCTTTGTAAGTGTTGTCATTGGAGACTTGAGTGATAGCATATCCAATCAAAAGGATTAGAATGTATCCTAGACTAAGGAAAGATGAACTCATTCAATTTTATTGTAATCTTATTTTCAGAAGTAATGATGTGGTAAGCATTAGTAGATAATAAAAAAGTAGATAGAATTTGTAACTATTTAGTCAACACAGTCCAAAGGAAAAAGAAAATGTGTCTGGTAGACACAGATACTTAATTCACAAGGGAAATCTATTTTGTTGTGAAGTCGAGATAGTTCATCAGGCTTTTCTGTAGACAGAATGAAGTATCACTCAAGACAATCTAATTCTCTTTGCTCTGATTCTGTGCTCATCAAGAGACCTTGAGGTTATTTATTTAAAAGTTTTATACAAATAAGAACTCCCATGGATAATGGACATTAATATTCCTTTTTGGAAATAAACACACTGGCATTCTGGTATACAGGGAGTCTGGTTTACATTAATAAGTCCATTGTATAGTATAAACTATACTCAGTAAATGTGATTTGAATGAAATAGTAAGTGAAAAAAACATCTATTATACTTTGTTTTGCTTAATCTTGATGTGTATAGAATAAGTTGAAGAAAAATCTTTTTTTTTTTTTGTCATTTTACCACCTTTTCTTCAATTTAAATCATTTGGAAGGTTGGGTTATTCGAAAATAATGTAATGCATAATTAATTATAGAAAAATAAATGAACTAACAATCTGCCTAGAATAAGTAAAATAAAGGAATAATTTGGTTGGGAAAATTAAAAATTTTAATAGAGATTTGAATATGGTAAACATCTAGTAGAAATTAGAATGAATTTTTTTTTTTACCACATATTATTATTCAGAGCTAAGACACACAGGAATATTGTTCAACAGACATACTAGTGTTCTAAGAATGACTCAGATTTTCAAAGTATACAAGGACCCTCAAGATTCCACTCTGGAAAATACTTTCCACTTGGAGAAATTGCTGATATAATTAACTCTGGAAAGCATGAGATCCCCATGGGATTCCTTTTTGGTAACAAATCTTAGGGGTGATTGAAAGAGCTAATTTTTAATAAAACAGTGTTAAATTGATGATTAGGTGTTTTTTTCAAAGTTACATTTTTGTAATATTTTATTTGAAGACTTTTCTGCTTTATAATAGCAAGGTTGCAACTTCCTCAAAATTCAGATTTTGTTCTCCAAAGATCCGGAGCTGTCTTAGTATATTATTCCCATTATTAAGTCTTCCTATTCTGGTGAATCTATTCTAAATGAGTATACATTTATTGGAAGTCTTTTTTTTTTCTTTTACTTTTATAGTTATTTTCAATAAAGTATCATATTATATCAAGAGGTTAATAGTATTCTGACCACATTGCCTAGTGAGGGTTATGACAGCTTGCAGAATCATTTAAGTGTGTGCCTTAGTCAATTACAGTGAATGCTGCTTGTAATGGATCCAAGAGGATTAGGGGGAAAATGGTCAAGCACAGCATTTCTACCTCTGCAAAGTATTTGATTGCATCCTCCAAATTCCCACAAGTACTCCAAAGTGCAACTCTCAAAAGAGTTGGCAACTGTATTTCGATTCATTCTCATGCTTTGTTTTCTTGAGAAGGCCCAAAAGGGCTAATTCCAATGTAACCCTGATATTTGGGGGATATTGATCTGAATCCATGCCAGCAAGCTCAGTGTACATTCTTGATAACCTATAATTAAGTCACTGTCTCCTTCCCAGATACTGGTCTTGCAGAACCGGTTACAGAGGCCATGGGGCTGTGGACAGTGCACTGCCCCAGAGGGAGAGTTATTAATGCTGGCACCAGGCCAGACCATCAGATATGGCCTGGGGACCCCCAACACCTGGGGGCCTTCTTGCAAAGCCCGCGAAAAGGACCAGAAGCATAATCCATGTTTGCGGAACAAAGACCACAGGGGGATATAAAGGAAAGCCCCATGCATGTTCCTTCACTCAGATTTGGAAGGCTGTTCCCTGAGTCTGCTGGTGTATTAAACAGTATCCCTCCATTTCTTTGAAGCGTCCTTGGCTTTCTTTGGTCTTCTGCAACATTCTAACTGAATGATCTTATATTTTGTGGACATCTACAGCTTTAAGCAGCACTTTCCTCAAATTAGGCTAACAAATATCTCATTATTATTCCAAAAAGGATTAGGTTAGACCTGGCCCCAAACTAAGAAGATTTTAATTACCTATGTTTATGTAAGAGGAACATTTTTTTCAAAAGTATAATAATTTTAGAGCCACCATACACTTTCTTAAAAGAAAGAAACTTTCTTTTTTTGAAACATTCATAAATTATATGTAATCTCTCATTGAATTTAGTTAGCTATTTGTGGTGGATATAATTGCATGTATCATTCCTGTGTTCACCTAGTGCAGGGGTGGGTAATGTTCGGCCTACAGGCCATATAAGGCCTGAGGAATCATTAGGACTGGCTCTGCCAAAACATTAGGGGTGAGTTAATTAAATGCTTGACCAAATATATTAAGTTGATAATTTTTTCTGGCCCACGAGTGATGTTACAAATATCAAAGTGACCCTTGGCAGATAAAAGGTTCCCCACCCCTGACCTAGTGAAATCCAGTGAGAAGATTTTCCCATGTTCCTGCTTAGAGAAGATTACACAGATTGGTATATTCCAGAGAACTTGGTTATTTTCTAAAACATAGAAATGATAAGTCTTAACATTAAAATTTTAATCACCTTGCAATGATTGATGCATTGAGTTACTCTTTAGGGCTGTGGATTGCTGTGTACCATTAATATATTTTTGGGGGCTCTATATCCATGTATTACTTATAGAACATTTTCACAAATTTGACACATGTAATCCTATATAATAAAAGCCTTGGTGGCGTCGCACAATGCCCTTGCACGACATCGTCACAATGCCTCCGCAATGCCGTCACAAGATGGCCACCACAAGATGGCCACCACAAGAGGGCCACCACAAGAGGGCCAGCAGAGGAGGGCAGTTGTAGGTGATCGGGCTGTCAGGGAAGGGCAATTGGAGGGTGAATAGGCCAGCAGGGGAGGGCAGTTGGGGGTGATTGGGCTGGCAGGGGTGGGAAGTTGGGGACAACCAGGCCTCCAGGGAAGGGCAGTTAGGGGCAACCAGGCCAGCAGGGGAGGGCAGTTGGGGGCGACCAGGCCTGCAGGGGAGGACAGTTGGGGGCAATCGGGCTGGCAAGGGAGGGTAGTTGGGGGTGATCAGGCCAGCAGGGGAGGGTAGTTGGGGGCAATCATGCTGGCAGGGGAGCAGTTAGGTGTCAATCAGGCCATCAGGGGAGCACTTATGGGGTGATCAGGCTGGCAGGCAGAAGCAGTTAGTGGCAATCAGGCAGGCAGGCAGGCGAGCAGTTAGGAGCCAGCAGTGATCGGGCCTAAACCGGCAGTTGGACATCCCCATAGGGGCCCCAGATTGGAGAAGGTGCAGGCCAGCCTGAGGGACACCCCCCATGCATGAATTTCATGCACCGGGCCTCTAGTTATATATAATTTGGTTTTATTTGTTTTTGTAACCATGATCCCCATGGTTAGATAAATTGTTAAGTTTCACTTTATGTTTATGTTAGAGTCACTGATACTTGTAATCAAAATATGCCTATAACTAATCAAACAAAAGCTGTTTATAGAGCATAATTTTATTTGCTTAGACAACCAACTTTTATATCTCATCAACCACAATCCAGATCCTGCTAGAAACACACACACACAAGTCTCCTGCATTTTCTTGCTGTTAGTCTTGCAATGCAGATATATAAAATGTTGATGTCATAGAGGGATAGACCTGGGAGGGTCTGGGGAGTCCTTAGAGAGGAAGAAATGTTTGAGGAGGCACAGAGAAAAAATAGAGACCTGAGAAACCAGGAATGAGAGGTATTTCAGGTAAGGGTGTGTGTGTGTGTGTGTGTGTGTGTGTGTGTGTTGACTAGGGAAGAGAAAAGTACATGCAAGATTGAAAAAACACAACAGGATTAAAGATCTGAAAGTCTTTGACAGAACCAGTAGTGTAGAGTTCACATTTTGGTTAGAGAGGAACAGAAGTAAAACAGACAAAGATATATACTAGAGAGCTTTACAGGCTGTATCAAGGACTTGGGATTTTATCTTTTAGAAGATGAGCAAGCACCACAGAGTTTGAAGGAGACAATTTGTATGTTTAAGAAATATTATTCCCTAACCATATGAAGCATGCATTGGTGTAGAAAGCCAGGAAGCAAGAGATTAGTTAGGAAGCTTCTGATGCTCTCCAGGCAAGAGATAAGTAATGAAATGCCAGAGTAGCATGGATGCAAGCGAAAGAAACAATTAGGATGATGTGTCTAGCTCAGAGGTAAATATATAATATGCATTGCCCTGGGAAGATTATCAATCACACATATATCTATAATAATAAAAGCATAATATGCTAATTAGACCAGACATCCTTCTGGATGAAGTCGGGGCTGAAAGAAAAACCCGGGTCCCGGGTGCCAGAGGGAAGCTGGTGCTGGCAGCCAGGGGAAGGAAGGCCTACTCTTGCACAAATTTTGTACACTGGGCATATATATATAGTACTATGCAAATTAGGCCGGGACGCCGTAACAGTCACGACCAGTATGGAGGAGGCTGCACACACAGGTGAGGCCCAGAGCGGAGATGGAGACAGAGACAGAGGGGCCTGCCCAAGCTGCTGCGCCACCACACTGGCTTGGGCAGCCCCAGAGCAGACACAGGGAGGGGTGTAGGGGGGGGACCTGGGGCTGGCCGAGCTGCTGCGCTGGCTCAGGCAACCCCCGAGTGGACACAGGCAGGGGGCAGGGGAGTGGGGGAGGGCTGGGGTGGAAGTCAGGCCTGGGTCCTGGCCGCCCGCTACACCAGGCAGGCCCTGACTCTCACGGCAGCCTGAGAAGTAGGCAGAAGACAGACCACTGAGGGTCTCATATACCATAGCAGGGAGCTTAGATTTTATTCCCCAGAAGGAGGAAAAGTGAAGAATGTCAAGCATGGGAGCATCCTGGTCTTGCTCTCATTTTAAGCGAACCATTCTGATGGCTGTGAGAAGGATCAATTTAGACAGCTGCAGTGTTTTTGGGCCCCAAAAAAGAGAGACTGATGTTGGGAACTAGGACTAGACAGAGGCAGTGGATCAGAGACATATTTATGAGGAAACCTGACGGAACTATTTGGCTGATTATACAGGGATGAAAGCAAACAAACCAAATGGTATTAGCCCAGGTTTTCCAGTTTGGGCAACTTTGTTGAATGGGTGATTCTAATAATTGGGAGAAGGTAACAAGGAAAAGGAACAGTGTAAGGGAGCTTGCTTAGTTCAGCAATAGCCAAACAATTAGGATAGAAGACAGACTTAGTGCTCTTTCTTTGTTGTGACATTTGTTTCTCTGCCTTCAGCCACCACCATGTAAGGCTAATGTGCCATCTTTTCTCCTAATCTAGGATATCATCTATCTACTACACATTCCTGTCACCTAAATTAGCTTTTCTGCATGACCCCTTAAAAATACTTATCAAAGTCATTCAATGCTCTGTGAGTATGGAGATTTTCAAGATGTGGAAACATTATGAACCTATATAGATTGATAAAGAGATACTGGGAGCTCAATTTTTAACAATAAAAATCAGATACTGAATGTGGTCATGCCAGAGGCATAATTTTAATGAGCCAGTGTCTCTTTACTGAAGTGTCACACTTCAAAAGAGATCCTCTCAAATAATAAAATGCATAACACTCATCTGGGTTGCCTGTTAAAATGTAGGACCACACCTTGAAAAGCACTCCTTCTAGAGCTCATTTTGGTGGATAAATCTCCCTCCAAGTAAAGCAATCCTATATAATAAAAGTGTAATATGCAAATCGACTGAACGGTGAAACCATCAGTCCGTGGGGGCGGGGCTGGTGAGCAGGTGTTGCCAGGCCAGCCAAGGTGCATGCCAGTGGGCAAAGGGAGGGGACAGCAATGGGGTGGGAAGGGCAGCGACAACCAGTGGCGGCGGGGCAGAGGGAGGCCATGGGTGGCAGCAGCGGCAGGGTGATTCGGGGCAGGGCCACCCAGCACCATCCCTAGATAGGCCTGCTGGGGTTGCCTCCCACAAAGGAAGGCCACCAGTGGACATGGTACATTGGAGGTGGGGCCAGCCACTCGCTGCCCACGCCATCCTGATTGGCCTGCCCGTCACCTCCTGCAGAGGGAGGCCAGATTGAGGCTTAGGCCCGCTCCTTGCTCCCCTAAGCCGTCAGTAGGACATCCCTGAGGGCTCCAAGACTGTGAGAGGGGGCAGGCTGAGCTGAGGACCTCTCCCCCCCCGCCACTGGGCCTCTAGTATATATATATATATTAATATATTTTTACTGATTTCAGAGAAAGGGAGAGGGAGAGAGAAACTTCAATGATGAGAGAGAATCACTGATTGGCTGCCTCCTGCATGCTCGAACTGGGAATCAAGCCCACAACCCAGGCATGTGTCCTTGAATGGAATCAAACACAGGACCCTTCAGTCCATAGGCTGATGCTCTAACCACTGAGCCACTGGCTAGGGCTACTTATATATTTTATTGTTGGAGACAGGACCAAAAAATGATAATGATGTTACAAAATTATTAAATGTAGTATGAACACCTGATATAATTAAAAATATCTGTACCATTTTGTAGATATTTGAATACTTTAAAAATTAATAAATCTATATGCTGAGATATGGCTAAGTAGCTATGTAAGATATTCCTAGAATTCTCTAGCCTCCCCTTTGGTCTGAACTTTCCTTGATCTTATTCTACTATTAGAGGCCCAGTGCACTATTAATTCATGCACACGTAGGGTCCCTTAGGCCTAGCCTGCCATCAGAGCCATGTCCGCCGCCCCGCAACACCTTGCACACTCCGTGGATGCTGCCAGCACCCCACCCCGCCCACCGCGACAGCCACTGCTCATTTGGTCGTGACGCTGTTATGGTACCATGACCACAGGCCTTTTATGATATAGATAGAAATAAAAAGTATCATCTTCTTGATAAAATAATGGCTTAAGTTCTAGCCCCTGTGGCTCAGTAGTTTGGGCATTGTCCTGTGCACTCAAAGGATGCCGGTTTGATTCCTGGTTAGGGCACATGCTGGGGTTGTGGGCTCCATCCCTAGTAGGAGAGCAATCCATGTTTTGTTCTCACATCAGTGTCTCTCTTTCTCTCTATCAGTTAAAAATAATAATAGTATCAAGGATGGGTGTGGCTTAGAGGGAAAGTGAGAGAGGTTTTGAATAGAGGGCCAGCATATGTACAGCTGAGGAGGTAGGAACCAATAGGGTGTATGGAAGAGGCAGGGAGGCCAATGCTTTTATTGAAGCAGAGAACTTGTACATGGAACTAAGGCCTATACTGTGTAATGGAAAATAATGAAAGCCTGGCAGAGGAATTCACATGTTAGATGACAGGCTCACATTTATGTCATTATGTTGTGGCCATTTATTCCATTTCAATCAAGTTGTTTATTGTTTTACATACTTGGGGCTTCTAATTTCAGTATATTTGAACATAATAGATGCATTATTTCCTTCTCATCTTTCTTTTCTCCTTCCTTAATTTTTGTTTTAAAACAAAATGACACACCTGAGTGTTTGTCTCATCACTCTGGACTAGTCAGTACTTTAATGAGCACATTACTATAAAGACATTAAAATTAATAAAACATATCTAAGTACAAAATATATGGCACCTTTTATATAGTTAATTTTCAATGTGCAGCCTTCATTTCCTCTTATTTTTTACTATGTAATTTCTTGTGTGTTTCTTAAGACAAAATTTAGTTGCACTAAAAATATTTTGATAGAACAAGAAAAAAAATCATTGTACACAAAGAGACCTATATATTGTACATTTATTATGTTATGATCATAAAACAAGTCTGATGTACAAATTATATAGGCAGTATAACTAAAATCCAAAGTAAAAAATTCTAGATTTGTTCACTCATTTATAACATGTTCTTTTGGCATTTTCCTGTAAATGTAGGCAGGTGTTTTGAATCTACCCTCCTCTCTAAACCAAATTCTTTATTCTTTGAATACCTAAGTACAGTTACACAACATAGCTTCTTTAACCAAAACATTGATGGATTAAGGTACAGATTAATATAAAACATTTGGTTCTTTTCTTGTCATTTGCATTGATTTTTATGTTGTTTCAGGTTGAGTAATTTCTTGAGAGGAAACAAACAAACAAAAACACAGTATTTTTCCTTTATAGAAATGGTAAATCCATTTCAGCCAAACTAATCTTGACCCTGATAAAATAAGCTTATAAACTAACTGATATGTCCTTAGCTTACAGAGCTGGGAAGTCCTTGAAATATAGCTATAAACAAAAACATGCTACTTTTCAAGGCAAGTGTGAGAAGAATGCTAGCTCTCCCTTAAATTACAAATCTGACTGGATAATAGCACAAAATTGAAATTTTAGTAAAGTAATGGTTAAACTTCTATTTTGATTTCTATCACAATGTATTGATTTTATCTGTTTTTGAGGGGTACATTTTTATTTTCAATATTACATAAAAGGTTTAAGAACAGTACAAGGTGCCACCTCTGTCATCACTGTATATATGTCACCAGCACTGGGTTTTTGTTTGTTTGTTTTTCTGCTTAATTACAAAGATAAGATGTACACGTGTTTCCCCGAAAATAAGACAGTGTCTTATATTAATTTTTGCCCCCAAAGACACGCTAGGTCTTATTTTCAGGGGATGTCTTATTTTTCCATGAAGAAGAATACGGCACACATTTATTGTTAAATGAAAATAAAGGAAATTTATTACCTGTATACGGTACGGTAGTACGGTAGTTGTCAACACAAACCAGACAAACTGTGAATCCTACAGCATCAAGAATTTACTCATTTATTCAATGACAATCATGTCATCATCTTCTGGAACATCATCATAACAATCCAATTCCTGAATTTCCAGGGGAATTTCTTGTGACTCCATTTCTTTCAGAATCAGTGGACCAAATCTCTCATGTTTAGCAATAGCACTGTCTTTAAATGAGTACTTCTTGTCAAGGTAGCCTGCTCGCAGTGCATTTGCAATGCAGCTGTCAGTGATTTTCTCCCATGAATTCTTCACCCAAGTCACAACTTCTTGCAGTTTAGGTTTCACAAAGTTTCCACGCTGATTTCTCTCCATTCTATTTTCAATGTAGTCATTAATTTCCATGTGCAAATTGTCTTTGAATGGCTTGTTTATTGCAATATCAAGAGTCTGGAGATAGGCCATCATTCCTGCAGGAATCATTATCTGATCTATTTTTCTTTCATGAAGAAATGTCTTCATGTCTTTAGCGCGGTGAGTGCTGGCTGCATCCCAGACTAGCAGACCTCTTTGGCTCCCTTGCATAACAAGCGGCAGCATTAAATCGACCCACTTCCTTATAACTGCTTGTGTGGCCCAGGCTTTTTCAGTTTCAAGAATAAAAACGCCCAAAACATGTTCAATCTTTTCCTTCTTGCCCTTAGAAATGATTAAAGGTGGGATTTTAGTGGCATCCAGACCAATTGCCAAAATACAGGAAACATGTGCACTTTCGTAAGCAGTGGAGGGAATGTATGCCAAGGAGGCACCCCGCTGTTCAATTGTTTTTTGAGATGATTGGCCCATAAACACTGCAGTTTCATCCATAGCAATCATGTTGGAAAGATTGTATTTAGGGAAGTCAGCATCATCAATAAAGGACTTGAATGCAAGTTCTCGCTTAATAACTTGAGTCTCTTCCAACCTAAACAATGTTGTAGATCTTTTTAAAGACAGTTCACTTCGCTGAAGGAAATTATACAGCCAGTGTTGTGATTCTTTGAAGTCTTCGGGGGCTATGTCAAACTGTGGTGCCATTGCAAGGGCAAATTCTTGAATGTGAGCCCTATTCACAACCAAAGCCTTTGCTCTCCTGTCAACCACCCATTCACAGATCAGGTCTTCCAGCTCAGAAAGTAATGGTTGCCGACCTGATCCACACTTGCGCTTTTTAGCATTTCCCTTGTCCACTTGTTCAATGAGGTTACCATACTCTGGATATTTTCGGACCAATCGGATATTCAACATCTTCTCCTTTGCAGAAAGCAGTAAGATTTTGGCCCCAAGAGTCTTCCACGATTCCTTTCTTGTACTCCACGGAGTAGCTTTTTATTTTTGCACTCATTTCTAGGGGTAAAAAAAAAGGAATTGGGGTATCAAGGTGGGGGGAGGGGGATCAGAGGGGGAAATCAAAATGGCCACAGGAGAATCAGAGGGGAGATTACCATTTTAGTAACCCCTTTTGATCCTCCTGTGTCATTTTGATTGCCCCCTCTGATCCTCCTGTGTCATTTTAAGTGATCCCCCTCCCCCACCCCTGTGCCACTGAACACCTTCACCAGACATCCCCCCTACCCCTTTATCAGACATTTACCCCCTGGGGCCTGCCTGGGGACTGTCACTGGGCTTGCTGGGGCCTGGATCTGGGCTGGAGCTGGGTCTGCCACTGACTGAGAACCTTCAGTCATCATGAAGGCGGCTGAGAGCATCAGGTAATGTCACCAGAGACAGACCAGCACTCACCACCTTCGCTGCATCCCGTCCGCTCTAATCCTCCTGTTCTTCTACACGCATCTGTGAAAGTCTCCTCCTCTCTCCCGCCCCACGCTCACCGCTCACTCCGACCTCCGCTCCGCCTCCACACAGCAGTGACGTCAGGACTCCGCGTAACGTCACTGGTTGCTATACGCCAGTCGAGGCCTCCCTAGCGACCAGTTTACGGTAAATTAATTTTCATTCTGAGACAGAGCCCGGAGCCTTATTTTCGGGGGATGCCTTATATTTCACTCAGAAGGAAACCTGTAAGTAGGTCTTATTTTTGGAGGATGTTTTATTTTCGGGGAAACACGGTAGTTATACTTGGAAGGAAATGCCTCATCTTTAAAAATGAGCATTAAATATATTTGGAGTAGCAGAAGTTTAAATAGTGTCTTACATATAGTTAAACTAAAGCAGTACTTCAATGGGATTTATAAGAATTTTTTCATCACTGAAAGGATTTTTCTTATCACTAATTATATTAAGCAATTATTGCAAGTTGCCTGTAGATAGGGCCGTGATACTCTGTTTTGAGCCACAGAAGATTGTGTGTCTATCTTTTGCTTATTTTTTCTTTTGGGAAATCCTGTAATATCCTTTTTGAGGTAGCTTATTTTGTTAATTAATTAGGGTGCTGGATGGTAACAAATTGTGTCAGTCAGCTATGTATACATAGTATATACTGTTTTGTAGGCAAAGGTAAATTTTTATATAGTTGTAAAATCTTGCTATATTCTATTGCCAAAGAAACATTAAAAACTTTGTATAACTATATAAAAAAGCAACTCATTTAAAAATAAATAAACATTTTCAAGTAAATAAAATAGTACAAGGAACTCCTGCATATCCTTTACCCAGGTTTGACTTATTTTAAACCCTCTATTATCCTCTCTCTTTCTCTCTCTAGCTTTCTCTATCTCTTTCTCTCTCTTTTGAACCATTAGTAAGTTGAAGACTTCATGCTCCTGTATCCTTAAACAATATAGTTTTTACTAAAAGAAGAAGGAGGGGCAGTCTCTTACATAGCTACATTATAGTAAATTTAATATTGATACAATAATAATATCTAATTCACATTCATCATTCAAGTTTCATTATCTCCATAATACCATTTATGATTTACTTTCCAGTCCAGACTCTTGAATTACATTTAGTTGCCATAAATATTTAGTCTCTTTAAAAATCTAAAACAGTTTCCCAAACTTTCTTTCTTAACCTTGATATATCTGAAAATTATAAAAAATTATATTGTAGGATGTCCCTTAATTAAATTGGTCTGATTTTTCTTCACAATTAGATTCAGATTGTATATTTTGGGTAGTAATATCAAATAAAAGATTCTTCCTTGTCAGTACCATATTAGGAAGCAAATTATGTTGGTTTGTCTGCAAATTGGTAATGTTAACTTTTGTAACTTGGTTAAGGTAGTATCAGTTAGATTATTTTACTTTAATTATTTTTTCTTATACTTAATAGATAACTTGTGGGAAGGTACTTTGATACTCTGAAAAAATGCTGTTCCTTATTGAACATATAATTTGCTATTTTAACAGCCATTGGTAATTTTTTAAATTTCTTCAGTCCTTTATTATTTTTTTTCATTTATTAATATTTAAATGTATTTATCTATGTGAGTATGGGTTTCTGGATTTTTATTTTATTCAAAGTGTTTAACCAATCACTATTAGAATTTATTTTAATAAAAGTTTCTCAAATATTTCCAGTGGGAGCCTCATGAGCTGGCCCGTGTGTCCTTTTTATGTATCTCCATCACTTTGACTACTCCCCTCAGCCGTGTAATCTAAAATATCTCTAATGAGACTTAATTTCTCTTTCTTTTACTAGAGAGTTATATTTAGTAATATATCCTAAGAAATCAGAAATACTCATCAGAAAGAATATATGCACCCCTATGTTCATAGCAGCATAATTTACAATAGCTAAGATTTGGAAACAGCCTAAGTGCCCATCAGCAGATGAGTGGATTAAAAAAACTGTGGTACATCTACACAATGGAATACTATGCTGCTATAAAAAAGAAGGAACTATTACCATTTGCAATAGTATGGATGGATCTGGAGTGCATTATGCTAAGTGAAATAAGCCAGTCAGAGAAATATAAGTATCACATGCTCTCACTCAAACGTGGAATCTAATGAACATCATAAACTGATGAACAAAAATAGACCCAGGGACACAGAAACATTGAACAGACTGTCAAACCTCAGAGAGAAGGCAGAGGTGGGTGGGGGTGTGGGGGAGAGATCAACCAACGAACTCATATGCATGTAAATGCATAACCCATGGACATAGACAATAGTGTGGTAAAGGCCTGCAGTAGGGGTGAGGGCAGGAAGGGAGAGGTCATTGGGGGAAAAGGGACCATATGTAATACTTTCAACAATAAATATTAAAAAAAAGACAATAAACCTTAACCCAGGTGTAGTTTATACCAGGAAGGCATAAAAGATCAATCAATGAAAATCATAATCCTATATAATAAAAGCTTAGTATGCTAAGTATCCAGTCATCTGGTCAGCCATTCAACCAATCAAAGCATAATATGCTAATGATATGCTAAGGCTGCTCAACTGCTCACTCTGACATGCATTGACCACCAGGGGGCAGATGCTCAATGCAGGAGCTGCCCCCTGGTGGTCAGTGCAGTCCCACAGGGCGAGCACTGCTCAGCCAGAAGCCCTGAGCCAGGTGGCGGGAGCCTCTCCTGCCTCCAAGGCAATGTTAGGGATGTCCGACTGTGGAAAGCGGGCCTAAGCTGGCAGTCAGACATCCCCCAAGGGCTCCTGGACTGCGAGAAGGTGCAGGCCAGGCTGAGGGACCTCGCCTCCCCCGAATGCAAGAATTTCATGCACTGGGCCTCTAGTATTAATAGAATAGAGAAGAAAAACCATTTGATTTCTCAGTAGATGTAGAAAAAAATTGACAAAATTTAATATCCATTTATAATGATTACTCAAAGGCAACTAGGAATGAAAAGGAACTATCTCAATCAAAGAACATCTATGAAATATCTATATCTAATATCATTCTTAATGGCAAAATATTAAGCTATTTTCCCTGTAATCAGAAAGAAGGCAAAAACATAACATTTACATTAGCCTCAATAAACATCATAGACTGCCCTGGCCAATTTGGCTAAGTGAATGGAGCATCAGCTTGCAGACTTAAGGGTCTTGGGTTTGATTCCAGTGAAGGGCATATGCCTGGGTTGCGGGCTTAATCCCCAATAGGGGGTGTGCAGAAGGCAGCCAATCAATGATTGTTTATTATCATTGATGTTTTTATCTCTCCCTCTTCCTTCCTCTCCAAAATCAATAAAAATATGTTAAAAAAACAAACAAAAAGAAAAACATCATAGACTTAGGATAAATCTAACAAAAGGTGTTCACAACCCCTATATTGAAATCTAAAAAATTGTTGAAAAAAATAAAGATATAAATAAATTGAAAGATAGGCCACAAAAAATTATATTAAATTAAAAATGTTCTATGTGTGCTCACTGTATTCTCTCTCTTTCTCTCTGTCTATCCTATATAATAAAGAGGTAATATGCAAATTGACCATCATGCCCTCGCACAAGATGGCCGCCCCCATTGGTCACAAGATGGGCACCACAAGATGGATGGCAGGGGAGGGCAGTTGTGGGATATCAGGCCAGCAGGGGAGGGCAGTTGGGGGCAACCAGGCCTGCAGGGGAGGGCAGTTGGGGGCGACTGGGCCTGCAGAGGAGGGAGGGCAGTTGGGGGCGACTGGGCCTACAGGGGAAGGAGGGCAGTTAGGGGTGACCAGGCCTGAAGGGGAGGGCAGTTGGGGGCAACCAGGCCAGCAGGGTAGGGCAGTTGAGGGTGATCGGGTCGGCAGGGGAGCAGTTAGGCGTCAATCAGGCTGGCAGGGGAGTGGTTAGTGGGTGATCAAGCTGGCAGGCAGAAGCAGTTAGGGGCAATCAGGCAGGCAGGCAGGTGAGCAGTTGGGAAGCAGCAGTCCTGGATTGTGAGAGGGATGTCCCCCGAGGGGTCCCCGATTGGAAAGGGTGCAGGCTGGGCTGAGGGACACCCCCCTCCAGTGCACAAATTTTGTGCACCGGGCATCTAGTAAATATATAATGAAATTCACAGATATATATATATATATATATATATATATATATATATATATACACACACACACACACACACACACACACACAAACTCATACTCATACTTTTTTTGTTGTTATTCATCCTCTCCTGAGGATATTTTTTCAATTGATTTTTTAGAGAGAATGGAAGGGAGGGTGGGAGGAGAATTGACAGAGAAAGAGAGAAACATTGATGTGAGAGAGACACAACAATTCGTTGCCTCCTGCATTCACCCCAACTGGGGGCCTGGGATCAAGCCTGCAACCGAGGTATGTGCCCTTGACTGGAATTGAACCCATGATCTTCAGTTTGTGGGTTGATGCTCTAACCACTGAGTTAAACAGGCTAGGGTTCATACTTTTGATTATAATTCAAAAAGCATTCAGGTATAATCTAGTCTTATGCTTTTCTATTTTTAGGACTCTCTTCTTCAGGCTTTTATTATCTACAAAATATTTATTTTTTGCTCTTACATACACAGACTATGCAGAAATTACTTTCCAAAATAGTTGTGATTTGCACACTTACTAACTAGGGCAAAATATTTCTGAAATAAAATTTTAATATAGCAAAATACCCATATCTTAAGTATAAATTTTGTAAGATTTGACAAATTTATACACCATGTAACTCACAGCTCTATGTTTTTGGCCATCTGTATGTTCTCTTTGGAGAAGTATCTATTGGGGTCCTCTGCCCACTTTTTTAATTGGATTGTTTGTTTATTTCGTAAACTGTAATCTAAAAAAAAATGTTAACATCACTCTGGAAGGTATCTTTGTGTCCTAATCAGTAGATTGATATCTTTTTCCACCCTGAGCAGTTATTTGCATATATTCTATTTGAATATCCTAGACTTTTATATTAATGGAATACTACGGCACGGATACTTTTGTTTTTGCTTCTTTTGCTGAACTTGAAGTCCGTGAGATCATCTATGTTTTGCATATATTGGTAATTAACTCTTTGTATGCTATAATCACCATTGCATACATATACCTTTATTGTATGAATGTATTTCCTTTTTTATGTTCTTGTTGATGAACATTTGGTTTGGTTGCAGTTTCTGGGTATTTTTTTTGTGTGTATGTGGAAATGTTTTTGTTGTTGTTATTGTTGTTTTTTAGTATAGAGTTGGGGAATGTATTACTTGATCAAAATTGTTTTACCACTTTACAGTCTCTCAAGAACTTAATGAATGTTCTGTTTGTTCCACATCCTTGTTAGAATTTGACTTTGTTGGTCTTTATATTTTTAACAGTTCTGTGGAGTGAAATGAAATATATCATGTTGTTTTCTATTTGCATTTTTCTAGAACAGTTAGACAATGCTTTACGTGAAAACACTTTGTAGAATTTTGCCCTAATCTGTAAAACAAAGTACTCATTTTGTGTGTGGGGGGAGGTGGGAGTAGTGAAAATATCCTTGTAATGACTTTTGAGAAAGAAGTATTTATTAATAATAACAATAAACAATGGTAGTTAAAAATTCATTGAATAACTGATTTAAATACTGCATCAGAGAATCTCTAAATTTCAATTTAAGATGTTTTATTGACATCATGTTTCAGAGCAAATATACACTCCCTAAAGAACTCATTGGTATTCTTGGAACCCATTAGATATTTATATAGAAGAAGAAAATGTAAATAACTTATAGTTTATTAAATAAAATAGGTTTCCAGCAATTCTCTTGGGCACAAGGGAAATGCTAGCTAAAAATGAAATTGCAACTTAATGTACCTTCTAGATTTTATATCAAATTTTATATACCCTGAATTAAGACTGTTTAAAATAATTATTAAATCATATTTAATACTAAGAAATGTGCCTGCTGAATAGATATTATTGTGGATGAAAAGGGGCCACATGCTATATTTTACAGGAATGAGTGCCCTGTATGAGTAGTCATTTAGATTTTCTTTTTGATCTATATGAACAAAAACCTATAGTACCTGAAAACCTAAATTTCTAAAGAAATAAAAATGTGAAAGAGATGCAACTTTTTCAAAGAAGCCCATGGAACAATTTTTTTAGTTTTCCAAGGTTACTGAAGTAAATAGGGTACAGGAACAGTACACTCTTAATTATAAGGAATCCTTGGGGAAATAAAGAAAAATGCAATCCAAATTTTCAGGTCAGGTATTAATTTCACCTGTAGTCACCAATGCCTTTGCCAACAGGAATTTAATCTGACAAATGTTTTTCAATCCGTTTAATGTTTTTTTTTTCCTTTATCTTTTGGTGGAAATGCTATTAAGAGAACTGGAAGAAACCTAAATAATCACAACAAATTAGATAACGGAGAGTAGCCTGCATTCTCTACATTTGGATGTAGAAACAACCAAAAACAAGCAAATAGTTTCTAAATGTCATACTGTTAATGGGAGATCCAGGAATACCATCCAGTTCCCTTAGAATATCTAAGATAGTGTGTGTGTGTGTATATATATATATATACATATGTACATATATATATATATGTATTTTTTCTTCTTTATTGATTAAGGCAGTGGTCGGCAAACTGCAGCTCACGAGCCACATGCGGCTCTTTGGCCCCTTGAGTGTGGCTCTTCCACAAAATACCATGGCCTGGGCGAGTCTATTTTGAAGAAGTGGCATTAGAAGAAGTTTAAGTTTAAAAAATGTGGCTCTCAAAAAAAATTTCAATCGTTGTACTGTTGATATTTGGCTCTGTTGACTAATGAATTTGCCGACCACTGGATTAAGTTATTACATATATGTTCTTATCTCCCCCCCCCACCCCGCCCAGTACCTTCACCCCACTAGTGTCTGTGTCCATTGGTTAGGCTTATATGCATGCACACAAGACCTTTGGTTGATCTCGCCCCCTTCACCCCACCCTCCCCTGCCTTCCTTCTGAGGTTGACACTCTGATCGATGCTTCTTTGTCTCTGGATCTGTTTTTGTTCATCAGTTTATGTTGTTCATTATATTCCACAAATGAGTGAGATCATGTGATATTTATCTTTCTCTGACTGACTTATTTCACTTAGCATAATGCTCTCCAGTTCCATCCATGCTATTGCAAATGGTAAAAGTTCTTTCTTTTTTTACAGCAGAATAGTATTCCATTGTGTATATGTACCACAGTTTTCTAATCCACTCATCTGCTGATAGGCATTTAGGCTGTTTCCAAATCTTAGTTATTGTAAATTGTGCTGCAATGAACATAGGGGTGCATATCTCTTTTCTGATTGGTGTTTCTGATTTCTTGGGATATATTCTTAAACTGGCAGTCCAACATCCCCTGAGGGATGTAGAAGTGTGCCAAGTGGCAGGTGGCCAGTGAGGAGCCTGAATCAGGGCTGGATGCCACTTGTACTCATCCGGACCCACTGTGCCTGCTGCTGTGGAGTTGGGAAAGGCTCCAGCCGTGGCAGCTGCGCTCACCAGCTGTGAGCCTGGCTTCTGGCTGAGCGGCGCTCCCCCTGTAGGAGCGCACTAACCACCAGGGGGCAGCTCCTGTGTTGAGCATCTGCCCCCTGGTGGTCAGTGCACATCATAGCAACTGGTCCTTCCAGTCGTTCTGCCATAACAGTCACTTAGGCTTTTATTGTATAGGTTAGAGGCCTGGTGCACAAATTTGTGCAACAGTGGTGTCCCTTGGCCTGGCCTGCGAGATCGGGCTGAAACTGGCTCTCCAACATTCCCCAAGGGGTCCCAGATTGCTAGAGGGCACAGGCCAGGCCAAGGGACCCCACTGGTGCATGATCAGGGCTGGGGATGGATGCAGGAGGTTGGCCAGCAGGGGAGGGACCATGGGAGGGATCCAGGGCATGTCTGGTCTGTCTCACTCAGTCCCGATCTGCTGGACCACAGCAACAAGCTAATTTACTGGTCAGATCATCTGGCCCCTGGTGGTCAGTATACGACTGATTAACCAATTGGCTGTCTGCCCCCTGGTGGTCAGGGCATGTCGTACTGAGCGGTTGAATGGCCTTAGAATATCATTAGCATATTACTCTTTGATTGATTGAACAGTCGACTGGTCACTGGATGACCAGGACACTTAGCATATTAGGCTTTTATTATATAGGATGGAGTATATTTATACTAGTATTTAGATGAATAAATAAACATAAACCAATCCACATTTGTGTATTTTTTTCTCTTTAAACATGACCTCAGAGTAGTTACACTGCACCTAAAGAAGAGAAATAAGTAGAGACAACTCAAAAAAAGACTTGATGTATTACATTGCAGAAGACTTGTATAAGATAAAGGCAATTACTCGATGAAATCACTACTGAGGTGAAGAGAAAGAAGTAAAGTTAATAAATTCAGGCTCATTAGAAGTGGCCAGATTATTGCTCATTGGTTGAGGAGAAAAAGAGAGAAGTAATAACAAAAAAAAAAAAGAGGGGATAATAGAATTTTTAAATACTTAGTTTGAAAAGATTGGGAATAGATATTTTAAGCAGCCTTTGATTTTAAGAAAATACTGAAATGAGAGCTTTAAACTAAGAAACCAGATTGGTTTTAACAGAAAAAAGTAATTTAGTCTGGCTTAGTTGAGTATAAAGAGGTACAATTACTCTAGGTTTTGAGTATACCATAGTTAAAGGTTTTATTTTATTTTATCTTTTTAGTTTAAAACATGTAAACTATGTTGGTAATGTGTATAGGTATTTGCCCTGCATGTCAAACTTTTTCCCTTTGTCACCATTCATTTTGGCTATGAATATAAGTTCCTGTAATTTATCTGAGAGATCAATATGTCTAGGAGTCTATTTTTAAATATAACTTACATAACTTCAAAATTTTATTCTGAATAATAAAGTATGCTTCATTCAAGTCATTGTATTGAATTATTAATGGAAGCTTTTGGTTAAGAAATATCTATGTCAACCTTTTTATTAATATTACTGTTTTGCAAGTTATTTTTATGAGTTTAGGCAATAATTTTTTCCTCTTATCTTTGATTATGTTAAAACTAGTTTATAGCATTTCACTATATTTATCATTCTTTTAATGTTATTTGAAATATGTATAGGAAAACCTCAAATTAGAGACATATACTTTGGCTATAAAAATCAAAAAACTAACATCAGTTGTTTTTGAAAAAATATTATCATAGTAAAACTAATTGTTTAGGTCCGATGTCTTTACTATTCTAGGTTCTTTGCATTTCTATTGAAATTTACAATTAGCTTATTTTTACTTTATTTTTATTGTTGGCACTTTTATAGATGTCCTAATTTTCTATTCCTTTGCCCACCTCCTCCAAAAACCCACTCCCACTTCCCTCTGGCCATCACCACACTGTTGTCTGTGTTTGTGGGGTATGCATATATGTTCTTTGGCTAATTCTACACATTCCTTTATTCAGTACTTCTCTCCCCCATCCATTCTGACAGCTGACAGTATGTTCCATTTATCTATTTGTCTCTGTTTCCATTTTGTCCATTAGTATTTTGTTCATCAGTTTCCATATGTAAATAAGACCATATGGTATTTATCTTTCTCCAACTGGCTCATTTTGCCTAGCATAACAATCTCTAGGTCCATCCATGCTGTCACAAAATGTAAAATTTCCTTCTTTTGTTATGGCCTCATAGTATTCTATTGTGTAAATGTACCACACTTTTTTATCCACTTACCTACTAAAGGACACTTGGCTATTATAAAAAATGCTACTATGAACATAGGGGTACATATATGCTTTCAAATTGGTGTTTCAGGAATATTAGGATATATTCCACAAAGTGGGATCCTTCAGTCAAAAGGAAGTTCCATTTTTAATTTTTGAGGAAACTTCATACTATTTTCCACAGTGGCTGCACCAACCTGCATTCCCACCAACAGTGCACTAGAGTTCATTTGTCTCCACATCCTGCCAGCACTTGTTTGTTGATTTATTGATGGTGCCTATTAGGGCAGAAGTGAGGTGGTATCTCATTGTGGTTTTAATTTTTATCCCTCTGATGATTAGAGACTTTGAGCATTTTTTCATATGTCTATTAGCAATCTCTATGTCCTCTTTGGAGAAGTATCAATTCAGGTTATTTGTCCATATTTTTATTTGATCACTTGCCTTGATGGTTTATAATTGTATAAGTTCTATATATTTTTTAGAAATTATCCCTATCAGATGTAGCATTGGTGCATTCTTTTTCCCATACAGGGTGTTCCATTTTCATTTTGATGATGGTTTCTTTTGCTATAGAGGAGCTTTTTAGTTCGCCATAGTCCCATGTTTACTTTTTCCTTTATTTCCCTTGCCCTAGGAGACACATCAGCAAAAATTTATCTATAGGAGATATCTGAAATTTTGCTGCCTATGTTTTCTTTTGGATTGTTATGGTTTTTCAACTTACATTTAAGTCTTTTGTCCATATTGAGTTTATTTTTGTCTATTGTGTAAGTTGGTACTCTAGTTTTATTTATTTACTTTTTTGCATGTACCTGTCCAATTTTCCCATACCATTTATTGAAGAGAATGTTTTTACCCCATTGTATGCTCTTGCCTCTTTTGTCCATTTAGGTGTGCATTATTTTCTGGGCTCTCTGTTCTGTTACATTGATCTATATACCTGTTCCAATACCATTGCCAGACTGTTTTGAATATAATGGCCTTGTAGTATACTTTGATACTGAATATTATGCTTCCTCCAACTTTGTTCTTCTTTCTCAAGATTACTGAGGCTATTTGGGGTCTTTTACATAAATTTTTGGAATATTTGTTCTGGTTCTATGAAATATGCCATTGGAAATATAATAAGAATTACAATTAATCTATAGATCACTTTGGGTAGTATGGACACTTTTTAAAAATATATTTTTATTGATTTCTGAGAGGAAGGGAGAGGGAGAGAGAGATAGAAACATCAATGATGAGAGAGAATCACTGATCGGCTGCTTCCTGCATGCCCCCTATTAGGGATCGAGCCCGCAACCCGGGCATGTGCCCTTGACTGGAATCAAACCCAGGACCCTTCATTCCTCAGGCTGATGCTCTATCTGCTGAGTCAAAACAGCTAGGGCAGGTAGTATATGGACATTTTAATGATGTTAATTCTTCCATCCATGAACATGGTATATGCTTTCACTTAGTTGTATCTTGTTCAATTTCTTTCTTCAGTGTCTTAAAGATTTCTCAGTACAGGTTTTTTACCTCCTTGGTTAAATGTATTCATAGTCACCTTATTCTTATGTTGCAGTAATAAATGGGATTGTTTTCTTAGTATCTTTTCTGATAGTTCATTATTGGTGTATAAAAATGCAGCTGATTTCTAGATACTTATTTTGTATCCTATTATATTACTGAATTCATTTATCAGTTCTAGTAATTCTTTGGTGGAATCTTTAGGATTCTCTATATACAATATCATGTCAGCTTCAAAAAAGGGCAGGTTTTCATTTTTTTTCCAATCTGAATAGCTTGTATTATGATTTCTTACCTTATTGCTCTGATTAGCACCTCCTGAATAATGTTAAATAGAACTGGACATGAATACATATCCTTACATTATTATTATTATTAATATTTTTGGAGGGAGAACATTTAGTCTTGCACTATTAACTATGATGCTAGCTATAGGTTTCCATAGCTCAAATTAATCAATTGAGGAAGCACCATTTTATTTTAGCTTGCTGAAATATTTATGTATTACTACAAATATTTGTTTGCTTTGTTATGGAATATAATTAAGTTACACAGAAACAGTTTTATTTTTATTTTTAAGCTTTGTTTGGTAATTCCAGAACTTAATATATTTTAAGAGTTAATATTACTCCACCTCTCAGAGAAAGCCCTTCTGAACATTTTACCCAATGCCCTGTGAGTTGTGTAGTTTTTCAATTCTGCCCAGTAGAAATAGTAACTTTCTCAGCCTTGTGTAAGCTTGAGGACTACCCTGTGCTCTGGTTGTTTCTTTTCCTGACTGCACATAGTTTCCTCACATGGCTGTCTGTGCTCATTAAGTCTCTACCTTTTTGTTGGTTCCTCTCCCTGTGCTACAGCATGGAAAGTCTTCAGATAGTAAGGTGGAACAATTACAGTGCTAACTTTCTTTGTTTATCATCTCTCAGGGATGCCTGATAGTCAAAATTTTGAAAACTGGTGTTTCATATGCTTTTTCCAGTTTTTAAAAATATATTTGTATTGATTTCAGAGATGAAGGGAAAGAGAGAGAGAGAGATAGAAACATCAGTGATGAGAGAAAATTATTGATCGGCTGCCTCCTTCATGCCCCACACTAGGGATCAATCCTGCAACCTGGGCATGTGCCCTGACAGGGAATTGAAACATGATCTGATTCATTGGTTGACGCTCAACCCCTGAGCCATGCCAGCCAGGCTCCAGTTTTTAAAAGTTGTTTTGGGCAAGAAGGTAAATCTAGTCCCTGTTTTTTTTTTTTGTTTGTTTGTTTGTTTTGTATTGGCTGGAAAGAGAACAAAATATAGTTCTTGTTTTTTAAATCCTCACCGAAGCATATGTTTTAATTGACTCTAGAGAGAGAAGAAAGGAGAGGAAGAGGAAAGATAAAAACATTGATGTGAGAGTGAAACATTGATCTGCTGCCTCCCATATGTGCCCAAACTGCGGATTGAACCTACAACCTGGATATGTTACCTGACTGGGAATCAAACAGTGATCCTTCATTACATGTAGTGTTGCTCCAATCAACTGAAACTCACTAGCCAGGGCCAAATATAAAATTTTAAACTTCATTTTTAAAATGCATAATAGATTGATCTAAACTTATATCAAGTGAGGAATATATTTCAGGAATATAGATCAAGGATGGGGTGTCTATAAGTTTGCTTCCAATTCCTTTGATTTCATTTTATATTTCTGGGCCTTTTCTTCCTCCCTCCCTCCCTCCCTTCCTCCCTTCTTTCCTTCCTTCCTTCCTTCCTTCTTTCCTTCTTTCCTTCCTTCCTTCCTTCCTTCCTTCCTTCCTTCCTTCCTTCCTTCCTTCCTTCCTTCCTTCCTTCCTTTCTCCCTGCTACTAGATATAGTAAACAGATGAGAGGCATTGCATGCATGACAAACAAATAGAGACTCTTTCATAAGTAAAGAAGGATCTATAATATCATGCCAAGCAAATTAAGTCAGACAGAAAAAGTCAAGAACCATATGATTTCACTCATAGATGGGATATAAAACTGAAAACGGCAATTGAACAAAGAAAAACAAGCAAGCAAGAACTCATACACACAGTTAGGTGGTTATCAGAGGGAAGGGGAGTGTGGGTGGTGAAGGGTAAATGGGGTGAAATATACAGTGATGGAAAAAATTTGACTTTGGGTGGTGGGCACATAATGCAATCCTATATAATAAAAAGCTAATATGCAAGTAGACAGATCAGCAGAACAACCAAACAACTGGTTGCTATGACATATGCCGACCACCAGGGGGTGTGCACAGAACATGGTGGGCATCAGCAACAGGTGGCAGAGCACAGAACATGGTGGGCGTTGGCCGCAGCAGGATGGTAGAGCAGGTGAGTGGGGGTGCCAGATCAAGGCAGGGCACCAGTTGCTGTCATTGGGGTGAGCCTCTGGTGGTTACTGAAAATTCTTTGCTCCTGTGTGCCATGGTCCCACTCAGCATTCACACCTGCTGCCGGCGCTGGCCCTGCTCACACCTGCTGCCGGCGCTAGAGCTGCCACTTGGACCCACTGCCGGTGCCCGGCGCCAGCCCCGGTCACTCAGCACATTCAGTGGTTGCGAGTGGCAGCTGCCAGCCCCGATCACCCCTCAGGGCTTCTCCACCTCCCCCTACTCCTGAAGGGCGATCAGGGCAGCAGCTGCTGCTCACATCCACTGACAGTGCCAGCCCCACTGGCACCCGCTGCTGGCGCCAGCCCCAATCGCTCCAAGCTATCAGCGGGTGCAAGTGAAGCTGGTGCCATCAGCGCATGGGAGCAGCGGTGGCGGAAGCAGGGCTACCGGCAGACAGGGGACTGGGGCCACCGTGGGAGGGACCAGGCGGAGGCACATAGGATGGGCTGAGACAGGTCCCTATGACCACCGCAACCTCACAGCCCACAGTTCCTTTCAAGGTGCACGAATCTGTGCACTGGGCCCCTAAAATATATATTAGGGGCCCAGTGCACAGATTCGTGCACCTTGAAAGGAAATTAATTAGAAGGTGGCCAGTGGGTGGGACTGGGCTAGATGGGCCAGACGTGACATGCAGCCAACTTCCCATTGTCCCTTACTGGATGGCCACACCTGGGGTGGTATCACAGCTCGAAGGGCATCTGTGGAGTGAGTGGGGTCCCTCTGGTAGGTCCGGTCCTGTGGCCTGACCTGTGGGGATCAGGCCAAAACTGGCTCTTCAACATCCCCCAAAGGGTCCTGGAATGTGAGAGCTCCCTCCTCTCTGGTTCTGGGGTGTGTCACCCGAGAACCACCACTGCCAAGTCACGACACCTCGGCAGCTCCTGCATTGAGCATCTGCCCCCTGGTTGTCAGTGTGCATCATACCTACCATCTGGTCAGCTGGTTGCTTAAGCTTTTATATATATACCAGAGGCCCAGTGCACAAATTCATGCACTTTGAAAGGAACTGTGGGCTGCGAGGCTGTGGTGGGCACAGGGGCGGGTCTCAGCCCATCCTCTGTGCCCCCACCTGGCCCCTCCAACTATGTCCCCCATTCACCTGTCTGCTGGCAGCCCCTCTCCTGCCACTGCCACTCCCATGTGCTGACAGTGCCAGCAGTGGGTGCGAGCGGTGGCTCTGGTGCCAGCAGCAGGTGCAAGTGGGGCCAGCACCAGCAGCAGGTGTGAGCGCTGGGTGGGACCACGGCACATGGGAACAAAGAATTTTCAGTAACCACCAGAGCCTCACCCAGATGACAGCAACTGGTACCCCACCTTGGTCTGTGCTCCTGTTCACCTGCTCCACCATCCTGCCACAGCCAATGCCTGCCATGTTCTGCACTCTGCTGCCTGCTGCTGACACCCATCATCTTCTGTGCTCATCCCCTGGTGGTCAGCACACGTTATAGTGACCGGTTGTTCTGTTGTTCCACTGTTCGGTCTATTTGCATATTGGCCATTTATTATATAGGACTAGAGGCCCAGTGCATGACATCATGCACTGGGGGTGGGTCCCTCAGCCCGGCCTGTGCCTTCTCACAGTCCAAGACCTCTCAGGGGATGTCCGCCTGCCGGCTTAGGCTTGCTCCCCGCAAAGAGTGGGCCTAAGCAGGCAGGAGTCCTTAGTGCTACCTCAGAGGTGGGAGAGGCTCCCGCCACTGCCACTGTGCTCGCCAGCTGTGAGCCCGGCTTCTGCCTGTGGGAGTGCACTGACCACCAGTGGGCATCACCTGCATTAAGCGTATGTCCCCTGGTGGTCAGTGCACCTCATAGTGACCGGTCATTCCGCTGTTCAGTTGATTTGCATATTATCCTTTTATTATATAGAATAGATATTACAGAATTGTACACTTAAACCTATATAATATTATTATTAACTAAGGTTACCTCAATAATTTTAATTTTTAAAAATTAAGCAAATAATTAGGAGGCAAATTTATCATAAATATACCAACAAGTTGCATTTTTAAAAATGAACCAATAAATTGAGCTAGTATTAGAAAAAGCTGAGTTGGTCTAATCTGAAGTTTATCTAATCTTTCCCCATACCTATAGTTCTCAGAAAACTGCTGATGAATAAATTGAAGTTGAGCCAAACCTAGAAACCCCTGTAAACTTCTACATTTTTTGATTAATGGCTCCATCATCCACTGTCAGCCAGGATTCTACAGACATTAATTTTAGCAGGAACAGCTGGTTGGAATGCAGGTGCAGGCTGTTCCTGCCACATAAGTTAGCTGTGATGTATTAATAAAAGAATGATGGTTTAACTCTTTCAAATATTATAAAAGAGTGGTCAGTGCTTTCTTAATGGAGAAAGTATGAATAGTTTATAATTTTGTTTGTGTTATTGTTCAGTGTCTTGTTTGATTGCAGAGTTGTCATACTTTCAACCAGATCATTATCTGTTATAATGGAAATAAAAGGAAAGATGTTAAAAATGCTTTAGTGGAACATAGAGAAGACTCAAATTAGAAATTATTGGTACTTACATAAGTCTAGGAGCAAAATATTCACCTATTTGAAGTGCAAATAACTTTTAACTGATTTTTTAACAGAAAGCATCAATTTATATTTTCCAAGTAATAACTGTTTACTCCCTTTGTGATTTAGAAAGTCATACTGAAGCAACCATCTTATATAAAAACTGCTGTTTGAAATTTTAACCCTGCTATTTGGCTTCTGTAAATGCTTGCTTGCTTAAATAATAAGGAAAATAAGACTACTCCCACTTCAGAGAGGCCATTATACCTTCCCCAGATGAAATTATCCGTACTGACACCAGGCCAGGCCTTTGGTTGAGGTCTCAAGGCGCCAGCACATAGGGGCTCTTTAAGAACTTGCAAAGGGGGCCAGAAACACCCCATATTTGGGAGACAAAGAAGGTAAAAACATATAAATAGGGAAAGTTCCTCCATGTTGGGGCCCAGAATTTGAGAGACATTTTCCTCTGGATCCGCGCGTAATAAATGTAACTCCATCTCTCTAAGTATTGCTTGGTTCTTCTCCGGTTTTCTGTAACAATACCATCTTTATTACTGATGTGTATCTTTATTTTTCATCATCATTTGGGAGTGATACTGGAGAGCTTATGTGTTAATAAATATATATAGTCTTGAAATGATTAATAAGGCATCAAATATATAACTAAAAAGAAAAATTCAAATAAATAAAAAATAAGCAAATAAATAAAAACAAAAGAAAAATTCAAACTTGGAAATTAGTTCTGGATAGGAAATTCATTATTTTTATAAAGATGTTATGGTAAAATTTTTTGGCAGAAAATTTAAGGTATGAGGGAAGATTTCTTTTTAGACAGCATGATGTAGAGAAAAGCATAAAATCATCAGTGCTCTTAAACTCAGATTCAATTCCCAGCACTCCATTTACCACATAGCTGTTGTGTGCTTATTTAACTTTTAAAATCCCCATGATTTTTATCTTAAATTGGGTTGATATTATCTAATCCATGTTCATTTTGAGGAATAATGACAAAATGTATGTACAGTACATGTTAAATTGTTGTCACCTAACAAATATTAATTACCTTCTTTCATTATAGACTCAGAGTGGTAGAGTTAAAAATGCCTTTACTTTTCATTAATATCAACATATGTATTCTTATAGTGGAATTTTAAATGTTATATTTCATAAAATTTATCATAAAACACATTTATGTCCACATTTAATAAGTAGCCTATATTGAAGTAATAAAGTTATTTGAAATCAGGCTATATCAGAATCTAAGGGGTGTATGTAATAAATGAGCAAAGAGGCATGATCTTTAGAATCATAAGAGTGTATTCCAATTCTGCTCCATCATTTTCCAGCTCAGCAGGACATTGTTCAAATGATGTGGTCTGCAATGCCCTAGTAATATCATTGACTTACATTTTGCGGAGTGTTAAGTATTGTATGTATTCCTACTGTAAAAAAAAAAATTACTCTCTCTAAGTTTTGTAGTTATGGCACATTAGGCTATGAGTGTGAGAGTGCTACCTCGTCAATGGTGATTTTCTTTATGAAGTTGACTTCTTATTGCAATATAGGCTAGAAGTTACTTAAATATTTTCCTATTTAAAGATGCAATTAATAACTAATTTGTGTTGTCCACAAAAAATTATTTTTCCTGAAATATTAAAATATTTGTTAAAATGGAAATAAGATGGTTCTAGAAATATTAGATGCTGGCATGGTGATAGAGATTAACTCTTCAGAGAGATTTGATGTTTTTCTTTCTCCTTACCTGAAAATAGAGCTTTTCTGTTACTTTAAACCTCCCCCTTCCTCTCATAGGAAGGGCTAAACTTAATTGGTACATTAGATCCAGAATGAGAAAAAGAGAGCTTTCCAACAGACCTCTGCTGGCAGGTCGCACTTAGGCTAATTTATCCTTCCATTACAATTACTCTGAAATCCCTGACTCCTCATGCCTTGCCAACTGATGATACCTGCTGGCCTATACCTGTAGATACCTGCTGGCTGAAACAGGGATAAGTCGTCCAGTGGAGAAGAGCCCATCAACTCTGTCTACCACAGGCCTCACTTGTTTTTATTTCATTCCAGTTCCTACATTCTTGACCTATTTATTATCTTGCATCTTCTATGTCCTAAGAAAATATAAACAACGGCAAAACATTAGGGATCACTGAAGAGCGGCCTGTAGCCTCTTATCCCAAGTGGAAAGAAATTTCTAGTCATGCTAGAAATTCAAATGGGAGCAGGATGACTCACCTTCTCAGATGATGTGTAGCTGGGTACAAAATAAAAGCTCAACTCTTAAACCACATAGTTAGCTAGTAATGGTTAAATATGCTAATGAGAAGATCTATAGATATGAGGGTTTTTAACTAACAATGAAAAAAATAGCTACTATTTTGAAACAGAACTCGTACATACCAACGTTTTATAAATACATTTTTTTTAAATGAAACTTGAGCCTAGTGGCTTATTGTAAAGTTTATCTACTTGAAATGTACAATGTGAGGTTCCTGCTGCAGGGAACAAAGACAGAGAGTTCAGGCCAGCCAAAAGGAAAAGCTTTTAATCTTACCCTCCCAGGCAAGGTTCACTGGTCCTGAGGGTAGGGCCAGAGAAGTCTCCCTGGGCGGAAGCTGAGGCACTTTTTTTATACAGGTATTCAGTGAGGGCGGAGGACCATGAGCTGAGGGCGGGTAGAATTTCCGCCACAGGCAGGGGTTCCAGGAATGGAGCCAATATCTGCGTCACCATTTGCCTGGAGCACTGGTCCG
Source organism: Plecotus auritus (assembly GCF_963455305.1). Lineage (NCBI taxonomy): Eukaryota > Metazoa > Chordata > Mammalia > Chiroptera > Vespertilionidae > Plecotus > Plecotus auritus. Next base: position 126,936,898 of record NC_137770.1, on the reverse strand, counting down.
GCATGGGTTCCAGGAAGGGACCTGCATTTGTGTCGCCATCTGTCTGTTATCTGCGTCACCATCGGTTGCATGCATCGGCTTCTGGAATTCCTCTGACCTAACATACTCTTTCTTCTACGGGAACAGTCAGAATTTAAAGGTATTTAAGTAGAATGGTGCTATGATTTAACTTTATTGAATCTTGAACACTATTCTAAATACGAGAGAATTTTGGTAAATTATAGCAATTAATAAAGGAAGTAACAAAAGAATACATGCTTCCATTCAAAATCTCTATCTTTGCTTTGATTTTCTCCACATGCTAACCTGATTATGTCAGTACCTAATATTAACAAGAAAAGGGGCATCAGCATCAATTGTAATGGAAAATCTTTACATCTCCTCAATTAAAAAAAAAAAAAAAGGTTGTTAAAGTAAATATAATAATGGTGTTTTATTTCTCTAAACCATATTGTAAAAACAGAACAAACAAAAAGAAACAAAACCTTTCTGTTTTATTTGAAACTAAGGGGAAAAAAAATTCCCTGCAAATCACATCTTACTTTTTTAGGTGTTACTTTTCCAGAGGACATCAAAAGAGGAATGTGGAACATGTAGTTTAATGCCATGGAACTCACAAATTCTAGTCAAGTCTAATGTCTGTGAAATAGGAATTTATGGGTGAAATAGGCAGGCTTGGGGATTTTTTAGAATTGGGGTCCATGGAAAAGAACACAGGGCCACAGACTGGGAGAAGGTGCATTTCCATAACACAAGGAAGCCAGGTGCAGTTACATCTCCATAAGACAAGGAGGCAGCAACAGGTATATTTCCATAAGACAAGGTAACTGGAAGTAGCCAAGAAAGGTCTATATTTACAAAATAAAGAGAAGGAAGCCATTCATTCAGAAGAAGAAAGCCCAAAGGGAATAGGAAAACAATACAGAGGGGGGTGGGGGGGAAGAACCTCACATGTTCCATGTGAGGTTCAACATTTGAGCCCAGGAGTTACTATAGTAACCAACTCAAAGGGGAATAGTGACCAATCAGAGGGGCTATCAAGGCACCAGGATCTGCAGCCTATATAAGCCATAGGGAAAAGGAACTCAGTGGGACTCTTCCCCCTCCCTATGTGGGAGTCTGTGCTTGTTCTTCAATAAATCTCCATCTTTGCTATACCAGTTTTTGTCCATGTATTCATTCTTTGATTCCGGTGGACAAAGAATCTGGGTTCCAGTCCAAAAATTCGGTATCATCTGGAGCATGAAGCATGACTACAGCCTGAGAGATTGTGATGAAAACTACTTTGTTTTCTATTCTTCTTCTCAAGTAGTATAATGCTAAAGTACTGGACCTTGAGTTAGCCTGTTAGAATTGAAATTCCAACTCTGCCACTTACTAGAATTGTTTTGAAAGGGCGGGGAGAGACTGACTCCATGTTCCCTTTGTTCCATATCCTCCACCTCGTGGAGTCAGGTTCCTGCCCTAGAACCTCTCCAAGAGCCCAACCCACACTTTTGAATTAGCCAATAGAAATGCAAGAGGAAAGTAAGCCATGCCCTGCCCCCATGTGCAACCTGACCCCGACCAATCAGCGGAGTCTACACTACCTCACCCCTCCTACCTCTTCCAGGGCCCCTATAAATCAGCGCGTTTGGGGCCTGGGGCTCTCTCTCTGCCTCCTGCCACTGCGTTGGTGAGTGTGGTGGACGGGGAGCTCGAGCTAGCTCGAATAAAGGCTCTTTGCTTTTGCATCGGACTCGGCTCCCTGGTGGTCTTTGGGGATCATGAAATCTGGGCATAACAGTCTTCTTGGACAAGTTACTTAAACTCTTTGTGACTCAGTATTTTCATCCTTAAAATGTGAATGTTGAAGAGATTAAATTAGTCAATTAATGAAAAAGATGTAGGACAGTATTTGTCCCATACAAAGTTCTCCACTATAACTACGACCACTACTAGTTGGATGAAGAAACTAATTCCAAGATACAGTCAAAGACAGGTGAGTAGGGTGACCCTGGGGACTGTTCCACAGATACAGCAGATATAAATGAAAACACAAAGCTCAACATTAAGGGTAGTGATTAAAATATTTTGTCCCTTTGAAAAAGTAAGACATGCAAGAGAAAGAACAGAAAAATTGAGTTGAATCTGTAAAAATTTCTTTGCCTGAATTTACACTCCATGTGGGGGATGGTGGCTAAGAGTCAAATTAACATGAATTCAGAGTTGAAAAACTGTTCCATGGATTCTGGGTTCTGCTCTATGAAACATGCAGGCTAAAGTAAAAACTGGGAATGTTTCTAAGGTGGATATGCCTTGACTTGTAACAGTTAGCATTATAGCATTTAGCTAAGAGCTTGATGTATCTTACAGCCAGGGTCTATTCAATAAACTTTTTATATATTTTGATATTCCCTGCTACTTTCCACAACCCATCACTCTCCTTTTTCTTACCAGAACATTTCTATAAATTCCTACCAATTGATTTCTAAAATATGTTTTTATTCATTCCTAAGCGCAAAGATGGTACCTTTATAACACTTTAATAGGGAGAAAAATTCTTACTCTTTATTGGGATACATCAAATTCAACGTAGTGTGATTAGAGACTTATTCAACAAAGACAGTATGAAACTATTAGCAGCTAGGTCAGGGGATGATATTTCTTTCCATTGTTAGTTCTTGGATAAAGTTTTTCTAACTCAACATATTTGGTACTTTTAAAAATTTGCTTAGTATAATGAAGTTGATATTTTATAAAAACACCAATGCATATACAAATTTTGGGGGGTTGTGAATGTTAGGTCAGAGGAATTCCAGAAGCCGATGCATGCAACCGATGGTGATTCAGATAACAGACTAGTGCACCAGACAGATGGCGACACAGATGCTGGTCCCTTCCTGGAACCCATGACGGACCAGTGCTCCAGGCAAATGGTGACGCAGATATTGGCTCCATTCCTGGAACCCCTGCCCGCGGCGGAAATTCCACCCGCCCTCAGCTCATGGTCCTCCGCCCTCACTGAACACCTATATAAAAAAAGTTCCTCAGCTCCCGCCCAGGGAGACTTCTCTGGCCCTACCCTCAGGACTGGTGAATCTCGCCTGGGAGTGCAAGATTAAGCTTCTTTTTGACTGGCCTGGACTCTGTCTTTGTTCCCTGCGCCACGAACCTCACAATGAATGATAGAGTAATTTAATTATGTCTGCTACAAATACCAGTATCTGTATTCCTTCAAATTATTTAAACAATTATTTTAGATTTGCTGTATCATAATGTATATAGCACTTACCTGCTAGAAGTCAAAACTTTCCACTTACCCTATGTTCACATGGTGAGAAACAACCAATCTGAGGAATAATAAAAGGTACATAAAATTGACATTATCATAAAAAATAATATATTTTACCTTATGAATAGTATTATCTCTTTGATTTAAAGAGGTATAGTGATTCAATGTCAAATGGGCATTGTATAAAATTTTTAATCGTTTACACTGCAAAAAGATGTTATTCATATAAGTTAAGCTCAGAGTTATTTAGATTATGGAAATATGAGGCATAAAAGAACTTAGAGTAAGAAGATACACCCTACAACTCTACCTAAAATGAATACCAAACAGCAAGGGCATGCTAGGTAATGTGGTGGTGTTACAGAACAGAAAGAGTTCTCCACTGGGCACTAGTGGAGCCAAACACTAGAGAATTGCAATAAAGAAATACTGGCTATTTTATTAGGAATGGCACCACCTGGGAGAAAGGGAAGCTTTTAATAATCAAAAGCCCGAACTCTTTGATGTTGTGTAGGTTACTGATTATATAGGGCAAAACACCGTGGATTAGGGGTCATCCTGGTGAAAGAATAAAACATTTTTTCTTTTTCAAGCCCCAAGTAAAGAGCAGACAGAGCAAATAGTGCTCTGACAATGGGAAGGAGACCCTTAAAGCTGTCCCAGGAAACAGCCCCAGACAGAGCAAATAGTGCTCTGACAGATAAGATATGAGATTACCAGATGGGACTGTTGACTGAAAACTTAAGCCCTGTCATTAAACATGTTATTAACGAGCCCTGTTGGAATTTCCTGGTGGCTTTGTCCTCTCTTCCTCCCTCACATGTGTGACCCCTCCCAATGTGTGATTTTTGCCTTTATAAGCCTGTAAAATTTTCTGCTCGGGGCTCGTCTTCACTGCTCTAGTGTGAGTTACGAGTCGAGCCCCAGCGAGCTGGAATAAATCCTCTTGCTGTTTGCATCAAGTGACGCCTCCTGAGGTTGATTGGGGTCGCCGTCGATCCGTGGGACAGAGTGAGGGTCTCCCTCCGGGGGTCTTTCATTTGGGGGTTCATCCGGGATCTGACGGCCCCCCTCATCTGCGGAGTCGACCTTGGAGGTAAGAAGGGGTACCCCAAGGTTGTCTGTCTTTGTCTTGTGTATTGTTAGTTGGTCTGGCTCTGTGTGCACACTTTCAGTTTTGCAGCCGTTCGGCGACTCGTGAGAGTGGCCGAACAGTGGTTGGTAGACGTGCCTGAAGGGCCACAGGTTGCAGCCCTGGGGAACGCCCCAAGGGTGGAGGAGAGCCAGGGACGCCTGGTAGTCTCCTACTGTAAGGGCGCTGATCAGGTTCTACTGTTGGATCAGAGATTGTCAAAATCGCGCCCATCTGATTCTGTTGCGTGTTTGTGGCGGACAAGGTGGAGTAAGTGGGTCCTCGTGTCTGTAATATTTTTGTTATTTGTGTTTCTGACGACGTACGAACTGACGATGGGACAGACTGTGACAACCCCTCTTAGTCTGACCTTAGACCATTGGACTGAAGTTAAGGGAAGAGGTCGCGACCTATCAGTTGAGATCAAGAAAGGTCCATGGCGGACCTTCTGCTCCTCAGAATGGCCTGCTTTTAATATAGGATGGCCAACAGAAGGAACCTTTGACCTATCTGTTATTTTTGCTGTTAAAGAGATTGTTTTTCAGAAAGAACCTGGAGCCCATCCGGATCAGCAGCCCTACATCGTGGTCTGGCAGGACCTGGTGCAAAATCCACCCCCCTGGGTTCGACCTTGGGTTGTAAAACCCAAGCCCCGGCCGGCCACTCAAGTTCTAGCCGTCCAATCTCCCAGTTCTGGGGAGAAATCCAGGCACTCGGACCCCCCCAAGAAGATTTATCCAGAAATCCAGTCTGACCTCCTTCTCCTTGACTCACCTCCCCCGTATCCTCCTGCCCTGATTCCCGTAGGGGGTCGGGAAGAGCCAGAAGCACCGCCGGCTCCTTCAGCTGCCCCCTCTGCTCCCCCTAACGAGTCTCTGCCAGGGCCTGCGCAGGGCACCAGGAGCCGCTGCGGAATGACTCCCGACACCACCGTCGCCCTCCCCCTGAGGGCTTACGGGCCCCCGCCGGCGGCGACGGATGGTGGACCGGCTCCTCTTCAGCCCCTCCAGTACTGGCCTTTTTCCTCCGCAGACCTGTATAATTGGAAGACTAATCATCCTCCCTTTTCAGAGGACCCCCAGCGCTTAACCGGGCTGGTGGAGTCTTTGATGTTCTCTCATCAGCCCACCTGGGATGATTGCCAGCAGCTACTACAAACCCTTTTCACTACTAAGGAGAGGGAGAGGATTTTGTTGGAGGCAAGGAAGAATGTACTAGGAGCAGATGGACGACCTACCCAGCTCCCCAACATCTTTGAGACTGCCTTCCCCCTCTCCAGACCTGACTGGGATTTCAATGCGGCAGAAGGTAGGGAGCGACTGACAGTCTATCGCCAGACTCTAGTGGCCGGCCTCCGTGGGGCAGCGAGATGCCCCACTAATTTGGCTAAGGTAAGAGAGGTTATCCAGGGGGCCACGGAACCCCCGTCAGTATTTCTTGAACGCTTAATGGAAGCTTTCAGGCGCTACACCCCGTTTGACCCTACCTCTGAGGGGCAAAGGGCTTCCGTGGCCATGGCTTTCATAGGGCAGTCAGCAATAGATATTAAAAGAAAGTTGCAGAGAATAGAAGGGTTACAAGACTATACCCTGCAGGATTTAGTTAAGGAGGCAGAGAAAGTATATCATAAGAGGGAAACTGAGGAGGAAAAAGAACAAAGAAAAGAAAAGGAAAAAGAGGAAAGAGAAAGCAAAAGGGATCGCAGGCAGGAGAAGAACCTGACATGGATTTTGGCCGCAGTAGTAGGTGAGAGAGGCCAGGAACAAACCCAGGGCAGGGCTAAAAAGTCAGGTAACCTGTGCAACTGCACCCCATTAGACAAAGACCAGTGTGCCTACGGCAAAGAAAAAGGTCACTGGGCTAGAGAGTGCCCTAAGAAGAAGAAGAACGGGTCCTCCAAGAAAGTGTTAGCTCTGGAGGAAGAAGAAGACTAGCAGGGACGGGGCTCGGAACCCCTCCCCGAGCCTAGGGTAACACTAAAGGTGGAGGGGAAGCCAGTTGAGTTCCTAGTAGACACTGGGGCTCAACACTCGGTCCTACTCAAACCGTCTGGACCCGTCTCCCACAAGAAATCGTGGGTCATAGGAGCCACAGGGCACCAGCAGTACTCATGGACTACCCGAAGAACGGTAGACTTAGGAACGGGACTGGTAACCCACTCGTTTCTAGTCATCCCCGAGTGCCCTGTGCCTCTACTTGGGAGAGATCTCCTAACCAAAATGGGAGCCCAGATTACCTTCACCCCTGATGGCCCGGAGGTGACCCAAAGCAAGAGAATGGCTACCGCCCTGACCATATGCCTAGATGATGAACACAGACTTTTTGAGGAACAGGGAGCAGAGAAAAGTCACATAAATGACTGGTTGAACAGGTATCCGGGAGCGTGGGCCGAGACAGCTGGAACAGGACTAGCTGCAGAAAGGCCACCCGTAGTCATAGAGCTGAAGGCCACTTTAACTCCTGTGGCTGTATGCCAATACCCCATGACTAAGGAGGCCCGGGAAGGAATTAGGCCCCATATCCAGCGCCTCCTTCAGCAGGGCATCCTAGTGAAGTGTCAGTTGCCATGGAACACTCCCCTGTTACCTGTTAAGAAGCCTGGCACAGGAGACTATCGCCCAGTACAGGACTTAAGGGAAGTGAACAAGCGGGTACAGGACATCCACCCCACTGTACCTAACCCTTACAGCTTGTTGAGCTCTCTCCCCCCGGATCACATTTGGTATACTGTCTTGGATTTAAAGGACGCTTTCTTCTGCCTACGACTACACCCTTCCAGCCAGAACATCTTTGCATTCGAGTGGAGGGACCCTGACTCTGGGACTACAGGACAACTGACTTGGACCCGGTTACCCCAGGGGTTCAAGAATTCTCCGACCCTCTTCGATGAAGCTCTTCACCAAGATTTAGCCCACTTCCGTGCCAGCCATCCCCAGGTAACACTTCTGCAGTATGTAGATGACTTACTACTGGCCAGGGCCACAGAGGAAGAGTGCCAACGAGGCACGGGACTACTGCTAGAAGAACTCGCCCGCTTAGGATATCGGGCTTCCACCAAGAAGGCCCAGATCTGCCAAAAGGAGGTAACGTACCTGGGGTACGCCCTCAAAGGGGGGCAGAGATGGCTAACGGAGGCCAGAAAACAAACTGTGACTCAGATACCCGTTCCTCGCTCACCCCGCCAGGTGTGAGAATTTTTAGGGACTGCGGGGTTTTGCTGCTTGTGGATCCCCGGGTTCGCTATCCTGGCAGCTCCCCTCTATCCCTCTGACTAGAGAGGGTGCCCCGTTTGAGTGGGGTAACAGCCAACAGCAGGCCTTTGATAATATCAAGAAGGCATTACTGTCAGCCCCAGCCCTGGCATTACCGGACGTAGCGAAGCCCTTCGTCCTATTTGTGGACGAGAGAAGGGGAGTAGCCCGAGGGGTGCTGACCCAGCCTCTAGGACCGTGGAAGAGGCCGGTGGCCTACCTCTCCAAGAAGCTAGATCCTGTTGCTAGTGGCTGGCCTGCCTGTCTGAGGTCTGTGGCGGCAGTGGCAGTATTGGTAAAAGATGCTGACAAATTAACTATGGGACAAAAGCTAACGATCATTGCCCCCCACTCCTTGGAGAGCATCATCAGACAGCCCCTTGATTGGTGGCTGTCCAATGCCCGCATGACGCATTACCAGAGTCTCCTACTGAATGGAGACAGGATTCAGTTCGGGCCGCCTGCCATCCTCAACCCAGCTACCCTACTACCTGACACGTCCACCCAGGAAAGTGTGCTGCATACCTGTCAAGAGATACTGGCAGAAGAAACGGGGACCCGAAGGGACCTCCGAGACCAGCCCTTGCCAGACGCTCAGCTGACCTGGTTCACTGATGGAAGCAGCTACATAATAGAAGGTAAAAGGGTGGCCGGGGCGGCGGTAGTGGATGATGAGCAAATTATCTGGGCAAGCAGCCTGCCCGAAGGGACGTCGGCTCAGAAGGCCGAGTTACTAGCTCTGACTCAGGCTCTGCGATTGGCAGAAGGGAAGAAGATTAACATCTACACTGATAGCAAGTATGCCTTTGCTACTGCCCATGTCCACGGGGCCATCTACCGGAGGCGGGGGCTACTAGCCTCGGCAGGGAAGGAAATCAAAAATAAAGAAGAAATTCTAAGCCTGTTAGAGGCCGTTCACCTTCCTAAAAAAGTGGCCATTATTCACTGTCCTGGACATCAGAAAAGAGGGTCCAGGGTTGCCGGAGGGAACCAAATGGCTGACAGAGAAGCCAAGCGGGTGGCTCAGGGACTCAACATCCTTTCATTGTCTGGGGAAAAACCGGGGTCTCACCCTGAGGATGCGGTATATCCCTCTATCAGGAACTTTGAATATTCAGAATCAGACCTTGAGAGAATGGACAGATTAGGATTTCGCCTGGAGACTCCAGAGGGGATCCGGGAAACTACAGAAGGAAAAAGAATCCTCCCTGAAAAGCAGGCTATCATTTTTCTTAGACACCTTCATTAGCTAACTCATCTGGGCCCAAAACATTTAAAAACTATAGTCCAGTCTTCACCGTATTATATCATGAAACTAGGGGAGCTCGCAGATACAACTGTAAAAGAATGCAAGACTTGCCAGATGGTGAACCCCCAGCCCAGCAAGCTATCTCAGGGCAAGCGGCTCAGAGGAGACCGCCCTGGGAGTTACTGGGAGGTAGACTTCACTGAGGTAAAGCCAGCCAGTTATGGATACAGATACTTATTGGTATTCATAGATACATTTTCAGGATGGGTTGAAGCCTTCCCTACCAAGAGGGAGACTGCTCAGGTGGTGGCCAAGAAAATACTAGAAGACATCTTCCCGAGATTCGGGGTGCCCAAGGTAATCGGGTCAGACAACGGCCCTGCGTTTGTTGCCCAGGTAAGTCAGGGACTGGCCAAAATCCTGGGGCTTGATTGGAAATTACATTGTACTTATAGGCCCCAAAGCTCAGGACAGGTAGAAAGAATGAATAGAACTTTAAAAGAGGTCATGACTAAATTATCCTTAGAGACTGGCATAACAGACTGGACAGTCCTCCTTCCCTTTGCTCTGTTTCGGGTACACAATACCCCTGGCTCCCTCAAGTTAACTCCTTTTGAAATTCTTTATGGGACTCACCCCCCTCTCCTTACCATGCAGCACCTTCCTTCCCCAGAATCTTACTCCTCTCAATCTCTGTACACCAGATTAAAAGCCCTTGAGACTGTGCAGAGGGAAGTGTGGAGTCGGTTGGCCGAGGCCTACAAGCCAGGAGACCTGCAAGTACCTCATCAGTTCCAGGTCGGAGACTCGGTGTACATTCGGCGCTACCGTGCGGCCAACTTGGAACCGAGGTGGAAAGGACCATACATAGTGCTGCTCACAACACCGACTGCAGTGAAGGTCGATGGCATCGCCGCCTGGATCCACGCTTCACATGTCAAGCCCGCGCCACCACCAGACCCAGCGTGGAAAGTGGAGAAAATGGACAACCCCCTCAAGCTCCACATTCACCGTGTTCCTGCTCCTGTTGACGCACCTCCCGCCGATAAGTAGTCCTAACCCTGATATCCACCCTGATGGGTCCCCTTATTATACTGCTTTTAATTCTCACTTTGGGGCCCTGCATCTTAAATCACCTAGTCACCTTCATCAGGGAAAGAATAAGTGCTGTACAGGTATTAGTGCTCAGACAGCACTACCAGTCCCTCCGCCAGGGAGACAGCCTTGGAGAAGGGTACATAGAGACAGAAGTTCCATGATTAGAACTTACCAAAAAGCAAATGGGGGAATGAAAGAATAAAACATTTTTTCTTTTTCAAGCCCCGAGTAAAGAGCAGACAGAGCAAATAGTGCTCTGACAATGGGAACGAGACCCTTAAAGCTGTCCCAGGAAACAGCCCCAGACAGAGCAAATAGTGCTCTGACAGATAAGATATGAGATTACCAGATGGGACTGTTGACTGAAAACTTAAGCCCTGTCATAACATGTTATTAACGAGCCCTGTTGGAATTTCCTGGCGGCTTTGTCCTCTCTTCCTCCCTCACATGTGTGACCCCTCCCAATGTGTGATTTTTGCCTTTATAAGCCTGTAAAATTTTCTGCTCGGGGCTCGTCTTCGCTGCTCTAGTGTGAGTTACGAGTCGAGCCCCAGCGAGCTGGAATAAATCCTCTTGCTGTTTGCATCAAGTGATGCCTCCTGAGGTTGATTGGGGTCGCTGTCGATCAGTGGGACAGAGTGAGGGTCTCCCTCAGGGGGTCTTTCACTGGAAGCTGATTGGTGGGAGGTGAGCTGTCTTGAGGACAGCTCTGAGGTCTGTTCCAGTGTTCCTCCATCTGATTCCATGGGAAAGCAGCCAGGGGACAGTCTACTTTAGGACTTAGGGAATTAAACATAACTTAGGTCAAGATGTTATCTTTAGCCTGGCAGACAGAGTTCCTTAGTCAGATCTGTGTTTCTGCTGCCTCAGTAAATGCTGATTAGGGAGAGGGAGGAGGCTGTGTCTCTGAAGGGTATATATATAGAGAGAAAATAGATGATTTCTAAGGCTAGTGAAACAGGAATTTTAGGGGGATATAGGCAGCTTAGGTATGTTTTAGAATTGGGGTCCATAGAAAGCATGGGGCTGCAGACTGGGAGAAGGTACATTTCCATAACACAAGGAAGCCAGGTGCAGTTACATTTCCATAAGACAAGGAGGCAGTAACAGGTATATTTACATAAGACAAGGGAACTGGAAGTATCCAAGAAAGGTCACATTTACAAAATAAAGAGAAGAAAGCCCTTCATTCAGAAGGAAGGAGGGGCAGAGAACCTCACCTGTTTCATGTGAGGTTTGACATTTGAGCCCAGAAGTTTCTATAGTAACCAGTCTAAGGGAATAGTGACCAATCAGAGGGGATATCAAGGCACCAGGATTTGCAGCCTTTATAAGCCATTGGAAAAAGGAACTCAGTGGGACTCTTCCCACTCCCCACGTGGGAGTCAGTTCAGGGACCCTTCTCCCCCTCCCTACTTGGGAGTCCATTCTGTGGGACTCTTTCCCTCTCCCCTCATGGGAGTCTGTACTTGATCTTCAATAAATCTCCATCTTTGCTATACCACTTTTCTGTCCGTGGATTCATTCTTCAATTCTGGTGGACAAAAAATCCGGGGTCCAGTCCAAAAATTCAGTATCACTAGGATTTAAAACTACATTTAAACAAAGTCATAAGGACCCTCATAAGGACCCTCAGTTTTAATAGATCATTGGATACTTTAAAATAATCCATATTGGTTGGATCGTGAGTTAAAACATCACTGGAGAAAATAATCCATGGAGATAAAAGAGATGTTTAAGTTTGTTATTACTGATAAATATGGTAGATGCAGCTCAGCTCTATTTTTACCTCTGTACCAGTGTGCCTCTATTGTGAAGAAACTATAGAAAGCTAACAATTACATATCCTGGACTATTTGGCTAGTAGGATTCTGAATGTAATCAAATTTTGGTCAATGAGATGCACTTACATGTGATTTGGAAGCCAGAAGGTACATAGAAGGTGGGAAGAAGCAGTGCTCTGAGCATCCCTCTGTTAGAGATTGTAATAGGCACCTCCTGGTTGTGAAATTTATAACTGGTGATTTCCTGACATTAGCACCTTTACAGTAGGTGTCTGGAGCTGGAGCTTTCTGACATAGAACTATCCTATAGTTTTGGAGGAACTTCCTGAAATTTGATCATAATTTGTATTTTCAGCTCTCTCCAAATTGTATAAGTCATGCAGTATACTGTATTAAATGCCTCCTGCTTAAACTAGATAGAGGGCACTGTTCTTTCTGCACCTAATCTATGATAATCACAGGAGTGGTGGCAAATAAAACTTTGAAGAATTTGAGTTTGGGGTTTAGATTGTGTTTGGATTCAATGGTGACTCCATTAACATCAGAAAATGAGACATTGGTAACTCATGTTATACTAGGCAAAACGTAAATGTAAATGTGATCCTCTGAAATGCAATGTGTATTGAATGAATCTTTATCAGGCTTGGTTGCCCCTACAGTAGACCATTATGGTGAAAATGTGAGCTACAATGTCTGTGAGAGAAACAAAAAGACAAGCTCAGAATTTTAAGTTCTTGCCCCAGGCCATGAACAAAGGACCATGGGAGCTTTCTTGAAACAATCCTCATCTTTTACAGCTACAATTACAGGGCAGATTCTTTGGGAAGGCAAGTTATTGTATAGATTGAATTAACTGAGTCTTTCAGGTGAAAGTTAGGATATTGTTTGGAAAATGGTGGAATTTCAAGTAATGGAACGGAAGTGTGAATGAATTTGGATTATTAACACCTAAAACATATTGAGACTATCTTGCCACAGACTATGCTTCTTTCCTTTCTTAAAGTGAAAGAGGAATTTTAGGGGGACATAGGCAGGCTTAGGGAATTTTTAGAATTGGGGTCCATGGAAAAACACAGGGCTACAGATTGGGAGGTTCATCTCCATAACACAAGGAAGCCAGGTGCAGGAAACTGCAACATTTGCATTTACATAAGACAGGGGAGCTGTAAGTAGCCAAAAAGTTTATATTTACAAAATAAAGAAGAAGGAAGGAAGCCCAGACAGAAAAGAACAATAGGGAGGAGGGCATCACATGTCCCATGTGGTATTTGACCTTTGAGTTCAGGAGTTGCTATAGTGGCCAATCAGAGGGGATATAGGACACAGGGACTTGAAGCCTTTATAAAGTGTGGGAGAAGGGATAGGGTGGGACCCTTTCCCCCTCCCTCGTGGGAGTCTGTACTTGTTCTTCAATAAATCTCCACCTTTGCTATACCACTTTCTGTCCATGGATTCATTATTTGACTCTGGCAGACAAAGAATCTGGGTTCCAGTCCAAAAATTTTGTATCAATAAGTGACAATTGAAATACAGAAATTCTGCGTGATCTGAAATGGGAGGAGTCAAAATGCTTATAAGTTAGGAAAGTTGTAATGAATTTCTTACATGAAAACCTCTTGCCCACTTCTCACTTACTATTCCCAGAAGGCAAGGAAGATATTTCCTTTAACAAAATATTTAAAAACAGTATTACCTGAGTCATGTATTCACTTACAAATTGGGAGGTGAAAATTTGTCCTTGAAACCTGTATTTTTGAAGAAAACACTAAAAAGATTTATTAAAAAGGGAAATAAGTTTATAACTTTACCAGTGAGCATTCTTTAATTTAAAAAGGGGATTAAAAAGAATGTTTTTATTAATTTATTCTGTCAGTAAAAGTTAAGGGATTCTTTTAAAAGATGAATATCGATACACAATTGAACATGATTAGATTTCACATTTTTTATTTTTATTATTTTATTATTGAAACTATTTCAGATTATAGGGAATCTGTATCTGAGACCATTTCAGTGCTCATGCATATTTTATCATTGAATTAAAACAAAAGTTTGAGTTGGTATATTTAGTTTGGCAAAAAATAAACTGTAGCAGATAAAAAATAAAAGTTTTAAAATCAGCTAATAAATGAAAATTTTAACTTTATTTATATATAACACTTTTTTAAAGCTTTACATAAAATGTAGACCAACATTCACTAAGTATTAAAATTATTATTTTTTTCTGTCATTCATTTATTTATTTTATTTTTTGACCACAGTTTACATTTAATACCAGTCTGAGCCAGTTTCAAAGGTGTAGCAAAGTGGCCAGAAAACCATGCATTCTACAGAATGCCAAGATAACTGCTCTAAGCACCCACCCCACCACTGCTCTAAGCACCCACCTGACACCATACCCAGTTATCTTGACATTATTGACTATATTCCCCATGCTGCAAACCACATCTCTGTGGTTATTTTGCATCTAGCAATGTGTACTGCATAATCCCTTCATCTTTTTGAAAGGGTTAAAGAGAATAAAATGGGGCAGAGAAAAATTTATTGTGATTAGCAGATATCTTGCAGAAAGTTTGCAGCCTTGAGCACAGAATAGTTCAGGTAACCAGAAGACACCTGGCATGGGAGGAACCAAGGACAGACCAGACCCTTACATCAGCAGAATGAATTGAAGCCAGCAAGGATTAATAAAAGTCTGCCTCACCCTTCAGTCTCCACTGACTCCTTTGTGTTGGACTCAGCCCACCTGCACATAGGTGCCTGGAATAAAATCTCTTTTGATACATTATGGCCTCATGTCATAGCTTCGCAACCCTAGCCCACTCTGACAACATCAATCTGTTCTGTTCTCTGTATGTATAAGTTATTTCTATTTTGTATGTTTATTTTGATCTTTAGACTCCACAGGTAAGTGAAATCATATAGCATTTGTCTTTCTCTGACTGACTTATTCCACTTAACATAATACTCTCCAGGTCCATACATGCTTTTACAATATAATGGTACAGAAATCTAACAAATTTTGGGTTGAGGGCAAGGTTAGCTTTATTGAGGCATGACTTATACATAATACAGTTAACCAATTTTATGTATATAATTTGATGTTTTAGACAAATTTGTTTAGTCACATAACCATCAGCACAATCATACCAAAATTTTCTATTACCCCAAAAAGTTGCTTCATGTTATTTTCATTAAATCTCTTTCCCAATGCCCTGGACCCTGGCAACTAGCAAGCTTCCTTCTATCACTATAATTTTTCTAGATTTTCATATCAAAGCATTATAGTATATAATGATTATTTTTTATTATTTCACTAACAATAATTTTATAATTCATAATAATATCTGTTATACTAATTTTCTGCTTAAGTATGCATACTTACTTCTCTGAAGATGTTTTGTGTATGTCACTAATTTGTTGACTTTTTATTACTAATATTTCTGTTTTTAGATCTTTTTTAATTCCTTTATCAATACACTAGTGACCCAGTGCACGGATTTGTGCACATTTAAAGGAAATTAATTAGAAGGTGGCCGATGGGGCAGGACTGGGCAAGATGGGCTAGACATGCCCTGGAGCCAACCTTCCACAGTTCCTCCCCAGCTGGCCACACCTGGGGTGGTGCTGTGGCTTGAATGGATCCCTCCGGCAGGTGGGGTCCTTCAGTTTGGTCTGTGGCAATTGGGCCAAAACTGGCTCTCCAACATCCCCCAAGGGGTCCTAGAGTGCAAGAAGGCACTCTGCAAAGTTGCTGTTGTACAGGGGGTGGAACACAAACACAAGTGTGCAGTAAACCAGATTTGGGGCCGACAGTGCCCCAACAACAACATAATCATGGCTGAAGGTGGAATCGCATGGCCCTGCGAGGAATCGGGCTCCCTCCTCTCTGGTTTCGGGATGCGTCACCCGAGAACCGCTCTGCCAAGTCACTGCAGCTCGGCAGCTCCTGCATTGAGCTTCTGCCCCCAGGTGGTCAGTGCATGTCATAGCTACTGGTTGGATGGACACTTAGAATATTAGCCTTTTATAAATATATTAGAGGCCTGGTGCAAGAAAATTCATGCACTGGAGGGGGGGGTCCCTCAGCCCGGCCTGCCCCCCTCACAGTCCGGGAGCCCTCAGGGGCGGGAGGTGACCCGGCAATAAGGGGAAGGCAATGCCTCCATCACACCTCAGCTGCTGCCACAGCTAGCAGCGCAAGCCTCGGCTGGCCCTGGTTACCTGAGCCTCAGGCAACCCTGGGTGTCTGGGCAGCCACCATCCAAGGCTTGCCTGCACCTCGGGTCAGCCCTGGGCGACTGGGGAGCTGAGAGGACTGAGGGAATCCAGAGGCAGGCACACGGCGGGGCTGAGGGGACTGGGCTCTGACATCTTGTGGCTGTGGACGTTGCCATTTTTGAGGGTGTGGCAGTCAATTAACATATTCCCTCCTTATTGACTGTGGGTGCCACCATCTTTGTAAGGGTGTGAGGGTCAATTAGCATATCCCCTCTTTATTAGATAGGATACTAGAGGCCTGATACATGAAAATTCGTGCAAGAGTAGGCATTTCTTCCCCCGGCTGTTGGCACTGGCTTCCCTCCGGCACTTGGGACTGGGGCTTCCCTCCTCCAGCCACTGCCAGGCACCCAGGACCCTGGCTGGCTTCCCCCCGGCCCTGGCTTTGTCAGGAAGGACGTCGGGAGAGATGTCTGGTCTAATTAGCATATTACCCTTTTATTATATATATATATATTCAGTATATATATTAGAGGCCCGGTGCATGAATTCATGCATGGGTGGGGTCTGGCCAGCCTGACCAGGAGGAGGGGACATGGGTGGTTAGCTGGCTTGCCTACTGGTCAAACACCTGATCGAAGGGACAATTTACATATAAGCCATTTATTATATAGGATATACACTGAGTGGCCAGATTATTATGTGTTCAGAGATAATAATAATCTGGCCACTCAATATATATATATATATATATATATATATATATATATATATATATATATACTTTGTTGTTTCAACATAAAAATTTTGCACATATTTTGTTAAATTTATCCCTAAATATTTGACATTGCTTGAGGATAATAAAAAATTTATGTTTTAAATTTCAATTTTCAATTGTTTGTTGATAATATATAGAAATGAAATTGGATGTTGTATATTATCCTTGTATTCTGTGATTCAACTTACTAGTTATTATAACTTTTTATTTATTTGTTAGGTTTTCCTATATAGACAATCACATCATCTGATAATAAATACAATTCTAGTATTTCTTCCCTTTCATTCCATATTTCTTTATCTCTTCTCCTTGATTTCTTTTCTTTTCATATTTATGCTTTTGGCATTTACCAGGAATTCTAGTCCTATGTGGTGGAACAGGTACTCTTGTACTATTATTCACCAAAGTAGAAAAATATTCAATGTTTCTTCATTTTAACTTTAAATGCTCTATCAATGTTATTTGTCAAGTAGAGGTCCAGTGCACGAAATTTGTGTATGGGGGGGTTGTCCCAAAGCCCAGCATTCACCCTCTCCAATGTGGGACCCCTCGAGGGATGTCCTACTGCCTAAATGGGCAGTCAGACATCCCTATCACAATCCAGGACTGCTGGCTCCCAAATGCTTGCCTGCCTGCCTTCTTGATTTCCCTTAACCGCTTCTGCCTGCCAGCCTGATCACCCCCTAACCACTACCCTGCCAGCCTGATTGATGCCTAACTGCTCCCCTGCCAGCCTGTTTTCCCCTACCTGCCCTCCCCTGCAGGCCTGGTCACCCCTACCTGCCCTCCCCTGAAGGCCTGGTCACCCCTAACTGCCCTCCCCTGCAGTCCTGGTCACCCTAACTCCCCTCCCCTGCAGGCCTGGTCACCCCTAACTGCCCTCCCCTGCAGGCCTGGTCCCCCTCAACTGCCCACCCCTGCAGGCCTGGGTCCCTCCCAACTTCCTTTCCCTGCAGGCCTGGTCGCCCCCAACTTCCCTCCTCTGCCCGCTTGGTCACCCCTAAGTGCCCTCCCCTGCAGGCTTGATCACCCCCAACTGCCCTCCCTTGCAGGCCTGGTCCCTCCCAACTGCCCTCCCCTGCTGGCCATCTTGTGGCGGCCATCTTGTGTCCACATGGGGGCAGGATCTTTGACCACATGGGGGCACTCCAACTTGTGTGTTGGAGTGATGGTCAATCTGCATATTACTCTTTTATTAGATAGGATAGAGGCCTGGTGCATGGGTAGGGGCCAGCTGGTTTGCCCTGAAGGGTGTCCCAGATCAGGGTGGGGGTTCCCTTGGGACGTGGGGTGGCCTGGGCGTGGGGCCTGTGGTGGTTTGCAGGCTTGCCACACCCCCTGGTGACCCAAGTGGAGGCCCTGGTATCTGGGGTTTATTTATCTTCTACAATGGAAACTTTGTAGCATGGAGCAGAGCCAAGCCTTCTGCTTGCTCTGTGGTGGCAGCCTTTTCTGTTGGGATTTATGTATCTTCTATAATTGAAACTTTGTTGCCTTAAGTGGAAGCCTGGGCCGGCCAGGGCTGCAGAAGCTTGGCTTCCTCCATCGCCGCGGGCAACCCTAACCTCCTGCTCTTTCCAGCTCCTTGGCTGCCGCCATTTCTGTTTGGATTTATGTATCTTCTATCATTGAAAATTTGTAGAGAAACCAAGATGGCGGCATAGGTAAGCACCTAAACTGCTGCCTCGCACAACAATTTCAAAACTACAACTAAAAGACAGAACGGACACCATCCAGAACCACAGGAAAGCTGGCTGAGTGGAAATTCTACAACTAGAAGGAAAGAGAAAGGCTCACAGAGAGTTGGAGGTACGGCAAAGCATCTTTGTGTGCGCAGAGAGGAAGGGCGGGTGAGAGACTGGCTGACTTTCTCTGGCGGGAGAGGGAAGGAAGCCCCCGACCACACTGAACCCCAGTTCCGACTGCACTGAACCCCAATTAGGGGCAAAACCCCGTGGACCCAGGCTCATACAGGGGGAATCTGGACTATCAGCTAGAGAGAAAGGCACCCAGAGACTCAGAGACCTGGGGGAGACCCGGGGGAGTCCCTGTGGGCAGGGGTCTGGAGGCGTGTGTGCCAGTGTGCACAAAGGCTGCAGAGGTTGCCACAGGCTTTCCCTAGCAAAAGGGCGTCAGAAGGTCGTGACTGCACTGAACCCCAGTTCTGACTGCACTGAACCCCAGTTCCAGGTGAGCTCCTGGGACCCACGCTCTTGCGGGGGGGAATCTGGACTCTTGGGTGGAGACTCGGGAGCCGGGGAAGGCAGAGGTCTGGAGGCGCGTGCACGTAAGGGCAAGGCTGACGGGGATCCAAGACTGTCTGCTCTGCCCTGAGACTCCACCCCATCCAAGCTGAGCACAGAGGCTTTTGCAATTTGGCAAGTCTAATCCTATAATGTTGTCTCCAGCACCAAACTTCTCCCAGCGTAGACACAGCTGATCCTCACAGCCAACTGGCCTGGAGGTCAGTTCCTCCCAGTGATACCAACAACAATCAAGACTTAACTACAACAAGGATGTACACACAGTCTACAAAGGGGTGCACCAAGAGTATCCACCTCAGGTTAACTGGGGAGGCTGACCCACTGGGCCATATAGGAAACCTAGCACACAAACCTACCCTACCAACTCAGGGAATCAGTGAAAATGCGGTAACAAAGAAACAGATCACAAACAAAAGAAATGGAGGAAAACAAATGACTGGATATAGAATTCAAAACCACGATTATAAGGCTTTTCAAGAATATCCTAGAAAAGGCCGATAAATATAACGAGACCCTTGAAGATATGAAAAAGGACCTGCTAGAAATTAAACATACACTGACTGAAATAAAAAATATTATACAGAGACCCAACAACAGACTAGAGGAACACAAGAATCAAGTCAAAGAATTGAAATACAAAGAAGCAAAAAACACTCAACTGAAAAAGCAAAAAGAAAAAAAAATCCAAAAAGTTGAAGATAGTGTAAGAAGCCTCTGGGACAACTTCAAGCGTACCAACATCAGAATTATAGAGGTGCCAGAAGAAGAGAGAGAGCAAGATACTGAAAACTTATTTGAAGAAATAATGACTGAAAACTTCCCCCACATGGTGAAAGAAATAGACTTACAAGTCCAGGAAGCATACAGAACCCCAAACAAAAGGAATCCAAAGAGGACCACACCAAGACACATCATAATTAAAATGCCAAGGGCAAAAGACAAAGAGAGAATATTAAAAGCAGCAAGAGAAAAACAGTTAGTTACCTACAAGGGAGCACCCATACGATTGTCAGCTGATTTCTCAACAGAAACTATGCAGGCCAGATGGGAGTGGCAAGAAATTTTCAAAGTGATGAATAGCAAGAACCTACAACCAAAATTACTCTACCCAGCAAAGCTATCATTCAGAATTGAAGGGCAGATAAAGCACTTCACAGATAAGAAAAAGCTAAAGGAGTTCATTACCACCAAACCAGTATTATATGAAATGCTGAAAGGTATTCTTAAAGAAGAGGAAGAAGAAAAAAGTAAAGATAAAAATTATGAACAACAAATTCATATCTGTCAACAAGTGAACCTAAAAATCAAGTGAATTAAAAACCTGAGGAACAGAAGAATGTGGTGAATATAATAGAATCAGGGGCATAGAAAGGGAGTGGATTAATAATTCTCAGGGGGAAAGGGGTATGAGGGGATTCAGGAAGAGACTGGACAAAAATCATACACCTATGGATGAGGACAGTGGGGGGGAGGTAAAGGCAGTAGGTGGGGTGGGAACCGGGTGGAGGGGAGCTATGGGGGGAAAAAGGAGAAACAATTGTAATAATCTGAATAAAGATTTATTAAAAAAAAAAGAGAGAATGAGTGTATATTGATTGACAAGGGAAATCCTAGCTGCAAAGCAGTGGGATAATGGCAGGGAGTCCTCTTTGCAGTGAGAAAGATGCTCTAGCTCAGCAAAAATGAAACCATTATGAAACCATTCCTGACTTGCAGCAGATTGCTGGATTGATTAGATGCTGCTTTAAAAAATAATAAATCGTTTAAAAAAAAAAAAAAGAAAAGAAAAAGAAACTTTGTAGCCTTGAGTGGAGGCCTAGGCCGGCAAGGGCAGGCAGAAAGCTTGGCTTCCTCCATTGCCAGGGAAACCCAAGCCTCCCTCCTGCTCTCTGTGGCCATAGCCACCTTGGTTGGGTTTATTTGCATATTTGCTCCTGATTGGCTGGTGGGTGTGGCTTGTGGGCATGGCTTGTGGGTGTAGCAGAGGTATGGTCAATTTGCATATCACTCTTTTATTAGATAGGATGCAATAATATTTCATTATAGTGCTAGTTTCCTGAGAGTATTTTTTGACTAAGCGACTGGTGAAATTCATCAGAAACTTTTCCTGAATTTATTGGATGATCATTGTTTTTCTTTTTTGTTTGTTTGATATGGCAAATTACATTGTTTGTTTTTTTAATGTTAATATAATCTTGTATCACTGATAGAAACCACATTTGATCATGACATATTAATAATCATTTTATATATGACTTGATTCATTTTTCTAAAATTTGTAAAAGACTCTTATACATACATTCATGACAGACATTGGATTCTAATATATTTAATGTCTCTGATTTTGGTACCAGGGTAATGCTGGCCTCATAAAATATATAGAAAAATGATCCCTCTTTTCCTGTTGTCTGCAACAGTTTGTGAAGAATAGATTAGTGAAGCCATCTGGGGCCCAAATTTTCTCAGTGGGTATATTTTTAACTACAAATTGTATTTTTTAATCATATAGGCTATTTATAATATTTGTTTCTTCTTAAGTGAGTTTTAGTGTCATATATCATTCAAGGAGTTTGTTTATTTCATCTGAGTTACTGAATTTGTTGGCATAAAATTGTTCATAATTTTTACCTATTGACTTTTAATGTCTATAGAACTATAGTACTGTTCCTCTATTTTGTTTTTTTAATTAAATTTTGGGGGTAATAATATAGTTTCAGTTATACAAATCTATAATACACCATTTGTATATTGTATTGTTTATTAACCAGCACAAGTCAAGTCTCCTTCCATCACCATTTACCTTTCTTTACCCTCTTCTACCTCAGCCCTCCAACCCCCTTCCCTATGACAGCTGACAGTCTGTTCTCTTTATCTATGAGTCTGTTTCTATTTTGTTTCTTAGTTTATTTTGTTCATTAGATTCCACATATAAGCAAATTCATATGGTACTTGTCATTCTCTGACTGGCTTATTTAACTTTACATAGTACTCTCAAGGTCTATCCATGGAGTTGCAAAGGAATGGTTTTCTTCATTTTTACAACCAACTAGTATTCCATTGTGAACCTGTACCACAGTTTTTTTATCTATTCATCTACTGATGGACACAGGCTGCTTCCAAATCTTGACTATCCTACATAATAAAGAGCTAATATGCAAATGGTCGTCATGCCCTCACGCCATCATGCCGTAACGGCTCAGACACTCAACACTGGGGAGAGAGGAATGGGGACCAGCCAGGCTGTGGCCCAGAGAGGGACAAGCCACCCACCTGCAGTCCTGGGCACCAGCGGCTGCACCTGCACCTGCGGCCTGGCATGGAAGAGGGACAAGCCACATACCCTGTGGTCCCAAGTGCCAGCAGCTGGGGCTGCGGCCTGGGAGAGGAACAAGCCATCCGCCACGCAGTCCAGGGTGCCAGCAGCTGCACCTGCACCTGCGCCTGCAGCGCATGAGAGGGACAAACCGCCCACCCCACGGTCCTGGGAGTCTGCGGCTATGGCCTGGGTGAAGCCGCCCACCCATAGTTCCCTGCGGCTGCGGCCAACCCAGGAGAAGCTGGCCCAGGTCCTGGATGCCTGAGGCCGACCAGAGGGAGGGAAGCCTGGGTCCCAGGTTCCTGCGACAGGCTGGAGGAGGGAATCCTGGGTCCTGAGTGTGGGGTGAGGCAGAGGCGGTTAGGGGCGATCAGGCAGGCAGGCAGAGGTTGTTAGGGGCAATCAGGCAGGCAGAGGTGGTTAGGGGCAATCAGGCAGGCAGAGGGGTTAGGGGGGATCAGTGGTCCCAGATTGTGAGAGGCAGTCAGACATCCCCCGAGGGGTCCCAGATTGGAGAGGGTGCAGGCTGGGCTGAGGGAGCCCCCTCTGTGCATGAATTTTGTGCACTGGGCCTCTAGTCTATATATATATATATATATATATATATATATATATATATATATAAGCCTAAGTGACCATTACAATGGAACGACTGGAATGACTGGTTACTATGATGCACACTGACCACCAGGGGGCAGATGCTCAATGCAGGAGCTGTCCCCAGCCCACAGGCCCCAATCACTGATGGGGTCTGCTGACCAACCTCCCAGTCTCTCCCCCTGGCCAGTAAGCTGGGACAGGGAACCAAGTGTGGGTGGAAGCAGATGCAGCACCTTTCCCATGGGGGCTGAGGGACAGCTCCCTCCTCGGGGCCAGCAGCCAACCTCCTGGGTCCCTCCCCTCAACTGGCAGGCCCTGATCATCCTGCTGCTTGCCCGCTGAGGTGGCGGTTGATCCCTCCTCCCAGTCAGCAGGTTTCAATTGCCCAATTGGGGCCAGGCCCTGGGCTGAGACAGGGAACTGGGGGTGGGTGGTGGTGGACCAGGGGAAGCAGGGACCTGGGGAGGTGGGGAGGCAGGGAGGTGGGGAACCTGATCAGCCCTGATCGCCAGCCAGGTCTAGGGACCCCACCCATGCATGAATTTTGTGCACTTGGCCTGAAGTTGTAAATAATGCTGCAATGCACATAAAGGTGCATATATTCTTTTGAATGAGTGTTTTGGGTGTCTTCGGATAAAATTCCAGAAGTGGAATAGCTGGGTCAAATAACAATTCAATTTTTAACTTTTTGAAGTAACTCCAAACTGCTTTCTGCAGTGGCTACACAATTCTGCATCCCCACCAAGAGTGCATGAGGGTTTCCTTTTCTCCACATCTTCATCAGTATTTGTTGTTAATTTATTGATGATAGCCATTCTGAAAGGTGTGGTTTTAATTTGCATTTCTCTGATGATTAGTTACATTGAACTTCTCCTCATATATCTCTTGGCCATTTGTATATCCTCTTTGGAAAAGTGTCTATTCAGGTTTTGCTCATTTTTTAAATAGGATTTGTTGTTGTTGTTGTTTTGGTGTTGAGTTTTATAAGTTCTTTATAAATTTTGGATGTTACCCCCTTATCTGATGTATTATTGCCAAATACATTCTTCCATTTAGTGGGATTTCTTTTCAGTTTGTTGATGGTTTTCTTTGCTGTGCAATAATTTTTAGTTTGATGTAGTCAGATTTATTTTTTCTTTTTTTTCTCTTGCTCTAGGCAATATATCGGAAAAAAAAAAATACTGCTATGAGAAATGTCCCAGATTTTACTGCCTATGCTTCTTCTAGGATTTTAATTGTTTTGAGTCTAACATTAAGTATTTAATCTATTTTGAATTTGTTCTTGTATATGGTGTAAGATGTTCTAGTTTCAATTTTTTACACATATATGTCCAATATTTTCAAAACCATTTATTGAATAGATGTTGTTTACCCCATTGTATGTTTTTGCCTCATTAGTAAAATATTGACTATTAAGGATCTTTTCAGAATTCTCTTCTATTGACTTATATGTCTGCTTTTATGCTGGTTTCATACTGTTTTGATTATTTTGACATTGTAGTATAGTTTGATATCAGGTACCATGATTCCTTCTACTTTGTTCTTCTTTCTCAGATTGCTATGGCTATGTATTTCTTTTGTGGTTCCATATAAATTTTTTGAATATTTCTCCTAGCTATGTGAAATATGCCATTGGTATCTTGGTAGGAATTGCATTGTATCTATAGATTGCTTTTGGTAATATAGACATTTTAATGGTATTAATTCTTCCTATCCATGAACATAGTATATGCTTTCTCTTATTTATATCCTTTTCAATTTCTTTCCTCAGTTTCTTACAATATTCAGAGTACAGGTCTTTAATATTTTTGGTTAAATTTATTCTAAGTTATTTTATGTTTTTGATGTAATTGTAAGTGGGATTGTTTTTTTAGTTTCCCTTTTTAATAGTTCATTATTGATATATAAAAATGTAACTGATTACTGGATATTTATTTTGTATCCTGCTACATTACTGAATTCATTTGTCAGTTATGGTAGTTTTTTTGGTGGAATCTTTAGAGTTCACTATATACAATATCCTGTCATCTGCAAATAATGACAGTTTTACTATTTTCTTTCAAATTTGGATGTCTTTTATTTCTTCTTGTCTTATTGCTATGGATAGGAGTTCCAGTACTATGTTGAATAAAGTTGTGAAAGGAGACATCCCTGTCCTATTCTCAATCTTAAGGGAAATGCTTTTAGTTTTTGCCTACTAAGTATGATGTTGCCTGTGGGTTTGTCATATATGACCTTTATTGTGTTGAGGTATGTTCCTTCCATTCCCACTTTGGTGAGAGATTTTATCATAAATAGGTGCTGAATTGTATCAAATATTTTTTCTACATCTATTGATATGGTCATGTGGTCTTTATTCTCTATTTTTTTATGTGGTGTATCAAGTTTTTTGATTTGTGGAGATTGTACCAACCTTGTATTCCTGAAATAAATTCCACTTGTTCATTATGTATGATCTTTTTATTGTATTGTTGTATTGCTAATATTTAGTTGAGCATTACAGCATCATATATGTTCATGAGGGTTATTGGCCTATATTTTTCTTTCTTTGTAAGTGTCTTTTTTTATTTTTTTTTATATATTTTTTTATTGATTTTTTACAGAGAGGAAGGAAGAGGGATAGAGAGTTAGAAACATCGATGAGAGAGAAACATCGATCAGCTGCCTCTTGCACACCTCCTACTGGGGATGTGCCCGCAACCAAGTTACGTGCCCTTGACCGGAATCGAACCTGGGACCCTTCAGTCCGCAGGCTGACGCTCTATCCACTGAGCCAAACCGGTTTTGGCTCTTTGTAAGTGTCTTTATCTGCTTTTGGAATTAGGGTAATGATGGTCTCATAAAATGAGTTTTGGAGTCTTCTCTCCGCTTGAATTTTTTGGATTAGGTGTTAATTCTTCTTTGAATGTTTTGTAAGGTTTACTTGAGAAGCCATCTAGTCCCAGACTTTTGTTTGTTGGTAGTTATTTTTTATTACTGCTTCAATTTCACTAGTTGCAATTTGTCTGTTCAGATTCTCTTATTCTTTTTTATCCTTTTTTGGAAAATCATGTTTGTAGGAATTTATCCATTTTGTCCAGATTGCCTAATTTGTTGGCATATAGTTATTCATAATATTTTCTTAAAATCCTTTGTATTTTTTGGTGTCAGTTGTTACTTCCCATCTTTCATTTCTGACTTTACCTTTTTGATTCCCCTCTCTTTTTTCCTTAATGAGTGTGGTTAAAGGTTTTTCAGTCATGCTTATCTTTTCAAAGAACCAGCTCTTGGTCCCATTGATCTTTTGTATTGTTCTTTTAGACTCGATTTTGTTTATTTCTGCTCTGATCTTTGTTATTTCTTTTCTTCTGCCCATGTTGGTATTTGTTTGTTGTTGTTGCCCGACAGACCGACACTCCCACTTCTTCTAACACCACTTCTTCAAAATAGACTCGCCCAGGACGAAAACCGACTTCTGCACATGGGCCACGAAGTTTCAATCACACTGTACGTGCGTGCTCGCACATGGTATTTTGTGGAAGAGCCACACTCAAGAGGCAAAAGAGCTGCATGTGGCTCACGAGCCGCAGTTTGCAGACCACTGTTCTAGAACAACCATATATTCCTTCCTTTTAGAGTAGCACAATATCAAATAGTTTTCTACTGTATTTACAGAATTATATACATGATAAAATTAAGCTATTTTTAAATTATTTTATGAGTAACTCTGCTAATGGAAACATAAGAAGTGTCCAGATCACCTAGGACCGTGGTCGGCAAATTGCGGCTCGTGAGCCACATGAGGCTCTTTGGCCCCTTGAGTGTGGCTCTTCCACAAAATACCACGGCCTGGGCGACTCTATTTTGAAGAAGTGGCGTTAGAAGAAGACTAAATTTTTAAAAATTTGGCTCTCAAAAGAAATTTCAATTGTTGTACTGTTGATATTTGGCTCTGTTGACTAATGAGTTTGCCCACCACTGACCTAGGACAATATAGGCCATTTAAAGACCTGGAGTCTTATTTTCAATATAACAGGAAGCCATTATTGTGTTTGGAATGAAGAAGTGATATGTTATGATTTTTATTTTACAACACAGACTAAGGGTGGAAACAAATTCCCTTATAGTGTAGTAGTAGAAGCAGTATAGACAGTGTAAAGTGGTTGTATGTGTCATGATTTCGAAGGCATTTCTCAGAAATTCTACTGATGGGTTGAAGAGAATATAAGAAAAAGATATAAGTCAATGATGACTTTCTTAGTAAACATTAAAGACATCAAAATGGACAATGTATTTATGAGATTCTTGTTTTTGGGTTAGAGATATATTTTTGAATCATCTGCATATGGTGATTCATTTCTGGAGACATAGTAGGACAAGGAGATATCCTAGAGATTAAAAGTACATAGATCTGCCTTGGCCAGTGTTGCTCAGTGGTTAGGGTGCCAGCCAAAGGATCATGGATTCAATTCCAAGCGTGTACCTGGCTTGTTAGTTTGCTAACAGGGTGCATGCGGGACACAACCAGTCCATGTGTCTCTCTCACACTGATGTCTCTCTCCCCACCACTCTCTCTCACTCTCTCTCTCTCTCTCTCTCTCTCTCTCTCTCTTTCCCTCTTTCCTTCTCTCCCTCTATCCCTCCCACTCTTTTTGGAAAACAATGGAAAAAAATATCCTCAGGTGGTGAAGATTAACAACAACAAAAATGTATATAGATTTGAGAAGAGGATGGTGGGCTCTCACTTAGATGTTGGTGATGAGGTAGATTTATTAAAAGAGACTAAGAAGGGAAAGTCAGTCAAATGAGATGGAAAAGAAGGAGAATATAATGTCCCAGAAGCAAGTGAAAAATAGTTTTTTTTTAAATGAGAGAAATGCATTTTGTGTTAAATGATGCTAATGTGTTAAGTATGATTAGTACTGAGAATTAATACATGTTTTTGTGGACAAGGAGTTCTTTTGTAACCTTTGGTAACCTTGGCAAGAGTGGGCTCATCAGAGGATATATTCAAAGTCTGATCATGATGGAAAGTACAGAGACAAAACTGTAAGTAACTCTTCATAAAAAATTCTCTAAAGTGTGGCACTTATGTAATGGTAGCTGAAGACAGTTGTCTAAATATTTCTGGTTGGCTTGCACAGCTGGCTTGAGAGCCCTCATCTTTGTGAAGAGTATTGTTAGCAGAAAGCAACAAAGCCATGTTGAGATGGAGGTATTTTAAAGTCCACTAGTCACACCTACTCTAGGTTGCAGCTTTTGTGCACACCATTGAAACATTTGTGTCAGCAAAGTACAAGCATTTACATTTCATGAATATTTGAACTTATTTATGATGGTTAGAAAACTAATTTTAAAATCAAAACCACTGAGAATTTCTTTTAAATACTAATGCCAGTATTAATATTTAAAACAAGTTGAAAACAAGTTCTGCATAATGTGATGTTTATCTGCATGGCCCATTAGGACTGTTTAACTTTGCTTTGCTTCAGTGTAAGGAATAGGTACCGCAAGCCACCTAAATTTTAGTTGTGAGATTTGTCTGGATCATGTATTAAGCAGAAGTGTATTAATAAACATGTTCTGCTCTCTTGACTCATTTGTTTTTTAGACATGCATTCAGCTTAAAAAACAGCTATTTGGGGATTGAAGCAGAAAAATAAGGTTATCAAAAAATAGATGAAGAGGACAATTATTTTTCTTCCTAAACTTTTGCTTAAAATGTACTATATTCTCTCAGAAACATTTAGAAACTTTAATAATGTTTACTGGTACTTTAAAAAGATTTAGAACCCCTTTAGGGTTTAGGCATACATGTGCATGTACACATGCCATCATAAGGGTGACATATTTTGTTCAAAAGAAGACTATAAAAAAGTACCATAGTATTAGTGCAAGTCAAGCAATCCTATATAATAAAAGGGTAATATGCAAATCGACCGAACAGCAGAATGACCAGTCACTATGACATGCACTGAGCAGGCAGGCAGGCAGAGCAGTTAGGGGCAATCCAGCAGGCAGGCAAGCAGTTAGGGGCGATCCAGCAGGCAGGTAGGCAGGCAGGCAGGCAAGCAGTTAGGAGCCAGCCCTCCCAGATTGCGAGAGGGATGTCCAACTGCCGGGCCTAAACCAGCAGTTGGGCATCCCCTGAGGGGTCTGGATTGTGAGAGTGCACAAGCCGGGCTGAAGGACCCCCCCCCCCGCCCCTGTGCACGAATTTCATGCACTAAGCCTCTAGTACTATATAACTAAAGAGCTAAGCAAAGGAAGCATGATAGCATTTCAGTGAAAACTAAAGGAGCAAGAAGTGCTGCACTTGAGAATATATTTAGACTACTCAGGAATATAAAAAAATCTAATGGCATCTATGTGATATGTAAACTTCACTGAATTGTCATTGATTTCAGAATATTGTTCTATTATATTAGGTATTAATTGTTGTAAATGATGAAAAGGGTAAAATTAAATTAGTATGGAAGCTGCTCAAGGAATGTAAATTCTAACAGGAAAAATAAAACATTTTATTGCGCGTGTGTGTGTGTGTGTGTGTGTGTGTGTGTGTGTGCCTGTGTATGATATTGATGTAATCTAGCACTGAAGCAAGATAAAGTAGTGACAAGACCGCTTAAAACATCTGTTAGAAGTATTATTCTGGGAAAAGCTGTCTGTTTTCTAACTGCACTCCTGATGTCTCTCTCTGGGAATTTCTTCTGTTTGAAGTATTGAGGATGAAGGTGAAGTAAGAGTTCATCCCTAGTCCTTACTTTGAGTATCAAGAGAATGACTGAAAATAAACATATTTAGAGAGCATACTATATATTCTAGGCATTAGTATCAGGTCTGCCCATAAGGAACTATGTTTATGGCATACATGACAGGAGGATGAACAGGCAAAGCAGAGTCTATGCAAGGTGTCCTTGTAGTCACAACGAATGATACTCAGCATTTGAGAAAGTCTTTCTGTATGTGAAGATTGGAAGTCTGAGTCCTTGAGGATAAATAAGTTAAACATATGAATAGAGGTTAGCAGGGGTGGGCAAACTTTTTGACTCGAGGGCCACAATGGGTTCTTAAACTGGACCAGAGGGCCGGAACAAAAGCATGGATGGAGTGTTTGTGTGAACTAATATAAATTCAAAGTAAAGGAGCGGAGGGGAGAGCAGGAGAACCGGATAGAACAGCCAGATCCGGCCCGCGGGCCATAGTTTGCCCACGGCTGGGTTAGAGGCATGAAAGCACAGCAGTTCAGCACTACCAGATATAAAGTTAAAGGCCAAGATAGATCAAGATGAGGTCTTTGAACCAAGCTAACAAATTTATTTTACCTCATAAGAAGTGAAAATTCATTAAAGGCATTTAAGCAAGGGAGTCATGTGGTCAGTGCAGTGTTTCAGATAGGTCATATTAGCTACCCTATAGATGCTATTTTTGTTGTTGTTGTTGTGTATGTGCTTTTTATTTATTTATCTTTCTTTATTGATTAAGGTATTACATATGTGTCCTTATTCCACCATTGCCCTTCTCTCCTGTCCCCCCCCAAGCCTTTGCCACACTATTGTCTATGCATATCTATATATATATAAAAGCCTAAGTGACCATCTGACCTTTCAACCATCGGACCAGTAGCTAGGATGCTCAATGACCACCAGGGGGCAGATGCTCAATGCAGGAGCTGCTGAGCTGCAGTGACTTGGCAGCGACGGTTCTCGGGTGACGCACCCTGGTACTAGAGAGGAGGGAGCCTGATTCTGGGGTGTATCACCCAAGAACTGCCCTCTTGCAATCCTGGACCCCTCAGGGGATATTGGAGAGCCAGTTTTGGCCCAATCTCCACAGACCAGGCCAAGGAACCCCACACACTGGTCCTCTAGTATGCAAGTATGCACGTAAGTTCCCTGGTTAATCTGCCTCTCCACCTCCCACCTTCCTTCCAAAATTCATCAGTGTGTTCATGGTTCTATGTCTCCAGATCTATTTTGTTCATCAGTTTATTTTGTTCATTAGATTCCACATATGAGTGAAATCATGTGATACATATCTATCTCTGACTGGCTTATTTCACTTAGTATAATACTCTTCAGGTCTATCCATGCTGTTGCAAATGGTAAGACTTCTTTTTTTACTGCTGCATAGTATTCCATGGTGCAAATATACCACAGGTTTTTTTATCCACTCATCTGCTGATGGGCACTTGGGCTGTTTCCAAATCTTAGCTATTATAAATTGCACTTCTATGAACATAGGGGTGCATATATTCTTTCTGATTGTTGTTTCAGGTTACTAGGATATATTCCTAGAAGTGGGATCATGGTGGAAAACAGTATGGAGTTTCTTCAAAAAATTAAAAATGGAACTCCCACTTGACCCAGTGATCCCACTTCTAGGAATATTTAGTCTTGTCCCAAGAGACAGAGAAGCATTGCTCAAACTTCAGAGGGAAGGTAGGGGAGGGTGGGGATAAGGGGGAGAGATCAACCAAAGGACTTGTATGCATGCATATAAGCCTAACCAATGGACACAGACAACAGGAGAGTGAGGGCATGAGTCAGGGGAGAGGGGGTCAATGAGGGGAAAAAAGCAGACATCTGTAATCCTTTCAACAATTAAGATAAAATTTAAAATATATAAAATAAAATAAAATGGGTAAAAGGATTAAACAAAGAAAAAAGATAAGGCTTGTGGACACAGCAACAGCATAGTGACTGCCAGAGGTAAGGGTGGGTGGTGGAAGGTAGAAGAGAGTAAAGGGGGAATAAATGGTAATGGAAGGAGAAATGACCTCGGGTTATAAACACACAATATACAGATGATGTAGTATAGAATTGTATACTTGAAACCTATATAATTTTATTAACTAAAGTCACCCTGATAAATTCATTTACAAAAAGACTATCTCTGGCTGGTGTAGCTCAGTGGATAGAGTGTGGGCCTGTGGACTGAAGGGTCCCGGCTTTGACTCTGGTCAAGGGCACATGTCCAAGTTGTGGGCTCAATCCCCAGTGTGAGGTGTGCAGGAGGCAGCCAATCAATGATTCTCTCTCATTATTGATGTTTCTATCTCTCTCTTCCTCTCCCTACCTCTCTGAAGTCAATAAAGATATGTTAAAAAAAAAAAGACTAAATATATAAAAATCATCCAGTGCTAGGAGAGGGGCTGTCTCTTGGTTATGTAACATTGTTAAGAGAAAAAGAATCTGTAACAAAATTCTGAAGATCACCTTTCCTTACATGTCATTGAATAGGATGTAATTGTATGCTCATAATCAAACTTGTCATTATTAAGAGAAATAGAATGCCAATGGTTACCATAGACAGGTCAGGACTTGGCCTTAAATCTGGGTAAAGAGCCACTCCTCTGTGAGTCACTGAGGTAAAGAGTGGAGCCTTAAACAAAGTTGGGTTTCTGTCAGCAAGAAAGTATGGGGATGTGTCTATTAGTATAGTCTTTCTATATCTATCTATCTGTCACCTTTCTATCTATTTATCTATCTATATCTACCTAACATTGATCTATCTTAAAGTATTTTGTTTGCAGATGATCAAGTCAGTGAAAGTAACTAGGCCCATTTAATAGACAGCAGTGGTAAGTCAGTGGTCTTACTTGCCTGCCTCACATTTTTTACTCTGTCTAGCTAGCATATGACAGATAGTGACAAAAAGTCAGGTAAGTCAGATGTTATCCAAGGTTTTAGGAAATTTTACTTTAGCAAAATATCTCATGGAGAGAGATTTTAGAAACAAAATCAATGCAAAAGAGATTGAGCCTTTCAAAAATTAAATTTTTACAGTGCAACTGCAAATGATAAAAATGGAAGGAATCCAAATGATAATGTTAGAAATAAAGTTATTGAATTGGTGCTGCATTAAAAGGATCTCTATAAAGTGTGAAAAAGGTTGAATTACAAGGGTTTGGGGGGCAGAAGAATTCTGGGAACCAGGAAACCTGAAGGTAAGTTTTTATCACTCTCCTCCCAGTAACAATCTCTATACTGAGGCCTAACCGGAGTTAGAGACAAGTGGGGGCTCAAGGTCTGTGGGAGTCCTGTTGAACAGAACTGGTAAGGGAACCTATCTTTCATGGGTTGGATAAATGCATCTCTCTCTCCTTTTATATGTATCAGAACTGTATTGTGGTCTGAAGGCTCTCATCACCTACTCTTGCTCCATTCCCTTTTCTCCTTCACAGAAGTTTTCCCCAATAAATCAGTTACATATCTAAGTCTGTTTTAGTGTCTGCTCCTCAGAGAATCCAAAAGAAAAACCCCCATTTTACATCATATACAACAACATGCTGAGTTAAATTGAAGATAAAAATGTAAATAATAAAATTTGGCAATAATATCTGGATTCTATGTATGCAATTAGGGGTGGAGAATATATCTTTCATCAAAACAAAACACACACACACGAACATTCACAGAAACTTCTAGACTAGTGTTTGACCATGAAATCATACAAATGAACATCACAGCCAGTCAAGTTAATACATAAAATCAACTGTCATATGCTCTTACAAATTCATCATATGCTCTTACAAATTGAGCAAACTGCCTAAGCGACCATTCAACTGGTAGCTAAGATGCACACTGACCTCCAGAGGGAAGACGCTCAAAGCACAGGCATGGAAGCATGAAACAAACTGATGAATCTCAGAGGGAAGGGGCAGGAGGGCAGGAAGAGATTAACAAAAAATCTTATATGCATACTAGAGGCCCGGTGCATAGATTCGTGCACTGGTGGGGCCCCTCAGCCTGGCCTATGGGGATCGAGCCAAATCCATGCACTGGGCCTCCAACATTCCCTGAGGGTTCCTGGATTGTGAGAGGGAGCAGGCCAGGCCAAGGGACCACACCAGTGCACGAATCTGTGCACCGGGCCTCGAGTAATTTATATGTTTACAAATAAGTAAATGCAAGAGACAGGTAATTATATTTGATTGTATATAACAGGGGTCCTCAAACTACGGCCTGCAGGCCACATGCAGCCCACCGAGGACATTTATCCAGCCCGCCGGGTGCTGCTGCCTGTCCTGCTTAGCAGCCGACTCATCCCGGGCCCACAGTGCGCATAGGAATTTGTTCATAGTTTTTTTTTAAACTGTAGTCTGGCCCTCCAAAGGTCTGTGGAACAGTGAACTGGCCCCCTGTTTAAAAAGTTTGAGGACCCCTGGTATATAATATATATCTATTTATCTACCTACTATCTCTCTTCCAAATAAGAATTAAAAATACCTACTGAGAACTGTAATGCATGAAACGACAATAGTTAATTATTTTTCTCCTCAGTTTTATTAAATTATAATTGATAAATAAAATTGTAATATATTTAAGATACACATGATGATCAGATATATGTGTACATTGTGAAATGATTACCAAATCAAGTTAGTATACATATTCATTATCTCGTGAGTACCTTTTATTTTTTGTGAAAATGTTTAAGACCTAATCTCAGCAAATTTTAATATACATTACATTATTGTTAACTATATCACCATGTTGTACATTAGATCTTCAGAACTTATCCATCTTGTAAATTAAAGTTTGTAAGTTTGTGTATGTGTGTGTGTGTGCCAATCCTCATCTGAGGATATTTTTTCCCATTGATTTTTTAAAATGTGTTTTTTATTGTTGATAGTATTTCAGATATCTCTCATTCCCCCCTCCCCTGTCTTTTCTCCCTCCTCCCAGCCCCTACCTATCCCCCAGGTCTTCACTGCCCTATTGCCCATGTCCATGGGCTATGCATATAAGTATGTAAGTTCTTTGATTTATCTCTTGTCTCCCCAGCCCCACATCAAGGTGCGTCAGTCTGAACCATGCCTCCCTGCTTTGGGTCTTATTTTGTTGGTCAATTCATTTTGTTCATTAGATTCCATAAAGAAGTGAGATTATGTAATATTTGTTTTTCTCAGTTTGGCTTATTTCACTTATCATATTTTCCAGGTCCATCCATGCTGCCCCATAGGGTAAGAGATCCTCCTTTTTATTTTATTTATTTTTTATTATTATTTTTTTTTACAGCTGCATAGTATTCAATAGGGTAAATGTCCCACAGCTTTTTTTTTTTTTAATCCATTCATCTACTGATGGGCACTTGGGTTGTTTCCAAATCTTAGCTATTGTACATAATGCTGCTATGAAGATAGGGGTGCATATATTAGGTATTCTTTCTGATTGGCATTTTGGGGTTTTTAGGATATATTCCCAGAAGTGGGATCACTATATCAAATGGGAGTTCCATTTTTAATTTTTTGAGGAAACTCCATACTGTTTTCCATAGTGGCTGCACCAATTTGCATTCCCACCAGCAGTGAACTAGGGTTCCCTTTTCTCCACATCCTCGCCAGCACTTGTGATTTGTTGCTTTTCTTTATGACAGCCATTCTGACAGGTATGAGGTGATATCTCATTGTAGTTTTAATTTGCATTTATTTAATGATTAGTGACTGAGCATTTTTCAAGTTTCTCTTGGCCATTTTAAACTAAAATAAACTTTTATTATTACACTAGAGGGCCGGTGCCAGAAATCCGTGCATGGGTAGGGTCCCTTGGCCTGGCTGGCAATCAGGGCTGATCTGAGGGGTGACCAGCGGGGCAATCAGGGCTCCCGCTCGCACTCACCTTGGCCTAGTGCTGCCCACTCAGCTGTTCCAACATCCAGCTACAGTTCCACTCTCATTGGGGCCCATTGGGGCCGGCAGTGCCTCCATTGCTGCCCACTGCCAGCGCCGTGTTGCTGATGCCAGCCATGTTCCATGCCGCCCCCTGGTGGTCAATGCACATCTAACTCACAGTCAGTCAAACTCCCGCCCGTGGGGACAATTTGCATATTAGCCTTTTATTATATAGGATAAGCTTGTGTGCAAGTGTATTATAACAAGAAAACACATGTAAAGTGAGAAAATTAAAACATCATGCTTTATTATTCAAGATGATTACCATTCTGAATACCTTATTATAAATATTTCCTTTGCTTCTACAATGTACATATATTAATTTTTTAATTACCAAAATGAAATAACATAGTATACTAGAGGCCGGGTACATGAAAATCGTGCACTGGGGGGGAGGGGTGTGTGTCCCTCAGCCCAGCCTGCACCCGTAAACCTAAACCTAAAACTAAGCCTAAATGTAGCCCTAACACTAAACTAACCTTAGCACTAGTCCTAGATCTAACCCTAAACAAAACTCTAAACCTAACCTGAGACCTAACCCTGACCCTAAGCCTAAACCAGGTGCTAACCCTAACCCTAACCCTAACCCTAACCCTAACCCTTACCCTACCATTAGCCCTAGCCCTAGCCCTAAACCTAACCCTAACCCTAGCCCTAGCCCTAACCCTAACCCTAACCCTAAACCAAAAAATAACCCTAACTGTAGCCCTAATACTAACTCTAACACTAAACTAACCCTAGAACTAGTGCTAGATCTAACCCTTACCCAAACCCTAACTCTAAACCAAAACTGAGCCCTAATCCTAGCCCTAACCCTATCCCTAGTCCTAACCCTAACACTAACCCTAACCCTTACACTACCACTAGCCCTAGCCCTAAACCTAAACCTAACCCTAGCCCTAGCCCTAACAATAACCCTAACCCTAACTCTAACCCTAACCCTAACCCTAAACCAAACCCTAACCCTAACCCTAACCCTAACCCTAGCCCTAGCCCTAGCCCTAGCCCTACCCCTAGCCGTAGCCCTAGCCGTAGCCCTAGCCCTAGTCCTAACCCTAACTCTAGCCTTGGTCCTAACCCTAACCCTAACCCTAAAACTAGCATAACCCTAACCCTAAACATAGCCCTAACACTAACCCTAAACCTAACTCTAACCTAGCCCTAACCCTAACCTGAACACTAACTCTAACTCTACCCAAGCATAACCCTAACCCTAAACATAGCCCAAACACTAACCCTAACCCTAACTCTCACCCTAGCCCTAACCCTAACCCGAACCCTAGCCCTTGCCATAGGCCTAAAAATAACCCTAAGCCTAACCCTAACCCTAACCCTAAACCTAAAAGTAGCCCTAAACCTAACCTAACCCTAACAAACCCTAGCCCTAGCACTAGCCCTAATTCTAACACCCTAACCATAACCCTAGCCCTAACCCTAATCCTAACCCTAACCCTAACCCAAACCCTAACCGAAGCCCTAACCCTAACCCTAGCCCTAGCCTTAACCCTAAGCCTAAACCTAACCCAAATCCAAGTCAAAACCCTAACCCTAACCCTAACACTAACCAAAGCCCTAAACCTAACCTGAACACTAACCCTAATCTTAGCCCTACCACTAACCCTAACCCTAACCCTAGCTGTAGACCTAGCCCTAGCCCTAGCTGTAGCTCTAGCCCTAGCCCTAGCCCTAGCCTTAGCCCTAGCCCTACACTTAACCCTAACCAAAACCCTAACCCTAACCCTAACCCTAGCCATAACCCTAATCCTAACCATAACCCTAGCCCTAACCATAGCTAATCCTAACCCTCATCCTAGCCCTAGAACTAGCCCTAGCCCTAACCCTAGACCTAGCCCTAACCCTAACCCTAACCCAAACTGTAACCCTAGCCCTAACCATAACCCTAACCCTAACAGTAGCCCTACACCTAAAACTAACCCTAACACTAAACGAAGTCCGAAGACTAACTCTAACCCTAACCCTAACCCTAAACCTAAATGTATCCCTAACCCTACACTAACCCTAAGCATAACCCTAAAACTAGCCCTAAAGTTAAACCTAACCCTAACCCTAACTGAAGCCCTAAACCTAACCCTAACCCAAACCTTAACCCGAACACTAGCACTAGACTTAGCGCTAACCATAATGCTAACCCTAACCATAACAATAGTTCTAAACTTAAACCTAACCCTAACCCTAACCTTAGCCCTATCAATAACCCTAACTCTAACCCTAACCCTAATCCTAACCCTAATCCTAAGCCTAACCCTAGCCCTAACACTAACCCTAACCCTAACCCTAATGGTATCCCTAACCCTACACTAGCCCTAACCCTAACCCTAGTGAAAACCCTAACCCAAACCCTAAGAGTAGCCCTAAACCTAAAGCTAACCCTAACCCTATGCGAAGCCCTAAACCTAACCCTAACCCTAAGCTTAACCCCAACACTAGCCCTAGCCTTAGCCCTAACCCTACCACTAACCCTAATCCTAATCCTAACCCTAACTGTATCCCTAACCCTAGCCCTAGCCCTAGCCCAAACCCTAAACCTAACCATAACCCTAACCCTAACAGTAGCCCTCAACCTAAACCTAACCCTAAGCCTAGCCCAAACCCTAACCCTAACCCTAATTGTATCCCTAAACCTAGCCCTGGCCCTAACCGTAATCCTAGCACAAACCCTAACCCTAAACCTAACCCTAACCCTAACAGTAGCCCTAAACCTAATCCTAACCCTAACCAAAGCCCTAAATCTAAAGCTAACCCTAACCCTAACACTAACCCTAGCCCTAGCCTTAGCCCTAACCCTAACACTAACCTTAACATTAGCCCTACCACTAACCCTAACCTTAACCATAACCCTAACTGTATCCATAGCCCTGGCCCTAGCACTAACCTTATCCCTAACCCTAATCCTAACACTAACCCTAACCTTAGCCCTATCAATAACCCTAACCCTAACCCTAACCCTAATCCTAACCCTAATCCTAAGCCTAACCCTAGCCCTAACACTAACCCTAACCCTAACCTTAGCCCTATCAATAACCCTAACCCTAACCCTAACCCTAATCCTAACCCTAATCCTAAACTAACCCTAGCCCTAACACTAACCCTAACCCTAACCCAAATTGTATCCCTAACCATAGCCCTAGTCCTACCCCTAACCCTAGCCCTAACCCTAGCCCTAACCCTAACCCTAGCCCTAACCCTAACCCTAACCCAAACTGTAACCCTAGCCCTAACCATAACTCTAACCCTAACAGTAGCCCTACACCTAAAACTAACCCTAACACTAAACGAAGTCCGAAGACTAACTCTAACCCTAACCCTAACCCTAAACCTAAATGTATCCCTAACCCTACACTAACCCTAAGCATAACCCTAAAACTAGCCCTAAACTTAAACCTAACCCTAACCCTAACTGAAGCCCTAAACCTAACCCTAACCCAAACCTTAACCCGAACACTAGCACTAGACTTAGCGCTAGCCATAATGCTAACCCTAACCATAACAATAGTTTTAAACTTAAACCTAACCCTAACCCTAACCCTAACCCTAACCTTAGTCCTATCAATAACCCTAACCCTAACCCTAACCCTAATCCTAACCCTAATCCTAAGCCTAACCATAGCCCTAACACTAACCCTAACCCTAACCCTAATCCTAATTGTATCCCTAACCAGAGCCCTAGTCCTACCCCTAACCCTAGCCCTAACCCTAACCCTAACCCTAATTGTATCCCTAACCATAGCCCTAGTCCTACCCCTAACCCTAGCCCTAACCCTAACCCTAACCCTAACCCTAGCCCAAACCCTAAACCTAACCATAACCCTAACCCTAACAGTAGCCCTCAACCTAAACCTAACCCTAACCCTAGCCCAAACCCTAACCCTAACCCTAGCCAAATCCTAACCCTAACACTAGCCTTAACCCTAACCCCAAGCCTAACCCTAACACAAACCCTAGCCCAAATCCTAACCCTAACCCTAACCCTAACCTTAACCCTAACACTAGCCCTAGCCTTAGCCCTAACCCTAACCCTAACCCTAACCCTAACCTTAACCCTAACACTAGCCCTAGCCTTAGCCCTAACCCTAACACTAACCCTAACCCTAGCCCTAACCCTAACCCTAACCCTAGCCCAGTGGTCGGCAAACTCATTAGTCAACAGAGCCAAATATCAACAGTACAAGGACTGAAATTTCTTTTGAGAACCAAATTCTTCTAACACCACTTCTTCAAAATAGATTCACCCAGGTCATGGTATTTTGTGGAAGAGCCACAGTCAAGGGGACCAAGAACCACATGTGGCTTGCGAGCCGCAGTTTGCCGACCATGGCCCTAGCCCTAGTCCTAACCCTAAGCCTAAGCCTAAGCCTTACCCTAAACCTAACCATAGCCCAAATCCTAACCCTAACACTAACCCAAACCTTAACCCTAAAAGTAGCCCGAAACCTAAACCTAACCCTAACACTAACCCTAAATCTAACCCAAACCCAAACCCTAGCCCTAGCCCTAGCCCAAGCCCTAGTCCTAACCCTAACCCTAATCCTAGTTCTAGCCCTAACACTAACCCTATCCCTAACCTTAACCCTAGCCCTAAACCTAAGCCTAACCCTATCCCTAACCCCTACCTTATCCCTAGCCTTATTTAGAACACTAACCCTAAACATAACCCTAACCCTAACTCTTGAAATAACCCTAACCGTGGCCCTAACCCTAACTCTAATCCTAACCCTAACCATAACCCTAGCCCTAACCCTAATCCTAGCCCTAACCCAAACCCTAGCACTAGTCTCCGATCTAACGCTAACCCTAACCCTAACCTTAACCCTAACGTTAACCCTAACCCTAACCCTAAACCTAGCCCTAACCCAAACCCTAGCAATAGTCCCTGATCTAACACTAACCCTAACCCTAACCCTAACCCTAATCCTAACTGCAGGCCTCACCCTAACCTTAACCCAAACCCTAACCCTAGCTGTTGCCCTAAACCTAACTCTAACCCTAACCCAAGCCCTAACTTAAACCCTAACCCTAACTGTTGCCCTAACCCTAACCGTAGCCCTAACCCTAATCCTAACCCTAACCCTAACCTTAGCCCTACCACTAACGCTAACCCTAACCCTAACACTAACACTAACTGTATCCCTAACCCTAGCCCTAACCCTAACCCTAACCCTAACCCTAACCCTAGCCCAAACCCTAAACTTAACCCTAACCCTAAACCTAACAGTAGCCCTCAACCTAAACCTAACCCTAATCCTAAACGAAGACCAAAACCTAAGCCTAACCGTAACCAAAGCCCTAACCCTAACCTTAACCCTAACCCTAACCCTAACCCTAACCAAAGCCCTAAACCTAACCCTAACCCTAATCCTAACCAAAATTGTATCCTTAACCCTACCCTAGCCCTAAGTCTAACCCTAAGCCTAACCCTAACCCTAACAATAACCTGAGCCCTAGCCCTAACACTAACACTAACCCTAACCCTAACCAAACCCTAGCCCAACCCTAACCCTAACCCTAGCCATAACCCTAACCATAAGCCTAAACCTTACCCTAACCGAAGCCCAAACCCTAAGCTTAACCCTAACCCTAAATGTAAGCCGAACCGTAGCCCTAGGCTTAGACCTAACCCTAACACTAACCCTAACTCTTGCCCTAACCCTAACCCTGGCCCTAACCCTATCCCTAAACCTATCCCTAGCTCTAAACCTAACCCTAGCCCTAACCCTAACCATAGCCCTAACCCTAATCCTAACCCTAACCCTAACCTTAGCCCTACCACTAACGCTAACCCTAACCCTAACACTAACACTAACTGTATCCCTAACCCTAGCCCTAACCCTAACCCTAACCCTAACCCTAGCCCAAACCCTAAACTTAACCCTAACCCTAAACCTAACAGTAGCCCTCAACCTAAACCTAACCCTAATCCTAAACAAAGACCAAAACCTAAGCCTAACCCTAACCAAAGCCCTAAACCTAACCCTTGCAATAGTCCCCAATCTAATGCTAACCCTAACCCTAACCCTAGCCATAGCCCTAAACCTAACCCTAACACTAACCCCAGGCCTAACCTTAACAGAAACCCTAACCCTTACCCTAGCCCTAGCCCTAGCCATATCCCTAACCCGAACCCTAACCTTAACCCTAACCTTACCCTACCCCTAATGCTAACCTAACCCTAACCCTAACCCTAACCCTAACCCTAACCCTAACCTGAGCCCTAGCCTAAACCTAACCCAAACTCTAACTTTAGCCCTACCACTAACCCTAACCATAAACCTAACCATAAGCCCTAACACTAACCCTAACCCTAACTGTATCCCTACCCTAGCCCTAGCCCTAACCCTAACCCTAACCCTAGCCCAAACCCTAACCCAAACCCTAACTCTAACCCTAACCCTAACAGTAGCCCTCAACCTAAACCTAACCCTAAGCCTAACAGAAGACCTAAACCTAAGCCTAACCCTAACCTTAACCCTAACCCTAACCCTAGCCCTAGACTTAGCCCTAACCCTAACACTAACCCTAACCCTAGCCCTAGTCCTAGCCCTAACCCTAACCTTTACCCTAAACCTAGCCTTAATCCTAGCCCTAACCCGAACCCTAGGCCTAACCCTAAAACTAAACCTAACCCTAACCCTAGCCCAAACACTAACCCTACTGGGATCGGGCTTAAACAGGCAGTCGAACATCCTTTTCACAATCCAGGACTGCTGGCTCCCAACGCTCACCTGCCTGCCTACCTGATTGCCCTTAATCACTTTTGCCTGTCAGCCGGATCACCCCTAACCACTCCCCTGCCAGCCTGATTGCCCCTAACTGCCCTCCCCTGCAGTCCTGGTCACCCCTAACTGCCCTCCTCTGCAAGCCTGGTCACCCCTAACTTCCCTCCCCTGCAGGCTTGATCGCCCCCAATTGCTTTCCCTTCAGGCCTGGTCCCTCCCAACTGCCCACCCCTGCTGGCCATCTTGTGGCAGCCATCTTTGACCACATGGGGGCAGCCATCTTCTGTGTTGGAGTGATGGTCAATTTGCATATTACTCTTTTGTTAGATAGGATAGAGGCCTGGTGCACGGGTGGGGGGGCCAGCTGGTTTGCCCTGAGGGGTGTCCTGGATCAGGGTGGGGGTTCCCTTGGGGCATGGGGCAGCCTGGGCGAGGGTCCTGTGGTGGTTTGCAGGCCAGCCATGCCCCCTGGTGACCTAAGTGGAGGCCTTGGGATCTGGAATTTATTAATCTTCTATAATTGAAACTTTGTAGCCTTGAGCGGAAGCCAAGGCAGGCCAGGAAGCTTGGCTTCCTCCATTGTTGGGGGCAACACAAGCCTCCTGCTCTCTCCAGCTCTGTGGCTGCCTCCATTTTTGTTGGGATTTATTTGTCTTCTAAAATTGAAACTTTATAGCCTTGAGTGGAGTCCAGGGCTGGCCAGGATGTGCAGGAAGCTTGGCTTCCTCCATTGCCTGGGAAACCCAAGCCTCCTGCTTGCTCTGTGGCCGCAGCCATCTTGGTTGGGTTAATTTGCATACTCGCTCCTGATTGGCTGGTGGGCGTGGCTTGTGGGTGTAGCGGAGGTACAGTCAATTTGCATATTACTCTTTTATTAGATAGGATGATCTTTTATAAACTGTTTTTATTAAGTAACTAGAGGCCCGGTGCATGAAATTTGTGCATGGGGTTGTGTGTCCCTCAGCCCAGCCTGCACCCTCTCCAATCTGGAACCCCTCGAGGGATGTCCGACTGCCCGTTTAGGCCCGATCCCGGTGGGATCGGGCCTAAACGGGCAGTTGGACATCCCTCTCACAATCCCGGACTGCTGGCTCCCAACTGCTTACCTGCCTGCCTTCCTCATTGCCTCTAACCGCTTCTATCTGCAAGCCTGATCACCCCTAACCACTCCCCTGTCAGCCTGATTGATGCCTAACTGCTCCCCTGCAGGCCTGGTTACCCCTAACTGCCCTCCCCTGCAGGCCTGATCACCCCTAACCACCCTCCCCTGCAGGCCTGGTCCCCCCCAACTGCCTTTTCCTGCAGGCCTGGTTTCCCCCAACTTCCCTCCTCTGCCGGCTTGATCGCCCCCAACTGCCCTCCCTTGCAGGCCTGGTCCCTCCCAACTGCCCTCCCTTGCTGGCCATCTTGTGGTGGCCATCTTGTGTCCACATGGGGGCAGGATCTTTGACCACATGGGGGCAGCCATCTTGTGTGTTGGAGTGATGGTCAATCTGCATATTACTCTTTTATTAGATAGAATAGAGGCCTGGTGTATGGGTGGGGGCCAGCTGGTTTGCCCTGAAGGGTGTCTCAGATCAGGGTGTGGCAGCCTGGGTGAGGAGCCTGTGGTGGTGACCCAAGTGGAGGGTCTGGTATCTGGGGTTTATTTATCTTCTACAATTGAAACTTTGTAGCCTTGAGTGGAGGCCTAAGCCGGAAAGGGCAGGCGGAAAGCTTGGCTTCCTCCATTGCCGGGGAAACCCAAGCCTCCCTCCTGCTCTCTGTGGCCATAGCCATCTTGGTTGGGTTTATTTGCATATTCTCTCCTGATTGGCTGGTGGGCCTGGCTTGTGGGCATGGCTTGTGGGTGTAGCGGAGTGGTCATTAATTTGCATATCACTCTTTTATTAGATAGGATGATTTTTATTTCTTCTTGAATATCTGTCTTAATATTTTAATAGTTTGTTGAAACCAATGTCTAATTAAGAACCACAAATTGCATCTTACTGGTTGATTTTTAGAGAGGGAGGAACAGAGAGGGAGAGAGAAACAAAAATATTGATGTGAGAGGGCATGTCCCCTTACAGTGA
The DNA here is from genome assembly GCF_963455305.1 of Plecotus auritus. Taxonomy (NCBI): domain Eukaryota; kingdom Metazoa; phylum Chordata; class Mammalia; order Chiroptera; family Vespertilionidae; genus Plecotus; species Plecotus auritus. Next base: position 126,892,473 of record NC_137770.1, on the reverse strand, counting down.
TTGAACTGACAATCTTTCATGCATGGCATGACACCCAACCAACTAAGCCTCACCAGGCAAGGCCCCAGTCTTTTCTTATCTAATCTAGCACTTAGCACTGTCCCCTTTTATTGTTTATATAAGCAATTAATTTTTAAAAGTTAAATTAATTAAAAAGTATCTATTAATTTTATATGTATATTATTAATGTACTAATAGGAAGGAATAAGCACAGTGAAGAGAAACAAAGCAAAATCAGGAGGGCGTGTTTAATGAGCTGCTGGTTAAGGTATGGTGATCAGGGCACTCCAAAAGAGACAGCACTTGAGCAGACACTTCAATTATATTAATACCATGAATTTTTAACAAATATTTGAGACTTTTTAGTTATAGGTTACTCATATTTTTATTTTTTCAATATTGCTTTAGAGGATATAACACGAGGATATTTGATCTGATCTCTTAATACCCATAACTAGTGTCATGAGGTACTAATTCTAAAAACAGATCTTAACATATATAAGTGGAAGGATAAATATTAGCCTCGTAGGACTAACCTGTAGGAACAGTGGTTAAATTATTCCTAATTTACTTTATGAGATCTCATTTCATGTCTTCAATAGGCTATTTGTAATAAGTTTATAGCTAAATAATTAAAATATACTATGTAAGAACCTTTCTATGAAAATGTGTAATCAAACGAGTATTTGAAAATATAAAAAGTTAAAGGTTTAAATCATAAAAAGCTAAAGGTTTTAAATTATAACTTTTTTATATGTAATACCTCAATAGCTCTAGGAGCCCAAAAACCAAATGCTCTTTTACTTTGTATTACAGCTTTCCCATAGAATTGGTCTTACACCTTGGAGTTAAAATGAACTGGTAGTTTCATTCTCAATATCTGGTTGCCTTCAGCATCTTTTCCTGAGGAAACTGGATCAACTGAAATAAGGTTAGTTTTTTCTAAGAAGCATTGCCAGACCTTTCCTTAGTCCTAACCATTATGACATCTATTTTCATTCAGAAAGTAAATGGAAGCCAGCCACCAGCCACTAGCTTTAAAGGCTGTATTAACATTTCCTGCAGGCTATAGAGTCCAGTTCCCATAGAAATAAAGTTTGGATTTTTGAAAACAGGAGATATATTTTAAACCCAGTGTGCTCTTTTACTAGTAAAAAATTGTACAGATGGGTTTTCATGTTTGCAAAATAGGAGTGGTTGAATATTCTATCTGATGAGCTTCCCAATGTGATCTGAAAGTTTATGGGGGAGAAATAAAACTTCCATAGAATTTGAGTAGAGGAGTATAGATATATTAGACTGTTGACAATGACATAAGAGGACCATAATTCTTCCTAAGAGACCAGAAAAACATCAAAGCTTTCTGTTTATTGAATTTTGAAAGCTTTAATATACTTGGTCTGCAATTCATTATTTACTCTCTTGAGAAATTACAGAAAGCTGGCATTTTAAAGCTTGACTTTAATAAGTAGAACTAAGAGTAGAAATATTTTCATCACTCCTATGATTGAAGTCAAACATTGAATATGTGGTCTCTATTTGATTGCTAAGTCTGACAGGTCAACATCAGAATGCACTTGCAAATTATTTCTATAATGTTTAGTCCTGGAGACTTAACATTGACTTCTCATTTATATGTACCTTTATTTTAAAATAAATTCTTATTAAAATTTGTTATTAGAGGATCATATTAGCCTTTTTTAGCCTGTAGATTTAGAGAATAAGAGAAATAAATTATAAATATAAAAATTTCAGATTAATAGCATGAGAGTGAGAGTGATAATATCTCAAGACCTGAGCCTACATATACCCTGCTCTAAATTATTTCTCTGAGAGATAAAATTCTAAGTTTATCCATGGTCCTTGTTGCTTTATTTAACAAAACTAGGGAAATTACTGGCTGGATGCTTTCCAGAAGTTTTAACAACAAAAATATTTCCATTGCAATATTTTGTTTGTCTTGTTTTAATAGACACCTTTTTTCCTTTCAAAAACAAACAAACAGCAGCCCAATTACTTTACTATATGTACTGACATCCTACATTTGTTATAAGCTGGAAACATGGCAGTCATTCAGTCATGAATATAAGTGATATTTTCTTTAATATTTGAGACTATGGAAAACAGGTAAAATAATTCTTGTTAAATTAATGCAAAATTACAACATAAATGTTATCTGGTTAAATGTCCTATCCATAATTGGACTCATTCTAAACTTGATTTAAAGTAATGATGACTCCTATTGCATGTTTTCTTGAAACAAAGAGTATGCTTATTGTTGAAATTTGAAATGTTAGGTGGTAACATTTCTTTTTAATTATAATTTTCTAAAAGTATATTTTCAACAGTCAAAATGAGATAATGCTAATCAAGGGAAAATTCATAGTCTTATAGTATCACAAGACTTGATATTTAGGATGCCTTTGGCTATTCTAGGGATTTGATAATAATATGACCTACATTTTGCTTCACAGTAGTAATCCATTGCAAAACATTAGGCTCTCAGAAAGGTTGAGGTACATATTGTAAGGCTGTAGCTCTAGGATTTAGAAGTACTTTTTTTACAGAGAAGCATAGGTGAGTGGCTTGTGGTTGCAACCTGCATAACTCTTTTGTGTTTACAACTGGAGCTATTACAAAGTGTGCCTCTTGTACTCAATGTGGGAAATATTGAAAGGTATTTCTCAAACCTCTTTTCTTCACTAAAGTGCTTCTAGATCTTTTCCAAATAGTTAGTGCTTATTGAGTTTATGCAGACTGCTAAATGACAGATGATAATCAGTGCCAAGAGAAAGACAAAGCCAAGATCCAGGAGAAAAAGTGGAGATAGGTCCTTAAGTGACATTTTTCCTCATCACATTCTGTTAGATGAGTCGTAGCATTTTACACAAAGCCTTACATGAAATTATTTCTGTCTAGCTTATTGAAATTGCCTCCTGCCATCATTCCTCAGACACCCTAAAGTTTCTCATTTACTCACTTGCTCAACAAGTGTTTATGAGCATATAGAAATAATGCATGAGCATACATCATTGAACAGGGCAAATGCCTGTCCTAATGGCATTTATTTTCTAGTTTCGGGGAAGGGTGGGCCAGATATAAATTAACATCTAAATTACTAAATAAGATAATTTCAGGTAGTAGCAAATGCTAATAAGAAAATAAATATGGGATAATTAAATAATGAATTCCTAGATTGAGGAATGGATGTGTGCCTTTCAAGGAGATGACCCATGATTGAAATCTGAAGAGTGGAAAAGAGGCAGCCTTGAGATATGTGAGCAGAATCTATGGAAAGAGTAAAAAGCAGAGAAGAAGTCCTGAGGTTGAAATAACATTGCCACATCCAAGAAATATATATAAAAGAGGCTCATATGGCTTAAGTATAGGTGGGTCTAGAGAGTTTGAAAAGACATGTTATGTAGATACAGGTATATGGTGCATGGATGTTGGTATCCGCGTTGTCTGAGAGCTTATTCTTGGTACCCACTCAAGACCTACCAAATTAGAATCTGGGGCTGTTCCCAGGAATCTATGGTTTAACAAGCTTTCCCAGTGATTTGTGTGCATCGTAAAGTTTGAATTAGCACTGGTATATGTACAATTCTAGGAGTGATTATTTAGGTGATGGTATTGATTTGGGGTTTACTCTAATTTAAGTAAGCACTCTTTCCAGAGGAGTTATAGCAAGAACACTGAGTAACTTAAAAAAACAATGTGGTTTCTGTAGAGAGGGAAGATGAAGAAGAAACACCAGTTTGAAGACAATTGCAGTATGGTAATTTAAAAATGATTTGGGCTTGGACTAGGTTGGGTTCAGTGATGAAACAAAAAGATTATTTCTCTTGAAAATATTGGAGAACAATTAGATGTTAGATAAGAAAAATATTAAGAACACAAATGTTTAAATAGTTGTAGTTAATTGGATTATTTACTGAGTGAGATAAAAATAATGAGATGAACATGTTTGGTAAAAAAAAAAAAAAAAGCAGATAATCAAGAGTTCAATTATGAACCAGTTAATTTTGAGATGATTATTATAGTATCTGAGATATGTGAAGAATGATTACAACTCAATAACAAGAACCCAACAGCCAACCTGATTTTTAAAAGGGCAGAAGGTCTGAATAGATGTTTCACCAAAGAATTTACATACATGACAAAGATACATAGGAAAAGAAGCTCCAAATCTGTATTAATTAGGTAAATGTAATGCATGTCAAACTTGCAGAAAGATTAAACATTGCTCAGCAAACAACTTGCAGCAAAATGATATGTCATTACTGACCCACTAAAATGTCTTTTTTATGATAGCAATGCTAAGTTTTGGTAAGGATATGGAGCAAATGAAATTCTCATAGATTTTTACTGTGAATGTAAAACTTCTAAAGAGGAAGATGAAATTGTCTTCAAAGGAAAAAATGGTGAAAATCACATCAGGTTTTAGAAGAATTTGAATTAATTCTTTTAATATTGAGTCAAAATTATTTAAATAAAACTTTAATATATTTAGCCAAATGGCCAATTACAAGTGGTGACCATGCAACATACAGACTATTTTTTTTTTTTAACACACAGGGATTCAGAATATCTAGTATGTACAGTCCTTCTTGGGAAAAGATAATTATTTCAGATGCCTCTTGACTTATAATGAGTTTATGTCCCAATAAACCCATTGTAAATTGAAAATATCCTAAGTAAAAAGTGCATTTAATCCACCTAACCTACTGAGCATCATACCTTAGTTTAGCCCACCTTAAATGTGCTCAAAACACTTACATTAGCCTACAGGGGGCAAAGTCATCTAACATACCAGGTGTACCAGTTAATAATGGAGGATTTTGTAATAAAAGAAAAATGATAATTTCAAGAGAAACATCAAAAGTGCTTTATTCAAAATAATGTCCATCACTAGCTACATGTTTCCCCCATCTTTCAGGTAATTTGTGTATACCATCCCAATAGAACTTTTCTTGTTTTGAGGCAAACTATTCAGAGACCCAATTTTCCATTTCTTTGTATGTTTTGAAGTGCTGCTCAGAAAGTGCATGTGTCATCGATTGGAACAAGTAGTAATCTGAAGAAGCAAGGTCTGGTGAATACAGCAGGTGGGTTAATACTTCCCAGGCAAGATCTTTTAACCTGTCTTTAACTGGTTTTGAACTGTGTGATGGTGCGTTATCATGAAGCAAAATTACTTTGCCGTGTCTTCTGGCCCATTCTGATCATTTCACAATCAAAATGTGGTTCAGAATGATTATTTGTTATTGGTAGCAATCAGTATTAATGGTTTCACCTGGTTTTAGAAGCTCATAATACACCACATCTTCCTGCTCCCACCAAACTCAGAGTATTGTCTTCTTTCTGAAGCAATTTGGCCTTGCAGTCGATGTTGATGGTTGACCTGGATCAGCCCATGATTTTGTGCATTTGGGATTCTCAAAATAAATCCACTTTTGCCGAAACCGGTTTGGCTCAGTGGATAGAGCATCGGCCTGCGGACTGAAAGGTCCCGGGTTCGATTCCGGTCAAGGGCATGTACCTTGGTTGTGGGCACATCCCCAGTGGGAGGTGTGCAGGAGGCAGCTGATCGATGTTTCTCTCTCATCGATGTTTCTAGCTCTCTATCCCTCTCCTTTCCTCTCTGTGAAATATCAATAAAATATATTAAAAAAATAAATAAATCCACTTTTCATCGCCAATCACAATTCGATGCAAAAAAGACTTTCTTTCATGCCATTGAAGCAACATTTTACTGATGACTTTTAGATTTTCCATTTGTCTTTGGTTCAGTTGATGTGGCACCCATTTTTCTTTAAAATCTTTCCCATTGCTTGTAAATGACTGGAAATTGTTTGCTGAGCAATGTTTAATCTTTCTGCAAGTTGTTTTTGAGTTTGACATGCATCTTCATCCAATAATGCTTGTAATTGTTTGTCTTCAAACTTTTTCGGTTGACCTGGACGTTCTTTGTCTTTCATATCAAAATCATCACTTTTAAAGTGTTTAAACCAGTGCTCACAAGTATCTTGAGATGGAGCATGTTCACCATAAGCTTCCTGAAGTATTCAGCAGCATTTTTCTTCAAAAGAAAGTAATGAATTAAAACTTCCTGCAAATGCTCTTTTTTTTTTTTTGGCACAAAATTCGACATTTTTAAGTGTAAAAATATCTATGATGTTAACACCTTCAGCAAATTTGACATATGAAGTTTTGAAGCTTGCTGTCAATACAACAAAATAGCATACATATCAAATTGCATATATATCAACATATGTGTAACTCCATCTATTGAAAAAAATCTGCATTATTAACCGGAACACCTGGTAAAGCCTATATTGAATGTCTCACCTAATTTATTGAATACATCAAAAAAAAAATGCTGGCAACAGAGTACACTGTGGAGTATGGGTTGTTTGCCCTCACAGTTTCGGGGCTGACTGGGAGCTTCACCTCCTGCCAATGCCCAATAACATGAAAGAGTACCATACCCACATATCACTATCCCAGGAAATAAACAAAATTCAAAATTTGAAGTACCATTTCTACTGAATGTGTATCACTTTTGCACTCTGATAAAGTAAAAAAAAAAAATTGTAAGTTGAATCATGCTTAAGTTGAAGACTATGTATTTGTAGTCTAGCAAAACAACAAGTAAAAGGATTACAAAACAGAGGATGGTAAGGGGTCTAAGAATGACTAAGATTAGAAATCAAATAAAATCCTATGGTGTCAGACATGATACAGACTGGGATAAAATTAGTCCAAATTATGTACAGACATCAGAAGGGCTCCAGAAGACTATCTTAAGGAAGAAAATGAATAGTGTCATCAAAAACCTCTGTTGTATTAGGATGGAGGTTGTATACAAAGAGGGGTGGAGGAAAGCAAGTACTATTGTCCATTATGATTGAGAAAAATGAACAAGCTTGGACCTAAAACCCAGAAAAATTAGTTATGTGGTATTTATCAACAACATATTTTTTCCTTGATGATAATCAATAAATTAAATATTAATTTAAAGAATAATGATCCTATATTGCCCTTCCTACCATCTCCTCCTTTCATTTTCTAGTAATGGTCGCCTTGAGTAGCACATACTTAATGACATAAAATAATATCCATGTGTCCAATCACAGTATTTAATTTCATAGGAGATAATATGTAATAGCAATGTTTGAAATTGAATGAAAACTACAGAAAACTAGGAAGTCATTTATCTCTATAATAAAGAGCCAGGGTGTAACACCTTTATGACCGAAGCTGGACCAGAACAGAAGTCAGTCCTAGGTTGCCATGGCAACCCAAGACTGACTGATTCTGCTGTAGGCCTGGTGCCCCAGCACTGACTGCTGAAGGGGCTGCTAATCAGGGACAGAGAGAGGCCTGAAAAGAGAAGCAAGGACTGATCCATTGCCTCTGTGGCAGCTTTTGATCAGCAGTTGCCTCTCTCTTTCTCTCCCAGTCTGGCCAACAGCCTTCCATTTCTCTCTAGGACTCCTCCTGGGCTGCTGATCAGCCCCGCCTTTCTGATCAGGCCCCATTGATAGGCTCAGAGACGCTGACTGGCATAGAAACTGACCAATCAGAACCAAATCTGGGTGAGGTGTGAGGAACCAATGGCTGCCTAGGAGGTGGAGCTTTTGATGCTGACTGGCATAGAAACTGACCAATCAGAACCAAATCTGAGGGCTTAGAGGTGTTTATGTCCAGGGAGAGTGGTAGATCCTGAGGTCAGCTCCAGCAATGGCCTTTGCAAATTTACAAAAAGTGTTCATCAGTGACAGCCTGGACCCTTGCTGCCAGAAGATCCTGAAAGATGGAGGACTGCAGGTGGTAGAGAAGCAGAACCTGAGCAAAGAGGAGCTGATAGAGGAGCTGCAGGACTGTGAACACCTTATCGTCCACTCTGCCACCAAGGTGACCTCGGATGTCAACAACACAGCAGAGAAGTTCCAGGTGGTGGGCAGGGCCTGCACCAGCATGGACAATGTGGATCTGGAGGCCGCCACGTGGAAGGGCATCCTGGTCATGAACACTCCCAATAGGAACAGTCTTAGTGCTGTGGAGCTCACCTGTGGGATGATCATGTGTCTGGCCAGGCAGATTCCCCAAGCGACGGCTTTGATGAAGGATGGCAAATGGGACTGAAAGAAGTTCATGGGAACCGAGTTGAATGGAAAGACCCTGGGAATTCTTGGCCTGGGGAGGATCGGGAGACAGGTGGCTGTTGGGATGAAGACTGTAGGGTACGACTCCATTATCTCACCAGAGGTCTTGGCCTCCTTTAGCATTCAGCAGCTGCCCCTGGAGGAGATCTCTGTGACTTCATCACCGTGCACACCCCTCTCATGCCCTCCACGACAGGCCTGCTGAACAATAGCACCTTCGCCCTGTGTAAGAAGGGCATGCGCTTGGAGGGATCATGGATGAGGGTGCCCTGCTCCAGGCCCTGCAGTGGGGGCAGTGTGTGGGTGCAGCACTGGATGTGTTCATGGAGGAGCTGCTTTGGGACTGCGCCTTGGTGGACCACAAGAATGTCATCAGCTGCCCCCACCTGGGCGCCAGCACCAAGGAGGCCCAGAGCCACTGTGGGGAGGAGATGGCTGTCCAGTTCGTGGACATGGTGAAGGGGAGAACTCTCACAGAGGTTGTGAATGCCCAGGCCCTTACCAACGCCTTCTCTCTGCACACCAAACCTTGGATCGGTCTGGCAGAAGCTCTGGGGACTCTGATGTGATCCTGGGCAGGGTCCCCCAAAGGGACCATCCAGGTTGTAATGCAGGGCTTTTCCCTGAAGAATGCCAGGAACTGCCTGAGCCCCACAGTCATTGTCAGCCTCCTCAAAGACACTTCTAATCATGCGGATGTGAACTTGGTGAATGCCAAGCTGCTGGTGAAGGAGGCCAGCCTCAATGTAACCACCTCCCATAATCCCACTGTGCCAGGAGAGCAAAGATGCGGGGAAGGCCTCCTGAGCATGGCCCTGGCAGGTGCCCCCTACCAGGCTGTGGATTTTGTCCAGGGCACCACACATGTGCTGCAAGCACTCAACGGAGCTGCCTTCAGACCAGAAGTGCCTCTCCACAGGAGTCTGCTCCTGCTCCTGTTCTGGGCTCAGCCCTCCAACCCTGACATGCTGCCTACCATGATTGGGCTCCTGGCAGAGGCAGATGTGCAGCTGCTGTCCTACCAGACCTTGGTGGCATCCAATGGGGAGACCTGACACATCATGGGCATCTTCTCCCTGCTGCCCAGCTGGGACGCCTGGAAGCAGCATGTGACTGAGGCCTTTCAGTTTCATTTCTGACCTTGGGGCTCACCAGAACCAGCCTTGGGGGCTTTGTGATCAACATTGACAGGTCACATTCCCGAGGCTGACACCACTGATGTGGTCTTACCCCTGTAATAACCACTTAATAAACAGCCCACCCTCGCAAAAAAAAAAAAAAAAAAAAAAAAAAAGAACCAAATCTGGGTCAACTGTGAGGAGCCAATGGCTGCCTAGGAGGAGGAACTTTTGACGCTGACTGGCATAGAAACTGACCAATCAGAACCAAATTGGCCGGCAGTGGAGGGCCATTGGGGGTGAGATCAGGCTTGCAGGGGAGGATAGTTGGGGGCAACCAGGCCTGCAGGGGAGAGCAGTTGGGGGCGAGATCAGACCAGCAGGGGAGGGCGGTTGGGGGCAACCAGGCCTGCAGGGGAGGACAGTTGGGTGCAATATCAGGCCAGCAGAGGAAGGCAGTTAGGAATGAGATCAGGCTGGCAGGGGAGGGCAGTTGGGGGAGAGATCAGGCCAGCAGGGGAGGGCATTCGGGGGCAACCAGGCTGGCAGGGGAGGGCAGTTGGGGGCGAGATCAGGCAGGCAGTCAGGTGAGCGGTTAAAAGACAGTGGTCCCAGATTGTGAGAGGGATGTCCGACTGCCGGTTTAGGCCCAATCAGGCCTAAACCAGCAGTCGGACATCCCCCAAGGGGTGCCTGATTAGAGAAGGTGCAGGCTGGGCTGAGGGAACCCCCCCTCTGTGCACAAATTTTGTGCACCATGCCACTAGTTTATATTATAAAAGGCCAGTGGCCATAACACCATAATGCCATTAATGACCCAACAATTGGTTACCAGGAGGTGCATTGATGGGTCTCACAGTGTGGCAGATCTGGGGTCCTGCAGCAGCGCGGAGGGTCTGGGGTCCTGCGGCAGTGTGGCGGGCCTGGGTCTCACATGATATCATGCACTGGGCCTCTAGTTATTATATAATAAAATACAAATTCTATAGTATATAGTCATAACATGGGAATAAAGATATTAATCAGGGCTCAGTCAGAGAAGCAGTAAGTCACATACACATGCGGGTGTGTATGTATACATTATGTACATAATATAAATGATTTTCAAGGAACTGGCTAAGAAAGGCAAAAGTCTAGAGGGCAAGACATAGAAGAAGGAAGATCGTAACAGTCTGAAACCCTATGAGCATGAATTCAAATTTAGAATCTCTTTAGTGTATGGAAGTAAGACAGAACCTTATCTGTACCTAGCATAAGATAACCATTGCAGTATCATTGCATTATATTTGCCATATTTGATGAATTAGAAAAATACACATAGTTTTGTGACAGTTTTTGAAAGTGAAACACCCAGTTAAATATCAAGTCATTTGAATGATTCTTTTCAAAAATATTTTTATTTTAGAATCTATGTACTATATCTCTTATCTCTATAATTTAAATCAGAGAAAGAGGTGGTTAAGTGATAGAAACTACCAGTACAATTACTGATACTGAAAAATAAGCACCATAAAAGTGTAGAAATCTAATTTTTCTCTTGGAACATCTCCTTCACACTATTCACTCCTAATCCACCTCAAGTTGTAATGAATAGAATAATAAGCACCATTAGAATAATTCACTATTCATCAAGAATAATAAACCACTTAGTATAACAAGGCTAAAATAATAAGCCAATGCTTAAATCATGAATAAGGAAAGGGATAGTGTTAGAGGATTTGAGATTATTGCTATTGTGAGATACTAAATCCCTTGATGTATTGAATTCCATATTAACCTACTCACCAACCCACCCTGCTCAAAATTGCTCAATGTGGTTTGTAGACCACCTGTATCAGACTCATCTAAAGTGCTTGTTAAGACAGTCAGAGAGAGGAGATTCCTAAGGCTCTGATTTAACTGGAATGATTCTTATTTAATGATTCTTATATATCTATTTCCTATTCCATCTCAATCACATTTGTTTCTGCTGGCCTTTCCACCTAGAATGAGCTGGATTTCTAACTTCTCCTGTTAAAAATCTGCTCATCCTTTAAGGCTCAGCTCAATAGCTGATTTCTTCTCTACCCTTCTTGCATTCAATTCCCCACCCACTTACCCACCCTGGCCAACATGGAAGTAGAATTCAGAGAATGTTAGCAACAAGAGAGCTTAAAGATTACTTAGACCAATTCTTTGTTTTACAGATGAGGAATATAGAAGAGAGAATGTTCACTTAAAGGAAAATCTTCCTTTCCAAAGAAGTAACACTCAAGTTGCTTTTAACGAAGGAATTAAATGTATTTATATAAGAGAGTGACTTAAGTTACTATAATAAATATAGGATAAGAATGTCACTTTCAATAAGGGGTATACAGATATAAAATATAATTATATATGTTTATCTTTATGCTATATGATAAAGGAACATGAACACTAGGAAGATGCTAAAAATAGAGGAAGGAATTTTAGGGTTTTTTTCCTAAACCTGATCATCTATGGACTGATAACTTTCAACTTTAGGACTATTCCCGCTTCAGCAACTGTGCAAATCAGTTGACTGCTCTGTGGTCCTCTTTCTTTCTAAGTATAACTATATAATATGTGTTTTTATTGATTTTAGAGAGGGAGAGGGAGAGAGAGATAGAAACATCAAGGATGAGAAAAAAATCATTGATTGGCTGCTTCCTGCATGTCCCCTACTGGGCATCAAGCCTGCAACTCGTGCCCTGACTGGGAATTGAATTGAACTGTGACTTCCTGATTCATGGGTCGATGTGCAACCACTGAGCCACCCGGCCCTGCAAATATCTATCTATATCCATATATATATGACTGAATGATAATTTGCATATATGAAGTAGCTTTAGTAATATATATTGAATACGTGTTCTAAATTACTGTGCACAAATATTAAACCTTAGGAAAATTACCCTCCACTTCCTCCTCAAATATTTGAATTTCTTTGAGCATAACAGTGTAGTGAAATTATCAACATTAATTTGGTGAATAATTTTTGCCTCCTTTTGATTATACTATTTTTGTATTCCTGAAAAAATATGTGATTTAAAATTACCATAGGTATTTATATAACATTTAGTAATTTTGTATTTATATAATACTTGAGGACTGATGATATTTTTATTTAAAGAAAATTTATAGATAATTTTATCCAATTAAACGTTTGACTCTCTGAGAAGGAAGCTCTTTCAATATTTTTCAAATAGCTCAATATGTAGTGAAGAAATACACTTACCAAATTGTCCTTTGATAAAAAAAAACAAACAAATCAATTGAGCAGGACTAATTTCTGCACAATTTAACACAACATTGACAATTCTATATAATAAAGAGCTAATATGCTAATTAGACCGGATGGCAAGACAACCTTCTGGAATGACCTTCTGGATGAACTTCCAGAATGACCAGTGGGCAGGGTTATGGGGCCAAGGCCATGAAGCAGCCAGGACTGTGAGGGCCAAGCCCCTTGCATGAATTTTTTGCATTGGACCTCTAGTATCTATACAGATAGAAGGGTAATATGCAAATTGGTTGGGATGCCCTAATGCAACGACTGAACAGCAGGCTCCATGGGCAACCAGGCCGGCAGAGGGGGGAAGTGAGGGGTAGCCAAATGACCAAACAGCAGGCTGTGTGGGGCAACCAGGACAGCAGGGGGGGCAGTGAGAGGTGACCAGACTGGCACAAGGGATGGGGCAGTTGGGGGTGACCAGGCTGGCAGCGGGGGCCAGTTGGGAGCAATCAGGCTGGTGGGAGGGGCAGTTAGGGGCGATCAGGCTGGCATGGGAGGGAGGTGGGGGCAACCAGGCTGGAAGAGGGGCAGTGAGGGATGACCAGGCTGGCAGTGGGGGGCAGTTAGGGGCAACCAGGCCAGCAGGATGGGCAGTTATGGGCAATCAGGTCACCAGGCAGAGGCCGTTAGGGGTGATCAGGCAGGCAGGCAGGTGAGCGGTTAGGAGCCAGCAGTCCCAGATTATGAGATGGATGTCCGACTGCTGGTTTAGGCCCATTCCCAGGATCGGGCCTAAACTGGCAGTTGGACATCCCCTGCGGGGTCCCAGATTGGAGAGGGTGCAGGCTGGGCTGAGAGGAACCCCCCCATGCATGAATTTTGTGCACTGAGCCTCTAGCTTTAAATAAAAGGTAGCAAAGGAAGAACTTTTATTATATTTAAATTAAGACATTTCCCATACTTGAAACTGTTTCAAATACCAATCTTATTGTAAATTCTTATCTAACCCCACCCTTTTTTTTATTTTTGGTAGCTTCATGTATTAATGTGTCTGGAAAAAAAAAGTGTTTCCAAAATATTGTAGTGAGTGCATGGGTTCCAGAAAAATGTAAAAAGCCCATTGTAATGAAATGGTAACTTTTCTGCAAACACTACAATTAGATATCAAATAACTAATAATGTCATTATTAGATGTCACCATCTAATATGACCTAAAAAGAGAAACAAATACAGTTTGTATAGAAAATAGATTGTGCTTTATTTTGTTCTCAACAAAAGTATGTTTATTTAAAGAAGTTCATTGACTATAGCTCTGGGCAAAATTCCTATGAAGCTGTGCTCATAGCCAATGTAAAAAATGAGTCTGTCTCCAGCTTCTCGTTGTCAGATTCCAGTTTTAGCTGAACAGGTCATTGTCAAGATGTAAAACTGTGCCTTGGATGAAATTCATCACTACTGCCTCCAAATTCTTAAGTAGTGCCTTTCATCACTATTCACAAATATGGAAAATTCATAAGATGATTTTGGAAATGAAAACACACAAAATATTTGGATGTATCTCTAGAGACAAGAATAGTCTGACTGGTGTAGTTCAGTGGTTGAGCATCGACTTATGAACCTATGAAGCAAAAGGTCACAGTTTGATTCCAGTCAGGGCACATGCCTGGGTTGAAGGCTCAATCCCGAGTAGGGGGCATGTAGGAGGCAGCCAATCAATGATTCTCTGTCATCATTGATGTTTCTATCTCTTTCTCCCTCTCCCTTCCTCACTGAAATCAAGAAAAAAAATATTTTTTTAAAAAAGAATAGGTGCTCATCCAACCTACCTTCATACTTTTTTTTCTCCCTTCATTCCTCCCTCCCTCTCCTAGTAAGAATATTATGTGGTATTGTGTATTCTAAATGCAGTCAGAGGGAAGGATAGAGCCCTCGGTAATAAAAGCAGAAACTCTAGCCATCCAGCACCTTGGGAATAGCTGGAGTTTGAAGGATAGTGACAGAACAGAGTACCTTTTGCATTGTCTGCTAGGCTCATTTTTTTTTAGAGCTATTTTGCCCATCTATAATAATAAAAGGGTAATATGCTAATTAGACCAAATGTCCTTCCAGGCATCATTCCAGATGTCCTTCTAGACAAAGCTGGGGCCAGAGCAAAAGCCAGGTCCTGGGGACTTGCCAGCAACAGCCAGAGCAAAGCAGCCCAGGACCCAGGGGACTGCCGGCATGGCCTGAGTGAAGCAGCCCAGGTCCTGGGTGCCGGAGGGAAGCCAGTGCCAGTAGCTGGGGGAATGAAGGACTACTCTTGCACAAATTTTCGTTCATCAAGCCTCTAATCTATATATATAAAAGGCTAATATACTAAGTGTCCACCTGACCAGTCACTATGACGTGCACTGACCACTAGGGGGCAGATGCTCAACATAGGAACTGCCGTGATGCACACTGGCCATTTATAGAGAAACAGCATTGTGGACCTGGCACCCATAAAGCAACACTCGGCTTTCCCCAAGTGGGACATAGGCCCTGCCACCATCCCAGAACAACACCCCACCATATCGCAGCCAATGCTGCCAAGACCCCATTGCACAAAATGTGGCCTACAGCCCAGCCCCACCCAGAAATGGTGGCTGTGGGTGTTGGGTAATGACATCACATAGCAACGCCTGGATTCCTCTCCCTAGTAACTAGCCTCCTTAGTTTCTTCAGCCCAGGAACACAACTTGCTTTATAGCCAGGTGGAAACATTTTGCATTTAACCAAATATCTGTGAAGCATTTTCCCATGCCTCATCTCATTTGATCCTCACAGAAGTCTTGGAATAGGTAGATTAGTCAGAAAATAGAGATTTAGAAAGCTTAGAAACTTGACCTGACTGAAAAAAAGTAAAATGTTGGACCTTGAAAATGACTTCAGGTTTTCTCACTGCACAGAATATAGTCAAACATTGCTGCAGTTAAATATTTTACCTTTTGTTCTCCCTGTGTGATCAAAAATAATCTGCTTTATGTTGATATTTACTGTTGTGTTGCTGACAATTACCTGAAAGAGAAGTTCGGGTGTTTCACTGGGCTGGAAAAAGTTTAGCTAAATCAGAAGGCAGGTCTAATTAAGCAAGTTTATTCTATATATATAAAAGGCTAAATTGACTTGCACATGCGTGATACATATAAAGCTCTGACTGGCGCCTATCGCATGTGTGTGTTTCGATCTGTCATAGTCGATCGTGAATTTGGTTGACACTTCTATTATAGAAAAAGGGTGAATAGTGATATTAAAATATTTCTTCTAATTAATTTCCTTTCAATGTGCACAAATTCAGGCCTCTAGTTCAAATATAAAGCTGTATGGGAGATATAAGCTAAATCTGTCTGGGGTTGGAAGTTCACAGAACAGGGGATTTGAGCTGGGTTTAGATAGATCAGTAGGAATTCAAATAAAAGAAAATGGAAAGGAATATTATATAGAGGAAACATTTTCAAATTCAAGGAAGAGAAGAGCAGTTCTCTATAGAATTTAGTGCAATTGAATTCTTGGATGTGTTGTACTGAATGGCAGCAGATAAGATGGCATCCAATCAGAAAAAATGTAGTATGTCAAGATGAAGAGTTTGGCCCTTATTCTTTAAATGATGGAGAGCACTTACACATTTATGAGGAAGATATTAATGAGTCCAGAATAAAGGCATTTTGTTAGTCAGTTTCTCCAATTCCCTCACAAGAAAGAATTGGAAAAATAACTACTGGTACCACCTCTTAATTTTTTAAAAAAATACTTAATTTATTCTTACTGTTCTTGAGGTTATATAATAAATACTCAGCATTTAATGCTATGATGATTCCTGCCATATAGTAGATGAGACTTGCAAACTATGATGTACTGTGTGTAGGTGCCAAATGTTGCTCTGGGTACTATGATAGCACATAGAAAGGAATTTAATGTGCCCTTGTGGGACTAGGGAAGGCTTCTAAGAAGTTTTATTCACTCTGAAACTTCAGGACTGGCATTAATTGTTTGCAATTGTCTAATTATCTATGTGGAGATTTTTTTTTAAATCTCATAGTGTATATTTAATCAGTCTTTTAACATACCAAATAAAAGAAACTCTATATGACTTGGTATAGATAAACATATGAACAGTTAGTCTTTACAGTTAAGATTACATTGCTTACTTTTACAAAACCAGATAATTAGTTCCTCTTAAAAACCGGTATCTTAATGAGCTTCAGTTTTATCTGACTGGGCTACAACTTTCAACAAGGTTTTTCTCTCTTCTAAAGCATGCCTGTCTGTTTATAATTTTTTATAAAAGGAAAAACACACTTCTCCCATGTGTCTACTCTCAATACTCCACAACAGCACTACTTCACTTTACTTCTGACACTTCTGGTACTAAATGTATGGGAGGAGGGTTTCCCATATCACACAGCTGGGTGTCCTACAATTCAAGTCTGACTTTCTCTACCTGGAGAGAGTGTCACACTCCAAAGATTAATAACCCAGCCATACACAACTTCCCTACTCCCATGCACGCAGGTGGGCACAGACAGCCCCTCGCCCCCCCCCCCCCCCCCACACCACACACACACACACACTTCAGACACCAATTACAAGTGCAGGTTGCCACCCGTGCTTCTGACCTACAATATATAAATCAGAAGTTCCCACATCCCCCTCCTTGAATTTGATTAATTTGCTAAAGCAGCTCACAAAACTCAAGAAAACATTTTACTTACTACATTACTGATTTATTTTAAAAAGATATAACTTAAGTTCCCAGTTATAAAAGTAAGTTCTGGGGGCTATAGATTATAATACTGTCTTGTTGTCTTGTACACTTGAAATTTGCTGAAAGTAGATCTTAGGCATTCTTAACACACACACACACACACACACACACACAATAGGTAATTATGTAAGGTGATAGGTATGAGAATTAACCTGGTGGTGGTAATCATTTCATAAAGGATATGAATATCAAATCATCAGGTACACTTTAAATATATACCATTGTATATGTCAATCATACCTTGATAAAAATTTACATATATATATATATATATATACATATATATATATATATATATATATATATATATATATATATATCAAGAAGTACCCAGATAAAAACGATGCATAGGGCAAGGTATGTGGGAAGGGGCATGAGTTTCCATACCCTTTCTAGGTGCTCCACTCTCCTTGCATCACCACATGTTACCATCCTTTGAGGGTTTTATGGAGGATTCATTACATAGGCATGGTTGATTAAATCACTGGCCATTTTGGAATTGATTCAACATCCAGCCTCTCTCTTCCTCCAAGTTCAAGGGCTAGGACTGGAAGTTCCATTTCTCTAATCACAATTGGTTCCCCTGACAACCAGCCCCAACCTAAGGGGTTTTCCTAAAGTCACTCAATATAAAATCAGGAGTAATGGACTTGTTATGAAAAGTAAAGGATACCTTTATTGATCCTATCACTTAGGAAATTTCAAGGGTTTTAGGAACTCTGTGCTGGAACAGGATGAAGACCAAGTATATACTAGCATTTCTTTTTTAAAATCACATATCACACATTGCTTTTTGCCTTCTCTCTGTAGGAGTGTTATTAAAAGACAGAGTATTGTTCTTTCTTTTCTCCTTCCAGAGTTAATTGCATTTTAACAATCAAGACATTTCATAAGGGGACCTACTGACTTAAGCATTCTTTGATGACTCAAATGCTGTAATAATGCAGCATCAGTAAGAGTAGGTAAGCTGTAAAACTGCTTTACTCAAGCAACCTGCTGAAATAATTTCTTTTCCCAGCCCAATCCTCTCTTCAGTGTCCAGTTAAGCATGACATAAAAGGAAAATGCTCATATTCACCCCAGATGAGCAACAAATGATTAAAATCCCCAGAATTAATGATAGCAGCAGAGTTCTTGTTTCTGCAACTTTGATTCAGCTGCCATCATCAATATTGGCAGTGCCAGCAATGGCAGAAACTGATGAGCCTGTGTGGAGTTCTAATCTCTGTGTAGCACCAATGGTCTGTTGAGGGTGAGGAGACCTTTGGGTCATTTTAATCATCAATGACTGTAAATAGAAGAAAAGATTGATTTGTAAACTTCTATTTCAGTAACAAATAGAATTAACTTCAGAGGGTTTATGAGGAGACTACGGAAAGGACTGTTTATAGAAGTATGGGCAAGAGCAGAGGATGCTGAGATGTTATCATGCCAAGAGCTGAAAAAGTAAAGAGAGAAAATAGGGTTATCAGAGTTCAGTGAGAGTTGAAGTCATGGGGGAGTGGTTGTCTGGTAGGATATTTAGCCCTGAAGGGTTGTAACTTCTGTCAAAGACACAGGCTGAAGTTAGGAAGGAAATGCCTAGGCGGCTCTCCCCTACTGTCCTCTTGCAAAAGCCTCTGTTTGCTCTGTCATCAGAAAGCCAGCCCACAAACAGCTCAAAGATCATAACTGGCATGGTTACTCCCCTAACACAATGAACAGAGAAATTGGAGGTCCTCTGTTTTAGTCTCCTCTTTTCTTCTCAAACTACACTGTCTTCCAAGATGATGCTACTTGAGCTTTGGTATCTAGACCATTTATGGAAATTATTTTTAGTGCAGATCTACAGATAAGTCTTCTCCTATGAGCTACAAACCTGTATATGTTTGAAGCAGGATTTTATATACTTTATATTACATTTGTAACAGTTCTCAGCTCTTCTTTATTTTTTAAACAACTGTCAACAAAAGAAAAACAGACCCTATTTTATGTCATAAAATTAATTATGATAATGTTATAAATTGAGATTATTAAATTCTAGAATCAATAGTTTAATGTACTTGCTCTGTTCAGTGTAGCAATGTATGTGAAATGTGTAACTATATTCCATTTTCTCTTAATTTTGTCCTTGTAATCACATTGGTTAAAAGGAAATCTTTTTAGACACCTAGATATCAGAAATAATTTCTCTGCCCTATACAATCCTATCTAATAAAAGAGTAATATGCAAATTAACCACCACTCTGCTACACCCAAAAGCCATGCCCACCAGCCAATCAGAAGCGAGTATGCAAATTAACCCAACCAAGATGGCTGCAGCCACAGAGAGAGCAGGAGGCTTGGGTTCCCCCGGCAATGGAGGAAGCCAAGCTTTCCGCACACCCTGGCGGGCCCAGGCCTCCACTCAAGGCTACAAAGTTTCACTTATAGAAGATAAATAAATCCCAACAAAAATGGCGGCAACCACGGAGTTGGAGAGAGCAGGAGGCTTGAGTTGCCCCCAGCGATGGAGGAAGCCAAGCTTCTGCAGCCCTGGCCTGCCTTGGTCTCCGCTCAAGGCTACAAAGTTTCACTTATAGAAGATAAATAAATCCCAACAAAAATGGCGGCAACCACAGAGCTGGAGAGAGCAGGAGACTTGAGTTGTCCCTGGTGATGGAGGAAGCCAAGCTTCTGCAGCCCTGGCCTGCCTTGGCATCTGCTCAAGGCTACAAAGTTTTAATTATAGGAGATAAATAAATCCCAGATACCAGGGCCTCTGCTTGGGTTGCCAGGGGGCGTGACTGGCCTGCAAACCACCACAGGCCCCTCACCCAGACTGCCCCATGCCCCAAGGGAACCCCCACTCTGATCAGGACACCCTTCAGGGCAAACCGAGCCCCCACCTGTGCACCAGGCCTCTATTCTATCTAATAAAAGAGTAATATGCAAATTGACCATCACTCCAACACACAAGATGGCTACCCCCATGTGGTCAAAGATCCTGCCCCCATGAGGACACAAGATGGCCACCACAAGATGACCAGCAGGGGAAGGCAGTTGGAAGGGACCAGGCATGCAAGGGAGGGCATTTGGGGGCAATCAAGCCTGAAGGGGAGGGCAGTTAGTGGTGACCAGGCCTGCAGGGGAAGGCAGTTAGGGGTGACCAGGCCTGCAGGGGACGGCGGTTAGGGGCAAACAATCTGGCAGGGGAGCAGTTAGGCATCAATCAGGCTGGCAGGGGAGTGGTTAAGGGGTGATCAGGCTGGCAGGCAGAAGTGGTTAGGGGCAATCAGGAAGGCAGGCAGGCGAGCAGTTTGGAGCCAGCAGTCCTGGATTGTGAGAGGGCAGTCGGACATCCCTCGTGGGGTCCCAGATTGGAGAGTGTGCAGGCTGGGCTGAAGGACACACCCCCTATGCACGAATTTTGTGCACTGGGCCTCTAGTATCACAATAACCTTAAAAACTGTTTTTCTCATTAGTTGCTGTACTTGATAAAATCTTGGCCAAAAATAATATTTAAATTAACATCTGTTATTTTCTCAAAGTCTAAGCCTTCGTTATATTTTTAGAAAAGAAAAAAATAAAATTTTATTTTTTTATTTTAGTTATAAGTACATCTATATATATAAAAAGCCAGTGACCAGAATGCCGTAACAACCAGAATGACCGGTTGCTATGACGTCCACTGTGGCCAGTGAACTGGCCCAATCAGGGGATGGGGCCTGCCGGCCAACCTCCCGAGGCCCCTCCCCCTGGCTGGCCCCACCCTAGATAGGCTCTTCCCACCATTCAGGGGCCACACGGGCCAGCCCACTGCCCACAGTCCCTCCCCCTAGCCAGCCTGGCCCTGATCATCCTGATTGGGGCTGGGCTGGCTGGACCCCACCCATGCATGAATTCGTGCACTGGGCCTCTAGTCCTATAAATAAAAGCCTTGGTGATCCTCACGCCATCATGCCATGATGCCCTCATGACATCACAATCCATCACCAGGAGGCAGCCAATGACGAGGCAGAATAGGCACTTGATGTCAGGGAGAGGCGGGACCTGAGCTCTTGGTGCAGAGGGAATAGGACAGGCTCCATGGGAGGGAATGCAGAGCAGAGCTGCAAGTGGAGCTGGTCACGTCGGTAGGGAAATGCCAGTGCTACATCCTCCAGGTTTCGAGGAGAGGGAGACTCAAGTGATTCCAGATTTTAAAGGGGGTTCTGAAAAAAATATAAAGAAGCTTCTGAGTCCCTACCTTTCTTAGACTTGAGGGTCATGGAGTGCAGGCTGAACTCAGGGAAAACTTATTCTGGGAGACCACAGGCAGGTCACAATCAGCCTCGGACTTCAGTTTCCTGGTGAGTGTCAGGTGGCTCTCCCTGTCTTCACCCTGTTGCGAGGTTCAGACTGAGAGCCTTCAGGGTGGTTGTAAAGGCAGGGGAGGCAGGCAGCAAGCAGGCTAGGCCTAGGGGACCCTACACACGCATGATTAAATTGTGCACTGGGCCTCTAGTAACATATAAATCAGGAGTATGCTGAATGCCCTCTCTTAGCAGAGGGATTAATAAATTTCTCATTTAAGTAAACAGTTTCCATCAGCCATAAGTGAAAAGAAAATCTTGCCATTTGGGACAATATTGATAAATCTTGATGGCATTATACTAAGTGAAATAGTCAGAGAAAGACAAATGCCATATGATCTCACTTACAAGTAGAATTTATCCCCTGAAACTCTCCTTCCCCCCAATAAAAGCTCAAAGATAGATTGGTGGTTGTCAGAAAAGGAGTAAGGCATGGGCAAAATGGGTAAAGGGAGTCAAAAGGTACAAACTTCCAGTTTAATAAGGCATGGGGATTTGATATACAGCATAGTGACTGTCTATAATAATGAAAGCATAATATACTAATTAGACTGGATGTCCTTCCAGATGACCTTCCAGATGAACCCACAGCAGCAGGGGGCCGAGGCAGAGGCAGCAGAGCCGTGGTGGGGCCTGAGCCCCTTGCACAAATTTCATACATCGGGCCTCTAGTCCTATACAATAAAAGCCTAATATGCTAAGTGTCAGGTCAACCAATCAAAGAGTAATATGCTGATGATATTCTAAAGCAGCTTAACTGCTCGCTATGATGTGCACTGCCCACCAGGGGGCAGACACTCCAACCGGTACCGGTAGGTTACCTTGCTGCTGGGGTCCAGCTGATCAGGACTGAGCAAATCAGGCTGGACATGCCCTGAAGCCCTCCTGCGGTCCCTCCCCAGCTGGCCAACCTTCTGCATCTCTTCCCGGCCCCAATCGTGCACCTGCCTTCCCTCTGAGTTTGACGGTCTGTTTGAGGTTGTTCGGCCTGGCTTGCACCCTCTCACAATCCAGGATCCCTCAGGGGATGTCAGAGAGCTAGTTTCGGCCCAATCCTGCAGGCCAGGCTGAGGGACCCCACTGGTGCATGAATTCATGGGCCTTTAGTAGCTAATCTATCTAATAATAGGGTAATATGCAAATTGGTCAGGATACCATCACATAATGATGAGCAGCAGGCTGCATGCTCAGCAGGGGCAGGTGGGTAGAGACTTGCAGCGTTTGGGATGGGGGCAAGGGAGATGGGGCCTGGAGGAGGGCAGCCTGTACTCCCCACATGGTGACAGTGGCTGTGAGTGCTCCTGATGGCCACAGCTGCTTGTCCAGAAGGACCACAGGTTCCTTCTTCCAAGTGGCAGCAGAGCCACTCTGCTGGGAAACCTCTGCATGGCAGCGAAGGCAGGTGAGGGAAAGTCCAAGTTCCACAGCTAAGAGCTCCTGGCCTGGCCATGCCCCACCGTGGCCTCTGGCATGGGTCAGGGGTTCTGAGAAAGGGATCTTCTTTCTGTGGCTCCTCAAACTCCCAGGCCACCTCCATCATCCCTCAACACCCCTCAGGTCAGGGTCGGGAATCAGTGGAGGCCTCCAGGTGTCTGGGCAACCAATGTAGGGAATTTCCTCTAGCAGCCAAACCCAGTGACCCAGGGCTGGAGAAAGACCTGTACCCTCCCCTGCAGCCAGGAGAACCCTGGAAGGCATGGTCTGCCCATCACCGGATGAGAGCATCCAATTGGTTAAGCACAGGGAAACTTGTGGCTGATGGCTGCTGCTTCTTGCCCAGGGCTGGCCCGGGGCTCCAGCAAGCCACTGATGGCTGCTGGCACTTGCCCAGGGCCAGCCTAGGGCTCCGGCAAGCTATTGATGGCCACTACCACTGTGAGGGCCTGAGGCTTAGGCAATGAGGGCTGGGCAAGGCTCAGGCAAGCGCAGTGGCTGCGATGGCCTAGGCTCAGGCAGCCTCATGGCTGGCAGTGGCAGCAGCAGAGGCGTGATGGGGGCATCGCCTTCCCATGATTGCAGGGTCACCTCCCACAGAGGGAGGCCAGAGGCAGCAGCAGTGAGGGGGTGATGGGGGCAGTGCCTTCCCTTGACCAGCTGGTCACCTACCACAGAGAGAGACCAGACTGCAGCTTAGGCCCACTCCCCTCGGGCCTAAGCCTTCAGTATAACATCACCTGAGGGCTCCCGGACTGTGAGAAGGGGCAGGCGGGGCTGAGGACCGCCGCCCCAGTGCACGAATTTTGTGCACGGGGCCTCTAGTAATAATATATTGTGTATTTGAAAGTTTCTAAGAGAGTTGAGATCTTAAAAGTTCTCATCACAATAAAAAAACAAAATTGTACCTGTGTAGTAATGGATGTTAAGTACACTTATTATGGTGATAATTTCAAAATATAAAATCACATTGTACACCTGAAACTAATATAATGCTATATGTCAATTATATCTTAATTTTTTTTTTTTAATGAACAGCTTCTAGTTGTCCATTTAACATCTCCACTAGAAGTCTAAATATGAACTTAGAGTTAATACATCAAAAATGATTCCATCATCTTTTCCATAAGCACATCTTTCTCAAAACAGACTAGAAATAGATTGGAAATTCTAGAATAATATTTAATAATAGCTTTAAAGTATTTTTATTTTTACTTAGTCTTTTGTAGCTCTGTCATATAATTAAATCATCAAATACAATGACTATGGCATTGTTTAGATACAGAGAAATAAGCCTGGTGATTGGATTAATATACTGCTCTAGAGTTTATCTGGCAAAAATAAAAACATTAGGCATGAGGTTGTTGAGTTATAACACACTGTGATTAAGGAGACAGTGGTATCCATAAAGAAAGAAAACAAGCATATTTTCTACTTCCTATAGGTAAACCAATAGCAGGTAATTCAATGCTAATGGATATTTCTTTCCCTAAGCCTTGTTAGATACTTAGTAACTCACAGCTGAATTTTCAGAGTAACAGGCAACAATACTAAAACAACAAGTGCTTCATTTTTTTGTTCCTAGCCTGAGTCAAAATTAAGTAGCTCCATGTTGGTACAGCTTTGTGAAAAAACCTGTAACTTACATTGCTTCCCAAGGAGTTCAGAACTCGCTATGAATCACTGGGTTTCTGATAGATAAAGGCAACAACATCTAAGCTGGAGAGTCAGGTCTCTATTTTATAAGTAAAACTAGAGGCCCTGTGCATGAAATTCGTGCATGGAAGTGGGGGAAGGGGGGTGTGTCCCTCAGCCCAGCCTTCACCCTCTCCAATCTGGGAACCTTCAAGGGATGTCCAACTGCCCGTTTAGGTCCGATCCCAGTAGGATGGGGCCTAAACGGCAGTCAGACATCCCTCTCACAATACAGGACTGCTGGCTTCCAACCACTCGCCTGCCTGCCTGCCTGAGTGCCCCTAACTGCTTCTGCCTGCCAGATTGATCATGCCCTAACCAATCCCCTGACAGCCCGATTGCCCCTAACTGCTCCCCTGCAGGCCTGGTCCCTCCCAATTGCCCTCTTCTGCAGGTCTGGTCCCCCCAACTGCCCTCCCCTTCAGGATCTGGCCTAAATGGGAAGTTGGACATCCCACTCACAATCCAGGACTGCTGGCTCCCAACTGCTTGCCTGCCTGCCAGCCTGATCACCCCCTAACCACTCCCTGCCAGCCTGATTGATGCCTAACTGCCCTCCCCTGCAGGCCTGGTCACCCCTAACTGCCCTCCCCTGTAGGCCTGGTCCCCCCCAACTGCTGTCCCCTGCAGGCTTGATTGCCCCAACTGCCCTCCCCTGCAGGCCTGGTCCCCCCCAACTGCCCTCCCCTGCAGGCCTGGTCCCCCCCATCTGCCCTCCTCTGCAGGCCTGGTCCCCCCAGTTTCCCTCCTCTGCTGGCCATCTTGTGTCCACATGGGGGCAGCCATCTTGTGTCCACATGGGGGCGGCCATCTTTGACCACATAGGGGCGGCCATCTTGTGTGTTGGAGTGATGGTCAATTTGCATATACCTCTTTATTATATAGGATAATTTAGGGTTTTCTTTATTTTATATTTTTGATTTTTTAAAAAGGTCTTTATTGTTTAAAGTATAACATATGTCTTCTTTTCCCCCCATTGACCTCTTCTTGGCCACTCATATCTCCCCAGCACATGCCCTCACTGCCCTATTGTCTGTGTCAATGGGTTATGCCTATATGCATGCATACAAGTCCTTTGGTTGATCTCTTATCCTTCACCCCTCCATCCCCAGAGTTTGACATCTGTTCGATGCCTCTGTGTCTCTGGATCTATTTTTGTTCATCAGTTTATGTTGTTCATTATATTCCACAAATAAGTGACATCATGTGATATTTATTTTTCTCTGACTGGCTTATTTTGCTTAGCATAATGCTCTCCAGTTCTATCCATGCTGTTGCAAATGGTAAAAGTTACTTCTTTTTTTTTTTTTTATAGTGGTGTGATATTCCCTTGTGTAGATGTACCACAGTTTTTAATGCACTCATCTGCTGATGGGCCCTTAGGCTGTTTCCAAATCTTGGCTGTTATAAATTGTGCTGCTATTAACATAAGGATGCATATATCCTTTCTGAATGATGTTTCTGATTTCTTGGGATATATTCCTAGAAGTGAGATTACTGGGTCAAATGAGAGTTCCATGTTTAATTTTTTTAGGAAACTCCATACTGTTTTCCACAGTGGCTGCACCAGTCTGCATTCCCACCAGCAGTGCATGAGGGTTCCTTTTTTACCACATCCTCACAAGAACTTGTTGTTTGTTGACTTGTTGCTGACACCCATTCAGACAGGTGTGAGATGGTACCTCATTGTCATTTTGATTTGCATCTCTCAAATGATTAGTGATGTTGAGCATGCTTTCATATGTCTCTTGGCCTTCTGTATGTCCTCTTTTGAAAAGTGCCTATTTAAGTCCTTTGCCCATTTGTTGATTGGATTGTTTATCTTCCTTTTGTTATGTTTTATGAGTTCCCTATAAATTTGGGAGATTAAAACCTTGTCAGATATAACATTGGAAAAAAGACCATGCAGTGGTCTTTCTTGTTTTGTTGATGTTTTTTTGTTTGTTTGTTTGTTTGTTTGTTTGTTTTCTGTGCAGAAGCTTTTTATTTTAATGCAATCACATTTGTTTATTTTCTCCTTAGTTTAATTGGCCTAGGAGCTGTATCGGTAAAGATATTGCTACGACATATGTCTGATATTTTGCTGCCTATCGATTCTTCTAAAATTTTTATGGTTTCCCATCTTAGGTTTAAGTCCTTTTCCATTTTTAGTTTATTTTTTGTATATGGTGTAAGTTGGTGGTCTAGTTTCATCTTTTTGCATGTATCTGTCCAATTTTCCCAACACCATTTATTGAAGAGACTGTCTTGACTCCATTGTATGCTCTTGCCTCCTTTGTCACATATTAATTGAGCATAATGGCTTGGGTCCATCTCTGGGTTCTCTGATATGTTCCATTGGTCTATATGTTGGTTTTGTGCCAGTACTAGACAGTTTTGAGGACAGTGGATTTGTAATGTTGATATCTGGTATTGTGATCCCTGCAACTTTGTTCTTCTTTCTCAGGATTGCTGCTGCTATTCAGTCTTTTTTTTTTTTTTAATCATGGATGAATTTTTGTAGAGTTTGTTCTAGATTTTTGAAATATGCCATTGGTATTTTAATGGGGATTTCATTGAATCTATAGATTGCTTTGGGTAGTATGAACATTTTAATGAAGTTAGTTTTACCAATCCATGAACACAGTATATTCTTCCATTTGTTTATGTCTTCCTCTATCTCTTTTTTCAATGTCCTGTAGTTTTACGAGTACAGGACTTTTACCTCCTTAGTTAATTTTATTCCTAGGTATCTTACTTTTTGGTGTTGTTGTAATGGTAAATGAGATTTTTTTTAGTTTCTCTTTCCGTGAGTTAATTATTGGTGTATAAAAAAGCCATGGATTTTTGGGTGTTAATTTTGCATCCTGCTACATTGCCAAATTAATTTAAGTCTAGTAGTTTTTTGATGGAGTCTTTAGGGTTTTCTATGTACAATATCAAGTCATCTGCGAATAATGAGTTTTACTTCTTCTTTTATTACAATTTGGATGCCTTTAATTTCTTCTCCTTGTCTGATAGCTATGGATGGCACTTCCAGTACTATGTTGAACAGGAGTGGTGAAAGTGGGCATCCCTGTCTTGTTCCTGTTCTTAGGGAAAATAGTTTTAGTGTTTGCCTATTGAGTATGATGTTGGCTGTAGGTTTGCCATATAAGGCTTTTACTATGTTTAGGTATGATCCCTCTATTCCCACTTAGCTGAGAGTTTTTACCAAGAAAGCAGTTGGATTTTGTCAAATGCTTTTTTTTACATCAACTGATATGATTATGTGATTTTTGTCTCTCAATTTGTTTATGTTATGTATCATGTTTATTGAATTGCAGATATTGTATCATCCTTGCATCACTGGAATAAATCCTACTTGGTCATGTTGTATGATCTTTCCAATGTGATGATGGATCCAATTTGCTAGAATTTTGTTAAGGATTTTAGCATCTATGTTCATCAGGGATAATGGACTGTAATTATCTTTCTTTGTAGTGTCCTTATCTGGTTTTGAGATTAGGGTAATGCTGGCTTCATAGTAAGAGCATGGAAGTATGCCATTCTCTTGAATTTTTTGGAATAGTTAGAGGAGGATTGGCTTTAGTTCTTCTTTTAATGTTTAGTAAAACTCCCCTGTGAAGCCTTCTGGACCAGGGCTTTTGTTTCCTGGAAGTGTTTTGATTACTGCTTCAATTTCATTAGTAGTTATCAGCTTATTCAGGTTTTTTTTTATTGTTCTTGATTGAGTTTTAGATAATTGTATTTTTCTAGGAATATATTCATTTCATCTAGGTTGTCCGGTTCATCAGAGTAGTGTTCTTTGTAGTGTTTTTTAAATTTATTTTTGTTTTATATATTTTTATAGACTTCAGAGAGAAGGGAGAGGAAGAGACATATAGAAACATCCATGATGAGAGAGAATCATGGATTGACTGCTTCCTGCATGCCCCTTACTGGGGATCAAGCCTGAAACCCGGGCATGTGCCCTTGATTGGGAATCAAACCCAGGACCTTTGAGTCTGCAGGCTGACACTCTATCCACTGAGACAAACCAGCTAGGGCTGTAGTATTATTTTACAACTAGAGGCCTGGTGCACAAAATTCGTGCATGGAGGGGGTGGTCCCTCAGCCCGGCCTGCACCCTCTCCAGTCAGGGATTCCTTGGGAGATGTCCAACTGCCATTTTAGGCCCAATCCAGCAGTCATATATCCCTCTTGCAATTCAGGACTGGTGCCTCCTAACTGCTCACCTGCCTGCCTGCCTGATCACCCCTAACCACCTCTGCCTGCCTGCCTGATAGCCCCTAACCACCTCTGACTGCTGGCCTGATTGCTCCTAACTGCTCCCCTGCCAGTCTGATCACCCCTAACTTCCCTCCCCTGCCAGTCTGATCACCCCTAACTGCCCTCCCCTGCCAGCCTGGTTGCCCCTAACCGCCTCTGTGTTGGCCCCCGCCACCATGGCTTTGTCCAGATGGATGTCCAGAAGATGGTTAGTCTAATTAGCATATTACCCACTTATTAGTATAAATCCTTTGTATGTCTGTGGGGTTGGTTGTTACTTCACCTCTTTCATTTCTGATTTTGTTTATTTAGGTCCCCTCTCTTTGTTTATAGGTGAGCCTGGCTAGAGGTTCATCAATCTTGTTTATCTTTTCAAAGAACCAACTCTTGGTTTTACTGATCTTTTGTATTTTTTGGTCTCTATATTGTTTATTTCTGCTCTGATCTTTATTATTTCTTTCCTTCCGCTTATTCTGGCCTTTTCTTTTTGTTCTCTTTCTAATTCTTTAAGTTATAGGGTTAGATAATTTATTTCCATTTTTTTTCTTGTTTTTTGAGGTAGGCTTGTAGAGCTTTGGGCTTCCCTCTCAGGACTGCTTTCACTGTGTCCCATAGATTTTGGATTGTTGTGTTTTCATTGTCAATTGTTTCCAGGATGCTTTGTATTTCTTCTTTGATCACTTTGGTAACCCAATCACTGTTTAATTACATGTTATTTAGCCTTGAAATGCTTGATTTTTTTTATTGTAGTTGATTTCTAATTTTATGCCATTGTGATCTGAGAAGATGCTTGATATGATTTCTATCTTCTTGAACTTGAAGAGATTTTGCCTGAGTCCCAATATATGGTCTATCTTTGAAAATGTCCCATGTGCATTGAGAAGAATGTATGTTCTGTAGCTTTGGGGTAAAGTGTTATGAAGATATCAATTAAGTCCATCTGATCTAGTGAGTCATTTAGGGTTGATGTTTCTTTGCTGATTTTTTGTTTAGAGTATTTATCCAGTGGTGTCAATAGGGTATTAAAGTCCCCTACTATGATTGGGTTCCTATTGATCTCTACCTTGATATCTTGCAGAAGTTTTATTATGTATTTGGATGCTCCTGTATTGCATGCATATATGTTTCCTAGAGTTATATCCCCTTGTTGAATTGTTCTCTTTAGTATTATGAAGTGGCATTCCTTATCGCTTGTTGTGGCCTTCACTTTGAGGTCCATTTTGTCAGAAAAAGTATGCCTGTATTCCTTTTTCCCTTCCTATTTCTTCTTTTTATAGCAGTCCATGTAGCATTTATAGCATTGCTGGCTTGGTGGTAATAAACTCCCTTAGCTCTTTTTTGTCTGTGAAGCTCCTGATTTCACCTTTAATTTTGAATGATAGCCTTGCTGGGTATAGTATTCTTGGATTCAGTCCTTTGCTTTGTATCACTTTGTATATTTCATTCCATTCCCTTCTGGCCTGATTTGTTTCTGTTGAGAAATCAGTTTATAGTCTAATGGGAGATCCCTTATAGGTAACTTTCTGTCTCTCTCTGACAGCCTTTAAGATTCTTACTTTGTCGTTTGCCAACTTTGGTGTTTGCCAATCCTATATAATAAAGAGGTAATATGCAAATTGACCATTACTCCAACACACAAGATGGCCACCGCTTGTGGTCAAAGATGGCCACCCCCATGTGGACACAAGATGGCCGCCACAAGATGGCCAGCAGGGGAGGGCAGTTGTGGGCGATCAGGCCAGTAGGATAGGACAGTTAGGGGCAACCAGGCCTGCAGGGGAGGGCAGTTGGGAGTGACCAGGCCTGCAGGGGAGGGCAGTTGGGGGTGACCAGGCCAGCAGGGGAAGACAGTTAGGGGCAATTGGGTCGTCAGGGGAGGAGTTAGGCATTGATCAGGCTGGCAGGGAAGTGTTTAGGGGTGATCAGGCTGGCAGTCAGAAATGGTTAGGGGCAATCAGGCAGGCAGGCTGGCAAGCGGTTGGGAGCCATCAGTCCTGTATTGTGAGAGGGATGTCCGACTGCCTGTTTAGGCCTGTGGGATGTCGGGCTTAAACGGGCAGTCAGACATCCCTCAAGGGGTCCCAGATTGGAGAGGGTGCAGGCTGGGCTGAGGGACACAGCACTCCGTGCATGAATTTCATGCACCAGGCCTCTAGTCTACTGTTGAAACTTTCCATTGTGCTCTTTATTGCAGCTATTTCATTTTTCCTTTCTCCTTGATTCTTCTTTATTTACTCTTGATTCTTACAGATGTTGAAATTGTCTTCCATCCTTTTCAGCATCCTTATAACCATTGCTCTCAATTCTTTCTCTGACAAATTGCTTGTCTCCATTTTGCTTATTTCCTTTTCTGGTGATTACCCCTTTTCTTTCCAATGGGGGTTGTTTCTTTGTCTCCTCATTTTTGCTGTTCCTTTCTGATTGTTTCTATGTATTAGATCAAACGTCTATGTCACTCAGATTTTTTTGAGTTTGGTTTCTATAGTAGACATTTTGTAGGACCCAGTGGTGTAATCTCTCAGGTCTTCTGGACTGGGTATTATAGGGATGCCCCCTGCTTGGGATATTTGGGTTCTCTTGGTTTAGTTGGGTCTTGAGTGTTATTATTTCGTTTGTGGATGGAGTCTCCTCTTTGGGTGTCTGGTTATGTGGCTCCCTCTCCACTGTGTTGAACAAATAGCATAAAATACAACACAAGAATTCACAACACAAAGGGAACAAAATATGAATGTACTCATGACACCAATAACCCCAATAAAAGTGACCACTAGAGAAAAGAGAATTAGGAGAGAGAGAAGAGAACAAAAATAATATAGAGAAAGGGGGAAAAAAAGGCAAGAGAGAAAAGATAAAGTAGAAAAAAGGAGAAAATATATATGGGAAGAAAATACCACAAAACAAATAAATAAACCAAAAAATGCAAACAACAAACACCCAGAAGAAGGGCGGGGGGGGGGGGGGTAGAATCTGTAGAGCAGAGCTTTAATACAGAAAGTAAAGTTAAGGAATTGAATGAATAGGGGAAGGACCACAGTTCAGTATAGAGGAGGTAGAAAGTGTATGAGTGGATAAGAAGTAAGGGGGGGGGGGGAACACAACTAAATAATCAATAAGTAAAAAAATAAAAAGATAAAACAAAAATTTTTTTTTAAATTTATCTATCTCTTGATTTATCTATTTTTGGAAAAGGAGAACAGATAGGATTGAGTTTAATGAGTTAAACTAATTAAACAATTAGGAGAAGAAGAGAGCAAGAGAGGAGAGGAATAACAAAAGCATAAAAATTGACTAGTGAAGAAAGAGAAAAGAGAAGTGTTCATGGACTTGGAGCAGGGAGAGGAAATTAGATATATGACTAAGCCAATAGATACTATAATAATAACACATCAATAAAGCAGAGAAAGAAAATTAATTTTTAACAAGGGGTAAAAAGAAAGAAAAGATAAAAATTAAAATGGGGACAGGAGAAAACAGGATGAAAAGGGAGAAGTGAGGAAGAAAAGGGTGGAAATAAAGAAAAAAAGGTGATAAAATATAATAATAATAAATAAATGAAATAGAATAATGAAAAATAATACAAAAAATAAAAGATAAAACAAAAAATAAAGAACACATTTTTTAAAGAAAAAATAGAAAAGTGAAGTGTCATTTTGTTCAACTGAGTATTAATGCCCCATGAGGGCTGGTTTAAGAACACACTCTTCTGCTCTGCCTGCCACTTCTCAGTTTCCTGTTAAGTAGTCAGCACTATGTTGAAGTTCCAAGTGATCCACAACTCCTCAGTGTCTGTCTCCACAGCCTTGGCTGCAGGCAGGTGGGACCAATCTGCCCACTTTGCCTGTCTGCCTACTGTCAGTCTTAATCACTCAAGAGCCTGTTTCTGACAGGACTTTATGTGGGGGTGGTGCTGTACTGTTTTCTGGGACCTAATGACCCTTCTTCAACCCAGTTCCTGAGGGCTCCCTGGGGCTATTCAAAATCTTTGTTTCCTCTGCTGTCTCTTCAGGGGAAAAATTGTTGCTTAGGTTTGGAGGGTCCGGAATATCCCAGTGACGGATTTGCAAACACCTCTCCCTGTCCTGCTCCCTTCCATAGCCTCCACAAATCTGCACCTCCACCTGTACCACAGCCTTGGTGAGTATTTGTAATTGAAAGGTCCTATGAACTGGGTTTAGCAAATAAAAGCAAAGACAAAACAGAGGCAAAACAACTACACAACTGTGAGTTTCTAACCACCCCCCCCCCCCCCCGCAGCCCAACCCAGCACCGGGGGGTTTGGGCAATTCTTCTGGCTGCCTTTCTGGGTGCAGCCTCTCATGGCTGTGAGCTTAGATCTAGATTCCCTGGATGCCAGTAGACCTGTGGACCTCCCTTCCACAGTCAGATGTGTCCCCAAAGGATGTGGAATTGATGTCGCACATCTCTCTATCTCCAGCCCAGATCCCTGATCCTACCATTCTCTAGGCACCTCCTGCCTTTTCCAGCTGCAGATTGTCTCACCAGCTGTGTCTCATTCACCAATTCCGGGTGGATGTTATGCATTTAGTTGTTCTTTCTATCTACTCCAGGTAAAAGCATAGGACATATCTACCTATTCGGCCACCATTTTGTGTATCCTCCATTTTAGGGTTTTCTTGAAAAAATACACAAAATGCTAGGCTCTTCCAAAATACACTGTAATTTTACATCAAGAAAAGCTCTACATTATTTTCTGGGCTATTCCACATACTCAGTGTGTGTGTGTGTGTGTGTGTGTGTGTGTGTGTGTGTGTAGTCAGATGATAGAGATACAGATAGAGATAGAGATAGAGATAGAGATAGAGAGATAAAGATAGAGATAGAAACAGAGACAGAGATAGAGATAGAGATAGAGATAGAGATAGAGATAGAGATAGAGAGACAAAGAAGCTCATGCCACCAACAGGTTTTGGGATTTGACTCTATGTGGTTATGATGGGTTTAACAGTCCCTTTGTCTCTTGCAATATGTGTGCCTATGTTGGATCTCAGACTCCCAGTGCCATTTGAAGTGCCCAGGGGCACATATTTATATTGGATCAGCTATTTAGGGAGATGAAGCTCAGTAAAATCATGGAAGGTATCACTCAAACATGGTAGATACTGATTTATTGATTTAAAATTGTGCATCATTTCTATGTGTGTGATCTTGGGCAAGTTACTTAACCTTCTTAGCCTCCATTTCTTCAGATTCCAGGCTAAGTAAATGTGCCCTATGAGAGAGAGAATGAAAGTCTTTGTTAGTAGTTGACAGAAAATATTTCCTATGAAACACACTCCATAAAAATGCATTCCGAAGTGTTCAAAGACAAATATCTAAAAAATACCAGAAGCTAAACATTCCTCATGTACAGTTGGGATTTTAAATCCAAAAAGAGAGTAATTGAGTGTTTATTATAAAAAATACTGAGATAGCAGTTTCTGCATACCTCCTATCATATTGACCAGGATTTGTTTATCAAATTCTCTTTTTAAAATTTATTTATTATTTTATTTTTTCCTGTTTTTAATTACACTTATTGGAGTGACATTGGTAAATATGATTATATAGTTTTCAGGTATGTTTCTATAAGGAAGAAGCAACTACCACATGTTCTGTGAGGCTAAGGACCCACAGTCTTACTTCATCTCTGTTAATACTGTTAGATTTGACCATGTCCAAAGGATAAAAAAGGACTATTTGTGTGTTTGTTTATACATAAGTACAGGGTGTCCCAAAAATGTATAACAGCTGATAGCTGTTAAATTAAAATGAAATGTATTTTAATAAACACTGCCTTTATAATTATGTTCAAAATGTGTATACATTTTTGTAACAAAATATACATATATATTTATTATGTAGTTTTCTATTCCATCCTATCTAATAAAGAAGGAATTTGCTAATTGACCCTCATGCCATCTCAAATATGGTGGCGCCCATAGCCAATAAGGAGGGAATATGCTAACTGACTGCCCCCCTCAAAGATGGTGGTGCCCACAGCCACAAGATGGCGGTGCCCAGTCCCCTCAGCCCCGCCGGGACACCTGCCTCTGGAGTCCCCCAGTCCCCTCAGCCCCCCATCCGCCCAAGGCTGGCCCAAGGTGCAGGAAGCCTTGGATTGCCCCTGCCCAGCCACCCAGGGCCGGCCCAAGGTGCAGGCAAGCCTTAGATGGCAGCTTCCCAGCTGCCCAGGGCTGGCCCAAGGTGCAGGCAAGCCTTAGATGGCAGCTGCCCAGCCGCCCAGGGCCACCAAGGCTCAGGTAACCAGGGCCAGCTGAGTCTTGTGCTGCTGGCATTGGCAGCAGCAGAGATGTGATGAGGCGTTGCCTTACCCTGATCGCTGGGTCGTCTCCTGCCCCTGAGGGCTCCTGGACTGTGAGAGGGGGCAGGCTGGGCTGAGGGACCCCCTCCCCCTCCAGTGCATGAATTTTCATACTCCAGGCCTCTAGTAGAAGTATAAATCTTCAACCTCCATTACTCCCTTCTCTTTCTCATAATCAATTGAAAACTAGGGAAAGACCAAAGTTCACAGGTTTATTTTAGCTAAAACCCAATCTCTTGGGGCCTTAGCAAAATATTGCCTTTTTATACATGTCCAGTGTTTGATGGACACCAGTAATACTTTTGTAAAGTTTCCTGTCAGACCTTTGTATATGCGTATAATGAAAGTAAAGTATTTAAATCTTTACCTGTGGTGAGCTCTCTTCTTGAATTAACTGGTAGGAATCCCATAAAGATAGTTCATACATCCATAAAAAGGTGAAAAGTAAGCTTGGACCATTTGATATTCTGAAATGGAGTATTTGGCTTGCAAATCACATCCTTTTAATTCAAGCCATGAAACCTCTTACATAAAGTAAAAGATTAATATTTGAAATTTCTTATCTTTGGCTGCATTTTTAGATTTTTTGGATCATCAGAGGAAAACATTTTAAGACTAACAACTCTAAGAAGCAGGAGCCATCATTTCTCCTCCACATGTAGGTTTACAGTGCACTTTCCTCCACCTGCAAGTAGAAGAAGGAATTTTAACCACAAAACATTGAAAGTCAGACTCCAGCGCTCAGATTCATACCAATTTAATAAAGATTTTTTTTTATGTATTATTGCCACCTTCGTGGTTCTCATGCAGTGATTTCAGAAAGAATGGATTACACTGATGAAGAAAATACATTAGCCAAATAGCAGGGGTCCCTTCATTCTTTATTTCATAATCACTGATTGATTTTTAATGTGTTCAAAGCTGAGATAGCCCTTTTAGCTCTGAGACTGCACTTTTCTTTTTTATGCTTTGTTGTTGTTTTTGCATTTCCCAGTGTTATTAAAAAATAATTGGCATAGCCCTGTCTTGTTTGGCTCAGTGGATGGAGTGTCGGCCTGCGGACTGAAGGGTCCCAGGTTCGATTCTGGTCAGGGGCATGTGCCTTGGCTGCGGGCACATCCCCAGTAGGGGGTGTGCAGAAGGCAGCTGATCGATGTTCCTCTCTCATCGATGTTTCTAACTCTCTATCCCTCTTCCTTCCTCTCTGTGAAAAAATCAATAAAATATATATTTAAAAAAAATAATTGGCATATATCACTGTATAAGTTCAAGGCATATGGCCTGATGGTTTGATTTACATATATTGTGAAATGATTACCACAATAGGTTCAGTTAATACACATCTTCTCATATAGATACAATTAAAAAAAGAAAAAAGAAAACAGGAAAATAATTCTTCTTGTGATTAGAACTATTAGTACTTTATTTATTTATTTATTTATTTATTTATTTATTTATTTAAAATTTTTAATGTTGACATTATTGTAGCCCACCCTCCCTTTGCCCACCTCCACCCACCCCTGCCTTCCCCTACCTTGGCCTTCACCAAACTATTTTCTGTGTCCATGGGGTATGTATATATGTTCCTTAGCTAATACCTTCACCTTCTTTATCCAGTCACCCACTCTCCCTCCCTTTGGGCACTGGCCAGTCTGTTCCATGTATCCATGCTTCTGGTTCCATTTGTTTGTTAGTTTATTTTGTTCATTAGATTTTACATATAAGGAGATCACATGGTATTTGTCTTTCTCTGACTGGCTTATTTTGCTTAGCATAATACTTTTCAGGTTCAGCTATGCTGTTGCAAAAAGTAAGAGTTCCTTCTTTTTTTACAGCAGTGTAGTATTCAATTATGCAAATATACAACAGCTAGTTTAGAAATATTGACATTATTTGCCACTTAACATAACATTGTAAGACATAAAAATATCAAAGACTAAGGCAATGATTACAACACAATTATAGACACTGGACTACTTAGACGATTTGCATTTATCCACATAGCTTCAAAATTGAGACAACTAGGTAGGTAGTGCATCCAAATATTTTAAAGAAAATTTATCTTTGAAAGATAAGAGGTGAAACCTCTCATTAGTCATCTACATCAGGCATGCCAAACTCACGGCCTGCAGGCTGAAGGAGGCCCACAACAAATGTTTTTGTGGCCCAGCCAACATAACGGTATGTAAGAAACATTTTAATAAAAATTTTTTGTAACTTAATTTTTACAATATCCTGTTATACATAATTATTAATAACAGACTACAATGTTCACTAATGACTGATTACTATAATCGTGTTGCATTCAATGCCCTTACGTGCCTTACCCACAGGCACACCATTTTTCTCCACTAATACTAGCAGTGAATATTTTAGCAGCTGCTTTCCACATCACTAGTCTTGTACTGACTTGTTTGGTGTGTGCAACAGGAAATATTTCACTTTTGGAGAACAAGAAAAATAGGTTTATTTGCATTGTGCTTACTAATTTGTGCAGTTATTCAGTGTCTGGTAAGTTAATGTTCAAGAAAAGATATTAATTTTCATTAAAATGTTCTATTATTTTATGTTAACAGTTAATCATTTATTTTAGACCTCTATATTCATCCTGTCTCTATCGAAATAAACCTACATTTCTATGAAAATTGAAACTTTTGTTTTTTTGCAGCCCACATAAACTTAAACCTTGTTTATTTGGCCTGTGTTAGCCTTTGAGTTTGACATGTTTGCTTTACATCAAATCCCACATTATATTATTGTGCCAAATCTTATATTCTTTAATACTGATACTATTAATCCCAGATTATACTGCCAATATAATATGCATACATATTTTATACATGTAAAGAAAAACATTTTGACTTTCATTGGCATATTCCTAAAAACTAAAAATTAAAAATGTCTAAAATAGCTTTGATTTTTTTCATATATATTTCAGAGGAAGATAATAGATACTGTTAGAGAATCATTCACATGGGTACTATTTTATAAAGGTACTAGAGGCCCGGTGCATGAAATTTATGCACAGGGGTGTGTGTCCCTCATCCCAGCCTGTACCCTCTCCCATATGGGACCCCTCGAGGGATGTCTGACTGCCCGTTTAGGCCTTATCCCGGGGGGATCAGGCGTAAACGGGCAGTCAGACATCCCTCTCACAATCCAGGACTGCTAGCTCCCAACCGCTCACCTGCCTGCCTTCCTGATTGCCCCTAAACACTTCTGCCTGCCAGCCTGATCACCCCCTAACCATCCCCTGCCAGCCTGATTGACACCTAACTGCTCCCCTGCCTACCCAATTGCCCCTAATTGCCTTGCCCTGCTGACCCGGTCACCCCAAACTGCCCTCCCTTGCCAGCTTGGTCACCCCCAACTGCCCTCCCCTGCTGGCCTGGGTCCCCCCCAACTGCCCTCCTTTGCCAGTCTGGTCACCCCTAACTGCCCTCCCCTGCAGGCCTGATCACCCACAACTGCCCTCCCCTGCTGGCTATCTTTTGGTGGCCATCTTGTGTCCATATGGGTGCAACAATCTTTGACCACATGGGGGCGGCCATCTTGTGTGTTGGGGTGATGGTAAATTTGCATATTACCTCTTTATTAGATAGGATACACTGTACATTGTTCTAGTTTTTCTAAACCAAATTGTGTATTTCTTTAGAAAACTCAAAAGACATATGGAACTGTCAATTAATTGGAATTGGGTATTTCCCAAAATTATTATTTCATGAGATAAATAAATGCTTTATATTTTTAAAAAGTATTTTAATATTAACATTTGTATTCATTTAAAACATTGCAATATTGCCAAACCGGTTTGGCTTAGTGGATAGAGCGTCGGCCTGCGGACTGAAAGGTCCCGGGTTCGATTCCGGTCAAGGGCACGTACCTTGGTTGCGGGCACATCCCCTGTAGGAGGTGTGCAGGAGGCAGCTGATCGATGTTTCTCTCTCATCGATGTTTCTAACTCTCTATCCCTCTCCTCTCTCTTCCTCTCTGTAAAAAAATAATAAAATATACTAAAATAAATAAATAAATAAATAAAACATTGCAATATTAACCATGTGAAGCAAATAAGTATTCATTTATGAACAGAACTTTTAATAGCTGTTGTGCTGACCATTTATTCCCAGAAATCTGCTCTAATCCTTTAAAAAATCTTGAATTGTGAGTAAATATAAAACTGATGATAAAGACACATGGTACAAAAGAAAGGGAAATAAAGCCATTAGATTAGTCAAGGTCTTCAGGAGTATATAAAATATATTTAACTTACATTATTGCTAAAAGTTATGTACAGTGTTCTCTTTGTGAAGGATTTTATGTAAAAAGTCATCTCCACTCTCTAAAATATAAAAAAATCCATGAGTCTATAGTAAATTTTCCAAATTTTGTGGGAGACATTTTCTGAGATTTAATAAGTGCATTTCAAACAAAGAAGCTTCTGAGGAGAGAGTAATTCAACTGTGCAAACACTGCCTAATCAACCCTATCATTCCCTGATACAAAGATGGAATGTGTGACCCATGAACTTCCTTTGAAACAGAATATCTCAAATTCCATAATTAAACTAAAATATTCTGATTACTATCTATTTTCAAGGTTTCTGCGAACACAATTTAGGATTAAATGCTAAAATTTCAACCACGCTACTTAAGAAGTGAAAACTAAAATGTTAATTTGTATCCACCTATGAACTGACTTAAATATCTAAAACTGGTAGGTCAAGAATCAAATGCAAATTTACTTAATCATAAATAGCCTGAGTAATTTATTCTGACACATACACAGCATGAATAAAAAGTCAGGATACAACTAATTCAGATAAATATTGTATGCCAATTTTATTTTCTGTTGAACAAATATCTAGTAAGTGCTGTCTTCCTAGAAGGTTGGAAGGTTAATAAAAAGAACAAAACAAAATCCAACTTTAAAGAAATTGGAGTTTTATTTCTGATGTTGGAAGTTTTTGGAGGTATTTCTAAATCTTTGTCAGACAATATGGCAAGTAAACATTGTCAGAGTCAGCACTGGTCATCACATAAATCATGATTTGCCTGAGACATTCAAGGCATTGAATTTTAAGAATATTGGCCCCCTTAAAATGTAGTAGAAAAAATGTGTTGTCTATTTTTCAGTGAAGGAAGTAGACTAGTTTACACATTGCATCAGAAGTTATCATTCATCCTATCTAATAAAAGAGTAATATGCAAATTAACCATCACTCTGCTACACCCACAAACCACGCCCACCAGCCAATCAGGAGCCAGTACGCAAATTAACCCAACCAAGATGGTGGTGGCCATGGAGCGAGCAGGAGGCTTGGGTTTCCCGGCAATGGAGGAAGCCAACCTTTCCACACACCCTGGCGGGCCCAGGCCTCCACTCAAGGCTACAAAGTTTCAATTATAGAAGATAAATAAATCACAACAAAAATGGCAGCAGCCACAGAGCTGGAAAGAGCAGGAGGCTTGGGTTGCCGCCGGTGATGGAGGAAGCCAAGCTCCCGCAACCCTGGCCTGCCTTGGCCTCCGCTACAAAGTTTCAATTATCTTATGTAACAAAAGAGTAATATGCAAATTGACCATCACTCCAACACACAAGATGGCTGCCCCCATGTGGTCAAAGATCCTGCCCCCATGTGGACACAAGATGGCCACCACAAGATGGCCAGCAGGGGAGTGCAGTTGGGAGGGACCAGGTCTGCAAGAAAGGGCAGTTGTGGGCGATCAGGCCAGCAGGAGAGGGCAGTTGGGAGGGACCAGGTCTGCAGGGGACAGAACTTGGGGGGGACCCAGGACTGCAGGGAAGAGCAGTTGGGGGGGACCAGGCATGCAAGAGAGGGCAATTAGGGGTGACCAGGCCTTCAGGTCTGGTAAGATCGGGCCTAAAAGGGCAGTCGGACATCCCTCGAAGGGTCCCAGATTGGAGAGGGTGCAGGCTGGGCTGAGGGACACACACCCCCCCATGCACGAATTTCGTGCACAGGCCCTCTAGTAGAAAATAAATTAATCCCAACAAAAATGGCTGCGGCCTTGGAGCAAGCAGGAGGCTTGGCTCTGCTCAAGGCTACAAAGTTTCAATTATACAAGATAAATAAATACCAGATCCCAGGGCCTCCGCTTGGGTTGCCGGGGGGCGTGGCCGGCCTGCAAACCACCACAGGCCCCTCGCCCAGGCTGCCCAACGCCCCAAGGGAAGCCTCTCCCTGATCCCGGCCACCCTTCAGAGCAAACCAGCTGGCCCCCACCCATGCACCAGGCCTCTATCCTATCTAATAAAAGAGTAATATGCAAATTGACCATCACTCCAACACACAAGATGGCTGTCCCCATGTGGACACAAGATGGCTGTCACAAGATGGCCAGAGGGGAGGGCAGTTGCGAGGGACCAGGCCTGCAAGGGAGGGCAGTTGTGGGTGATCAGGCCACCAGGGGAGGACAGTTAGGAGGGACCAGGCCTGCAAGGGAGGGCAGTTGGGGGCAATCAAGTCTTCAGGGGAGGGCAGTTAGTGGTAACCAGGCTGGCAGAGGAGGGAAGTTGTGGGCAACCGGGCCTGCAGGGAAGGGCAGTTGGGGGGGGGACCCAGGCCTGCAGGAGAGAGCAGTTGGGGGGGACCAGGCATGCAGGAGAGGGCAGTTAGGGGTGACCAGGCCTGCAGGGGAGGGCAGTTAGGCATCGATCAGGCGAGTGGTTAGGGGGTGATCAGGCTGGCAGGCAGAAGTGGTTAGGGGCAATCAGGAATGCAGGCAGGAGAGCAGTTGGGAGCCAGCAGTCCTGGATTGTGAGAAGGATGTCCAGCTGCCCATTTAGGCCCGATCCGGGTAGGATCAGACCTCAATGGGCAGTCGTACATCCCTCAAGGGGCCCCATATTGGAGAGAGTGCAGGCTGGGTTGAGGGACACCCCCCTCCCATGCACAAATTTGGTGCACCAGGCCTCTAGTTGTATGATAATTTTGTCTCAATTTGGCTGGCCACTGGGTGCCCAGATTAAACATTGTTTCGGGGTATGTCTGTGAGCATGACCCCAGATAAGATTAACATTTGAATCAGTGGACTGAGTAAAGTAAATTTCCCTTCTCAATGTTGGCAGACCTTATATAATCCATTGAGGATCTGAATAGAGCAAAAGGTAGAGGGAGGAGAAATTTGACCTTTATTCTTCCTCACTGATAGAGCTGGGACCCCTCATGTCATGTCATGTCATGTCATCTCATCTCATCTCTTCTTTTCTCATCTCATCATCTCACTCATATCATTCCATGTTCTCTAGCTCTTGAACTGGGTTTTACACCATTGGCTTCCCTGATTCTCAGATCTTCAGATTCAGATTGAATTATACCGCTGTCTTTCCTGGAACTCCTGCTAATAATAAATAAATTCCTCACTCATTATAAATCAATCAATACCTCTCTCCTCTCTTCTCTCTCTCTCTCTCTTTCACTCTCGCTCATGTGTGTATCCTCTCTCCCTCCCACCCTCCCTCTCTTCTCTTTCTCCTCTCTCTAAATATAAAGATATATAGATACCCATCTACACTAATAAAAGAGAAATATTGAAATTGACCATACCTCCACAACACCCACCAGCCAATCAGGAGTGAGTATGCAAATCAACCCAACAAAGATGGCAGGTTAATTTGCTTATGCAGACATGGAGCGAAGACTG
Organism: Plecotus auritus; assembly: GCF_963455305.1. Lineage (NCBI taxonomy): Eukaryota > Metazoa > Chordata > Mammalia > Chiroptera > Vespertilionidae > Plecotus > Plecotus auritus. The sequence goes on along the minus strand of NC_137770.1, from coordinate 126,849,487 downwards.
AAGACTGAAACTGAAGATGACTGAAGACTGGAGACTGAAGAGACTTGGCTTCTCCACTGTGGCAGGAGTGAAGGCCTGGGTCCCAGGTGACAGAGGAAAATCGGTGCCAGCAGCCAGGGGAAGGAAGGCCTATTGCACAAATCTTCATTCAATGGGCCTCTAGTATAGTTATAAATATATACATAGTTATAGATCTTCCACTGGTTCTGTTTCCCTGGAGAACATTGACTAATATACATTGCTTATGCTGAAAATCATCAGTTGAAACTGGGCCAAAAATCTCATGCTTTTTATCTTTGCAAAAGCCCACATTGGACTGTCCTAAATGAATCCCACCTGTAAAATATTGCAGCTAATATTCGTTGTGTTTCCTAATTTACGTATCTGCTTTTTCTGGTAGAAACTAGGTAGAATACCCTATAGATTTTTTCCTGGGAAGTTTATAAGGAAGTCCATGTGTTCATGCCTCAAACAGAACCTAGTCGAGGGGCTCAAAATATATATATGCTGAATAGGCCAACACCTTTTACTTTCTTATCCAAATCAGAATCACAAAAGAATTTTATTAATGATATTTTGGAGTACAATCTCAAGGGAACATGGTGATAATTATAATGTTAGCTACATTCTTGTGTCTAAACAATTTATTTAATGTTGGTGTGTGATTTCCTCCCTCCCTTCCTTTATACCTTCTTCCTTTGTTCTATCATTTCTGTTGGTTAGATAATCACTTTCTTCCCTTCCTTGCTTTTCTTTCTTTCTTCTTTCTATTATTTCTGGGCAGGTAGACATTTAATTATTAATTTTCTGTATAGAATAATAAAACGTTAAGTCTATTTGGGATTTAAATTTTTATCCAGTATCTTCCCATCCTTATTAATGTCTTAAGGTTCATCACTTTCAGGATTTTTCTTTCTAAAACATTTCATTTTTTAATGATCACATAAATTGTTATTTAAGTATATATTATAATATTCTTTACTTAGAGAGGTTACCTCTTCCTTATCCAAATTACAGGGTTATTGTGACTATCAAAATGAGAAAATCTCTGTGCTAGTACCTTGTAAAGTATAAAGTACTGTACTCTCATCTAGTGTCATTATTTTGTTGTGATTTTTATAGCATAGGTTGTATTTATGATAAAAAGATAATCTTCAACCAGGTATTAAAACAATAGAGACTTGTTATAGTTGCTTGCTACACTTAGTCTCTTTTTGAGTGATGACCTATCTTTATTAGTTTCCTTAGAAAATAGTTTATGGATAATTTGCATTCAGTTGTGGAAATAGAGTTGCCAGGGTTTGACCCAGAATTTTGATTGACTTATGCTACCTAGAGCATGAGGGCAGCTGCCTGTGTATGAAACAAACACATACCTGAAGTTGGCTTCAGTGTGCTCTTACTGCTGCAATGAAACTTTTGTTGGTTCAGGAACACTCAGCTCTTCTATCTCTGAAATTCTCTGAGGAGAGACCATATGCAGATCCAGGTTTGTTCCTTGGCCTTGCTGTAGACTCACTGGATGAATTGGTCAAATCTGGGCTTGTGTCTGAATTCTTCAACTCAAATCAGACCATAGTTATCTAAACATTGATGACTAAGTAATTAAACATGGGGACTGTTTTCAGATATTAAGGAACTCAGTAAATCAAATGTTATGTGTTATGTTGAGAAATATTTGAAAACCTAAAGGCTTTAAAAACATTTTTTAACCATATAAATTAATAAAAAGTACAAGCTACAGTCCTCTTTGCAGAAAAAAAAAAGTTTATAGCTTCCTCTTCCTGCTGACAAGAGATTATTAAATTTTCAGGAATTTTATGATCCAGTGATAAAATAGTTTGTAGCATCAAATTTTTCATGAAGGCGGTATTTTCACCACATAATCTAGCAAACACTACCAATAAGGGCTTTTTTTTTCCTTTTTGGTGGGTGAAGGGGTTGCTTTATTTTGTTTTCTATGTTTCTAGGAACTGGGTTGTTACACATTTACCAACCAACTACTGGGTTTAAGTCACCTCTTCAGTAATAGTTTCTTTCCTCAAATATAATATCAACTTTTACACACAACTGATATCCATTTGGTGTCTTCTAAATGCTTGGGATGATCAATTGCCCTTGATCTCATTCTACTTCTGTACCTATACATATGTATTTTTTTAAAAAAAAACAACAACAACAACAAAAAACCACAACAGGATGACTTATTTTATAAACTACTTTAATGAAAGAAAAAGGTCAGCTTTCAGGGACAGGGAAATATAGAAAAGAGTAGGCAAAAGCTGCTGCTTCGAAGCTTTATCCCTGTCCTGCTTATTGAGAGTACCATTAGCCTACTGAATCATATGGCTTATGCCCCCCACTGTTCTACTTTTAAGGATATTTTGTTTTCCTTCTATATATTATTCTTGGTTTTCTAGTTCAATTTATTGTATCCTTAGCAATATGTTCTGCTAGAGAGAATACAATATATTCCATGGCGCAAATAAACTCATAATCTACTGGAGATATCAAATGTACTCATAATTACTTATTTACATACAGGGACAACATTTGAAGATATATACTAGTATCTTTTCTAATAAAAGAGTTTTATGCAAATTAACCATCACTTCCTAACTAATAAGAGTTATATGCAAATTAACCATCACTCTGCGACAAAAATGGCAGGGCCCATAGCCACAAGATGGGGTGCCCAGTCTTCTCAGCCCTACCAGAGTACCCCAGACCCAGGGAGGGCTGCCGCTGAGAGCCAGCAGCATAAGAGGCCTGGCGGAATGCTGCCCAGAGGCCCTCCTGACCCTTTATAAAAAACAAAAACAAATTCACTCCCCATGGAGTGATCCCACACACACACACCTGCAGCCTTGGGTCTTAGCCTTGGAAGTGCCCGTACCCCCATGGAGTGATTCCCTCCCAGTGGCAGCCTCGGGTTCCAGCCTGGGAGGCACCCACACCCCCACCGAGTAATCCCCTCCCAGCGGCAGCCTGGGGTCCCAGCCTGGGAGGTGCCCGCACCCCCACCAAGCAATCCCCTCCCAGCGGCAGCCTGGGGTCTCAACCACTGAGTCACACCAGCCAGACAGATATGGAGGAATCTTAAAAGTTTCTCTTCTTTTAATGTATTTTATTGATGTTTTACAGAGAGGAAGGGAAAGTGATAGAGAGCTAGAAACATCTATGAGAGAGAAACATCGATCAGCTGCCTGCTGCACACTCCCCAATGGGTATGTGCCCCCAACCAAGATACATGCCCTTGACCAGAATTGAACCTGGGACCCTTGAGTCTGCAGGCCAACACTCCATCCACTGAGCCAAACCAGTTAGGGCTGTCCAATATGTTAAAGAAAAAAACCTATCTAATAAAGAGGGAATGTACAGGGGAGGGCATTTGGGGGTGACTGGGCTGTCAGGGGAGGGCAGTTAGGGGCAATCAGGCCAGTAGGGGAGCAGTTAGGCATCAATCAGGCTGGCAGGAGAGTGGTTAGGGGGTGATGAGGCTGGCAGGCAGAAGCGATTAGGGACAATCAGGCAGGCAGGCGAGCAGTTGGGAGCCAGCAGTCCCTGATTGTGAAAGGGATGTCCGACTGCCTGTTTAGGCCCGATCCCTAAACAGGCAGTCAGACATCCCCCGAGGGGTCCCAGATTGGAGATGGTGCAGGTTGGGCTGAGGGACAACCCCCCCCAGTGCACAAATTTCGTGCACCAGGCCTCTATATGCACACACACACACACTAGAGGCCTGGTGCATGAAAATTCATGCACTGAGGGGTGTCTCTCAGCCCCTCCTGCATCTTCTCACAATCCTGGACCCCTTGGGTAGGGTCCCTAGGCCTGGCCTGAGATCAGGGCCTATCGAGGCTTTCCTTCCCTTGGCTTCAGGCACCTGGCCCCGCCCCTCCCCTGCTGCTGACACTGCTTTTGCCATCTGTGTAGTGCTGCCCCCCCTCCCCTGCCACCGGTGGTCTCCTTCTGCAAGTGACAGGTATGGGGTGCGATCGCTTGGCTGGCCTGGGCCTCCCTCTGTGGGGCGATCGCTGGCAGGCCGCACACCTGCCACAGAGTTGCTGCCAGTGGCCTAGGCCTCCCTCTTTCTTTGCTGGGGACCTGGGCCTGCCTACCTGATCACCCCTAACTGCTTGCTGTGGGGCAGGGCCAGCCCTGTGAGTGTCCATCTGCCTACCTGATGACCCCTAACCACCTGTCTGCCTACCTGATCACCCCTAACTGCTGGTCTGCCTGCCTGATGACCCCTAACCACTCTGCCTGCCTGCCTGATCTCCCCTAACCGCTTGGGGGTGCGGCCAACCCGGTGAGAGGCCGTGGTGGCTCTGGTCTCTGGTTGTTCCAGTCATTACACTTATGGTGCTGGCCTTTTATTATATAGGATATTAATAATATATATATATAACTATATATATAGTTATACATGATTATTTCACCATATTTTAAAAACTTAGATATGATTGCTTAAGGCAACTGTATCTATTTCACAGGTATAATACAAAGAAAATACTATAAGGCACATACATTTGTTGTTATTATTATTATTAGAATGGTAAACATAATTGGTAATAAATTACAAAAAGGGCATAAACATTTGGTTCTGGTACTAGGTCCATGTAACTGCTAAAGGTCCACATTCCACAGAGATCCAGGCAAATTGTTTTTGTTTGTTTGTTTGTGCTCCTTTGTTCTGCTTAACATGTGGTTATCATTTAAGGCTTAAGATGGTTGCTTGAACTCTTAACTTTGTTTTATTCTGCTCAGTTCAAAAGAGAAATAGAAAGGAAAGTACATGTCTCTGTCCTTTTAAGAAAACTTCTCACAAATTCCTCTGCGTATATCTCATTGATCAGAACTTAGTCCGTGCTTCACTTAGAAGGCATTCAAAGAAATGCAGTTATTTTAGCTAATGGCAATGTATAAAGTGATTTAAAAGTTGCTTTCTGTTGTGAAAGGAGAAGAAAATGGATATACAGTGGTTTCAGAGCACTATATGTGGAAATGCTGCACAGGGCCCAAGGGGCTGGTTACATGAGGAAATCAAAATGCTGTAGCACTCGAGGAAGGGACATTTAGTCATGAAGCAGCCCACACTGAAAGGAATGCTGAAGAAAGGAGCATTTTCTGTTGGTTCCTGAGGAAACACAGTTGTCTGGAACAATGAAGCAGAGACTGCACCAGTGGCTGTGTAGAAGGGTAGGGTCCTGGAAACAGGTAGCACAAGTGGCACAATAAAAACCACATCTCAGCAGGTTCCTGGGCTTCAACAAGAGCAGCACAGACCTCTGGCACCCAGCAGGCAGTGAGTGGAGAACTGGATCAAGAAAGGTAGTAAAAAATCTTAAATACATTAGAGAGGGCACTGGAAACAGCCCTCTTCCAAAGTGGTCCATGCTTCAAACAGCTTTTGAGGACTTTCTCGGCTATGAGAACAGATTCAGTCCTGCTTCTCTCGCAAACTAGCAGTGTAGTGATGTCTGAGTCGGAAGTTAGGGGAGGAGTGGCCCTACCTCATTGGGCAGCTCAGCGTGGGATAGGTTGCATTATGAAAGTAAGTGTGAATTTGCTTATACCTGAATTGGGGAAAACTGAACAAATTAATTGCAGTAGATTAGAAACTCCAAACTCCTGAGAACATCAGGGGGTTATGTCTTTTTTTCCTACCCTCTCTTAATTTCTCTTTTTTATTTCTTATTATAAATGGAAGTATTATCAAGTAAAATTAAGAGGTGAATCTGGTCTCTGTGTAAACATCAATGAAAATACAAGAATTCCACATTGTATAATTTATCCTCTTATTTGATAAGGTGTTACACAAATATTATAAACTTTAGAGAAATAAGAAAAAGTTGGAGGAAACACTACTGATACCAAACTATACTACAAAGCCATAGTTATCTAAACAACATGGTACTGAATAAAAACAGACATATAAATCAGTGGAACAGAATAGAAAGCTCAGAATAAACCCATGCCTTTATAGTCAATTAATATTTGACAAAGGAGGCAAAACATGCAATAGACTGAAGATAGTCTGTTCAATAGATGGTGTTGGGAAAATTGGAAAGATATGTTCAACAAAAAAAATGCAACTAGACCACCTTCTTACACCACACACAAGAATAAACTCGAAATGCATTAAAAACTTAAATGTTAAACTTGAAACCAATAAGAATCCTAAAATAAAACAGGCAGTAAAATCTCAGACATTTCTTATAGCAATATTTTTTTCTGACATATCTCTTCAGGCAGTGGAAACAAAACTAAACAAATGGGTCTACATCAAACTAAATTTTTTGCACAGCAAAGAAAACCCTCAACAAAATGAAAAGACAACCCAACTAATCAGAGAACATATTGACCAATGGTACATCTGATAAGGCATTAACATACAAAATTTATAAAGAACTTATACAGCTCAACACCACAAACAAACATAAAAAATAACCCACAAACAATCCAATTGAAAAATGGGCAAAAGACCTAAATAGACATTTCTCCAAAGAGGGCATACAGATGGCCAATAGACATATGAGAACATACAAAACATTTCTAATCATCGGGGAAATGAAAATTAAAACCATAGTGTGATATCACCTAACACCTGTCAGAATAGTTATCAATAAATCAATAAACAACAAGTGTTGGCAATAATGTGGAGAAGAGGGAATGAATATTGGTGTGGCCACTATGGAAAACATTGTGGAGTTAACTCAAAAAATTAAAAAATGGAACTGCTTTATAACCCAGCAATTACACTTCTGGACATTTATCCAAAGAAACCCGAAACACTAATTTGAAAGAATATATGCAACCTATGTTCATTGCAGTGTTATTTACAACTAGAGGCCTGATGCACAAAGATTTGTGGAAGAATGGGCCTTCCTTCCCCTGGCTGCCAGCACCTCCTTCACCTCGGCCGTAGCCGCCTTTTTGCCTTTGCTCTAGCCCAGAGCCGCCTTTCCGCCTTCCCACACTGCCCAGAGGCCTGGAGTGGCTGGGGTGGTGCAGAATGCCTACATTGTAGCCATGGCAATAATGCAAGCATCCTGCTCCCAGCCACTCAGCGCCTGCGTATGAAAATTAACCTGCCATCTTTGTTGGGTTAATTTGCATACTCACTCCTGATTGGCTGGTGGGCGTCGCAAAGGTATGATCAATTTGCATCTTTCTCTTTTATTAATGTAGATAAGCAAGATTTGGAAGCAACCCAAGTGTCCATCAGTGGATCAGTGGTTAAAAAGTCTGTGGTAAATCTTGAAAGTGATTGACCCCGAACAACCAAGATGGCGGCATAGGTAAACACCTGAACTTGCTACCGAGCACAACTACATCAAAACTACAACTATAAGACAAAACGAATATCATCCAGAACCACAGGAAGGCTGGCTGAGTGGAAATTCTACAACTGGAAGGAAAGAGAAAAGCACATTCAGTCTGGTAGGAGGTGCGGAGGTGTGGAAGTGTGGAGGTATGGAGGTATGCATGAAAGGGGCTGGCAACTGGACACACTGTTGTCTTTTTCAATTGAGTGGGAGATACAAGCTCCCAACTGCTCTGAACTCCAGTTCTGGCAGAGACTTTGGGGACCCAGACTCATACAGGGAGAAACTGGACTGTTTGGCATTGGGCCGGAACACGAGGGTGGCTTTCTCTCAGAGGTGCTTTCAGCAATCATTGTTCCTGTGCGGTACCGTGGGACACAGAGACCTGAGGGCCTCTTTGGGGCAGGGCTGATGGGCAGCCATTGCTGTTTGCTCCACCCTGGTGATTCCCTGAGACCCTGCCCCACCCAGTTTACAATCCCACCCAAGCTGTGCACAGAGGCTTTTTCATGTGAATGGCCTGACCTCTTACAATCTAACAAACTGCAGCTGGGTCAGAGAGCCCCAGAGCTTCCAAAAGAAAACCAAAGGCTCTATAGCAGCTTGCATTGCTTCACAGCTGGGCCTCATCTGGGCACCTCCAAACCCCAAACAAAGAGGAGGAATCTGCAGATCTGTCTGTAGCTCCTGCTGGGTGGCCTCAGGCAGTGGCTGACTTTGCACCTCCTTGGAGATCCAAGAGCCAGTGTTCCCGTGGTCAGAGTGAGACCATCCAGATTACAACTCTTCAAATCCATAAGAGACACACTCAGGGGGCAAACTCAGTGAGCAAGTCTGCCCCATAAGGGTGTCTCCAGCACAGAATTTCTCCCATTGTAGACACAACTGGTCCTCACAGCCAATTGGCCTGGAGGTCAATTCTTCCCAGTGATACCAACAGCAATCAAGGCTTAACTAGAACAAGACTATGCACACAGCCCACAAAGGGGTGCACCAAGAGTGTCAACCTCAGGGAGGCTAAGACACTGGGCCCTATAGGACACCTAGCACACAAAGCCACTCTATCAACACAGGGAAGCAGCCAAAATGCGGAGACAAAGAAACAAGTCACAAATGAAAGAAATGGAGGAAAGCAAACTACTGGATATAGAGTTCAAAACAAAGGTTATAAGGTTACTCAAGAATCTTTTAGAAACCTCTGAGAAATATAGTGAGACCCTCAAGGATATGAAAAAAGACCAATTAGAAATGAAGCATACACTGACTGAAATAAAGAATAATATACAGAGATCCAAGAGCAGACTAGAGGCTCCCAAGAATCAAGTCAAAGATTTGAAATACAAAGAAGCAAAAAACACCCAACTGGAAAAGAAAAAAGAAAAAAGAACCCAAAAATATAAACATAGTGCAAGGAGCCTCTGGGACAACTTCAAGTGTACCAACATCCTAATTATAGGGGTGCCAGTAGAAGAGAGAGAGCAAGATATTGAAAATTTATTTGAAGAAATAATGACAGAAAATTTCCCCTACCTGGTGAGAGAAATAGACTTACAAGTCCAGGAAGTGCAGAGAACCCCAAACAAAAGGAATCCAAAGAGGACCACACCAAGACACATCATAATTAAAATGCCAAGGGCAAAAGACAAAGAGAGAACATTAAAAGCAGCAAGAGAAAAACAGTTAGTTACCTACAAGGGAGTACCCATATGACTGTCAGCTGATTTCTCAACAGAAACTATGCAGGCCAGATGGGAGTGGCAAGTAATATTCAAAGTGATGAATAGCAAGAACCTACAACCAAGATTACTCTACCCAGCAAAGCTATCATTTAGAATTGAAGGTCAGATAAAGAGCTTCACAGGTAAGAAAAAGCTAAAGGAGTTCATCACTGCCAAACCAGTATTATATGAAATGCTGAAAGGTATTCTTTAAGAAGAGGAAGAAGAAAAAGGTAAAGATAAAAATGATGAACAACAAAGTGACAACAAATACATATCTATCAACAAGTGAATCTAAAAATCAAGTGAATAAAAAATCTGATGCACAGAATAAACCGGTGAATATAATAGAGTCAGGGGCATATAAAGGGAGTGGACTGACAATTCTCAGGGGGAAGCGGGGGTGGGTGGTATGGGAAGAGACTGGACAAAAATCATACACCTATGGACGAGGACAGTGTGGGGGGGGACGGTAAGGGCAGGGGGTGGGGTGGGAACTGGGTGAAGGGGAGCTATGGGGGGAAAAAAGAGGAACAACTGTAATAAGCTGAACAATAAAGATTTATTGAAAAAATAAAAATAAATAAATAAAAAGTCTGTGGTAAATTTACACAATGTAATACTACTTGGTTGTGAAAAAAAGGAAATCTTACTATTTGCAACAGCATGGTTGGACCTGAAGAGCATTATGCTATGTTAAATAAGCCAATCAGAGAAAGACAAGTACCATATGATTTCACTCATATGTGGAATTTAATGAACAAAATGAACTAAAAGAAAAATATTGACAGACCCATAGATAGAAAGCAGCCTGATAGCTGTCAGGGGAGATGGGGCTATAGGGGATGGAGAAATTTAGCAAAAAATAAAGAAAAAACTCATGGAAAAGGATACTAGTGTGGGGATTGCTAGGGGAAGGGGGTTAGGGCAGGTAGAGTAGGCTATGGGGGGATAAATGATGATGGACAGAGACTTGACTTCGAGTGGTGAACACACAATACAATGTACAGATGATGTGTTGTGGAATTGTGTACCTGAAATTTGTATAATTTTGTTAACCAGTGTCATCCAATAAATTCAATAGAAAGGAAAAAAAAATAAATCATTGAAGAAATACACAAAAAAATTAAGTTGAATATGTAAATATGAATAACATTTTATATCATAGTACATTTATGCCACAGTCTTTTAGCAGCAAGGGTTCAGGAATCTGGATAAGGGGCTGACACATAAATGGATAGATAACAGACAAAAAATATAAATTTGGAAGGCATGGGGAACCAGGCAGAAACCATCTCTTTAGTGGAGTGGCTCCCTGAATGTCCGGACCCATGGCTTTTTATTCACACATTTTGCCCTTTAGCAAAGAAGACACACATATCAAAGGTAAGGTTTGGTAAACAATAAAAAATTATCAGGTTAGGGCCATAGTCAGCAAACTGCAGCTTGCGAGCCACATGTGGCTCTTTGGCCCCTTGAGTGTGGCTCTTCTACAAAATACCATGGCCTGGGCGAGTCTATTTTGAAGAAGTGGCATTAGTTTAAAAAATTTGGCTCTCAAAAGAAATTTCAATCATTGTACTGTTGATATTTGGCTCTGTTAACTAATGAGTTTGCTGACCACTGGGTTAGGGGAATTGCCCTCAGCTGTTTGGCAGCAGGTAATAATATGAAGATCTTTAGCCCTGCTGAAGATGCTAACTACTGTTCTTAGCCTCCAGCACATTTACACAGTGGAATAATACTCAGCCATAAAAGGAAGAAAATTTTACCTTTTGCAACTGCATGGAAGGCCCTGGAGGACATTATGCTAAGTGGAGTAAGCCAGTCAGAGAAAGACAAATACCATATGATTTTAATCATATGTGGAATCTAATGAACAAACTGAACTAACAAGCAAAGTACAGACTATAGAGAGCAGGCAGACAGCTCTGGTGAGAGGAGGGTTGTGAGGTGGAGGAGTGAAGGGATTGAGCAAAAAAGAAAAAAAAAGAGAAAGTTCATGAACACAGTGTGGTGACAACAGGTGGGAGGATGGTAAGTGGAGTGGAAGAGGGTTATGTCAGGTAAATGGTAATGGGAAAAATAAAGGGGAAAAAGAAAAAAAAGAAAAAAGTTAAAATATTTTATTGGAAAATTTAAATAAAACTGACTTTTTTTTTTTTTTTAATGCTAACTGGGCTAGTGGCTGTCCTAGAGTTATTAATAGTAAAAGAGCCACCATAGTCTGGGCATTTGTTGGTTGGCATAATTTAGGGGGGACTTTGAAACACATAATTATTCAAAAATATTTCACTGATCACAACATGGATAAAATTTAAATTAATCAAATAGCACAAAGTACTAAGTTTCAGTCTAGTAATCCACCATTATTCTTAACTACAGAAATGTTAATAGTTTATGAGCTATTAAATATCAGTAGTGTATTGGAGAATCTATTTATTGGCATCCAAGAACACTTTCTATTTTCACTTTAGGTAATTTCAAATTAACTCCACTTGCATGAAATTTTTTTTATTAGGAAAGTAGAAATGAAGGTATTAATTAGGGGAAAAACATGTATAATTTATAATACTTATTGATGTATTGAGCTATTTGATAGATGCAAACTGATTGTTTGCAGTTATGTGAAGATTTTGTTTAATCACCAATCTTGCCTTATGAAGCAATTGGAAAATTCATTAGAGACATCAGTAAACTGAAAGAGAATCAGGTCCCTGACCCTAGTCTGAAGTAGCTCTTCTTTTTTATAGTTTTCTAGGTTTCACATTTCCCCTTTCCTGTTGAATCATCTTCTTTTCTAGGCAGTTAAATTTCTATGCTAGAAAAAAGGATTCTCTTGGAGACTAGCTGCATTTACTTAAGTAATTTCATAATGTAAATGTTTTCTGAATGTACTACATACTCTAAAATTGTATTTCCATTGCTCTGATGTCTTTGGCAGCAAACTTTTCCCTGTGTCTCACACATTTATTCAAACAGCTTTTAGACATGGTGATCCATAAATTACCTAAATCCCAAAGGTCAAATATGAACTTGGATTTCATTTTATTATCATATAAATCTAGGTGTCTTCTTAAAACATAGCATTAATAAAAATCCTATATAATAAAAGGCTAGTATGCAAATTGAGCGAACAGTGGAACAACCGGTCGCTAGGTTGAGCACTGACCAATGCAGGAGCTGCCCCCTGGTGGTCAGTGCACTCCCACAGGTGGAGCGCCACTCAGCAAGAAGCCAGGCTCACCGCTGGTGAGTGCAGCGGAGGTGGCAGGAAACTCTCCCACCCCTAAACAGCGCTAAGGATGTCCAACTGACAGCTCCTGGACTGCTAGAGGGTGCAGGCCAGGCTGAGGGACCCCCCTATCCCTGAGTGCATGAATTTCATACACCGGGCCTCTAGTGAAATATAAATTTAAAGGAAGATCAATTGTAATATATCTGAGCCAAAGGACATTTTGAGTGTATGTGTGTGTGTGAATAAGAATAAATGTCCAAAATATAGTAAAAAAAAATTAATGAAAGCTGAGGACACATCATAAATACAGGTCAAGAAGTATCTAGGCTTGCTATAGGAAATACTTATATCAGCTATTTAAACACTAAAACCTTAGAGAAAATTATGCCTAATTTAATATCCAGTGGTGTGGTGGAGGAGGTTCATGTGGTGAAGGTGGGTTTGCAAAAGCCTATTACGCACAATTCTTTTCAACTCTATGTTCAGTAACCTTACATCAGTTGCTTGAAATCAGCTATGGTGAGATTATTTATACCACAGAAATCAGCAAATATTTCTAATCTGGGCTTTCTCTCTTTGAAGAGCTACTTAGTAAATTTACTAGATTACTGGTAATCTAAGAAATTAAGATTGTAATGTATAACTTTTTATTTTATTTTTTAATCTTTATTATTTAAAGTATTACATATGTCCCCCATTGACCCCTTCTACCCTGTCTCAACCCCCACCTCAGGCCACCACCACCCTATTGTCTATGTCCACAGGTTATGCATATATGTGTGAAAGTTTTTTGGTTGATCTCTCCCCACCCACCCCACCTTCCCTCTGATATTTGACAGTTTGTTCCATGCTTCTATGTCTCTGGATCTATTTTGTTCATCAGTTTATTTTGTTCATTAGATTCCACATATGAGTGAGATCATGTGATACTTATCTTTCTCTGGCTGACTTATTTCACTTAGCGTGATATTCTCCAGGTCCCCTATGTTGTCTCAAAGGGTAAGTGAGCCTTCTTTTTTACTGCTGCATAATGTTATTCCATGGTGTAAATGTGCCACACTACTGGTGGGAATGCAGACTGCTACAGCCATTATGGAAAACAGTATGGAGTTTTCTCAAAATTAAATATGGGACTGCCATTTGACCCAGTAATCCAACTTGTAGGACTATATCCCAAGAAACCTGAAACACCAATCAAAAAAAAATGTATGCACTGCTATGTTCATAGCATCCCAATTTACAGTAGCTAAGATCTGGAAACAGCCCAAGTGTCTATCAGTAGATGAGTGGAACGCATAACATTTTAAAGGCTCAATTTAAAGAAAGCACATTGCTCTTGGTGAGATTCCAGTGACTACTTCTTTTTTAGTGTTAACAACTGTGGCTGGTCATATTCCTGAGTCCCACTTCCATCCTGCCATCATTTTGACATTTCCATCATTTCCAACCTGATTCCAGAATTCCCTGGACACCAGAGGAAGTAAATCCAAGTAACAATTATCCAGTCAGGTCTATAAGGATCAAACTCTTGGTAGTAAAAGCCCATCTCTTCTTGTAATTGCCTCATATCCTTTTTAGATGGTTGGTTGGATGAGAATCTTAGGAAAATTAAAGGTCTGCTAAAGCATACAATCAAAACCAAAAGCTCCTGGGTCCCTGTGAATGCTGCCTCTTAACACTGACAATTATGTCAGGTGGTATGCAAGAAAGAGTTAACTCAACAGCATTTGTGCGCTTATTGTGCACTAAAGAGTTAATTCAGTGGAATTAAGTTGTTTGAACCCTATACATTCCAAAGAAAGGACTGCCCCTTGATAAGCTCCTGGGAGAAAATCTCTAAACCATAGCACTATCCTGCCTAATAATAGTGTTTGTATACCTGGGTCATGAACCATGCCAGAGAGTTTATACTAACAGTGTCATTTATTGTGGTGTCTTGAGTTATACTATATTTGTTTGATCTCTGGAGAGTCTAGAGATTCAGTAACTCAGATCAGCCAGGCTCGTGCTCCATGCCTACATGACTAACCTGCACCACCCCTGAAAATATCTGTACAGCACAGCTCAGGTGAATAGAACAAAGGTCTTTGCCTACTGTGAACTATATAATTTGGCTTTAAAATGTATCTTTCTCATCCTTTGGGAGACTTATGATGGATATAAAAAAAGATATTCAAGTGCCTCTTTTTTAAGATAAAGAAATGCATCTTTGTTTTACAGACACAGGAAGAAGAAGCAAGAGAAAATATTGTTTTGATTATTTTTTATTTTTATTTTGGAAAGAATACAACATAAAATCTACCTTCAACAAAATTTTAAGTGTACAGTACATTATTATTGTTATGGGTACATTTTATAGCAGATTTATTGAGCATGTTCATCTTGCTTGACTGAAACTTTATGGCCCTTGATTAATATTATTTTCCCCATCCCCTAACTAATGGCAACCACCAGTCCACTCTGATTCTGTTAATTTGGCTACTTTTTAAAGATAAAGTAGTTTAATTTATTATTTTTCTCCCTTGTGAGCCCAGGTGCCTAACCTAGATTAGCCTCCAAATTTGGTTGAAAGGGATGTCCATTTTCATTTTTCTATGGGACTTGCTGAACTTTGGGCAGATAAAGAAATACTTCAGAGCCTTTAATAAAATTGAATCCTTAAGAGCTTTGGAGGTCAATGGATGAGGAAGCTCCCATGGGTAGCAGAGAGATTTTTTAAAAAAATAATTTATATATATATATATATATATATATATATATATATATATATATTTGAAATTGTGCTAAAATATTTACTGATAAAATATAGAATAAAATACACTTAGAAACTACTCATTTTAATCATGTATAGTTAAGTTTTTGAAAAAATATTTATATATACTAGGTGTACTGGTTAATAATGGCAGATTTTGTAATCAAAGAAAACACGATAATTTCAAGAGAAACATCCAAAGTGCTTTATTCAAAGTAATGTCTATCAGTAGCTACACATTTCCCCCATATTTCAGGTAAGTTGTGGATACCGTCCCAATAGAACTTTTCTTGTTTTGAGGCAAACCATTCAGAGACCCAATTTTCTACTTCTTTGTACATTTTGAAGTGCTGCTCAAAAAGTGCGTGTGCCATTGATCAGAACAAGTGGTAATCTGAAGAAGCAAGGTCTGGTGAACACAGCAGGTGGGTTAATACTTCCCAGGCAAGATCTTTTAACGTGTCTTTAACTGGTTTTGAACTGTGTGATGGTGCATTATCATGAAGCAAAATTACTTTGCCGTGTCTTCTGGCCCATTCTGGTCATTTCACGATCAAAGTGTGGCTCAAATTGATTGTCAGTAGCAATCAGTATAAACGGTTTCACCTGGTTTTAGAAGCTCATAATACACCACACCTTCCTGCTCCCACCAAACGCAGAGCATTGTCTTCTTTCTGAAGCAATTTGGCCTTGCAGTCAATGTTGATGGTTGACCTGGATCAACCCATGATTTTGTGCATTTGGGATTCTCAAAATAAATCCACATTTCATCGCCAGTCACAATTTGATGCAAAAAAAGACTTTCTTTCATGCCATTGAAGCAACATTTTACTGATGACTTTTCAGTTTTCCATTTGTCTTTCATTCAGTTGATACGGCACCCATTTTTCTTCCTTTAAAATCTTTCCCATTTCTTGTAAATGACTGGAAATTGTTTGCTGAGCAACGTTTAATCTTTCTGTAAGTTGTTTTGGAGTTTGATACTCATCTTTATTCAATAATGCTTGTAATTGTTGGTCTTCAAACTTTTTTGGTTGACCTGGATGTTCTTTGTCTTTCACATCCAATCATCACTTTTAAAGCATTTAAACCAGTGTTCACAAGTATCTTAAAATGGAGCGTGTTCACCATAAGCTTCCCGAAGTATACAATAACTTTTTCTTTAAAATAAAGTAATGAATTAAAACTTCCTGCTAATGCTCTTTTTCTTTCACAAAATTTGACATTTTTAAGCATGAAAATATCTATGATGTTAACACCTTTAGCAAATTTGACATATGAAGTTTTGAAGCTTGCTGTCAATACAACAAAATAGCATACATATCAAATCGCATATATGTCAACATATGTGTAACTCTGTGTATTGAAAAAAATCTGCATTATTAAGTAGCACAATAGTATGTAAATTAAACTAAGGCTTCATCTAATCAAAAATACTAAAAATTATGTAAGAGCCAAACATAACAAAGTTCAGTTATATAACTTTGTATGCACATCAAATCAAACATATTAGATTAATCATATATATTTCTAGAAGGTGTCATTAGGTGGAAATTTCATGAATCTTTTTTTGTCCCAATTTATAGAAAAATTTTCTTATGATTAGAACTATTCAAAAATAAAATGTGTCACTTTGAGGTTTAACTATTCCTTTTATAATTTTTTTTGTTTCTTTCCTTTCATGTGCATAGCTATGTCTAACCTCTAGAAATATTGTACATAAGGTTTCTCTTTTGGGTGATTCATTAGGCATGAGAACACATATAACACAATTAAAAAAACTGGAGGACAGATTAAGGAAACTGTAGGACAACCTGAAACATAACAATATTAGAAAGCAGGTGTGCCTGAAGAGGCAGAAAGGGAGAAAGAGATAGAGAACGTGTTTGAAGAAATAATGGCAGAAAACCTCCTTGGTAAAGGAAAAAGGCACACGAGTTCAGGAGGCACAGAGAACCCCAAGCAAGAAGAACCCAAACAGGTCCATGCCCAGACACATCATAATTAAAATCCCAAAAATTAAGGACAAAGAGAGAATCTTAAAGGCAGCAAGAGAAAAGCAAATGTTACCTACAAAGGAGTTCCCATAAGGCTTCAGCTTATTTCACATCAGAAATTCTACAGGCCCAAAGGGAAAGGCATGAAGTACTCAAGGTAATGGAAAGCAAGGATCTGAAATCAAGATTACTGTATCCAGCAAGGCTATCATTCAAAATAGATGATCAAATAAAGAGCTTCCCAGAAAAAAAAAAAAGGCTAAAGGAGTTTGTTACCACCAAGCCAGCATTACAATAAATGCTAAAGGGACTGCTGTAATGAGAAGTAGAAACAGAGAGAGAAATTTAGGCATATGAAATTAAAATGGCAATAAATATGTACCTGTCAATAATAACCCTAAATGTAAGTGGGTTAAATTCTCCAATCAAAAGGCATAGGGTAGCTGAATGGATACAAAAATATGACCCAACAATAGGCTGTCTACAAGAGACCCAACTAAGAACAAAAGACACACACAGGATGATACTGAAGGACTGGGAAAAAACTTTCCATGCAAATGGAAAAGAAAAAAAAAGAAGCTGGAGTAGCAATATTCATATCCTACAAAATAGACTTCAAAATGAAGGCTATTACAAGAAACAACAAAGGTCACTACATGATACTAAAGGGATTGATCTAACAAGAGGATATAACACTGATAAACATGTATGCACCCACTATAGGAGCATATAAATGTATAAAAAGCCTTCTGGAGGACTTTAACAGAGAGATCGACAACAATACAGTCATAGTAGGGGACTTTAACACCCCTTCTGACTTCACTAGATAGCTCTTCCAGACAAAGACTTAACAAGGAAACAGTGACTCTAAAGGACACATTGTATCAGATGAATTTAATTGACACTTATAGACCATTTCACTCTAAAGCAGAAGAATATACATTCTTCTCAAGTGCACATGGATCATTCACAAAGATAGACTACATGTTAGGACAAAAAACAAGTCTCTACAAGTTCAGGAAGATTAAATCATATCAAGCATCTTCTCAGATCACAGAGGAACAAAATTAGAAATCAACTACAGTAAAAACACCCCAAAACATTCAAACACATGGAGGCTAAATAGCATGTTATTAAAAAACTAGAGACCTGGTGCACAAAATTCGTGCACTTGAGGGGGATCCCTCAGCCTGGCCTGTGCCCTCTCGCAGTCTGGGAGCCCTGGAGGGATGTCCAACTGACAGCTTAGCGAGCCTATGCCAGTGGTTGGCAAACTGTGGCTCGCGAGCCACATGCGGCTCTTTGGCCCCTTGAGTGTGGCTCTTCCACAAAATAACATGTGCAGGAGCGCACATACAGTGCAATTGAAACTTTGTGGCCCATGCGCAGAAGTCGGTTTTCGACTCTCAAAAGAAATTTCAATCGTTGTACTGTTGATATTTGGCTCTGTTGACCAACAAGTTTGCCGACCACTGGCCTAGGCCGTCAATCAGACATCTTTAGCATTGCCACGGAGGCGGGAGAGGCTCCCACCACTGCCGCTGTGCTCGCCAGCCGTTAGCCCGGCTTCTGGCTGAGTGGCACTCCCCTTATAAGAGTGCACTGACCACCAGGGGGCAGCTTCTGCATTGAGTGTCTGCCCCCTGGTGGTCAGTGCGCATCATAGTGACTGGTCATTCCACCATTTGGTCATTTGCATATTAGCCTTTTATTATGTCGGATACCCTGTAGATGAGGCCCCCTAGAACCATAAGAAATGCAAAAAATTCGCTGTTAACTCATTCTCGAATTGCCCCCACTTAAAATCAAATTGCCCTTCCCCCCTGTGGGGCGTGTGCTGCACATTGGGAACCACTGGGCTTGACACTTTTCCTCTCAGACCTTCATTTCTGAAAACATACGCATATACCATGGGAACTGTAATCTCTTCTCTGCCTACCTCACTGGGTTGTCATGAGGAGGTTCTGAGCTAATAAACCTAGAAATGTTTCATCAAGTAAGTGATGTCTAAACGGGAAGGGATTGTTATTTTTAAGCCCATGGGTACCCTCACAGGTAGCAGGTGCTGATTAAGGGAGGAGGGCATGATGGTTTCCTGGGACTGTAGGTATGGAAGCTTTGCAGAGGGTTCCACAGCCTTGGAGGTGCAGGCTCTGGCCAGCAGTCCTGTAGTGGTGGATCTGGCAGGGGGTGGGGCATTAGGGGGGCACTAGTGGGGCAGCGAGGCCGAAGGGAAAGTAACTGTCAAACCTTCCTGCTTGGCGTCATTCTTTAAATTGTACGTGGCTGTTTCGCAGCTATACCTGCTCAAGGCAGGGCTCCGATCTCCTGGAACAGGGTGGGGTCCGGGCCAGGGCGGAGCAAGGAAGGCTAGGAGGGTGGGTTTAGCCGCGTCCCCAGCAAGGTTCAGTGCTGCTGCTGTAGGGGAGAAGGGTCTGACCCTGGGGGGGCCACTCAGGCCTTACTCCACCCAGGTCTGGAGTTGCAGGGAGGAGAGGCGTGCCCGGCCCCAGGGGAGGGGGCCTGGCAGTGGCAGGCTGTGGGCCCCAGGGGCACTGATGGGTGGTCACCAGCGTGCTATTGTTGTGGGAGCTCTTGGCAGGGGTGGCGGGGGAAGAGATCAGGAGTTGGAGGTGCAGGCTGCAGCTACCCTCGAGTCTGGGTCTTCTCCCCTTCTGGTCAGCCTCCCCGTCCCCCCAGGGGTGCAGGGGGATTGGAAGAGCTCCCCATGGCCACTTCCTCTTCCTTCTTTGCAGTCCAGGCTCCTGTCAGGCAGTCTCCTCAGACCCCCTGGAACTTGGCTTCGGCCACCCGCCCCCTGCTGCATGTGCATCAATATGCAAATAGGTCATTATGGGGACAGCATCACAGATAAATTAGCATATTACCTCTTTATATGTATAGATGAATGGGTTATCAACAAGGTCAAGAAAGAAATAAAAAACTTCCTGGTAACAAATGAAAATGAACACACAACAACCCAAATCTCTGGGACACAGCAAAAGCAGTCCTGAGAGGGAAGTTCACGGTACTATAGGCATACCTCAAAAAAAAACAAGAAAAATCATCTATAAACTATTTAACCCTATAACTTGAAGAACTGTAAAGAGCCCTAACTGGTTTGGCTCAGTGGATAGAGTGTCAGCCTGTGGACTGAAGGGTCCCAGGTTCAATTCCAGTCAAGGGCATGTACCTTGGTTGCAGGCACATCCTTAGTAGGGGGTGTGCAGGAGGCAGCTGATTGATGTTTCTCTCTCATTGGTGTTTCTAACTCTCTATCCTCTCCCTTCCTCTCTGTAAAAAAATCAATAAAATATATTTTTAAAAACAGAACTATAAAGAGAACAACAAGAAAAGCCTAGAGTAAGTAGAAGAAACTAAATAGTAAAGCTTAGAGCAGAAATAATAACATGGACTCTGAAAAAAAAAAAAAGCCACACAAAAAAATATCAACAAAGCCAAGAGCTACTTCTTTGAAAGGATAAACAAAATTGATGAACTGTTAGTCAGACTCATTAAGAAGCAAAGAGAGAGGACCCAAATAAATAAAACCAGAAATGAAAGTGGAGAAGGCACCACTGATACCACAGAAATACAAAGGATTGTAAGAAAATACTATGAACAATTATATTCCAACAAGCTGGACAATGTGGATGAAATGGACAAATTCCTAGAAAAATATAATCTCCCAAAAATGAATCATGAAGAATCAGAAAACCTGAATAGGCCAAAAAACAACTGATAAAATAGAAGCAGTAATAAAATCCCCCAGCAAACAAAAGCCCAGCTCTGGTTGGCTTCACAGGGGAGTTTTACCAAACATTCAAAGAACAACTACCTGATACTCCTCAAAATATTCCAAAAAATCCAAGAGAAAGGGATACTTCCAGACTTTTTTTATGATGCCAGCATTATTCTAATTCCAAAACCAGATAAAGACATTATAAAGAAAGAAAATTACAGGCCAATATCACTGATGAACGTGGATGCTAAAATTCTTAGCAAAATATTAGCAAATTGGATCTGGCAATATATTAAAAAGAGCATTCACCATGACCAAGTGGCACTTATTCCAGGGATGCAATGCTGGTACAATATTTGCAAATCAATAAACGTGATAAGTAACATCACATAAACAAATTGAAAGACAAAAATCACACGATCATATCACTAGATAAAGAAAAACCATTCAAAAAAATCCAACACTCACTTTTGATAAAACTCTCAGCAAAGTGGGAATAGAGGGAGCATATCTCAATATGATAAAGGCCATATACGACAAAGCTACAGAGAACATACTCAATGGGCCAAAACTAAAACTATTTTCCCTAAGAACAGGAACAAAACAGGGATATCTGCTTTCACCACTCTTATTACTCAACATAGTACTGGAAGTCCAAGCCACAGTGATAAGATAAGAAGAAGAAATAAAAGGCATCCAAATTGGAAAGGAGGAAGTAAAACTCTCATTATTCACAAATGACATGATATTGTACACAGAAAACCCTAAAGACTCCACCAAAAAAACATACCAGATTTAATAAATGAATTTGGCAATGTAGTAAGCTACAAAATCAACACTCAAAAATCAATCACTTTCTTTATATACACCAAAAATGAATTCTCAGAAAGAGAAACTAAACAAACAATCCTATTGACCATTGCAACAAAAAAATTAAGATACTTAGAAATAAACTTAACCAAGGAGGCAAAAGACCTGTACTTAGAAAACTATAGGATGTTGAAAAAAAGAGACAGAAGAAGATATAAACAGGTGGAAGAATATAGCGTGCTCATAGATTGGTAGAATCAACATCATTAAAATGTCCATATTACCCAAGGCAATCTACAGATTCAATGCAGTACCTATTAAAATATCAATGGCATATTTCACAGAGCTAGAACAAATATTCCAAAAATTTATATGGAATCAAAAAAGACCCCAAATAGCTATAGTAATCCTGAGAAAGAAAAACAAAGTTGGAGGAATCATAATACCAGATTTCAGGTTATACTACAAAGCCACCATAATTAATACAGCCTGGTACTGACACAAGAACAGGCATATAGACCAATGGAACAGAACAAAAAGCCCAGAAATTGGCCCACACCATTACAGTTAATTAATATTTGACAAAGGAGGCAAGAGCATACAAGGAGTGAAGAGAGTCTCTTCAATAAATGATATTGGGAAAATTAGACAGATACATGCAAAAGAATGAAACTAGACCATCAACTTACACCATACACAATAATAAACTCAATATAGATAAAAGACTTAAATGTAAGTAGTGAAACCATAAAAATCCTAGAAGAAATCATAGGCAGCAAAATCTCAGACATCTCTCACAGCAATATGTTTATGGATACATCTCCTAAGGCAAAGGGAACTAAGGAGAAAACAAACAAATGGGACTACATCAACAAAATGAAAAGGGAGCCCACTGTATGGGAGAACATATTTGGCAATGATACATCTGATAAAGGATTAACATCCAAAATATATAAGGAACTCATCCAACTTAACAAAAGGTAGGCAAACAATCCAATTAAAAAATGGGCAAAAGATCTAAAAAGTCACTTCTTCAAAGAAGACACACAGATAGCCAAGAGACATGAAAAATGTTCAAAGTCAAGGATCATCAGAGAGATGCAAATTAAAATGACAATGAGGTATCACATCACACCTGTCAGAATGGCTACCATCAACAAATCAACAAATGATAAGTGTTGGAGAGGATGTAGAGAAAAAGGACCCTTAGTGCACTGCTGGTGGGAATGCAGACTGGTGCAGCCACTATGGAAAACAGTATGGAGTTTCCTCAAATAATTAAACATGGAACCGCCATTTTACCCAGTGATCCCACTTCTAGGAATATATCCTAAGAAACCCCAATCACTAATCAGAAAGAATGTATGCACACCTATGTTCATAACAGCCCAATTTCCGATAACTAAGATCTGGAAACAGCCCAAGTGCCCATCAGGAGATGATTGGATAAAAAAGCTGTGGTACATTTATACCATGGAATACTATGCAGCAGTAAAAAAGAAGAATCTCTTACCCTTTGAGACAGTGTGGAGGGACCTGGAGAGTATCATGCTAAGTGAAATAAGTCAGTCAGAGAAAGAAAAGTATCACAGAATCTCACTCATATGTAGAATCTAAGTAACAAAATAAACTGAAGAATGAATGGAGTGGATCCAGAGACATGGAAGCATGGAACAGAGTGCCAAATCTCAAAGGGAAGGTGGGGGAGGTTGGGTGGGTGGAAAGTAATCAACCAAAGACTTTGTATGCATATATGCATAACCCATGGACACAGACATAGGGTGCTGAAGGCCTGGGGTGGGGTGCAAGGCAGGCTGGAGTGGGTCAATGGGTGAAAAAATGGGACATATGTAATACTTTCAACAATAAAGATTTATTAAAAAACAACAGAAATAGAAAACAAAATAATAATGGAAATAATAACAATTATAATAAACTGTTTTTAATTGGTCCATTTTACCTAGAACTGAATTTTCAATTTTCTCAAACAGCATAAATTGCATTATCAATAGACCTTAATTAGAGCAGATCCCTGAATAACATCATTTCATTCAAAATAATCCTATCTAATAAAAGAGTAATATGCAAATTAACCATCACTCTGATACACCCACCAGCCATGCCCACCAGCCACGCCCACCAGCCAATCAGGAGCGAATATGCAAATAAACCCAACCAAGATGGCTACGGCCACAGAGAGCAGGAGGGAGGCTTGGGTTTCCCCGGCAATGGAGGAAGCCAAGCTTTCCGCACACCCTGGCCGGCCCAGGCCTCTGCTTAAGGCTACAAAGTTTCAATTATAGAAGATACATAAATCCAAAAAAAATGGCTGCTGCCTCGGAGCAAGCAGAAGGCTTGGCTCTGTCCAGGCTACAAAGTTTCAATTGTAGAAGATAAATAAACCCCAGATAACAGGACCTCCGCTTGGGTCGCCAGGGGGCATGGCCGGCCTGCAAACCACCACCGGCCCCTCACCCAGGCAGCCTCACACCCCAAGGGAACCCCCACCCTGATCCGGGACACCCTTCAGGGCAAACCAGCTGGCCCCCACCCGTGCACCAGGCCTCTATCCTATCTAATAAAAGAGTAATATGCAGATTGACCATCACTACAACACACAAGATGGCTGTCCCCATGTGGTCAAAGATCCTGCCCCCATGTGGACAAAAGATGGCCACCACAAGATGGCCAGCAGGGGAGGGCAGTTGGGAGGGACTGGGCCTACAAGGGAGGGCAGTTGGGGGCAATCAAGCCTGCAGGGGAGGGCAGTTAGGGGTGACCAAGCCGGCAGAGGAGGGAAGTTGGGGGGGACCAGACCTGCAGGGGAGGGCAATTGGGGGGGACCAGGCCTGCAGGGGAGGGGAGTTAGGGGTGACCAGGCCTGCAGGGAAGGGCAGTTAGGGGAAAACAGGCTGGCAGGGGAGCAGTTACGCATCAATCAGGCTGGCAGGGGAGTGGTTAGGGGGTGATCAGGCTGGCAGGCAGAAGTGGTTAGGGGCAATCAGGAAGACAGGCAGGTGAGCAGTTTGGAGCCAGCAGTCCTGGATTGTGAGAGGGATGTCTGACTGCCCATTTAGGCCCAATCCCAGGGGCCTAAACGGGCAGTCAGACATCCCTCGAGGGTTCCCAGATTGGAGAGAGTGCAGGCTGGGCTGAGGGACACCCCATCCCCTGTGCACGAATTTCATGCACTGGGCCTCTAGTTTCATTATAACATTGGTGAGGTATCTTAGGAAACTGACTCTTATTTATATCAATTAGCTTATGGTAAATTTGGTTTTGTTATACATCGTTTTGTTCAAAGTTGCAGGACCTATCAAGGTTAAGTGAGAAATTACTATATAAGAAATTAAATTCATTGATAAGCAAGTGCTTGTCTCCTACAGTCAAGTATTAATCAGATATTGGACCTTTGTCAAGTGAACTGAAAGTTTTGTCTACATTCTATGTGAGGCAGCAATGGACATACTCCTCAGGATCAGGAGTATGGCTTGTGTCCTGCAGAGATGTACTGAGCTGATGTGGTCTTACTGAACCATGCCCTTGGTGCTGAACTGAGTCTGTTCCAAGGAAGAAAAGTTTGTGTTTTTCGCTTGTTTATTTGTTTTCTAATTCTCACCAAGGAAACTGATGGGTCAGCAGTGTCCCTACAGGAGGCAATGATTCTTGGAGATTGGAAACCTATTTGGACTGCTTATAAACATAATCATCTTAGTAGTATCATTATGTGTCAGTGAAAGGTGAGTCCTTGGGGTTCTTCTTCATCTATGTGCCTACCACACATATTCCTCATGTGCTCTTGTATAACAATGTCTTTTAAAATTGTATTTTCCTGGGGAAAACACAATCATTTATTTTTCATTATATTTATTCTTCTAAGCTTTTATATTGAAACTAGAGGCCCGGTACAAGAAATTCATGCACGGGGAAGAGGGGTCCCCTCAGCCCAGTCTGCACCCTTTCCAATTTGGGACCCCTCAGGGGATGTCCTAAACTGGCAGTTGGACATCCCTCTCACAATCTGGGACCACTGGCTCCTAACTGTTCACCTGCCTGCCCACTTGATCGCCCCTAACTGCCCCCACTGCTGGCATAGTCACCCCCAACTGCTCCATGCCACCAGCCTGGTCACCCCTAACTGCCCCCCCTGCTGGCCTGGTTGCCCCTTACTGCCACCCCTGCCAGTGTGGTTGCCCCCAATTGACCCCCCTTCCAGTCTGGTCGCCCCTCACTGCCCTTCTCTGCCAGCCTGGCCGCCCCCAACTGCCCCCTCATGCAGCCTGCTACCCAGTCATTTGGTCGCCCCTCACTAACCCCCCTGCCGGCCTGGTCACCCCATGCAGCCTGCTGCTCAATCGTTTGGTTGCTCCTCACAAACCCCCCTGCCAGCCTGGTTGCCCCACACATCCTGTTCGGTTGTCCGTTCAGTTGTTTCGGATTCAACGGTCGCTTAGCAATAGATAGATGATAGATAGATGATAGATAGATAGATAGATAGATAGATAGATAGATAGATAGATAGATACTCCTTTAGAACTTGGATTAATGGCTTGGTAACAGAACTGTATCTCAGCATTTGCCCTCACAGTTTTTATTGTCTAAAGAGATACCTTCTAAATATGGCCACATTTACCTGACAGATATTTATAAGATCTAATTATCATTTTTTCATGAATTGGGAATAAACCAAATGAACATATTACTCTAGAAATCTTTCTGACATTTTCAAAACCTGTATCTTTTGTTTATTTTGGTTCTTATTTATTGATTTACTGTGGACAATTCTGATCTTTACTTGAAACTCTCATTTCCCAATTGCCTATATTTTAAAGTTCTCGTGCAAACAGAAAAATAACAATCACTCTAGAGGGGCAAACATTCTGCAAGGGTCATAGACAAAATATATTTCTCTAAAAAGGAAAATGAACTATGTCTGCAGATGATGCTTTGTCTGATGATCTGTTCTGCCAGGATCTGATTTAAGTTACATGTCCTTTTTACCTCTTTGATTTTATTTTTCACTTTGTTAGTCCTTAAAAGTTTCTAAAATTTGTACTTTATGGCTCCTAATCTTTTGGTATTCCAACTGACCAGGTTTATGAAGAAGGATTAAAATCCACACATACATGCAGATTGCATGCAGACCCATTGAGAAGATATTGCTTGTAGATTATGTATTTATAATTTATTCGGAAAAGCTTTTTGTCACAGTACACATGGAGCAATAGCACCAGCATCTCAATATTCTTCCCAAATCAGCCCAGATCTAAACAGAGAATATAACTGAGCATGCAGCAAGTCTCTCAAATAATTAAGCTACTTACTGGTGCTAAAATATTTGAAATTCAATTATCTTTGTCACAGGGATTATGAGGCCTGTTATGAAGGCAGGAAGAAGTAATATCTTTTTCATCCTGACTCTTTAGACCTTTTCATTATTGTTGTATTTTTTTTAATCTTCTCTGGAGGATATTTCTCCCATTGATTTTTAGAGAGAATGGAAGGAAGGGAGGGAGAGAGAGAGAGACATCAATGTGAGAGAGACACATCCATTGGTTGCCTCCTGCATGTGTTCTAATTGGGGCTGAGGATTGAAGTGCCCTTGATTGGGAATCGAACCCATGACTCTTCACTGTGCAGGTCAATGCTCTAACCACTGATACACAGTGTCCAGGTCTATTGTATTTTTAAATGACTTTCTATTGTGGAGGATTTTCTACTCTAAATTACCCTTTAACTGATGATTTTGTAGGGCATTTGGTTTTCTGATTGGTTTCTTTAAGGATTTTGTGGGTTTGCCTTTCTATATACAAAGCATATGAAGAATTTGGGTTCTGGTTCTAGAAAGCTATCAATCAGAAAACAGTGAGCAGAGACACCTTTTGTTTTCAATAATCCTATGACTACAGTAATTCTGTTGAAGATATTTAGTGTTTTTACCCTCTTCAGAGTTATATATCCACTGGACTGGAGGTTTGGTCTTCTTTAGTAGAAACATCAAGACTATGAAACACAATGAATTCCTTTATCCTGTAAAGTTTATTTACTGTGCATTTACTGTGAAAACACTGGAAAGGCAATCTGAAGCCAACTCTGAGTTGTTACCTTTATGAGGTTACAATCCAGTGAAAGATTTACACATTAATCAGTACTTGCAATGTCTAAGAATTGACTCGATGAAGGAAATGATTTCCATGAAGGTGAAAGTGCTGACGAGTCTAAGGTCAGGAAAGTCTTTCTCAGGAATTAGGAGAAGGAACTCACAGTTAGTGGGGCGTGAAGAGCATTCTAGGCCTAGGGAAGAGCCAGTGCAAAGGTTCTCATATGGAAGGAACATGGCTTCTTGTGATGAAGAAGAAAAACAAGGGATGAAAAAGTTACCCCCAAAATAACTCTTTTTCTGTCCAAAACCCAATTAGAAGAAATTAAATATAGAAAAGTATCATGAGAAGAAGAAACTTGTTAATTTTCATAGACTTCTAATTATAGGATCAGATAGATATCCATCTGTAAGAGCTTTATGAATTTTGATTTGTTCAAATGCTGCATCAACTTGATTTAGTAAACGTTTTATTTCAACAGACTTTGTTGCTTTGACTTTGTGATTGTTAAAGTGCATTTCAACTCCCACACTTAACTCTGAAGTTGCTACTCTTAACAGTTTGTCATACACGTCAATCTAAAACTAAAAGCTAAATCAATTTTATTTAATCTATTTGCTCAAGAATTTACCATCAAAATAAAGTGTAAAAAGTTCTGTTTCCACATCTTCTCATATTTTATTTTCTCTCTTTAATTATATTCTACTAAATATTCTCATCTACCAAATTTGCCTTCAGTTTTCACATGATGTTTCTGCTAGTGACTCTGCTTTATTGAGCCTACTACTTATTATGACTATGTCCTATTAGCTTACATCATCATAGAGGGAAGGAATGTTTCCAACTCATTTTGTTGTCCCGGCTGCTTACCACAGTGCCTGAAACATGTTGGATGTTTAATGAACACACATTTTCTTTTTCAGAAATGTCAGTGAGAACACTTCCTTCTTTCTACCTTTTTTGGGGGCAGGTATTTAAAGGCAAGGATTTGTTTTTAGTTTATGCATTTTACTTACTCAGACTAGTATCTGGCCCAGGGGTGGGCAAACTTTTTGACTCGAGGGCCACAATGGGTTCTTAAACTGGACCGGAGGGCCGGAACAAAAGCATGGATGGAGTGTTTGTGTGAACTAATATAAATTCAAAGTAAAGGAGCGGAGGGGAGAGCAAGAGAACCCTCCACTCTTTTGGCTCCGCGGGCCGGATAGAACAGCCGAACGGGCCGGATCCGGCCTGCAGACCGTAGTTTGCCCACGGCTGATTCTGGCCTGTAGTAGGCATAAAATAATATGCACTGAATTAATGATTTAATTAATTTAATGTTAATATTTTCTAAATCATTATATATTAGTTCAGAAAACTTGAATATTGATAGTAATACAACAAAATATAAAAAATTAAGGCAAAAGCTAAAATGACATGCAATTTACTTTCAAATCGTTTCCTAGAATTTAGCAAATGCTATGTACTATGCAACTTATCAGTATTGCTATACAAATCTTATATAGTAGATGTTATTGTTGAATGATTAAAATACCTGAATAAGTAATATTTTAACTAAAGACTATACTGCTATCAGATCCTTAAGTGACTACATTTACTGATAATGCTGGCTATGGTCCAAGTGCAAAATATCTAGGTTATTAAATGTACTTGTTAGCATTTTAATCTGCTAATTATTATCAAAAGAAAAAGTCGTTGATATTTCAAGAGTTATTGCCAATCATTGCTATTAAGGTGTGCTACACTTCTTTTTCTTGCCATAAATAAATATATAATTGCATAATGCTATGACAGCAGAAATTAAATAAATATTATCATTTAAATATAATAACTTTGCATGGAATAGTGGCCCATGCTGGGTAAAGATAGCTCAAGAATCCCTATATCATGAAAATCACTATTACCTTACATACAGAACTCTGTAGTCTTTTAGGTAATGCAATCAGGATGCTCACCAGAATGTATAAAAAATAGATTGATTCATAAGAAGTTCTAGGCTGTTTGGTTCAAGCTCTAATCTAAAACCAGTGAAAAATGATTTCTTGCAGAACGCATACTCTGATATCTCAATTTTCTAACTTTAGAAATTTAACACATAGGAATAAAAAATGTTTTAAGGTGATATTAATCAATTGCAAAGTTAAAGAATTTTTTTGTATTTTGTCAAGTGAAAATACTATCTACACTAATAAAAGAGAAAGATGCAAATTGACTGTACATTCATGACGACCACCAGCCAATCAGGACTGACTATGCAAATTAACTCAACAAAGATGGATGGTTAATTTGCATATGCAGGCGCAAAGTGGCCAGGGATGGGGTGACGACGCAGGTGTTCCACACCACCCCAGCAGCTCCAGGCCCCTGGGCAGCATGGGCAGCTCCAGGCCGGAGCAAAGGCAGAAAGGCAGCTCCTGGCCAGAGGGAAGGCGTTGCGGGCAGGCCCATTCTTGCATGAATCTTCATGCATCAGGCCTCTAGTCCTATATAATAAAAGCCTAATATGCAAATTGTACCCTTGGGCAGTTGTTCACCTGGGAGTTCGACCGCTCACTATGATGTGCGCTGACCAAGAGGGGGTGGCGTGGAACATGGTGGGCATCGGCGAAGCGGCACTGACTGTGGGTGGCAATGGAGGCGCTACAGACCCTGATGGGCCCCAAAGAGACCAGGACCATGGCGGGATGGTGGAGCAGGTGATCAGGCAGCCCCAGGTCAAGGCAGGTGGGAGCAGGGGCCTGGTTGCCCCACCAATTGCCCTGCAGATGCAGACAGTGACCAGCTGCAGCGGTGGGGGGCAGGGCCACCACCCAGCTCCCAGACACCGAGGGAGCCAGGCGGGGAGCCAGGCCCCAACCAATCACCCCGCAGATGGCAACCAGTGGCCAGCAGCCTCTGATCACCAGATTAGGGCTGGACCCTGGGTTTGGATGGGGATCTGGGGGTGGGTGGTGGCAACCAACCTCCCATGGTGTCCAGGCTAGGGGCTGTGACCTCTTGCGGGCTACCTGGGGGCAAGGGTGACGGGGATGAGGGTGGGGTGAGAATGTGGGGTGTCATCTGAGCTCATTCTCACTTCCCCTGCTACCCTCCCCTGGGATTCCAGGGCTCATGTGCCTGGGAAGCCCCACGCTCATGTGCCAGGTGCTCGCAAGAAGCTCACCCCACACCCACACAACCTCTTCTGGTTGAACTGGGCCACAGCCACCAGGGTTCACAGGGGCTGGTTAGGCTCCCTGTGGGTTTGTGCAGGAGCTGGTCTGTAAGGCCAGCTGGGAGAGAGTGCGCTGCCCAGCTGGTTTCCATGCATCTAGCCACACTCACCACATCTCCAAGTGGAGCCTCGGGTGCCATGACTCAGGCAAAGGGGGGCATGTTGGGGCCCAGGTACTGCCCAGGGCACAGAGGTCAGATGGGACCTGACCTTCCACACCACATGCTTGAGCTTCAATTGCCGACCAGGCCTAGGTACTCCACTCATGCACATATTTCATGCACCGAGCCTCTAGTTAAAAAGACAACTGGAGGATTTACAGGGTAAATTAAGATTGTTGGTAGAGTATTAAATTTGACAGTAAAATAATAATCAAGTTGTCAGATTAATTTAAATAGGCTAATTGAAATAAGTGAATATTCAAGAAAATTTAATTGTACTGGACAAAAAGCTGTTCCTAATGTGGTAACTAAAATTTCTATTGGTAGTTCATCTCATGGTAAAATTCCTGAACATGCAATGAAACTAAAGCAGTCATATTTTTGTCAAAAAATTAAAATTTAAAGTCATCAAGACTGCATTATAAAAGTTACAAAAGCCTCCATTAATCAAAAAAGGGGTGATAGAAGGGTAATATCATGTAAGGAAAAATATCCTATAAGTAAATTACATCTAGAAAACTTTTACTTTACAAAATTAGTTTTCATTTGTAATGCTAACAGCAAGACACCCATGAAAAACACACATGGTGTCTAAATAAGACAAAGGAAAATCGTTTGGGCAAAAATAAAAAGGATCCCAAATCAATTATATAGAAAAGATTCCTTTATTAACTTTTGGTAGAGAATATGTTTGTATATTTTCAGAAAACAACTCCAAGACCATGTGGATTCCTGCAACAGAGAGGAATTGACAGGTCTGCTCCAACCACGAAGACAAGAGGAGAAACAGTCCAGAGATGGAAGACGCTGATGACGCCTTGCCACGCTAGCACTCAGCAGCTGTGTGACGCAGCAAGTTGCCTAGGACCAAACCAGAGAGGGTCGGACCTGCATTGCCACCATGTGCCCACCATCCAGATATCATTGCTGACATGTACACATAAGGAACTCTTTGACATTGAAATGGGGACTCAGAACTGTTGGACATGGAAATTGGGACTCCAACATTTTTTGTTATTATATGTTTATTTCTAGTCTGCAGAGGCAAGATTTTTTAAAGAAATGAAATGGGGAAAAAATAGATACAGAGGCAAAGAAGCATTGAACAGACTGTCAAACTACAGTGGGAAGGCAGAGGAGGTTGCGGAGGGGGGGTGCTGTAAGAGATCAACCGAAGGACTTGTACGCATGCATGTAAGCATAACTAATGGATAAAAAACACTGGGGGGAGGAGGCAGGTAAAGGCATGTACTGGGGGGAAGGGGAGGCCGGGGGAAGGTCAATGGGGAAGGAAAAAAAAAAGGAGACATATGTACTACTATTTGTAATACTTCAAACAATTAAAATAATAATAATAAATAAATAAATAAATAAATAAATAAATAAATAAAAAGACAACTGGGACAATATGAATACTGAGTAGATTTGTATGATATTAAGAAAGTAATGTTTTCTTTATATAAATGTCATAACGACATTCTTGCTGTGTTTTTAAAATGATTCATTTGTTTTAGTAATTCACACTAACATATTTACAAATACAATCTTACCTAATAATAAACATGTAAATTGACCGTACCTCTGCTACACCCACAGCCAATCAGAGTGAGTATGCAAATTAACCCAACAAAGTTGGCAGTTAATTTGCAAACATACCTGGGTCCCAGGAACCTCCTCAGCACCCAGGTCACTCCCAGCCAGCCATCGGAGTCGGGGGGGTGGGGGAGGCTGAGCCTGCAATTGGAGGGGCGGCGGGGGTTGTTCCCCACTTCCCAAGCCTAAAGCTTGGGATGGAGGCTTTAGGCTTGGGAAGGGGCCAAGCCTGCGACCAAAATGCAGACCATCTGGAAGTCAGCGCTGGGTTGCCCAGCTGCAGCCTGGTGACCCAGCACTGACTGCCCAGGTGGCTGAGACCCAGAAAGTGAGTCAGGGTCTAATCTGCAGCCTCAGTGGAAGCTGTTGATCAGTGTACTTACCTCTCTCTTTCTCTCCCTCTTTCTCTCTGATCTTTGCCAGCAGCCAGGCTTCTCTCGGCCTCTGTGGGGGCTGCTTCTAAGCCCCGGCTCTTTGATCAGGCCCAGAGATAGGCCTGAAGATGCTGACTGGCATAGGAACCGACCAATCAGAACCAAAAGTGGGTGCTATGGGGAGCCAATGGCTGTCTAAGAGTAGGAGCTTTTGATGCTGACTGGCATAGAAACTAACCAATCAGAACCATATCTGGGTGCTATGAGGAGCCAATGGCTGCCTAGGAGGTGAAGCTTTTGATGCTGACTGGCATAGGAACTGACCAATAAGAACCAAATCTAGGTGCTGTGGGGAGCCAATGGCTGCCTAGGAGGAGAAGCTTTTGACGCTGGCATAGGAACCGACCAATCAGAACCAAATTGGCCAGCAGAGGAGGGCAGTTAGGGGCAACATCAGGCCTGCAGGAGAGGGCATTTAGGGGTGATCAGGCTGGCAGGCAAAGGCAGTTAGGGGCTATCAGGCAGGCAGGTAGGTGAGCAGTTAGGAGCCAGTGGTCCCAGATTGTGAGAGGGATGTCTGTCCTGCAAGGGATCCCCAATTGGAGAGAGTGCAGGCTGAGTTGAGGGAACCCCCCCTCCGTGCATGAATTTTGTGCACCGGGCCTCTAGTCCTATGATATTTGAGATTGGTTTCACAATGATTCAGTAAGAGAATGGGGAGGAATAGGTATTGGTATGAATAAAACAATATTGGTGCTGAGGCAATAATAATTAAAACTAGGTGATGGGTTCATGAGGTTCATTATAGTATTTTTTCTTCTTTGTCTGTCTTTACTTTCCTATAATAATAATTTAAAACAAAAAACAGAAGCAACATTCTCTTATGTATGACAGAGAAGACTGAGTAAGAAGAAAAGTAAAGATAAATAAAAAATTAAATCAACCTACAGAGAGCTTTCTCTTCTCAACTTATATTGCATATAGTAAGAAAACTACCACTTTGGGGCAAATATTTTTATATTTCTTCTGTCATTTTTTTCTGCCAAACTATATTTTCAGTTAATTAAAGAAAGCTACTTGCTCTTAAAATACATTGTGTCTTCTACATTATGTAAAAGCAAAAACCATATACTTAGTATTGAAAAGTACTATTTAATTTATTAATTTTTTAACTAGAAGATGTAAAGTAAAATAGAAATTTCTGCTTTCCATAACCATAATATGCAAATTAAAACTCAGGACAATATCAGTGAATGAATACATTAAGCAGATGAAAACTCTGCTTGAATATTGATAGTAATACAAAAAACAACCCCAAACTACCACAAACCACAAAGTGGTAAACAACAGGAATCTCAAAAAGAAGAGAGTTGTTCAAAGAAAGAAATATAAGCACAATAAGAGAATATTAAGTGTAGGACACAAAGAGATGACAACAAAATATTATTGGAGAAATTGAAAAAAGAATATATAATTCCCTCTACATGCCAGGCACTGTTATAAAAATTAGTTCTAAAAGAGCAAATAAAACAAAATTTCTGTCATCATGGAACCTATTCTTTTGGCTTTATTGAGGTATAATTAACAAAGTTATTTAGTAACTTTCCTTAATCATTTTATAATGAAAAACAAAATATAAAGTAAGATATTTTAAAAATACATCATTGAGAAAGTTTTAAGATCTTTTAAAAATACAACATGATAAGATTTAATATGTTTATACATTGTGAAAGGACTCTCAAATCATATTAACACATCCATTACCTCACATATTTACTTTATTGTCCCCTTTGGTGAGATACTGTACATTTTACACTCTTAACAAATTTCAATTATACAACAATGTTATCTACCATGGTCACCATAGCATACATCCTCATACCTCATTCATTTTAGGACTGACAGTTTGTGCACTTTTATAACCTCTCCCTCTTTCCCCCAACCTCTTGCAACGACCTTTCTACATTCAGTTTGTATAAGTTTGACTTTTTAAAATATTTTATATATACTAGTATGTGATACCATTCAGTGTTTGTCTTTCCCTTTCTGGCTTATTTTATTTAACATAATGCCCTCCAAGTTCAACCATGTTCTTGCAAATGACAAGACTTCCTTCTTTTTAAAAGCTGAATATTTCAGATTGTGTGTGTGTGTGTGTGTGTGTGTGTGTGTGTGTGTATGTGTATGTTTATACACACATGCAATCACATATTCTGGATACATTCATCCATTGATGGACACTTTGGTTATTTTCATACCTTGGCTATTATGAATATGCTATAATGAACATGGGACTATAGATCCCTCTTTGAGATACGGTTTTATCTTCTTTGGTAAATTCTGAGAATTGGGATTGATGGATCATATAGTAGTTCTATTTTTAATTTCTTGGGGAACCTCCATACTGTTTTTCATAGTGGCTTTATCAGTTTCCATTCCAATCAACAGTGTATAATAGTTCCTTTTTCTCCATATTCTCATTAACATTCGTTATTTGTTGCCTTTTTTATAAGAGCCATCCTAATAGGTATAAGTTGATATATCTCACTGTGATTTGTGATTTTGGTTTGCATTTCCCTGATGATCAGTACCTGTTGGCCATTTATATGTCTTTTTTTAAACAAATATCGATTTGGGTTCTTTACTATTTAAAGTGGGTTATTTTCTCTACTATTAAGCATATGAGTTCCTTGTATATTTTAAGTATTAACCCTTTATTTTATATGTGGTTCAAAACTATTTTTTCCTATTCTGTAGGTTGCCTTTTTGTTGTTGTTGTTAATGATTTGTTATGCTGAGCAGAAGCTTTTTTTAGTTTGATATTTTTGTACTTGTTTAATTTTGCTGTTGTTGCCTTTGATTTGGGTGTCAAGTAAATTAAAAAAAAAACATTGCCAAAACCAATGTTAAGGGGCATATCCCCTATTTTTTATTCTAGGAGCTTTACAGTTTCAGGTCCTACCGTGTTTCCCCTAAAATAAAACATCCTCCAAAAATAAAACCTACTTACAGGTTTACTTCTGAGTGAAATATAAGGCATCCCCCGAAAATAAGGCCCCCAGGCTCTGTCTCAGAATGAAAATTAATTTACCGTATACTGGTCGCTAGGGCCGCCCCGACTGGCATCTAGCAACCAGTGACGTTACACGGAGACCTGACGTCACTGCTGTGTGGAGGCGGAGCGGAGGTCAGAGTGAGCGGTGAGCGCGGGGCGGGAGAGAGGAGGAGACTTTCACAGATGCGTGTGGAAGAACAGGAGGATTAGAGCGGACAGTACGCAGCGAAGGTGGTGAGTGCTGGTCTGTCTCTGGTGCTCGCAGCTGTCTTCATGATGGCTGAAAGTTCTCAGTCAGTGGCAGACCCTGCTCCAGCCCAGATCCAGGCCCCAGCAAGCCCAGTGACAGTCCCCAGGCAGGCCCCAGGGGGTGAATGTCTGATAAAGGGGTAGGGGGGATGTCTGGTGAAGGTGTTCAGTGGCACAGGGGTGGGGGGAGGGGGATCACTTAAAATGACACAGGAGGATCAGAGGGGGCAATCAAAATGACACAGGAGGATCAAAAGGGGTTACTAAAATGGTAATCCCCCCTCTGATTCTCCTGTGCCATTTTGATTTCCCCCTCTGATCCCCCCTGTGTCATTTTGAGTGATCCCCTCCCCCCACCTTGATACCCCAATTCCTTTTTTTTTACCCCTAGAGTGCAAAAGAAAAAGCTACTTCGTGGAGTACAAGAAAGGAATTGTGGAAGACTCTTGGGGCCAAAATCTTACTGCTTTCTGCAAAGAGAAGATGTTGAGTATCCGATTGGTCCGAAAATGGCGAGCAGAGTATGGTAACCTCATTGAACAAGTGGACAAGGGAAATGCTAAAAAGCACAAGTGTGGATCAGGTCGGCAACCATTATTTTCTGAGCTGGAAGACCTGATCTGTGAATGGGTTGTTGACAGGAGAGCAAAGGCTTTGGTTGTGAATAGGGCTCAGATTCAAGAATTTGCCCTTGCAATGGCACCACAGTTTGACATAGCCCCCGAAGACTTCAAAGCATCACAACACTGGCTGGATAATTTCCTTCAGCGAAGTGAACTGTCTTTAAGAAGATCTACAACATTGTTTAGGTTGGAAGATACTCAAGTTATTAAGCGAGCACTTGCATTCAAGTCCTTTATTGATGATGCTGACTTCCCTAAATACAATCTTTCCAACATGATTGCTATGGATGAAACTGCAGTGTTTATGGGCCAATCATCTCAAACAACAATTGAACAGCGGGGTGCCTCCTTAGCGTACATTCCCTCCACTGCTTACGGAAGTGCACGTGTTTCCTGTATTTTGGCAATTCGTCTGGATGGCACTAAAATCCCACCTTTAATCATTTCTAAGGGCAAGAAGGAAAAGATTGAACGTGTTTTTGGCGTTTTTATTCTTGAAACTGAAAAAGCCTGGGCCACACAAGCAGTTATAAGGAAGTGGGTCAATTTAATGCTGCCGTTTGTTATGCGAGGGAGCCAAAGAGGTCTGCTAGTCTGGGATGCAGCCAGCACTCACCACGCTAAAGACATGAAGACATTTCTTCACGAAAGAAAAATAGATCAGATAATGATTCCCGCAGGAATGACGGCCTATCTCCAGACTCTTGATATTGCAATAAACAAGCCATTCAAAGACAATTTGCGCATGGAAATTAATGACTACATTGAAAATAGAATGGAGAGAAATCAGCGTGGAAACTTTGTGAAACCTAAACTGCAAGAAGTTGTGACTTGGGTAAAGAATTCATGGGAGAAAATCACTGACAGCTGCATTGCAAATGCACTGTGAGCAGGCTACCTTGACAAGAAGTACTCATTTAAAGACAGTGCTATTGCTAAACATGAGAGATTTGGTCCACTGATTCTGAAAGAAATGGAGTCACAAGAAATTCCCCAGGAAATTCAGAAATTGGATTGTTATGATGATGTTCCAGAAGATGATGACATGATTGTCATTGAATAAATGCGTAAATTCTTGATACTGTAGGATTCACAGTTTGTCTGGTTTGTGTTGACAACTACTGTACTACCGTACCGTATACAGGTAATAAATTTCCTTTATTTTCATTTAACAATAAATGTGTACCGTATTCTTCTTCATGGAAAAATAAGACATCCCCTGAAAATAAGACCTAGTGTGTCTTTGGAGGCAAAAATTAATATAAGACACTGTCTTATTTTCGGAGAAACACGGTACATTAAAGTCTTTAATCTATGTTTAGTTAATTTTTGTGTATGGTGTAACAAGTGGCAGTGGTTCAGTTTCATTGTTTTGCATGAGACTGTCCAGATTTCCCACTACCATTTATCGAAGAGACTATTCTTCCCCCATTGTATATCTTGCCTCCTCTCTCAAAAATCAATTTACACTGTATGTGTGGGCAAATAACTGGGCTCTTCATCTGTTCCATTGATCTGTGTGTCTGTTTGTATGCCAACAGAACACTATTTTGATTACTGTAGCTTTGCATTATATTTAAAATCAGGAAGTGTGATGCTTTCAGCTTTTTTATTTCTTAAGATTATTTATCTGTCAAATATCACATAAACAATAAGTGTAGGAGTGAGGATCAATATTGTATCCTGATTATCAAAGACGTTCTCTTTTTCCTTTTGAGGTATTATTTTTTTGAAGGTGCCTCATTTGTCCATCTGCTCTATGCTAACATGTGTGCATGGTTTGTTTTCCTTTCTTCCATGTCAGCCTTGGGTGAGGGGGGCAAGAGGAGCAAAGTTGAAAAAATAGACCTAGCCATAGAGGGCCACACAAATGAAAACATTTTCAATAGTGGTGGTTCTACTTGGTGCTTCATTATTGGTGGGAGCATTGCTATTCGGCTATGAAACCAGACCTTTCTGTTTGCTTCTCCATAATATGAGTGACCTTCAAGCTTTGGATTCTTTGAAGTTATAATATGTCCTGCAACCCCCTGTGTCAGGCCTCTTCAGATAATTTCAATATGTGTTTGTCTTGTCTCTGATTTATCATATTTTGCAAAGTAAAAATAAAACCTGTATTCAAATAAAGTGGTAATAATTAATCTAGCATATTACAGGATAATCTACATCACATCAATTTAGTGTCCCTCTGAAGACAGACCTCCTGTTGGGAAGCATATACTAGTATATGAAAAGTGGGTAGGAAATAGTTCTTTGGGGTAATAGCATATTCTCTCTGCTGGCCTGACTGATATAATGATATTATGTGAAATCAGTGAGATACATCAGATAACCTCTTTGCTTCTCTTTGAGATATAACTGGAATATCTTGTCAGTTTATGTGTGTGTGTGTGTGTGTGTGTGTGTGGCGGGGGCGGGGAGAATGATAATGAAAAAGGAAAAGGAGAAGAAGGAGATGATTTTCAAAACAGTAGAACTTGACTATGCCTTAGGCAGGGGCAGGCAAACTTTTTGACTCGAGGGCCACAATGGGTTCTTAAACTGGACCGGAGGGCCGGAACAAAAGCGTGGATGGAGTGTTTGTGTGAACTAATATAAATTCAAAGTAAAGGAGCGGAGGGGAGAGCAAGAGAACCGGATAGAACAGCCGGATCCGGCCCGCGGGCCGTAGTTTGCCCACGGCTGCCTTAGAGTCTAAGAAGCTTTAAAAACCTTGATGCCCTAGGAGTATCTCAGGTCAATTATATTAGAAAAATTTTATAGTACAATTGAGGGACCTTGTGTAGTCAAGTCAGAGAATGAATGACATAAACAGCCCATTCATTCTGAGCATCAGTTCCCTAGTCTGGAAGCTTGAGATGATGCTATGTTTCCTTAGAGTAGTTTTGGGCATCAAATGAGTTAATGTACACATAGTGCATATCACACTCTCCAAAACATGCTAATCATCAATAAATAGAAACTAATTAATTAAACTCTATGCTTGTAAAATTAATTGTCTACTGTGTATCTTAAGAATATTGAGAAAATGATCTCTCAAATAATTCTTTGTATTCTGTATTCAGCTAATGAATTCAGGCTGAAAAGTACTGTTATAGATAACTTTTCCAGGCATTGAAATCAGACAGTCCTGGATTTAAACTGACCCACCCTTTACTACCTTTGTGTCCTTGAAATAGTTACTTAATTGTTCTGAGCTTTAATTAGTTCATCTATAAACTGGAGATGATAAGACTCTTGGGGTTGTTGTAAGAAATCTTATATAATAAAGAGGTAATATGCAAATTGACTGTCATGCCCTCACAATATGGCTGCCTATGACCTGGCTGGCAGGGGGATTAGTGAGGAGCGACCAAAGAACTGAACAAGCAGGCTGTGTGGGGTGACCAGGTTGCCAGGGGGGACAGTTGGGGGCAACCAGGCCAGCAGGCAGGTGCAGTTGGGGTGACCAGGCCAGCATGGGGGGCAGTTAGGAGCAACCAGGCCAGCAGGGAGGGGGCAGTTGGGGGCAACCTGGCCAGCAGCGGGGGGGCAGTTAGGGGCGACCAGGCAGGCATGCAGGTGAACAATTAGGAGCCAGTGGTCCAGGATTGTGAAAGTGATGTCCAGATCGGGCCTAAACTAGCAGTCAGACATCCCTCAAGGGGTCCCGAATTGGATAGGCTGGGTTGAGGGAACCCCCCCACCCAATGCATAAATTTTATGCACCAGGCCTCTAGTAAATGTATAAGTGCACAACATAGTACAGAACATGTATCAAATTCTTATGACATGATAACTATTATTATGTTTTAATT
Organism: Plecotus auritus; assembly: GCF_963455305.1. Lineage (NCBI taxonomy): Eukaryota > Metazoa > Chordata > Mammalia > Chiroptera > Vespertilionidae > Plecotus > Plecotus auritus. Next base: position 126,808,729 of record NC_137770.1, on the reverse strand, counting down.
ACTACTTATTGTATACTTTAAAAATGTTGGGTCAACTAATGAAGTTAGTGTTATAGTATTGAAAGAAGATTTGGCAAAATTATATTAAGAATATAAGGAAAGGATGATAGTACAAGTTGTGGCTTTGTCTTTATTTTTTAACACTCAACATTTTGCTTATCCTATAATTTTAGTAAGTAAAGGTAGTTTAAATTATGAGATTAACAAATTAGACAAAAATAAATATCTAACACTATTATAAATATTGAGGAATATATAACATTAAAGAGATTATCCACTCCATAACAACAATGAGTACATAATCCTCAATACTGAATTTGTAGAACTGACATGTATATAAAATAAAAATTTTCTTAGTAGGTAATTTTCATTTTTTAATTAGACATTTTACTCTCTGAACACAAACCTTTTTCTCTTTAATTGAAGCTCAGTCTAGTTGTTTATAACATAAAAGGTTGATTATAAGCTATTAAGAGCTTCTCTAATTTTTAATTGTAGTTTACTTCTTCTTATGTATTATAATTTGTTATATTAAGAATGATTTACAAAAAAAATTGACTTTTAAGATAAAATATTTGCTGAATTTGCTAAATATTTATTGCTTAATATATTATTTACAAAATTGTAAATCAAATATTATAAAAGCTTCTAATTTGGGGAAATTTAATTGCATCTTAATTTGTCACAACATTGAGTAAAATGTTTGCTGTTATAGTGCTAGGAGCAAAAAGTTATATAGTTCTGAAAGGTTCTATTAATTGTATTTTGATTTGTTTTATTTTTTGTTTTTCAATTATAGTGGACATAAAATATTATATTAATTTTAGGTGCACAACATAATGATTAGATATTTATATACCTTATGAAATGATCACTCCAGTAAGCCTAGTATCATACGTACTTATTACAGTACTAGAAGCCTGATGCACAAAATTCGTGCAAGGGCCTCAGCCCTCACAGCCCCTCACAGCCCTGGCTGGTCCTCACAGCCCCTCACGGTCCCAGCCAGCCCTCATAGCCCCTCAAAGCCTCAGCCGGCCCTCGCAGCCTCTCGCAGCCCTGGCTTTGTCCGGAAGGTCATCCAGACGGTTGTTATGCTGTTTGGTCTAATTAGCATACTAGCTCTTTATTATATAGGACTAGAGGCCCAGTGCACGAAATTTGTGCATGGGTACGGTCCCTAGGCCTGGCTTGTGATCAGGGCCATCTTCCCCAGCTGCCCGCAGCCTGCTCCACCTCCCACCGCCACCCACGCCTGGTTCCTCTTTCACCATTGGGTGATCGGTTTCTGACAGCCAGGGGAAGGAACCGAGAGTTCAGCTGTTCCTGCCTGCTCGCCGCCCCCCACCCCCACCCCCACAGTGGGTGGCCATCAGGCGATTGGAGACTGTTGGCTGGAGAAAGGGACCAAGAGGTGGTCAGTGCACCTCATAGTGATTGATCCAGCAGTCGTACTGGTTGTTCTGCCATTAGTATCAATTTGCATATTACCCTTTTATATATAGGACTAAAGGACCAGTGCACAAAATTCATACACGGGGGTTGTGTCCCTCATCCCAGCCTGCACCCTCGCCAATCTGGGATCCCTCTCACAATCCAAGACTGCTGACTCCCAACTGCTCACCTGCCTGCCTGCCTGCTTGATTGCCCCCTAACCACTCCTCTGCCAGCCTGATCGATGCCCTCCAACTTCCCTCCCCTTCAGGCCTGGTCGCCCCAACTGCCCTCCCCTGCTGACCCAGTCACCCCTAACTTCCCTCCCTTGCCAGCCTGGTTGCCCCTAACTGCCCTCTCCTGCAAGCCCAATTGCCCCTAACTGCCCTCCCCTGCAGGCCCGGTCACCCCTAACGGCCCTCCCCTAAAGGCCTGGTCCCCCCCAACTGCCCTCCCCTGCAGGCCTTGTTCCTCCCAACTGCCCTACCCTGCAGGCCTGGTCGTCCCTAACTTCCCCCACCCCCACCAGCCTGGTCGCCCCTAACTACTCTCCCCTGCTGGCCTGGTCCCCCCAACTGCCCTCCCCTGCAGGCCTGGTTGCCCCCAACTGCCCTCCTCTGCTGGCCTGATTATCCATCTTGTGTCCACATGGGGGTGGCCATATTTGACCATATGGGGGCGGTCATCTTGTGTATTGGAGTGATGGTCAATTTGCATATTACCTCTTTATTGTATAGGATAGAGGCCTGGTGCACAGGTGGGGGCCGGCTGGTCTGCCCTAAAGGGGGTCCCGGATCTGTGTGGTGGTCCTTGCTGGGGGCGGGACCAACCTAGGCAAGGGGCCATGGGCAGTTTGCAGGCTGGCCACACCCCCAATCAGGGTGGGGGTCCCTGTTGGGGGGCGGGGCTGGCCTGGATGAGGGGCTGGAGGTGGTTTGTAGGCTGCCATGCTCCCAATTGGGGTTTGGGTTCCCGTTGGGGGGCAGGGCTGGCCCAGACAAGGGGCCTGGGGCAGCTTGCAGGCCGGCCATATCCCCGATTGGGGTAGGGGTCTCTGCTGGGGGTGGGGCCAGCCAGAGCGAGGGGCATGGAGTGGTTTGCAGGCTGGCCACATCCCCGGTCAGGGTGGGGTTTCCCACTGTGGGCGGGGCTGACCTGGGCAAGGGGCCATAGGCAGTTTTCAGGCAGGCCATGCCCCCAATCAGGGTGGGGGTCCCTGCTGGGGGGCAGGGCTAGCCTGGGTGAGGGGCCACTGGTGGTTTCCAGGCCGGCCATGCCTCCGGCTTTGTCAGGGAGGACGTCCTGAAGACGTCCAGTCTAATTAGCATATTACCCTTTTATTAGTATAGATTACTGACTATGCGCCTTATGCTGTACTTTATGTCTTCACAACTATTTTAATAACTGGCAATTTGTACTTCTTAATCCCTTTCACCATTTTCTCATATTTGGCAACTATTAAATTTTTTTCATTTCAGTTTTCTTTGTTCATTTTCTACATATTTTTACATATAAGTGAAATCATACAGTATTTGTCTTTCTCTGTTTGACTTATTTCACTCAGTGTAATACCCTCTAGTTCCATCCATATTGTTGCAATTTGCAAGATTTCATTCTTTTTTATGACTGAGTAATATTCTACTTGAATAAACGTACCTTATAGCCTTGCCAAAATCAGTACTTTTAAATGCTGCCAATCTGATTAGTGAAAGTAAAAGGAAAACTTTTTTTAGAATAGTCTCAAATTTTACTTCTCTGGTATAACATTACCGGAATTCAGACTATTTTCATACATCAAATGCCTGAAATATAATTTGATATTTTAAAACAACTTTACCAACAATTATGTATCATTTCTACTTTTAAAAGTCAAACCATAGACCCATTGTTATATTCTATCTACCCTCCATCTGGATAGTATTTCATTTCTTATATGTGGCTTCTTCTTTGAGTTTTCTAATGATTTTATTTTTCCTTTGTGAACATTTGTACTCTAAATTTAAAATTCTGTCTGGAAAAATTCATTCTTAGTTCCATGGGACACTGTTAAGGCTATGTTGGGAAAGGACACCACTTGTGTTTTTGATGTATTCTTTGAATCATAAGCAGCATATTATCCTGGCCCTTTTCCAGGTTTTAGAATTAAAGGAAGAACCAGGGCTTTTCCTGTATGTCCCTTATACTGTTGTTTAAATTTGTAAGTTACATTTAGAAAATATAATAGCTAACTTCCAATACTTTTATTGCTAGATATTTTGCTGTGTTTTTATGTTCATGACCTCATTTAAATCCTTACCATCATTCTCTAAAGTAGTTTACAGGTTTTAAAAAAGACTATGTTTATTTCTCGAGGATCAGAAAAGTTAAAATACTCATCTAAGGTCACATAGTGATTAAGAGTCAGAGCTGAGATTCCAGCAGAACTCTTTTTTTAATTGTTGGTTGGTAGCAGTTAACTATTTAAAACAGCTATAAATTTCAAGTTAGCTGAAGCTGTATCTTTAAAAAATATCATATTGTCAATGATAGTCAATTCTTTAGATAATATAAGTCAGTGTGACCCCAATCACACATGTTTGAGTGATGGGGGTAAACCAAAATTATATGAAGTAAAAGCCAAAATAGGAAAAACTCCAAGGAATTTCCCAATACAAAACTGTATAAGACAGCACTGTTGAAATCCAATACACAAGACTCTTTTCTTCTCTCTATACTATGTTCATGTTAATACATATAATAGGTATGTACTAGTATATAAGGCTTCATATTTATAGACAGATAATTTAAAAATCATACTGCAACTCCTGTAATAGTGAAATTATAAATCTTAGGAGTAAATATATTAGCAAATAAATGTCACCTGTGTTACAGTAATATCACAGTGAAATAAATGTGCCTCTGCCATGATTGATTCTGCTTTTCTTCAGTGGAGTTGAAATCTTTCACATGGCTGTCTTCACAGCCTTGTCAAGTATTCTCATATTTTAGATTCATCAGCCCAAATCTCCTTTGCAGCAGCTTAGGCCTTATAAACTAACAGAGATGTACCTGTCAGAAAAAAATGAATGGATGCTACTTTTATTTTTCTTCTATCTTTTTTTCTCATTGCAATTGTTGTTTCTGGAAACTTAAAGCACTCAGGATATCTATTGCACTGACTCACTTCCTACAAAAGCTGGCTTGAAAAAGCAAAAGGCTTTTAAAAATATATATAAGTGGAATGAAATTATAGTAAGTGCTAAATGCATTCATTATAAAGTACATATACCTGTCTTGTATCTCAAAAGAAAAATCCCTAATCTTCTCTTTTTGTCTTTAAACAATACAAATTGCTCATGAAACATGACAGGCAGAAGAAAAATGCAATCTCATGTCTATAGAATTAAATTAAAAGGAGAATATTTTTACAGTAGATATTTTACCTCTGTAAGTCACCACAGACACCTCTTTGGGGCATTTAATTTAAACTTTCATTGTCATTGTTTTTAAGCCTCTTTATGTAGAAACTAGAGGCCCAGTGCACGGGTATGGTCTGGCTGGCCCCGCCCCAATTGGGGTGGATCCGGGCCAGGCCTGTCTGGAGGAGGAGATGGCGGGAGGTTTGCTGGCCGGCCCACCCCAATCAGGCCAATCAGGGCCAGGCCAGCTGGGGGTAGAAGCCGAGGGCCATTGGTTGGTGGGCCCTTCCCCTGAATGGGGTGGGGGTGCTGATCGGGGGACAGAGGCCAAGGGAGGGGCCGTGAGAGGTTGGCCAGCCAGACCCACCTCGATTGGTGTGGGGGGGCCAATCGGGGGTGGAGCTGACTGAGGGAGGGGCCACAGGCTGATTGGGGTGGTGGGAGCCCATTGGGGGTGGGGCTGGCTGTAGGGAGGGACTGTGGGCTGTGGGCCAGCTGGCCCCACCCCCTATTGGGGTAGGAGGGGGCGATCAGGGGTGGGGCTAGTCAGGGGGAAGTGCTGTGGGAGGTTGGCTGGCTGGTACTACCCCCTGATCAGTCCTGTTTGCTGGTCACAGTGGGCATAATAGCAACTGGTTGTTCTGGTTGTTACGGTGTTCCGGTTGCTGGCTTTTTCTTTATATATAGATGATAACTTGCAAATCCTATAATAAAAGATAGATTACTAATGTTTATGAAAGAAAATTCAGAGACTATTCATTCTGAAATATATTTAGATTTCTGTCTTATCTAAACATTTAATACCATAACGTTTATGTGGTCAAGAATCAAGTAAATTTGAATTTTCTTTTTATCAACAAATACTTATTAAAAATCTACTTAGAGTATGAAATGGCAGCATAATGATTTATATAAAGGGTGTGGCAAAAGTAGGTTTTCAGTTACACAAAACAGTTTATTCTTGTATTATTAAGTATTAATTATTGCATTATTTCCCATATGAACAACTATAAACTTTTTTCCACCCTATGTTTGCTGTACACAGATTTATTTTATATAAACATTATTTTAGAAACATAGAAACTCTCCTTAAAGTGATATCTACCCCATTTTGTCCTAGTTAAGCAGAGATACAGATTTCTCCTTCATAACTGAATAGCTGATGGGCAGATTTCCATGAGTTTATGGTTTAGCTAGTGAGTTAAACATTGATATGGGGAGTCACAGGTTAGAAAAAATAAATAAATAAATAGAAGTCTTTGTTTTGGTTTTCATTAGAATACAAAGGAAACATTATTAGCCATTTTATCCACTCATGTCTCTATTACTTTTAGTCATTTGTTCCTGTTGAAGTCTTACAGTTGCATGCAGTCATTCTTTAGGACTTAACAATTATTAAATTAGTTTCATTCTCTTTTTTCCTTTCTCACAGCAACATGGATTTATTATCTTACAGTTCTGGAAGTCAGAAGTCTGAAATGGGTCTCACTGGGTCAAAACTGAGGCATCTGCAGGGTGCATTCCCTCCTGGAGGCTCCAGGGGACAATCCATTACTTGTCTTTCCAGAGCCCAGAGATCCTGCATTCTATGACATGTGGGTGGCCTTTTATCCTTCTTCAAAGCCAGCCCTGCCTTGAGTCCTTCTCACAAGGCATAGTTTCTTTTTAAAAATCTTTATTGTTGAAAGTATGACATATGTCCCCTTTTTCTTCCATTGACTTCTCCAAGCCTACCCCCACCCCTCAGGCCAAGCCATCACCACCTTATTGTCTGTGTCCATGGGTTATGCACACAAGTTCATTGGTTGACCTCTTCCCACTCGTCCACCCTAGTATAGTTTCTTTCTTGACTCATTTTGCCACCTTCATACAATGTCAGCTGCTGACAGAGAAAATTATGATTGTTTTTTGATCAACTCCACACTCCATAGGCCCCACAATTAGTACCAAAACTGGGCAATATTAGGTATTGTAAAGTTCACCTGCAGTCCCTTTTGGAAAGCAGTTTTACTTAGTTTATTATTTGAAGCAAATGGAACTTTAAATGGATATTTTTGACCTTTTAAGTGTTTCATATTAACCAGTTTTCTGAAACTTATCAAAATTTTATATATGCTACATATAAAAATATAATATGTAAATATAATATAAATACATGCATTTTATATATAACATGTACATTATAAAACTAATTACAAAACACTTAGAGAAAGGTTAAATTTTTCTTAAATATTCAGAAAAATATAACCTATTATTGTTTCTAAACTATTCTGAGTCTTCAACCTTTAGAATAGGATTGGGGACAAAAAGATAGTTCAAAATGGTAATCTTTTTAAAAAAATATATGTATATTTTTTATTCCAGAGAGGAAGGGAGAGGGAGGGAGAGAGAGATAGAAACATCAGTGATGAGAGGAGTCATTAATCAGCTGCCTCCTGCATGTCCCCCTCTGAGTATCAAGCCTACAACCTGTACATGTGCCTTGACCAGGAATCAAACCATGACCTCCTGGTTCATAGGTCTGTGCTCAACCATTGAGCCATGCTGGCCAGGCTCAAAATGGTAATATTAATTGGGTTTTCTGTAGTAGAAATGTTCAATTCTATAGTAACTGCACAAAAGAAAAAGAGAAAGAAATCTAAGCATAGTACTACAGAAAAGTATTAAATCACAAAGGAAGTGAGCAAAAGAAGAAATAAGCAGAAAAACTACAAAAAGCCAAAACACCATTAACAAATAGAAATAAGTACATACCTATCAATAATCGTTTTAAATATAAATGGACTAGATTCTTCAATCAAAATACACAGAGTGACTGAATTGCTTAAAAAGAAAAAAGACTTATCTATATGCTGCCTAAAATAGATTCACTACAGATGTGCGGAACACACAGACTGAAAGTGAAGGGATAGAAAAAGATTACATGTACATGTAAACAAACAAAAATAAAAGCTGGGTGGCTATACTCATATCAGAAAAAAATAGACTTTAAGACCAAGATTTCAACAAGAAACAAAGAGGTTACTATATAATGATTAAGGGGTCAATCCAAGAAGAAGATAAATATATAAAGCAAATATTAATATAAGTAGATGAAGAAATAGCAATAGTAGGGAACTTTGATACTCCAATTTCATCAATGGATCTTCATTCATACAAAAAATCAAAAGGAACATTGGCATTTACAGGACCCTTTAGACCAGCTAAACTTAACAGACATATACAGAACATTCCTTACAAAATAAATATAATACACATTCTTCTCAAATGCACATGAAATATTGTCCATGATAGATCATATGTTAGACCATAAAACAAGTCTTAATGAATTTAAGATTGAAATCATATCAAGCATATTTTCTGACCACAATGGTATAACACTAGAAACCAATTGTAATAAGAAAACTGGAAAATTTATAAATATGTGGTTATAAACAACATGCCACTGAACCACAAGTGGGTCAAAAAATAAATCAAAGGACAAATTAAAAAACAGGTTGAGACAAATGAAAATGGAAAATCAACACACCAACACTTATGGAATGTAATAAAAGCACTTCTATGAGGGAAAAAATGCCTACATAAAAAAAAAAAAAAAAAAAAAAAGAAAAATCTCAAATACACAATCTAACTTTACAACTCAAGGAAGTAGAAAGAAGAACAAATAAAGCCCAAAGTTAGTACAAGGAAGGAAATAACAAAGATCAAAGTAAAAAATAAATGAAATAGAGTCTAAAAAGACAATAGAAAAGATAAATGAAACTAAGTTATTTGTTTGAAAATATAAACAAAATTAACAAACCTTTAGCTACACTCACCAAGAAAAAAAGAGAGAGGACTCAAATCAATAAAATAGTAAATGAAAAAGATGACATTATAGCAGATATCACAGATATGCAAGGAATTGTAAGATACTGCTATGAAAAATTATACACCAAATAATTGGAAAACCTAGAAATGAATAAATTCCTAGAAACATGCAACCTACCAAGACTAAATCTAAATGAAGTAATAGAAAATCTAACAGATAGATAACTAGCAAAGAGCTTGAATCAATATTTGAAAACCTCCCAACAAACAAATGTTTAAGACCAGATGGCTTTATTATGACTTCTACCAAACATTTAAAGAAGAATTAATAGTCAATTCTTCTCAAACTCTTCCAAGAAATAGAAGAGGAGGGATACTTCCAAAATCATTTTACAAGGCCAGCATTACCTTGGTATCAAAACAAGAACACCACAAGAAAAGAAAATTATAGGCCAATATTCCTAAACATACATATAAAAATCCTCAACCATATGTTAGCAAACCATATTCAACAAGATGTTACAAGAATTACACACCATGATTAAGTGGTATTTTTTCCCAAGATCAAAGAATGATTTGACATCTGCAAATCAATCAAGGTGATACGCAGCATTAACAAAATGAAGGACTGAAATTATATGAAAATCTAAATAGACTCATGAAAAACATTTGGCAAAATTCAAAATCCATTTATGACTTAAAAAAAAAAAGAACAATTCTTACCAATCTGGGTAGAGAGGGTATATACCTTAACATGATACTTTAATAATTAAGTCCTGAGTCTGGTCCTCAGCTTTCTTTTCCTCCGAAGTGCAGGGAAAAAAGCTCTCTCTATCTGCAAAGGAGTCCCCTTTGCTTTTGCAACTTATCTTTTAACTAATTAATTAGCTACAGCTTCCTAAAAAATACATTTTTCAAAATATCAATTGTGTTTAATAGTAACTCCCAATTTTTTTTTCAATTAATTATTTATTTATTTATTTTAATTTTTTTATTGATTAAGTTATTACATATGTGTCCTTATCCCCCCCCCCCCCCATTACTCCCCACTCATGCCATCATCCCCCTGTTGTCTGTGTCCATTGGTTAGGCCTGTATGCGTGCATACAAGTCCTTTGGTTGATCTCTCCCCTTTACCCCCCCTCATTTTTCTTATAGTTATATTTGTCTCCATATTTCTCAAAGTTCAGACCTATTTTATCAGCAAAAGCATTCCCTTCTGCCAGAATATCACTGCGGTGAAACACCTGTGAAAGTTTGACAATTGGATTGCTACTTTGTAGAATCCATTTGGCCTTCAACTACCCTCTTGTAGACAGTGCCTGGGAAAGCACATGGGAATTATTTAATTATTGTCAGCTGAACCCAAGGCGACAGGCAAAGCCACGCCCTAGGAACACGCCTTGCCAAAAGGGCAAGGGTGTTGTCAGCTTGACCTTCATTTCAGCCCGTGGTGTGGGGAAGTGGTTTTGATATCTAAATCCAGCCTAGCACCAGGAATGCTCAGGGCCTACTCAAGAATGCAAATAATCTCCTTTTGTCTTGACCTTTTGGTGAAACTTCCTGGTATTTGGGATGTAAAATAAACTCGCTGGATTGGCTCTGGGTCCCTGTCTCTCCATCAGAAGAGGACGGTGGTCCCACCCGGTCCCAGCTTTTTCCTTCTATCTCTGTGTCTTGTCTCTTTTATTTCTCAATCCCCAGCTGCCCCTATTCAGGAACTGGACCCACTCTCTAGCTGTGCTGGACGTGGAAAGAGAGAAAAACCTACACCCTCTACCCAAGGATGGCAGTCCTTACTGTTAGATGGCCAGCTGATGATTCAGTTCCAAAATTCCAGACCCACCACTACTTTCTTGGACTAATCCTGGCACTAAATGTTGCAGTTAGGTTTTTTGGAAACACACTGAGGTGGAGATTACCATGTAGCAGATTGTTGAGGTGTCCTTCTGGGCTCTGCAAATCTAGTCAGAAAGAAGCCGACAAAGAACTAAAACTAGAAAGAGGGAAAGTAGAGATTTAATGCAGAAACCTTAGCCCAGTGGTTCTTAACCTTTCTAATGCCGTGACTTTTTCATACAGTTCCTCATCTTGTGGTAACCCCCAACCATAAAATTATTTTTGTTGCTACTTCATAACTGTAATTTTGGTACTGTTATGAATCGTAATGTAAATATCTGTGTTTTCTGATGGTCTTAGGCTCTACAGCAGCGGTTCTCAACAGTTCACCTAAGACCGTCGGAAAACACAGATATTTACATTACGATTCATAACAGTAGCAAAATTATAGTTATGAAGTAGCAACAAAAATAATTTTATGGTTGGGGGTCACCACAACATGAGGAACTGTATTAAAGGGTCGTGGCATTAGAAAGATTGAGAACCACTGCTAGCCTAACTCTTAGGGAAGTTCTGAAAATGATGTGATTCTTTGAATCTCTTTCAAGTGGGGATAAGGAAGTTAGGTTTAAGTCCCTAAATGGACCAGTTGTTGAATGTATGCAAGCCCAGAAAGGTCTCTGAAGGGGGCTGGCAACTAAGAGCTATCAACAGCCCTCTTAGCATCTGTGTTACTAAATCCTCATTTCTGAAAAGGAATTTGGGCGGTACATTACAAAATCTACCACAGTGATATATCAGAAACTGATAAAACAAGCAGCAAACACAATCAGTAAGGACATAAACAATTGAAACAATACTATAGATGGAATTGATATCAATAGATGGCTGTACTTAACAAGTGCAGAAAAAAATCTTTTATCAATTTCTTCCAGAACATGTATCCATATTTATTTAACTAGTAGAGGCCCAGTGCAAGAAGTTCGTGCATGGGGGTGGGGTCCCTCAGCCTGGCCTGCACCCTCTCATAATCCGGGACCTTTTGTATTGGGGTGGAGGAGCTGATTGCTGGCCAGCCCAGCCCCCTATTGGTGTGGTGGGGTGATCGGGGAGGGGCCAGCCGGGGGGAGAGGCCACTGGCAGTAGCAGCCAGCCTTGGCCCTGATTAGAGTGGGGGGGGGGCAGATCAGGGGCAGAGCTGCCTGGGGGGAGGGGCCGAGGGCAGATCGGGGATTATGGGGGCTGATAGGGTGTGGGGCCAGCCAGGGAGAGGGGCTGTGAATGGTGGACTTGATGGTCCCACCCCCGAATGGGGTGGGGGGCCAGTTGGGGGACAGCAGCCCGGGGCAAGGGCTGTGGGTGGTTGGCTGGCTGGCCCTGCCCCTAATCAGGATGCGGGGGAAGATCTGGGGTGGGGCCAGGTGGGGGGAGGGGCTGCAGAAGGTTGGCCGGCTGACCCTGTCCCCTACTGGGGTTAGGGGGGCAATCGGGGGTGGGGCCTGCCCTGGGAAGGGACAACAGGGGGGTTGGCCAGCTGCCCTGCCTTTGATTAGGCTGGGGGCCCGCCAGGGGGAGGAGCCACCGAAGTTATCTGGCAGGCCCCACCCCTGATGCGGCCAGTTCGCTGGCCGCAGTGAGTGTCATAGCTACTGGTCGTTCTGGTAGTTACAGCATTTCAGTCACTGGCTTTTTACATACATAGATTATTTTTCATACAAAGAACAATAAACCTACTTTTGCCCACCCCTGTGTGAGTTTCTGTGTGTGTGTGTGTATTGGATGAATGGTGGCATCATTTAGTGAGATGTAGAAGACTGGGCCAACATTATGCATACTGAGAGTTCTTTGAGACACAGAAGCAAAATTGAGAGTTCTGTTTGAGACAAATGCAGTTTAGAATATCTTTTACATATCTATATGGAGTTGTTGAAAATATAAGATAGGTATATCATACTTAAGCTTAGAAATCAAAACTGGATGTGCAAACACGATAGTCATCAGGTCATATAAAAAGAGGGTGTGGACATGAAAGTGCTGCTGAGAATTTTTAAATTGAGAAACAGGAATTGACCACTGTACTTATCAAGATGGAAGACAGTGGTAACTTTGACAAAAGTAATTTCAGAAGGTTGATGAGCAAAAAGTTTAACTGAAGTGGGTTGAAAGGAGAATGGAAGGAAAGAAAAGTAAAAACAGTGTGTCTTTGAGAAAGAGCAGAGATTTGTGCAGGAGAGTTTGCCCTGGATTGGCCGTTATTAGCATCTTATCCTCAAAGTTTTACCAACAGGTCTCAGGCAACTATCATCTCTTGAGATCCCAGAATTGAATGAGTTAGAAGGAAGATTAAAATTGAGCAGAATTTGTTCTTTACATTTAAAGTCTCTCCAAGCATAGTTCAGTATAGCTGAAATTCTTAGAGCTTTTCTAACAAAAACTTAAATGGGAACCAATAAGAAAAGATGGCAAATGAATGAGTCAAATGTTAAAAATATATATTAAAAAACAAAACAAAACAAAACAAAAAAAAACAGAGAAATAGGGTGGGAGGAATATGTGAGCACTAGGATTTGTTTTTAAGAGAAAGATACTACATATGTTTTTATTTTGATAGGAATTTTCAGATAGAAAAATGAAATTGATTATGAGACAAACTAAGCTGACTATTAGAACTATGCTATAACTACAGAAGGAAAATCCTTGAATAGGCCACAGGCAAGGATACAATGACTGAGTGGAAAAAATTGGCTTCTATGGGCCAAAGTTTTCACTGATTTCAACAGACAGAAAGGAAGGCATATGTGTAAGGATGCAGATGCTGAGTTGATCAATGTCCATTCACAAAAATTTCTGTATCAAGCTCCTCCCTCTATAAGACTTATCTGAATATAGTGTAAAAGTGTAGGCTGTGCAATCATGTTGACTTTGTTCAAATCTCAGCTAAGTGTGACCATAAAAAAGCTGCTTATCATTGTCTCAGACTCTTCTGTAAAATGCTGATAATAATAATACCTACCTTGTAATTATGTGGAGATAACTCAAATAAAGCTTTAAAGCTCACAGAAGACATAGAATACAAAATAAATATTGATGTCATCATTTGTCATTAATATTTTTTAAAATATATTTTTATTGATTTCAAATAGGAAGGGAGAGATAGAAAGAGATAGAAACCACAATGATGAGAGAGAATCATTGATCTGCTGCCTGCTGCAAGCCCCCCAATAGGGATTGAGCCCTCAACCCAGGCATGTGTCCTGACCAGGAATCGAACCATGACTTCCTAGTTCATAGGTCGCAGCTCAACCACTGAGCCACACCGATCAAGCATTAATGGCATTATTATTTTACTATATTCAACTGCTTATTCTAGATCTCTACTTAGATGTCTATCAATCATTTCAAGTACAGCATGTCTAAAACTAAATCTGTAATATGCCAAAATTGCTGATACAAAGCCAAAAAGGAGTATTCCAGAACCATATCCTAGGTTATATTTGTCTGAATTTATTTCCTTTGTCTTTTTAATCTTCACTGAATTACATCATCAATAATTCATATTATTACTTCTAAAATGTGTTTTATAATTTAAGGTACTTTTTAAAAAATTTTTTAGAGGTTACTATATTGTAAAAATATAAAGCAGTATCAATTCAAGAAATATTTTGATTTTTCTCTCTTTATTTCTATCTGCATTCAATCCAGACATCTTAATAGCTTCTCAAAAACTTTTAGATATTCTAAAATTATGTTTATATCTCATTGTTTAGCACAGAAGTTAATTTATAAATTATGAACTTTAGTCAATTTCAAATTATTGATCTTATCAGAAAATTATGTAAAATATTTATTGGAAAATGTTCTAAGTTTTCTCTTAGCTGTCAGAATATAAATTGATTTTTATTTTCCTTCTATTCAAGGAAAAAATTAAAATGGCAATGTTCCCAATTGACGGGAAAAAATATTTAATTAAAAAACATCTACTTTATTAAGTTAAATTTCAATTTCAGGTTCCATTACATGCAGGTATATTAAAGCACACTTCAGCATTTATATCAGTTTTTAAGATATGTACAGAAAAATATTAATTTGTTAGGGATGTCACATTGTCTTAGTAAAAAGTGTGAATATTCCTAGAAAATGAAATGTGCCACTAAAATTGTAATATATAATAATCCCTCTCAGCAATTAATGACCTGTAACCAAATGGATATATAAAAGAATCAATCCTTATAATGTAATATCCTTAGGGATAATATTAGGAAAAAGTACTTACAGCTTATTAAAGTCAGGATTTAATTGGGTAGATACTTGTTGCACATATACTTTTATATCTTTAAAAAGCTGCTGGAGAAAGTATTCCTGGATTTGATAGTCTTTTAGTCAAAAAAGCAAATAGAATCAAGCAGTTTGTATACAATAAATATAGTGTACATTGAAATTTGCATTACACAGAATCCTAAAACAAAGGTTTCACTAATGATAATTGAGTATCATATTGTTTTGAAAATTGAAATGCTTCCAATATGTTTAACGTAGATCATTTCATATATTCAAAACAGTAGAAGGTAGAGAAATGCCTTCTCTCTCTGATCATTGACATAAATCCCCTTTTATGTTTGTAATAAGCTTTTCAGAATACCAAGTAAAAATAATTAAAAATACTCATAGGTCTAAGTACATTGATTATACATATAGATAATATCAAGTGCCCTTTGTACTTTATGTAAAGAAGGACTATGCCCTTCACAAAATAAGATGGAAGAGTAAAAATAAATATATCAAGTTAAAGCATATAAAACTTCCAAGATTTGATAACTTTTTATTTGCAAAAATATTTATATAATTCTACTTAATATAAGACAACAAGAGTGACATGTTAATCAGTCTTATATGTTTGATATACCTACAAAAAGTTAATTTTCCAGTGGTGGTTAAGAAGTAGATAGATCAAATAAGCAATCTAACTTTACATCTAAAGGAACTAGAAAAAGAAGAACAAACAAAGCCAAATTGAGTAGGTGGAAGGAAATAATAAAGATTAGAGCAGAAATGAACAAAGTAGAACCAAAAAAAAAAAAAAACCTACAGAAAAGATTAATAAAACTAAGAGCTGGTTCTTTTTAAAGACAATCAAAATTTATAAATCCTTAGCCAGACTCATCAACAATATAAAAGAGAGGCCGAAATAAATGAAATTAGAAATGAAAGAGGAGAGGTGACAACAGACACCCAGAATTACAACAGATTTTAAGACAATACTATGAACAAATATATGACAACTGGACAAGTTGCAAGGAATGGATAAATTCCTAGAAACATATATTTTTCTAAAACTGCTAAATCAGGAAAAAACAGGAAATCTGAACAGATCTGTAACTACTAATGAAATTAAATCAGTAAAAAACAACAACAACAACAAAAAACTTCCTAAAAAACAAAAATTCTAGACCAGATGGCTTCACAGGTGAATTTTACCAAACATTCAAAGAAAAACTAGTAACTATCCTTTTCAAATTATTTCAAAGAATGAAGAGGAGCAACAGCTCCCAAACTTATTTTATGAGGCCAGCACTGTCCTGATACCAAAACTAGACAAAGATGTTACAAAATATAATTATATGGCAATAAATCTGATGAACATAGATGCAAAAACCCTTAATAAATTCAGCGATAAATTAAAAATGTCATACACTATGATCAAGTAGTATTTATTCCTGGTTGCAAAGTTGTTTTAATATGGACAAATCAATTAACTTGATACACCATATAAACAAAAAAAAAAGATAAAAATCCTATGATCATATCAATGGATTCAGAAATAGCATTTGCCAAAATCCAACATCCATTTATGATACAAACTCAACAAAGTAGGAATAGAGAAAACATACCTCTACAAAATAAAGATTATATATTAAAAAAAAAAAATTTGCAGCTAGCATCACACTCAATGGTGAGAATCTGAAAGCTTTTCCTTTTTTTAAAATTTTATTTTATTGTTTAAAGTATTACAAATAGTACATATGTCTTCCTTTTTTCCCCAATTGACCTTCCCCCGGCCTCCCCTACCCCCCACCATGTGCTCTCCCCCCAGTGTCTTGAGACCATTGTTATGCTTATATGCAGGCATACAAGTCTTTCAGTTGATCTCTTACCCCCCTCCCACAACCCTCCCCATCCTTCCCACTGAAGTTTGACAATCTTTTCTATGCTTTTTTGCCTCTGTATCTATTTTTGTTCATCAGTTTATAATGTTCTTTATATTCCACAAATGAGTGAGATTATGTGGTATTTTTCTTTCACTGACTGGCTTAGTTCACTTAGCATAATGCTCTCCAGTTCCATCCATGCTGTTGCAAATGGTAAGAATTCCTTCTTTTTTTATAGCAGCATAGTATTCTGCTGTAGATGTACCACAGTTTTCTAATCCACTCATCTGTTGATGGACATTTAGGCTGTTTCCAAATCTTAGCTATTGTGAATTATGCTGCTATGAACATAAGGGTGCATATATCTTTTCTGACTGGTGTTTCTGTTTTCTTGGGATATATTCCTAGAAGTGATATTACTGGGTCAAATGTCAGTTCCATTTTTAATTTTTTTGAGGAAACACCATACTGTTTTCCACAGTGGCTGCACCAGTCTGCATTCCCATCAGTAGTGAAGGAGGGTTCCTTTTTCTCCGCCAGCACTTGTTGTTTGTTGATTTGTTGATGAAAGCCATTCTGACAGGTGTGAGATAAGACCAGGAATAAGACAAGGATATTCACTTACATGCTTTTATTCAACATAGTATTTATTCTAAGTCCTAGCCACAACAATCAGACAACAAAAAAAGGCATCAAAATTAGAAAGAAAGAAGTAAATCTGTCATTATTTACAAATAACATGATACTATAGAGAACCCAAAAGATTTGAACAAAAAACTATTAGAATTAATAAATAAATTCAGTAAAGTAGCAGGGAACAAATTAGTATTTATTTATTTTATTTATTTATTTATTTATTTTTTTGGGTGGCTCAAACAACAGAACTGTATTATCTCACAATTGTATTATCTCAGTCTGGAGGCTGGAAGTCCAAGATCAGGGGATCTGCAGGTTTAGTGCCTTCTCGGGGCTGTGAGAGAAGATCTGCTCCAGGCCTCTACAAATTAGTATTTAAAAATCAAATTTTTATTCACTAATAACAAACTCTCAGAAAGAGAAAATAAGAACACAATCACATTTACAATTGCACCAGTAAGAATGAAACACCTAGAAATAAAATTTTAACCAAGGAGGTAAAAGATCTGTACTCAGAAAACTATAAGACATTAAAGAAAAAAATTAAAGACATAAATAAATGGAAGAATATAGTGTACTCATGGATAGGAAGAATTAATATTGTTAAAATGCCCACACTACCCAAATCAATCTACAGATTCAATGCAATCCCTATCAAAATGCTAATGGAATTTTTAACAGTTCTAGGACAAATAATCCTAAAATTAATATGGAACCACACTAGATTCTGAAGAGCCAAAGCAATCTTGAGGAAAAAAAGTTTGAGTTATCACACTACCTGATATCAAAGGATACTACAAAGCTATAGTAAACAATATAGCATTGTGCTGGCATAAAAACAGACACATAGATCAATGGAACAGAATAGAGAAGCAGAAATGAATCCATGCGTATATGGTCAATTACTCTATGACAAAAGAGGTAAGAATATACAATGGAGTAAAGACAGTCTCTAATAAATGGTGTTGGGAAAATTGAACAGATACATGTAAAAGAATGAATTTGGATCACTTTCTGACACCATATACAAAAAAACTTTTAAAAATGAATAAAAAAATAGAAATTCTAGACCTGAAACTATAAGACTCCTAGAAGAAAACATAGGCATCAAACTCACATTACTCTTAGCAATATTTTTTTGGATTTAACTCTTCAAGCAAGGGAAATAAAATAAAAAATAAATGTGACTACATCAAACTAAAAATTGTTTATACAACTAATGAAACTATCATCAAAATGGAAAGACAGCCTACTGAATGAGAGAAAATATTCACCAATAATATACTTAATGAGGGATTTCTATCTAAAATATATAAAGAACTCTTACAAATCAACACCAAGACAATTAACTGTGGGGAAGCATGAGACTTGGTTGAAAAGTTTGTAAGGAAGACATTCCGAGGAAAGGGAAGTGTGCGGAAGGCCATCTACCCTGTTTATTGGAATTCTGACTTAGGGGAGTGCCCAAGGCAGTGCATCTAATTATTCTTTGACCTTTCCAAACAAGTCTTTGCATGTGCAGACCCCCAGGTGTTTACTGGAATCCTTATGCTTAATCTTTGGGTGTCCTTGCTTAAAGGACACTATAAACACATGTGTCTTCCCAATATTACTTCCCTTACTGATTGTATCTAAAAGATACATTTTATCTCAAACTGGTGCTACAATAAAAGCCTAATGAGGAAGGCAATCGAGGCTGTCTGGTTCCTTTACCAGGCAGTCCCTTAGCCCTCTCTTTCACAGCAAACATTGTTTTGGAATAATCCATTCATCCATCACTCAGGGTCTGCTGGTCAGCCCCAGCAATTAACAATCTGATTTAAAAAATAGGCATGGACCTGAATAGACATTTCTCCTAAGAGGACATATGGATGGCCAATAGATATATGAAATGATGTTCAATATCACTAATCATCAAGAAATTTAAATTTAAACTACAATGAGATATCACCTCACCCCTGTCAGAATGGCTATCATCAATAAATCAACAATGTTGGTGTTGGTGAGAATGTGGATAAAAGAGAATCCTCGTGCATTGTTGGTGGGATTGTAAATCGGTGCTCCCATTGTGGAAAACAGTATGAAGTCTCTCAAAAAAATAAAAATGTTGCTATCATAAGATCCAGCAATTTCACTTATGGATATTTATCTGAAAAAGTCTAAAACATTAATTCAAAAAGATATATGCACCCCTACATTCATAGATGTATTATTTATAATAACCAAGATATTGAAGCAACCTGTCTATCAATAGATGAATGGGCAAAGAATAAGTGATACATATAAACAATGGACTGTTACTGAGCCATAAAAAAAAAAAAAGAATGAAATCTTGCCATTTACAACATTGATGGACCTAGAAGGTGTTATGCTAATTGAAATAAGTCAGACAGAGAATGACAAATGCCATATGATTTCACTTGCATGTGGAATTGAAACAACCAAATAAACAAAGAAAATAGAAACAAACTCATAAAGATAACAGAGAACAAATTGATTTTGCCATTTGGGAATAAAGTCGGGGGTTGGTTTGAAAGGGTGAAAGGTATAAAAAGTGCAACTTGCTATCTATAAAAATGCCACAGATATGTAAAGTACAGAATAATATTATAACAACAATGCATGGTGTTTAATAGGTACGATACTGATCAGGGTGATCACTTTGTAAGGTATGTAAATGTCTAGTCATTATGTTGTACACCTGAAGCTAATACAATATTGTATGTCAACTGTCATTGGAAAGTACATTATTTTTTAAGTATATGTAATCTAAATTTTATAAATAAGCCTTTAAATAGCCACGAAATCCATACTCATCTTTTTTTAACATTCTTTATTGTTTAAAGTATTATATAAGTCTCCTTTTTCCCCATTGACCCCTCCCCAGCCGCTCCCACTTCCCAGCACACGTCCTCACTCCGCTACTGTCTGTATCCATTGGTTATACTAATATGCATGCATACAAGCCCTTCAGTTGATCTCTTAGTCCTTCAACCCCACTTTCCCTCATAGGTTGGACAGTCTGTTTAATGCTTCTATGACTCTGGTTCTATTTTTTTTTCATAACTTTATGTTGTTCATTATATTCCACAAATAAGTGAGATCACGTGATATTTATCTTTTTCTGACTGGCTTATTTCACTTAGCATAATGCTCTCCAGTTCCATCCATGCTGTTGCAAATGGTAAGAATTCCTTCTTTTTTATAGCAGCGTAGTATTCCACTCTATAGATGTATCACAGTTTTCTAACCCACTCATCTGCTGATGGGCACTTGGGCTGTTTCCAAATCTTAGCTATTATAAATTGTGCTGCTATGAACATAGGGGTGCTTATATCATTTCTGATTGGTGTTTCTGTTTTCTTGGGATATATTCCTAGGAGTGGGATTACTGGGTCAAATGGAAGTTCCACTTTTTAATTTTTTGAGGAAACACCATGCTGTTTTCCACAGTGGCTGCATTCCCACCAGCATTGCAAGAGAGTTCCTTTTTCTCCATATCCAGGTCAACACTTGTCATTTGTTGATTTGTTGATGATAGACATTCTGACTGGTGTGAGATGGTACCTCATTGTTGTTTTGATTTGCATCTCTTGGATGATTAGTGACTTAAGCATGTTTTCATATGTCTCTTGGCCTCCTGTATATCCTATTTTGAAAAGTGTCTATTTAGGTCCTTTGCCCATTTTTTGATTGAATTGTTTATCTCCTTTTGTTAAGTTGTATGAGTTCCCTATAAATTTTAGAGATTAAATCTTTATCAGAGATAACATTGGCAAATATGTTCTCCCATGAAGAGGGCTTTCTTGTTGTTTTGTTGTGCAGAAGCTTTTTATTTTGATGTAGTGCCATTTGTTTATTTTCTCCTTAATTTCCATTGCCCTAGGAGCTGGATCGGTAAAAATATTGCTACGACAAATGTCTGCTATTTTGCTGCCTACAGCTTTTTCTAAGATTTTTATGGTTTCCTGTTTTACGTTTAAGCCCTTTATCCATTTTGAGTTTATTTTTGTGTATGGTGTAAGTTCGTGGTCTATTTTTTTTTTTTTTTGCATTTATCTTTCCAATTTTCCCAACACCATACTCATCTTTTAACTTTATTAATTCAGTTTTAGGTAATCATGTAGAAAAAATAAAGGAACTTTTATATTAAAAAGAAGAACTTGAGCATTCAATTTTTGTCTCATTATTATATAAGAAAAAACAATGTATAACTACTTACCTTTTGTGTCTAGTTTTAAAGGTACTTTTTTTTTTATTTCATCTAACCACATCTTCAGAACTTTCCAAAACCCATTCGTCACCTCAGAAGCTTCACATTAAATGTCAGATCATCTATTGCCTTCCACATTGGCTATGTAGTACAAGCTTGATATGATCTAATTAGTGAGAAATGTTTCTTATGGGAAATGGAATTGTATGAAAGCTCAATTCTTTATTTTAAAGCTCCTGCCTAGCAAGTCTTTAATAATTATTATTTTTTTTTTACTTTCTTTATTGAATTCATTGAGTTGACATCCTATATAATAAAAGCCTAATGTGCAAGTCAACCAAATGGCAGAATGACTGGCCAGCAGGCGGCAGGCCAGCCAAGGTGGGTGCCAGTGGGCAAAGGGAGGGGACGGGAATCAGGGAGGCAACAGCAACCGGTGGTGGTGGATGGGAAAAAAAACAGATTTAAATTGCAATCAAACAATTGGCCCGCTGGTCGCTGCCTGCCATCAGTCAGACATCCTCTGGGCTCCTGGTCTGCAAGAGGGTGCAGGCTGGGCTGAGGGACCCCTCCAAGTGCACAAATTTTTATGCACTGGGCCTCTAGCCCTAAATAATAAAAGCCTCATATGTTAAGTGTCTGGTCATCCAGTGACAGGTCGACTGTTCAACCAATCAAAGCATAATATACTAATAATATGTTAAGGCCATTCAATCGCTTGCTATGACGTGCACTGACCACCAGGGATCAGACAGTCAACTGGTCGACTAGTCGTGATGATGTGCACTGACCACCAGGGGGCAGAAGCTCTGACTGGTAGGTTAGCTTGCTGCTTGAGTCCAGCGGATTGGGACTGATCGAGATGAGCTGGACATGCCCTGGAGCCTTCCTGCAGTCCTTCCCCGGCTGGCCAACCTCCTGCGTCCCTCCCCAGTCAGCCGTCCCTGATCAGCTCCAATTAGAACTGGACGAGATAGGGTCAGACACACCCTGGAGCCCTCCCTTGGCCTCTCCCTGGCCCAAATTGTGCACCAGTGGGGTCCCTTGGCCTGGCCTGTGCCCTCTTGCAATCTGAGACCCCTCAGGGGATATCGGAGAGCCAGTTTTGGCCCGATCCCACAGGCCACTCCCCTCGGGAGGGCACCAGACACAGGGCTCACAGCTGGCAAGTGCTGCTGTGGTGGCACAAGCCTTTCCTGATTGGGACTGATTGGGCGCAAGCCTGCAGCAGGTGCAGTGGGGCCAGGATGAGCGGGAGCAGCAGGTAGGAGCTGCAGGTGGCATTGGACTGTGGGTTTCAGCCCGATCCCTGCAGGCCACCCCAAAGGACCCCACCCATGCACAAATTTGTGCACCGGGCCTCTAGTTGGTTAATAAAATCATATAGGTTTCAGGTGTATAATTCTATTCTACATCATCTGTATATTGTATTGTGTGTTCACCACCACAAGTCAAAAGAAGCCAGAATCCTATTGTTTGAGCATACCTTCTAACTTTTGCCAGTGACCCATCTGCTGTCTTGGGAAATGAGAAGAAGCTATGTACAGTGAGACCAGTGATTGTGAATCAATGAGAATCAGTAAACAGCAGCTTCAGTTTGATATTCTCCTTTTAGATTTGCATACATTAAATATGAAGTCTCCACAGATTCAATATTAAGGCTTAGCAGAAAGAAGAGAGGTGGGTATAAATTTAACATCTCTACTTCTATAAATTCCCTACATATATGTTAGTAGTTTAGGTTGCAGGTTTTTTCTGTCCTTTACTTACCTCACACATGTGGAAAACTCTTGACCCAAAATATATAAGATACATATCCATTTACAAGTAAATGGATATTTTTTGTTCACTAATATTAAATCAGAAAAATCTCTGACAGTGTAATTCTATAACTAATGTATGCCTAGCCTTAAGAGTTCACTATCATTTCAAAGGCCAAACAGTGTCTCTTCACAAGTAAATAATGAGTTTCTGTTTATAAAATGCTCTACATGTGATTTCACTTTACTGTTGAAGAAAAGGAAGCCTACATGGATTAGGTCCACCCAAGTTGACATAGCGAGTAACAGAAATATATATATTTCAATCTAGTCTAATCAAAGAAGTACTCATTTTGTGGAAAACCTATAACACCAAGTTTACTTTTTTTCTTTACATATTTTTCTTCTACCAATGTAAAAGAGTATAATTCTTTACCTTTAAAAATTGTTATATTTGAAGGTAATTTAAGAAAATATATAAAGGTTAAAAATATGAAGACCTTTGATATTTTGTATTTTCACATATTATGCTTGCATTCTTAAATATGATTCTTAGAAAACTAAGCCATGAAAACAATTTTTGATGATTTCTTTACCAGTTTTATCAGTACTTGCTATTTCTGTTTAAGAATGTTTTGAGAAAGCTATTACCATTGATGACTTAGCTAATTTTGCTAAACACTTTTTGGGTTTATTTATTTATTTTTAATAGCAACATAGTGGTAGCATAAGAAATTCAATGCACTTTTAAATTCTCTTTGGGTAGGAGAAAACAGATGTAAATTGCAATCAAACAAATCATTGTTACTTGTGTGTGTGTATGTGTAACAGTTATTACTAAATAAAGATGTTAGTTTATGCATGGAATTAATAATAGAAGAAACTGGTCAGCTGTAATGTGTGGGATCAATTAATTTAGTCTCCCTACTATGAAGACATTTGTAGACAATTCCAGGAATATTAAAACTTCATATCTCATGAAGAAAATGTGGTGCTAAAGATGTAAAAGTTGGTACTGTTGAAGCAATGTACCACTTAGCCTTCATGGGGATGACAAGAATATTGTTGTGCAGTGGACTGAAGGGAACTTAAATTAGTTCAGTCAATTAAGTAATGATTAATTTATGTTAGATTCTGCTCTCCTGAGTCTATAAAAGCCAAGACTTTAGTTAACTGGCAGTATTTAGTTTAATAAAAGTAAAGTCTTTAAAAATTAATTCTACAGAGAGAAAAAATTCTACTGACACAATCAATAGACAACAAGATTCCCATTTTCATTTGTGTCAATGGAGGTTAAAATAAATTTAGAAACTGTTAAGTAGAGGATTTCTCCCTTCAAATGGATAACCACATTTCCCAGAAAGTTATTAGCATGGCTTGTACAGCAGCTCTGCCCGGACATGTGACAAATTGTAAGTATGCACTAGCAAAGGCTTTCAGCAGCAATTGCTGCCTCTAGTGTTAAGTTCATGTTCTCTCCGGGTCTAACAGAAAACATTCCATTGTTAGTACCTTCAGTCAAAAATGATTCTGCAGAAGCTATGAGTAGATTTTGATTATTCTAATTATCCATTTGAACATAATATATGAGCCTAATGGGACTTTGTGTATTTAGGGTATATTAAGAGAGCATGTGATTGTAGAACTACCTGCTTTCCTGAACCACAGAGAAAATAAGAGGCTTATTCAGTCTGTTCAAGGGAAAAAGCAAACATGAATCTGAAGGAAAATGCCTGCTTAGCTCCATTCACACAGTGGCTCATATAGTCTAAATATGTGCAAACCATTTCATTGTAAACAGGTGTCACACTTAGGATAGATCTTTCTTTAATAAAACCAATGAGGGAGATGAAGAAAAATTTATGAAGATGATTTGACCCACCTTGTTTTTTTGAAACATGAATAAACTATGTAATATGAATTCTAGAAAAGTCATGAATAATGACATCAAATCAGATTGACTTTGATAGACCAATTATCATCTATGATGCAATGGTTGTATTCTACAAGTTCAAAATTATGCTCCCAAGAATTGCCAAATGATTAAAAATGTAGGATCTGGAATCAGTCATAAGGATCTACCTGGCTTTCAGTTCTGATTCTGTCATTTACTAGTTGTGAAATATTGAACAACGTATTTAACTTCTTTGACTTCAATTTAATAGGGACAATAATAGTCTCTACAATGTAGGTTATCATGAGGATGAAATAAAATGTGTATATAACAACCTAAGCACTTAGCCTGGCATGCAGTGAGAGCTCGGGAGATATTTGCTCTAATTATTATACTTCTAGAGGCCTGATGCATGAAATTCAAGCACGGGAGGGGTGTCCCTCAGCCCGACCCACACCCTCTCCAATCTGGGACCCCTTGGGGGATGTCTGACTGCTGGTCTAGAGATTGGGTCTAAACTGGCAGTCAGACATCCCTCTTTCCAGCACTGCTAGCTCCTAACTGCTCACCTACCGGCCTTAATGCCCAATTGCCCCTAACTGCTTCTACCTGCGAACCTGCCTGGGGGTGACCAGGCCAGCAGGGGAGGGCAGTCAGAGGAGGGCAGTTAGGGGCAATCAGGCCAGCAGGGGAGCAGTTAGGCATTGATCAGGTTGGCAGGGGAGTGGTTAGGGGGTGATCAGGCTGGCAGGCAGAAGCCGTTAGGGGCAATCAGGCAGGCAGGCAAGCAATTGGTTGAGAGCCAGCAGTCCTTGATTGTGAGAGGGCAGTCAAACATCCCTCTAGGGGTCCCAGATTGGAGAGGGTGCAGGTTGGGCTGAGGGACTCACCCTCCACCCATGCATGAATTTCATGCACCAGGCCCCTCTAATATATATATATATATTCAGGGATTTTTTTTAATTGGAAAAAATGGCAGAAACAATAATTATTTATGTTCCGAGTTACTCAAAACCTTTATTTAAAATTAATAAACTTATTGTCTTATAAAGGAATACTTGTCCATTGTCAGCATTTTGGAAAATATAGATAGTAGAAAGAGGATCATTGAAATAACCCATTATCCCATTGAGTACTTTTGCACCAACGTATAGAGTAACTACTGTGATCTTCCCAAATAGTTGATCTGCTCATAGTCCTATAATAGATGTCTGCTACTCCTAAAATAAAGTCTAAATTACTTTCCATGCCCACACAGCCCAAAATGACCTGCTCTCAGGCTCTCTCTCTTTGTTTGTAATACCCTACTTCTTTCCTCCTAGCTCATTCTGCTCCAGCACAGCATTGAGTTGGGATTTCCCAAATAGGCCAAGCACATTCCTACCACTGGGAATTTCTAGCTACCCCTTTATTGGAATGTTCTTCACTGAGCTTTGTTGTGCACTTTGCTCAGTTCTCTGCTCAAACATCACCTCCTCAAAGAGGACCTCCCTGACAATCTCATCCACAACAGCAACCCTCCTATATCCCCCTCATTTACCCTGCCATTCTGAACCTCTATAACACTTATTATGACCTAATTATTGACTGCATTTTCATTTGTTATATCCAAGTCATATAAACATATTCAACCATCCTAACAATCAGATGATAAAGGTATTTCTTTTCCCCATCTTATGTATGAGGAAATTGAGGCACATTGATTGTTGAATAACTTGCCCAAGATATCACACACAGACACACTCACACATCCTATATAATAATCCTATATAATAAAGAGGTAATATGCAAATTGACCGTCATGCCCTCACACAAGATTGCCACTACCATGTGGTAACAAGATGGTCACCACAAGAAGGCTGGCAGGGGAGGGCAGTTTTGGGCAATCAGGCCAGCAGGGGAGGGCAGTTAGAAGCAACCAGGCCAGCAGGGTAGCACAGTTGGAGGTGACCAGGCCTGCAGGGGAGGGAGGGCAGTTGGGAGGGAAGAGGCCTGCAGGGGAAGATAGTTAGGGGCAACCAGGCTGGCAGGGGAGGGCAGTTAGGGGTGACAGGGCTTGCAGGGGAAGTCAGTTGGGGGCAACTGGGCCTGCAGTTGAGGCAGGATAGTTGGGGGGTCCAGGCCTGTAGGGGAGGGCAGTTAGGGGCAAACAGACTGGCAGGTGAGGGCAGTTGGGGGCAATCAGGCTGGCAGGGGAGTGGTTAGGTGGTGATCAGGCTTGCAGGCAGAAGCGGTTAGGGGCAATCAGGCAGGCAGGCAGGCAATCGGTTGGGAGCAAGCAGTTCTGGGTTGTGAGAGTAATGTCCAACTGCCAGTTTAGGCCCGATCCAGCATTTGGACATCCCCCGAAGGATCCCAGATTGGAGAGGGTGCAGGCTGGGCTGAGGAACCACCCCAGTGCACAAATTTCGTGCACTGGGCCTCTAGTAAAAACATATATGTACACACAGTCAAACCTAACATACTATTTTGGGTACACTTTTCACATCCTATCTAATAAAGAGGGAATATGCTAATTGACCATCACACCCTCAAAAAGATGGAAGTGCCCAGAGCCAATAAGGAAGGAATATGCTAATTGACTGCCACACTTTCAAATATGGCGGCACCCACAGCCATAAGATGTCAGCGCCCATTTCCCTCAGCCACCAGGCGTCCAGGGCCATCCCAAGGCACAAGCAAGCATTGGATGTCAGCTGCACAGCTAAAGATCGACGTGCAGGCAAGCCTTAGATGTTGGCTTCCCAGCCAATGCCCGAGGTGCAAGCAAGCCTCAGATGGTGGCTGCACTGCCACACAAGGCCGGCCCAAGGCACAGGCAAGCCTCAGATGGCAGCTGCCTCGCCGATGCCCAAGGTGCAGGCAAGCCTCGGATGATGGATGACCAGCCGTCCAGGGCTGGCCCGAGGTTCAGGCAAGCCTTGGATGGCAGCTGCCCAGCTGCTCAGGGCCGCCCGAGGCTCAGGTAACCAGGGCCGGCCAAGGCTTGCGCTTCTGGCAGTGGCAGCAGCAGAGATGTGATGGGGCATTGCCTTCCCCTGATGGCCAGGTTTCCTCCCACCCCTGAGAGCTCCCCAGACTGTGAGAGTGGGCAGGCTGGGTTGAGGGACCGCCCCCTCCAGTGCATGAATTTTCATGCACTGGGCCTCTAGTAATTAAATATCCTTTGACAACATCATTTTATGCCTGCACCATATATCACTCTATGAATTATCCAGAGGGATTTTTAAACTGTTCTCATAGGATGGACATTTACATATGTTTTTATTTTACTACTATTATATTAATTTTCATTTTATTGATTTATTTTTCAAACTAAATTTACTGGGGTGACATTTATTACAGTTTCAAATGTAGAATTCTATAATGCACCATCAGTGTGTTTATCACCCAAAGTCACATCTCCTTCTGTCAATATATACTAGTATTTGACTCCCTTACCCTTTACTGCCTCTCCCCAAGCCCCTTTCCCTCTGGTAACCACCATAATGCTGTCTGTATCTATAAATTCTCAGAGATTTTTTTAAAAAATTACATTACCAAATTGTTCTCCAGAAAATTAACTTAATATTTATTACTTTATATCTTTACAAACCTAGTTATATATTTTAAATTTTAGTTATTTTGATAAAATTTATTAAATCAATTTTAAATTTATCTTTATTGTTCAAAGTATTATAGATGTCCCCCTTCCTCCCTTAACCCCTTCTACCATCTCCCTCCTCCAGGCTTTCACCACACTATTGTCTGTATCCATGGGTAATGCACATCCTAATATATAAAAATCCATGGTTCGTAACGTCCAAAATGACCGAAGGTTCAACTGTATGGAAGTCAGTCCTGCAGTCAGTGCTGGGTTGCCATGGAGACCCAGCATTGACTGCCACCAGTGAGGGTGCAGCAACCCAACACTGACTGCTGAGGGGACTGTGGATCAGCCCCGGAGAGAGGCCCAAAGTGAGAAGCAGGGTCTGATCAGCCGCCTCCATGGCAGCTGTTGATCAGCCGTTGTCTCTCTCTTTCTCTCTGGGCTTTGCCAGCAGCCATGCCTCTGTTTCTCTCTGGGTCTCTGTGGGGGGTGCTGATCAGCCCTGCCTCTCTGATCAGGCCCAGAGCTAGGCTCGGAGATGCTGACTGGCATAGAAACTGACCAATCAGAACCAAATCTGGTTGAACTGTGAGGAGCCAATGGCTGCCTAGGAGATGGAGATTTTGACGCTGACTGGCATAGAAAGTGACCAATCAGAAATAAATTGGCAGGAGAGGGCAGTTCTGGGTGAGATCAGACCTGCAGGGGAGGGCAGTTGGGGGCAAGATCAGGCCAGCAGGGGCGGGAAGATGGGGGCGAGATCAGGTCGGCAGGTAGAGGCAGTTAGGGGAGATCAGGCCAGCAGGGGAGAGCAGTTAGGGGCGAGATCAGGCTGGCAGGGGAGGGCAGTTGGGGGCAGCCAGGACAGCAGGAGAGGGCGTTTGGGGGCGAGATCAGGCCAGCAAGGGAGAGCAGTTGGGGGCAACCAGGCTGGCAGGGGAGGATAGTTGGGGGTAAGATTAGGCCAGCAAGGGAAAGGCAGTTTGGGGTGATCATTCAGGTAGAGACAGTTGGGGGCAAGATCAGGCTGGCAGGGGAGAGCAGTTGGGGGTGATCAGGCAGGCAGGCAGAGGGGTTAGGGGCAATCAGGAAAGTTGGCAGAGGCAGTTAGGGGTGATCAGGCAGGCACACAGGTAAGTGGTTATGAGCCAGCGGTCCCAGCTTGAGAGAGATGTCCAACCCCCAGGGGGTCCTCATTTGGAGAGGGTGCAGGCTGGGCTGAAGGAACCCCCACTCTGTGCAGGAATTTCATGCACCAGGCCACTAGTCCTATCTAATAAAAGAGAAACATGCAAATTGACCATACCTTTGCTATGCCCACCAGCCAATCAGAGTGAGTATGCAAATTAACCCAACAAAGATGGCAGTGGCCATGGAGCTGGAGTGAGCAGGAGGCTTGGGTTGCCCCCAGGGATGGAGGAAGCCAAGATTCCCGCCCACCCTGGCCAGCACTGGCCTCCGCTCAGGCTACAAAGTTTCAATTATAGAAGATAAATAAATCCCAGATAACTGCTTCCAGCAGGCCCTGGCCTCCGCTCAAGGAGGAGCTGAAAAAAAAAAAGAAAAAAAGGAAGGGCTGGGAGCTTGGGTCACTGGGGGCCATGGCCAGCCTGCAAACAGCCATCAGCCCCTCACCCAGGCTGGCCAGGCACCCCAGCAGGGACCCCCACCCTGAAGGGGGTATGGCCAGCCTGAAAACGGCCCTCAGCCCCTTACCCAGGCTGGCCACCACCCCCTGGAGTAAGAGTCCCAGCTGGGGGGCATGGCCAGCCTGCAAACAGCCATCAGCCCCTCACCCAGGCTGGCCAGGCACCCCAGTGGGGACCCCCACCCTGAAGGGGGTGTGGCCAGCTTAAAAAGAGCCCTCAGCCCCTCACCCAGGCTGTCCACGCCCCCCCCCCAGCAGGGACTCTCACACCATGGGGGCGTGGCCAGCCTGCAAACCACCACAGGCCCCTTTCCCAGGCCACCCCGCACCCCAAGGGGACCCCTACCCTGATCTGGGACACCCTTCAGGGCAAACCAGCCGGCCCCCACCTGTGCACCAGGCCTCTATCTATACTAATAAAAGGATAATATGCTAATTAGACTGGAAGACCTTCCAGGAGACCTTCCAGATGTTCTTCTGGACAAAGCCATGGTGACAGGGCTGAGGTAGAGGCAGTTAGAGGCCAAGAGGGGAGGGCAGTTGTTGGTGATCAGGCCAGGATGGGACAGCAGTTGTGGGTATCAGGCTGGTGAGGGGTGGGGCCGTTGGGGATAAGCAGACCAGCAGGGGGCCAGTTGGGGGCGAGCAGGCCATCAGTGGGGGTCAGTTGGAGGTGATCAGGACAGCAGGGGGGGGCAGTTTGGAGTGAGCAGGCCAGCAGGGGTGCAGTTGGGGGTGAGCAGGCTGGCATGGGAGGCAATTGGGGGCAAGCACACTGGCACGGGGGGCAGCTGGGGGTGATCAGGCTACCGGTGGGGCAGTTGGGGGCGAGCAGGCTGGCAGGCAGAGTGGTTAGAGGAAATCAGGCAGGCAGGCAGGCAGGTGAGCGGTAAGGAGCCAGCAGTCCCGGATTGCGAGAGGGATGTCCGACTTCCGGTTTAGGCCCAATCCCTGTAAATCAGCTGTAGGACATCCTTTGAGGGGTCCCAGATTAGAGAGGGTGCAGGCTGGGCTGAGGAACATCGTCCCCCTCCCCCCACCCCCGTGCACGAATTTTGTGCACTGGGCCACTAGTATGCATATAAATTCTTTGGTTGATCTCTACCTACCTCCTGTTCCCCCTTCCCTCTGAGATTCATCATTCTGTGCCATGCTTCCATGCCTCTGGACCCACTTTTTTTTTTATTATTAATTTTGTTCATTAGATTCCACATATAAGTGAGCTCATGTGATACTTGTCTTTCTCTGACTGGCTTAATTTGCTTAACATAATACTCTCCAGGTCCCTCTATGCTGTCTCAAAGGGTAAGAAATACTTCTTTTTACAGTTGCATGGTATTCCATTGTGAAAATGTACCACAGATTTTTTTATCCACTCATCTATTGATGGACACTGGGGCTGTTTCCAGATCTTAGCTATTGTAAATAGCATTGTTGCAAAAATAAGGTGCATATATTCTTTCTGATTGGTGTTTCTGGATTCTTAGGATATATTCCTAGAAGTGGGATCACTGGGTCAAATGGCAGTTTCATTTTTAAGTTTTTTAGGAAACTCAATACTGTTTTCCATAGTGGCTGCACCAGTCTGCATTCCCACCATCTGTGTGCTCAGGTTTGTTCTGACTCTCCTCTGCTGGCCTCTCTTAGGCCCTACAATCTCACTCTCTACTCTGGCCACCCTGTTCTTCTCTCAAGTTCACTTTTTTTGCACATCAGCACCTTTATTCAAGCGCTTTCTTCTGCCCTCTAACCCTTGCCCTGGCCTTACTGTAGTTGATGGCTTCTCACTCATCTTCAAAGAAGCGTTTTCTAATCTTATCTCCAAAGACTTGGCCAGGCTATCATTATCCTTTTCATGGCATTGACAATTCTAGTATTCACCCCAATTGTAATTATTATTTAATGTTTGATTTCTAGTGGGGTTGAATATTTTTAAAAATGTATTTATTCAGGTTTTTTTTTTTAACATATTTTATTGATTTTCTACAGAGAGGAAGGGAGAGGGATAGAGAGTTAGAAACATCGATGAGAGAGAAACATCGATCAGCTGCCTCCTGCACACCTCCCACTGGGGTCGTGCCCGCAACCAAGGCACATGCCCTTGACCGGAATCGAACCTGGGACCTTTCAGTCCGCAGGCTGACGCTCTAGCCACTGAGCCAAACCGGTTTCTGCAAAAAAAAAAATGTATTTATTCAGGTTTTAACTTTCCCTTTTTATTGAGTAAAATTTAAAAATTTTTATTAGATAATTCTAATATTCATGTATTAAGAATAATAACGTATTTTAAAATGTTTTTCTAGTTTATAATTTCCTTGAAATATTTCTTATGTTGACTTATGAAAAAATAAAAATTTAGTTATATAATCTGTGTATAATAATATGTGTGTGTATTTTTTATTCTGTGGTTGCCAAGTAGTTTTATAGATTATTAAACAAATGCCCTAATGTATACCGTATTCAAGCTACTTCCAAGTCCTGGATTTTATTTACATACTTTTACTCTAGAACTGAAACCAGGTTTGTAAGCTCTGTATTTTGACAAATTTTTATCTGTGATACTGAACTAATCATTGGGCACACCTGGTATTTCTCCTAAAATTGAAAAATTAGCCTAAAGGAAGCAAATAAAAGAGGCTAAAATTTTGGTCTGCATTTCACCTACCTATTAAACCAGCCCCCTGTCTGTCTGGGATTACCAAAGGAAAACAAAGACATAGGAAAAGGGAAAAGGATGCCAGAGTCATTTTGTGGTTTTACATTTCACCTTTACCTATCTGGCTACTGAGTAATTTATCACAAAACTGCACCAAGTCAAAAAAGAAGACTTTTTTTTTGCATTGGGATGAGGAGTTAAGTACTTGTGCTAGGCTCTCTATGCTAAGTGCTTTTTACACACACAACACATATATTATATATATATATATATATATATATATATATATATATATATATATATATATATATAATGTGTGTAAATATTACAAAAATATTATATGATGTGTTTATGTAGTACAAATACATTAACAGATAGATCAAATTGTAAGTTATCTCTGAGCTTCCTTGTGGTCTTTCTTCTGCATTATGTATCTTTACTTTCTTTTTATTTGTATCTTAGAAAAATGCCTCTTAGATTTTTAAGCAGAATGCGATTCTTCATCATAAAATAAAAATATATTTAAAAACTAAAAATAACTTAAGAGCAAATATCCGATTAAAATATTTTAATACTGAACTTTGAACAAGTGTAAGAGATGCAGAACTTTTTGCATTCACAGTAATATCAGGAAGTCAACAAAGCATTCATCAATGGAACATTGACTGTCATAGGTCACTAAAATTACAGCATGGAGAAAGACACAGAATCAGATGACTGAAGCAAAGGACACCTAGACCAAATCAAGGACAGTATCTTTTGAGAGCTCTCCTGAAAAAGAGAAGAGCGATAGAGCTAAACTGGACCCATAACTATAGAAAATGTGCAGTTATACTGCACTGTGGTTTAGCACTTCAAAAATAACTTTTTGGTAAAATACAGGCAGTATGTTCCAAAGAGTAACTCTTTTCAATAAATAATTTTTATTGCCCCATGTTAAAAGAACCCCTTTAGGTGTTGAAACTACTAAACCAAATAGGCACTATAATAAATCATGTTAATTACAGGTTGGCTAGTAGAGCTGGGTTCCAGCTCTTTTAGAATATCACTATTATCCTAGCCCAAGAGACCATCCCCTCTGACTTAGAACACACCAATGGCTTCCTTCCTAGTGGGCTTCTTTGAGTCCACACTTAATGCCCCCTGTATTTTCCTTCCCACTCAGCAGCCAAAGTTTAAGTATGGCTTCCTTCTATCAAAAATTGTGATGCTACTCTTTATACTAATGCCTTTGTAATGAATGATTCAGGTACCTTCAAGGGAAAGAATTTATTATTTTCATAGAAAAGTGTAGAAACAAACACTATCCCTCTTCATGTCTCTTCATGAACCCAGGACACAAAGTCCAGGTACACAAAATCTACTCTCTGCCTCTGTGAGCAAAGCATTTTTTTCTTGTGTTTCAGGAAGAGATTAGTGTAATAACTATTACACTAACCAATATTAATCATGTGATTTCAGGTTATAATGCTGAAACTTGATCTTTCTTTTTTTTTTTAAAAAAAATATATTTTATTGATTTTTTACAGAGAGGAAGGAAGAGGGATAGATAGTCAGAAACATCGATCAGCTGCCTCTTGCACACCTCCCACTGGGGATGTGCCCGCAACCAAGTTACATGCCCTTGACCGGAATCGAACCCGGGACCTTTCAGTCCGCAGGCTGACGCTCTATCCACTGAGCCAAACCGGTTTTGGCTGAAACTTGATCTTTCTGATGTTACTGTCCAGGACTAGATTTCATTGATCATTTCTACTTCTTTTCCCAATTTTGGAGTAGTTCTGTTTACCATTCTTTACTCCTCCATTCTGAAATTACATGATAGCTGAACTTACTCACCCCATGGCTTTATATAGCATCTGCACATTGCTGAAATGGAAATATGTACTAGTATCTGGAATTGGTCTCTTCCTTGAGTGATCATTTCATAAATGCAGCCACATTCACATTTCTTTTTCAATGTTGAATGAACAACTCAAATGTAACAAGTCTGAAACAGAACTCTTGAATCACTCCTCTTGATACCTTTGTAATTAGCTAGTTAATAATAGTAAAGAAGCAAGGAGGAAGCCAGATATTATAAGCATGCCATCTGTGAAGCTGCAGTTTCACACTCCCCAGGGGACCTCCAGTCCATTCCCTGCAGAATCCCTAGGAGAAGGGGTCCAAAAATGGGGACATAGATGCATTTGCAGAGAAGTTGGGGTGACATAACAAAGGTACTTGCCTGTCAGTCAAACCTGGGACAGACATCATTAACCAGAGTGGGAGGGGCCACTGTCAATCCTCAAAAATTTGGGAATACATAATTTCCTAAACAAATGAGTTCTCTCTCTTGGTTCTCTGTAGTCACCCATATGGCCCATGGCCATGCAGACCCCACAAGTAATGGACTCATAGATTGCAGTGGGTAACAAACTAAGCTAGCCTGATGCTGGATTGGATTGAAAACTCTGGACACTGGCTTTGATCCTATTGAAGCCACAGCTACACATCTTCCTTGGCAGGACAAAGGGAAATAGGACTTTGGAAACTCAGGGATTTAATTCCATGCAAATAAAAATCACTTGTTCTCCCGTAAGAGTCTCAGAAAATTCTTTTGCTTGGAATATCGCAAGAAACCTACTCCCCCGAGCAACAAGTGGGGATGAGGACCTCTCCCCACTGATAGCACTTTGATCCCTAAAATGTCCCCATTTCAGAAACTGGGGAGTAAAATCCTCTCTGTTGTACTTCTCTAAAAGTGTAGAGTCATTCTTTACTCTTGCATTTTCCTCATCTACTCACCCACTGCCTTATCTATCAGCCAATTCTATCATCTCCACAATCAAAGTATACAAAATGTAACTCAGAATTCAATTACTTCACACCACTGCTACCACACTGGGCCAAACATCAGCTTCTCTTTCTTGGACTACTATAACAATGTACTAATTGGTGTTGCCTTTTCCCAACTTGTTCCACTACAATGTTTTTCACACTGCAGCTAGAGTGGTGTGCTCCCAATGCAAATCTGACAATTGTACTCTCCTACTCAGTCACCCCTACTACATGTAGAATAAGAACAGTTTTAAGAATTTCTTCATGCCCTGGCCCTCACTCTGATCCCTGACCTTAATCTTGCCACCCTTCTCTTTGTTTGTTCTGCTTTTGTCTGACTTTATTCTTTGTGGTTTCTCCAACAAGCCAAGAACATTCTCAACTCACAGAAATTTCCCAATTGTCACTATTACTCAGAGGCTCTTCCCCTACTCTCATTACCTTCCTAACCTACATATAAACCTTCACATGACAGACTCTCAGTACATTCCAGGCTCTACTCAACTATCAGAAGTTTCCTTGTTCACAATGCTATCCACACCACAGTTTATAATCATCTTCCATTATTCTAGATTATCTTATGCTGTTTATCTTTCTAGTCTATTATAAATGTATGCATTCATTTGCATATTGTCTGTCTTCTTCAACAGAATGAAAATTCCATAATGCCATCGATATTGTTGCTTTAATTCACCACTATTTCTCATGTCTAGAATGGTACAACGCACGGAATAAGTATTCTATAACTATTTTATGAATTATTATATTAGTTAACATTCAAAACTGTCATTTAACACTAGAGGCCCGGTGCACGAAATTCGTGCAGGTGGGGTGTGTCCCTCAGCAAAGCCTGCACCCTCTCCAATCTGGGACCCCTAGAGGGCAGTCGGACATCCCTCTCACAATCCAGGACCACTGGCTCCCAACTGCTCACCTGCCTGCCTTCCTGATTGCCCCTAACTGCTTCTGCCTGCCAGCCTGATCACCCCCTAACCACTCCCCTGACAGCCTGATTGATGGCTAACTGCTCCCCTGCCAGCCTGTTTGCCCCCAACTTCCCTTCTCTGCCAGCCTGGTCACCCCTAACTGCCCTCCCCTGCAGTCCTGGTCCCTCCCAACTGCCCTCCCCTGTTGGCCATCTTGTGGCGGCCATCTTGTTTCCACATGGGGGAAGCCATCTTGTGTGTTGGAGTGATGGTCAATCTGCATATTACTCTTTTATTAGATAGGATAGAGGCCTGGTGCACAGGTGGGGGCCAGCTGGTTTGCACTGAAGGGTGTCTTGGATCAGGATGGGGGTTCCCTTGGGGCATGGGGCGGCCTGGGCGAGGGGCCTGTGGTGGTTTGCAGGCCGGCCACGCCCCCCGGCGACCCAAGTGGAGGCCCTGGTATCTGGGGTTTATTTATCTTCTACAATTGAAACTTTGTAGCCTTGAGTGGAAGCCTGGGCCTGCCAGGGTGTGTAGAAAGCTTGGCTTCCTCCATCACCAGGGGCAACTCAAGCTTCCTGCTCTCTCCAGCTCTGTGGCTGCCGCCATTTTTGTTGGGATTTATTTATCTTCTATAATTGAAACTTTGTAGCCTTGAGTGGAGGCCTAGGCCGGCCAGGGTGTGCGGAAAGCTTGGCTTCCTCCATTACTGGAGACACCCAAGCCTCCTGCTCACTCTGTGGCCGCAGCCATCTTGGTTGGGTTAATTTGCATACTTGCTCCTGATTGGCTGGTGGGCATGGCTTGTGGGTGTAGCAGAGTGATGGTTAATTTGCATATCACTCTTTTATTAGATAGGATAGCCTTGATTTACAATGGGCATGGAACTGATTAACATTATGGTAAAACTAGTACAAAAATTATCAAAGTGATTCTTTAAAAAGAAATTGATAGATACATAGAGATCTTATACAAGTATTTCATGTAAATAAATCAGCTGAAAACAGGGGGAGGAGTTACTAAACCAAAATTTTAAATAGATAATATAATTTGTTAATCCAATACCATCATTCCACCAAATATATTTTTCTATAAAAATTATTTCTTTTTAGATTACTTCCATATTTGTGTTATCTGCAAATATGAATGCAGGCTACTTATTCTTAATATGTGATTGTTTAAATTACATTTAATTTTTTGTATTTATTTTGTCTCCCCATTGTTACTATATTGATTAATTTCAAATATGTATCTTTGGAATATGCTTGCAATTCTGTAGGTGTACACTAGCTTATTGTACTTACTTGACTGTGACAAGTCTCCCTCCCATAGACAAACTATCTTTATAACAAAGGATGCTTCAAAATGTATGTATTATGTATAATCTTTATATACCATAAAGATTTTTAAAATACAAATAACTACTGATTTGTCACATCAACATCATGATGAATTGAGATGATCCTCTGGTCTCTCCCCTTCTTCTCTGCTATTGGGATGTCTATAACCCAGCATAGGTTCCTCTGCGCAGCTCACAGAGATGCCTAAGAGATCCATACATCTAAAGGTGGGCATATTGGGATGCATAGGGGAGGCAGAATAGGAGGAAGGATAAGGTAGATGGAAGCAGCCACTGAATGCAATAGCAACAGAAGAGTTGGGGTGCCACATAACAGTCCAGCAAAGATTAAGAAGGGCAGCAGTAGTATCAAACCTGAGAATCCAGCTCCTTCCCTTAATTGTGGCAGTGCTTGTGCCACTATAGAGCTCAGTGGCAGCACTGGACATTTATCTCTGGCCTTGTGGTCACAGCACAGCAGTACTAGCGGACATAGGGAACCAGATAGTAGTGCAGCTGGCTTAAAAAACCAACTCCCTTACCTGCCCCTTTTCCCTGCCACAGTGGTAATGTCCCAATGCCCAGGTGACCGAGATACAGCATGGGTATCCATTGCCCCAGGTAGCAATTTCATGACTACAGAGGCACCTTCCCACAAGGACACCAACAGTAGCAGGGCATCAGCAACCATGAAGGCACAATAGCACAGGTAAGAGAAAAAAATTTGTGCTATTCCACCATCTTCTGGGAAAATAAGAAATACCTCTAATTATCAACCTACTGAATTGTTGAAATCAAAATGGTACATAAATTTTTAAAAAAACTACTCACTACTTCAAATGCACCAGCAGAGGAACAACCCATCAAGTACCAATAACAACCAAGGTAGTATGATATCACAAAAATAAGTGACAATTTTCCAGAAGCCCAACTCAAAATCATGGAAGATTATGATCTAAACAATATAGACTTTAAAATAGCAATCATGAAGAAACTCAAAGGGATATAAGAAAACTTAGAAAGGCAGTTTTATGAGCTCAGGAATAAAATTAATGAACAGAAGGAGAACTTTATTAAAGAGATTGAAAACAACCTAAACAAAAATTCTGGAGCTGAATAACTGAATACATGAGATAAAGAATGCTTTAAAAAGCACTGGAAACAGAGCAGACCATGTGGAAGAGAGAATTAGCAAGCTCAAAGATAGAAATCTAGAAATGATTCAGGTAGAAGAGGAGAGAAGACTAGATTTTTGAAAATGAAATAACTCTATGAGAAATATCTCTCTTTTAGAAAAGGCAACATATGGATAATGTATAAGAGAGGGAGAGGAAACAGAAAGCCTATCTGAAGAAATAATAGGTAAAAATTCCCCAACCTGGAAAAGGTACTGAACATACAAATACTAGAAGCAAAAAGAATATCTATTTTAACACAAAAAGACATATTATATTAACACAAGGTGTATTATATTAAAACTGTTAAAGGTAAATGATAAAGAAAAAATTCTTAAGACAGTCAAGGGGAAAATGGCAATAACCTACAAAGGAAACCCAACTAGGCTATCAGATTTCTCAACAGAAACTCTACAGGCCAGGAGAGAGTGGAATGATACATTCAAACTATTTAAAGATTAAAACTACCAGTCAAAAATACTCTATCCTACAAAGTTTTCCTTTAGATGTAAAGAAGAAATAAATGCTTTTTTCACACAAAGCTCAGGGAACATTACCATAAGACCTGCATTACCAGAAATATTAGAAGGAGTTTTTCTCCCTGAAACAAAAAACAAAAGTAAACAAAACTTTGAGTGAGGAGAAAGAGCAACAGATGCAGAAAAATGCAACTCCTTTTCAGAGTAGGGTGTTAAACACTTAATTACAACATAAAGGTTAAACAGAAAAAGGTATTAAAATAATTTGGTAACAAACACACAACATAAAAAGGGTAACTTTTGACAACAAAATCATAAAAGGAGGGGAGGAAAAAGACAGACCGTGTATAGGCAAATGAAGATAAGATGCTATCAGAATAAAAATGACTATTTTATCTATCAGACATTTTATACAAACCTAATAGTACCTACAAAACAGAAATCCAGAGCCAGACAAAAAACATAAAAAAGAGAAAATGGATGAAAACATCATAGAAAACCACCAAACCAAAATAGCAAAGAGAAACACAAGGGGTAAAAATGAAGATACAGAGCAATCAGAAAACAAAAGACAAAATGGCAGTAGTAATTCCTCATATACCAACAATCACCCTAAATGTAAATAGACTGAACTCACCAATCAATATGCACTGAATGGATTAAAAAACAACAACAAACTTTAAACTTTAAGCTGCCTTCAGGAGACTCAACTCAGCTTCAAAGACAAACATAGGCTCAATGGGAAAGGGAGGACTAGGATAGTCCAAACAAATGGTATAGAGAAGAAAGCTGGTGCTGTCATACTTAAATAAAATAGACTTCAAGCCAAAAATGGTAATAAGATACAAAAATGGACATTATATAATGATAAAGGGGACAATCAATCAAGGAGACATAACAGTTATTAATATATGCCCCTAATATAAATATATATAAAACATAAAAATAGAAATAAAAAGATATAAAAAGATATAAAAATATATAAATAGATATAAATAGATATAAATAGATATAAATATACAAAATATATAAATATATCCTATCTAATAAAAGAGTAATATGCAAATTAACCATCATTCCATGACAAAAATGGCAGCACCCATAGCCACAAGATGGCGCCCAGTCCTCTTAGCCCTGCCGGAGTCCCCCAGTCTGCCCAGCGGCCGCTGCCCGGGGTGTCCTGCTGGGAGGCACCAGCGCCCAGCAGGATCCCCGGCCAGCAGCGGCAGCCTGGCTGGGGTCTCAGGCCAGCAGGGCCGCGCACCCCCGCTGCACGATCTTCTGGCCAGCTGTGGCAGCCTGGGCTGGGGCCATGCACCCCCACCATGTGATCCCCGGCCAGGGGCGGCAGTCTGGGCTGGGGTCTTAGCCTGGCCGGGGCGCGATCCCCTTCTAGCGGTGGCAGCCTGGGGTCTCAGCCACTGAGTCACACCAGCCAGGCAGATATGGAGGAATCTTAAATGTTTCTTTTTTTAAAATATATATTTTATTGATTTTTTACAGAGAGGAAGGGAAAGGTATAGAGAGCTAGAAACATCAATGAGAGAGAAACATCAATCAGCTGCCTCCTGCACACTCCCCACTGGGTATGTGCCCCCAACCAAGGTACATGTCCTTGACCGGAAATGAACCTGGGACCCTTGAGTCTGCAGGCCAATGCTCCATCCACTGAGCCAAACCAGGTAGGGCTGTCCAATATGCTAAAGAAAAAACCCTATCTAATAAAGAGGGAATATGCAGGGGAGGGCATTTGGGGGTGACCGGGTTGTCAGAAGAGGGCAGTTGGGGACAATCTGGCAGGGGAGCAGTTAGGCATCTATCAGGCTGGCAGGGGAGTGGTTAGGGGGTGATCAGGCTGGCAGGCAGAAGCGGTTAGGGGCAATCAGCAGGCAGGCGAGCAGTTGGGAGCCAGCAGTCCTAGATTGTGACCGAGGGGTCTCAGATTGGAGAGGGTGCAGGTTGGGCTGAGGGACATCCCCCCCCCCCCCAGTGCACAAATTTTGTGCACTGGGCCTCTAGTATATAAATATATATAAATATAATTTTTAACAGACCTAAAGTTAGAAACAGGAAGCAATACAATAACAACAGGATAATTTAACACCCCACTTCTACCAGTGGATAGATAATTCAGACATAATATAAATAAGAAAATATTGGCCTTAAATGACATATTAGAGCAGATGAACTTAATAGATATTTACAGAACATTCCATACAAAAGCAACAGAATACACATTCTCAAGTGCACATGAGCATTATCAACATACACTATATGTTAGAACACAAAACAATTCTCAATAAATTTAAGAAGATTGGAGTCATATTAAGCATCTTTCTGACCACAACAATATGAAAGTAGAACTCTACTACAAAAAGAAAGCTAGAAATGTCACAAATATGTAAAAATTAAACAACATGCTTCTAAACAACTATTGGGTCAATGAAAAACTAAAAAAAAAAAAAAATGAAATCAAAAGATACATAGAGACAAATGAAATTAAATATATAGCCACTCAGACCTATCCCAAAAAAACAAAAAAGATCTTAAATAAACCATCTAACCATATACCTTATGGAACTAGAAAAAGAAGAGACTCTAAAAGGAAGGAAATTATTAAAAATTAGAGAAAAAAATAAAATAGAGAATAAAAGATAGTAGAAAAAATATATAAAATGAAGAGCTATTTCTTTAAAAATATAAACAAATTTGACAAGACTTTAGCTAGACTTACCAAGGAGGAAAGAGAGAAATTGAAAAAAAAAATCAGAAATGAAAGAGAAGTAGTTACAATGGATACCATAGAAACAAAGGATCATAAAAAAAAATACAACTAAAGGCTATACACTACCAAATTGGACAACTTATAAGAAATGGATAAATTCTTAGAATTATACAACCTACCTAGAATAGATTATGAAGAAATAGAAAGTTTGAATAGGGTGATTAGTAAGAAGGATATTAAAATAGTTACTAAAAACCTCCTGTGTCCTTGACTGGGAGTTGAACTCTAAACCCTTCAGTGCATGGGCCAACATTTTACCACTGAACAACACTGGCCAGGGCTAGAACCAGATGGCTTTAACCAATATTCAAAGAAGATTTAATACTTGTCCTTTTCAAACTTTTTCAAGTAATTGAAGAGGAGTGAGTACTTCCTAATTCATGTTATAAAGCCAATATTATCATGATACCAAAGCAGGAAAGGACAACACATACAGAAAAAAAGAAAAATAATATCCCTGATGAACATAGATACAAAAAGTTACCAAAAAATAGCAAATTAAATACAAAAATACATTAAAAGGATCATACATCATGAAATTTATTCTATAGATGCAAGGATGGTTCAACATATGTTAATCAATGAGCTTTACCTCATGAACAAAATTAAGGATAAAAAATATATGATCATCTCAATAGATGTAGAAAAAACATTTGACAAAATAAGTATTCTTTCATAATAAAAACTCTTGACAATCTGGGTATAGAAGGAATGTACCTCAACATAATAAAGGCCATAGATGACAAGCCCACAGCTAATATCATACTCAATGGAGAAAAACTGAAACCTTTTCCTCTAAGATCAGGAACAAGACATGAGTGCCATTTTTACCCCCTTTACACAACATAGTAGTGAACATCCTAGCCACAACATTTAGGGAAGAAAAAAAAAAAGAAGTAATACAAGGCATCCAAATTGAAAAGGAATTAATAAAACTATCATTTTAAATGCTTTTATATGTAGAAAACCCCAAAGAATCCACCAAAAACTATTAGAAAAAATAAATACAATAAAGTTACAAGATACAAAAGCAATATACAAAAATCTGTTGCATTTATACTAATAATAAACTATCAGAAAGAGAAATGAAGACAGCAAAAGCAACAAATAGAAAAAAATACCTATGAGTAAACTTAACAAAGTACATGGTAGACCTGTACATCAA
This sequence comes from Plecotus auritus, assembly GCF_963455305.1. Lineage (NCBI taxonomy): Eukaryota > Metazoa > Chordata > Mammalia > Chiroptera > Vespertilionidae > Plecotus > Plecotus auritus. Next base: position 126,765,014 of record NC_137770.1, on the reverse strand, counting down.
AAACTATAAGACACTGAAAGAAATTTAGGACAACACAAAGAAATGAAAATATATTTTAAATGCATGGAATGGAAGAAGTAGCATTGTTAAAATGTCTATATTACCTAAAACAATGTACAAATTCAATGCAATAGCTCTCAAAATGTTTATAGAAATAGGCACTTTTCATAGAAATAGGGAAAAAACCTTCAAATATGCATGGAAACCCAAAAGACTACTAATAGTCAAAGCAATCCTGAGAAAAAAGAACAAACCTGGAGGTTTCACACAAAACAATTTCAAACTATACTACAAAGCTACAGTAATCAAAACAGTATGGTATTTGGCAGAAAAACAAACACACAGACCAGTGGAACAGTTGAGAGCCAAGAAATAAACCTACACATATATGGACAACTAATTTATGACCAAGGAGCCAAGAACACAAGAACATAAAATGGAAGAAAGAAAAGTTTCTTCAGTAAATGGTGCTGGGGAAAGTGGACAGCCACATGCAAAAGAATGAAAGTAGACCTCTGTCTTAAACCATAGACAAAAATTAACTTTAAATGGATTAAAGACTTGAATGTAAGATCTGAAACAATAAAATACATATAAAAACATAAGTAGACTTCTGGATATTAGTTTTAATAATGTTTTTGTGAAGTTGACTTCAAAGGCAAGGGAAACAAACAAAAAAAATCAACAAATGAGACTACATCAAACTAGCAAGCTTCTGCACTACAAAGGAAACCATTAATAAAACAAAAAACGGATCCAGAGACAGAAGCATCAATCAGATCATCAAACCTCAGAGGGGAGGTTTTGTTATTGTTGAGTTGTATGAGTTCTTTATATATTTCAGATATTAATCACTTATCAGAAATATCATTTGCAAATGTTTTCTCCCATTCAGTTGGTTGCCTTTTTGTTTTATTATTTTTTTATTTTTTTTATTTTTTGATTAAGGTATTACATATGTGTCCTTATCCCCCCATTTCCCCCTCAACCCCCCCCCCAATCATGCCCTCACCCCCCTGGTGTCTGCGCCCATTGGTTAGGCTTATATGCATGCATACAGTCCTTTGGTTGATCTCTCCCCCTTACCCTCCAAAGAGGACATACAGATGGTCAAGAGACATATGAAAAAGTGCTCAAAGTCAGAGAGATGCAAATTTAAACATCAATGAGGTATCACCTCACACCATCAACAAATGAATATAAGACAAGTGCTGGCGAGGATGTGAAGAAAAAGGAACCTTAGTACACTGCTGGTGGGAATGCAAACTGGTACAGCCACTATAGAAAACAGTATGGAGTTTCCTCAAAAAATTAAAAATGGAACTGCCATTTGATACACTGATCCCACTTCTAGAAATATATCCTAAGAATCTCGAAACACCAATCAGAAAGAATATATGTACCCTTATGTTTGCAACAGTGCTATTTACTAGTACAATAGCTAATATCTGGAAACAGCCCAACTGGTACTAGGTGAGTAGTGGTACTAGGTGAGTGGATAAAAAAACCTGTGGTACATCTACACAATGGAATACTATGCATCTATTTAAAAAAAGAAGGATATCTTAACCTTTGAGACAGCATAGAGGGACCTGGAGAGTATTATACTAAGCAGAATAAGCCAGTAAGAGAAAGACAAGTATCACATGATCTCATGTATATGTGGAATTTAATTTAAAAAAAAAATTCAACAAACAAAATGGGTCCAGAGGCATTGAAGCATGGCACAGACTGATGGATCTCAAAGGGGAGTGGGGAGAAAGGAAGGCAGAGATTAACCCATTGAACATATATGCATATATGCATAGCCCATGGACACACACAATAGTATGGTGAAGGCCTGGGGTGGGGTGGGAACTGGGTGGAGGGGGACAATGGAGAAATATCAGGGACATTTGTAATACTCTGAAAAATAATCGGAAAATCTATTTTTAGGTTAGGGGTGACCAGGAAAATCTATTTACCCCTTGCAAAGGTAAATAAATTTAAAAAAATAGAACAAACACAATTCAAAAGCATTCTTGAAAATGAAAAACAAAGCTGAAGGCATCATGTTTCCTGATATCAAACTCTATTACAAAGCTATAGAAACCCAAACAGTATAGTACTGTATAAAAACTGACATATTGACTAAAAGAAGAGAAGGGAGAGCCCTGGAATAAGCCCACATATATAAAGGCCAATTAATTTATGATTAAGCAGCTGAGAATATACAATGGGGAAATGACTGTCTCTTAAATAAATGGTTTTGGGAAAACTGGACAGCAACATGCAAAAAAATGAAACTGCACCACTGTCTTATACCACACACAAAAATTAACAGAATGGATTACAGACTTGAACTAAGACCTAAAACCACAAAACTCCTAGAAAAATACTTAGGCATTAATTTCCTTGACTTTAGTTTGTGATTATATTTTTAGTTTGACTCTAAAAACAAAGGCAACAAAAGCAAAATAAAAATAAAGTGGAATAACATCAAACTTAAAAGTTTCTTCACAGCAAGGGAAACCATCAGCAAAATTAAAATTAAAGCTAAAGATAAAGTATTTTTAAATTGTATATCTGATAAAGGGTAAATTTCCAATATATATGAATAATTCAACTCAAAAAAAAAATACAAAGATGCCAATTTCTTTTAAATGGGCAGAGGATCTGATGCCAATTTCTTTTAAATGGGCAGGTACAAGAAAAGGTGCTCAACATCACTGATCATCAGAGAATTGCAAATCAAAACCATAAGGAGATGTCACCTCACACATGTTAAAATAGCTATAATCCAAAAGTACAACCGATAACAAATGCTGGTGGGATGTGAAAAAAAAGGCAACCCTTGCATAGTTGGAAAGGATATAATTGGTACATTTACTGTGGAAAACAGTATGATATTTCTCAAAAAAAAATGAAATAGAACTATCATATCCATCAATTTCACTTATGGGTATTTATCCAAAGAATCCAAAAACCCTAATTTAAAATGATATGTGCACCACCATGTTTGTTGCAGCATTATTTTTAACAGCCAAAACGTAAAAAAACCCGTAAGTATACATTGATAAATAAATGAAAAACAAAGTGTGGTATATATACACAATGAAATATTATTCAGCCATCAATAAGAAGGAAATCTGGCCATATGAGGCAACATGGATAAAGCTTGAAAGCATTATGCAAAATGAAGCCAGACAGAGAAAGACAAATGTATGAATTCACTAATATGTGAAATTATCCAGCTGCCAAGGAACATGCAGCTAAAAGCAGATGTATGAGAACCAAGATAGAACAATCAAGTTGCCCAGTTTAGAATCTAAAACAAAACAAAGCACCAAATTCATGGATACAGAGAACAGATTGTGGTTGCCAAAGGTGATCGGGGGTGAAAGGATGAGAGAGGACAAAGTGAGTAAATAGGAATGTAATGTACTGCATGGTGACTATCCCATATAACAAAAGGCTAATAATATGCAAATAGATTGAACGGCAGAACAACTGAACAACTGGTCACTATGATGTGCACTGACCACCAGGGGGAGTGTGCATAACATGGCATCGGCAGCAGGAGGCAGAACAAAGAATATGGCAGGCATCGGCCACAGCAGGATGGTGGAGCAGGTGAGCAGGGGCACCAGACCAAGGCAGGGCACAGGTGGCTGTCATCAGGGTGAGCCTCTGGTGGTTACTGAAAATTCTTTGCTCCTGTGTGCTGTGGTCCTGCCCAGCACTCGCACCTGCTTCTGGTGCCAGCCTCACTCTCACCCGCTGCTGGCTGCAGCCCCAATTGCTCCGCGCCATCACCGAGTGTGAGTGGGGCTGGCACTGTAAGTGCATGGGAGCAGCGGCGGCAGGAGCGGGGCTGCCGGCTGACAGGGCACCAGGGGCCACAGCAGGAGAGGCTGGGCTAAGGTGCAGAGAATGGGCCCAGACCTACCCCTGTGCCCACTGCAGACTCACAGCCCACAGTTCCTTTCAAGGTGCACAACTTTGTGCACTGAGCCACTAGTAGTTAATAATTCTGTATTATATATTTGAAAGTTGTTCAGAAAATAAATTGTAACTGTGTGGTGATGAATGTTCACTTACTGTGGTGATTATTTCACTACATATACAAATATCAAACTATTATGTTATATACCTGAAACTAATATACTAATGTTATATCTCAATTAATTAAAAAGCAATGAATAGTCATAATCTGTTCTCCTATATAATTTATTCATTTTTTAATATTACATAAATGTCAAATAAATGTTTCATTCTTGTATATAGGATTAACCCAAGTTTTCATTTTTCAAAATTTTTTTCTGGCAAAATCTTTTTTATTAGTTTAAATCCCATAGCCTTTTGCCTTTGAACTGGTATTTTTATCCCAGTTATATGTATGTGATAGTGAACATATTTGATCTTCAGCCTATACACTATGTTTTATTTTAAACTTTTAATTACTCATCTGTGTTATTGTTACCTATTTCTTACAATGCTGTATTTTTTTTCCTTCTAGTAATTGTGGAGATTTAAAATCTATTCTTAATTTTCAACTGGTTTACCTTCATAGTTTTAAATAATAAGAAGTTTAAAATTATTCTAAGCTATAAAGTTTAGAAAGAATTATATCCACAGTATAAAAGATTATATAGACATTTTAAATTACTCTAACAACTCCTCCCTAGTTTATTACTTTTACTAGAGGCCCGGCACACAAAATTGTGTGTGGGTATGGTCCCTAGGTCTAGCCTGCCATCAGGGCCATCTTCCCCGGCTGCCGGCAGCCAGCCCCACCCCTTGCTGCCACCCAGCCTGGTTCCCCGTTTGCCATCCAGTGATGGGAGACTGAAGGCCAGGGGAGGGACTGAGAGGTCAGCTGTTCCCACCCACTTGCCAGCCCCACCCCTGCCTCTGTATGTAGGGTGACCAGCAGGGTGGGGGCCTTGGCCTGGCACTTCCCACATCCCTTGCCACCCACCCTGGTTTGCTGTTTACAATTGGTGGTGATCAGAGCCTGTGGGCTGGGGGGAGGGAGCAAGAGGTTGGCCCGTTCTGCCTGCTCACCAGTCCCACCCCCCACTGCCTCCCACCCCAGTTCCCTGTTCCCCATCCAGCAATGGGAGCCTGATGGCTGGGGGAGGGACTGAGAGGTCGGCCATTCCTGCCCACTCACTAACCCCACCATTGGCCCTGGTCACCCTCTATGTGTGGGACGACCAGCGGGGTGGGGGCCTTGGCCTGGCACTGCCTGCATCCCCCGCCACCCACCCCAGTTCCTCGTTTGCCATCAGCAATCAGAGCCTGCCAGGTGGGGAAAGGGACTGAGAGGTGGTCATTTCACCTCATAGTGACTGGCTGAGTGGTCGTTCTGGTCGTTCTGCCATTATGGTCACTGGGCTTTTATTATATAGGACTAGAGGCCCAGTGCACGAAATTCGTGCAGGAGGGGTGGGTCCCTCAGCCCAGACTGCACCCTCTCCAATCTGGGACCCCTCGAGGGATGTCCCACTGCCCATTTAGGCCCGATCCCCTAAAAGGGAAGTCGGACATCCCTCTCAAAATCCAGGACTGCTGGCTCCCAACTGCTCACCTGCCTGCCTGCCTGATTGCAGGCCTGGTCGACCACAACTGCCCTCCAATGCCAGCCTGATTGCCCCCAAATGCCCTCTTTTGCAGGCCTGGTCCCTCCCAGCTATCCTCCCTTGCTGGCCTGATCTCCCACAACTACCCTCCCCTGCTGGCCATCTTGTGGCGGCCATCTTGTGTCCACATGGAGGCGGCCATCTTTGACCACTTGGGGGTGGCCATCTTGTGTGTTGGAGTGACGGTCAATTTGCATATTACTCTTTTATTAGATAGGATATTTTGCTCTTTACAAATGTATAGTCTAATATGCCTACAAATCTTTATTCTTACTTCTATAGTTATATGAATTCAAAGTATAGTTCTTTATACTATAGCTTCCTAGTGTTGTTGTTTTCCTTTGTTTGTAATTTTAACTTTTCAGTTGTGTGATAGATGGCAAAATCTGTCCCCAGCACTTTTCAACTTCTTCAATAAGAAGTGAGTCTATGTCCTTATCCCTTGGGATGCACTTTGACCAGTGGAATGTTGCAGAATGATGTCATGTGGATTCATAGACAAAACCTCAGGAACACTTGTAATTTCTGCTCTTGTGGTACTTTTGCTTATAGGACTCCGACACCTGCACCTGCAAAAAATCTGATGTAGTCTTATGGTGATGAGAGACATGTCATCTAGTTACTCTTCTTGCCCTAGACAACAGCCATGAGAGCATTAGACATTATAGTGAGGCCAGCCTCTATCAACCAACTGCCAGGGGTGCATGCAGATAAAAGCAGATGGATGAGAGCCCAGAAAGAGCAATCAAGTTGCCCAGATTAGAAAACTTTTTTCTTTCTAGAGTCTATGTTCTCTTTTATTTCCATACACTTTTTAAAGTCAAATTCTACTCTTCTAATGTAAACTAAATTGTCCCATGGGCATCATTGGGCTCAACCTATACACAAGATTATGATCTAAATTAAGGGTTATAAATTTAAAACTAACTGATACAGGTTGGTTGATAGAATTCATAATGAAGATGTTTTCATTCTATAGTCTCACATGGGTACTACATTTTCTGAGTTCTTATTTCTATAAGAATGGTCATTTCCTGTTGCCTTTTTTCATGGATAAAATGTTAGCTAGTTATTAAATGTTTGAATCATAGGTTTTTAAACTCAGAATTCTGCAGACATGCTCTACTATCGCTTTATGGTACATACTGCTATGGAGAATTTGAATTTAGCCTAATTTTTGCCTCTTGAAGATAACTGCTTTTTTTGATGGATGACTATAGTACTCTTTATTTACTCATGAATATTAATATTTATAGCATACTATCCCTCACGGTTGATAATTCTACCTTTTTCTTTGAACATGGTCATGGTGTTCAGCTTGCACTTGTAAAGTCAGTTCTTTCATATATGTAATGTTTTTTTGTTTTTGTTTTTGGTACTTATTTCAGTCTCTAATACAGAGGAAATAATTATGCAAACATTGTATCTTCACTGTCTCATCTTTATGGCTAATTGCTTTCATGATTTTGTCTATGTCATTTCCTTAAACATGTTCTTGCTTCCACATTTTCTACCAGTGAGGGTACAAATCTGAAAAGATTTTGCACAGATGGAATTCTGTACAGTCTGGACTCCTAATAAAGAGATGTAGTTGGGGCATGATATCTGTGTCTCAGTTTCCTCATCTATGGAATATAGATAATGGTAATACCAAAGAATGGATGTCTTCTAAGTATCTGATGAGCCTAAAAGAATAAGACCCTTAGAAGAGTCGTTGGTATGTAGTGAAGTAAATATTAGCTTGTCTTAGCATTATAAGTTATCACTGGCTCTTTTTTTTTATCATGTATTCAACTTCTTATTGCTTTCAATATGATTTTTTTTTGCAATGACTTTATTGTTATCTTCAATTTCTTTCTTAGCTCATTCCCCTCTATTTGAAATTTCTTTTACTTTTCTATTCTCTTTGAACTCTATGGTGTTTCATCATTTTTTTTTTCTTTCTAGAGTCTATGTTCTCTTTTATATCCATACGCTTTTTAAAGTCAAATTCAACTTTTCTAATGTAAACTAAAATGTCCCATGGGCATCACTGTAACATTCTAACTTTCACTTTGGTGATCTGCTCCCTCTGAAAAGTGAAATTGTAAAACACAAGGGGAGATAGCCACCAAGTGATTTAGAGTTTATTTCTCAAAAACTACAAACCTAGTCTGGCCAGCAAGGCTCAGTGGTTGAGCATCAACCTATGGACCAGGAGGTCATGGTTGGATTCCCAGTCAGGGCTCATGACTGGGTTGTGGGCTCCATCCCCCATGTGGGGCATGCAGGAGGCAGCCACTCAATGATTTTCTCTCATCATTGATGTTTCTATCTCACTCTCCCTCTCTGAAATCAATAAAAATATATTTTAAACAAACAAACAAACTACAAACCTAATTTTTCCTTCCCATATTGCTCTATCCTATCTCATCTTTACTGACCTTTTTGTGTTAGAACTCCAGGTTAGGTGAAGTAATAATCTTATTTTAGACCAGATGCTGCTAGTGCCACACCCCCCCCTCCACTGCTGATTTTAGCTGTAGCTTTAGTGGACAGTTCTGTAGCTTTAGTGGCTCAGTCTCATCACATACCACCAGCATCCAATCTCAAGTGAGGACTATGTATCTCTCTGCTTGCAATCTCAACTCCTTCCTAGATGCTTTTGGAGCCTGTTATCTCACCCAAGTGCTGCTTAGAAGCATGGAGTAGTGAGGATCCCTGAGGCAACATCAGTAAGATATAGGAGCTTCTATATAAATGTTCTGCCTCCTGTCCTTCAAGTGGACAATTCTGAGAGGCATTTTATATACTTCTAAGAGATCCCCATGGAATCTCATGCTCATTTCTCACCACAGCAATATTGATAACACACCTGCACACTGGCTTTCTCTATACCCTTATCTCTCCCTCCCTATTTCCTAAATCCTTTTTCTAGAATCACTGTCTGAATAATTTCTTCACCAAAATCATTATCTCAGGCTCTGCTCTGAAGAAACTCAAAATAAGATATACACTTATTCAGTCTCTCATTAGGCCTCTTTCCCCCATTTCTCTTAACCCCAAATAATATCCCCAAACTTTCTGCTAGCATATTCCTGTCTCAAGTTCTAATGATTTATACTAAAGGATTGTTCTTTTGGCATGTCAGGATCAAATAAATGCAAATGTTTAAACAAATATGCATCCAATTGAGAATTAAAGTTATATATGAGCTTGTATTTAGCAAACAGGAAATTTTGCATTTTTAAAAATTATTTCCATTCATATAGGCAGATTTTGTTGAGAAGATTTAAGGCAATTGTGAATCCCTAAAGACAAGAAATTAGTTCATCTATTATTATAGAACTTCCAAACATAAAATGTTATTCTGGCTCTACTTTTCCTTCTATAAAATAAAAGGATAGAAGTTAACACTAAATTCTCTTTGAAATGTATAATTTTCTGCTTGGTACTAAAGCATAGTTTCGTAGCATATCAATTAGAAAATACAAAAAGCTTTCTTGTCTATAAACATTTTGTAATTTAAAACAGAAGTAGATGGTCTAGATATTAGGTACTCAAAGGAAAAGGGAATTTAACCTTTGTTTCTCATTAACTTGAACTCTGCAATCACAAAGAAGGACTTTATGAGTAGCAACAAATACACAAAGGGATAAACCACATTTTAATAATTAGTTTCAAACTCCATTTCCTTTTCAACTAGAATTATAAAAAATAAATATAGCTAGCTGCAAATTTATCTACAGTTGATTCTCAAATAACATGTGTTTGAACTGCAGGAGTCAGCTTATATGTGCATTTTTGTTAATATACTGTAGATGTATTTTCTCTTTCTCACAGTTGTCTTCTTTCTCTTTCTCACATTTTCTTTTCTCTAGTTTACCTTGTTGTAAGAATCCTATATAATAAAAGCCCAGAACCAAAATGGCAGAATGACCAGAATGACCAGTACAACCAGAATGACCGCGGCCCTTTGCCCCAGCCAGCCCTGCCCCACAGAGGGGACCCCCACCCCAATTGGGGCCCCCATCAGGGCAGGCCAGCTGGCCCCCACCCATGCACCGGGCTTCTATCCTATATAATAAAAGACTAATATGCAAATCGACCAACAGCGGAACGACTGGTCGCTATGATGGGCACTGACCACCGGGGGTAGATGCTTAATGCAGGAGCTGCCCCCTAGTAGTCAGTGCGCTCCCACAGGGGGAGCACTGCTCAGGCAGAAGGTGGGATCACGGCTGGAGAGCACAGCGGCGGTGGCGGGAGCCTCTACTGCAGTGGTTCTCAACCTTTCTAATGCCGCGACCCTTTAATACAGTTCCTCATTTTGTGGTGACCCCCAACCATAAAATTATTTTTGTTGCTACTTCATAACTGTAATTTTGCTACTGTTATGAATCGTAATGTAAATATCTGTGTTTTCTGATGGTCTTAGGCTCTACAGCAGCGGTTCACCTAAGACCATCGGAAAACACAGATATTTACATTACGATTCATTAACAGTAGCAAAATTACAGTTATGAAGTAGCAACGAAAATAATTTTATGGTTGGGGATCACCACAACATGAGGAACTGTATTAAAGGGTCGTGGCATTAGAAAGGTTGAGAACCACTGCTCTGCTGCCTCCGTGGCAGTGCTAAGGATGTCCAACTCCCATCTTAGGCCCGCTCCCCATGGAAATCTGGCCTAAACCATCAGTTGGACATCCCCTGAGGGCTCCCAGACTGTGAGAGGGTACAGGCCGGGCTGAAGGACTCCCCCTCCCCAAGTGGATGAATTTCGTGCACTAGGCCTCTAGTTCATTATATAATATATCTAACATATAAAATATATGTTAATCAACTGTTTATGTTAACAGTAAGTCCTGGTCAGCAGTAGGCTATTTCTTGTTAAGTTTTGGGGGAGTCAAAAGTTATATCTGGATTTTTGCCTGTGTGGAGGTCAGCACCTCTAACTACTGCATTGTTCAAGGATCATCTGCACTTTCTTTTCCTTTAAAAATGTATTTATTATTGATATTTGCATAGTTTATAAAAAGGATTACATGTGGAATCTAATGAACAAAATAAATGGATGAAAAAAAAATAGGTCCAGAGGCATGGATGCATGAAACAGACTGACAGATCTCAGATGGGAGAACTAAAGAACATATATGCATATATGCATAGCCCATGGACACAGACAATAGAGTGGTGAAGGCCTTGGGTAGTATGGAGGCTGATTGAAGGGGGTGCAAAAGGGGAGAAATACTGTCAACAATAAAAAAAACATATGCTACAATAACAATTTTGCAGTATGTTAACTATAGATAGTGATTTAAGAGAGCAAAGCATTCTTAACTAATATTCTGTTTTGAGTATTAGCAGCACATGATGTTAGAAATATTTAATTTCTTGGCCAAAAAAAATGATCTTAAATTTAAAAAATTATTCTACTTGGTTTACCCACTAAATTAGAAGTTATTTCTATAATGTTCAAATGTACACAGTTAGGTCACTACAATTCTAAATGACTTACTGACTTGACACTGTGGAATCTAGTTATGTTGCCCGAGGATTGAAAGGATGAAATTTCTGTCACTAGTGGGAGTGTGGTTCTTGTGATATCTTGAGAAAAGGAATTTTCTAAGTTTCGCACTGGAGAATGAATGAGTTTTAGTTGCATGGGATTATAGTTCTTGGTTTCCAAAGTCCCATTGTCTTTAAACTAGTGCTGGGGAATGTGCAGCTTAGGCTTCAATAAAGCTAGAAGCAAAGCCAGTGTCCAGAGATTCCGTTCCATGGTGGAGTTGAGTCCAGCAGAGTATCGGGCTAGATTCAGCCCATGAATCCATTGTGTGGGCCACACATGGCCGTGATCCATGTGGGAGAATGCAGGGGGATTGCTCCCCCTGCAATAGGAGTCCCAAGAGAGCAAGTGGGCCATGAGTGCAAGAGAGGGAACTTCCTTTGTTCAGGATTTAAGTCTCAGATTTTGAACCCTTGTAGTGGCCATGCTTATCCTGGCCACTGACTCCCTCCCAGGTGTGACTGACAGGTAAGTATCTTCCCCTGTCACCCAGATTTTACTGGGCAGGCATCTATTGTCCAGTCCTTCCCCTAAGAATCCACAGAGAACAGATTTGGAGACTGTTAACTGCAGCTCCCTAGAAAAGCTGTATAAATGGCATGTCTATATTATCTAGTCTCCCCTGCTACCCTCTTGTTAAATAATAACCAGGTTATTATAATGGTATCAAATTTACCTAAAACTAAATTAAAAACAACATTTTTAAAACAATTAATTTGTTTAGTAACAGCACTTTAAAAAAAAAAAATTCTTCCTCTCTTCTACACTGTGCTAAGAATAGGAAGGAGAGATGAGATCCTTGAACAGATGGAGATGATAGTCCAGAGGACTACAAATATGTAAACCGGCAATCCCAACACAGAATAATTAATGCCATGAAAAGAGGAAAACAGAGAGCTGTGGGAACATCCACAACTGTTCTGTAATCCATACTTAGGAAATAAGAATGATTTTTCAAAAGAAATACTTACCTAAATACCTAAAATTAAAAGTGTGTCTATTATAAAGCTGATTCCCTAAAAGAGATCAAAAGAAATTATTTATCTGAAAAAATCTATGCAAGTTAGAATTATTTTTTGCATTTTCACCTCTTTAAATAGGCAAAGAGAGAATGCTTTCAATATAAATCTGTCTTTGAACAGTTTTCTTCTGAAAGTGATTTATTGCCTGTGATTAGTTCTCTGTAAACATCCTAAAAGAGCAAAGTTTTATTACTTGAAATTATTCAGGAGAAAATAACCCAAATGCCTTCATTAAATGCATTTTGATAAAGGCAGAACACTGTTGCTATCCTAATTCAAGTTCTTTATAATATTCCACTAGAGGCCCGATGCACAAAATTCATGCACTTGGTGGGGGGTCCCTCAGCCCAACCTGTGCCCTATCGCAGTCTGGGAGCACTCGGGGGATGTCCTACTGACGGCTTAGGCCTGCTCCCCACCTTCCGGCCTAAACCGTCAGTAGGACTTCCTTCGTGCTGCCCCAGAGGCAGGAGAGGCTCCTGCCATCACTGCTGCACTCACCAGCCATGAGCCCAGCTCAGGGCTTCAGGCTGAGCAGTGCTTCCCCTGTGGGAGCGCACTGACCACCAGGGGGCAGCTCCTGTATTGAGCATCTGCCCCCTGGTGGTCAGTGCACATCATAGCAACTGGTTGGTCAGCCGTTGGTCGATTTGCATATTACCCTTTTATTATATAGGTTAGGACAAAGAACAGAAAACAATGATTTGAAACAGAGACACTGTGATTGCCTCAATGGGTTATTCTGCATTATTCTAAGTTTTTCTAGAAGATAAATGTTATGTGAAGGTAAATCAATAAAGAAAAGTTTTAGTGAACTGAACTGTACTAATATTTAATCTTTATTGAACATTAAGAATATATAGGGAACTGTTAAAATTTCAAGTTTGTCATGGTCTCTGGTAAAAAGTGATTATTTTATTCCTAATTGCATTTGGGTCCCAGCCATAATTTTTATTACACCATGCATTCTCTGTTACGAATCTAAATGTTAATTGTTAGAGATTTGTTAAATTCTTTATAGGTGACCTTAGACAAAGCAACTAAGTGCTCATGGCCCATAAATGTCAAGCATAGTGATAGATGAAACTATCATATATATATGATTAAGCCATTAAACTGTTCACAAGCTTACATGATGCAAATCTATATGAAAATATTAATTTCATTTTCATATAATAACAAACAATTGGAGATTGTAATTTCAAAAGACAATACCATTTATAGGAATCACAAATATATTACACTAGTAGCCCGGTGCACGAAATTCATGCATGGGGGGGTTCCCTCAGCCCAGCCTGTACCCTCTCCAATCGGGGACCCCTTGGGGGATGTTCAACTGCTGGTTAACTGTGGGATTGGGCCTAAACTGGCAGTCAGACATCCCTCTCACAATCTGGAATTGCTGGCTCCTAACCGCTCACCTGCCTGCCAGCCTGATCTCCCTAACTGCTCTCCCCTGCCAGCCTGATCACCCTTAACCGCCTCTGCCTCTGCCCCACCACCATGGCTTTGTCTGAAAGGACATCCAGAAGGTTGTCTGGAAGTGTTTGGTCTAATTAGCATATTACCCTTTTATTAGTATAGATTGATTTCAGAGAGGGAGGGAGATAGAAACATCATTGATGAGAGAGAATCATTGATTGGCTGCCTCCTACACACCCCACACTGAGGATCAAGCCCACAACCCAGGCATGTGCCCTGAGCGTGAATTGAACTCCAGGCCTTTCAGTCCTCAGGTGGAGGCTCTATCCACTGAGCAAGAATGGCCAGGGCTACACTTTCCCTTTTTGCTGGGACGTGTTCTGTCTGCTGGAGCTGAAACACTGAAGCTGTCTCACTGGGGCAGAGTGGGGTGCACTGGGTTGGAGCAGGTGGAGCCCCCTGAAAGCTGGAGAGGGGCCTCATTTAACAGCTGCACTGTTTCATGACTGTGCTGCCTCACAGTTGAGTGGCCACACTGTGGGCTGTGCCACAGTCAGCAGGAGTTTACACAACTGAGCTGTCTGCATGGATAGCTTCCTCCTCACCACACCCCCAAACTGGGGGTTCCTCTTAGGGCTGAAGTGACACCGACCAACCTTGGTTGGTAGCACAATCGGCCACCTTGGAAAGAGAAGTGGGGAATCCTGATTTTACGTGAACGCTCCAATTTCTTAAGTTGGCAACTAATGCGAACTTCAGATGTTTGGGCCAAACCAGAGAGGCATTCAGGCCTGGTGTCCAGGCCACTGGGCGGCCCTGGGCTCCTCTGCAACGGATTGGTGGAGGAGCCAACACAAACCCTCCACCTCCTGGCCTTAGCCTCCACCACCATCCAAGCTGCTATCCAGGTGCACCCTTGCTGGACCAAACCATCACCTAGCGCGGGGCGGAAGCGTGCTGCTGTTGGCTGGAGCCATTGCCGAGCAAGTGGGGGAGCTCCTGGCGTGAGCACCCCTTCCCATGGAGCCATCCGTTGCCTTGGAGCTGCCACTCCAAAGCGCACTGGGGGCTGCGGGGAGAGCCATGCGTGGGGAGCCAGTGCTGCGCTGCCAAGGAGGAGGGATCGGAGGGCATGATGCCATCGTGAGGCACGGCTGTAGGGGTGTCTCTGCCCAGACCCCGCGCCACCTGGATCCCAGGCTGGTCGGCCGAGAGGTGGGTCCGTTTGCCCGAAGCCTGGGGCTGGGCGCTGAGGCAGGACCAGAAGCCTTCACGGGCGGTTTGCAGGAGCCTGGCCACAGGTCCTGCTCAGGCTTGGTGTGGAGTTGCGTGTTGTCACCATGCATTGGGCAGGGGAGTATTAAGCAGAGTTCAGCCCAGCTGTAAGGGAACCCTAGGCGTCTGGGCAGGTGAAGGGGGTGGGGGCACGCTTGGGTAATTCTGATGTCACCCCACTTGGTTTTTCTTTTTTTCATCCCACAAGAAACCATAACTTTATTAATGATAGAAACAGTACCAATTTCAAACCAAGCTGCAGTAACTCTTTTGAAACACACAAAATAGGATCCTCCTTTTTAGATGGTTACATTGTTAATTTCATAATAGCATTTACAATATCATTATTGCTGTTCTTCAGGGCTCAGACAGCCTTTGCTCTTGACACATTTGCTTGTGACATGACCAATTCTATGTCCTTAACTTCCACAACTGTTTCATCAACCTCTTCCTCTTCACTCTCCTCTTGTACACTTGGAGTCTGTGTGTTTTCTTGAATGTTTGAGACAGCTTCACCTTGAACTTGGAATTTCTCAGCAGCTGCTAGCTGTGCTTGCTGAGATAAATCCTCAATCTTGGCTTCCCCAAAAACTATGTAGGTATCTGAAGCAGGCCTCATGTAGACATCTGGTTTTGTGATGACAAAGAGGATATTCTTAGATTTCCGTAGAGTGACCCTAGTAACCCCTGTAACCTGCCGAAGACCCAGTTTGGACATAGCCTTCTGTGCCTTCTTTTCACACCAGCTCTGTTTTGCTTTACTGACTGGTTCTTCATCGATTTCAGCTGCCGCCGCCAGCTGGGCTTGTTGTGTGGTTGCCTGTGTCGAATCTTGTTCTTCGAGCTCTGGTACCGATTCATCACTCTCAGATTCTGTTCCAGACCCTGTCTCAGCGTGGGCCTGTGGAAACTCTTGCTCTGTAGCAGGGATGGTTTCTGAGCTTCACCGGGCATTTCTTCTTTTACCCTCCTCTTCACTCCGCAGAAAGCAGACTTCCCATTTC